>NW_027094072.1:372500-1865000 GCF_022702325.1 Drepanopeziza brunnea f. sp. 'multigermtubi' | reverse complement strand
GTTATAGGTGTTTTCGCCTTTCAATTCCATCCCCGCTATCTCTCAGGCCACTATAGAGGTAGCATCATTGTCTTCTTGCTCTCTCTCTCTCTGCGATTTATACTCGTACTTGTATGAATAAGAAATACGGTAGCATCACCCACTTGTCATTCTCACTCTCATTATGATTAATGACCATGCAGTCAAGGTCAGTAAGTAAATTCTGGGTTTGCATCCGTACATTAAGTATAGGTAGGCAAGTACCAAACTATACCTTTCTTTTCATACGCACACATGATATCCCTCTCCTCTCCCAATGATAACTTAATAACTCAGCCAGCCAGCAAACGCCACGTCGCCCTCCCACCCAGAATATGGTGCACATCCTGCACATTGCCATCCTTTCGCACATCCCATATCAATATCCCATTCCCACCCCCATCCCCATCCCATTCCGCATACCGCATATTGCCCCAACCCAAGACCCCCCCCCCCACAAAAATAAAATAGAGAACCCAGATCACTTCACTTCATATACGCCCCCTGCGGCTGCGTCAACCCCCCACTCTGCTGCCCATAGTACCCGCCCGGCGCATTCCCATTCCCATTCACGTACTGCGGGGGCGGCGGGCCCGGCGGCGGCGCATACGGCTGTTGGGGGTGGTAGCCGCTGTAGCCCGGGTTGTGGGCCGTCATGGGCGTGGGTGCGTTGTTCATGCGGCGGCGACGGCGGCGGTTAGCGCAGCATCTGGTGTTTTTGAGAGAGCGGGTTAGCGTGGTGTGGAGAGAGAGAGAGAGAGAGGAGGTGCTTCCGATGAGACTTTGTTTTGCGAGAGGGTAAGGAAGGGCAAGGGTCAAGAAGGAATGAAAACGTACAAGTAGAGAAAGAAGAGGAAGAGGCCGAGGAAGATGAGGATGCCGGCGAGGACCCAGCGGCCCCAGCGGTCCCAGTTGGAGCGGCAGTTCCCGTAGTAGTAGCTGTCTCGTTAGCGGTGGGTACCGTCTGGGTTCTGGTGTTCTTTGGTGGTTTCGACCGGATTCGGTCTGTGTTCGGAGAAAGGGAGGGAGGAAGAGAGGAAGAGAGGAAGAGAGGAAGAGAGGAAGAGAGGAAGAGAGGAAGAGAAGGAAGAAGGCCATACCAGTCCCTGCGATTCCCATAGTAAACCTGTCGCGCGACGAGACCGATGAGCGCCTCTTCCCCCGTAGCAAGGGCGTTTCGGGGGAGGATCATAGCTCTGGCTCTGGGTTGGATCGGATCGAACGCTGTGTTTTGTTTGATTTGATTTGATTTGATTTGATTTGATTTGATTTGATTTGATTTGATTTGATTTGATTTGACTTGACTTGGTTTGGACTCCTTCTGTCTGGACGTGAACCTGGATCTGATAATGGGTATGTGTGTGTATATGGGAGATGTACAGAGTGGGATGGATGAATCCACAGGTTTTCAAGTTCAAGATCAAGTCCAAGCCAAGGCGAAGCGAAGCGAAGCGAGAACAAGAGAAGATAAGAGAAAGAGACGAGAAAAGCCTGTTCTTGGGTGCTGCGCACCTTCTTCGTCCTAGTTACTGGTTCGTCCGCAGTAGGAGTAGTCCTGTAGGAGTACCGTCGTGGTCTTCTTCTGCGTGCGTCGCAGCCGAGCCTGCTTGCCTGCCTGCCTGCCCGGATCCAGAACATGCAAAGGGCAAGTAGGTAAAGTAAGACATCTTTGTTTGCTACGTAGCTACCGGTACTGTATTTGCGGAAAGCGGATCTATCGACATGGTCTATTCACTTCTCTCTGTCTTTTGCTTTTCACAGATTTCCATAGTCAAAGTTTCAATAGATAACGTACCGTCGTTGATATTCGCGGAAGAAACACCGAGGAGGGCAGAACAAGCCCAGACTCTGTACTGTAGATACCGACTCCGTACTCCGTATAATGTACCGGTACGTATGTCCCCCGCTCTTTCCAGCTCGCCAGCTCTGTGGCGTCGAGAATGACGTTGAGCGGGGCTGTGCTCGGCTAGGCTGACGTCATTTACTGATTCATTCATTCTTTCAAATACTTACAGTAGCTGAGACAGTCGTTGACGAGTGTGGCTGTGTGGCTATGCTACGTATCTACATGGGTAGCTACCGTACTATATGCCGGCTATGATCAACGGCGACATCACATGAATAAATCCTATTCCTCCAATACGCACAGGATATCTTCTCGAGTCATTTCCCACCCCCTCAAGATCTCAGCATGATTCGTTCATACAATACAGCCGTAGGAAAGGACCCCGTAAAACCCCAGCCCCCCCCCCCCCCGTCTGACGTGCGGCCGGAAACCCAGGCCGTCTCGATCGTGAAGCAGAAGTACTCCGTAGAGTGATACTGTTGGTCGGCAATATCGAGGTATGCGATGCCTGTCCGGTCTACCTATCTATTCATGAAAACCGGTATAGAAAAAAAAACCAAAAAACCATCTCTTCACCTCCCGTGTTTTCATTTCATTATTCATCCAATTATCAAACCGAATCCAATAAATTTTTGATATGTATATATATTTTTTTTTGGTGTTTGTTCCATCTCAGGCCCCAATCCCCAAGTTTTCCAAATCTTGAATCTTTTTTTTTTCTTTCTCCAAAAACTCCTGAACCCAAAGGGTATCTATCTATCTATCCATCTATCCTACCCATGTCATTCAAAGCCTATAGCCTATCCACATCCACATCATGCTACCCATCAAACCAAACCAGAACCAAAATCTACCTACATGTGAAAGAAGGCTCAAAGAAAGTTAGGTAGGTAGGTAGTAGAAAAAAAAAGCTCTATGTTATATATAAAATCGTAAAAAAAAATTTCGTCCTAAACCAGCTCTTTTTAGTTTTCTGGAACGAAAAAAAAAAAAGAATGACAAGGCTGTGCCGAGGGGTGGGGCCATGTCGTTGATGGCGGCCTGCGCCCTGTATATGTATCTGTGTCTCTGTGTGTGACTCTGTGTGACTCTGTGTGTCTCTCTGTGTGTAGATTTGTAGGTGTGAGTGATTGTGTGTGTGTGTGTGTCCGGTAACAACAGGCAGATTAACCGCGCGTGCGCGCCCACGGGAACCAAAGCCAGCCAGGCCAGCCAGGCCCCAGAGCCCCAATTGCTCGAACCCCGTATCATCCGATTTTCGCCCCCTCCACCCCCTCCTCCCCGCCTTCCCACCTCTTGTGTATTAAAGGACTCCAGCCCATCCCTCAAGGTAGAGAAAACGACGAGGAGGCGAGAGGGCCATCTAGTGAGCGTCTTCGTCGCGGCCGGGCCAGCAGATCATGTGCTGCACGTAGGCGCGGATGTGGTAGATGAGGATGAGCAGCCAGGCGAAGAAGAAGACCGTCGCCATGCCGGTGCCGACGAGTTGGATCGAGTTGCTGCCCAGGCGCTCGCCGATCTTGATCGTGGCGATGGTGAAGCCGACGTTGGGGAAGACCTTCGCGTACCAGTTGAGATGGAAGTCGTTGTGCGGGAGACCGTCCACCATCGCGATGACGGCGATGGCGAAGGCCCAGAAGGCAAACAGCCACAGGAAGATGGCGATCATGAGCGCCGCGAGAGCGATCATGTCCGGAACGAGGGATTGGTTGGTGATTCCGGGGAGGGTCGTGTAACCGTCGAAAAGCTTGAGGATCTGGATGTCTTGTGCCATGCCGATGAAGGCGAGGCCAGTGAAGGCGGGCGGGCCGACAGCGATGAACATGGCGGGGCGGGAGAGGTAGACGGGGAGACCGGAGGTCAGGAGTCGTCCGAAGTACAGCGGATACATCATCAGAGCGACCATGAACCCGAGACCTTGGTACGTGAGTCCGGTGACGAGCATTGGAATAGCGTGCTCCTGCGGCTGGGTCTTGGTAATGGTAGAAGCGATGGTCCCAACCAGCATAGCGGGGAAGATCGGGAGGACCCAGCCAGGAAGCACGTTGGTGAGCACCAGCTTCTTGACGGAGAAGAGGACGTGGTAGTAGATGATGGCATGGAAAGTGACGGCGATAGTATAGATCCAGAAGCCGATGCGAAGGCCTTCGACGAGCCACGGTCCCGTGTTGGGGATCCCGTAAGCGACGGCGTTGTTCATGATGGTGGCGATCGAGAGCCAGAAGGTGGCGGAGAAGAATCCTTCATGGGGGTTGGTGAAGGCTGGCTTGAGGCGTTCGGGATAGATGATGAAGCGTGTGATCATGAGGATGGTAATCAGAGTGAAGCAGATGAGATTGAAGATGAAGAGGAAGATTCCAAGACCAGTGAGGCCCGGGAAGCGATTTGGGACAACCGATAGAATCGTTGCCACTCCTCCCGTCGCCATAGTGAAGGCATACCAGGCAAATGTAAAATGCTTGAGGCGTTCCTTGAAAGTGTGTGGCCCTGCGGAGATGTGGTGGTGGTCGTCGTGGTGAGCAGCGGGAGCATGAGCCGCGGGTGGTGGATGTGCGCCCAGCTTCACGTCTACCGATCCTTTCTCCATATCATTGTGGTTGCTGTAGGCGTTGGCGGGAAAATACTCCATGGGACGAGAGATCTGAGGGTAGGTCATGGCATTGGAAAGACCGGTGTTTGATCTCGTGTGCGCCGGAGGAGTGAAAGGGCCAGCAGACCGGATGTCGTTGGGAGAGATGAAGGCGGATTTCCGTTGCGAGAGAAACTCGAGGGTAGACTCGATATCATTGCGAATGCGAGTATCTCGTCTCTCGTCACGAAGGATAGCCTTCTTGTAGTTAACAAGCTCGTCAATAGGGCCGGCCTGGGTAGACATGTTTGAAAACGAGAGCGGGTGGTGGATATTACTTTTCCTGTGGAAGTGCGGTACCGGTGGTTTTTGAAAGGCGAGCGATTCGCTCATCTGATATCAACAGAGGAACCGACCCATCTTTCTGCTCGCAAGGCCACCCCCTCTTCTACTGAACCACACCCAAAACCACGTTCCTGGCTACGCTCATGCTGATTGACCGTGTTGTGGATCCAGCCTGGGACTTTGTAGAACAGCCAAGTCAGTCCGCAAACACGATGGAGCCTCATGTTGCGTCCTAGAATAGCAGCCAAGAGATACTGGGATTCGGACGACAGAATCGGGTGCCCTGGGAGGCCTCCAATTGGGGGTGAGATGGGTCGAGATGGATGGGCAAGTCTGCCAAGCAACGCAAGACATGCTTGTCGTTTTATCCTCCGGTTAGAGAATCGTTGCCGTCGCCGCTGCTGGTCCCTGGAAATAGGCAAATGGACAGAAGATTCCACGGTGCAAGGGTGGAACTCGAACTCGGCAGCACCGTGCACAACAAGGCTGGACTGGACCGCCAATTAGCCCGTCGTCTCGACTCGACGACCGAGCTTCAAGTTCAGGGGCGATGGCCAATAAAAGAGGGAGAATCAATAACATTAACACCATACACGCAAGCATCGGGCCCATGCGAGACGAGCAGCCAGTGAAATGCGACGTGCAAAAGCCTTTGAGACTGCGACTGACAGAGGCACTCCGTAGATGGAAAATCAGCCTCAAGGCCTAGATGCCAAGTGCCTCTCCAGCGCTGGGTGCAGGTTCGAACGCTTCTTACAGTGGTGTATTAGCGTGTAAGAGACTGACGGGTTTTCCATGCCCACTCTGGAAAAGCCCGATATCCTCCCGACTCATGATTATTGAAAGCCCAAGGGCAACTTTCAAAAGCCCTGCGTTGTGGATGTATGCTATCGACATGGTCGATGCCAGCGTGTATTGTCTTTCGGGCAGCCAGTCCATGGATGTGGAATACATATACACATAATCGTGAAATGGCACTGTCCTTCCATGCTGCCATCCTGGCCTGCACTTCCCGTCAAATAGCATAGCAAAATTAATTGCCCTTGTTGTAGAATGTAGTCAGTACTGCTGCTGAATGCTACCATCGAGTTTTGATCGACCTCGCTATACTGGGCTGCGCGAAGACGCCGCAAAATGCTCCCCAGTCGCCACGCGTTGATCCACTGGGCTCCACAGCGGATGATTAACGCAGGCAAGAGATCGCCTAAAGCCGAAGCTCATAGGTAGTATGATGATGCCCTGGTGCAGTGCCGCGAGACACTCGGCGCAGCCAAGATACCCAACAAATGGTACATGCTGCAGAGGCGTTTCGATTCCCAGTCCCCCAGAGATGCGACGAGCTTCGGTTTTGGAAGGTCGCAATGGGATGAGATCGAGCATATCTCTCTCTGCAATGATGGTCTGCATCGTGAATCGTTCTTGAACATGGGGCGGAATGATACCCGACGATGTCGCAATTTGGTCGTGGGCATTGAGCAGACCCGCGCAAATTTCCTGCGCTGGCCAAAAAAGATTATTTTGGGGCTCAATTGTCCCTTCACAATCAATCAATCCATAATGTTGTTTGGGATCGGGAGTATGCGGTCCCACCGAGAATAAGGGGGACGGACATTGGCAGCTGCAGCACAGGCAGAGAAGCTTTGAAGCAAGCACTGTGCCCAAGTCCGTCCTCGCCAATTTCGGTCCCTGACGATCATCATTGGGCTGGTATAAGAATAGAAAAAGGGACATTCTCATATCGCACCCAAGCTCGGTGAAATAACAGGAACTTCTGCTCTGGCCCAATGGATCCATACATGCATGCATGCTCTGTCGTGATGGCCATGAATCTTCCAATTTGTCTTATAGTCAACGAGACCAGGAACAGCTCCGAAACCAAAGAGGAGAAAGCCCGAGACTTCGGGTGCTTTGCATGATTCTGTGCCAAGCTGATTTGTTCTGCCGCATGATCGTGTTCGAAGAATCGGCCGGTCACTTGCTCGATCACGTCTTCGCATCTATGTTCCTTTGCTCTTGCGATCACGCGTCCAGGCCAGCTCATGAAGTTCTGTGGCCTTTGCGAGAAGAGCTATACTCTCGTGTTGTTTTTGTTGTTGCTGTTGTTGTTGCGCCTTCTCTCCTCTGAAGGGTTGACGTTGCCTGCCTGCCAGCCTGCCTGCACCTTATTATCACGACCAGCACGACCAGGAGTTTCCTAGGCTTTGCTGCCACGTGTTAGTGAAGCTAAGTGAAGCCAAGAGCACTTACTTCTTTCTCGGCAACAGTTTCAATCGTCCAACTGTAGAGCCCACCTAACCTCACTCGGCCCTTTCGCGCCGGTAGGAGCATGAAATATCTTGCCGGTTACCCATCCTATCGGCGCTGAGGGACGGAACGGGCGTTCTTCCACCACAGCGGTTGTAGATCTTGCTTTCTTCCTCGATCCTCTGCTTCATCGAACAGATTTTCTGTTGAGGGTTGCCAAGAAACAACCACAGTGAGAGATCGTCAGGTAAAGCCGTGAGCCAAGAGCACAATATCCGGGCGTGGATCGGATCCAGCTGCTTATCTTTGCGACTACCGGCCCTCTTTTCTGGGCTGGACTCTCTCTTCAAATGACGAATGTATTGAAGACGGTTTGTTTCTTGGCCGCATGATCGACGAAGTTGCTCTTCGGAGATTCCAGGTCTTTTGTCTGAAGATACGAGGTCTCGAGATTCATTGCATGAGATAACAGATTGCAGGGAGGTTTCCCTCGTGGAGAAATTCTACCGGGACGCAAGTCGGATCCCGGAGCAGTCCAGTCGCTGGTCTAAAGCCACTTTAGTTCCTGGTCCAAAGTCAATAAATAATAAGAACGGGATGTTTGGTCGCGGAATACATATACGTTGTACCTACGACTTGGCTACCGGAGCCCCTGGCGAAGCTGCAAACCGAACTCTGATTTTTGCGAAGCCGTCGGGGAAAAAATGATCGTCAGGCCTATCAAGGTCTTTCTCTTGCTATTTTCAGAGCGAGTGCCACATAGATCCATGTGGAGGTTTGGAGTCGAACCCCGGATTGATTGAGGGTAGTTGAGATGTTCTTGGGATTGTCAGATATTTGCATGAGGTGACCAACCTGAGTCCCAGGGCATCGCGGCCATCGCAGCCATCGCAGCCATCGCAGCCATCGCAATGAGCGGTGTCGTCTTCTACCTCTAAAGCCACAGTCCAAGTACTCTGTAGACCCGGGCAGGAGGCGGCGCCCTATACCAGCTGCCGAGTTGACGACTTACCAGCAAGTGTGGTCTTGAACCAGGGCGTGGAATTTGACTTTGGCTTCGAGCGGCCAGGAGCTCAATCCCGTCACGTGGTGCGAAGAGTATTATCGTTCCCGCCCTGCATCTTTCGTCGCAAGCAAAGCAAAGCAAAGCAACGCAACGCAATGCAATCCCGTGGACGAGTAAAGTTCTCGCCGTCTGGATAATCAGTGCCCGATGGAGAAGGCCTTTAGAGCGCAACCATTCGTCAACAAGCTCGAGCATAATGTGACACGCATAGATCCGCAGACAACCACAGCAGCAAGGACAGATACAGCGCGACGATAGAAAAATGCATATAATAGAACTCCAATCATAAAGGCATTTAAACAGCACGCACCGCCGTCTTGTTATTCGCCTCCGCAATTGGCAATAATCGATGCTCCCTTGCTCTCTTCTATATACGTACTAAGGGCTCGTTTGGACCGGCGCGCGAACGTACGTTTTCACGGAACCAAATTGGCCTAACCATTTTTCTGGACTATAGGTTTTCTGAACATTAGCACCACGAAAACGTAGTCAGATCGGTCGCTGTTTGGTCTACTACTTGGTCGAAGTTTTGTAAGGTAAGGAAGAAAGAAGAATCGTCTCGAATCGAGGCTTGATACTCTAGGTAATCGTCGGTCGGGATACGCGATTACGTCGCGGAAGCAAATTTCGTTGGGAACGCGTTTTTCTGTA
The DNA here is from genome assembly GCF_022702325.1 of Drepanopeziza brunnea f. sp. 'multigermtubi'. Classification (NCBI taxonomy): domain Eukaryota; kingdom Fungi; phylum Ascomycota; class Leotiomycetes; order Helotiales; family Drepanopezizaceae; genus Drepanopeziza; species Drepanopeziza brunnea. The sequence goes on along the minus strand of NW_027094072.1, from coordinate 1,856,261 downwards.
TATAACCACTCATTATGACATACAAGATACAATTCGCAGCACTATCATTGCATCTTACGATTCGATTAATAGTAAGCCGAAAACGCATCCATTTAGAGAAGCTTCTAAGGCTTTTGCAACGTGACAGTACCGCGTAACTAAGTAATCTTAACGCCATCGAAGATTTGGCGACGGACCTTTAACGCGCTATAATGATCTTATCTCAACGCCTCTTAGAAGAGTAAGAGAGCTGCTGCGCGTATTGTAAACAGCCTGTCTGCCATGCTTCCTTCATGGGCCATTAGGGCCACACTAGCCAGGGCCAACTTCTATAAGAGGCCACACCCCCAGTAGTTAGAACAATCAACGAGCTTTCCACCCATCTCTTTGCTGCCTCCTTGTGAGGAACCATGAGGTTCCGACTCTTTGTTGGTCTTATTACAACAGCTCATTTTGTGTGCTTCTACAGTATAGACGATCTTAGTGAGAGTACCTTGAAATATGAATCATGATGGTACAATAAATTTCCGACATATTTTTGACATGCTCGGAATGCAACGCATTCGCTCCCGCAACGCAATCCACCACATAGGTAATATAAATGGTAATAGCGGTAGCGAGCCCAGCTATTTGATCAAACTCCCCAGAGCTGCTCGCTTATCTCCAGACTCTCAAATCTTCCTTTTCCATTTTGCTATGCAATTAAAAGAAAAGTTGCAGTTCTGCATTGTGCAGAGCGTTTCTAGTCTGATAACTCCATTCACCACGCGATGAATTTTCATTTTGCTTGATATCGGTCATCATTCAAATGAACGATCTTTGAAGATATTAATCGCGGTACGAAGTGTGAAGTGCAGTGTTTTGATGAGACTTCAAAATTGCCAAGTTAAGCGAGCCCACGAAATCCGCCCGGGCCAGGGCTGCCAAATAGATGCCGCCAAAGTTTTCAGATTATTGATGTATGATAGTGAGGAGTTCCTTTCTTCCTTCCAGACCAAATCAGCTGTCGAGCCGAGACGTCCAGCCACCGCCACCCGGACTGCGCTGTACTACATTCTCTTCTCAGCCACCGCCATCACGTGCACCTTCCAACCGAACCGAACTCCATCTCCTTCTGCTCAGCAATACCTACTATATCATCATGGCGCTCAACGCACGCGCAGCAGAAGGGAGTTGGAAACCAGTATACCTCAACCTTCCACTCAATACATCAGCGTCTGACGATCCCATCGGCTTTGCAAAGGTCAGCGGATTCTACGGTCCGGGGGCCTGGGCTGCTCTGTTTCTGACCCTGTGCTCTTCATGGCTCAACCTGGTCCTCCACAAACGCGGTTTCGACGCGAGCATCTGCAGCTACCTGATCGCGCTCAACGCCGCTGCTATCGATCACCTGAACCATCTCCGCCGTCTGTCGGCCTTGAAAGCTGCTGCTGATGCGTCCTGGATGCAAGAAGCCGCACCTGTCGGCGCTGCATTCACCGTGACATGGTGGGGGCTAGGCGGTATCCTCGCGCAGATTGCAACGAGCCCGCTCTTGTATCAGCGAAGGTCGCAGAGGCGGTCCCTCGCCCAACGGGTTGGTGGTCTCGTCCTGGGATCACTCGTCCCTTCTATTTCCATTGCTGCAGGCATTTGGCTGGCCGATAGAGAGGCAGGGGCGAGTATTCCCATGCTGTACTGGCGAGGGATGATGATGGAAGCAGAGCCTGTCGGTGTGGATGGAAAGGGACACAACACTCTGAACTCTCACCACGACGCTCGAATATTTGCCTCGCTTACCGGTCTCGGCTTCGCTATATTACTTGGTCTTGCTATTGTCTGCGTTTCTGGCTTCTGGCTAGACTCGAAAGCTCCCAGTTTGCGGGTCCAGCTGGCGGCAGTGCTTGGTCCATTGTGGAAGGTCACAGACTTTCTGCGCCGGAAATTTCGCAGTCGGAAGGCTCGGATTAGAGGAATTGTGGCGATCATCGTTCTCGATTTGGGCTCGCTTCTCGCGTTCGTGATCGGCGCTGATGAGTCGAAGGAGCGGAAGCATTGGCAATTGTTACTTCTCCCATCAATGCTGACAGTGATTCCCTTCGTCGTCATTCTCCTGATTGTTGGAACACCGGTCATGGCACCGCTCCACGGGACATTGTATACTATGGAGTATATCTCCGCGGTATCCTTCCATCACGGATCTTCGCCCTCACAATCGTGCTGGTTTATGCCGTGCGCACCCCAATCGATCGCCGAAATGGACCAAGCTTTGGCGCTCATTGGGGGCCTCTTCTCACTCCTCGTTCTGGAAATAGGCTGGCCATTCATCAAGCACCAGAGGAGGGAACGGAGGGAGGCGCTCTTGTTTGAGCAAGAGATGTGGCAGAATTTTGCATCGGCACAGGTGGACTCGACCATTCAAGACTTAGGCAACGATGACAGCAACGCCGACACGAGTGGTACGAGCGGAGCGCGTTTAGACGTGTCTCCTGCGGGAGCCAGTGCAAGGGATAGTGGGGCCCCAGGCTCTACCCGCAGGTTCAATCCAGACATTCTCGCTCAAGAGGCTAGGTGGCGGAGACAGACTACTTGGTAGCGAGCGAGTTGATCTTCTTTGGGTGGGATTTCCGTATATGAAAATGCCGATTTTGCCGGGCAGGAGTGTCTCATTCATATGCGAGCAGTTATTTTCACCACGAGGATATTTAGTAAAAGATACCCTTTGGTTAATGGGCGTTGATGGAAATTGGGTGTGTCTCATATCTTATCTGCATTGCATTGCTACTCCTGGACACTAATGGTTATTCCGTTGGAAGCGTAAGGGAGCAAGCTGTGTCTTTTTGATTTATCTAACGGACTCGGCAAACGATTTGAGTTGAGGACTGGTTGGAATATAAACGTAGCCCTTTTTTTCCTTTTTTTTTTCGCTTCTGTTGCAGACATCTGGGCTAGGGGACTAGATTACTGATGTGTACTTTTGCGAACTTGTACTTGGTCTGATAGATGGATGTTTTGGAGATCTTGGATTCCTATATTTCCGGGGGAGGGGAAATTGGTAGCGATTACTTGTTAGCGCGAGAGTATATAGTATGATGATTGGGTAACGCGAAATGTTAAGTAAAGTACCGGTGTTGCGTCGAAAATGGGCAATCATCTCATGTTCAGACGGATTTTCTGTACTGGTTGGTACCGGAACGGATGCTGTGCAACCGGACGGTAACCAAGAGTCCAGTGGCTAGCTGCTACACTGGAGTAGGACATGTATGAGCTGAGATTTGGTATGCAGGCCGTTGACCCCGCCGTTATACACACAGACCGGATGAAAGTCATCGAATTTTCGATCTGATAGGGTCTTTGGAGATAGCCGAACCGACTGGAGAGGCAGAAGAGGCAACCCCTTTTCTCGGTGCCTGGCCTTTGGAAAGTAAGCTTACTGTACCACCACCTACCTAGGGTCTCTCTGCTCTTCCGATACACTTCAACACTTTCCGCCCGTCAGCCTACTCATCATCTCTCGACTTCAAGCTCAGCTGAGCGTGGATAACCGCTTCTAATTGGTATGGCTGGCAACATGTCTTTCGACCGGCATATATACATCATTGAGATTGACCTCGGGGATGGTTAGCAGTCAGCCACAGACTGCGAGTATCGAGCGATCTGACGATACACACCACCAGTATCAACCAGACATTATATGTATGCATAGGAGACCACCCTCAGGAGCTTTAGATGAGAGTAGTCACCCTCAGACAACCTTTCCAAATTTTGCTCAGTCAGAAAGTCCAATTATATTACAAGCGCCGAACTCTGAATCATGACTTGTGTCCTCTACGAAGCCAGGCTTGCCTTGTTCACCTTGCTCATTCTTTCTGTTCAGCTGGCGGACTCGTACCACAGCGGTGCACCGCCGTGCCGGTATATTCCAGGTGACGCCCGGTGGCCTTCGGGGGCGCAGTGGGACAGGTTGAACGCGACGGTAGGCGGGAGACTGATTGCTACAAAGCCACTCGCGTCCGTGTGCCACGACCCAATCTACAATGCTGCCATGTGCTCTACTCTCAAAGATGAATGGGACACTCCCTTACCATTGTAAGCACTTAGCACTTGCTCCAGCTGTTGTCCTTAAGGTCGAGCGCTCGTCGACGCGTTCTATAGACTCTAACGCCCGTCTAGTATCCAAGCTCCGGCCGAGATCGTGACGGCACTCTTCCAGAACCAAAGCTGTGTGCCGTTCACTTCGATCTCCACGCCGTGTACGCTGGGAAATTATGTCAGCTTTTCTATCAACGTCACAGGGGTGCGAGACGCAGTCGCTGGGCTGAAGTTTGCCAAAGATAACAACATTCGGCTAGTGATCAAAAACACCGGGCATGAGTGAGTGTACCTCGAAGCGGTTTATGTTGAGACACTGGTCGGCTGATCGTAATGACAGCTACCTCGGGAAGTCGACTGGCAAAGGGGGTCTGGCGTTATGGATGCACAACCTCAAATCCGTCGAGATTATTGACAGCTACAAGTCTCGGAACTACAAAGGCCCAGCAGCAAAACTAGGAGCCGGAGTCATCGCTGCAGATGCGTACCTGGCCGTCCACCAACGTGGCTACCGTGTTGTCGGTGGGTCTTGCCCGACAGTCGGCCTTGCGGGAGGATATAGCCAAGGAGGAGGACATTCGAGTCTGAGCGGGCAGTACGGTCTCGGTGCAGATAACGTCCTGGAGTGGGAAGTTGTGACGGCTGACGGACGCCACCTGGTAGCGACACCAACGGAGCACGAGGAGCTCTTCTGGGCACTGAGCGGCGGCGGCGGCGGAACATTCGCCGTCGTCCTGTCCATGACAACCCGGCTGCATGCGGATGGCCCAGTTGGCGGTGGCTTGCTGGTGCTGAACATCACCCAGACCGGCCCGGAGGTGTACTGGGACACGGTGGAGCTCTTCCACGCCGCTCTACCTGCCATCGTCGACACGGGCGCCACCGTCTCATACCAGATCACGAATAGCCTTTTCATCATCGGCGCGATTGCTGCACCGGACCGCACCGCAGCGGAAGTCACGGCTCTCTTGTCTCCGGTGCTGACAAGCCTGGAAGCGAAGGCGGCCCCATTCCTCTGGATCCCGAGCCACTTCGAGACCTTCTACGACTGGTTCTCAGCTGCCTTTGGGCCTCTGCCGCTCGGGATCTTCCCCGTCGGCGGGCTTACTGCCAGCCGGCTCTTCCCTCGCAAGGCCGTCGCCAGCCAGCCCAAGAAGGTCAACGACGCCCTCCGCAACACCGTCGCCAGCGGCACCTTCCACCTAGCCTGCCTCGGACTCAACGCCAACATCTCCTCCGCCTCGGCATCCTCAACTTCCAGTTCCCGTCCTGGAGCACCACCCGTCAACGCCGTCCACCCCGCCTGGCGCGAGACCCTGATGCACTGCATCGTCATCGCCGACTGGGACTGGACGATCCCCTCCAGCACCATGGTCGCCCGCGAGGCGGAGCTGACGGCGCGCGTCGTGCCCGCGCTCGAAGCCGTCACGCCCGGCTCGGGGACCTACCTCAACGAGGCCAACTTCCTGCAGCCGCACTGGCAGCGCGAGTTCTACGGGGCGAACTACCCCCGCCTGCTGGACGTCAAGAGGCGCCTCGACCCGGAGGGTGTCTTCTACGCGCGGACGGCCGTCGGCAGCGAGGCGTGGGCCGCGGATCGCGAGGGGCGCTTGTGTCGGCCCGGGAAGAAGTATGGCGAGGACGACCTGTGAGCGATCGAGGTCAGGCGAGGCGAGGCGAGGCGAGGCGAGGGACAAACATGACAGCGCGCATCTCGGCTATTTCAGGGGTCGTCATTTTTTTTTTTTTTTTTTTTTTTTTTTTCTCGCTACGGTTTTCGCCGGTTTGGGGGATTTCGGGTGCTGGTTGAGCTTTCATTCAATAGTTTACTCATTCGCCATGTAGAAAAGAAGAGAAAAAAAAGGAAGAGGAATATGACCTCACGCGAAATGTTCTATTTCCCTACCAGGGTTCTGTCTCCAATCTAGCTGGAATCAGAGCTATAGAATAAAAAAGACATCTCCCACCCTTCCCTACCTACCTCTAACTTCTAACATCAAAATTCAAAACATGACTACGTTTATACTTTCTTCGACCCTTCCCCCTTTCTACTATATCATCACTACGATCTTATTATTTATTTGCTTATCCGTTTCTTCGCAAACACTCTTTTCCTTTTCTATTTTTTATTTTTTATTATTTTTTTATTTTTATTTTTTTAATAAATGCGAATTGCTTTGTTTCGTATACTTTTGAGTGTAGAGCTCGGTGTTAAAAAGAAATATTGGACGTTGATTCTTGAACGTCAACAAGTAAGTAGATGAATCCCTGGGTTGCAGCGACGGTCCTGGTCCTGCATGTCAAACACGGGCGTGACTTACTCCAGGAGGGAACTCTACGTACGAACGACGCCGAACGAACAGCCCAGACGTGGAAAAGAGGCACCGGCGGCAGACGCGAAGGGAAGGGGGAAATCGGCACGCGGGATATATTTTTTGGATTATTAGGGAGCGCGGGATGCCCGCGGCCGAGGAACGACGCCGTGATATATTCGGAAACCCCATATTATTCTCTACTCGTGCCTGACGGCCGCCTCAGCCGCAAAGCCAGCCCAGCAGGGCCGCGTGGAACCGGTCCGGCTCTTGGATCTGGGGTGCGTGCCCGAGATTCTCAAACACCACCAGCGTGGCGTTGGGGATGGCCGCCGCGGTCGCGGGTCCCAGGACGTCGTAGTGGCCCAGCTTCGCCTGCACGTCCTTGGGCGACCACTGCTTCCCGATGGCGGTGTTGTCCTTCGCCCCGATCAGCAGCAGGGTCTTGGGCTGCAGCCGCGGGAACTCGTAGACGATGGGCTGGGTGAGGACCATGTCGACGATCTGCGCCTGGTTGTAGGTGAACTTCGCGGCCTTGCTCCCCGTGTAGACGTTGACGAGCATCTTGACCCAGGCATCGTAGCTCGGCTTCCAGGTCCCGACGTAGTAGGTCGCCTGCTCGTACCCGCGGATGTTGCTGTAGGTGCTGAGTTTCTCCATCGCCCACGACGTATCGAGGTCGATCCAGGGGACGCCGAGCGCCTTCCAGTCCTCCAGCCCGATCGGGTTCGTCAACACCAGCTCCGTGACGCTCGCCGGGTACATGAGCGAGTACCTCGTCGCCAGCATGCCTCCCAGCGAGTGTCCGATCAGGGTGGCCTTGGGAATGCCGAGCTTCGCGAGCAACCGGTGCGTGTTCGACGCGAGTTGCTGGAGACTGAATTGATAGCGGTCGGGCTTCTGCGATTTGCAGAATCCAATCTGGTCGGGCAGGATCACACGGTACCCGGCTCTGGCCAGAACGACCGCAGTCGCCTTCCAGGTTGGCCCGCAGAAGTTCTTTCCGTGGAGGAGAAGGGCCGCCTTGCCGTTGGCCGGTCCGGTGGGCGCGACGTCCATGAAGGCCATCTCGAGCATTTGCTCATGCTGGCTGGCGAACCGGAAGAGCTTGACGGGCCACGGGTAGGGCCAATTCGAGCCGTTGAGGTCTTCGGGAATACGGTGTTCCTTGATGAAGTCTGCTGAGGTGACAGAGGCCAGTGCGACCGTGAGCTGCAGCGCCAGGAGCAGGAGGGCATTGCTCAAGAGCCCAGCGCGGCGGGGGAACTTCATCTTTCCAATGAAGCTGAAGAAGACGACGATCTGGGCCTGATTTCTGAGGTGCATGAGTGTGTATTGAGTCTTATGCGAAGACCATGGATTCGGGGTCGACTTACCTGACGTAGATCTTCCTCGCCGATTCCAGGAACAGCTAACTGGCTTTTGTTGTTTTTCACGTCCGGAAGAGCGGCTGATCAACAGCCCGCCCAGAGAGGAATGTATCTCTTTTCTCCGAGCTGCAGGCGAACAAGAGAGAGCGCTATGATTTGAAGCAAGGGAAGGTATTTGAATGTCGCTTGGCGCTGCGAGACATATAACATATTTGTGCAGCTGCAAGGGTCAAGACTTAATAGCGGCTGCTGATCTTACCACCGCCGGATCGCTTTATTGCTCTCGGAAGGAGAAAAAGGAAAGGGGGAAGAAAAAGCAAAGGAAAAAGAAGAAAAGAAAAGAATCCTGGGCCTGTTTTGTTTATCAACACCGACGCTCGGACCACGACTCATCACTTCTCCAGAGCTTACCTCGATTGATATTATCGGGAAATTTCGATAGCTTGACTATACCTGCGTCTATCTTTTCTTTGTTCAACGGGCTCGCTGATTTCGAGTGCCAGCTATTGTCCACAAGGGCCAAGATGGGAAACATGAGTAGTAACGTGTCTCAGGAAAGGGAAAGCTGGAAGTAGAATAGCTTTGTACCCGGAAGTCACAAGGCGTCGATGGGGTGACATATCTATGGGCCACAAGCCCGAGACGTTCCTGGTGGCTTTCCAGGACAGGATTTGAAAGCCTCGACTCTATCCTTCGGGAACACCTCCGGGTGCACAACATATTCTTCCTAAGCGATGACCAAGAACCAAAGATGCATATATCAGATTCCCACTGTCTGACGTTTACTCGCCATAATCGTCCGCGGCTTGGCAGCTTGAGATCATCACTATTGTCTGCATTGCCAGACAGAAAAGCAAATCGCGTCCTGCATGGTACAGGAGGGGACCTTGTACGCCGAAGCACAGCTTGTGCTTGGGAGAACACACGAAGCAGCAGCTAATAAACCTTCCTGTCTCCCAGTTCCACTTTGAGCTCGGAAGTCGCTTAGTTCATTCGGTTCTGTCCATGAGGCCTTGATACAATGACTGCGAGTGGTAACAAGCCTGGAGACAGCAACGCTTATCAAGTCCAAATTCCAATTATCGTGTTCTTCGCCGTCACTCCCATCTTCGTTGTGATCAGAATATGGAGTCGGATATCGATGCGTGCTGGTCTGAAGTGGGATGACTGGAGTATCATCATTTCATTTGTAGGCCGTCTCCCAATCAATGACTTTTCGAGAGAAGCAGAATTAACCGAACCTCCTCAAGATATTCTCCATGACCGTCTCAACTCTGATCATGATTTCTTGCTACTACGGCTTCGGACAACGCATCCAAAACCTCTCTCCTGAAAACAAGAAAATCACATTGCAAGTTCGTCTCACCTTGGCCCTCTCCGCACAGCGCACGCCTAACGAAATGTTAGACTTTCTGGATAGCGCAAGGCTTCTACAAACTCACCATCAACCTGACCAAAGCCTCGATCCTCCTCCTCTACCTCCGGATATTCGTTCAGAGGCATTTCCGGATCATCTGCTACACGATGCTCGTTATCATCGTGAGCTACATGGTCGCCACCTGGTTCGCGACGATCTTCCAGTGCACGCCGATACCTCGAGCTTGGGACCGGAGCGTACACGGGACTTGCATCGACATCACGAAGAACTGGTATGCCAATGCCGGCTTCTCGATTGTGACTGATGTGATCATCTTGGTCCTGCCGATGCCGCCTCTATACCAATCTCAGCTGCCCCCGAACCAGAAACGAGCCTTGATGTTTGTGTTTGCCTTGGGAGCTTTGTGCGGCCCTCCTACCCATTGCAACTCCCCAGCATGTAGCCCGCTGACTTTGGTGTAAAAGTGTCGTCGTAACAAGCATCCTACGCATGCGGACCTTAGAGTCCTCCACCAAGACACCCGACATCACCTGTAAGCCACCCATCCACCCATCCACCCCATCGCCCGCCCCAAGCCCCAGCGACGACGTGTGGCCCCCAACTGACCCAAAAACAAAACACCGATAGACAACATCCTCTCCTCCCTGTGGACGATGATCGAGCCCAACGTGGCCATCATCTGCGCCTGCCTCCCCATGTGCCGCCTCCCGCTCACCCTCCTCTTCCCCTCCATCTTCCCCTCCAAATGCCCCAGCGCGACCTCATGCAGCCTCTCCGGCCCGCGCACCACCCGCGGCGCCTACGGACACGCCGGCACCGCCAAGAACGAGTGGGCGCCCTCCCGCAGCGGCGCCGGCAGCGACCAGCGCGGCATCAATCTCACGAGCGTGCAGAGTCCGCGGATGCGCGGCCGGTCCGGCGACGACGCGAGCGAGGAGTCTATGTTTCCCAAGGAGGCCGATGGCTGGGGCGGGGCCGAGGCGACGGCGACGGGGACGAGGACGGGGCCGGGGACGGGGACGGGGACGGGGACGGGCATCCACAAGGTGACGGACTACACGGTTACGTACGAGGATGAAGAAGCGGACGCGGACGCGGATGCAGATGCAGATGCGGATGCGGACGGAGCTGGCCGGGTGCAGGTGGAGCGGGAGGTGATGAAAGTGTGAGAGTATCCTTCCACATGACTATTTCGGAATATGCAACATCCTGCCTGCCCTGCCTGGGCTGTATTGACACATCAGTAACTCCCAAGTTGGGGCTTGTCCTTTCTGTGTTTCGTACGTGGCTCCGTCTTCAGAGAGTGTCGCCGTGTCACTGGCTGCATCCGTTACATATGAGGTGGTCTTACGAAAATGCAAATGGCCGCAGCTGACTGAACGAACGAACCACTGGGAAAGAAATATGGAAGAAAAGTCCCCAACCCCGTTTGTAGCATAGGGCTCCTCGTCGTTCTTCTCAAAACCGTGCATTCCCAAGGAAATGCCACCAGAGAGAAACACAGATAGCGGTGGGATGAAAGAGGGCACTTCAGAAAAACTCGCTTCGTGGTGATTCTTTGATAGATGCATTCGTTTATAAGCTAAGCGAGCGGATATGAGTAAAAGACCAGCAGAGAGCTCCCGTCAGTCAACCTCGTGAGGCATGTCTTGACTGCCGATTGTTTTTTCTTCTTCTCTTGTTGTCTTCTCTCGAGCGGGTGTCAATACAATACGGCGCTAGTCTGAATTCACAAGATAAGCGAGCGATGATGCACTTGCCAGCATGCACCCAAGGCGACGATGAAAACAAGGCCAAGGAGATTCCATAAGTACCGGTAGGTGGCAGGTATGCAGACTAACGACTTTCCTGACTTAGCACCACTAACTTCCTCCTAGGCGTGCGTGCATGCAGCAGAAAAGGCTCAGCTGACCGCAACACGAAAGAAACCCTTCCCCGCCAAACCGTGACCGACCTGGACCTCGCTTCCCAACATCCCATTCAGACCAAGGAGGATTAACAAACTCGCACTCGGACGAATGCCTCCGGTTCGCGATTCACAATATCCCGGTACACTTGGTAGTGTGGCGTGGAGCCCGGGAGCTTTTGAGTTGGCGCGTACCGGTCCTACTCGCTGCAGCATCTGTGTAGCAGAAGATAAACGGTATGTAGCTAGCTGATGGTCGATAGTTGATGAGCTGCTGAGGGATAAATGAGAGTCGCTCTTTTCGAATCGAAGGGATATCTGGGAGCGTGCGTAGGTGGCTGCTGATTGGAGGGTACGGTTATGGCCAGATGTGCGGGCTTTCCCATCTCAAAACCGTTGGGAAGACCCCACGAGATAATTTTTTTTTCTTTCTTTTTTTCATCGTCCCGAATTCGCTGATGGTGGATCTTGGAGTGGGTTGGCTTTTGATGGCTCGGCGAACAGGATTGCGAGGGGATGCATGGTTTTTTTTTTTTTTTTTTTTTTTTTTTTTTTTTTTTTTTTTTTTCAATAAGAGGGAGACATCTGCGGTTTTCCTACTGCATGCCTTTCAGCAGCTAGAAGAATTGCTTATCACAGAGAAACCTTAAACCGAAAATGAAAGCGAACATATAGATAATGAAGACTCGACGCAGAAGGTGTAAGGCGGTATGGAAGTGAGCGACAGCTATTCCCAGATATATGAAGTCGAGAGGTTGTACAGGTGTGATGGATTGTTTGGAAGACTCTCTGCTCTGCAGGCCTGATGTGCCTGAGGCCACAACAGTACTCTCAGGCCAACATTCAACGTCTTTTCTTGTCCTTTCCCTTGTCCTTCCTTCCCCGCTTTTCCTACCCTCTCTCCATTCCCCCATTGGCTCGCTCCTATCCTAGTATCCTTCTCCTGCACAGATCTTTTTTACGATGATATTTTCTGTTTCTGCCGACCTCGACATCACAGGCTCAGACAATGACCTGGCTGAATGGTTTAGTGGTATAATTCTTGCTTTGGGTTACGTGCAAACTGCAAGAGGTCCTGGGTTCGATTCCCAGTTCAGCCCACTCGACTGGCGGTGTTTCTCTTTTGTAGTTTTTTCCTTTTCCAGCTTGCTTGCTTGGTTTGGTATCGATGAGAAAATTCAAGACTGGCGGTGTTGCTTGCTGGCTGGCTTGGAATATATTGTACCGGTATTCCGGTTTGCGTGCATGCATGCATTCTACAGTAGTATATATGCACCATGTCAAATTCGGCAACCCCCGCTGCTACAAGTATTTTTGTTAATTCTTCATTTGGTTTTGATTCTTTAATGTATCTATATATATGCCTTTCTTTTCCTCTTTCCCCCTTTCCCTCTCCTCCAGAGATCATTAGTTCAACCAGCCGCTCGCTCATCTCCCTCAACCCTCAACCGTCACTCTTTTCTTTCGCCCTTCCATCCGTCACACCTTTCATTCATCCATCCACTCATCCACTCCAGACCCCCATTTAAAAATCCCTTCCAAATTCAATTCCAACTCCTCAATTTTCCCCCTTTCTCTTCTTTCACATCTCATAACCACGAACCGTCATCGTCCTTATTTCATCTCATTTCGTTCCCATCAATCAAATTTGATAATCAAACGAACTCTAAACTCTGTATCTTTGAGGAGTGGTTCGGTTATATTACATCGTATTGTTTTGATTGATGGATAATCAGACGGGGAATTTCTATTACGGTGATGATGGTAATGGTACTGGTAAATGTGTATAGACTTTGCTATCCATAGCAGGGAAAGAAGATGAGAAGAAGAAAGAAGGAGATTATGAAAGAAGAGGTCGGCATTATTATCGTCGTGTCCTTCTTTCTGCTCTTTCTGCTCTTTCTCTTCTTTCTGCTCTTTCTGCTCTTTCTGCTCTTTCTGCTCTTTCTGCTCTTTCTGCTCTTTCTGCTCTTTCTGCTCTTTCTGCTCTTTCTCTTCTTCTCTCTTTTTCTCATCTCAGTATCTCGGAATCTCATCCTTATCAAAAGCCTATCCGCGCCTTTACCCCCCCCATAAAAAAGGGCTCTACAAAAAATCCTACAATACCGCCTGAGTTTTCCCCTCTCTCAAACATTAAACCTAGTTAGTACCCTCCATGAAATAAATAAACAGTAACAATACCTTACTTATCTTATACTTATACTTTAATCTCATCCCTCCCTCTACACCTACTTCCTTATCTCATCTAATTCCATCTCATCCCTCCCTCTATACGTACCCTACGTACTCAATCATCTTATTAAATTAAATTCCATCTCATCCCTCCCTCTACACGTACCTCATTTCCTTTAATCCAACTCCTTTGCACGTACACGTACTGAAAAAGGACCGGTAAAGCACGTCGCCGTCGGTAATCTTGTCGGAGGGAGAGAAGGCGGCAGGGAGAAGCGTGCCCACCCCTTATTTCCCACCCTCCTCCTCCGCTTGATGGTGATGAATATGATGAATATGATAAATATAACAGTAATTATAAGAATAAGAATAAGGATAAGAATAATGACAATTTTTATTGTTTCATCTACCTTCATCTACCTTTTTCTTTTCTCTCTCTCTCTCTCTCTCTCTCTCTCTCTCTCTCTCTCTCTCTCTCTCTATCTAGCACACGCACAGAAAAGGCATGATACAATCTTATGGGGAAAACAAAAAAAAAAAAAAAAAAAAAAGGTAAAGAAGTGTATGCATATCCATTACCTATCGCTATTATCGCTATTATCGCTATCCAAACAGGATATCGACCATTATACAACTACGCTCCCCCCTTTCCCCCCCTCTCCCCCCCTCAAGTCCCCCATCATCCCCCCCGTCCCTAGCAGCAGCAGCAGCCGCCGTCAATCATACATCACCCGAATAGCAACCTTCCCCCCCACCGCGCCCAGAAGCGTAGCAACCCCCTTCTCAACCTCGTACGCATCAACCAGACGCACCTCCCCAGCCACGGTGACCCGCGGCACCGGCCCCGTCGTCGACCCGGCAGGCAGCCGGAGCGTGCCCGCGGTCCCGACGGGGACATCGTACGTGAGATCGTAGCCGCCGGGACGCAGCGCCCACCGGGCCGAGAAGGGGCCCCGCGGCGTGGTGAAGCCGCCCTGGGCAGACGTCAGGTCGCCGAACTGCGGCGCCAGGATCCAGTCCGCGCCGGCGGGGGAGGCGAGCTGCAGCCCCAGGACGTAGTGGCTCAGGGCGTGCGTGGGCCCGGTGCTCCAGCCGTGGGCGTGCGACGTGTAGGAGTAGTCGTGTTCGTAGCCGGTCCAGGCGCGGTATCCGAAGGAGCCGTCCGCGAGGTAGCCTTCGATGAAGGTGCTCTGGGTGCCCGAGGGGTGGTTGAGGTACCAGCCCCAGCTGCGGCGGATGAGGGCGAGGGCGCGCTGGGTCTGGCCGATGGCCAGGTGGCCTTTGATCTCCATGCTTTCGATAAAGGGCACGATGTTGAAGGATAGCTCGGGGCACTTGGCGCCGATAGGGCCCCAGTTGGTGACGAGCCGGTCGCTGATGTTTCGGTAGTAGGTGGGAAATGCCATGTCGTAGTACAATGCGAGACTGTTGCCGTCTTCTGGGTAGACTGATGCGTCGATGTTGCTGTCCTTGAACGCTCCCACCACCGGGTCCCAATTGAGCGCCGGGGAATTCATCGACGCCTTCAGGACGTTGGCCATTTCTTCCCAGCGAGCACCTTGACCTGGCTGACCCATCCATCCGGCCATGAGATTGCCGGTGATCAAAGTCCGAAACATCATTGCATTTGCTGCCGTGTTGAAGCCGCCTTGAGCGTATCTGCCCCAATCTGCCTCGCCAGTCACGTACAGGGCGCCGCTTCTCGGATCGATCTTGTTGCTGACGTATCTGATGGCAAGTTTGATTTTGGCCCAGTTGGCAGCAAGAAACTCCATATCTCCGCTGTAAAGAAGGTATTCATACGTTCCGATCAGCGAAGCCATGTGGTAAGTATCCGACCCAAAGAAGTTCAGAGGGGGTCCAGCCACCGGAAGCTCGCCATGAACGGACTGATTACTGTCAACACAAACGATCGAAAGACGATTCGAAAGAGCGTACCTGAAGATCATACTGCAGCTGCAGCGCATTCCTGGCGCTCTCGAAATCTCCAGTGCTGACAAAAGCACTGGGCAATGCGATTCCCAGATCCCCCGCCCACGTAGCTCGGTCACGTTTGCTCCCATCGACGAAGATGCTCGAGCCGTTGGTGCCCAGCCAGGCATCGTTTCTCCAGCCCTTCTCCAGGAGCGGCCACACGCGACCGGTACGAGGTGGGACGGCGTTCGTCTGCAGTGTGTACGCGCCCGCATACCAGATCCGGTTCAAGAGCTCATCGCTGGAGTGGAAGTACCCGCCGTACGCTCGAAGATCAGACCAAGTGGGCTGGAACGAAAGCTCCAGGGTGACTGATGTGATTTGAACTTTGATCGCTTGGTCGGTGGTCGTGAACAGAGACAGATATCGGAAACCGCCTCGCATTTTCTCGTCGGGCATCGTGTACGTTCCCGACTGGGTACTATTATCGATTGGAGCGAATAGAGCGCCATCGCCTCGGGGGATGTATCGTCCATTTGATCCATCTGATGCTCGGCCGGTCCAGTTCCTCGCTTCTGAGAACGCGAGGCCCAAGTGTCCGGATCCGGTTGCTTCGTATGAGACGGTGACGATGCCACCCACTTCCTTTCCAAAGTCGTAGATGAGGACATTGGAAGACAGGTCGGCTGTCTTGGGGTATTTCATGGAGACGGAGAAGTCTTCGGTAAATATCGTCACGGGCGATACGGTCCTTGTTTTGGGCGAGTAATTGTTGGTGTCCCAGGGCCCGCTAAAAGATGCTGTCCGCACATTGCAAGGAGTGTCGCGCCAGCAGGAAGTTGTTTTTGATGTTGAAACTGGTGATGAAAAGAGTAGGGATATGAATGAAGCTACATAAGATATAATCATGGTGAGAATAACGGGCTCCGAAGGGCTCCCATCAAGTATCGCCACGACGGCGTTGATAGCCATTGGGAAGGGCGGCATCATTATGATATTGTTGAGATTCTTGAGGTAAGAGCGATCGATTATAATACAGGTTGGGGCGACTTCCCCTTGATATTGTTTACTACTTGAGTATATCTTCTTGTGGCTCTGCTAAGGGAAGCGCGAGTCATGGAGCAAAGGGGTTTGATTCTGCGCGTGTACCGGTCAAGCTATGATCGAATGAGATATATAACTTCACGGCGGTCGGAATAGTCGAAGGCGAGAGAGATGCAGCATTTCGGTATCAATTATGAAGTTTGTAGCGTCTGTAAGGACTCACGTCTGGAGTAACGATGAAGAAAGGCGTGGAATTAGAAAACCGAGGCAAAAGCAACTACCTACCTATATCAGCTTCTCGGCTAAGCGGGTCTCAAGTCAAAGCGTGTCATTGGCCCGTGTCGGACCCCTTACACCCCTCGGCTGTCTAGGAAAGTTGATCACGCTTACCTTGTTCTTCTGAACGTAACGTTCGCATATAGGTATGGCTTCAGCTACAATTCATCTCATTCAATCTAGATCTGAATACAAAAAGGCACGGCTACTTATCAGGACCGAAGCAGTTCTCCAAATGCAGCATCACGTGTCTATATCAATAACCCAAGCGAGCCTCTCGCCTAGCGTTCGGATATCTATTAAATACCCGCGAATTCCAGCAGTCATCGAACGATCTTCTAACCTCCAGCCTCACCACTCCATCACGAATGAAGCTCAATGCGCTTATACCTAATAATAGCCTGCCCCCGATCGTCAATACTGACCCTATCCGTACCTACTCTGCAAGCTAAGCTAACCGAGGACATTGCCATTCCTGACCTTGACAACATGCTGAAAAGCGTCTTTAATAAATTTTGAAGCTCCCTCTCGACACCATCTTCCTAAGCTCAGAAATCCTCCTCAGCTACCTAGTCCCCAACCCCTCATCATATCCTCTAGGCTCTCAACCAAACCCGCGAGCGACGGCGAAAGTCATTCCCGCTGGTTACTCAGAAGAGATATATCCTATCAAGAACATACCCTTCTTACATAAGTCTGCTTTGCAAATGCTTCTGCATTTCGGATGCTTCAAAGACCGAGTCAGTTTTATATTCAACGCGGTTGTAGCTAGATAGAGGAATAGCAGGTTACCTACTTCGTATCTATCTAACCTTGAGGGCTTCAGGTTTAATGCGGGGTAGAATTTTACCCCGCACTGAGCCTGGAGAGGAAGTAAATAAGTGAAGAGAGGATGCTGCAGTCAACGAACTGAACCTCAATCCGAGTCCAGAGTCACTTCTCGTCAAGGTGTGTTTTTAAAAAATATAAATATATAGATGAAAAACTTCGAATGTAGAGAATGGTTCAGAAGTGATGTTATCTCAACACTTTCGCCCATCGTTAAGCTCTCAACAAATCGCTGGCTTTATAGTCCAAAATCATACTCATCAGGACTTGATATATCATCCTGATCAATCACCCATCAACGCCCTTCCCACCCGCCTCTCCCGACAGATCCGCACCCAGGGCCTGGCCGCCGACAACCACCTTCTCGGCCGCGACCAAGCTGAACAGCATGCGCGCCCACCCGCCGTTCTCCGTGATGTTCTTCCACGCGTGCATCGTGCCCCGCTGGACACACACATCGCCCCTGCGCATGATCCTCGTCTCGCCCGAGTCGAGGATAAGTTCCATCACGCCCTCCAGCACCACGCCGTAGTCGATGGACTCGGTGCGGTGCATGAAGGGGGCTGTGGCCGGCGCAAAGTCCACGAAGCGGAGGGCGGTACCTGCAATCAAAATCTCATTCAACTTTCACTCTTTCATCTGCAGAAGAGATGCGAATCTTCGGTGGCGCACGCACCGTTGTCGATACTCAGTCCTGCGGGCGGGGCTTGCAGATCTTCCGTGTAGCGCTGGATGTCCGTCGGTACCGCGGCGGCACCTGCTTTTGCATCTGCCTCGTCGGGGGCGTTCAGATCGACGGGGAACCCTTTCGTCGTGTATCCGAGGAAGAACTGGAAGTCCGATCCGATTTCTTGGAAGGACGAGGTCGAAGGTATGTCCCTCGCGAAGATCGCTTTTCCGGATGCGTCGTGGGTGGTGATCAGGCGTTGGACGTCCGGGAGGCCGTTGGGGAGGAGTGGGCGATCCGCCATCTTGGTGATAGTTCGCTGTGTGGGATGCAAATGGAGATTCTCAAGTTACTGGACTATCCCAAGGGTTTGGATTGAGGATTTAATCGATGAGCATGTACGGAGCTGGACTTCCGCGGATGATTGAATGTCCGGGTGCCGAGCACTACGAACTACCGGTACCTAGCGTTACCGGGACTTGCTCCTTGCTGATGCTCTAAGCGACTCCCAACCTCAACACATTCATTTCATACTCAACAGAAATTTTATCAGACTTGAAGAGATATGAAGCGGTTTTACAAAAAGACGATTCGCTCGAGTTGTTAATGATGCAACTAGCGAAGAGGATGACAAAAAAGTTCCCTTGATGCCGCGTGCAAGGCGTACTCACTTCCGTCCAATCGCGATATGAACTAATGAAACCTATATTACTGTAATGAGAGCTAGTAATCATCAAAGACGATACAGAGTGAGGTAATTCGGCTGTTAGCCTAGAGTATCCGAGTTGCACACGGTAGCTTGCTGAGTAGAGCCGATATGTAAAGTCGAGGTCCTAAAGACTTCAAGAGCGAAATTACAAATGATAATAACATTTTCATTCTTTCATTGTTCTTATCCCCCTTGACGCCGATACCAGGGGGAAAAACGAAATCGAACTGTGCTTGCTATGTAGGTAAACAAGATCTCAAGGGCTCGCTTCACCAAGGAGATTGCAAGGGCTCGCTCGCTCGCTTCACCTAGCGAGGGTCTCTTGCCTGAGCTTTATTCGGGCTAAACAGTCGCACGATCGTAAAAGAAAACGATGAAGCTTCAGACGGCACTAGACAGAACCCAGCTCCCGCCCCGTGACGAACAGCAGAACAAAAGACATGTACCCCCACCCCCTCTTCATCACAGCACTACAGCAACGTGATCATCCAGATACCTGCCCAGATCCCCGATCCCCAGCGACGCCACGCACGCCGTGACGCCGAACGCAATCGTAACGAGGTAGACGACCCGGAACGCGCCCCCGAAGCACGCCTGGGCGGCGGCAACCACGAGCCGGACATTCCCCGCGCCGGCCGACAGCTCCGGGAGGACCGCGGCGTACTCCTCGACGGTCATGGCGGTCAGGCCGCGGACCATGGCCTCGATCTTGGCGACGTCGAAGACGCCGATCTGCAGGGCGGCCGGCACGAGGGTGGTGGCGGCGCGCTGGGTGACGGCGTGGGTGAAGCGGTTGAAGAAGATGGCGAGGCCGATCACCTGGGCTTGGCAGCGCAGGCCGACGGTGAGGGCGGTGACCGAGGCGATCAGGTCGTCGGGGGTGATGACGGTTATGATGACCTGTTTTCTCGTGATGGGATGGGTTAGTAAGGTGGGTAAAGTAGATAGGGAAGTTTCTCGTTGGATTGTGAGAGAGGCGACTTAAGAAAAGGCGACGAGGAGACGTATATACGGACCTGGTTGGGGACGATGACGCCTCCGACTCCGATCAGGGCCAGCATGAGAGGGCCAAAAGCTGTCCGCACGTCGTCAGGGTTGATAAGAACCATACACGCAGAGCCTAGAGTCTGTCAGTCAGAACACCATGTAGTTGTGGTGCGTTGTGCTCGAGCGGACTGACCGACGGTCTGCATCACGCAGAAGAACGCCATCAGATAAGCGATGTAGCCCTTGACGAAGGAAAGCAGCAACGCCGACACGATCGCACCTATGGAAATCCCCATCCCGATCGGCAAAGTGTTGATACCCGTCTGATACCGGTCCGTCTGGAAGACGGCGATGGACTCGATGGGCCAGAATGCCGTCAGAGGGATGAAGTTGATACCGCCGGCGAAGATCACGTAGAGCATGCAGAAGAATGGCCGCGGTGCGTGTACCATTCGCCTGGGGAAGAGCGGGTAAGGCGCGACGAAGAATTCGTAGGCCCCGAATCCCAAGATCATGCTGCCACCGATCACCAGGAACGTGAGGACGTGAGCCGAGTTCCACGGGTAGCCTTGCCCGCCGGCCCAGTTGAGCCCGACCAGGAACAAGAGCAGGCCGGTGGTGAGGAGGAAGCCGCCGACCAGGTCAATCCGGCCGATCATTTCTCTCCGCGTCAGACCCAGGGAGTTGACTCGGGGGGGAGGGTGGTAGAAGAATGCTATGATGCCCACGGTGAGGAGGTTCCACAGCGCAATGACCAGTCCAATCCACCGCCAGGAAGAGGTGGCAATCCAGTTTGCGTACAATGTGGAAGGAGACCAGGGGATCAGAGCGCAGAGAATCAAGGCCGAGTACAGACTGCGTTTGGCCGTGGGGACGATCTCAACGGCGATCGCGATGGCAAGTAGCTCCTGGATGATGGCGCCCATCCCGAGGAGAACCTGTCCAGCAATGAATCCTGCCGCGTTGGGGGTGGCGGCGCACAGTATGGCGCCAGTGACCGACACGACGACGCCGGCTATGAAGATCGGCTTCCGGCCAAAGAGGTCTGCCAGTGGGCCGACGAATGGTGCGAGAGCGCCTTCCGCGATGATCATCGAGGTAAACATCCAGAGGGTCGACGTCGTGGCATTCAGATCGTACGCAATGGTGGTTCCCAGAGTGAGGTAGAGCAATGGCACAATGATGGCTCCGGCGAGTCCACATGAGCAGCCGAGTAGTGTCATGATAAATCCACTTGAGCCCTGTACGTATCTACATCAGCGTTGAAGCTCTCTATCTCTGGATATATTGAAGGCCTACGATGTTATATGCCGTGTGGTCTTGTCCGTCTCCTTCGGTTCGGAGTCCTTCGAGTTCATAATAATGTGGGTTTCTTGGTACCCCCGAAGTAGTCCGAACATTTCGCAAGTCTCCAATGCTCTTCTCTTCATACGAGCTTCCGGGCTTCAAGGTACTGCTACTAGACGACATGAGCTCGGTTTGGGGATTCAAAAGGTGTTTTTAGCCAAGGTGCTCGAGGCGAGGGAGATGAAGTTTGGAATGGCCACGGCAGATGCTCAGATGCCGGATAGATTGACGACTATATAAGATCTAGTTTCAGTTCAGAGCAAGGCTGGTGGAAGGTTGGTGGTGCCTCCAGTAGCACCAACACCGGGGGCCCAGCGGACCGGTTGAAGACGCATATCATGGTCGCTTCGACATATCGAGTATATCGGCCGCGGCAGTTTGCAGCTACGATCGGTACGCTGGATAAGGCAATGATCAGTTCTCATGTTGAACACAATGTTTTCTCGGTGTAGCGGGCTCACCTGTGTTCGTGTGTGACGTGGGAAGAGGGTCAGGACAATCAATCAATCAGAAACGCAGGTACAGTGGTACCGTAACAGTTGCACGCAGGTCCAGTCGGCGAACCCCTAAACACAAGAACAGCCTTGCTACCAGATCAGAGCATTTCACAATGGCTGGTTTCCAAGCCTAAGCCCATACCGATGAGTGAAGCTTGGACATCGAGTTGAGGACGAGCCGTAAGCGAGCTGTTGTACATCGACTGAAGAGGCATTCTCGATGTGAATCACCTTCATTAGATTTGTGTTACTGCAAACCCAGCATCAGAGAGGATGGGTTGCGGGAGGAGACGATCATCACCTAGTATTCTGGAGGGAAAATATTCTGCTACTCATCTTGGCGGACTGGCGGGTGAGAGGAAGCGAACGTGATCAAGACATCTGTTCCAGGCTTCTTGCATGATATACACATGATCTACAGACCAGGGGAACGGGAGGGTTTTCAAGTTGTTGACTGAATTTCTAACTATTTGATTGCTAGCGTATGCGTCCTCGAGCCAGACTATGATGTTCCAATTAAGAGCAGATTGGGGGAGCTATTGCCTCCGGCTATAATGAAAAGTCTTGTTGAGAACAAGCTGGCAGAGTTCAATTCCGGATCCGTCAAGATCATGATACCAGGCTAGACTTTCCCGGTCAAAGGCGCGGTGAATACTCTAGTGGACTGACAAACACATTAGCCAGGCTATTATACACAGCAGCTTCGATTGGCCAGGCTGCCTGCAGTAGCGATCTCTCTTCCATCAAGAACTCTATCTATGAGGAGTTCACAGCTACCATATTCACTGATCCTGATGCGCAGCTGTCCGGGAAGAAAACTCGGTAGTATCTCGTATAAATACCCCAGCGAGCGAGCGCAGCAGCTTTCCAACAAAACAATATTAAAGCTAAAATAAGTATAAGCATCGGAGTCTGTGAAGTTATCTCAAGCCGCATCTAGTATTTCAAGTAGTTGCCTTCTTCACGTTATTTGAACTTGAAGTTAGTCAATCGTACAAGCCAGCTTCTCCTCAACCCTCTTCAGCTCAAGAGACTGACTGCTCCTAACAACGGGACCTTTCCGGTAGATAGATATAACTAGCGTTCTTATCCGATATTCCAGACAAGAAATTTGAAAACATGTATTCTCGTCCATAGGAGTCTATCGCAGATAAATACGATAGAGTAGAGTCCACGCTATCATACAAAGGATCACAGAGGTATATTAAAGACGTTGTACCGTATGCTGTCTCAATTCTTAACTTTAAAGAGTCAGTTTTGTCCTTAATTCATCGCTAACTATAAACTCGAAATCCACCCATTTCAACTCCAAAATACCTCTATCTGGCAATACCTTCTTTCATTACCATTATCATAATCCTTTCAACATCATCATCATCATCATCATCACCACAACCCCTTAATCCAATCCCACCCTCATACAATCAGACCAACCCCTCCCCTCTCTCTCAATCCTGTGCGCGGCTCAGATCAATCGCTTCACTTCGCTTAAACGCAGATATGAGCACTAGATGAGAGACAGCTCCTACACTGGTTGGCTGGCTGGCTAGCGAGCCAACGATGAGATTCAAGGGACTTATTTATTGTATTCGACCTACTGCCGATTTGCAGCTAGATTTCAAATAGGGGTGTCAATGCCATCCATCTATGCATACATCATCCCCCCGTCCCCCAGATTGCCCATGCTGACTAACTAAGCCCTCCTCTCAATCTTCATATTAAACAGCCGATGCCCTTCTTCCTGCGTCGTCTGTCCCAGCTCGGATAGTTCCTTCCAGACGGAAGGGTAGAGGGCTTTGGCCCACTCTTCGACGAGGTCCTTGCGGTTTTGCGATGGTATGGAGTTGTAAAACGTGCCTAGACTGTGGGGGTGCGTTAGCTGGATACAAAGTTCTGAATTTGACCGCGGAAAGAAGGGAACAGAAGTGTTGATGCAGAGGGTGATGGTGAAGGGCTGTGAAATGTGGGAGAACGCACGTCAGAACATCCAACTTAAGCCCCAAGTCCTTCTCCGCCCCCTCCACCATATCCCGCGCCTCCTCAAACTTCCCTTGCCCAGCCAGCGCCCCCACATACGCGGCAAATACGTTCTGCGTAATCTCAATCTCCATCCGGCGCATCTTCGCCCACACATCCCTCGCCTTGCGATCCCCAAACGGCTTGCGTCCACAGGCCCAGAACACAATCTCGAGAGATTTGTAGCTGGGCCCTTCTTCCGTATTCGTAATATCGTCCCAGAAATTCAGCGCGCGGTCTGCATCATCACAAGCGGTGTAGGCCAGCATGAGCGAGTTGTAGAGTTTGGTGTTCGGCTCGATCGAGCTGTCCATTTTGAGCATGTTGTGCACCATGTCCAGACTCTCGCGGTCCTCGCACCGCGCGATGCCCTCGAAACACTGCACGTATGTTTCTAGCTTGGGCCGCCGGGAGAGCACGTTGTGCTGGCGCATGTGCCCGAAGACGTGGCAGGCCATGTCGCAGCGGTCCCGGGAGAAATACTCATTCATCATCTGGGTGCGCTGCTCGGTGGTCGTCTCGTCGAAGATTTGCCGCATGATGGTGTAGGCTTCCCAGGATCGTACGGTGTTGGTGTCCGGGTCGATGCAGAAATTTATCATGTTGTTGATGATACCGGCACGCTCCTCGAGTGTATAGTGAAAGGTTTGGGTTTGCAGGAGGTCGATGAGCTCGTTAGTTTCGTCGCGCTCAAGGTACATTTTGGTGAGGGCTGATACTGTGCTTGCTTCGAGTTTCTTGTCTCGCTCCTCCAGATCGAGGGTGATGGATGTAATGCGACTGTAATTGTCCTTTTTCGACGCGCAGAGGGCACGGAGGAGCTTGTTGATGGCTGGAAGATCCTCATCGTTCTCGACCTCTTGAATCTGCAAGGAATCGTATGCAGCTTGAGCACCGCGTAGATCGTTGGCATCGGCTCTATAACTCATTTGCATGATATGTGTTTGAGCATTAGGTTGGATCCCATACTTCACCCCAAGAGCAATATATCGTTCTGCCAGATATGGGTCTTTCAAGGACATGGCAAGTTCGACAAGCCCATTGATGGTAACAATATCAGGCTGCTGGGGATGTTTGGGATCGCTGCGACGGATCATGACATCAATCATACGTTCGACATCCTCAACTCCCTTACCCATAGCACCAGCTGCCCAGAGGAGAATTACATCCCACCACTTCTTGCCGGGGTTGGTCTCCAAGACATCGCGAAAGACAGTCTTGCACCACTCCAGCTCATTGTTCCGCACACTGAATTTCAGAACTGCAGCGAGAGTAGACGGATAAACACGCTTGCCTGACCTCGAAACACTGACGATGGGCTTCGAATACCACTTCTTGGTATTTTCTACATCATCTCTCGAGGCATAGAACTGCACCATCGTCGAATGAATTTTCCAATGGTACAGGATATCCGCAGTCTCTTCTCCCATCGCCAGTGTCTTCAGCAGCTCTGCTTCGTTGTTTTCCCTTGCGAAGCCATCCAGCACCATGTTCCAAGCTGCCCTTCGGCGTTTATCTCCCTCCGCCTCCTCTCCAAGATCACGAGCTTGAACCAGCTCCCGAGCCTCCAATGCGTTGCCCGTCCGTGACAGAATGTCGATAAGCCATCTAAAGTCCTCGTGTCGCTGTTCATCCGGGGCCGGGGCTTTCACCCACTCCGCATACAAGAGTCGAGCCAGCTCAGCATGCGTTTCCGGATGATTCTTCGGCAGAATCTGTATGGAGACCGATGCTAGCCGCAGATCCTCAATGCTCAGCCGGGAATCCTCTTCGTCGCTGTCGAGCTTCTGCAGATGCTTTAATGCCCTCAGGGCGTGCAGAGCGTGCATGTTGTTAAACCCCTCTTTCCTCTTGCTCTTAAACTCGAAGTATGCTCTCCACGCCTTTACAATATCGCTTGCTTTAGGGGGCCGGACTTGCATCTTTTCCATCAAACTCAACTCCAGCATCATCTTTAGTCCAGGGGGTAGCGAGGGTTCTTTTGGCTGTCGGGGGGCTTTGGCCGAGAAACCAAAGAGAGTTCTCCTTGCTGGAAGTCGAACGGCGAATGGAGATCCATGGCGACGGGAATGCCGTGAAAGAAGGGCAGCTTGGGAGGGACAGTGGAGAATAAGACCTTCGCTGGATAGGAGGCGGCGGAACACGCTACGTGTTAAGTGGGAGCGCATAGCTTAAAGAATGTGAATTATGTACAGTATCTATATGTTTGTTATCAGTATGGCTCGGGAGAGCTTCGCAGATGTACGCGCACTCACAGGATCATGCTGGTGGAGGTCAATCGAATGCAAATGAGGCTCTTACATTTTTTGGGAACTTCTCTGAAGCTTGGTTTGGCGGCGACTCGTAGGTGGGTCCGTCAAAGATAGTCACGTGAAACCAGCATTGGAACGACACCAGAATTCTGTAATAAAGCAGATGGCATGGCAATAATCCGAAAGTTCAATTCGTCAATCAACAAACAGCTGGATCAAAAGTCCATCATAGTGCCGCCCGATCCGCCAAAAGGTAACCACGCCCACCTGTACTCTCCGGCCCAAATGCATGATCCCAAACGCCTCATCAAATCGTAGAAGCCCGTAGCCCGTCATTCGGTTCATGATGTGCTTTCTGGTTCACAAAAGCTCGCCCTCCCCTTCTTCTTCATCCAAATCTGCCTCACTATCCCAATCAATATCACCGGCAGCCGCTTCGGCCAGGCGTTGAACCTCCGCCAAACCACTTAGCTCGGTAATATAGTCCTTCTCGGTCAAAGCACGCTTGATGAACTCCCATCCTGAGCGTTTGTACTCCTCAACGATCTTGGGGGAGCATGCAGAGCAGCAGTCATACGACTGCCCGCTGATCGGGATGTTCTGGAAAGTTGCCATAAAACCACGGATTTGATGCGGAATGATACCCAGCGGGTGATGCGGAGGCTCACGCTCAAACTCGACCCGCCCGTTCGATGACTGATTTGCAGATATCTTCGGAGCGGGTGCTCGAGCGCCATCAGGATGTTGCAGTACCGATGTCATTAGCTCGACTAGCTGAGCTGAGGCAGTAGGTGCTACTCCGGGACGTGTGACTGTACACTGCTGATCAAGCGTTTGATCCTTAATAGACTATATACGGTCTTAGCATGGCTGGTATTTTCCGAAGTGAGAAAACTCACATCTGCAGGTGCCACGACGTCGTTACAAAAGTAACACCCCAGTGCTGCAGGGCCACCATCTTCTGCAAAGACACCGTGCCGCATAGCAACCCAGGTATCGAATCCTAGTGCTGCATTCAGAACGAGCTTGTTCTTTGCTTTTCCCAATACTGTTGGGAGCCAGCGACTTTCACGCGTGTCCATGAGCAGAAAGATGGCATCATGTTCCTCCATCAGTTTCTCCAAAAGCTCGAAGTCTACGCGAGTGTTTTGTTCGTCAGTGATAGGATGCCCCAGCATAGGCACCGACATGACGTGGCCATTGCTATCCACTCCAGGATATATCTCTTGAAGTGCCTCGGATGCTCTTTCAGCCTTCTTGGCTCCGCCATTTATGCAGTCTTTAAAGTCAAACAGCGGCTGGCGGACGGGATTTGAAAATGAGACAGAGGCGTTATCGACGAAAGTGATCTTTCTTACCCCCCAGCCCATCAGAAGTCGACTAACATAGGTACCGAGTGTACCGGCACCAAGGAGAAGACATTTTGTGTTCTTGATCTTCTCAAGGTTCAGATCTGGAGCGATACGCCACTTCATGAGCTTCAAGTTCAAATCGACTGCTTGGTCTGCTAATTGCGTTGGATCCATGTACTGGGCCAGGTTGGTGGTCTTCGGAGACAGTTTTTGGTTGCTGTTACGCTCCCAGCCCGTCACCTTGGGCATTACGTCGCTGTCAGAGACCACCCCTTCAGTCTCCAGGACAATGATCCGGCTTCTCGCCTCATGTCTTCTCGAGTGGGTATCCCGGTAGCAGAGAATTTGGACTCTGTTAAGCTTGAATCGTCGCTTGATTAGTACCAGAAGGTTCCGCAGCATCCAACCTGGATTTTCAGGGTACGTGGATGGATCGACAAATGCAACATATTGGTCTCCCGTAGGAACACCGTCGAAAAAGCCGTTCTCAAACTTCCTCAGTGAACCAACGACCCATCTGTAGCCCAGCTCTTCACCTGGAGTTCCGGGCGTAGCCGGCCTTCCACCCCGCGAGGATGATTGAAATACTTTCTTCACTAGGAAGAAACCATGCTCTCTCTGGTCAGTAGCGTACCGCCAGGTTCCAACCTCCTCAGCAAGAGCAGTTGTCTCCTTGCCAGTCATCTGACCGGGGTTGGCTGTTTCAACTTGCCTCCAAACGGGCTCAGAATGCAGGGCTGGAAACGCGAACCAGTAGGTGAATGTGTACTTCTTGAGGTTCGCGAATGAGAGAATTGTGAAGGAGGAGAGAAGTGACGGAATGGAGTAGATGGTGCCGTCGTTTATGGCATCCCAGATCTGGAAATATTAACGCTTTTCTGACCTGAAAGGGCCTCAATATCAGACTCACTTGCTTGGCTGCAGTTTGCAACATGGCTGCTTTGTCCATGTTCTTGAAGTCTTCGATCGTGTTCACATTCTTGATCTTCCCCTCTGCTCGAATGTAGCCGGCCGGGACACTGCATAGGTCAACACGCTGCCCGTACCTATCAATATACTATTCGGGCGGGATGCAGGACTTACTCCTCGCTTGTTAAGGCATTCCCGAGAACCTGCATCCGGCAACTCTCTTCTGGGGTTGGGGTCATACGCGGCTCATACAAGCCGAGCACAGGTCGGGCCGAGTCGTCGAGTTTATCAAAG
Organism: Drepanopeziza brunnea f. sp. 'multigermtubi'; assembly: GCF_022702325.1. Taxonomy (NCBI): domain Eukaryota; kingdom Fungi; phylum Ascomycota; class Leotiomycetes; order Helotiales; family Drepanopezizaceae; genus Drepanopeziza; species Drepanopeziza brunnea. The sequence continues at coordinate 1,827,981 of NW_027094072.1, read as the reverse complement.
TCGATTTTGAACTGCGACAAAGCCGTGTAGAAAGGAAGCTCGATTTCCGACCCAAAGGGCGCGAACTTGAGAGCCATCTTGCGCTGAGCTCCAGCTAGCTGCTGGAAAGGGAAAAATGGTAGACGGTATCGGGAGACAGTAGAGGGGCAGTTTCGCAACAAGAATTGGACGGGAGAGTTCGATCTGTTGATATCTGCAGGAGTCCAGGAACAAATTTTGCTGTGAGTAGTTAATAAAGGGAGAGTCGATCAAAGTGTCGGCTCTTGTGATTTAACAAAATTGCAGAGATCGATCTGATCATGAGTTCGACTTCCAGGTGATTGTGACCATGACTGTGACCGTGACCGTCACGTGCTAAGTACCCTTCGGGTGAACCCCGGGATCCTTAACGCGCTTGGTGGGGTGAATCTTGGCGCGTAGCGTGTTTACAACGACACCCTTTCTCCTCCAGACTCTCTTTGTTCTCACAGACCCTATATGATGTTGACTTGCCGGTAAGCTTTTACCTCGAGATCAACTGCACATCCGCGTATTTTCGCCAGAAACAGCATGTTGATCGGGCTATGTGGAGGTAAATGGATATTAAGTACACTCAACCACCACGATACTGACTGAGCTCTTTCCCAGGCATCTGCTCCGGCAAACAGACAATCGCCGACTACCTCACCAAACACCATGCCTTTACTCAGCTACACCTACAATTAGAGCCTTTGAACGAGCTTTCGGGGCTGAACATCGTGAAGCAAGACGAGCATGAGAAGGGGAAGAAGACTAGGCCAGCATACGCGAACGTCAGCGGCACCAGTACGAGTACCCCTAAGGAACGTACCTTCGATACCGCAGATGATCTATTAGACTTTGTCACGAAGAATTGGCAGAGTCTCTGGGTCATAACAGACATCCAATCCGAAGAGATCCTCGATCAACTCGACAGGCGTCCATTCTTCATACTGGTCAGCGTAGATGCGCCTGTCCATGTGCGGTGGAAGCGGCTGAAAGACCGAATGCAAAGCAAAGGCGCATCCCCCCAAGATATTCCTAGCCTCGAAGATTTCGTCCTGGATTCGGATGAGCAACTATACAATTCTCAGGATGGCCTCCTCCCTCTCATTTGCCGCGCTACGATCAAGCTGTTGAATACTTCATCAGATATTGCACACTTCTATGCCAGGCTGTCTGGGGTGAACTTGCTAAATAATGACAGGCTACGGCCGAACTGGGACCTTTATTTCATGCAGCTAGCGTCTCTGGGAGCGCAAAGAAGCAATTGCATGAAGAGGAGAGTCGGGTGCGTCATAGTGGAAGACAGGAGGGTCATCAGTACAGGATATAATGGCACACCAAAGGGCCTCAAGAACTGCGCGGATGGAGGCTGTCCAAGATGTAACGAGGGCCAAGGCTCAGGTGTTGGACTGGGTACCTGTCTGTGTTTGCATGCCGAGGAAAATGCCCTGCTCGAGGCTGGCAGAGGGAGGATCAGGGAGGGAACCATCCTCTACTGTGACACATGCCCGTGTCTTACGTGCAGTATCAAGATTGCGCAGGTAGGAATCAGCGAGGTGGTTTACAGCCAAGGCTATTGCATGGATGGAGATACAGCGGACGTCTTCAGGCAGGCTGGTGTCCGGCTGCGGCAGTTTGTCCCGGTATGTCGTCCTGTCTTGAGGAGTTTCTGCTTGCTCACAGCGTTGAAGCCTGCAAATGGTATGATACATCTATAGAAGCAGGACACACGCCAAGATTCTGCATTTCCGAATTCAATGATACCCGAGGCGCTGGTAACCTGGCCACCGTCTGATCCACGGCGTGATATACAAGTATCATGGTATTCCAAGGATAATGCTGGCATGCACTCGATGCTGGGCCGCATCGCTAATGACAGAGAATTTTCTGTCTGCCGAAAATAAAAATAAAACACCTAAATCCTCTGGGAAACCGATGGCATCTTGAGGTTTGTTAACCTCTGGAGACTATACAGGTTACACGTGATACTATATTCCTAGGCCAGGAGGTGCATATTGCCCAGCCTCGTGAGTACATACAACGCATATTTCATATTTGATAACATCGACCAGAAAGTTGTTCTCGAAAAGCGGAAGCGACAATAAGGCCTGCCTGCTCATATCTCGAGTCACAAGCCCGACATCCCACGATGCATCTGATTCGAATCGTTAAAGCAACAGTGAGGCCCGTCGGCCGTCGAATCATACAACCTACCAGGCAGGCGCCTTGGAGAAACCTAGCTTCGATGTTGAGTCCTGTGGCTTTCATTCTATACATTCTATCTATCATCCAACACCGTCCTCTCCTCTTTGTCACCCCAATCCTCAAGGCAGGCAAAGCAGCCTTTGAGATCATAGCTTGGGGCCCGCACAAGAGCACCACCACACTTAGTTGGCTCCATCAGGGTCAAAGGCATTCATTCTCCATGATGAACTTCTCATCAAGATGGCATTTCACACCTTTCCACTCGTCACTCAGGTTGCTCAGTACATTGCATATCTTAACTGTTCCGTGTGTTCTACTACGAACTGCTCTTTCTGATCCTTATGTCAGATGTCGTTTCCACTGTTGTTTGCATCGATGACTCTCTGTTGGTATCACAGGGTGTGTGATGCAAGTTGAATACGCATTCAGTTTTTGAGTGTGTTCAGTTTGTGAGTGTGTTCAGTTGGTTTTGCATACCTCTAACCAAGTGGAATCGTAGCTATCTATGTAGCTAGCTACTCGAGAGATACAAAACGGAATAGCAAACTGAGCAGCCACATGGCCTGACCTATTATGGTCGCCTGACTCACTTCGCTATAACATTGTTCCTCGCTTGACCGCCACTCTCGCCTGGCCTTATGGGCGGGCTATCAGGTTTTCGCAATTCCAAGCTTCCAAGCTTCAAAGGTTTACCAAAGTTACTGGTTTCAGAACGAACCGAAGTCTCAGTTCCAACAATCACTCTCAGTTGAGTGAGGTCGTCTTTATCCGCAAGGATATGCATAATTAGAGCGTATCCGGGCTTGATTCCTGAGCTTCTGAGGAGTAGGGAGACTTTTGAAAATGTATCCTCTTTTCCGTAAATGGCGAACTTCTCGTTCCTTTGGGAGGAGATATCTCCTGGGGGATCCCGGCTCTCAATCTCCTCGCCAATCGGCATGCAATCTAGGACATTGGCTCTTCGTTCCACCCGGAGAATAAGTCTACACTGCCAGATCGAAGGTTCCGTCTTCTTCTTCTTCTTCTTCTTCTTCTTCTTGTGTTACCGGTTGGTCGGAATGAATGTATCGGTATTGATCTGTTTTGCGGCGAGTTTCTTTCACAACAGATTGACGTCACCGCTATCTGAGAGGCAGTCAGCTTGCCGCCCAGACTCACCAGTCTCACTAGTCTCACTAGTAACCATTCCAAGGCTCTCTGGCCTGGAAACGATCATGTTGACGGTCCTCGGCCAAAACATATATAGCTTCTCAAGTCGTGCAAGAAGGACGCACCAGAGAAAATGGAAGCACCAGAGGAGACGTAGTGGTCTGGACGGAGAAGTAACTTGTGAGGTTTTGTTCTCGCTGGTGTTTTCCGTGTTTTCACTTCACCTCGGAGCGAACCGAGATCGGCAAGTCCGCATCACATGCCGTGTCTTAGCCAAGTGCGTGGCGGGTGTACAAGCTCACATCGCTCCCATTGCTCCCATCGTCCTCCGTCTTACCTCTTCAGAGCCAAGAGCGATATGTTCGTCGAATGTGACCTACGATGCGCTCAAATGACCATCTTGGCAAGCACTGCCGTCATCTGCAATTGCAGATGAACGAGCTCGAGTCCAAACGTACATTTCGGCTTTGCATTCTCGCCGTCCAGCTCGCGTCCAGCTCGCTATATAACCCCGAAAACTTTTCGCTCATTTACTTATCACTTCACTTCAGAAAAACTCCATCGATATTAACGCACCGCAAGCAACAGTTCCATAACAATGAAGTTCCTCCTACTTATCTCCATCTTCGCTGGATCGATGCCTTCCACCCTCGCATCAGCACTTCTCCCCCTGCGCACCCGGCAGAGCACACAATGGGAATATACCTGCCCCTCAGGTCTCGCTCCGCCTTCTGACTTCAAAGCCTTCAATCTCGGCAACTGCGGCGCTCAACTGGCCATGACCAAGGACCGCTACACTGCCGTGATGTGGAAGTTCGACGCCGTCTACGCAGATGGCAGTCGCGTGACTCAGACTCCATTCCGGGATTTCAACACCTTCGGCGTCAGCGATCCGCTCTATCCTTCCCTCGGAAACAACTTTATCACGCGCTTTCCGGGTAGCTCGGCCTTCACCGCTGTGCAGTGAGTCTCTCTCTCTCTCTCTCTCTCTCTCTCTCTCTCTCTCTGAATCCATCCATCAATCAACTTGTTCTCCTAAGCTTCCATCCCATCGGCGATAATATCCCCTCCCATCTTTCATTCACATTGTCTGAAGCAGAACATCTATCTATCCATGTTAGCAAGTTAGCTGACCTCCATCTCCGATAGTGAATTCACCAACGTCTGCAGAGGAGGCCAAGCACCCGTGGCCTGGATCTTCTACACAACAGCGAAGACCTGCTCCAGGTCGACCTTCACCAGCGGACGAATTCCCGTCTTCAACGGCGGAGCCACCGTCACGCGACCCGCCCTAGTCCCCGACGTCTCTCTGCGCAGAGTGAACGACGCGGGTGATTTCGAGGCCAGCTGGTCACCTGCTGCTGGTGCCGCCGCCTATTCTGTGATGGTACAATACCCCATCGGGACTGATGATGCGGGGGATCCGTATCTTGACGTTCGAGGTGCGCGTGTCCCGAAGGTAAGTTATTGTTCTTTTATCTCTCTCACTGCGTACGGTCGGAAGAGAGGAATAATAACTGATGGCCTGCTGCTTCTTGCAGGGACGCACCAATACGACGGTCGCTACTACTACTCGAAGGCGCGATGTGGCTCGGAAGGTAATCGTTCATGCCGTGGATGATAAAGGCTTGTGGTCGTTCACGATCAACGTCCGCGCCGTGGAAGGGAGCTGGTAACGGGTTTCGTCGGCTGGGTAGCTAGCCGTCCATGGCCAACTCCGGTCGTTGGAGTTTTTCTTTTCGTCACACTTCCTTCTTCTTGACTTGTCTTACTATAATATTCAAACAATCTATCCCGTGCCAGCCCCCTTCGCCTGTCCTACTTTCCATCCTCGCGAACCATCCTTCATTCCACCCACGACCTATCTCACCTTCCCGATCGATCCGGCAGTGAAAACCAACGCGACATAGCCAGACACCACCCCAGAATATCCGAGGTGTCAACCCGCCAGGGCGGCGACGGATGATCGCTCTGGCTCTTCGGATATCTCTCTCAACGAGACTCGGAGCAAGATTGTAGGCTACACTACAACCCGCTACCGGCTCCCGCTCCTCATCGCCGGCCTTGCACATGGTATTCTCCGTCTTTTTTTATTCTTTTCTCATAACGGTCCTTCCTCTTTTGCGCTGCGGAGCTACGTCAGAAGCGAGCAAGCGAGCAAGGGGCCGGGCCGGGGCTGGCTTTGGCTGAGGTTTAGTTTGGGGTTTTACGCTTATCTTATCTTATCTTATCTTATCTCGAATTGGATTGATTTGAATTGGATTGAATTGAATTGGATTGAATTGGATTGTGGGCTTTCTGATAATCGTCGGCTCGCTTAGGTGGGCCTCCTTTCAGCCTTTCAGTCTTAGTCGGTATAAGCGACTGCGGATCGGAAGCGAGTGCGGATTTTTCGAATGTATTAGAAATTCTTATATATTATAGCAATTACTATTATAATTAACTAAAGAATATTTATATAAATAATTAATTTACGAGCATATCTTTTTCCGAAACATTTAAAATCGTATTATTAATCGATAACAAGCTTGCTATTAAGCAGTAAAGTAAAGAAAATCTTGAATCTGCTGCAAAATAACAACGCGTCGATAAGATTTAAAAAAAAGAAAAAGATATTAAATATCGTAAAGGAATCGCATAGTTAAGCGCGAGCGTAAAAGTATTATACGAAAACGCTTTGCTATAAGCTTAATCATTAAAGACGACAATAAAATGCTCATTTTAATTCTCGATTCGAAAGAGATTTAATAGATGCAATAACTTTTTAAAAGTTAAATTTTGCGGCTTCGTAAAAAAAGGTATTCCTCGACCAACTCTTTCTTAACCCGAACTTTCTTACGATAACGATGATCTGATAATTATAACCGATATTATTAGAGACCCTTTTTTAAAGCAAGATGTTTTTCCTTTTTCTAGTATTAATATCGATAGCGATAGTTTCAATTTTATAATAGTAGAGATTCAAACGATTCGTTGCGTAAAGTAAAAGACGAATCAGACTTTGAAAATAGCAATCGATAATCAAATGTTTTATCAAATGATACGATTTCGGATGTTTCGAAAGAAGATATAATCGCAGATTAATTATTTATACAAATAATTTTAAGTTGTAATAGTAATTAATTGCTATAGTATATAAAAATTTCTAATACATTCGAAAAATCCGCACTCGCTTCCGATCCGCAGTCGCTTATACCGACTAAGACTGAAAGGCTGAAAGGAGGCCCACCTAAGCGAGCCGACGATTATGCTTGATAGATGATGGTGTCGGAGCTGTCGGATGTGATCAGGTGATAGATCTATCACGTGTCAAGACCTCCCCAGATGTATAAGTAAGAGGGCTACTCCCCAAGTACATCAGACAAGAATCAAGAAACATTCCTCTCATCTTTGTTCCCCGTGTTACCGTTCAACAGGAGCAGTAGCTTCTTTTTCTAAAATAATAATAATATGAGGAGCCTTGATTCTTTTGGGGAAGAAAAAAAAAAAGGTATGAGTCGGTTTTGAAGGACTTTTTTTTTTTTTTTTTTTTTTTTTTTTTTTTTTTGAGAGAGAGAGAGAAATAAGTTGAGTGATGAGGGATTAGAGTGCCTGCGGTTGGAGTAAGAAGGGAGTTCATTGTTGGAAAGAATTTTATGTGTATATATGTATATTTATGTGCATGTGTATATGTATGTGTATGTATATGTATATGTATATGTATATTCCAATGACGGAAGGCAATGAGAATTCTCGAGGCGTATACTAACCAACCACCCGTCCTTACATCAGATCAGAAGTTGATAGTTAGAGGAAGAGGCAGTAATAATGATGATGATGATAATGATAATAATAATATTATCTTTTCTTCTAACCATCGACCGACTGACTAACTCCAACTAACCAACTAACCAACTCCAACTAACCAACTAACCAAACCACGCACCGCAATACCAAGCAACTCAACTCAACTCATCTAACCAACAGCCTCTCAAATCTCCAGCCAGCAAGCAGCAGAACAAGCTCTGTTCAACTCCCTCCACCCCAGCTCCATACCCTTCACTAGAACCCTCACCAGTACCATTAGCATCCATAGCATCCCTAGTATCTCCAAGCAGCAGCGCCTACTCATCGTCACCAGTCGCTCTACTCAGATCTACATCCCACTCCTACCACTACTACTACCACTACTACCACCACTCCCCTCCTCGTCTGACCCAACGCCAGTACTATCCTGCTCATCCGTCTCCGTCTCCTTCTCGTCGTCCGCTTCCCCCTCCATTGCCTTCTCCACCCCCAACTCCCTTTCGCTCCCCGCCTGCTCCAGTCGCGCCGCTTGATCGCGAGCCGCCCGCACCATGGCGTCGCCATCCGCCAGTATCCTCATCGTGGCGTCGCGCTGGTATTTGTCGCGCCACGCTTGGGCGATGGGCCAGATCATCCGGGCGGAGCCTCGGGGGCCGATTCTTAATTTGCGGAAGGCTGGGTTAGCGGAGGCTCTGAAGTCATGAATCTTCAGAAGAATGTATACATATATACATATGTACATAATTCCGCGGGATGCGAGGCGTGCCCAAAGAGAAGACGAAGACGACTTACGTGATGTAATTACCCGTGGCCAGCGAGTTCACCACCGACCTCATCTCCCCAAAGCGCATGCTGCTGTTCGCCGTATTCGTCCTCGCCCCCAGCCTCTGCATGGCGAGGCGGAGGTGTTCGTAGTAGATATCCCGGTAATCGCCGTACTCGGCGTACAGCCTGTGCTGAAAGGCCGGGTCCCGGATCAGCGCATCCAGGTTGGCGATGTGCATGGGGTTGGTGCGTCCCTCGCGCACGAACTGGAATTCGGCATCTCGTTCGGGCCAGCCCGTAGGGAGGCGGTGGACGGTGCCGCCGGCTGGGAACGGCGTGTAGCTGAGAGCGGTTGTTAGCTGTGTCGTGAGTGGCGATGTGCGGGTGAGAGAGAGCCCGAGGCCCAAGGGGATGGGATGATGTGGTGCTAGCAGGCAGCTGGCTGGCAGGTGAACGTACCCAAACAAGAGCTTCCTCTGATGACACACCCGTAGGAAATCTCGGAGCTCCTCCGGTGTAATGCCCGGCATCCCCATCCCGTAGTCGTAAACGTTCTTGTACAGATTCTGCTCCGGCATCGGGAAGTCCAATGTGTCGAGTGCCAAGTCGTCGGGGTCTCGGTGGTCAAACAGATACTGTGCAATCTCATCCCATCTTGCACACGTATAAACAGGTTCGGGCGGATCTGGATCATCGGGCGGCTCTTCAGTAACAGGTACTACCGGAACGAAAACTCGCATTCTCCCAAAGATATCATTGGCATGATTGCGTCGAGAAATTTCAGCTGTAATTCTTGCTTGCTCTACGGCAGGAGCCCCAGGGCTGACAGCCAGGACGCCAGTACCGTCGAATTGGCGGGTGAAAGAGTCTATTTGCTCATGTTCGGTTTGTCGATTCACATAGTTGGCCGTGGTTCCAATATAGCATGGTTGCATCTTGGTTGCGGAAGCGCGGAACTGCCGAGCCTGTGAGTCCCATAGGTTGCGGTCGAAGAGAGACCTAAACCAGGAGGTCGAGAGAGGGTAGTAGTCGTGCCTGTAGTACGGGTCGTCATGTGGCGGGATGTGTACAACGTGTTCGAGGAGAGGAGCCGCACTGTAATCTTTATGTCGGTCGACGAACCCTGTGTGAGGTTAGCAGGTTCTCGTCAAGCTAATCCAGGAGGGCTATCAAGTACAATTTGTCTTGAAGAAGCCGGCGCTTGCTAAGCCCGGGCCTCCACGACTGTAAGAATTGGCAAGGATATCCATTGGTTCTCCTCCCCAAAGCTGGTGCACACAACATTAGTTTGGGCATAGCACGCTGGAAAGAGCATCTCCTACTTTGTCCTCCAGCGACCAGCCTAGCTCTGCAAGGACCTCGCCCTCGAAGTATGGCTCTGCATCGAGACGGTGAAACTCTGGGTCCGGATCAGTATTCCGTTTATATTCCCACATGGCGTGCTCGTAAAAAGTCAGTTCAACTATCTTCAACGAAAAAGTGATAAAGGAAGGCTCACAGCGGTTTCGTGTACAAGCGTCGAAGCGATTCTGAACTGGCATGCCATCCTGATCATCGCATTTGGTTAGTAGTCCACTCTTCGAAGATATACCGCTCGATCCTTTCCACAGGGGCAAGCTTACCTCTCAGCGGCATTCAACTGCGCGCTCAACAGGGGCTGGATCAGCTCTAAAGCGATATTGATCCTGATGTTGTTCGACGAAAGCTCCCATGAGGTAGCGCCACATACCCAAGGCTCCTTGATGGCTAGTCCTGTAGCGTAGTTGGTGTAGCCGCTCCATATTCTAAATCTGATAGCCTGGGCTGCGACACGAAATTGTGCATCCACTCTCCCTCTTTCCATGGGCTGTTCCCGGATGTGAAGGGGGCGGGTATGGAATGACTTAAGCCTTTTGGACTGGTGTTGCGGTCCTTTTCGGTGCGAGGGAATGTCGTGGTAGTCACCGAAGAACAGAGCATCCCACCTGCAACTATTAGAGATGCGCGCCAGTTCCGGGGTGTGAGATGCCTACCAGGGGTACACAGCGGCGTTGTTGATCAGCAAGGAGGCGAGGTAGATCGACGGCTTGAGAGCGTTCCAGACAATCGGGTTATCGGCCTACAATCACCAGCGCATCATTCAGCGTAGCCCCTGATGTAGACGAGCGTGGAGAGAACACCCACAACCCAATATCCATCAATCCCACCTCTGATAGGCAAGGGCCCAACATTCAATCCCATTCCATCACTCCTCTCCCACTTCGCTTCCGCGAAAAGTGGGTGTATCATTTCGTCTAGCGTCGAGTCTCCAGCCTGGTTATCCAGTCCAGTGATGGCATTGAGGGTCTGCAACTCCTCGGCGGAGAACCCATAGAATCTCCTGGTTTGATACTTTTCTACCAGTCGGGACGGTAAAGAGTTAGGGGTCAGCAATGGAGTGGCAATCCTGTTGTGAGACCGCGGGTTAGGAGTGATGGGCGTGAGGCCTGATTTGCCTGTATTCTTGAGAACTCGGTGGGATATCTTCCCAATCGTTTTCACTGGATGGGTGTATTTCCTTGCGAGGTTTGTGAGATTTGCGAGATTCCTTCGTCCTGACAACGTGGTCGGTTAAATAGTCCGAGCTGGTGTTTAGGGACACACTTACCTGGAGGGAGAAGCAGCTCAATCGGATCCGCACGAGAGGCCTCGGCCATTATGAATGGAAGTGCCCGATGGGAACTCGATGGGGAAAACGCGGGAAGCGGAATTTTTTCAGATATGAATTGTTGGGTGCCATAATTTTGTCCAGTGAGACTTGGTAAGCTTAAGCTTTGTCGAACAAAGGGGCATCTTTTCCACAAAAGAGGTTGCCGATACGTCGGTATTACACCGCTTGCAGAGTGTTGAACAAAACAATGGAAGACTGCAAACAAAGAACTACGAGTCGGGGAAGCCTGTTGTCACAAAGTAGGGTGGAGGAAAGACGAGAGAGATGTGCGAGGAAACATGCTGTACATTTCCTAGTGCAGCCCAGGTCATCTGGTATTTAACTAGTAGTAGGTTCACCAAGAGAGAACGACACAAGAGAAAGGGTGATGTATTCATCGACTTCTTCAACACTGAATTCTTGTATACCGACGGTTGAGCGTATTATGGATAGCGATTTTTAAACCAGAAGAGGAAAGATAATTTACTTACTCGCTTTCAAATGTCGGTCAGTTCATCATCCTTGTGCAGCAGACTGGCGCCACGGTTTGCCTTTGTCCTGTCAAATCGAGATGCAGTCCAGCGATTCCATATACAATCAGCCTAGACAGAAAAAAAAAAAAAAACGGAGAGAAGACGGCTGTGGAAGGAAGGCCTACCAAGAACAGAATTAAAGTGCATACAAGTGAGCCGGTTATATGCTAGACCTCGAAGTCAACGATTCTTTGCCGTAGCCAGCAGCAGGACATACTGCGAATAATGTTACACACCATGTTCCAAGCAACAACTACTCCAATTTCGTAACAACTGTCCGTAAGATCTCTTCCTGGCTCTTGCCGACGTTCTTCGGGTCCTTCGCAACGCTCTGCCAAACTTCGCCATGTCTTGGCTCGCTTAGAATCAGCTTCGAAATAACATCCGCTCGTTTTTCCTGCCCGCCGTGATTAGTCATATTTTTACCATATTGAGCCACTGTACTTACATCAGTCCCGTGCTGCAACAGGAACTTGAAATACCAAGCCCAGGTATCGCCAAGATCGCTGTCCAGCAATATTGCTTTCTCAAACCAATTTTGCGCTTTCTCCAGACGCCGTTCTCCCCAGAAAATTCTTGCAATGGTAACGAAGAGGATAGGATCATTGTCGACTTTCTTGATAGCTTCTAAGGCTCTCGGCTTTCTTTGTGTGCGGGCCTCCTGATGCCATATTGCCTCGCTATATAACAGACCGCTCGTGGGAACTTGCTGTAGAGCCTGTGCCATCAGGTTCTTTGCTTGGCTGACGTTGTTCGCACGACGTTCCAAACGCACTGATTCGACCCAGAGTTCTGGCGACTTGGCGACAGCTAGTCGAGCCCGATCAAGAATACCACGAGCCTTGACGATGTTGCCGACACGTTCCTCGAGCCGAGAATAGAGTAACCAAAGAGGCACGGATTTTGCGCAAGCTTTAGTACCCGTGCCGTAGGCTTCACGGGCTTGTGGTAGCTTGCCTTCGCCTTCATAAATTTGGCCCTTCATCATCCACAACTTTGCGGCGCCAGGAAAGAGCTGCAGTGCTTGGTTGACGAGATCAAGGGCTGCGTCTGCATTGCCTGCCTGTCGCTCAAAAGCAACACTCTTCATCCAGACTCTGTCGGTCGGCGCCTCCTGCCGAGCGGTCTTTAGCAATTCTCTGGCTTGTTCCGGTTGTTGGTTTTCGGCTTCGAGCTTGACCGCTGCAAGCCAAATATCTTCGTTATTTGGATTTTGGTTGAAAGCTCGACCTAGCACTCGTCTTGCATTGTCGATCTCCCCAGCTTGCCATTTCTCCTTGGCGAGCATCATCCACAGGATTTCACTCTGCGGACAAGCTTCAACTGCCTTCTCGAGCGTTTTCCACAGCGCATCTTTCGTCCCGTGGTTCTTCTCCAGGTCAGCGGCCGCCAGCCATAGCTTTCTGCTGTTCACGAAAATCCGTAATGCATAGGCGTAGATTGCACGAGCTGTTTCGTACTTTCCTCGTCCTATACTTGCCCGCGCGTCCTCCATATAAATGTCTTTCCGGTCGTCATCCTCGTCCAAGCCCCAGCCAAGCGTTTCTCGAATGATAGCACCGCAAGTCAACACAGCGTCTTCTTCTTCGCACTTCTCTGCCTCTGTAATCCACTCCTCGCGCTTTAACATCGCAGATTCTTTCGCAAGAGCTTTGACTGCACGTTGCATGACATTGATGCCGGTGTTGCCAATCTGCTCTTGAAGCCTTGCTGCAGCAATCCAAATTTCGTGAGATGTAGGAATGGCCTTACGAGCTTTATTGAGCACTTTCTGCGCATTGTCCGAGGACTCCAAGCGCGCAAGAGCCAGCCAAAGTTCAACGGATAGGGGAATAATCTCGGTCGCCTTCGCGAGTAGGAGTCTCGCATCACTAGGATCCTCCTCCAAGTTCACGGCCTCTTTCCACAGCACGACTGACTGAGGGATGTGGTCCAACGCTTTCCGGATGACCTGCTTCTTGGCTCTCGCTTCCGACTCTAACTTCATGGCCTCGATCCAGAGATTCACTGACCGGTCGTTGTTCTTGATGGCCTGAGCAGCAATGATCTTGGCGTTATGGTTGTCGTTCAGTCTGATATTCTCAAGCCAAACATCCTCACTCTTTGGGCAGAATTGACAGCCTCGTGCGATTACACTTCGGGCCGCCACGGTCTTCCCAGCTAATTCCTCCAATCGAGCAGCAGCAATCCAACCTGGCGCATGCTTAGGATTAGTACGAATGACAGATTCCAGCAGTACTCGAACTCGCTTGATGTCTCCCACCTGCGCCTCGCCTTCATTGATTTGTGACTTGGCAAGACTCGTGAGGTATCCCTTGGGGTCGATATTCGTAGCACTTCCAGCAACGGAGTCCGTCCCTTGGGATGCTTGGTCCAGCCTGACCTTCAAGACCTTGTCTCGCGCCGCTCCAATTTCTGCGAAATTTGTCATGGTACCGTCCGATCCGTCTCCCGAGGGCCCATCGTCGGCCACAGTAGTCCCAAGCTCCGAGGCATCTCGCGCTCCAGCAATGACACTGTCGGGCACCGCATAAAATTTCTGTCGCAGAGCCTGCTTGTTCCTCCGATTCTTTCCAGTTAAATCGCCGACCTCTGGGAGGTTTGCCCAATCCTCATCGCTGACCGTCGTTAATGCGCGCTTCAAGTCGGCGAACTGCTGTTGGATCTTCGGGTTGTTTCGTTCGTATTCATCTCGCTCTGCTTTCTCTCGAGCTTCCCTGTAGGTAGAAAGGTCGGTAATCTGTTCATCTATTTGCATATCTGATAAACCATCTGCGCAGAGGGTGACGGGAGGAGTGGGCACAAAATGGGGAGACCAACCTTCTAGCTTTGCGCCGCCTATCCATCTTCTCGTCTACCTCCTGGTAGATGCGATCTGCCTCGTCGTCGTCCTTGTCGTATGCGCCCCCTGCGAACAATCCGACCTCGTTCTCGGGATCTTGGAAGCGTTCGTCATCGTCATTCTCCTCTTCCTTGTCCTTCTTCTCGGGGACGCCATATGCCGTAGGTGCTGCAGCTCCAAACTGTGCAGCACGTTTTGCGAGAAGCTCCTTCATCTGGTCCTCGCTGGGACCTTCGCGCGCGGGACCCAGGTCGGATCGGGTCGTGAAGCCGGTGGCACCTCTACCCAGACCGGCAACATAGTTCTCGGGAGCCTTCTGGCTGAGGAAATCTCGTCGGCCAGACATGATTGTACGGAGAGGGGGGGTTGTCGCGGTTTGGGTGTTGGGGTGGCCGGGTTGAAGAAGTGGTCCTGGTACCGAGGAAGTGTAGATATTTCGACGCGAGGCTGGCCTAGGTTGTTCCTAAACATATCACGTGGTTACATCTCGCACCGCACCACATGATCAAACGGGGGCAAATCTCCCAGGTTTTGTTGCACGTCGCAGTTTGAAAGGCTTTGTTCCCAAGCTGACCAAGATTTCTCGCGCTGTCCGTCCACGTGGTCTGCCACCGCTTGCAAGCGAGCGGATGTTTGGAATGCGATCTCGCCTCACGACGTAGCTACAAGTAGGTACCGGTAGGTAGGTGACTGACCACTCTATTCGGCTTCCAAAAAGCATAAAATCGATTCCTTGGGACTTGACTTTACTGAAATGGATATCTTTCAAGAGATTGCATTACAACCATGTATGTATGTATATCGTATCGCTAGCCCGGCGCAAACGTTTGCACCAAAAGTCCCTTCCCTGTGCATTCTTACTATATCGTGTCCTGCATATCTTTAATATCAATATCAGTAATCTAATGAGCCGTATCAGTCTTTGTCATCTTTTTGCATGTGTAGACAAAGTACGGTAACCGCGCGATGTGAGTTTGTGAGGTACGTTTTGCTGGATTTGGTCTTACAGGTTGAGGAACGGACCAAGCCTGTACTCTGGGAGCTTCGAAGATATCCGCTCTGGAACTGTATGATTTTATGCCTAGATTTACTCTTTTGAAAGCTGCCAGCATTTGATAGGATATACGAAGTGTAGCTGCTGATATAAATTAAGTTGAGGAACGGGATTGAAGAAAGAGTCACCGCCGTCTGTCACTTGCTATGCACGTAAGCGATAGCCGATGGAGGAACTACTACGGAGATAGGCTCTTCGGGATCAATATCCACAGTCGGCTGGGAGGAGTCTCGGGGATGACGGGCAGTCCGAAAAATTCGTTGGGTCTTACATATTGCTGTACGGAGAGATTCTTCCCTGAGTCCCCTCACCTAACGCCGACTGATATCGCCGACCCGAAATATCACTAGCAATAACAACCAGATGTGCATCGCAAACCATTTTCCGACGCCATCTAAGTCAAGAAATATACACCAGACCTACCCCGTAGGCCGTTTCATGCATTCAGAGCCTCACATTCCCGCTCCTACATCATTGTTCACCTAATGTACATCCAGCTCAGTCTGTTCCTGGCAGCCTTCACATGATACCCGTCGGAGCATCATGCGCCTTGAATGCCGTGTTCTGCTCATACCTCTGAACCTCCTTGTAAAGAATCTCGGGATGTTGGTGCACACTCGGCATCAAGCCCATCCCAATCGTCCTTCGGATAGCCCTCGCAATCTTTCTCTGGTTCACCGGTCTCAGTCCCGTGTCCTTGGAATGCCTGATTCGGCCCATTTCTGTCATGTATTCGGACATGATCGAGAAGTTCTGATTCGCATTAGCCATCGTTGCCGGGCTCGAGTATTGCAAACAGTAGCAGAGACGGGGGGGGGGGGGTAGAAATGGGAAATGTACCCGGTAGTGCTCCATCGGGTTCAAGTTTAGCACGTCAAAGACATCATACAGCGGCTTCCCCCTCCTCTTCCACTTCGCCATCTCCACCTCGCTCAGATCGTGCGGCGCGTAGATGTCCCCCACCTTCCACCTTCTCGTAATCTGCTTGCTCAGGTCCTGGCCGCGGAGGTGGTTCGTGTAATCTTCCGTGGCGGCGCTGGAGCGCCGCATCGCTTGCTTCCTCTCGTCTGCCCTCACCTTGCTCTTGCGGATGAGGTTGTAGACTCGTTGGTTCCCCACAGGCGCGTCGGCTGTGACGACGCCGCTTCCGAGGGTAATTTGGGACGCGGGCTGCTGCATTTTGGGGGTAGCAGCAGAACGTTGGGGAAATAGATCCATGAGGTCTTCTGTCGTCCCTCTGGCTCTGGGCGGTTCGTCTAGAGCGGTGCTGTTAACAGGTGTGAGAGGAGGAAGCTGGTCATGCGATTCTAACGTACCAAACCTCGATGCATGGGAAGTTGAAAATGCGGCTTTCACATTCAGTCCTTTCTTCGTAATCTGCCTCACCATATTGAGGCATTGGAATCGTGGAGGCGCCATGGTGGGTGATGCCGTGGTGAGGACCGTAAATGGTTGCGTATGTTGCCCAGTATGAAGGAAGCATTTAAGTCCGTACATTCGTTTACTTGGCGTCGGTAGAACTCCGGCTACACTTATCGCAAATATACTACTATTTTCTATCCCGAGCTCAACTTCTCGACTTCCAACATCTAACAATTTTCAAACCCAACAAAAATGGTCCGCAAGCTCAAGCATCACGAGCAGAAGCTCCTCCGCAAAGTCGACTTCACAACCTACAAGAGCGACAACAACCACCGCGACGCCGCCATCCTCCGACGATACAACATCCAGAAGCCCGCCGACTATGCGAAATACAACCGCATATGCGGCGTCAGTTATTCCCCCCCCTCTCTCTGCGCGCCAAAAACAAAAACGGGAAAAAGAGCGCCATTCTAACATTGTGTATGCAGAGCCTCAAGCAGCTCGCGCACCGCCTGGCTGCCCTCCCGCCCGACTCGAGCTTCCGGCGCAAGCACGAAGAACTGCTGCTCTCCAAGCTGCACGACATGGGCATCCTGCCCTCCAACGCGGCCAATGCTAAACTCTCCGAGGTCGAGAAGAGCGTCACGGTCTCGGCCTTCTGCCGCCGCCGGCTGCCCGTCGTCATGACCCGGCTGCGCATGGCCGAGACGGTGCAGGCCGCGACGAAGATTATCGAGCAGGGCCATGTGCGGGTTGGGACGGAGACGATCACCGATACCGCCTTCTTGGTTACGCGGAATATGGAGGACTTTGTGACGTGGGTGGATGGAAGCAAGATCAAGAGGAATATCTTGAAGTATAGGGAGAAGTTGGATGATTTCGATTTGCTGTAGGGCGGTGGGGGGCTTGTAGGGGTTTTGCTGCCTCAGTGGACGTGGAGTTTGGGACGGGGCATTGCAAGGCGTTGGGGTCTCAAAATAGGCTGGCATTAAACGGAGTATACCAAGTATGGTGTCCAAATTCCGGTATGTCTGCTTCAATTTGCGATGTCATTTCGAGGAGAACGCGAAAATGAAAGCATCACTTATCTTTTTTGTGTTCTTTATCCAGTGGATAAATACTGCATTGCTGCTGAGGCTGGCAAGTTCAGGGTCCTTGTTGATTGGAGAGCCCGTAGCGAAAGCGAGAGCAAGCATGAGGATGTCTACTCTGATCTTGTCTCGTACCATGGTAGCTGCAATGAACATATGCTGATGGAGATAATTGTGCACGCAAGAGTAAGAGAAGTGGTCGAAGAAATAATATTTTCGTGAATGAGTGTGTGTTGCAGTTGGGGAAGAAGAGAAGGAGAGGAAGAAGGCCAGTCTTTGATTGCCATTTGCGAGAGAAAATATTCCTCGTCGCTAAAAGCTGAGTTAGGCTCAAGTTTCCCGTCAGCGCGGAAAGATTGCACATGAGGTATCAACGTTGGAGCATTGGCTAGAGGCTTTTGCTGACAGCCAGCACAACACTCAACTAGTATTCTCAAAATGGGTTGCAATGCTAATGGCTTTGAGGGTAACCTCTGGGCTCGTAGGAAGATTGACTCGCCTCCTCCTGTTCCGTCTCAGAAACGAAAACTTGATCTCGGGCTACGGAAATTGATACTTGGTTCTACTCTTACCAAGTCAGACAACGATAAGGTCATTCCTTGATCGACACACTTCCGCTCCTTCCTCGTTAGGCTGTCAAAATACCAAAAAAAAGTTGAAACCTGCAAAAATGGAATAGAGAGCGAACCCAAAAAACAAAACCAGAAAGAAAAAAAAAAACACATCAAAGAGGCCCGAGAATCCCACAGAGATACGGGAAACTCGAAGCAAAACGTAAGTGAATACAGTTTTCCGGCGTTCCAATTACCAGTTTGTCCTGAAGATGACCCTGCCTACTGAGCCATCCCGCCTGCTGGATGAATATCGTCCACAGGATTGGGGTATATCAATAAGGTGCGAAATTTTTCTGCCGCCGGCGAGCGGAGGCCATGCTCGTCTGCCGTTTCAAGAACGCGGTAAGTGAATAATTATATAATTAGGGCGTCCGCTACTGGTGCTAGGGTTGGATCGAGATGGCAAACCAGCCATGTCCTGTTATTCATGGTAACGATCCAGAGCCTTC
This sequence comes from Drepanopeziza brunnea f. sp. 'multigermtubi', assembly GCF_022702325.1. Lineage (NCBI taxonomy): Eukaryota > Fungi > Ascomycota > Leotiomycetes > Helotiales > Drepanopezizaceae > Drepanopeziza > Drepanopeziza brunnea. The sequence goes on along the minus strand of NW_027094072.1, from coordinate 1,809,460 downwards.
CTTGATTTGGGGAGGAATATTAGGGATCTAACTAAGTTTCCACTTACGCTGACCACCGCCGGAGCTGAAGTAAGCTTGCCGTCTAGATCCTCCCAGATTCCGGTGGACCACTTTCCACCTTCGTGGTGTTTGTGGTGGAGCCTTCCAGTGGTTCCAATGCCGCTTGCGAGATAGTCGGGGTCAGAGTCAGAGTTGATCCTTTTCTCGGACGGGGAGGGGGGTCCAAGACATACTACAGATCAAGCCTTCCTGGGCCCCAAGAGGCAATACTCGGTTCGGAGATGACAGTGCCTCCCAACGGTTGCCACCCAGACCAAGTTCTACCGTTCCGTTGATTCACGGCATAATCGTTATCCGGCCCGCGTCCACCGACCGCCAGATGGTTCTTCCTCCAAGATGTAGCGTCCAGGGGAGAAGTAAAGCCCGACCTGTCGAGTTGCTCCCAGCCGATCCAGTGGGCCCCGTCCCAGGAGAGATGGTACGCCGTCGGGTCTTTACCGTGAGCGAAGTAGTCGAGGCTATCCTGGCTGCGAGAGACAGCGACGGCGTGTTAGGCCAGACATCTCTGTGAGAGGGACGCTCAGGTCGAGAGATTGCCACTCCCACCAGAGACGACCGAGGTTGGCATGGTGAAGGTAGAAGAGCGGATCTGGGTTTTCTTGTCAGCAAGAGGCCGGTTGATCTCGAGTAGAGCAATGGGGGACGAGAGGTGCAGTTTATGGAGCTGACTCCTTGTATCGCTCATTCGTCACTCTTGAGCTTAAGCCCTTCCGGACGATTTATTTACTTTGGGCTTGTTTGCTAAGCGAGTCTCGAGGTAGTTCGGGGATAACATAGTAACGTAGGATCGAAAGCATTAGGGAAAAATTAGACCTCTGGATATCAAGCAGTATCGATGCAAAGCTGGGAATTTGTGTGCTGCTCTCCACGTATCGAATGTAATCGCTGGTGGCATTTATCTTGTTTAATAGTAGTTTCGCTTCAATGCCGAAAACAAAATCGAGCGATAAAACAAGACCTTACAATTTACGCCCGTATAATAGAGGCTGCGGATCATTTGAGTAATTACGCCACCAATGTGCCGACCTCCACTCTGTGATATAGAATGAGCCCAGCCACCCAATGATCCCCGAAAGTGTAACCGCTCGTGAAATGACGACGATAGACACCGCAGCACCCGATACACATTTTCCGAAACGGCGCAAATGTAAATGATGATCAAGATGGTCATTAACGCCTATTGCGTCATTAAAAACTTACGGTAATCTCTCGCTATCACCAGTATTCTAGAGAGATTGAAAAGACAACCACAATCAGATAATAGAAAGTAAAAAGCAGTAGCACGTCGAAGATATAGATAGGAAGGAGCAGGGGTACCGAGGTTGTACCAAATCACCAAACCTTCTCCGCCCGCCGCCCGCCAAAACCCCGGATCGGCAAAGCTTAAAAATAGGAGGAGGAAGGAAAAAAACACACGATGCTTGTGGAGGGATTGAACCACACCCGATTTGAACGGATAACCTTTCGCTGGAGCCATCTCTGGAGGCGAACGCGCTCTGCATTGCTTGTTAGAGCATACCATATGTAGGGACACGAGTGGGCTACTCACGCCGTTGCGCCAGCGGTCCCGGCTTGTTGTACGTTGCTGTGATCGCCACGATAGATGCCACCGGCAATGGTTGGTGGATTTATGTTGGAGGGCAAGAGGGGCTGCAGTCCGGGCTGAAATACTTTTTGATGCAATGATTATCCTGCCAGCTTTTCAATCTTTTGACTCGCTCGCTTGATAGCGCCGTCGGAACGTCGGTAAGCTTACCTTGAAAAGAATCTTGTTTATTAAGAGAGTTTAAATTGTCAGTGACGTTCGTTATATGCTGTTTATCTCGACTACTCGCACATGTTTATTCTTGCGTTTGTATTTCGAGTTCCGATCGAAAGTTTTCTTCATTATATGTAATGCTATATTTTATGAAGGCTCTTTCTTTAAGTTATAGCGTATGTAGCGCTGTCTCTACGGCGCGTTATAGCACTTTCGTTAAACGCAAACCAAAGAAAGTATGTTTATAATTTCCTATTAAATCTTCACGCAATCTAGATACAGCGTATAACGATCTTTGCAGCCGAAGGATCATCAGCGGAATGCAATTCTGTTTCATAGCAACTTTTGCAGTAGCGGGAGCTTTTGAAAGCAAGGATTACGAAGAAGTCGACTTTGCGTACGTCTTGAGCATGCGAGAGAAAGCATTTCATTATTTCAATTAATTTTTTTCTTTTTAGATAAAAAGCAACAGAATAGCTTTGTAGAACTTCGTATACTAGAGTGAATTAATTCTAGATAGCCGATAAATATAAAAAAAAAAGAACACAAAATAATAAGAGCGGTAATCGTCGGTTACCTTGAATTTAATTTGTAAAAAATCCCGACCTTGCGCAAGTCGGTCAATTCTTTCGAATTAAAATTTAAGGAAACCGACGATTACCGAGGGATTTGTCTGCACTCAAATGTTTAATTTTCCATATTTATAAAAAAAAAATCCTTTCTTAATATGAGAATTATCCAAGGATTGGTTTAAATACTACCGTAAGGACTTTTTATTAACAAAACATTATAATCAATACGTTACAAGACCTCGATTCGGCTCGCAAAGAAAGTTTCACAACTTTATTTTCACCGCTATGCTTTTTCAAGTTTCCCTCTTCTTGCCAACTTTACTAGTGATCGATGTAAATAATCTCATTCTCATTCACATACAGAAGATCTCAAGCTCGGTATCCGCCTCTGGTCCAAGTCCTCCCTCGGCACCATAATTGATAAGGATGTCACCAAGTACGAGCCGAACCCCCTAGGAGTCGGCACTCATCACTCCAGCCAACCTCATCCATATCCTCGAACCCGAGGGTCAAATCTCCGCAAGCCTTGGAGGTTTGGCCGGCCGTGAACGGGTACGGGATCTGAAGTTCCGCCAGAGATCTTCTGGGCTTCGGGTAGAGCGCTAGGGAAGAGTCTCGAGAGCAGGTTCTCCAGGAATCAAGCGAATCTTGATATCACTGTGAGTAAATTGTCTGTCTTTAATCTTGCTCATGTACAGCGCGAAGAGATCAAGGTGGTATAGGACTTGGGCGGTCTCTTCTTGAGTAATGAAGTAGTCAGTAATTGTATTTGAATATCAGTATGTATGTATGTATGTATGTATGTATGTATGTATCTACCTTATCAGCACCCAAGTGCAAATCATAGAAGAACGACATTTTTGAATATCATGCAAAAATGGTCCATTCGAGAACTCGAGAAGAGTTATTTCTTATCGATAAACCCAAGACACACACACACACACACACACACACGCACACCAAAAAAAAAGGGGGATCTAAGAAGAAGAAGAAACAGAAGAAGACTCGAACAACTCTTTCAGACACCATCCTGGTGCCCTCGGCGGCCAGCTTCTCGTGATCGAAAGCGCTTCCATACGCGAGATGATCCAGTTGGAGAATCCCCTCTCGGTATGGTACACGTTCTCGTCGCTATTCTTCAGCCTCCAGAACGCGTCATGCTCGTAGCGGGTCCACTTCGTCGGACGCGGTTCCTCCTCGCGGTAGCCGAGCGGGATCCCCGTCCAGAGTTTGGCCGCGCGCCGCGGCAAGGGGAAGAGGTCCGTCCTCGGGCTGGCGTGGAGCGGTGCGAGACCGAGCCGCTGCTCGCCTAACCCCTTCAACATGTCGACGAGGAGGTTGACGGTCCAGGGGTGGCCTTCGACCGGCAGCTTGCGCTCGAGCTCGTCGGCCATCTCGGCGAGGGTGACCCGCTCTACGCCTATGTACCACTGCTCGTGGGTCACGGTCGCCAGTTTGGCGTGGATGGTCTCTCGGATCTGCTGCACCAGCTCGTCGGGTTCCGCCGGGGGCGAGTTGTCCTCGCTGGGGCTTTGGCCGGGGTTCTCGGGCGTGTTAGTGCATGGGTGGCTACTGCCGCTGCTGCCGCCTTCTTCGTCGAACAGTAGGGATTGGTAGGGCGAGGAGCCCTGGGTTGCACCGGTTTCGGAGTAGGTTTCTGAGTTGGACATGGTTGAGGGAAGGTAAGCTTGCAGGAATTCGATTACGCGATGTAGAAGCCGGGAGAGCTGCGGCGTGGTACTGTGGATTCGCTGATGTTCGATTTCCTGAAATAGGGCCTAGATCTAGAGAGGGCTCTCAAGGCAGCTGGATATCTTTTCGACTCGGTATGATGATGTGCGAATTTCGATCGAGGATGGCTGGTATTGAGTGGAAGCGCGTCAGGAACCTAACTGTACTCCAGTCGCTGCTGTGTGACCTCTAGATTAGTCTTCAATACATGAAATGATTCCGGTCACTTTAACTTACCTCTTGTTTTCCTACTTGATTTTTCGTGATGATAAGCGCTTATGCCTGATGATGGTATCTGGCAATAAGTCTTGGAAGGTGATAGAGCTTCGAATTCGCAAGCGGTGCGCAAAGCTAAGGACGAAGAATACCGCTTGAAGGGGTCGATAGTAAGCTGCGTCAAGAACCGCGGAGATAAAGCTCGCCTTTCTGTTTCACTCTTAGTTGAAGATGTTATGAAGGTAATGTTATGAAGATGATGTTATAGAGAAGGAAAAGGAAAAGAAGGTCGCATTGGTGCGAGAAGATTTATATATAAAATTTCCCTTAGCCGCAAGCTCTTGAATCAATCACCTTCTTTCCAGCAGCTTGCGCGCTTGATTCATGATCGAACTATACTGTGAATGCGTGCGACTGGCTCTTTTAATACTTTATCAAAAGGCGATTCACACCTTCCCATCTCAGCCTAGAAGGCGTTTGGCAAACACAATTTGAATCTGATCAGCCTCTATAAAAGATTGCCAGCTGCCAAACGTACAAGTGGCTCAATAGTATCTTCCCAGATTCCAAAAGATCCTCGCATTAATCGACTACGTAAAAACCATCTCATCTTTTCATCTTTGCCAAATCGCAACTGATACAATTTTCAGAAACTAGTTATGCTAGCTCCACCACCTACCTCTGCAAGCCCAAATCCAGCATCCAAATCTGACCGCTCAGATACAATAAGTCCACCGCTCCGTCCGTATTTAAATGGTCGATATTCATTTCACTTTACCTTACCTTACGATCGGCCAGGAGATACACGCTCAAACAAAGCCTCACTTACCCATACATCTCAGCACAGCGCAAGCGGAGAACAATGGTGCCCCTGATAGGAAGGTACACTCACCTCGAACTGCTCGTGCATAAACTTTTATTTCGCACCAGAACTCTTCACATTCGACAGCCTAATCTCTCCATGACCATAAGCTTCAAAAGATAAATAAAAATTATAAAACCTTTAAATGATAAGAAACAGCCTATAGCTATAAGACGACTTTGTTTGAAATCCATTATCTAATAGGGTTAATTAAAGCAGATATGTAGAAAGTTGGCTTTCGCCTAACTCTCAAAGGAGTCTTAAAAATAGGAGCGACTTCAGCTTTATATTTTGTTTGTTTCTAGGTATACTAAACAAGCAGATTCAAGCTTGGCGGTTTTCATCAACTACTTCCCGAAGCCGAAGATAGAAAAATAAAGACCGGCTAATGTTGATTCTTCCCCGAAGTGTTGACCTTTAGTTTTGGTGCGAAAAGTGGTTTTGTGCATTAGCAGTTACCTAGTACCGTACTTACCGATCGCAATTCGAAAACCAAAATTAAAATTTCCTCTTCGTAAGACATTATTCATTATCATCAAACAGTGTATGTGGTAAGCCGCGCCCATGTCTGTAAAAGAGAACCAGAGAAATCAAAGTCTCCCAACCCGCAACGCAAAGATATGAGGAAAAAAAAGAAAAAAAAAAAATCATCCATCTCCGCAGCTCGAGCCGTAAAAGCATCATTCGTTACCCATCCGCTCTTTCCACCTTGAGATATCCCCAGATCCAGCTTCCAGTTGGCTCTTGTACTCAAACACACCACTACCCGTCTTACGTCGTCGTATACCAGATCCAAAGAAAGCTAAGAGAAGATAGAGAGAAATCACCGATCCCGCCGCCTCCTCGAGCTAGAGCCACGATCAGAAGCAGGCGGGCTCCCAGCTCCAGATCCAGCATCCTCTACAAAGCCCCTCAAGAGGTCCTTCCAGGTTTTCCTTCCTTCCATGACCTCCCCAAAACCGCCTACCAGCTTCTCCACCATCTCAGTCTGCCCGCCGCCAAGCCCACTTGACGCACCGCTCATAAAATCACCACCACCTCTGTCTCTCTTTCCACCTCTCAATGGCGAGTTCATGTATGCATTACCATAACGATCTAAAGGCCGACCGTCGCGATCAAAACGGTCTGGCAAGATTTCAACTTCGTCTTCGGAAGAGTTGGGCGACGGAGAGCGAGAATATGCTTTGTGACGGCGGCGATGTTTAGAAGGTTGAATAGGCCGGTCAGAAGTTGTGTCGGAGTTGCGTCTGCGGCGGCGACGGCGGCGAGAAGATGAGTCTCCTTCCCTGTCGCGCTCCCGATCACGAGGTTGAGATGTGCGTACGAGTGCTGTTTCAAAGTCCGAGACGGAAGAAGAACGTTCTGCGTGTGATGCGGAATGGTTGTGGGAATTAGAGTTACTGGGAGCGGCGCTTTCATGGATATCTGCCAGGCGGCGGGACGAAGTAGGTGAGAGGGGCGCGAAGACGACGGATTTGTTGGTTGGGCGTGGAGGAGACTGAGGGGACGTTGAGAAGGGCGAGATGCTTGGAGTGTAGGGATTATTTAGACCGCCTGGAACCAAGGGTCAGTGCAGTTCTTCATATGGATGTGAATCAACAACACGCACCCTCCTCGCGGCCAAACAGATCACGCTGAAATGGATCGCGAGTATGATCATCGGGGAGAGGAGCTACAGGGGGCGGGGGAAAGTATGGCTGTGCGGGAGGCACAGTGGCAGTATCATTTGAACTCACATTCTCACCCGCATGGTGCCCTGAGTAGACATACGGATCATGGTGCAGTGGTGGTGGTGGTGGGTTGGCCCAGTCGGCCGGGTTGTAAGGGGGGATGCCATCGCGGGTCACGTGCGTTGTAGAAGTCGTGGTGTGTTGGGTAAAGCCGGGTTGAGGCGGTGGCGGGAAGGCGTTGTTCTGGGGGTAGTACGAGCCGCCAGAAGCATGTGGAGGAGAAGGAGAGTAGTCGTCTTGATAATCGCGAGCGTAGTAGTTCTCGGGCGGCTGCTCCTCTTCTTCGTATCCTGGCGTGGGTTAGTTTGATCAAAAGATGCTTGACGGCGACTGAAACGAGAGAAGGTTGATTCATTCATCATTTCGGAATCAGATTTGACAATCTTCTTGTCAATCTGCTTCTGATGGACGATGAACGCGATCGAGAACGAGCTCTTGAGTGCTGGGGGTCCTCACGTCTGCGTTCCCTCTCCCTATCTGCCTCCTTTCTGCCCTTTCTCTTCTGGTACTGATTCATACCGATAGCTGCTGCTGCGGTGCCCGCGGCAACCTTGGCAACGGACCGACTGCGCCTTCGGCCGCCTGAGCTAGATGAGGAGTGTCGGCGGCGACGAGATCGGCTTCGGGTAGCCCCGTAGGCCGCCGCCGCTGGTTCGTCGTACCCTCCTGGGTACGTCGTGGTCTGTTGGTGGGTGTACACGGGCTCAGTACCGTACTGCACCATTCCTAACTCTGGGTCAACGCCAGGATCCGAATGTGCGCCTAGAGATCTGGCTCTCGACCTGCTTCTTCGCGACCTGCTCCTTCGCGACCTGCTTCTCCTCCGCGATCTCCTATCGTCTTCAACTCCCATGGTGCGGTCCTCACCTGCCTTGCGGTTCTCGTACAGTCCTGCCACGGCGGCTCCCGCCAGTCCAGCACCCGCAATCTCAGCGCCGGTTCGTAGGCGTGACTTTGATCTCGATCCGCTTCGTTTGCGCGACTTGCTCCGGAAATGCTCCACAACCCCAGCGACCGCGGCCGTCGCAGCTCCTGCCTTTGCGATGCTAGCAGCTCTGTGTTTGGGATCGGCATGCTTGCTGCGGCTTCGGCTCTTTGACCGCTCATCGTCGTAGGAGTCGTAATCGTAGCCGTATCGGGAACCGCGACGTCTCGAGACACTTCGCGTCCGACTTCGTCCCCGGCCCATCTCCTCCCTGGTCTGTTTGCGGTTCGAGACGTACTTTGCCGCCGCCGCGGCCGCCAGACCAGCGGCAGCAAGACCAAGCGCAGTCTTGACCTTGTGGTGTGAATGTCGACTGCTGGATCTGGACCTCGAGCGGCTGTAGTCGCGGTACCGACTCCGCGCTCTGGTGAGAACTTCTGCGCCGATGGCCCCGAGAGCCGCTCCCCCAACCACATTCCGTTTGCCGTGCCCGCCTCCTTCGCCCGTCTTCTTCCGGTGGTCGGCGACCAGAGCAGCTACTCCCGCGCCCGCCAGTGCGCCTTCGGCGAGATGTCTCCGGTGATGTGGGCTGCTGCTTCGGCTTCGCTCTCGGCGGACGATTTTCCTCCTCACGACGTAGTCTTCGCTATCGCTGTAGGCCCGATCGCTGACCGAGTCTCGCGGGCGGATGTCTCGGCGATCGTACCTGGCCATGGCAAACTCCTCGTCTTTGCGCCTGCCCCCGGGCCCCACCTGGCGCACATCTTTGCGGTAGTAGTATTCATCTTCCGCTCGTCTCGGCTCGGGGACTCGCGCCACCTCCTGCTTGACTTCCTGCCTCACAATCTGGACCTGCTCCTCGCGCGGCGGGAGGACGATGGGTGGCGGCGCGGGGGCTTCTTGCACGATGATCTGCTGGGGTTCCGGGGCCCGCTGCCGGATGATGATGGGCTGGGGGGGTGGTTCCGGCCGATCGTAGTACTCGGTCTCCCTCTGATATCTCTCTAGCTCGTACGGCTCTTCCCTTCTCTCGCTCGTCGTGCGCTTCTCCACCCGAACGAGGTCCGTCTCCCGCACGTCCCGCTCCAACTCCCAGGGCTGGGCCGGACCCCGGTCCCACGGACTGCGCTCCACCGGGTCGCGCCGGTCCCGCTCGTAGACGACGGTTCGTGTGCGCTCGCGTTCACGCTCGCGCTCCGGCTCGGGTTCTCGCTCGATGACCCGCTCGATGTAGGTGCTCCGCGGCCGGATGTCGATGGAGCTGCGGGGCCTCTCGGGCTCGACGAAGCGTTCACTGCGGCGGTCGATTTCGATGCGCTCGGCGCGCGGGGCATCGAGTCTGGTGGAACGGCGGTCGATCTCGACTTCCTCTATCCTGCTGGGCGTGACGCGGTATCTCTGGACGGTACGATAGGAGCCGTCGCCAGCCCGGGAGCGGCTGACTATGGAACTATGGCCGTCGTCGTCGTCGGAGTCATAGCCGCCGTCGCGGTAGGTGCGCGTCACTCGGGTGACTTCTGGCATGTCGGAAGGGGAGGTTGGAGAGAGAGTGTTGATGTAGTGATGTGGTGATGTGGTGATGTGGTGATGTGGTGATGTGGTGATGTGGTGATGTGGTGATGTGGTGGTGAGGTTGGTGAGGTGGTGAAGTTGGTGAGGTTGGTGAGGTAGGTGGTGGAGTGGAGTGGTGAGGTGAGGTGAGGTGGAGGGGAAGAAAGAAGGATAACGAGGGGTCTCAACAGTAGAGATGAGGGAGTTGGCTTGGCAGGGCGGGGGGAGTGGCTGGTGATGCGAATTTTAGGAATCGAGAATTTCTCGTCTGATCCTGATCAACTGACCGACCGATGACCGACGACCGACGACCGACGACCGACGACCCACCATCGCCGCCGCCGACCAGGCTGGTGGCGATCCAGGATCACCCCTTCTTGACCCCTTCCTCACCTTGCAATCTTAAATGCCCCTCTCACCTTGCCATCCTAGATGCCCCGCTCCCACCAGAAAGTCCCCGGGACTTCCAGCCTTCCATACCCAGCCTCTCTTCCCTACCCTCTCCCTTCTCCCCCTTAGCCAACGGGCCAAGAGTGCCCAGCTTATGCACCATGACATACTTCGTACGTACAGGATGAAGGGTGAGCCGTATCCAGGTCCGAGAGACCACAACCTGGAACATCCTGGCTGGCCCGTAGAACCGGGCAGCCAGCGTAGCTATATATGTACCTATATACACCTATACCCGTACTATATATATAGATATATACATATACATATATACATATATACATATATACATGCTACGTACAACGTATATACAGCATCATAAGAGCTTGGAAGGCATCATTCGTATCTGGCCGGAAAAGTCAAACAGATGAGTGCTGGTCAGGATCACCTCGACTTCATTGGCAACATCAGCTAGTACGTCGTGATATACCCGATACGAAAGTAGCGATAGTTAATGTTCGAAGATGTGACGAATAGGAAGCCCTGACGAAGGGTATCGATTGATTTACAATTATTCATTACATTAACTGTAGTTGTTCCGCGAGAACGCAAGGCCTGATGGACACTCGCTATTATCATCACTTTCGTTATCTTCATCATCTTCATCATCTTCATCATCATCATCATCATCCAGACCCAGACGGCGTGTAGCCTCCGCAATCTTGCTCGCACCCTTCTTCAGCTTCTAGAACGTCGGTGGGAAAGCCATGACCTCCTCGCCGAGAGCCCCCTTGACATCGGTATCCAGGCGGGCACGGCCAACCTGATAGTCGATGAGCCATCGCCAGACCTGGCGCGCGTCAATCCGGCGGATCTGGCGCGCAGCCGTGCCGGCCGACATGTCCGCAAAGTTGATGCCGGTGACGGCCCGCAAGAAGCGGGTCCCGCCCCCGAGGATCGTGTCGCGGTTCTGGTCGTAGTAGGCCAGGAGCGTCACCAGGTCGGCGCGGAGGGAGGCCCGAACGATCTGGCGCATCTCCGAGTCCTGGTCCGGCTGGCCCTTCGCAGGCTCCCCCAGGAGACACAGGAGAGCAATCTTGGTCGGGACCCTCTCGCGCTGGAGTACGCGGGCAACGCACTCGTGCTCCTCGGGGCCCTTGGCCTGCTCGTCACCGGACTGGAAGATGGCTAAAGCCTTCCGGAAGGTATCCGCAGGCCCCTCCCCCGGGAGAGCGGGCGGGTCGACCACGAAGTCAAAGTCGCGGGCCTTCTCCATCAACTCTTCGCAGATCGGGATGTTCTCCACGTTGAGAACATCGGGGAGATGGAAGCATCCGGTGAGGGTCCGGAGACGGTGCATCATGAAGTCCTCCATGTTCTTCTCCTCCTTGTGTTTCATGGCCAGCCGCGCCTGGGCAAGCCCGCGATCGCTCGCGTCAGGAAGAGCGACGGTCTTCTGGGCGAGGAGCATGAACTCTTTCATGTCGCTCTGGAAATCGACGTTGCTGAACTTGTGGTCCCGCTCAGCAGCGGTCATGCGCGGGTAGCTACGAGCCTTGATCTCTCGGTCCAGCTCGTCGGCCCTGCTGAGGGTCCATTGCACCATCGTGTGCAGTTCCTCCTCCATGATCAAGTGGTTGGTGACGATGGCGTACTTGAAGAGCTTGACTAGGGCATGGCCGGCGGAATTCTTCCACGTGGCGACGGCGTGCGAACTCACGTCCTCGTCGACAATCTTACACTCGAGGCTATCGATGGCCGTGTTCAGGTCGTCGATGAGCCCTAGAATTCGCTCACTGTTCAAGACGAGACGGCCCTCGCCATTGTCGATAATCTCGTACTTGAGATCTAGATCGGCCAGCTTGTTGATGATCTTCACCATCTCGGCCGGCTCGCCGACGGGGGAGGTGGACGTGGTGCGCTTCAACTCGGGATCATACGTATAGACATTGGTCGCAAGATATGTCGCACGCTCCATGTCGAGGGCAGCATTGATATGAGGGTGGCTTCGCTCGTAGGCCTTGCGTCTTGCGCGGATGGCAGCGCAGTCGTACTCCAGTGGCGAGGTGGGCTCTGTTTGCTCATCCGCACGTCCGACCTCCTTTCCCTTTCCTTTGCTGCTTGTTCTCACCTCCGCGGCCTTGGTTTCTCGATCGGCGACGAGTGCTGCGTTGGATTTGACAGACTCTTCATCCTCCGGAGCCAGATGCTTGCTACAATCACCACAGGCACCGTTGTAAATACCGGGGACCATGCGATGAAATGTTCTGTACAGGACGGCCTTGTGGGCGTTGCCCTCGGCGTCCAATCGAGGAACTCCGCGTCGGTTCGGGATATCAACGTTGAAGGGAACGGCCGCGTCCATCTCCCATGTCTCCATCACCTTCTCGAGCTCGTCGCCAGCTAAGCCTTCGGACTTGCACGCCTTGAAATACTCGGAGCGCTCCTCGCGGTATTTGGCCTCTGCGAGATAACACCTGGTAATGGCGTCCTCCTCCTCCTTGGAATACTTGCGAATAGCTAATCTCTTGTACAGAGGGACATAGCCAGGGGGGTGGGGAGCGGCGGCGTTCTCGAGCAGATCGTCTTCTTCCACCAGCCTGAGTCTGCAAGTTAGCACCGATTGCTTTCAATATTTTCGGAGAGGGTATCCTCTGGGATCATTGATTCCATCGCCGATTCCGAGACATGATCCCCACACCGAGACGCCAGGAGAACAGGAGGGGGGAGCTGCTGACCAGTCGAGGAATTTATTTCGGGCGATAGGCAGGCCATTACCATATCTGGTCATGGACTTCGTTGTTGGCGCAGAGTGTATGGCGTCTCGTCGCTCGCGGTGCATGTTGATGCGACCGGTTTCGTGAAGATATTCCTCACCTGTATCATGTCTGTCAGTCTCTACCGTCGAGCTGTCTGGCTACGGGTTAGCGGAAAGAGAGAGATTGTATATGCTTACGGGCGTCGATTCTAGACTTGGTAGTAATGATCGTGGCAGCGATCTTGTATTCATAGAAGCAGTACGCCTCGGTGAGATATTCCTCAGTGACAGGGTAACCATCCTTCTCGAGACGAGCCATAATCAGCTTGATATGTTCTGGGTTGATCTTCGGATCGGGACTGCAATCATGCTTCTGTTAACATTGTTCTTCTGTCACCTTGAGGATGTTTGTAAATCTCTATTCGTATTATCGCGCTCCGAGACTCGAGAGGCCTCTGCACACGTGCGAGGGAGTCTCTTGGAAGATACGAAAGGAAGGGTCGAGGAAGGATACAACTTACGCGCTAGGTGCATCTTTGACCTTCGCATCCAGGTCGGGCTTTGCCAGATTGTGATCGCAAATGAGGCTCTTGCAGAATCTTGGGCCGCCGCAGGGTTTGGTGTAGATCTTTCCGCCAGACTTGGTATACAGCTGCTTGATTTGGCTAGCCAACGAAACACCTTCGTTCTTAGATCCCGAGGTGAGACGTGCAATCGTCTCCTCGACAGTAGGATTGCTCATCGTGGCTGCAGGTTCGTAGTCGAAGTTCTCATGAAAGCGAGACTCTCGGCGTCTGGGTGCTTCAAGTTTTTGAAGTGCTTCAAGTGCTTGAACGAATGGGTCCCGGCAGTCTTGAGTAGAACAGCTCAACAAGGTATTAAAGTGTGAGATGGGGATGTTGAAGTAGGTTGCGAGCTCAAGGGGTGGCTTGGAAGGGGGTTGTTAGCACGCGTTTCCGACTCAAGAAGGTGAGGTTGTGATTTCCGAGAGAGGAGGAATTGTAGGGTGGGCCTGTCGAAGCGAGTAAATAAATAAACGCTAGTGTCGACGCGTGACTTCCCAGGCAGGAACTGCCCGGCTTTAAAGCAGCAACACAAGGCTAGATTCCAATTGAATGGAGCCATTGTCTGGTCGCAAACATGAGTACTAGCATCAAAAGCAGAATGATACCGGAAACGATAACCTGCCTCCACCATCTCCAATATACTCTGCACAACAAGGAGCTTTCAGGATACAGGAACAATATATGAAAGCGAAGCTTAAATGCGTGCAGTATTCCGCAGGAGAGCCATAGCATATATGAAATGTATCCATGAACCCCGAGGGTACAGAAACGCGGAGAACTTCATCTATACTCTAATCTCCCACCTCTTTTTTTCTGAAGTACAGCTAACTTTTTGTGTCCAGGGTCCTCAATGGCGTACCGTTGCTCAACTTGGATGCAGGCATCGCTCCCCTCTAGGCCAAGAACCAATTGGATTTTTTTTTTTGCCACTGTTCCTCCAGAGGATAGGAAAGAAGAAGTATGAGACATGCAACATCAGCCTGCCCCCCACTCATCAAGATAGAAACAGAACTCTGTTTATTCTATCTTGAACTTTGAAGAGCATTTGGAGTAGATATGGGCAATCAGTGACGGATAAATAGCTGAGAGGACATGTATATGGTGCAGTGTACGCAAAGCTGCAACGTACCTCATGTTCTGAAGTATAACGTTATGTTTGGAAGTAAAACTGGTAGCCGCGACTTGCCAAGTGAAGCTCAAGTGATGTCTCACCTTCTCCCTTTCAAAAAAGAGTCAAATCAACAGAGAATGTTCTGATGTCCCGCTGTGGTATTCAAGAGGAACCGGCCATGTAGATGGCAGGGTAGTAGCAGATTGGCAACTTTGCCATTGCTCAAGCCGGATATCAAAATTCAAAAGTAAACTGATTGGACCCCCGAAGAGAAGATCCGAGATGGCACAGAGAGCCCCAACATGTGTGTAGCTGTATGGAAAATTTGGGGCCGGCGGCGAGACTGGGGTGATTTGCCAAGTCGTTTCAGCAAGCCATATCTTGTGTTTGGGGAAACTGATCGGCTTTCGGCATATACCAATTCAAGATCCACTGCCACTGTTTTATTCCCGGGAGAGTAAAGACAGCAGGTTGTCGGGCGTGCTTGTCGCTATGTTTATGATAACAAGATGTTTTCTGAACATAAAAAATGTATGTGTATGTGTGTGTGTGTGTGTGTGTGTGTGTGTGCTGTGCTATTGTACCATTGAGAGGAAGTTACATACCGGCAAAGAAGTAGCCATGTCGGTAATGGAGGAGTTATGATTCTATTTGGACAAAGTTAGTAGGTTTTTCATCTTCTTCGCTGTCACGGTCGCCTCTTCGATCTTAGATACTTCAAAGTCCAGGTGTTTGTGAGACAGTACCCAGACCGGGAGGCGCACGAGTTTGCAACCTGTTTCCAGGCAAAGGACTGGTACAGAGCTCGAAATCCCCGCGGAATCTGAACGATGTCGCCAGCACTTCTCTGCGATGGATATACCTTGGGGTAGAAGAGGCCTATGATGGATGGAGAGTAGATAAGGAAAGCTCGAGGCCTTGAACTTCTAACTTCTACCAGCTGAAAGCCAGCTGCGCAACCACAGTTCCCATCCCATATGCACATGACGATAAACAAAGATGGATAGAGAGGGATTCGATCAGATCAATCGGGCAGAGAGAGAGGGGGGATATGATACATACTGGTGTCTCCACGCCGCTCTCTGCGACCTTCACATCCTCGTCTGCCTTCTCCGGACTCTGCATCTTCTGATGGCCTTTAACTCTTCTGTTGGGAGCCATCTTGAGTTCTTGAGGGTTGCTTAGCAGAAGCTGAAGTTCGCTGTGTTATAGTGTTGTGGAGAAGTTCACCTAGGAGGTTGGGGGGGGGGGGGGGGGGGGGGGGGGGGAGGGGAGGGGATTTAGGGCAAGTGCTGTGGGAGGGAGATGCTACTAAACTCAAAACAGGAAAGCATGGGATATAATATTCTAATGACTAAGCAGTTTTTCGAAATGATATGGTGGCTATCAATTAAGAAGGGGTTCGAAACTGTGATTGTCGACTATACAGAAATTCGAAACTATAGTTGTCGATTAAGCGAGGTTGCCATAAAAGGAAAACTTAAAAGCAAGATACCAATGTCTCGCGAGCTATAAAGGAAGAGACGATATACCTAGCTAGGTATGAAGAATCTATGCTTTATGAAAGAGAACTATCAGTTTCTGAAAGAGATTAAGAGTATGATTAATTAGGCTATTTGAATTATGCTTAAGAAATATGGTAAGATTTTATCTGATGATATTATGCTTTTCTTTGAAATAATCAATATGTTAAAAATGTAAACTAAAAAGATTAGATTGTTAATCTTATAGACATAATAAGATATAGGGACATTATAGCTGCTACGCATGAATATCAAGGGATAGATTGCTTTGTTTACTTTCGTTTAATTTTATACAGCTAGAAATTTCATCTTCAGGACAAGTGGTATGGACTAGTAAAGGTGATAAAGAAACTTGGAGAGAATTGGGAAGTCGAACTACCACCAACTTGGAAGATTCGCCTAGTATTCCACGCCTACTACTTACGAAAGCACACCTCTAACCCATTACCTGGTCAGGTTAAGCCTTAGCCAGCACCTATTCAAGTGCTACCTGATCAAGACGAATAGGAGATCGAGCGAATCTTAGGATCCCGTATACACCGAGGAGCACTTCAATACTAAATGCAATGGGTAGGGGTAGACGAAGACCTCAAATGGTACCCTTGCTCTGACGCTATGACAGCGCCTCACTTGCTTAAACAATTCCATTTGACACACCTAGCAGCGAAGGGACCGCCAAGAGCTCTGCCACTTTGGCTGGAAGCTTACAGTGAGGGAAGAGACGATTATAGGGAATAGGAGGACGATAAGCCAATGTTAGCATTATTAGGAACTGAAAGGACGCAATTCTTCGGAGGGGGGGAAGGGGGGGGTGATGTTACGGTAGTAGCGGCGCTACTTCGTAAGGCACTTCGTGAGGCAGTTCACGAGACCTAGGGACACGTAGGACACGCATATGAGTTACACGTTACCCCGTGACCCTTACTTCCCGTCTTGGCAAGCCTGCCTATAAGACCTTTTCTCTTGTGCCTAGATCTCCTCTTAGGCTGCTCCATAGGGCCCCATGGGGCCCCACGGAGTTTTGAGTCCTCCCCACGGGGGAACCCACGGGGGGTACAAAATTCTCCCCTCCTTATAAGGAAACCCCATAGGGCATAAAGTTACCTTATAAGGTTTATACATAAAAATATGCATATGCATAATTAATAATCAAGATTACTAATCAGGTTTACTAATTATATTTACTAATCAGATTTACTAATCACATTTATTAATTAGATTTACTAATCAAATTTATTAATCACATTTACTAATCAGATTTACTAATCATATCTACTAATCAGATTTACTAATCACATTTATTAATCAAATTTACTAATCATATTTACTAATCAGATTTACTAATCACATTTACTAATCACATTTACTAATCACATTTACTAATTAAATTATTAAGCGAAGCGCTATTTTCTTTGTTCCGCTTCGAGTTCGTGTTTTAAATATTATAATTATTCACCTTTTTTAAATCGAAGCCTTGCATCGATTACGATCACGCGATCACGCAAAGCGTTCCTTTTTTTTTTTCGCGTCGAGATCGTATTTCAAATATTATAATTCACCTTTATTAAATCGAAGCATTGCATCGATTATTATTAAGCGACGCGTTATTTTCTTTATTCCGCGTCGAATTCGTGTTTCAAATATTATAATTCACTTTTATTAAATCGAAGCATTGCATCGATTATTATTAAGCGACGCGTTATTTTCTTTGTTCCGCGTCGAGTTCGTATTTCAAATATTATAATTTATCTTTATTAAATCGAGGCATTTAATCGTATAGCAGAGGCATATTAGATCTGGATCAGAATCTTTAAAATCTTCGTCTTTATCTTCGTTCTTAGTCTCTTTTATATTTATTACGTTATTTGCTAGGTCTTTACCGTTGCTTACGTAATACGCAATACGACGCGTTTGACTTAGCATCCTTTAACTTTGCTTTATTTAGACACGATTCTGCAGCATTTAAATACGACTTTAACTCAGCATCCTTCGACTCTGCTTTATCTAAATACGACTCTAATTTAGTATTTTTCGACTCTGCTTTATTTAAATACGATTTTGCAATATCTAAATACGAATCTAATTTAGCATCCCTCGATTCTGCCCTATCTAGATACGACTTTGACCTAGCATCCTTCGACTCTGCCTTATTTCAATACGATTCTGCAGCATCTAAATACGAATCTAACTTAGCACCTTTCGATTTTACTTTATTTAGATACGACGCATCTTTTGCTTTAGCTTCGAACGAGTCAAAGTTATATTTCGAAGAGGTAAGTGACGTTAATATATTAAATAAAGCTGATAGTAATAAATATAAAAGCGATATAAAGATTAAAACGAATAACGAGCTTTAAAAGTTTTTACGATAATATATTTAATTTCGTATTAAATATTTTATATTATATGCTAATATATATATATAAGACGCTATGATTGCACCGGACGAAAAAGAAGAAGTATTAAATACGTTCGACTTCGATGTATTTCGACTTCGAGACTTTAAAATCGATTATTTAGATCTATAATTACTATTATTATCTTTACTTTTAATATTCGAAAACCTTTCCGATATAAAGTTTATTGCTATTTTTGCTTTAAAGGATCTTATATTTCTATTCTATTTAGCATTCGAGCTATAATGTAAAAAAAACTCGATATTACGCACGAAATATATTCAGCTTCGATAATTATTTATAAGAGCTTCGAATATTATATTTAAAGGACTTATAAATGAAGATGAACAACTAATACTTTAATTGCCGTTGCGAATCGATACTTTAAAGCGCTAAGTGCTTATTTACTATTATTGCGTTTCTTGAAAAGGCCGATCATTATTATATTAAAAAAGCAAGCTACATTCGCAAAAAAACAAAAAAGCAAGACTAAGTATATATATATCGTGCGTAAGATATAGCATTATTAGTACGATCTAATAGACTTGATTACTGTAGAAGCACCCAAAAAGATGTGCATTGTGTTGTATAGAAGCCAAATAAAGCGTAAGAATCGTCTTTTTCTTCGTCGAGCATAATCGAGATATTTAAATCGTACTTTTAATAAAGTATCTAAATTATTAATATTGTTAATCTTTAAGAATTGATAAGTTAAAAGTTAAAAAAGCTATTTGCTAATCTTAGCGAGCTTTTCAGATTAAGCGAATGTTAAGGTTTAAGCGAATTTTTCGGTTCCAGCTCTTTTTCGCTTTCGCTTTAATCTTCTTTTACTTTTACTTCTAGTACTTGCAACTCTTTTAGCAGCTTTTTAACTTCAAAGTAATAAGGTTTTATCGAAGTAGACTTGAATTCCGTAAGTCTCGAACACGCTACCGTGTACGTATGCCTTTACTTGCTAAGCATTTGAAAAAAGCTTTTCTAGCCTTGATTCTCTCGCTATACGAGTACTCGTAAACTAATAAAAAAGTCCAAAGTATACTTAATAATTAGCTTATTCTTCTTTTTAAGCGCGTCCTTAACTTGCTTCGCCGCGTAGTATTTCCGTACTTTTTTTATAGCTTTATTAATAGCAGCAACACGCTTTTAAGTAAACTGTGACGACACGCCAGGTCTCCTGGACGCACCTTATATGCGCCAAGCTACTTCCTTCTTTTTTTCCTTCGTATTCTTCGTATTTTCTTATTCTTCGCCTTTGACTTATAAACTATAGTTCACGAGTCTTTAGCGCTCTTACTTTCGTGTATATAAACTTCAGCTACTTTCGACTTTTATATTCGGTAATTATTAATTTTAAGTTATTACTTTAAGATTTTTTTAAGCTTTTATATAAACTTTCGCGCTTTCGTGAGTTCTTTTAAGTAATCGCTTAAGGTCGTCACATTATTAACAACTACTTTACTTCGCTAAGAACGGCTTTAATAATATTCTTTTTCTTTAGAATTCTTTAATAGTTAAACGTTAAAACACTTAAACGACTTTAACGGTTACGAAAAAGCTTATTTTAAGTATAACTTAAAGGATAGCACTTATATAATATAACAACCTTCGCTTCGCGGATAAAATCTTCCGCACACTTCTTAAAGCTGCTTTAGCAGCTTTTTTTTTTTTTTTTACGGCTTAATTAATAGTTCCTTTTACTTAAAAAAAAGCTATTAGTAAGCAAGACGATAAAGATGATCCTTCGGCCTTTATTAACTTCGAAGAAGCCTTAGCTTAATATTAAGCTCTTTTCTAGTTTTAACGAGAAGCCGCTAAGCTTAAAAAGCTTTTCGCAGATATAAAAACCCGCAACGAAAAGCTCGATAAAAGCGCTAGCAAATAAAAAACCTTCGCTAATAAAGTCGAAAAAAAAGCTCGTCGAGCTCGAAAAGAATTAAATTAGTTTTAAGCGGTCTTGCTAATTACGGAACGCTCGTTAAAGCTTTTTTAAGTGTCTTTTGAAGATAATTTTAAAAGCAAAGAGCTATATAAGCTTTCGGTCTTTTAAATTATTCTTTTTACTTATAAAACCGTTAACCTTCGCCGCTTTTTCGCCGACGACGATAAACTACTTTTTCTTTATAAGCTAATTAACTTTCGCACTTTAATTAAGTTCAATATTCTTAAAGCTTTTTCTTTAGCTTTTTAAGGTCGCGCTTGTATCGAGCGGATTTTTAACTTTAAACAAAAGCTTTTAAACGACGTAAGCTATCGAGCACGTTATTAATAAGCTCGCGTTTTCAATAACTTAAAAGCTTTCGAAGAATACTTTTTTATAAAACGCTAGCGCAAAAACTATATTTTTAATTAAACTAAAAGGACAGCTTATTTGTTCTTAGCCTTTTTAGTTATAAATCGTAGCAACTTCGTAATCGCTTCGGAATTCGTTTAGATCGCTTTCGAGTTTTTAAACGACTTTATTAAAAAGGCTAAAGCGTTAATTGAGTTCGAAAAATTTTATATAAAGCTTAATTAGCAATTTTAAAACTTTTATTTTGTTTTTTCGAAGCTTGCCGCTATCGCCGAAATCAAAGACGAAGACCGATTACGTAAAGCTTTGCGTTTTAAGATTATTAAGACGCTGCGCGACTAGCTTTATTTAGAATTTACCAGGGCAAAGGACCAAGTTCTTTGTAGTGTCACCAACAGGCTAATTACTCGATTTATAAATATCTTTATATATTTAAGTAAATTATAAATTAAAAAATAATAGAAACTAAATAAATATAAAAGTAATTAACGCAAGGGATAATTTATTTAATAATTAATTATAAAAAAGAAACCTTTTTAAAACCTTCTTTTTATCGGGGAGACTTGAACCCTTTTACGAATTACTTATATTTTAATAATTTTTTATAAAAAGGAAATCCTTACAAAGTCTTTCTTTTTACTAAAGATACTCTAGACCCCTTTGCGAATTGCTTACATTTAATAATTCAATATAAAGGGGGGGACCCCTTTAAACTATTTTTTTACTAAGGAAATATTATACCCTTCCGCGAATTACTTATATTTAATAATTTATTATAAGAGGGAGACCCCTTTAAACCCCCTTTTTTATTAAGGAAATCTTGTACCCTTTTGCGAATTACTTATATTAATAATTTATTATAAGGGGGATTCCTCTTTAGACCCTTCTTTCTAATAAAGAAATCTT
Organism: Drepanopeziza brunnea f. sp. 'multigermtubi'; assembly: GCF_022702325.1. NCBI lineage: Eukaryota > Fungi > Ascomycota > Leotiomycetes > Helotiales > Drepanopezizaceae > Drepanopeziza > Drepanopeziza brunnea. The sequence continues at coordinate 1,788,114 of NW_027094072.1, read as the reverse complement.
AAAACCTTTTGCGAATCACTTATATTTTAATAAATTATTATAAACAAGGGCTCTTTTTGAATCCTCTTTTTAACTAGAAAAATCTAGACCTCTTTGCGAACTGCTAATATTTAATAATTTAGTATAAAGGGGAGACCCCTTTAAACCCCTTTTTTTAGTCAGGAAATCCTAAACCTTTTTGCGAATCACTTATATTTAAAGCAGCAGCGTGCTTTACGTGTAGCAGCCTTACGTAAATTACGTGTAGCAGCCTAGCTGCTTTACGTATTACGTAAGGCAGCGACGTGCGTTACGTAAGGCAGCGACGTGCGTTACGTAAGGCAGCGACGTGCGTTACGTAAAGCAGCTTTACGTAAGTTACGTGTAGCAGCTTTACGTACGTTACGTGTGGCAGCCTTACGTAAGTTACGTATAGCAGCTTTACGTAAGTTACGTGTGGCAGCCTAGCTGCTTTACGTATTACGTAAAGCAGCGACGTGCGTTACGTAAGGCAGCGACGTGCGTTACGTAAGGCAGCGACGTGCGTTACGTAAGGCAGCCTTACGTAAGTTACGTGTGGCAGCCTTACGTAAGTTACGTGTGGCAGCTTTACGTAAGTTACGTGTAGCAGCTTTACGTAAGTTACGTATAGCAGCTTTACGTACGTTACGTGTAGCAGCCTTACGTAAGTTACGTGTGGCAGCCTTACGTAAGTTACGTGTGGCAGCTTTACGTACGTTACGTATGGCAGCCTTACGTAAGTTACGTGTAGCAGCTTAGCTGCTTTACGTATTACGTAAAGCAGCGACGTGCGTTGCGTAAGGCAGCGACGTGCGTTACGTAAGGCAGCGACGTGCGTTACGTAAGGCAGCCTTACGTAAGTTACGTGTGGCAGCCTTACGTAAGTTACGTGTGGCAGCTTTACGTAGGTTACGTGTGGCAGCTTTACGTAAGTTACGTGTAGCAGCTTTACGTACGTTACGTGTAGCAGCCTTACGTAAGTTACGTATGGCAGCCTTACGTAAGTTACGTGTAGCAGCTTTACGTACGTTACGTGTAGCAGCCTTACGTAAGTTACGTGTGGCAGCCTTACGTAAGTTACGTGTGGCAGCTTTACGTAAGTTACGTGTAGCAGCGACGTGCGTTACGTAAAGCAGCGACGTGCGTTACGTAAGGCAGCCTTACGTAAGTTACGTGTGGCAGCCTTACGTAAGTTACGTATAGCAGCTTTACGTAAGTTACGTGTGGCAGCCTTACGTAAGTTACGTATAGCAGCTTTACGTAAGTTACGTATAGCAGCCTTACGTAAGTTACGTATAGCAGCGACGTGCGTTACGTACGGCAAAATTGATAGCGGTAGCTGAATTAAGCTTAGCTGTGTTTTATATTTAATTCGAGCCGACCCTTTCCGAAAAAAGTTTAATAGATTGATATAGAATAAAAGTCTTAGCACGCTTACAAATCTTATTAGATCCGTATAAAATAGTCTCACGTGATTGGATGACTAACTACTACCATAACCCTTAGATTACTCATCATCACTACAACTACTAGAATTTATCTTGGGTCACCGTTGGTGACAATTAAGATTATAACTTTTAAAGACTTTTAAACCGCCGTTTAGCAATTGGCTACTAGCTAATACGCGTTTGCAAAGCTTTACGACGCTTTATAAGCTAAGTATAATATTTAATTCGCGAAAAGCTTTTATAATAAAGCTCGTAACGAATCTCGCTCGGCTTAAAAAGCAGCGGTTAAGCAAATCATTTATTACGAAAACCGTTAAAGTAGCTTAACTTCCGTCTTTTTTTTTACTTTTTAGCGCTAAACTTTTAATAGCTTTAGCGCTAATGCAAATCGATTTAATCGATTTAATAAATTCTTTTTTTTCGGAAACGCTTTTAAGTTTACGATTAAAACTTTTAAATCGTCTCGCAAAGACTCGAATACGCCGAAGCTCTTTCGTTATTACTTAATTAACGGGATAGAATACGGCGCTAGAACTAAATACGGCTTTTATTCGAATGATTCGGACGATAAGCTTTATTCTAACGCTTTTAAAGATTATTAAAAGATCTTTTCTGCTAACTCCGACGCTTTCGATAATAAAAGAAACGTCGAAGCTTAAGCAAAGCTTTTTTTTTAAGCTAGCTTCGAGATATGCGATACTTCGATCTTACGAAGCTCTTTAATAATAAAGTTATAATTATACTCGTTACTTTTATTAAGAATAGCTTTTCGTATAAAGTATTTGCTTTGCTCGACTTAAAAGCTAATAAGTACGCGCTAATTAACTTAGCGCTACTTAAATCACTTTCTTTTTTTCTTAAACTTTTAATTTAATTTTTTTCGGCCTTATTCTTTATTAAATTATATAATAAAGCTCGTAAAGCTATTATCTTACATTTTATACTCTTTAACTTTACGGTTAACAAGCGCGTTTAATCTTTTATTCTTTTTTTTATTATTAATTTTAAAAATCATAGCGTGATCTTCGGACGAGCATAGCTAATTAAGTATTAGATTCTTTTTAATTGCGCTCGCCGTAAGCTTTATTAATTTCGTTTTAATCTTTCGACCGCTATTTACGCTAAACTTATTAAGATTATACACTTTAATTAGCGTAAAGTAAACGCTCGTTATTAATACGACGCTAATAAACGTAATCGAGCTTTAAACCGCTTTTAAAAAGCTTACGACGCTAATTCATTTATAAATTATAATTTACGAGTAAATTAAGTAATAACGATAATCGCAAAATTATAACGACCTTAAGCGATTACTTAAAGGAACTCACGGGAGCGCGGGAGTTCATATAAAAGCTTAAGAGAATCTTAAAGTAATGACTTAGAATTAACAACTACCGAGTATAAAGGTCGAAGGTAGCTAAGGTTTATATATACGAAAGTAAAAGCGCTAAAAACTCGTAAACCATAGTTCATAAGTCAAAAGCAGAAAATAAAAGAATACGAAAAATACGAAAGAAAAAAGAAAAGAAATAGCTTAGCGCATATAAAGTGCGTCTAAAAGACTTAGCGTATCGTTACATTACCTTCTCGTTCGAAAAAAGCTCGTCTTCGAGCGTTTATCTATTGCTTTATTATTGCTTAAGTGATCGTAATCATTAATACCGTCCGAATAAGCTTTAATCTATTCGAAGAGCTTCGCAAGAAAGCCGAAAAGCTCTTTATGTTTTAAATAAAAGTTACGTACTTTAAAAAGAGCGTATATAAAATCGGAGGCGAAGTATTAAGTAAGGTCAATATCGCGGCCGAGCTAAAAAGCGCGGTACTTAAAGTGCTTTTTAATTTAGCGTACGGTTAAGATATTCTTTATTTTATACTTAAGTTCGTTAATAATATTAATCGAGTCAAGTTTAAAAATGATTTGCTCGAGAATAAAGTTATTAAGAGCTTTTCGTAACCGTTCGAAGTAAAAGACTAAATAAACCTTTATTAATTCGAAAAGCTTAAGTTTAAAGCTATTATAAACGTTATTAATAACTTAGAACGGTCCGTTCGTTAAATTATCGAGCTTTTTTAACGATCGTAAAATAAAAAACGAGCGCATATTTAACTAAACTTTATCATTAACGTCGAAATCAATTAAGCGCCTTAATTTATTAGCTTATTTAACTATACGGTCTTAAGCGCGCTAAAAGTGCTTTTTAACGAGGTTCTAAGCTCCGAAGTAGCGGTTAGCGTAAGCGCGAGCTTCGTTTTAATTAAGCTTGCGGAAAAGGGTTTAGTCGTCAAGTCGTTTTAAGCTTTAATTTTAAGTGGTTCGAAAAGCGTAGCCGTAAATTACTTCAAAAAAGGAAAAGCCGCCGAAAGAGTCGTAAAAGAGCGTTAATTAAGCGAAGTCTATTATAAAAAAAAACTCGCTTTAATCGTTTTAATAATAGCTTACGAAAAGACGAAAGCGTTTCTGCAAATACTAATTATAAATTTCGGTTTAACCGTTAATTTCAAAGTATACGGCGGTGCTAAAAGTTAATTTAATGCCGAAGATCTTATTAAATTCTTTTTAAAACTCGAACTAATATTAAAATCTTTTATTAAAAGTCAATATTAAAAAAGCTTTAAAATACTTATAAATATAATAAATATAAAGCTTGGCGAAGCTTTTAGCATCAATAGACTTATAATAAGAAATCGAGATTGCTTGCTTAAAAAAGCGGTCGATTATTATAAAGACGTTATCGTAATTATATTTATCTTTATTAAAGCTATAAAAATCTATAATAACGTGCTTTTAAAAGCGCGAAAAGATCGAAAAAGATTAAAGCAAACTAAGTTTCTTATCGCGAAGCATTAAAGCTCGTTTACAAGCGTAGCAATTGCGGCAATACTAATTAACGAATCTAGCTATGCCGTGCTAGTAATATTATGTTATAAAAAGCTTATAAGTTTTGCGAAAGCTAAAGTATGCCGTAAATACTTGGTTGTAAACTTTTCGAACGAATAACGAGCGCAAGTTTTAAACGTCGAAAACTAATAAACGGCCGTTATAAAGCAGCAAATCGCTTTCTATAATAAGTTTAGCTCGTAAACCGTAGTTTACAAATAAAAGCTTAGCTTTAAAAGCTTAAATTCGAAGTGCTATAAAACTAAAAGCGGTCCGATTAGCTTTTAAAACTTAATTAATAACTTAAAATATTAATAAAAGCTCCGCGATCTTTTCGATAATAACGGCGGTCTTCGAAAGTATAAGTTAACGTAGCTTTTCGATCAAGAGTCGTAAGTCAACGTTATCGGCGCGAAGCAGCGTTTGCAAGCGTTAAGTGCGCTTAAAGCTATTTTAAAAAAAAAGCTTTTCGATGCGACGTATTAACGCGTTAGCTAAAAAGTTATCTTTACTTAGTTTATACGTAATAATAAAGTTGTAATCGAAGAAAAGCTTTGCTTAGCGTGCTTAACGAGCGTTAAAAGTCTTAAAAGTTATAAAGTACTTTAAAGCTTTATAGTCGATAATTACTTAAACCTAATAAAAAGAGCCGGCGAGTTCGGCGCGGAAATTATTAAAAGAGCGTATAATAGCTAATATCTTTTTATCGTAGACGACGTAATTAAGCTTAGCGAGAGCTATGGTTTTAAAATAATAAGCGACTAATAGCTAATCGGGACTATGCTTTTAAAAAAGAATTAAAGCGATTACGCCGTTTAAAGCGTTAGTTTTTAACATATAAAAGAGGTTTTAATTATAATACTATAAGATTAGCGCAATAATTAAAGCGAGCTTTAAAAGGTCGAAGCTCTTTTAATATTAAGAATTGAATAAAAAAAGAACGTTAGCTTTAATTAAATATATTAAAAGCTTTACGATCACGCCGTAATCTCGAATAAATCGGCGGTAAAAGTTATAAAATTTAAAAAAGCTTTAAACGCTTTTAACAATTGTAAAAGGCGCTTAATGCTTTATTATCGACGTCTTATCCGGATTTATCTTTAAGCTTTTAATAAAAATAATAAAGCTTAAGTATTTTATTTTAATAATGCTAAATTCGCATTTTTTAATATTAATTTAAAAGCTAGCGTCGTCGAATCGTTAAAAAACCTAGCGGACGTAATAATCGTATTCTAAAAAGTCGAAAGAATAGATCAAGATATCGTTTAAATATGCCGTGCAAAAGATATTTAAAAAGTTAAAGAAAAAGTTATTTATATAGCGTTAATAAATAGCGAGTCTATTAATTAATCCGAATAAAAGAACTTTGCACTTGTAAGCACCGTAGCGTATTTTAAATGTTATAAGCTTTTTTAAAGCTAAGTCTATTCGTATTTTATAAAAGGCTTGCCGAATATCGAGTTTCGTAAAGATTTTAACTTTTAAAAAACGTACGAAAGTCTTATCGATTAAAAAAAAAAAGTATCGATCTTTACGAATAAAGTTGTTTAACGCGCGGAAATCAATATAAAAGCGGAAGGAACCGTCTTGCTTTTTAACGAAAAAGACTAGAGCTGCAAATAGCGCTATTAAAAGTTCGATAAAACCTTTATTAAAATTATTGATAAAGTAAGCTTTAATAAGCTTTAGCTTAAAGATCGATATTTTATATAATAATAAATACCGAAGCGCTTTTTCTTTTTTTTTGAAAAGCTCGATTTTATAATCGTAAAGCTTATATAATGCTAGCACGTTATTAACGGCTTTAAAAAACACGTATGCGTAATCGGAATACTCGAAAAAGATAAAAGGATCGTTAATAAGCTTTAATAATTCCGCTGCAAAATTAATAGCAAAAATAAAGCCGTTAATAAAGCGTATTAACGCTGCTTAATAGTTAGCTTAAATGAAAGCAATCGTTTAACGCTTAAAGATTAAGCAATCGAGCTTGTAAAAAGACGTAAAGAATAGTTTTACGTCTTTTTAACGAGCGATCATATAAAAAGCGTATTTAAAGACGCCGTTAATTTTAAAGTTTTTATTGATTTTATGCTTAAATATTTAACGAAAGCGTTTAACGAGCAAAAGAGGTTTTACGAAAGCGATATCGATTAATAAAAGCTTACGGTTTATCTAAGATATTAATTTAACGTAGTCTTTAAAAAAAGTGTTTTTCGTAAAGCGAAAAAGTAACGGCTTTACGAAAAAGTAAATAAAAGAAAAAGGTTTAACGATCTTAAAAAAAAAGCGAAAAGAAAACGATTTCGAAAAAAAAGAAATGATTTTGCGATTATCGTTGCTATTTGATCCGCTCGTAAACTATAATTTACGAGTAAATTAGCGTCGTAAGCTTTTTAAAAGCGGTTTAAAGCTCGATTACGCTTATTAGCGTCGTATTAATAACGAGCGTTTACTTTACGCTAATTAAAATGCGTAATCTTAATAGGTTTAACGTAAATAGCGGTCGGAAAATTAAAACGAAGCTAATAAAACTTGCGGCGCGCGCAATTAAAAAGAATTTAATGCTTAATTAGTTATGTTCGTCCGAAGATCACGCTATGATTTTTAAAATTAATAATAAGAAAAAGAATAAAAAATTAAACGCGCTTATTAACCGTAAGATTAAGAAATGCAAAATATAAAATAATAACTCTTCGAGCTTTATTATATAATTTAACAAAGAATAAGGCCGAGAAAGATTAAATCAAAAGTTTAAAAAAAAAAGAAAGTGATTTAAATAGCGCTAAGTTAATTAGCGCGTACTTATTAGCTCTTAAGTCGAGCAAAGCAAATACTTTATACGAAAAGCTATTCTTAATAAAAGTGACGGGTATAATCATAGCTTTATTATTAAAAAGCTTCGTAAAGTCGAAGTATCGTATATCTCGGAGCTAGCTTAAGAAAGAAGCTTTGCTTAAGCCTCGACGTTTCCTTTATTATCGAGAGCGTCGGAGTTAATAAGAAAAAGCTCTTAGTAATCTTTAAAAGCGTCGGAATAAAGCTTATCGTCCGAGTTATTCGAATAAAAGTCGTATTCGAATTTAGCGCTGTATTTTATCTCGTTAATTAAGTAATAGCGAAAGAGCTTCAGCGTATTCGAATCTTTACGAAACGATTTAAAAGTTTTAATCGCTAACTTAAAAGCGTTTTCGAGAAAAGAGAATTTATTAAATCGATTAAATCGATTTGTATTAACGCTAAAGCTATTAAAGATTTAGCGCTAAAAAATAAGGAAAAAAACGAAAGCTAAGCTACTTTAACGGTTTTCGTAATAAGTGATTTGCTTAACCGCTGCTCTTTAAGTCGAGCAAGATTCGCTACGAGCTTTATTATAAAAGCTTTTCGCGAATTAAATATTATACTTAGCTTGTAAAGCGTCGTAAAGCTTTGCAAACGCGTATTGGCCAGCAGCTAATTATTAAACGGCGGTCTAAAAGTCTTTGAAAGTTATAATCTTAGCAAATTCTAAATAAAGCTAATCGCGCAGCGTCTTAATAATCTTAAAACGCAAAGCTTTACGTAATCGGTCTTCGTCTTTGATTTCGGCGATAGCGGCAAGCTTCGAAAAGACAAGGTAAAAGTCTTAAAATTGCTAATTAAGTTTTATATAAAGTTTTTCGAACTTAATTAACGCTTTAGCCTTTTTAGCGAGGTCGTTTAAAAACTCAAAAGCGATTTAAACGAGTTTTAAAGCAATTACGAAGTTGCTACGATTTATAATTAAAAAGATTAAAAACAAATAAGTTATCTTTTCGGTTTAGTTAAAGACGTAATTCTTGCGTTAGCGTTTTATAAAAAAGTATTTTTCGAAAGCTTTTAAGTTATCGAAAACGCAAGCTTGCTAATAGCGTGCTCGATAGCTTACACCGTTTAAAAGCTTTTGTTTAAAGTTAAAGATCCGCTTAATACGAGCGCGACTTTAAAAAGCTAAAGAAAAGGCTTTAAAAGTGTTAAACTTAATTAAAATGCAAAAGTTAATTAGCTTATAAAAAAAAAGTAGTTCATCGTCGTCGGCGAAAAAGCGGCGAAGGTTAGCGGTTTTATAAGTAGAAAAAGTAGTTTAAAAGACCGAGGGCTTATATAGCTTCTTGCTTTTAGATTTATCTTCGAAAGACACTTAAAAAAGCTTTGACGAGCGTTTCGTAATTAGCAAAACCGCTTAAAGCTAATCTAGTTCCTTTCGAGCTCGACGGGCCTTTTTTTTAGCCTTTTTAATAAAGGTTTTTTATTCGCTAGCGCTTTTATTAAGCTTTTCGTTGCGGGTTTTTATATTTGCGAAAAGCTTTTTAAGCTTAGCGGCCTTTCGTTAAGACTAAAAAAGAGCTTAGTATTAGGCCAAAGCTTTTTCGAAGTTAATAAAGGCCGAAGGATCATCTTCATCGTCTTGCTTATTAATAGCTTTTTCATAAATAAAAAAAACTATTAGTTAAGCCGTAAAAGAAGAAGAAAGAGCTGTTAAAGCAGCTTTAAAAAGTATGCGAAAGATTTTACCCGCGAAGCGAAGGTTGCTATATTATATAAATGTTATCCTTTAAGTTATACTTAAAATAAGCCTTCTCGTGACCGTTAAAGTCGTCTAAGTGTTTTAACGTTTAACTACTAAAGAATTCTAAAAAGGAAAAATATTATTAAAGCCGTTCTCGGCGGAATAAGGTAATTATTAATAATGTAACGACTTTAAGCGATTACTTAAAAGAACTTACGAGAGCGCGGAGGTTTATATAAAAGCTTAAAAGAATCTTAAAGTAATAATTTAAAATCAATAACTATCGAGTATAAAAGTCGAAAGTAGCTGAAGTTTATATATACGAAAATAAAAGCGCTAAGGACTCGTGAACCATAATTTATAAGTTAAAAGCGGAGAATAAAAGAATACGAAGAATACGAAAGAAAAAAGGAGGGAAGTAGCTTGGCGCATGTAAGGTGCGTCCAAGAGACCTGGCGTATCGTCACAAAAATCACTTTTTTCTTTTCGAAATCGTTTTCTTTTCGCTTTTTCTTTTAAGATCGTTAAACCTTTTTCTTTTAAGATCGTTAAACCTTTTTCTTTTATTCACTTTCTTATAAAGCCGTTACTTTTTCGCTTTACGAAAAACACTTTTTTTAAAGACTACGTTAAATCAATATTTTAAATGAACCGTAAGCTTATATTAATCGATATCGCTTTTATAAAACCTTTTTTACTCGTTAAACGCTTTCGTTAAACATTTAAGCATAAAGTTAATAGAAACTTTAAAATCAATAGCGTTTTCGAACACGCTTTTTATATGATCGTTCGTTAAAAAAACGTAAAACTGTTTTTTACGTCTTTTTACGAGCTCGATTGCTTAATCTTCGAGCGTTAAACGATTGCTTTTATTTAAGCTGATTATTAAGCAGCGCTAATACGCTTTATTAACGGCTTTATTTTTGTTATTAACTTTGCAACGGAATTATTAAAGCTTATTAACGACCTTTTTATTTTTCTCGAGTACTTCGATTACGTATACGTGTTTTTTAAGACCGCTAGCAACGTATTAGCATTATATAAGCTTTACGATTATAAAATCGAGCTTTTCGAAGAAGAAGAAAAAGCGCTTCGATATTTATTATTATATAAGATATCGATCTTTAAGCTAAAGCTTATTAAAGCTTACTTTATCGATAATCTTAATAAAGGTTTTATCGAACTTTTAATAGCGTTATTTACAGCTTTAGTCTTTTTTGCTAAAAAGCAAGACGGTTCTTTCCGCTTTTATATTGACTTTTGCGCGTTAAATAACTTTATTCGGAAAGATCGATACTTTTTCTTTTTAATCGATAAAACTTTCGCACGTCTTTTAAAAGTTAAAATCTTTACGAAACTCGATATTCGGCAAGCCTTTTATAAAATATAAATAAACTTAGCTTTAAAAGAGCTTATTATATTCAAAACACGTTACGATGCTTATAAGTGCAAAGTTCTTTTATTCGGATTAATTAATAGATTCGCTACTTATTAACGTTATATAAATAACTTCTTTTTCGACTTTTTAAATATCTTTTGCACGGTATATTTAAACGATATTTTAATTTACTTTTTCGATTTTTTAAAGCACGCTTATTACGTCCGTTAAGTTTTTTAACGATTCGACGACGCTAGCTTTTAAGCTGATATTAAAAAGTGCGAATTTAATATTATTAAGATAAAATACTTAAGCTTTATCATTTTTATTAAAAGTTTAAAAGTAGATTCGAATAAGACTTCGATAATAAAGTATTAAGCGCTTTTTATAACCGTTAAAAGCGTTTAAAGCTTTTTTAGATTTTATAACTTTTACCGCCGATTTATTCGAGATTACGGCGTGATCGTAAAGCTTTTAATGCATTTGATTAAAGTTAACGTTTTTTTTTATTTAATTTTTAATATTAAAAGAGCTTCGACTTTTTAAAGCTCGCTTTAATTATTGCGCTAATCTTATAGCATTATAATCAAAACCTCTTTTGTATATTAAAGACTAACGCTTTCGACGGCGTAATCGCTTTAGTCTTTTCTTAAAAGTATAATTTCGATTAGCTATTAATCGCTTATTATTTTAAAACTATAGCTTTCGTTAAGCTTAATTACGTCGTTTATAATAAAAAGATGCTAGCTATTATACGTTCTTTTAGCAATTTTCGCGCCGAATTCGCCGGCTCTTTTTATTAAGTTTAAATAATTACCGATTATAAAGCTTTAAAGTACTTTATGACTTCTAAGACTTTTAACGCTTGTTAAACACGCTAAGCAAAGCTTTTTTCCGATTATAACTTTATTATTACGTATAAACTAAGTAAAGACAACTTTTTAATTAACGCGCTAATACGTCGTACCGAAAAGCTTTTTTCTTAAAATAGCTTTAAGCGCACTTAGCGTTTGTAAACGTTGCTTTGCGCCGATAACGTTAACTTACGATTTTTGATCGAAAAGCTACGTTAACTTACGCTTTCGAAGACCGCCGTTATTATCGAAAAGATCGCGGAGCTTTTATCGATATTTCGAGTTATTAATTAAATCTTAAAAGCTAATCGGATCGCTTTTAGTTTTATAGCATTTCGAATTCAAGCTTTTAAAGTTAAATCTTTATTCGTAAATTATAGTTTACGAGTTAAACTTATTATAAAAAGCGATTTGCTGCTTTATAACGGCCGCTTATTAGTTTTTAATATTTAAAACTTACGCTCGTTATTCGTTCGAAAAGTTTACGATTAAGTATTTATAACATACTTTAGCTTTCGTAAAACTTATAAGCTTTTTATAATATAGTATTACTAGCACGGTATAGCTAGATTCGTCAATTAGTATTGCCGCAATTGCTACGCTTATAAACGAGCTTTAATGCTTCGCGATAAAAAATTTAGTTTGCTTTAATTTTTTTCGATCTTTTCGCGCTTTTAAAAATACGTTATTATAGATTTTTATAGCTTTAATAAAAACAAATACGGTTACGATAACGTCTTTATAATAATCGACCGCTTTTTTAAGCAAGCAATCTCGATCTTTTATTATAAGTCTATCGACGCTAAAGGCTTCGTTAAGCTTTATATTTATTATATTTATAAGTATTTTAAAGCTCTTTTAATATTGACTTTTAATAAAAGATTTTAATATTAATCCGAGTTTTAAAAAGAATTCAATAAGATCTTCGGCATTAAATTAACTTTTAATACCGCCGCACACTTTAAGACTAACGGTTAAATCGAAATCTATAATTAATACTTGCAAAAGCGCCTCCGTCTTTTCGTAAGCTATTATTAAAACGATTAAAGCAAGTTCTTTTTTATAATAGACTTCGCTTAATTAACGCTCTTTTACGACTCTTTCGGCGGTCTTTCTTCTTTTAAAGTAATTTACGGCTACGCTTTTCGAATTACTTAAAATTAAAGCTTAAAACGATTTAACGATTAAACTTTTTTTCGCAAGCTTAATTAAAACGAAGCTCGCGCTTACGCTAACCGCTACTTCGGAGCTTAAAACCTCGCTAAAAAGCACTTTTAGCGCGCTTAAAACCGTATAGCTAAATAAGCTAATAAATCAAAGCGCTCGATTGACTTCGACGTTAATAATAAAGTTTAATTAAATATGCGCTCGTTTTTTACTTCTCGATCGTTAAAGAAGCTCGATAACTTTACGAACGGACCGTTTGAAGTTATCGATAACATTTATAATAGCTTTAAATTCAAGCTTTTCGAGTTAATAAAGGTTTACTTAATCTTTTATTTCGAACGATTACGAAAAGCTTTTAATAATCTTATTTTCGAGCAAATCATTTTTGAACTTGATTCGATTAATATTATTAGCGAACTTAAGTATAAAGTAAAAAACATTTTAGCCGTACGCTAAATTAAAAAGCATTTTAAATACCGCGCTTTTTAACTCGGCCGCGATATTAACTTTATTTAATACTCCGCTTTTGACTTTATATACGCTCTTTTTAAAATACGTGACTTTTATTTAAAACACAAAGAGCTTTTCGGCTTTCTCGCGAAGCTTTTCGAATAGATTAAAGCTTATTTAAACGGTATTAATAATTACGATCACTTAAGCAATGATAAAGCAATAGATAGACGCTCGAAAACGAGCTTTTTTCGAATAAAAAAGTAATGTAACGATACGTTAAGTTTTTTAAACGCATTTTATATGCGCTAAGCTACTTCCTTCTTTTTTTTCTTTATATTCTTCGTATTCTTTTATTCTTCGCTTTTAACTTATGAATTATAATTCACGAGTCTTTAGCGCTTTTACTTTCGTATATATAGACTTTAATTACTTTCGACCTTTATACTCGGTAGTTATTGATTTTAAATTATTACTTTAAGATTCTCTCGAGCTCTTATATAAACCCCCGCGCTTTCGTGAGTTCCTTCAGGTAATCGCTTAAGGTCGTCACATAAACGTAGCAAGTCGATCTTGTTCCGTCAGCTTCGATAAAATGTTAAAAACGAAAAGTATAAAGACTAAGCTATTAAATCTAGCTATGTCGTTAATAGCTTTAATAACTATTTAAAGCCGGTCCTCTTTTAAAGCTTTAAGAAGCTTTTTTATAACGATCTTAAAAGCGCGTCGCACAAAGACGTAATAGCGTTCTATTAGCCCGACGCTATAATAAGCTTTTATAAGCATCTGCTTTAAAATACTATTAATACTTTTAAAGTATCTTCGAAACGTAACTAAGTTAAAGTTGGTTTTAAGATCGTATATTACGTTCGTAAAAGGCTCGACGTAAGTATTAACTTAATATCGACTGAATCTTTTAAGTAAATGTTATACGGATATGCTTTTAAAAAAAGTAACGGCTTGAAAATTAATAAAATCGCAAACGACGTGCAATACGTTTTTGCCGTTAAAGTGCATTACGTTTACGTATACCGTATTATTAAAATCAGTATTATCTTTAAGTTTAATACTAAACCTCTTCGAAGAACGTTTGAATATTTAGTAATAATAGCAAAACTTTTAGATATTATAAAGCAAATCTCGCTTGAATTCGTACTCGGCCTTCTTAAGAACAATAGCAAATCGACCTGTTAAAAAGTAATTAAAACGCTTATAGATAATCTTTAATTGCTTTTCCGTAAAGTAGCAATAAACGGTCTCGCTTTCGGTATTATAATAAGCAGCAGCGTGCTCTTTATTTAATAGCATCTATACGTGCTTAAATATCTTTATTATTAGTATTTCTTTTTTCTTTTAAACTAATACATTCCGTAAGTTATTTAAGATCACTTTATACTTGTTTATATCAGCTAATAAGAATAAAAAAAGCACGTCGCTCTTTACAATGTAAAACTTTACTTGACTTAAAAGCGTTTCTAAAGTAATTGCTTTAATAAAAGTAGCCGAGCCGATTCCGTACTTAACAGACTTCTTTCTTGCTCGAAATATATCTAATTAAATCTCGAAGTACTTTTTTTAAAGTGCTCGTAGCTAAAGCAAGCTAGCGGTAAAGAAATTAGCTGCTCCGCTATTAATCATAAAGCTTATAAACACGTTTTCCGAGTACTTAAAAGCTATGTAAGTCTTTGCCTTGCCCGCGAGCACGTTTTAAGTCTCGATTTAGCTAGTAAAAGCGTAGAATGCCGTTTGAATCTCTAGCTATTTGTATACTTTATCAGCGTCAAAAGTGCCGTAAGTAATCACAAAACCTTTAGATATGTTAGCGTGATTACTTAATTAAAATAGCTCGTCTAATAAGCTTATGATAAATTGCTTAAACTCTTTTGCAGATACGAAAAGCAAACTTTTAATCGACGCTACGTATTAAATGAATTTGCTCTTCGTTACTTTTTTTACGTTTTTAAAGTTTTAAAACTTAACGACGAATACTTTACGTTCGTCGGAAGTATGATTAATGCTTTAGCAACTTAATTTCTTGCATACAAAACACCTTTTTTTACTTTTAATTGCTTTAATTGCTTTTTTATTTCTGAAGTATTAGCGGTCTTAAATAAAGCATTCGTATTTTTCGTTTAAATCGAAGCTAGCTTTTAAAGTGTGCTAAAAGCAGATGTGATCGTGTAGCTCGCTAAAGCTCGCGTAAGCTCTAGCTTTAGCAAGTCGAAAGCTTTTAGTTGCAAACGCAATTGCTTTGCGAATATTAATAATTATAGCGATAAAAGTAAAAGCAAAGTTTATTTGCGCAATAGTCGTTTTTAATACGTTTTTATAAGCTAAATACAGCTTGTCGGCAAGGCTCTTATTATCTTTTAAGCTTAAGCGTAAAAAGCCTTGAATGCTTTTGAGTTCTTTAGCGAGCTTTTTAAAGCACTCGCTAAATGAAGTCTTTAGATTTTTTTTCTTAATTAAATCTAGCGAAATTTCTTTTTAGCGGTCGTATTTTACTTGCCGCCGGTAATTAATCTCGAAGTGGTCTTTTACCGCAATAGCGTTTGCTTTAAACGTAAAAAGCCGAGCTTTAATAACGTGATTATAATAAAAAGTAATAGCTTCTTTTATAAGCATAATAAAAAACGCCGTTAAGTAGTCGTCGAAAGTCAAGCTGTATTGTGGAGGGGAAGAGCTCCGATATATACCCAACGTCAAATCAAGAGATATATATGAATATAGCTATAATAGAATCGTAAGTGAATAAAAAGGGAGAAGGAGGACGATCGAAGGACACTCGAATGTGTGCTATAAGTACGTGTATTGTATTGTATAGTGATAAAGTAGTGCTGGTTTAAAGAAGAACTAACTACTCGTTTATATAAGAGCTTGCACGTGACTTAACCACGTGCTTAGCAAGGCCAAAGCATATAGCGCACTTACGTAACAAAAGTGCTTAACATTAGTATTATATATATAAACAAAACAAATACAAAGCTTTAACTTTATTATATACGTCCTTTTTTCGAATCAGACTCGCTTTCGAGTCATCTCTTATTAAAGTAGTAAAGTTAAGTTTGCAAGACGAGCATATAGCCGAATTGCACGGTCGCAATATAATCTTAAAGTATTACTTAATAATGCATCGCCGGATCGGTGTTAGTACGGAGCGTATATGATATAACAAAGAAAATAAGAATAGCAACGAAAATGCAAGATAATCCTTTAGGTCTAACTCTTTTTTATATCTTTTATAGCTTACTTATTCAATTACAAGAACAATATCAACTCGAGCGTTAGTATTGTCGTTAAGATAAGCGTGCGCTAATTTAGGCGGTCAAGTGATAACGCATTGCCGAATCGGTAGTAACGCGAAGCTTAAAGCGGTAACGTAATAAAGAAAACAAAAGCGGTAATATATACTCGAAGTCTTATTATAAACAATACCTTTTTTTTATATCAACTTTACACCTTTTTATTTTCCTTTTAGTATTATTACTTATTAATTTTATCTTTTATTATTATGTTATCGATCTGCTTTCGGTGCGTAAGCTACGCAAGCAGAACTATTAATAATGCTGCGAGTCGGTGCATCTTTTCCGTTAATAAATCTATTAAATGTAAGCGTTGCCGTACTATCAAGTCAACTTGCATCTTCGTAAGTTATCTTACTTTCCGTCTTATACTCGTTTTAACTCCGATTCGATAGCTTTTCGCAGAAGTCGTTAATGCCGGCATAATCTTGATAGATGCGATAACGGCTATAAATAATAGAACTAAAACGGCCGACGACGTTTTTCGTAAAAGCACAATTGCAAATAACTTTTTAATAAAGACCCGCCGTGCTCTTGCTTTTCGTGTTAATAATGCTTTTTCCTTTCTTCGAGCCCGTGTCGCCGCTGCTTCTTTTGCCGCCGCTAATGCTAAAGGTCTTTTAGCTAGCTTAAGTCTCGTCTCGGCGTTACGCTTACTTGCCGCCGCTGCTACCGCCGATCTAGCTTCGCTAGACTTGCTGCGTTAAATCTTAGCTATAATAGATCGAAACAATACTTTATTAAGTAACTTTCTTAACCGCGTAAGTATATATTGCGAACCTTTTGTAATTCCTTTCCGATCTGATTACGATAGATTATCGAAAAGTTTTCGTCTTTTTTATTTTTATCTTCGGAATCGCTAGCACTTCTTACCGCGAAAAAGCTCCGCCGAAGTACTCGCTAAGCTTTTAATCGCGGCAATACCGGTAGTTTTTCTTCGCGAAGTTCTAGCCGTAATAATACTTATAATTCTATAAAAAGTTCGAGTCGTAGCAATATCGATAAGACTTCGAGAAGTAAGAGCAGTGCTTAAAGTGCTGCGAGAAGCTCTCGCATCATTCCACTTAGCCTTGAGTTGTAAGGTCGGAAGGGTTTTTATCGCGAGTTAATAGCTTGCTAAGTAATTAATATAATAGATTTTTCGTATGCTCTTTTTAATTAGCCTTCGAATAAAGTCCGCTTTATATATGTAATATGCTCGTATATAATAAGTCGAAAGCATATAAGTATGATAACGTAAAGCTTTTTAATATAAAGAAAAAAATAAAAAAAGTATAAAAAAAAAGAAAATAAAGAAAACTAAACTTAAACAAAAAAAAAATTAAAAAATCAAATCTAAACTCGTCTTTTCTTTACGTATAATTATGCTTTTATAACTTAATCACTCTTTATTGCCTTTTTATCACTGCTTATAAAGACTCTTGCGTATTAGCTTCGTTGCTTTTCTATAAAGCTAAGTAATCGAATAACAAATCTATTTAAGCGCTTGATCTAAAGGCCGGACTCGGCTATTTCATCTAATGAAAGCTGTTTTAAAGATCTTTTTATCTAAAGCTTAAAGCGAAGTAGTAACGCTTCGAAAGTATATCGTACGTAGAACTTCTTTAATCGACTGCTAGCAAATGTTTTATTTAGCAAAGCCTCGTCTTCTTTTAGCTTTTTCAACTTATAATATCTTTTTATATTTATCGACGAAATTTAATAAAAGCTAAGCTATCGAAAATCTAGTTTCTTAACGTTAAATATATTTACTTTACGTACCGAGTCGTGCTTAAAGACTAAGTCACTTATTTTTAAAGGTTTAATTCGAAGGTTTTTCTTATTATCAAAAGCATCTTTTCCTTTTTAGCGGCAACGGGTTTTCTTAAGTGTAGCTTCCGTAACATCTTCGTTTCGCATTCGGAACTAGCGTGCCCTTAATTCGATAAGCTTAATACGATTAATTATTAACTTTTAAAATAACGTAGTTTAAAACTAGATTCGAGTTTTAATCGAGAGCATTGCTTCTTTGCCGTACATTATATAAAAAAAGGTGAATCCGATAAGAGTATGCACCGAAGTGCAATCAGCGAATAAGACGGCTAGCAATTGCGTAATCTAATCGGTGCTTTTAAGCTTATTTAATACGTCTTTAATTAATCCGTAGCTGCGTTTTACTATTTTATTCGCTTAAAAGTAGTATGCTAAAACCACGACTTAATTGATTCTTTAATTGTTAAATAAGTCGATTACTTTTTTTTTAAACTTCGAACTTTTATCGATTGTTAGTTAAAAGAAAATCTTATAGCAGCAAATGATATCTTTTTAAATAAACTTAACTATCGAAAGCAAGTCTTGGGTCCGAATCGCTTTCGCTTCGATCTATCTATTTATATTATTTTTAATAACAATTAAATAGCTTTTGCTATTGCGTATAAGTAAATAAGTGATATCGATAGCTTAGCGTTTTATTAAGCTATTAGATCGGGTAAGATGCAGTAATTCTTCGAGCTTATTAGCTGCTCGGTGCTAGCATTTTTTACAAGTTTTAACGAATCGTTTAACGTCCGTGTAGCATTTATTTTAAAAGTAGCGCTAAGATATACGATAGTAAGTTGATTCACGGCTTTTATAATTACTTTTATCGTAATAAGCTATAATAATATCCGTTTTAATCGAAAGTTTATCGATTATTAATTAAAAAAGAAGACTTTTCGTCGAAAGTCTTTAGAGTTTTTTATCGTTCACTTTGTATTTAATAGCTTCTTTTTTAAACTTATAGCATTTTACTTTGTTTAAGTCTTTAAGTCTTCGCAAAGTCGTTAAAAAAATAACTATTCGAATTGATTTCGAAAAGTATTCGATTAAGTTTAAAAGACTTTCGTAATCGTAATCGTCGTTAGATTCGTTTAAGTTTGCATTCTCCGCTTCTTTCGAGCGTTAAAACATATCCTTAAGAATAGATTAACGAATATCTATTAAAAAGTTCGTCGAAAGTTTTTCAAAGCCGTTTTAAGTTTTAATAAGTTTTAAATCGGCTAGCAAGTTGTTATCGAATTTATTCTTATTTTCTTCGCTTAAATCATCGAAGTGCCGTAGCCGTTTCGATAGTGCATCGGTAGCGGTGTGATCTTTATTAAAGATATATCGGACCTTAAAATCGAAAAGATTAATTTAAGCTAGCTAGCGTATAATTAAAGCCGAAAGTATATCGATAGCTTTTCGTCGAAGTTAAGCAACGAATACTTTAGCGTTAGTTTCGAAAATAAAGTGCACTCCGATAATTTATAGCTTGAGTTTTTTAAAGACTTTAAGTACTTCGCGGCACTTTCGTTTAATAGCGTCGTAATTCCGTTTTGCTTTCGTTTAAGCTTCGGACTCGTACCGAACCGGTTGCACTTTATTAAAAATAGTCTCGCGTTAGCCGATATATCTTTTTTATCCTTTTAAGCTAGCGTCCGTTTTTATTATTATTTCTTTGTTTTAATTCTCGTAATCGATTTTAATTAAAACCGAAGCCGTCGTTAAAGCATCTTATAGCATTCGCATAACTTTCGAATACGCTTCGATCTATTGCTAATTTATATCCTTTTTTATAAAGTTATAAAAAAGGTTAGCAATATATGCGAATCTTTTAATTTAAATACGAAAATAAAAGCAAAGGCTTAAAAATCTTTTAACTTTAATAACGTTTTCGAAGGTTTTTTAGTTATTAATTTTAATAACTTTATCCGCGGCGAGTTCTCGACCTTTCGAATTGCATACGAATCTTATTATATTTATATTATCTCGGCAGAATTATAATTTTTTTTTAATTATAATATTAACGCGCTTAATCCGTTTTAAAGTTTTATCGATGTTTTAAATGTGTTCGAGCACGAATCGGCGTATATTCGAAAGTGCTTTTTCGTCGGAATAATTTGTTTATAATCTTTTTACTTTAATATCGTCGATAAATAGTATAAAGACCTTAAGTTACAAAAGACTTAAAATAAGATTAATTGTTCGAACGAATTAAGCTATCGAGTTTATAATATTTTACGAAAAAGTAATGCATCGGAAAAGACTTAACGGTATAAAAAAAGCGGTAAAGTTTTTATTCGATTGATAAAGTGTTTGTTAATTATAACCCGAATAAAAGTCGATTAAGCTAACCATCTAGCAACCAGAAAACTCTTTAGCAAACTTATTTATAATTAAAGATAGATTAACGTCCTTTTGTGTAATTGTATTAAATAAAGTTGTTAAGTTGATAAGTCGGTATTAGCTCGGCTGCTTTTTAATTATTAAGAACTATTGATTCCGGTACGGTCTTTCGCAATACTTTAAAACTCTTTTATCAAGCTTGTTTTAAAGCATTTTAATAATAATAAGCTATAAAGCTTTCGAACACGAGTAGTTCGGAGCTTATTAAGCCGTGTATAAGATGGTTTTAAGCTTAATCGATAATAATACGTCGTCGTAGAACTTACCGCACTTTTATTAAGCGAATACGATCGATTTTTTTTTACTTAGCATTATCTTTTTAAATAAATTCTTTTTTTTAAGCCGTAGTATATTACCGACATTTAAGTTCGCTATGCGTTCGAGTGTGATTCGAAAGCTTTTCGATATATCAGCAATACGCGGAAAAAAGTATTGCTTGTATTCTTTTACTTGCTTTTATAGCGTATCTTTAGCTTTTAATAGCTCGTACTAATCAACTTTACTACTTAATGCTGCTTTTACGCCGTTTGCTTCGTTAATTAGCTTGATCTTTTTTTTTTTAGTCTTATATATATCGAATACTTTAGCCGAGTTCGAAAAGATTTTTTTTCGAGTTCGATAAAGTGTCGAATTCTAATAATCGATATAATCGTAATAGCGAGTCATAAAGTTATCAATGTTAATAGCATTTATTTAGCAAATTATTAAAAGATCGCATTCCGTAAAAGCAAGAATATCGATAAACTGCTTTTAAATAATAAAGTCGTTTTTTTTTCGATGTTATAACGTTTCGCTTTCGAAATTAAGCGAAAAGCAAAAAGCTTTTAATATACCGACTTTAACGCTTTTAACGAAACTGATCATTAGTTTTCCGAGTCGCTATCGCTGCTACTCGAAGATTTATCGTAATAAATAAAACTTATACTTTGCTTTTTTAAGCGATCGACGGCTTCGTCGTATTGATTCGTTTTATCGCTTACTTTAGC
Source organism: Drepanopeziza brunnea f. sp. 'multigermtubi' (assembly GCF_022702325.1). Taxonomy (NCBI): domain Eukaryota; kingdom Fungi; phylum Ascomycota; class Leotiomycetes; order Helotiales; family Drepanopezizaceae; genus Drepanopeziza; species Drepanopeziza brunnea. Next base: position 1,766,941 of record NW_027094072.1, on the reverse strand, counting down.
TTAAGTAACTTAGCTCGTAAAAAGATTAATAACTATTGTAATAATAAGACTACTTTTATAGTTCGAAGAATATCGGAGACCGATTTTCGCTTTGCGTATAAAAAAGTAATCGAGTATAAGTCGAAACTTTAACGAATTTATAACGTAAAATCGGATACGGATCGTAGCACTTCCGATATTAATAAACACATTATTAGCGTATTCGATAAAGCGCGATAATAAACCGGTGATTATTCGAAAGCTTATCTTTTAATCGTAAGTTATAAGAACTTCGAATTTAATTGCGGCGTTATAAATAATAACGCTGACCTTCGCACTTGTATCGAGTATAGCTCGCGCATTAATAATTAAAGACTGTCCGAGTATATTAATAATGACTTTAAGAGTTAGCGAATGATAATAAAAGTATTTAAAAAATAGCTAGCTAAACGTCGAAGCAAGGCCGATTTCCGTTGAAAGAGGTTTCGAATCACTTTCGATTATAATTCGTAAAGTACGCCGATCTTTACGAGTAAACCAGTCGAGAAAAAGATATTAAAACTAAAAAATATCGTAAAACACGGTTATAAAAAGAGTTAAAATAAAGCCGATGATAAGAATAAAGCAAAAACGTTTTTAAATCGAAAGCGCTTCGAGTACGAAAAGCGTATTGCGTCGGCGGTGCTTAGTTTAGCTATTACGGATGTTCTTTTGCAATTGAGGCTTAATTATTTAAAAGAATTCGAATAAGCGTTTAAGCTAAGATCGCTAAGTAATAGCATCTTTATATAAGATCCGTCTTAATCGAGCAAAGACTTATATAAAGTCTGCTTTACCGGTGATTCGGCCGTAAGTCGAAGTAATAAAAGAAAGAAGAAGTAGTAAATTCTTACGATAAAGCGCTTTATTGATAAAGCGACTCGTAACTTTGTAAAATAGATCGCTATTAAATGAAAAAGTATTACTTTTTTTATAAATAAGTCGCTAAAACCTCGAAGCAAGTCCGTCTTTTACCGGATTATCCGTCGCTTTTAGTATAAGCTTATTACTTATAATTAAGCAATCCTCCGAAGCTTCCGCAACGCTAACCGTAGCTTAAAAGCAATTAATAGCGCTCTCGCTAATAAAGGTTTGCTAAATCATCTTATCGATCATACTTTCGAAAGAAGATCGTTTAAAAGTAAAAAGAGCAACGAAAAACGTAATAGTTTTACTAAAGGTTAAGTTTTTAAGCAAATCGCGCCTTTTTAAAAGCTTAATACAAGTCGCTTCGTAATCTATTTTTAAGGAAGAGATCACTTTATTAAGCTTTTCGTATGATTTAGCAATCTTAAAAAGCTTAGCTTTAAGCTTAAGTGCAGCTTTAAAAGCTTTTAATAGTATAACGAAAAGATTCCGTAAGTCTTTTAATCGTAAAGCGTTTCGGTTAAGAATCGCGGTATAAGCGGGCTCGAGCTTATCTATTTTTATTAGTTTAACGAAAGTAACTTTAAGCTAGCTATAAGTAGATTAGACTTTTGCTTTTGCTGAAAAAGCGTTTCTTAGCGAGTATAGCGTAACTCGAAAAGCCGCGTTGCGCGCTCGAGTCTTTATCGATGCAATAATAGCTTTTGTATTAAATACGTAAGCATATGAATTCGCTATCGTGATGCATCGCTAACGAATCATGTCCGAAGTATTAAAGTCGTTAATACAAAAAGCTTTTGCATTATTGCCGTTAGCTGCTCGAATAAATGCTTTAGCGCGTTCTTGTGCAGCTTTTTTAATAGATTTTCGTTATGCTTTTAAAGCTTTATAACGACGCTTTAGATTAAGATCATTTATCGTTCTACGAACCTTTTTTAGAACTTGCTCGTACTTAAAAGTGTCGTTTCGGAATTAAAACGGGATCGATAGTATCTTTTTTCGATATAGTCTTATATATATTAAGTCCGTTTCGTTAAAGTGAAAGGCTAGTCCGTATTAAAGCATAAACAAATAGTATTGATTTTAATATTTATAAGGCTTTTGTTAATAGCTAAGTAAATCAAAAGTTTGTTAGTACTAATAGAAAATACAATTAAAGTCGTTTAAGGACCGTTTTTCTTTCGATATAGCGTAGCTTCGGTTCGAATAAGTGTCGGCCGTATTAATCTCGTAGACTCGGTGCAAAGCAATTTCTTAAGTCTTTTCGTATTAAGCAGCTTTTAATAGGTTTATATAAGCTTTTTTTAGTACGGAAGCGAAGCTGTCGATAAGTCTTAAGTGAATATTAACTTTCGCTAGCTGTTTCGTAAAAGCTTCGATCTTTAAATCAAGATCGATAAACGGAGTAATCGAACTCGCAGCGGTGATGCTTGCGCGGTAAAAAAAAAGAAGATAAGTATTATTAAAATAAGTGTTATAAAAAAGCGAAACGTATAAGTTCCGCTTGCTTTCGAGAATGATAGACGGTATTTAAAGACGAGAGTTTTCGTTTTAATAAAGGTCATAGCGAGAAAAAGCTTTAAGGATTTCGGCGTAGCCGTATTTTTTGATCCGTTCCGTAGTAATTTGTTTTTGCTTAATTAAGTCGCTTATTATAATATATATTATATTATACGTTTGCAAGTGATCTTCTTTAAGTTTAACGTTTTTTTAAGTCCGATTTTGCATCGATAATAGTAAGCAACTGAAGAACTTTTACTTTAGTTGCTTATCGGTAATATCTTTATTAATTAAGCAAGCAAAGCTCGTAAAGTTGAACTATCGAATGAATTATAAAAGCTCCGCCTTAAAAGCTTTTTCTTTTGCTATCTACTTATTGCTTAAATCGTTCAAGAAGCTAATACTATCTTTCTACTTAGCTAAGTCGAAAGCTTTGTACTTTTTTTTAATTACCGATTTAAAGTCGTTCTAAGTTACTTTCGGATTCGAAAAGCTACCGAAGCTTTTAATATTGCAACGTATATTATAATTAAAAAGGCTAGAAATATTATATTTAATAAAGCATTGCTTTTTCTTCGAATCGGTAACGATACCGTAGTTTTTAAACGCTCGTTCGAGTTAGCGAATATAGTCCGTAATATTAGCTTTGTCGAAAGCAAGCATTTTAAAGGCTTTAAGTCTAAAGAGAGATCTACGGATACTTACGTAATTCGAAGCATTTACGAAAGGTGAAAAGGCTTGAATCCTCTTTACTTCGTTTTTAATTATCTTGCGAGTAGCATCTTCGCTAAATCCGAAATCCTTTTAAGTCGAAGAAGTTATAGCTTTTTTTAATTTTCGAAAGCTTTAACGTAAGCTCGCTAAGTTAAGTTAATAAATATCGATTAAAGTGTAAAAGTGTCTCGAAACGGATGCGAAAAAAAAACGAGAATGATAAAATGATATAAATATAAATAAATAATAAAAATGAAATAAATACAATTTATAATAAATATTAGATATATAAAGAAATGTTATAAAGATATAAGATTTCGATGCGTCGAAAGTGATTTATTAAAAAGTCGAGTGTCGATTGCGTTAAGCTAAATAATCGAAACTAAATCGATATAATAGACGATATTAGTAATACGTTTAATTTTATAACGCAAGATCCGTAATAAACGGAAAAGTAATTGCCGAGATTAAATATATCGAAATAAAAACGAAGTCGGATAATAGCCGAGCTTCCGTGCAAGCATATAGCTTGCTTTTAATATAATGCGATATCGAAACGGTTCCGAATCGCAAACACTTATTTCCGCTCGTCGTATCTTTTATTTATTAAAGCGAAAGATAATCGAAAGCAATTCGAAGTCTTTATACGTAATCTCCGTTGCGAAGTAAGTATTGAATTTTCAATCTCTTAAGCTTAGCGTAGTATTTTTAATACTTAGCTATTATTTACTTTTTTAAAGAAAAAAGAATAATAAACTCGTATTAGAATCGATATTAAATCGAAAAGGTAAAGTATACTAAACGAATAGTACTTCGAGCGTATCGCCGTGCAAAGTAGTCTAAGTAAATAGTACTTTATAAATACCGAATTGAACTCTAGCTAACTCGATCCTCGAACTAAAATAACGACTTCTTAAGTAGTACTTATCGAGTATATCGAATAGCATGCTCGACGGACACAAATCGAAAGAAGATCGCTTTTAAAACAATAGCCTCGAAGCTTATATGCAAAAGCACTTGACTATTAGCTTAGCGTATATCGAATACCTTTCGAAAGAGTACCGCAAAAGCATATAGTCAATAGCTTAGCGTATAACGTGAACTCCGAATATATAGCTTTTCGCAAAAAAAGCAAGTTTAAAAGGGGTATGAAAACTAACTTTTAGTTCGATTCCTTGCGTAAGTCACTAAATATATATAGAAAAGAAGAGCTCCGACATATACCCAACGTCAAATCAAGAGATATATATGAATATAACTATAATAGAATCGTAAGTGAATAAAGGAAGAGAAGGAGGACGATCGAAAGACACTCGAATGTGTGCTATGAGTACGTGTATTGTATTGTGTAGTGATAAAGTGGTGCTGGTTCAAGGAAGAACCAACTACTCGTCTATATAAGAGCTTGCACGTGACCTAACTGTTGGATTGCTTCCAAGCGATTGGGAATATATATTCGTAAGGTCGTAACGGTCGTCAAAGTACTTGCAATTGCAAAACACTCGGTTGATAAGGTATCTGAATTCTGTCTGCTCCTTAAGGCTCAGGGGAGCTGATTCTTTTTATACGATTAGAAGGAATCACGTGCACTAGCTAGCTAATAGGTTTACTTGTTAAGTTAGGGGTCCCTTGACTGCTGATATGCTAAGCGAGGCATGCTAAGTGGCCCGTGAACTATGGTTCACGGGTGAGCTTTTTTAACTACTATTACTATTACTACTACTAGCTAAGGTCGATATGGATATACCGACACCGGCAACTCTTTCTTTAGCAAATAGTGCTTTGCTAACTATTATATCGACCGAAAAAGGAAGGAAAGTAATTAAATAAAGGAAAAACAATCTCTTTTTTCTTTTTATAGCGGCCTTTCCACTTATCTATCGACTTGCACTTTTAAGGTATTAGTTAAAACTAGCTTTTGCAAAGAGATATTAGCTTTGATTTTGGTCATAGCGTTAGCAGGGTTAGATTTGCTTCCGATCTAGCGTACTTTAGAGAGCTCTCGCTTTTCGTATGACTTTCGAATAGCTATAATATCGATTATTAGACGCTTCTCTTTAGTGGTCTTTAGTTTTACTATGCATTCGTAAAGCGAGTAAGAGTCAGTGCATACGACTACGGGGAAGTTAAGGATTCTTAGCTAAGCCGTGATTTAAACAAAGGTAATCGATATAGCAATGGCTATATCGATACTTAAGGACATCGCGTATAGCTTAGAGGCTAATACTGCTTTTATTATCTTCTTGCACTTTTATGATACTTAATGTAAGATGTTACTCGTTAAAGTGAACTCGTTCTTACTTACGTGAGCCTTATTGCTAAGGATAGCTACGAAACCGATCTAGGAGTTAAGGTTAGCGTTGTTAGTAAACGCTTCGTTTACGAATATAAAGAGCTTCGCAGTCTTTAGGTCTAAGGGCACGTAATAGATCTTTCGAGTTGGGTAATCGATCAGCCATTGGATCACCTTATTAAGGGCTTTGTAGTCTTCGTCCTTTGGTTCTTGATGCTGGGCGGCTATCGATAGAGCACAAGATGCCTTTAGGTAGCAAATGGTAGCTAAATACGCCCTTCGGGCACGTTGCTTTAAGTACTCTTTAGCTCGTGTAGCTGAATCGAGCTTGATTACCGCAAGCCTTTCCCTTTGCCTCTTTTGCTTTATTGATAGTCCGAACTCGTCTTTATTTAAGAATAGCTTGCATCTATTGAAAATCATTGGCTCGGCGTATATAAAGGTCTTCATTTTCTTGCTCTTTAGCTTGGATTTGACCAGCTCTTTCTCTTCTTTTGCTTTTATAGCTAGATTAATAACTATAAGAACATTATCCGTTTGTAAGGTAGCTATTCTTAGCTGATCTTTATTAGTTGATATAAAGAGGCAAGAATCAAAACTCGATTGCTTTATCTCGAAGTTGTTCGTGAAATGCTTTGAAAAACGCTTATACTAATGCGTTCTTGCTTCGAAGATTTTATACAAAAGGCTAGTTATAAAGAACAAAGTGCCGAAAGGGAATCGATAAGTGATTTCTTTAGGTAGTCGCACGACGATTATTCGGATAAGCTTCGTGCTTGATTAAGTGTAAGCTTAAGTGATATCTTTGTTATAGACTTGATACTCGTAGTCTTTTATTAAAGAAGGAGCTAGAGCATAACAAAGTCTTTGGCCCGCTCGCTACACCGTAAGTGACTCGGTAAATACTTTCGTTTTGCTTTTGTTTTAGAAAGCTTAGACTATTATACGAGACTTCTCGTATAGCGTAAGTATTCCTTTGCCTTTGATCTTATTAATAAACTTAGATCCGAAGATCTTAGCGCTTTTAGCGCGTAAGTCGGTGCTCGGGATCACTTAAAAGATGCTTTAAGTTATTAATCTAGCTAATTCTTTTGCTTTAAACTTTTAAAATGGTGCCTTAAGGCTCTTGATAATTCTTTCGGCTCGTAGCTTAATTGAAAGCTTATAATCTCGGCGTTCTTTGTCGGTAATCAACACTTCGGAGTCTTTAATGAATAGAACGTAAGAATCGCTCTTTTCTTCGTCGAGCACGGTCGAGATATTAAGATCGTATTTCTAATAAAGTATCTAGATTATTAGTATTGTTGACTTCTGGGGATTAGCAAGTTGAAGGTTAAAAGGGCTGTTTATTAGTCTTGGCGAGCTTCTTGAATTAAGCGACCTCGGTAGATTAAGCGAATATTGAAGTTTAAGCGAATTTCGTATTTCTAGCTCTTTTTCGCTTTCGCTTTGATTATCTTCCACTTCTTCTTTTACTTTTTCTTTTACTTTTACTTTAAGTACTTGCAACTCTTTTAACAGCTTTTCAACTTCAGAATAGTAAGGTTTTATTGAGGTTGACTTGAATTCCGTAAGCTTCGGACAAGCTATTGTGCACGTATGCTTTTGCTTGTTAAGCAGCTAAAAGGAGCCCTTTTACCTTTGGTTTTCCCGTCACACGAGCACCCGTAAGCTAATAAGAAGGTCTAAGGTATGCTCCGTAATTGGGCTATTCTTCTTCTTGAGCGCGTCCTTAACTTGCTTCGCAGCGTAGCATTTTCGTACTTCTTTTATAGCTTTGTTAATAGCAGCAGCACGCTCTTAAGTAGACGCGGCAGGTCGATCTTGCTCCGTCAGCTTCGGTAAGGTCTTAAAAACGAAAAGTATAAGAACTAGGCTATTAGGTCCAGCTGTGTCGTTGATGGCTTTGATAGCTATTTGAAGCCGGTCCTTCTTTAAGGCTTTTAGAAGCTCTTTTGTGACGATCTTAAAGGCGCGTCGTACAAGGACGTAGTAGCGTTCTATTAGCTCGACGCTATAATAAGCTTTTATAAGCATCTGCTTTAAGGTGCTGCTAATATTTTTGAAGTAGCTTCGGAACGTTGTCGAATTGAAGTTGGTTCCGGGATCGTATATTACGTTTGTAAAAGGTCCGACGTAAGTATTAACTTAATATCGATTGAATCTTTTAAGTAAATACTATGCGGACATGTTTTTAAGGAAGGTAGCGGCTTGAAAATTAATAGAATCGCAAACGACGTGTAATACGTTCTTGCCGTTAAGGTGCATTACGTTTACGTATACCGTATCATTGAAGTCAGTATCGTCTTTGAGTTTGATATTAAACTTTTTCGGAAAGCGTTCGAATACTTAGCAATAATAGCAAAACTTTTGGATGTTGTAAAGCAAATCTCGCTTAAATTCGTGCTCGGCCCTCTTAAAAATAGCAGCAAATCGACTTGCTAAAAGGTGGCTAAAACGCTTGTAAATGGTTTTTAATTGTTCTTCCGTAAGGTGGCAATAGACGGTCTCGCTTTCGGTATTATAATAGATAGTAGCGTGCTTTTTACTTAATAGCATCTATACGTGCTTAAACATCTTTATTACTAGTATTTCTTTCTTTTTTTAAACTAGCACGTTTCGTAAGTTATTTAAGATCACTTTATGCTTGTTTATATTAGTTAATAAGAGTAAGAAGGGTACGTCGTTTTTTATAACGTAGAACTCCACTTGACTTAGAAGAGTATCTAGGGTAACTGCTTTAATAAAGGTAGCAAAGCCGATGCCGTATTTGACGGACTTCTCTTTTGCTCGGGATGTATTCAATTGGACTTCGGGGTACTTCTTTTAAAGTGCTCGTAGTTAGGGCAAGCTAGCGGTAAAGAAATTGGCTGTTCCGCTGTTAATTATAAGGCTTATAAACACGTTTTCAAAGTACTTAGAGGCTATGTAAGTCTTTGCTTTGCTCGCGGGCACGTTTTAGGTCTCGATTTTGCTAGTAAGGGCGTGGAATGCCGTTTGAATTTCTAGTTGTTTGTATACTTCGTCAGCGTCAAAGGTGCCGTAAGTAGTTATAAAACCTTTTAATATGTTGGCGTGGCTGCTTGATTCGAGCGGCTCGTTTAATAAGCTTGCGATAAACTGATCGAATTCTTCCGTAGATATAAGTAGCAAGCTTTCGATCGATGCTACGTATTAAAAGAATTTGCTTCTCGTCATCCTTTTTGCGTCTTTAAAAGCTTAGAACTTGGCGACGGATGCCTTTCTTTCGTCGAAGGTGTAGTTAGTGCTTTAACAACTTGGCTTTTTGCAAACAAAACACCTTTTCTCACTCTTAGTAGTAGCTTTAGCAGCTTTTTTACTTTCGAAGTATTAGCGGTCTTGAATAAAGCATTCGTATTCTTCGTTTAAATCGGAGTCAGCTTTTGAAGTGTTGTAAGAGCAGGTATGATCGTGTGGCTCGCTAGAGCTCGCGTAAGCTTTAGCTTTGGCGGGAGGTCGGAAGGTCTTAGTTATAAAAGCAATTGCTCGACGAATGTTAGCAATTGTTGCGGTAAAAGTAAAAGCAGGATTCATTCGTGCAATCGTAGTCTTTAGCACGTTTTTATAAGTTAAATACAGTTTGTTAGCAAGACTTCGATCATCTTTTAAACTTGGTCGTAAAGAGCTTTGAATGCTTTTGAGCTCTTTAGCGAGCTTTTTAAAGCACTCGCTAAGCGAGGTCCTTGGATTCTCTTTCTTGATTAAATCTAGCGAAATTTCTTTTTATCGGTCGTATTTTGTTTGCCGCCGGTAGTTAGTCTCGAAGTAGTCCTTTACCGCAATAGCGTTTGCTTTAAACGTAAGAAGCTTGGCCTTGATCATATGATTATAATAAAAGGTTATAGCCTCTTCCGTAAGCATAATTAAGAACGCTGTTAAGTAGTCGTCGGAGGTTAAACCGTATCGACTTGCTTAGTTAATAAAAATCTTTAATTAAGTCTTAAAGTTATCGTCGGGTCTTGAATACTTTAGCTCTTTAAGAAAGCTTCGCGCGAACAAGGCTAATTCTTTCGCTCTTAGGTAAGGGTCTGCTGCTTTTAACTTAAGGAAATCGTTTCTATTATCGTTAAGGGCGCTTAGAGTGCCGTACGTAAGCGTGCTTTGCTTAGCTAATAGTTTGATCGGTAAAGGGTTACCGATATAGTTGCCGGTGGTCCGTCCTTTTCTAAGGTCTTTAAAAGGCTCATTTCCGAATCCGGGGTCTTTTGAAGGTCCGTTTTCGAATCCTTTTAGTGGTCTAAGAGGGCCGTTCTTACTTCTTTCGTATCCGTAACCTCGATCTCTTTGCTAATCTCCTCCGTTCCTTTTTCGTCGGTTATCGTCAAGATCGCTAGGGCTATTCGGGTCACCGGCTAAGGCTTTAGCTTGGTGATATCCGTACTCTTGAGCACGCCCTTAGCGATTCTTATACCTTTGGTCTCTTTTTTGTTGATACGTAGCCTTTTAAGAGATGTGGGTAGCTTGCCGGTACGTCCGAGGGTGTTGGATCCCTTTTTCGAGTTGCTGAGGTTAAGCACGGAAATCTGCACGCTGTCCTTGATAAGAATTGATTTTGTCCGGTATGCTCTTAAGTTTTGGCGGGTCTTCTTTTAGCGTATAGCTTCCGTAGCTTCGAGTGTTATCTAGTCTGATGATGATCTTAAGACCTTTGTTGTTATTGCTATTAAGCCTAAGCTTTTTAGAAAACTGGGTGTAGCTCTTAAGAAAAGGGTTTGAAGGCCGCTAAAGTGATTTTAGCTCTTTTTAAATGATTAGCGTATTGCGTAGCGATTAATGAATTAAAGGCGTTGAGTACGCTAAAGTGCTTCGTCGTAGCTTTTCGTTGGATTGTATAGCGTAGGTCCGTAATTCTGCTATTTGCTTTGCTATTACTTTTATATTTTGCTTTATATCCTTCTTTTCTTTCGCAAACTTTTCGCGTAACTTCCGAATCTCTTCTTTTTCTTCTTTTTCCTTCCTTTTTAGACTTCGTAAAAATAGTAGAGGTGCTTAAGGCGTATTATCCTCGTCGTCCGTAAGGTTTTCGGCGGTCTACCTTGAATCGAGGCTTAAAAGTGTTGCTTGTTGCTCTTTTATTTCTTAGAAGGTCTATTAGTATTGCTACTCGTCGTTCAAGAGCTTGACTATCTTATTAACGTAGCCCTTTTGCTTTGGAGGGCACTACACGCCTTTGGATATCAAGTGTTCTTTGAGGCTAATAAAGGTAGCAAACTTAAGGCTTCGTCTCGTATTGTCTTTCGTTATCGTAAAACTCGTTTAATCTTAGCGTGAGAAAGCGTACCGGAATAAGCTTTATAAGTCGTAATCCTTTAGCCTTTTACATTTCGCATTTAAGAAGTCTTTTATTATTGCTCGGGCCGTAATCTTATTATCGGGCCTTGCGTATAGTAGCTCGTTTAGGTTAAATGAGATGCTTGATATCTTATCGTCTGGTCTTTTCGAGAAGCTTAGGAGTCTTGGGTATAATGGTCCTTTTGGCTGAATAGCTAAGGGTTCCGTAGATAGTGATGAGACTCGAAAGGTATAATACCTTATTGCTCTTTGTCGGCTGGACTCTTTACTTAAAGGTCCAGTTGCTTGATCGGCTATAATAGTTGTCTGCTCGTACGTAGATCGATCGTGTTGGTTGGGTTTGCTATGTGTAGCAGGCGCGGCTTTATAGCTTTGAAGGTTGTATAAAAGTGACTTGGTTCGGAATCACTCTTCCGTAAGAATAAGGAAAATCGGTAATATAAGAAGCGACTTGGTACGGAATCGTTCTTCCGTTGTAAAAGGAAGGAGGTATCGTAGTAAAAGGTATCTTCGCTATAAAGTCTTAGCTTCTTTATGATTGATCACTTAGTAGTAATTTAATCATTGATCAGTGTTGGATTGCTTTTAAGCGATTAAGAATATATATTCGTAAGGTCGTAACGGTCGTTAAAGTACTTGCAATTGCAAAACACTCGGTTAATAAGGTATTTGAATTCTGTCTGCTCCTTAAGGCTCAAAGGAGCTGATTCTTTTTATACGATTAAAAGGAATCACGTGCACTAGCTAGCTAATAGGTTTACTTGTCAAGTTGAGGGTCCTTTGACTGCTGACATGCTAAGCGAGGCATGCCAAGTGGCCCGTGAACCATGGTTCACGGGTGAGCTTCCCTAACTACTACTACTACTACTACTACTAGCTAAGGTCGATATGGATATACCGACACTAACCACGTGCCTAGCAGGGCCAGAGCATGCAGCGCACCCACGTGACAAAAGTGCCTAGCATCAGTACTATATACATGGACAAAACAAATACAGAGCCCCAACTCCACCACAGTATCGACTTGCTTAATTAGTAAAAATACTTAATTAAGTTTTAAAATCATCGTCGGGTCTCGAATACTTTAGCTCTTTAAAAAAGCTTCGCGCGAATAAAGCTAATTCTTTTACTTTTAAGTAAAAGTCCGCTGCTCTTAGCTTAAGGAAATTATCTTTATCATCGTTAAAAGCGCTTAAAGTACCGTACGCAAATGTGCTTTGCTTAGCTAATAGTCTGATCGGTAAAAGGTTACCGATATAATTGCTAGTAGTCCGTTTTTTTTTTAAAGTCTATGGTGACAGATGGCGTATACCTAGGTAGGTGGAGCAGATCAAAGGTCCAAGAGATAGCGATAGAAGTGTCTGATCTATTCAAGGGAGCACGGGAGCAACTGTAGATATGTATATGTGTGGTACGTGGCCTCTAAGGAGCTTGGCAAGCACGTGCAAGGGAGCACGTGCTAGGCCACGTGAGGAGCACGTGCAGACCACACTGTGCAACAAAGTCTTTAAGATATTCATTTCCGAATCCGAAGTCTTTTAAAAGCCCGTTTCCGAATCCTTTTAATATCTTAAGAAAGCCGTTCTTACTTCCGCCGTATCCGTGCTTTCGATCTCTTTGCTAATCTCTTTCGTTCTCTTTTCGTAAGTCATCGTTAAGGTCGCTTAAGCTATTCGAATTACTTATTAAAGCTTTTGCTTAATAATATCCGTATCTTTAAGCTTGCTTTTAGCGATTCTTATACTTTTAATATCTTTTTTATCGATACGTAGCTTATTAAAAGATCTAAAGAGCTTGTCGATACGTTCGAAAGTGTTAAATCCTTTTTTTAAGTTGCTAAAGTTAAGCACGAAAATCTGCACGCTATCTTTAGTAAAAGCTGATTTTGCTCGGAATACTCTTAGGTTTTGGCGGGTCCTCTTTTAGCGTATAATCTTCGTAGCTTCGAGTATTATTAAGCCCGATTATATTCTTAAGGCCTGTAAGAAGATAATTCTTCCTTATGATAGGGAAGCAAAAGGTAATTCTAAAAGTATTGATTTCGGTTATCTAAAAAAGAAAGAATCTTTATAAAAAGAAAGAGAACTGTATGCAGTTCTCTTTCTACACTAGTTAGTTATCCTTTCTTCTAATTAGCAGTTACTATCTATCTTTTCAAGCGTTCTTTAACAGCAATAGCATAGACTTTATAAAGTGAAAATTTCTTATTCTAACACTTTTACTTTAATGCTGCTAACAGCTTCTACTGCTCTTATTGCTTCTTTGTCTTATCGAAAGAACAAATCTCTTCTTTTAACATACAAAGAAGCTAAGCGAAGTCCTTCGCGTATTTAAGAATTTAATATCGGCTTCGATCGATCAGTTATGCTTATTATATTAATGAATCTTTAAAATAAGACTTTCGGTAATAGTTTAGAAAAGCTATCGGCGGCTATTTCTGCTATAAGTATATAAAATACGGAAGACCTTTCTTAATCTATTAAGTCGCGAATATAATGATAAGCGATATCGATATGCTTTAATCGTTTTGTAAGATAAAGGTTCTTAACGAGTGCAATAGCGCTTTAGTTGTCTCTTTTTATCTTTATAGTTTGATGATTTTTAGCGATATAACTATCGAATCTTATATCTCGAAGGATCTAAGCGACTTATTAGCCTTGCTTTGCGGTGTAGCATATAGCTGCGTATTCGGCTTTTGTAATAGCCGTAGCTATAAAGATTTGTTTGCGGCTCTCGAAGAATACGAAGCTTTCTCTTATTAAGCTTACCGCAGCGGAAATGCTTTTTTTGCTATCTTTATCGCTACCGTAGTTTGCATTCGAGTAGACTATTAGGTTTTTTAAAAGGCCGAAAGAAATAGCGAAAGATATAATGAATCGTAAGTAACGCATCAAGCGCTTTAGCGCTAAAGCGTAGTGCTTTGCTAGATCTTGTATATATTAGCTTAAACGATTAAGTGCGAAAGCGATGTTTGAGCGTGTATATATTATCGCATATATTGATAAACTAATTACTTTACGATATTAAGTAGCATCAACCTTCTTATCTTAATCCGAAGCTGAGCGGAGATCGGTATACTTATTTATAAGCTGCTCCATGGGGTGGGGGCCCCATGGGGTTTTCCTCTCCATTCCCCTTATAAGGTCTTGGCCGATGGGGGACTTTTTTTTTTAAACCTTATAAAGAGGATTTTTTTAAGTCAAATTCTTTACGAGGGATAAGGAAACCTTATAGGTTTAAAGTGGGATAGCTAAAAATAATATATATAAAGCCGCTAAAAATAAAACAAATTTACGAATATTTATTAATTTTACTTAATTATTATATTTAATTATTATATTTATTAATCATATATGTTATACTTTACAATTACATTGCATTATATTATAATAAACTAAAATTATTAAACAAAACTTTTAATTATGATTTCTCGCAATTTCTTAACCAACGTTATATCTTTATTTTAAATCGTTACTCGTTTAGCGTGAATAGCATATAAGTTCGTCATTAAAAGTGATTAGTAAATCGATTAGTAAATCGATTAGTAAATCGATTAATAAATAAATATATAAGTACTTACTTTCAAACTCTCTTACGAGAAATGCTTTTAAAGCTTCTTATAAACATTTTAAAGCACCGCTTTAAAATTTAAAGTCTTATTTAAAATCGTAAGTGATCTTTCGAATAAAACGCTAAAAAAGAGTCTTTTTAATAAAAAGCTCAGTGCCTTTTTAATATCGTCGGATCTCTTTTAACGCAATAGCTATATAAATCAGTAATTATACTTAAGAATCAATTTATTAATTAATTGAACTTATTTCTTAGCTTGTAGCGACGGCGCTTTCGTTAGCTTAGACCTCTTTTTTTCGCAATAATTGCAAACTTTTTAAGATACTTGCTTTTTTTAGATTTTTAATAAGAAAAAGTTTTAGCTGATTAAAGTGATTCGCTAGCTAATAGAACGAAGCGAGCAGCTTTAGCCGTCGAAAGTGATTTTTTAGCTTTTTTATATTAAAAGAAAAGAATATCATTTTCATTTAAGTTTTCTTTATTATCGCTTTGCTCTTTTTTATTTATATCATTATAAGGCATCGTCTTCGTCGCGGTTTTTGTAGCTATAATTAAGCCCGGGACAGTAAAAGACCTTTTAAGAGCTTTTTGCGCGAAAGCTTTTTTAATGCGATTGTTAATAAAAGCAAAAAAAAGTTTAGCAACTATAAAAGAATTATTTCTAGCATTTAAGTCGTAAAACGGATCTTCGTTTTAAAGCTGAGCTGATGCATTCGCTTAGCTCGTCGATTGTTATATTGCTTTTAAAGCAGTTTTAAAATAATTAGCAAACGAAAAAAAAAAGTTTAAAAAAATTAAATTTATTAAAAGCTATTAGTACTTATGCTAGTATTATTAAGAACGATGCTTTTGTTTATTTCGGATTAAATAGCCGGAGTAAATCTAACTACGTTTGCTAAAGAAAAATTTAATTAATAAATATTTATTAATTATAAGTCAAAAACATTATTAGATCGAGGTCTAAAAGATAATAAGTGCTAGTTTATATTTGCGCGAGAGTTTGTTAGTATTTAAAGAGCGTCATTTAAAATAATAGAAATTAGCAATTATTAATTAATAAAGTAATTAATACTTATTAGCTTAATCTTAAGAAATTCGGCGAGAAAAGGACGAAGATAAATCGATTTTTTGTTATAGACTTGCAATACCGCGCGAAGGTTTAAGAATTTCTATAAATGCTTATTAGTTATTTGCAATTAATTTACTAATCAATTTATTAATTAAATATTAATCGGATAGCTATCGAGTTGTAATAGCGCGGCGCTTAGCAAAAGTAAAGTTAAGAATTTTTATAAATGCTTGTTAGCTATTTGCAATTAATTTATTAATTAATTTATTAATTAAATATTAACCGAATAGCTATCGAGTTGTAATAGCGCGGCGCTTAGCAAAAGTAAGGTCTAACGCATCCGTAATTAATTAAGCTTTGCTAAACTAAAGATAAAGATTTGCGCTAAGCAAAGTAATTGAAAAAGTATTAATAATACTCCGATTAATTAAATATAAACTTACTTTGTTTACTTTGCAAATTTAAGTTTTCTTTTTCTACGCTTTCGCCGCGTATTATATTTGCTTTACTTTCTTATACTTCGTCTTTATTTATTTGACTTTTAGCCGCTTAACTTTTAGCCGCTTAACTTTTAGCCGCTTAACTTTTAGCCGCTTAACTTTTAATCGCTTGATTTTTAATTGCTTTATCAATTAATTTATCTTAGCTTGCGTTATCTCTTTTAGCCGTAGTGCTTAGTATATCGATAAAAGAAAGTCGGTCCGAAAGCAAAGGTTCGTTTAATAAAAAGGTTATTTAAAAGTATTAATAAAAAGACTTGATCGCGATAATCTAGTTTACGATTAATAAGTTAATAATTTTAAATAAGAAAGAGACGACCTTATAAAGCAATGAATAACGTTGTATTTAAAAGCGTAGCAAATAAGAAAGCGATAGTTGTAATTGATTATTAAGTAATAATAAAAAGAAATCAAACTTTACTTTATAAAATAAAAATTGCGCAAAGCGGCCGCTTTATTTTAACTGCGGCCGCCTTATCTTAGTTGCGGTTGCTTTATCACTTCGTGAATTTATTAGCGGCCGCGCTAAGATGTTTTAGAAATAAAATATACGAGTTCACTTTTAACTTTAATACTTTTATTTTATTACTTTTGATTTTATTTTAAATAATTACTTTTAACGTTTAGCTTCTTTATAATACTATTTAATATGGCCGCTTATCAGCTTGATTCGATAGAAAGTATTATTGCAAATATAAATTAGCTTGATTTAATAAAAAAGATTGAAAAATTTATAATAAAAATCATTTTCTTATTTATTAATTTATTTATTAATTAAAAACGTCTTTTTTAAAATGCGGCCGATACGACGGCAATCGTAGCGGTAAGCAATTCGGTGCTAAGAAACTTTAGCAAACGCAAAGTAAGTATCTTTTTTACGTAGTATTTTAATTTTTATTAATTTATTAATTTTTTTTAAAAAAGAAGGCTAAAAAGAGGCTAATTATTAACCAATCTTTATACGATAAAGGCTAATACTCGTATAGCAAAGTTAAAACAAGATCCTTAAGCAGATAAGCTTCGAAAAGCTAAAAGACGAGATTAAGCGGCCGTTAATTAGCTTTTTGCAATTTAAAAACAAACTTTAGAATATTTTTAAGTATTAAAAGCTAAAAAGAAAACTCGATAAGCCGAAATGCGAAAGAATTTTATAAATAAACGGTACTTTTTCTTTTCTTTAATTTATTAAGCAATTTACTAATCGATTTTAAAAAGAATCGAAGCATCTACGCGGATAATCTTATTATGCAAGCCGCTTTTTTTATAGCTAGATTTAATAATAAAAAATACTTAAATAACGATTAAGTTGATAAAGCATTTAATTTAAACGAAAAGGTTTATAAAGAATTTAATTTGCGAAAAAACGAAAAAGAAAATAGTAATATACTTCGCGATAAATACGTTTCGATTACCGATGAAAAGATAAAGAAGGTCATTCGGCAATTAGCACGTTAGCACGCATAAGTAAGCTTTTATTTTATTTAAATATTTATATTTTACTAATAATATAAAGTCACGCTATATAATAATCGTTTAGTAATTTCGTCGCTATTAGCAAAGTGTAGCGCGGTCTTTATTAATAAAATGCCGAGCTGCTAATTTAAAAAGTAAAAAAGCTTTCTTTAAATTGATAGCTTAAGACTTAGCAAGCACGGTTTCAAAACGAATTAAGTAAGAATTCATTTTATTATGCTTTTAATTAATTAAACTAATATTATAACTTTTAGTTTTCATTTAATTAAGCTTTTTTACGTTTACTTTTCCTTTGATAAAAAGAAGTATTAGCGAGCTAAAATTAAAGCAAATACCGATGAAATTAAATACAAATTGCTAAGTCTAGCCGCTTAATAGAATATAAAAGGATTCGAAAAGAATGCTAAATTTAAAAAAGCTGATTGCGATTTTATTTTATTTCAACGCGTTATGCAATTGATTTAGAAAAAGGACGAGCTAGCTTCGGAGTTGTTTTACGGCGTTAAAAATAGCGATACGGAATTGAGATTATTCTTAAACTCAATACTTAAGTTTATATAAAATAGAATTTACGATTAATTATAAATTTTATATTTTATAAAAATACTTTTATTTATTTTATTTATTAATTATATTTATTAATAATACTTATTAATTATATTTACTTATTATATTTATTAATCATATTTACTAATTATATTTATTAATTATATTTATTAATCACATTTACTAATCGTCGGTTTCTTGTATAACGATACGCTAAGTCTCTTAGACGCACCTTATATGCGCTAAGCTATTTCCTTTCTTTTTTCTTTCGTATTCTTCGTATTCTCTTATTCTCCGCTTTTAACTTATAAATTATAGTTTACGAGTCTTTAGCGCTTCTACTTTCGTATATATAAACCTTAATTACTTTCGACCTTTATACTCGGTAATTATTAATTTTAAATTATTACTTTGAAATTCTCTTAAGCTTTTATATAAACTCTCGCGCTTTCGTGAGTTCTTTTAAATAATCGCTTAAGGTCGTTACATTTTAAAGTTTTAAATCAAAAGAATTAACCGACTTGCTATATTTAAAATCGATATAAATATATTAATAAATTATTTTAATATTTACATTTATAAATTATATTTAAAGTTAATTATATATATATTTTATTTAATATAATAAAGATTTTAAAACTATTTATATAAACTCATCTATTAATTTATAATAATAAAATTCAAAAGGCTTTCGTAAGCTATCGAATTTATTACTTTCTTTTCTTGCGATACTTTCTTTTTATATATAAAAAGTCTTTTGTTCGCTAATAATATTAATTTTATAATATCCGTCGTTATATTCGTTTTTACTAATCTATTTAATAGATAGCTTAATTTTATAGCCGTTATTTAAAAATCGCTTAACTCGATATTCGTTTATTTTAATTAACTAGCTACGATTACGCCCTTTTTCGTTTAGCATTTTTATTGCACACCGAGCGTTTCGACCGTTCATTCGTCTAATAAAAAAAAAAAAATAAGTTTCATTATCTACTTCGGTAAAGATCGAGTTTAATTAGTTTGCAATCTTTAATAAATTAATAACTTGATTAATATATAGATAATAAAACGGCATTTACAAATAAATCGGCAAGCGTCCGTTAAAATATGAATTTCTTTTATTTATTCTTTAGCTATAATAGATATTCGAGCTTGTAAATATAATTATAAGATAATACGATTATAAAGTGTTTTATCGTTTTATATAATAAATTTTTAATTAAATGCTTTTATTTTTAATATTTTTCAAATTATATTAATTTTATTTACCGCATAGCAGCAGCCGAAAAGAAAGCTGTAAAGATTATATTTAAATTAAGATTTCTATAAGCACTTTATCTTAGTATACTAATTAAACTTTAATAAATTTAAGTAAGTACTTGTTATAACGACTTTAAGCGATTATTTAAAGAATTTATAAAAAAGCGAAAGGATTATATAAAGCTTAAGAAGATTATAAAATTATTATTTAAATTTGAAATTAATAATTATCGAAAGTAAAAGTTGAAAAAAACTAAGTGTTAGATTCTTTTTAAGCGATTAAAGAATATATTCGTAACTTCGTAACGGTCGTTAAAGTACTTGCAATTGCAAAACACTCGGTTGTAAAAGTATTTGAATTCTAATTGCTCTTTAAGATTTAAAAGAGCTGATTCTTTTTATATAATTAAAAAGAATCACGCGCATTAGCTAACTAATAAGTTTACTAGTTAAGTTAAAGGTCTTTTAACTAGTATGATATGCTAAGCGAGGCATATTAAGTGGCCCGTGAACTCTTTTAAATATTATTAGCTAGTTAAGGTCGATATAAATATACCGACATTAAGGTCTATATATAAAAAGGCTGTTCGTAATAGTCAACTTAAGTAAAAAAAGCTTAAAAGCGTTAAAAGATATAATTATAATTAAGCTTTAATAAAAAAGAAATAAAAAGAAAAAAAAAAACAAAAAAAAAAAAACCGCTAATTAAAACTTAACGCTCGCAAGAATGCTGCTTAAAAAGAATTAAGCGTAAGCAAAACCCTTTTTAAAAATAAACTAACTTAATAAAATATATTTAAATTATAAAATGATATTATATAATATTCAAGTATATAAAACGTTGATATATAAATTCAAATTAATAGTTTAATAGCAAATTCGCTAGAATCTAAACATATCTTCTTAAGCTATTAATTCGTTTTCATTTTAAATTATTTCAATTACTTACGAAAATACCGATCTATTTCAAAGTTAAAAATTCGAAAGCTTTACAATTAGTTTCTTTAGCTTAATACTATTAGTAATTATTAAATATTCTAATTAATATTATATTTAAAACGTTAAAGAGATTAAGATTTTTAATACTTAGTAATTATAGACTTTATAGTATTCTTAATAATAAAAAGCTAATTAAAATCCTTTGCGAATCGATTGAAATAAAAAGAAAACTTCTTTTATATAAATTAGATTCGTTCAAGCAGTTAAGAAATCAATAAAAGAGCTTGTAATATGCTATAAAAAGTGCGACCGAGCTTTAAAGCATTTAAAGCTAAAAGCTTTTAGAACGAGAGCATTAGCCGATCATTAAAAAACGGACGTTTGCAAACGCGTCGTAAGTAAGTCAAAACAAAAGCTTCGGCAAACTTAATTAAGATTTAAATCTTTTTAACGCAATTTAATACGTTTATTTTTATTTATAAATTCGGTTAATAAATCTAATAAATCTAATTAGTAAATCTAATTAATAAATCTAATTAATAAATTTAATTAATAAATCTAATTAATAAATTTAATTAGTAAATCTAATTAGTAAATCTGATTAGTAAATCTAATTAATAAATCGGATTAGTAAATCTAATTAATAAGTAATAAAACTAATATTAAATAGACACATTTATTACGAAAAACGCTTTCGTATTAAGACTTAAAATTAGCATTTCGAAAAGGTGTTTTAAATGTTATATTATTTACGCGAAGCTCGTTTCGAATAATTAATAACCCGGATTAAAAACCTTTTTGCGAATTACAAAACTTATATCTGAAGCTTTTTAATGCTTTAATTATTAAGCGAAACCTCGACGATAAGATTCTAGAAATTAATCGCTATTTATTAGATAATTTACTAACTAATTAAAAACTTAGCATTTTATTAGATTATTAGTTTAGCATTAAGCGCTATTCTTTTATATATATAATCGGAATTGCAATTACAAAAGATTAACATATGATTTAGCTTATGCTTAGATTTATATACGTTAAGTTTAATTATATAAAAAAAGAATTAGCAAGAATTATTTACGAACGCTTTATTAAATTAAGCTTAATAAAAAAGATAATCGCGATTATAACGGATAACGCATCTTCGAATAATATAATAATAAAAAAGTTATTTAAATGCGTCGAAAATGCATTTAAAAAAAAGCTTTTTATAAGCTAAGAGATTTTATACGTTTTGTATATAGCTTACGTCTTGCAATTATTTTTTAAAGCGTTGCTCGGACCGCGATTATCGCTAATAAACGAAAGCTTAAAAAAGCATTAAAAAAAAGATTTTAATATAAACGAGCTAAAAGAAACAAGAAGACGCGATAAACGAAAGATTATATATATACTTGCGATTATAAGTTTTTTTTTAAAAAAAAAAAATATTTATTAATTATATTTATTAATTATTAATCAATGTACTTAAGTTCGAAAGTTTATCAAGTATATTACGGCTAATTAACTTCGAAAATCGCGATTTAATAAAACGATAAAAGCTTTTATCGACGATTTAAAGCATCTTTTAACGAAAAGCTTAAAGCTTATTTTAAATATTATTATAAAATAAGATTTTACATTTTATATGCTTAATCGATTTATAACTCTTAAAGATATTATTTAAAGATATTATATAAAGATCGATAAGATAAGTATTTTTAAATTATTTAATACTTAATAAAAGCAAATCTTATAGCTAATCGATATCTTTCGATCGTTTTACTTTTTAACTATGCATTTAAATAAAGAGCTTAATCTTATTATTTAATACGGATTTTTAATATTCGATAAAATATTCGAACGTTTAAATAAAGCATAAGCACGATTAAAGTTTAAATATATAAAGATTTCGAAAGAAGATCGCAATAATTTTAAACAGATCTTACAATTAAAAAAAAGCGTTATTAATGCTATCGAGAAATTAAATAAGTATTATAAGAAAACGCAAAAGCCGCTAAAAGATATTTTTGCTTTCGCGATAATCTTATATCTTGCTATTAAGCTAAAGACTTTCGACTTAAATTTTTTTTAACTTTACGAAAGTAAAGATTAATTTGCAATATATCGAGCGAGATTCGAAAAGCTTTTTAACGAATATTATAAATCTTTAATATTTATAACTTAACGTATTAATAATATTAAAGCAATCGATCGTCAACCGATAGCCGCTTTATTACTCCGCGGCAAATTAATGCTAAGTTTTTTTTTATAAGCTTTTTTCGAAGATATAAATTACGAGTCGTCGAAAGTGCATGATTATCTTTTAGCTCGTAAGTTTGAAATTTTAATTTAAAACTTTAATTTTATTGATTTTTATTAATTAAGTTTAACGGTCGACGGACGAAAGATTTTAACTTTTTAGCGAAACCTTAAGCCTCGATATTTTAATTTAGCTCGAATAGCTAAAGATTTTCTATGCATCTTTTTAATTAATATTTGCGTAAAAAAAGTATTTAATATTGCAAAAAATATTTACGATTATCGTCGCGGTAATTTATCGCTATTAACAATCGCAAAAGAAATAATTGCTTTATATTTTAAGATATATAATACTCGCTTAAATAAAGCTCGGCACTTATTCGAATCGATTTTAATAAATTACAATGATTTAAATAAAGATCAACTTAAAAAGGAATTCGAATAAGAAGTATAAAAGTTTTAAAAATAATAAAATCGTTAATTTTAAAGCTTATCTTATTTTAAATATATCTTTGCTTGCGATAATCTTACGATCGATCAAGACTTTCGAACAATAAGTTTTAAGCAACGAAAAGCTAAATTAATAATATTAAAAGCTAAAGTGCGAGAATCACGTAAGTTTAAATAATATTAATTTTATAAATATTTATTAATTATATTAAATAGAAAAAAACTTAAATAGGTTTCAAGATATTAATAAAAATATTTCGTTTAAAATGCGATAGCTACGGTACGGAAAGTCTTTAAATTACAAAGGGCATTTAAAAAGTAAGTTAATTTACTTACGATATTTTTACTTTTTATCGATTTACTAATCGATTTATTAATCGATTTACTAATTATCATATAAGATTATACAAAGCGCATTCTTCCGCTTTTTAAAGCAAAGTCGTAGCAAATCGATGATATTTTTTATAAAGAAAACTAAGTAAAATAAATCAATCGAAAGTAGCTACGGATTTATCTTTCGATAAGCAAACTTAAGATAATACAGATTAAAAAAGATAATACAGATTAAAACGTTCTTAATAATATAAAAAACGAAAACGATTTAAAAAATTCAGATTCGAACGGTACGAACGAATCGATTAGCTTTAAACGCTATATAAACTATAAAAATAAAGTGTAATAAGGTACGATATTATATAATATACGCTTTTATTTAAATATAAATTCTAACTTAAATATTAGCGATAGCAAATTTATACGATTAAAACGATTCGAATAATATTTCTCGATAAAATTATTTTAACGCAAAAAAAATATTAAGCCTTAAGCAAAGTGATAAAAGGATAATAAGTAGAAAAGAAGCTGATAGAATACCGGACTCGGCTTCGTTATCTTATAGAACTTTAAATGCCGCTTAAACCTCGAAACTTAATATTTCGAAACTTAAAACTCTTTTAATCGTTATTTAAAGTTAAAGTAAGTTAATTATTATATATAAGTTTAACGACCGTAAATTTAATATTTTTATAAGCGAACGAATTACAAATCTATTATCAACTTTAAAGCGCAAACGAATAAAAGAAAAAGAAGATAATAAAACGAGATTAATATAAGATAAAAGGAAAAAAGCTTCTTTTAAAATCAAGCGTTTAATTACAAAGAGTATCGCTTTTATTAAGTTTTATAATTAGCGAATTTAATTTTATTTATTGAATTGCTTTTTTTGTATTATTAAGTTTTTATATTTACTTGTTTATAATTAATTGCAATAATTAATTGAATTTTTTTTTATCGATATCTTTAGTTTTTTTATTATTATTAATATATTTATATCGACCTTAGCTAGCTAGCTAAGAATACCGATAGTAATAGTTAAAAGAAGAGTTCACCCGTGAATTATGGTTCACGAGTTAGTTAGCATGCTTCGCTTAAAATGTTCTATTAATTAAAGGACCTTTAACTTGATTATAAAACCTTTTAGTTAGCTAATGCACGTAATTCTTTTAATCATAAGTATTACCTTTACTAAACTTTAAAAGAGTTGATTCTTTTTATAACTATTAAGTTTTTTAATAAAGTTAAGTTATTCGTAAAGCTATATAGCCCGTAAACTATAGTTTACGAATAAGTTACGTATAGCAGCTTTACGTACGCTACGTATAGCAGCCTTACGTGGGTTACGTATAGCAGCTTTAAGTACGTTAAGTGTAGCAGCCTTACGTAAGTTACGTATAGCAGCCTTACGTAAGTTACGTATAGCAGCCTTAAGTAGGTTAAGTGTGGCAGCCTTACGTAAGTTACGTATAACAACCTTACGTAATTTACGTATAGCAGCCTTAAGTACGTTAAGTGTAGCAGCCTTACGTAGGTTACGTATAACAGCCTTACGTAGTTTACGTATAGCAGCCTTAAGTACGTTAGGTGTGGCAGCCTTACGTAGGTTACGTATAGCAGCCTTACGTAATTTACGTGTAGCAGCCTTAGGTACGTTAAGTGTAGCAGCTTTACGTAAGTTACGTATAGCAGCCTTACGTAGGTTACGTATAGCAGCCTTACGTAAGTTACGTATAGCAGCCTTACGTAAGTTATGTATAGCAGCCTTACGTAAGTTACGTATAGCAGCCTTACGTAAGTTACGTATAGCAGCTTTAAGTACGTTAATTCTTTCTATGCAGCATTTACTAATCAGATTTACTAATCAGATTTACTAATCAGATTTATTAATCAGATTACGTATAGTAAAACACGTGCTATAGCCGAGCTATAGCCGAGCTATAGCCGAGCTAAGCACGTATAGCAAAAGGACGTGCAGCATGCAAGGTTTTTTTCCGTATAGCATTTATTAATTAAATTTACTAATCAGATTTACTAATCAGATTTACTAATCAGATTTATTAAGCGAAGCGTTCTTTCTTTGTTCCGCGTCGAATTCGTGTTTCAAATATTATAATTCACTTTTATTAAATCGAAGCATTGCATCGATTATTATTAAGCGACGCGTTATTTTTTTTGTTCCGCGTCGATTTATTATTTCAAATATTATAATTCACTTTTAATGAATCAAAGCAATGCTTCGATTACGATTAAGCTATACTTTTATTTTTATATAAGTACTCGCTCTTTCTCTTTTTCTTTTTCTTTTTTTCATTATCATTACAACTACTTTCCATTCAACTTCTCAACCTTAACTTTAATACTTAACTTCTTAACCTTAACCTTAACACTTAACTTCTTAACCTTAACCTTAACACTTAACTTGAACTTTTCAACCTTAATACTTAATTTCTTAACCAACTTTAACATTCAATTACAATTATATTCAACTTAAATAATTATTTTCCTTTTGATTTCTTGCTTTTTGATTCTTTGCTTTAAGCTAATTATTTTTTTTATTTAGCAATGTCGATTCTCTTTTTTTATAACGCTATGATCGAAGTCAACCCTTTTAGCACCGATAGCAACAAGCTAATTAACGAGATACTTAGTCGTTATAAGGATTTCGTAGTCGTTTATGCTAATAATAACGTTGTTAATTTAATGTTTATTTGCTATAACGAAGAAGATACCGCTTTATTTCTAAGACTAATCGGCCTCGATTACGAATAAAAAGGTCGCAAAGGTTTTATCAACGAGTTCGGTATTAAGCATTACGGTGCTAATAAAGTTAGTAATAACATTTATATATTATAATTATTAATTGATTTTTTATTTAAAAAGAAAGCGCTTAAGTCTTTTGTCTCTTCGACTACTTTATCTCTTTCCTTAACACAAATAAAAAGCAATTCACTTATAAAGATGTTAAAGTTCGATTAATCTTAAGTGATTTTATTCTTAAGCTTTTCGATAGCGATTATGCCGAAGCTAAAAGCATCTTAAAAGAGCTATTGATGCTATACCCTTTTACTATCGATAGCACTTTAGCATACAAACGCTTTACTCTTAAGTTCTCGGATAAAAATGAGTTTAAGTAAAGCAACAAGTGCTAAAAGCTAAGAAAGCTACTTGAGTCAGACGAGATTTATCTAAATTATGCTTATAAGCAAGAACTTGAATTAAAAGCGGAGACCGAGTTAAACGTATTCTACGTAATTGCAAAAGGACGGGTCTTTATTAACTCTTTGTAATTAATAGACTTAAGCTAAAGAACGAGTCTTTCAAACCCTTAAGCCTTTATAACTAGTAAATTTGACCACTACTTTAAGTCTTTAATTAGTAAATATAATTAGTAAATGTGATTAGTAAATGTGATTAATAAATGTGATTAGTAAATGTAATTAGTAAATGTGATTAATAAATGTGATTAGTAAACTTAATTAGTAATTATGCATATGCATATTTTTATGTATATAAACCTTATAGAGTAACCCTACGCCTTATAAGGTTTCCTTATAAAGAAGGGCAGAATTTTATACCCCTCGTGGGTTCCCCCGTAGGAAGGACTCAAAACTCCGTGGGGCCCCATGGGGCCCCATAGAGCAGCCTACTTATTTATAAGCGTAGATATATTTTTTACGTTAAAAACTAAGTTCGAGATTCTAAACTTGTTTAAGACTTTATTTAAGTAGATCTTTTAATCAAGCTTAATAGTTTTTTTCGCTTTGTCTTTAGTAACTTTGATTTCGAAGATTATCGATATCTCTTTTATCGGCTTAATAATAAATCGTGATTGTAAGCGGTTTTCAAACTAATTAAGCTCTTTAGTATTCGATGCAATTGTAGTTAAATCGTTTACGTATATTAATAGTTTGATCTCCTTTTTTAAGTGGACGAACAAATAAAGATTTGCTTTGCTTTGTACGAATCTTTAATTAAAGAGCTCTCTTTTTATCAAAAGGTTTTAATCGCGTGCAGATTGTTTAAAGTTATATAAAGATTGTAGCAATCGGAGCGCGGATCTTCGCTTCGTGCGTTTTAAGCCTTTTAGCAACTTTATCTATAGCTTTTCTTTAAGTATAAACTTGATAAAAGCGTTTTTAATATCGAATTAGCGTGTCTTTATATCCTTATAAGCAACTATTGTAAAGAATGCTTTAAGGGTCGCTATTTTGATTATAAATGCGAATATCTCGTTATAATTAACGCCGTATATCTAAAAAAAACCTTTCGCTACGAGCTTAGCTTTAAAGCGTTCGAAAGTTCTATTTGCCTTAAACTTAAGTGTAAATACTTATTTGCAGCTAATAAGATTAGCTCCGAGAAGAGGGATGCGTTCCTTTTATGTATAGTTAATAATAAGCGTAATAAACTCGGTATCAATAGCTTTTTTCTATTTCTTGCCGTATATAAGATGTTTTATAGCTTTTTTATAAGTAATAAGAATAAAGATATCGTGTTTAATTGCGTGCGCTATTATTGCTATCTCTTTAGCATTTGATATGCCGTTAGCGTTATTAGATTAATCGAGAATAGCTAATATTGCTTTTTTGTTTTCTATTAATAATAAGCTTTTTCTTTTCTTTATAATAAGCGAGGTTTAAAACGTAAAAGTCTTAACGTATCGTTTACCGAGATTAAAAGCATCATTCGCACGCTTATTTAGTTCCGAATCGAGTAAAGTCTAGCTTTGTCAAAATTAAACTGATGTTTTAAAAGCATAAGAAAGTTCTTTATCGGCTTTTTTTTTTGTTTCGGTAGTCTTTTAAAAAGTGACTTATGCAAGTTGATGATCTTGCTTAAAAAGAGTTAGATTATTTAGTTTATTAATAAGGCTTTCGCTTAATTTCGTCTCGGCAATAAACGATATTAATTATAAAAGCGAAATAGATTTAGCTTTTTTAAGTTTT
Source organism: Drepanopeziza brunnea f. sp. 'multigermtubi' (assembly GCF_022702325.1). NCBI lineage: Eukaryota > Fungi > Ascomycota > Leotiomycetes > Helotiales > Drepanopezizaceae > Drepanopeziza > Drepanopeziza brunnea. The sequence goes on along the minus strand of NW_027094072.1, from coordinate 1,738,906 downwards.
TTATTTTAAAAAGCAGCATTCTTCGTTTAAGATCGTGTGACGCGGAAAAGTGTCGTTATCGGCATAAACGGCATTCCGAAGGCATAGTTAATAACTTTATTAAATGAATAATCTTTAGTTCTAAAAGCTAATCCTTTTTTAATTCTTATAACGGAGTTTAAAAGATGCTTAATTTGCTTTTTGCGCATTAAGTTTATTATAAGCAAGTTTGCAAATCTTAACCGTCTTTTACGTGTACGAGTGACGTATTGATTGTACGTGCTTTTTAATGCTTAAAATATGCCGTCGGACAGTTCAACTTAAAGTTTAAAATCTTCGATTGCTTTTTTAAAAATATCTTTAAAAAACTTAACGTTAAACAAGATAATAGTGCTATGCATCTCGAGAATATATACTTTATAATAAGAAGTAGTGTTTTCGTCGTAGCTTATAAATATCTTTTTTTTACTCGAAAGCATAAGCTTATCTTTTTTAGTTTTAATTAAAAGAGATTCTCGAAAAACGTAAGCAATAACTTTATAGCTTTATGTCTTGATATAGTCTTTGACTTTTAGTACTTTTTTCGTTTAAGCTTTTTAAAAAGATATTTTATATTCGATACGGAAAAGTTGTTTCGTTATTTCGTTTATAATATCTTTTATTATTTTAAGTCTTTAGCGTAGCTTAGCACGAGTGTATGCTTGCGCTTTAATAGCTTTATACTAGAACTCGATAAGCAATTTAGCGTTATTAAGTGCTGTCTTAATAGAGTGCTCGGTGGTTTTAATAAAGCGCTTTGCAAAGTTATTTTAATATAACGAATAAGGTTCCGTATTATAAATAAATATTCTTTCTGCTTTAGCTTACGTAATAATAGTTTTAAGGATTTCCGGCGCGTTATCGGTACTTATTGCTAAGAGAAGTTAGCTTGATTATCGCTTAAGCTCTTTTTTTTTTATAGTTAATGCTTTATTAATTTCTTTTCGATTTCGAAATAAAAAAGTTTAAGTTTTGCGAGTTTAGTTATTTATAAGCTAGGCTGCTCCATAAGGTAGGGGCCCCATGGGGTTTTCCTCCCCATTCCCCCTATAAGGTCTTGGCCGATAAAGGACTTTTTTTTTTAAACCCTATAAAAAGGATTTTTTTAAGTCAAATTCCTTACGAAGGATAAAGAAACCTTATAAGTTTAAAGTAAGACAGCTAAAAATAATATATATAAAGCCGCTAAAAATAAAACAAATTTACGAATATTTATTAATTTTACTTAATCATTATATTTATTTATTATATTTATTAATCATATATATTATACTTTATAATTACATTACATTACATTATAATAAACTAAAATTACTAAACAAAACTTCTAGTTATGATTTCTCGCAATTTCCTAACCAACGCTATATCTTTGTTTTAAATCGTTACTCGTTTAACGTAAATAGCACATAAGTTCGTCATTAAAAATGATTAGTAAATCGATTAGTAAATCGATTAATAAATCGATTAGTAAATAAATATATAAGTACTTACTTTTAAACTCTCTTACGAAGAATGCCTTTAAAGCTTCTTGTAAACATTTTAAAGCACCGCTTTGAAATTTAAAGTCTTGTTTAAAATCGTAAGTGATCTCTCGAACAAAACGCTAGAAAAAAGTCTTTTTAATAAAAAGCTTAATGCCTTTTTAATATCGTCGGATCTCTTTTAACGCAATAGCTATATAAATCAGTAATTGTATTTAAAAATCAATTTATTAATTGATTGAACTTACTTCTTAACTTATAGCGACAGCGCTTTCGTTAGCTTAAACCTTTTTTTTTCGCAACAACTATAGACTTCTTAAGATACTTGCTTTTTTTAAATTTTTAACGAAAAGAAGTTTTAACTGCCGAAAGTGATTTGCTAGCTGATAGAACGGAGCGAGCAGCTTTAGCCGTCGAAAGTGATTTTTTAGCTCTTTTGTATTAAAAGAAAAGAATATCATTTTCACTTAAGTTTTCCTTATCATCGCTTTGCTTTTCTTTATCTATATCATTATAAAGTATCGTCCTCGTCGCGGTTTTTATAGCTATAATTAAGCTTAAGATAATAAAAGACCTTTTAAAAGCTTTTTGCGCGAAAGCTTTTTTAATACGATTGCTAATAAAAGCAAAAGAAGGTTCAGCAGCTATAAAAGAATTGTTTTTAGCATTTAAATCGTAAGACGGATCTTCGTTTTAAAGCTAAGCTAATGTACTCGCTTAACTCGTCGATTATTATATTGCTTTTAAAGCAGTTTTAAAACAATTAACGAACGAAAGAAAAAAGTTTAAAAAGATTAAACTTACTAAAAGCTATTAGTACTTATGCTAGTATTATTAAGAACGATGCTTTTATTCATTTCGGATTGAATAGCCGGAGTAAATCTGATTGCGTTTGCTAAAGAAAAATTTAATTAATAAATATTTATTAATTATAAATCAAAAACATTACCGGATCGAGGTTTAAGAGATAATAAGTGCTAGTTTGTATTTACGCGAGAGTTTATTAGTGTTTAAAAAGCGTCACTTAAAATAATAAAAATTAGCAATTATTAATTAATAAAGTAATTAATACTTACTAGCTTGACCTTAAGAAATTCGGCGAGAAAAGGACGAAGATAAATCGGTTCTTTATTATAAACTTGCAATACCGCGCAAAGTTTTAAAAATTTCTATAAATGCTTATTAGCTATTTGCAATTGATTTACTAATCAATTTATTAATTAAATACTAACCGAATAACTATTGAGTTGTAATAACGCGGCGCTTAACAAAAGTAAAGTCTAGCGCATCCGTAGCTAATTAAGCTTTGCTAAACTAAAAATAAAGATTTGCGCTAAGCAAAGTAATTAAAAAAGTATTAATAATACTTCGATTAATTAAATATAAACTTACTTTATTTATCTTGCAAATTTAAGTTTTCTTTTTTTACGCTTTCGCCGCGTATTATATCTGCTTCACCTTTTTATGCTTCGTCCTTATCTGCTTGACCCTTAGCCGCCTGACCCTCAGCCGCTTGACCCTTAGCCGCCTGACCTTTAGCCGCTTGACCTTTAATCGCTTGATTCTCAATTGCTTTATCAATTAACTTATCTTAGCTTGCGTTATCTCTTTTAACCGTAGTGCTTAGTATATCGGTAAAAGAAAATCGGTTCGAAAGCAAAAGTTCGTTTAATAAAAAAGCTATTTAAAAGTATTAATAAAAAGACTTGATCGCGATAATCTAATTTACGATTAATAAGTTAATAATTTTAAATAAAAAAAAGACGACCTTACAAAGCAATGAATAGCGTTGTATTTAAAAGCGTAGCAAATAAAAAAGCGATAATTGTAATTGATTACTAAGTAATAATAAAAAAGAATCAAACTTTATTTTATAAAGTAAAAATTGCGCGAAGCGGCCGCTTTATCTTAGCTACGGCCGCCTTATCTTAGCTGCGGCTGCTTTATCACTTCGTAAATTTACTAGCGGCCGCGCTAAAATGTTTTAAAAATAGAATATACGAGTTCACTTTTAATCTTAACACTTTTATTCTATTACTTTTAATTTTACTTTAAATAATTACTCTTAACGTTTAGCTTTTTTATAATACTATTTAATATAGCCGCTTATTAGCTTGATTCGATAGAAAGTATTATTGCAAATACAGATTAATTTGATTTAATAAAAAGAATTAAAAAATCTATAATAAGAATCATTTTCTTATTTATTAATCTATTTATTAATTAAAAACGTCTTTCTTAAAATGCGGCCGATACGACGGCAATCGTAGCGGCAAGCAATCCGGTGTTAAGAAACCTTAGCAAGCGCAAAGTAAGTATCTTTTTTACGTAGTATTTTAACTTTTATTAATTTATTAATTTTTCTTAAAAAAGAAAGCTAAAGAGAAGCTAATTATCAACCAATCTTTATACGATAAAAGCTAATGCTCGTACAGCAAAGCTAAAACAAGATCCTTAAGCAAATAAGCTTCGAAAAGCTAAAAGACGAGATCAAGCGGCCGCTAATCAGCTTTTTGCAATTTAAAAACAAACCTTAAAATATTCTTAAGCATTAAAAGCTAAAAGAAAAACTCGATAAGCCGAAATGCGAAAGAATCTTATAGATAAACGGTACTTTTTCTTTTCTTTAATTTACTAAGCAATTTACTAATCGATTTTAAAAAGAATCGAAGCATCTACGCAGATAACCTTGTTATGCAAGCCGCTTCTTTTACAATTAAATTCAATAATAAAAAATACTTAAATAGCGATTAAGTTAATAAAGCATTCAATTTAAACGAAAAGGTTTATAAAGAATTTAATTTGCGAAAAAACGAAAAAGAAAATAATAATATACTTCGCGATAAATACGTTTCGATTACCGATAAAAAGATAAAAAAAGTCACTCGGCAATTAGCACGTCAGCACGCATAAGTAAGCATTTATTTTATTTAAATATTTATATTTTGCTAATAATATAAAGTCACGCTATATAATGACCGTTTAGCAATTTCGTCGCTACTAATAAAGTATAACGCGGTCTTTAACAAAGAAGTGCCGAGCTGCTAATTTAAAAAGTGGAAAAGCTTTCTTTAAATTAATAACTTAAAACTTAACAAGCACGGTTTTAAAACGAACTAAATAAGAATTCATTTTATTATGCTTTTAATTAATTAAACTAATATTATAACTTTTAGTCTTTATCTAATCAAGCCTTTTTACGTCTACTTTTCTTTTAATGAAAAGAAGTATTAGCGAGCTAAAATTAAAGCAAATACCGATAAGATTAAATACGAATTGCCGGGTCTAGCCGCTTAATAGAATATAAAAGGATTCGAAAAGAATACTGAATTTGAAAAAGCTAATTGCGATCTTATTTTATTTCAACGCGTTATACAATTGATTTAAAAAAAAGACGAGCTAACTCCGGAGTTGTTTTACGACGTTAAAGATAGCGATACGGAATTAAGATCATTCCTAAACTCAATGCTTAAGTTTATATAAAATAGAATTCACGATTAATTACAAATTTTGTATTTTATAAAAATACTTTTATTTATCTTATTTATTAATTATATTTATTAATAATACTTATTAATTATATTTACTTATCATATTTGCTAATTATATTTATTAATTATATTTACTAATTATATTTATTAATTATATTTACTAATCATATTTACTAATCATATTTACTAATCATATTTACTAATTACATTTACTAATCGTCGGTTTCTTATGTAACGATACGCTAAGTCTCTTAAACGCACCTTACATACGCTAAGCTACTTCCTTTATTTTTTCTTTCGTATTCTTCGTATTTTCTTATTCTCCGCTTTTAACCTATGAACCATAGTTCACGAGTCTTTAGCGCTTCTACCTTCGTATATATAAACCTTAGCTACTTTCGACTTTTACACTCGGTAATTATTGATTTTAAATCATTACTTTAAGATTCTCTTAAGCTTTTATATAAACCCCCGCGCTCTCGTGAATTCCTTTAAGTAATCGCTTAAAGTCGTCACATCTTAAAGTTTTAAATCAAAAGAATTAACCGACTTACTGTATTTAAAATCGATATAAATATATTAATAAATTATTTTAATATTTAGATTTATAAATTATATTTAAAGTTAATCATATATATATTTTATTTAATATAATAACGATTTTAAAATTATTTATATAAACTCATCTATTAATTTATAATAATAAAATTCAAAAGGCTTTCGCAAGCTATCGAATTTATTACTTTCTTTTCTTACGATACCTCTTTTTTATATATAAAAAGTCTTTTGCTCGCTAACAATACTAATTCTATAATATCCGTCGTTATATTCGTTTTTACTAATCTATTCAACAGATAGCTTAATTTTATAGCCGTTATTTAAAAACCGCTTAACTCGATATTCGTTTATTCTAACTAATTAGTTACGATTACGCTCTTTTTCGTCTAGCATTTCTACTGCACACCGAGCGTTTCGACCGTTCGTTCGTCTAATAGAAAGAGAATAATAAGTTTTATTATCTACTTTAGTAAAAATCGAGTTTAATTAGTTTGCAATCTTTAATAAATTAATAACTTGATTAATATATAAATAATAAAACGGCACTTATAAATAAATCGGCAAGCGTCTATTAAAATATAAATTTCTTTTATCTATTCTTTAGTTATAATAGATATTCGAGCTTATAGATATAATTATAAGCTAATACGATTATAAAGTATTCTATCGTTTTATATAATAAATTTTTAATTAAATGCTTTTATTTTTAATATTTATTAAATTATATTAATTTTATTTATCGCATAGCAGCAGCCGAAAAGAAAGCTGCAAAGATTATATTTAAATTAAGATTTTTATAAGCACCTTATCCTTATATACTAATTAAACCTTAATAAATTTAAGTAAGTACTTGTTATAACGACCTTAAGCGATTATTTAAAGAATTTATAAAAAAGCGAAAGGATCATATAAAGCTTAAGAAGATTATAAAATCATTATTTAAATTTGAAATTAATAATTATCGAAAGTAAAAGTTAAAAAAAACTAAATATTAGATTCTTTTTAAGCGATTAAAGAATATATTCGTAACTTCGTAACGGTCGTTAAAGTACTTGCAATTGCAAAACACTCGGTTATAAAAGTATCTGAATTCTAATTGCTCTTTAAAATTCAAAGGAACTGATTCCTTCTATATGATTAAAAGGAATTACGCGCACTAGCTAACTAATAAGTTTACTAGTTAAGTTAAAAGTCCTTTGACTAATGTGATATACTAAGCGAAGCATGTTAAATGGCCCGTAAACTCCCTTAAATACTACTAACTAGCTAAAGTCGATATAAATATACCGACATTAAGGTTTATATATAAGAAGGTTGTTCGTAATAGTCAACTTAAGTAAAAAGAGCTTAAAAGTGTTAAAAGATATAATTATAATTAAGCTTTAATAAAAAAGAAATAAAAAGAAATAAAAAGATAAAAAAAAAAACCGCTAATTAAAACTTAACGCTCGTAAGAATGCTGCTTAAAAAGAATTAAGCGTAAGCAAAACCCTTTTTAAAAATAAACTAACTTAATAAAATATATTTAAATTATAAAATGATGTTATACAATATTCAAGTATATAAAACGTTAATATATAAGTTCAAATTAACAGTTTAATAGCAAATTCGCTAGAATCTAAACATGTCTTCTTAAGCTACTAATTCGTTTTCATCTTAAATTACTTTAATTACTTACGAAGATACCGATCCATTTCAAAGTCAAAAGTTCGAAAGCTTTATAACTAGTTTTTTTAGCTTAATACTATTAGCAACTATTAAATGTTCTAATTAATATTATATTTAAAACGTTAAAGAAATTAAGACTTTTAATACTTAGTGGTCATAGACCTTATAGTATTCTTAATAACAAGAAGCTAATCAAAATCCTTTGCGAATCGATTAGAATAGAAAGAAAACTTCTTTTATATAGATTAGATTCGTTTAAGCAGCTAAGAAATCAACAAAAGAGCTTATAATATATTATAAAAAGTGCGACCGAGCTTTAAAGCATCCGAAGCTAAAGGCTTTTAAAACGAAAGCATTAGCCGATTATTAAAAAACGGATGTTTGCAAACGCGTCGTAAGTAAGCTAAAACAAAAGCTTTAGCAAACTTAATTAAAATCTAAATCTCTTTAACGCAATTTAATACGTTTGTTTTTATTTATAAATTCGGTTAATAAATCTAGTAAATCTAATTAATAAATCTAATTAGTAAATCGGATTAATAAATCTAATTAATAAATCTAATTAATAAATCTGATTAGTAAATCGGATTAGTAAATCTGATCAATAAATAATAAAACTAATATCTAATAAACACATCTATTACGAAAAACGCTTTCGTATTAAGACTTAAAATCAGCATTTCGAAAAAGTGTTTTAGATATTATATTATCTACGCAAAGCTCGTTTCGAATAATTAATAACCCGGATTAGAAATCTCTTTGCGAATTACAAAACCTATATCTTAAGCTCTTTAATGCTTTAACTATTAAGCGAGACTTCGACGATAAGATTCTAGAAATTAATCGTTATTTACTAGACAATTTACTAGCTAATTAAAAACTTAGCATTTCACTAGACTATTAATCTAGTATTAAGCGCTATTCTTTCATATGCATAATCGGAATTGCAATTACAAAAGATTAGCATATGATTCAGCTTATGCTTAAATTTATATACGTTAAGTTCAATTATATAAAAGAAGAATTAACAAGAATTATTTACGAACGCTTTATTAAATTAAGCTTAATAAAAAAGATAATCGCGATTACAACGGATAACGCATCTTCGAATAACATAATAATAAAAGAATTGCTTAAATGCGTCGAAGATGCGTTTAAAAAAAAGCTTTTTATAAGCTAAGAGATTCTATACGTTTTATATATAACTTACGTTTTGCAATTATCTTTTAAAGCGTTGCTCGGACCGCGATTATCGCTAACGAACGAAAGCTTAAAAAAGCATTAAAAAGAAGATTCTAATATAAACGAGCTAAAAAGAGCAAGAAAACGCGATAAACGAAAGATTGCATATACACTTGCGATTATAAGTTTTTTTTTTTTTTTCAAAAATATTTATTAATTATATTTACTAATTATTAATCAACGTACTTAAGTTCGAAAGTTTATTAAGTGTGTTACGGCTAGCTAACCTCGAAAATCGCGATTTAATAAAATAATAAAAGCTTTTATCGACGATTTAAAGCATCTTTTAACGAAAAGCTTAAAGCTTGTTTTAAATATTATTATAAAATAAGATTCTACATTCTATATGCTTAATCGATTTATAACTCTTAAAGATGTTATTTAAAAACATTGTATAAAGATCGATAAGATAAGTATTTTCAAATTATCTAATACTTAATAAAAGCAAATCTTATAATTAATCGATATCTTTTAACCGTTTCACTTTTTAATTATGCACTTAAGTGAAGAGCTTAGTCTTACTATTTAATACGGATTTTTAATGTTCGATGAAATATTCGAACGTTTAAATAAAGCACAAGCACGATTAAAGTCTAAATATATAAAAATTTCGGAAAAAGATCGCAATAATTTTAAATAAATCTTGCAATTAAAAGAAAGCGTTATTAATACTATCGAGAAATTAAATAAGTATTATAAGAAAACGCAAAGGTCGCTAAAAGATATTTTTGCTTTCGCGATAATCTTATATCTTGCTATTAAGCTAAAGACTTTCGACTTAAATTTTTCTTAGCTTTACGAAAATAAAGATTAGTCTATAATATATCGAGCGAGATTCGAAAGGCTTTTTAACGAACATTATAAGTCTTTAATATTTATAACTCAACGTATTAATAATATCAAAGCAATCGATCGTTAACCGATAGCCGCTTTATTATTCCGCGGCAAATTAATACTAAGTTCTTTTTTACAAGCTTCTTTCGAAAATACAAATCACGAGTCGTCGAAAATGCATGATTATCTTTCAGCTCGTAAGTTTGAAATTTTAATTCAAAACTTTAATTTTATTAATTTTTATTAATTGAGTTTAACGGTCGACGAACGAAAAATTTTAACTTCTTAGCGAAACCTTAAGCCTCGGTACTTTAATCTAACTCGAATAGCTAAAGATTTTTTATGCATCTCTTTAATTAGTGTTTGCGTAAAAAAAGTATTTAATATTGCAAAAGATATTTGCGATTATCGTCGCGGTAATTTATCGCTATTAACAATCGCAAAAGAAATAATTGCTTTATATTTTAAGATGTATAATACTCGCTTAAATAAAGCTCGGCACTTATTCGAATCGATTTTAATAAATTATAATGATTTAAATGAAGATCAGTTTAAAGAGGAATTCGAATAAGAAGTACAAAAATTTCAAGAATAGCAAAATCGTTAATTTCAAAGCTTATTTTGTTTTAAATATATCTTTGCTTACGATAATCTTACGATCGATCAAGACTTTCGAACAATAAGTTTTAAGCAATAAGAAGCTAAGTTGATAATATTAAAAGCTGAAGTGCGAGAATCACGTAAGTTTAAATAATATTAATTTTATAAATATTTATTAATTATATTAAATAAGAGAAAACTTAAATAAGTTTTAAGATATTGATAAAGATGTTTCGTTTAAAATGCGATAGCTACGGTACGGAAAGTCTTTAAATTACGAAAGGCATTCAAAAAGTAAGTTAATTTACTTGCGATATTTTTACTTTTTATCGATTTACTAATCGATTTACTAATCGATTTACTAATCGATTTATTAACTATTATATAAGATTATACAAAGCGCATTCTTCCGCTTCTTAAAGCAAAGTCGTAGCAAATCGATTATATTCTTTATAAAGAAAACTAAGTAAAGTAAATCAATCGAAAGTAGCTACGGATTTATCTTTCGATAAGCAAACTCAAGATAATACAAATTAGAACGTTCTTAATAATATAAAAAACGAAAACGATTTAGAAAATTCAGATTCGAACGGTACGAACGAATCGACTAGCTTTAAACGCTATATAAACTATAAAAATAAAGTGCAATAAAGTACGATATTATATAATATACGCTTTTATTTAAATATAAATTCTAACTTAAATATTAACGATAGCAAATTTATACGATTAAAACGATTCGAATAATATTTCTTAACAAAATTATTTTAACGCAAAAGAAATATTAAGCTTTAAGCAAAGTAATGAAAGGATAATAAGTAGAAAAGAAGTTAATAAAATACCGGACTCGGCTTCGCTATCTTATAGAACTTTAAATGCCGCTTAAACCTCGAAACCTAGTATTTCGAAACTTAAAACTCTTTTAATCGTTATTTAAAGTCAAAGTAAATCAATTATTATATATAAGTTTAACGACTTTAAATTTAATACTTTTATAAGCGAACGAATTACAAATCTATCATCAACTTTAAAGCGCAAACGAATAGAAGAAAAAGAAGATGATGAAGCGGGATTAATACAAGATAAAAAGAAAGAAGCTTTTTTTAAAATCAAGCGTTTAATTGCAAAGAGTATCGCTCTTGCTAAGTTTTATAATTAACGACTTTGATTTTATTTACTGAATTGCTTTTTTTATATTATTAAGTTTTTGTATTTATTTGTTTACAATTGATTATAATGATTAATTAAATTCTTTTTTATCGATATCTTTAGTTTTTTTATTATTATTAATATATCTATATCGACCTTAGTTAGCTAGCTAAGAATACCGGTAGTAGTAGTTAAAAGAAGAGTTCACCCGTGAACTATAATTCACGGGTCAGTTAGCATGCTTCGCTCAAAATGTTATATTAATCAAAGGACCTTTAACTTGATTATAAAACCTTTTAGTTAGCTAGTGCACGTAATTCTTTTAATCATAAGTATTACTTTTATTAAACTTTAAAAGAGCTGATTCTTTTTATAACTATTAAGTCTTTTAATAAAGTTAAGTTATTCGTAAAGCTATATAGCCCGTAAACTATAGTTTACGAGTAAGTTACGTATAGCAGCTTTACGTACGCTACGTATAGCAGCCTTACGTAGGTTACGTATAGCAGCCTTAAGTACGTTAAGTGTGGCAGCCTTACGTAAGTTACGTGTGGCAGCCTTAAGTACGTTAAGTGTAGCAGCCTTACGTAAGTTACGTATAGCAGCCTTACGTAGGTTACGTATAGCAGCCTTAAGTACGTTAGGTATGGCAGCCTTACGTAAGTTACGTATAGCAGCTTTACGTAAGTTACGTATAGCAGCTTTACGTAAGTTACGTATAGCAGCCTTACGTAAGTTACGTATAACAGCTTTAAGTACGTTAATTCTTTTTGTGCAGCATTTACTAATCAGATTTATTAATTAGATTTACTAATTAGATTTACTAATCAGATTTACTAATCAGATTTACTAATCAGATTACGTACGGTAAAGCACGTGCTATAGCCGAGCTATAATAGCTTTAAGTACGTTAAGTGTAGCAGCTTTACGTAGGTTACGTATAGCAGCCTTACGTAATTTACGTGTGGCAGCCTTAAGTACGTTAAGTGTAGCAGCCTTACGTAAGTTACGTATAACAGCTTTACGTAGGTTACGTATAGCAGCTTTAAGTACGCGTTAAGTGTGGCAGCTTTACGTAAGTTACGTGTAGCAGCCTTACGTAAGTTACGTATAACAGCTTTAAGTACGTTAATTCTTTTTGTGCAGCATTTACTAATCAGATTTACTAATCAGATTTACTAATCAGATTTACTAATCAGATTACGTACGGTAAAGCACGTGCTATAGCCGAGCTATAGCCGAGCTATAGCAGCCTTAAGTACGTTAAATGTAGCAGCCTTACGTAAGTTACGTATAGCAGCCTTACGTAAGTTACGTATAGCAGCCTTAAGTACGTTAATTCTTTTTATGCAGCATTTACTAATTAGATTTACTAATCAAATTTACTAATTAGATTACGTACGGTAAAGCACGTACTATAGCCGAGCTATAACCGAGCTATAATAGCCTTAAGTACGTTAAGTGTAGCAGCTTTACGTAAGTTACGTATAGCAGCCTTACGTAGTTTACGTATAGCAGCCTTAAGTACGTTAAGTATAGCAGCTTTACGTAAGTTACGTATAGCAGCCTTACGTAAGTTACGTGTAGTAGCCTTACGTAAGTTACGTATAGCAGCTTTACGTAAGTTACGTGTAGCAGCCTTACGTAAGTTACGTATAGCAGCCTTAAGTACGTTAATTCTTTTTGTACAGCATTTATTAATTAGATTTACTAATCAGATTTACTAATCAAATTTACTAATTAGATTACGTACGGTAAAGCACGTGCTATAACCGAGCTATAGCCGAGCTAAGCACGTGTAGCAAAAAGACGTGCAGCATACAAAGTTTCTTTCCGTGCAATATTTATTAATCAGATTTACTAATCATATTTACTAATTAGATTTACTAATCAGATTTACTAAGCGAAGCGTTCTTTCTTTGTTCCGCGTCGAGTTCGTGTTTTAAATATTGTAATTCACTTTTATTAAATCGAAGCATTGCATCGATTATCATTAAGCGACGCGTTGTTTTCTTTGTTCTGCGTCGATTTATTGTTTTAAATATTATAATTCACTTTTGATAAATCGAAGTATTGCATCGATTATCATTAAGCGACGCGTTATTTTCTTTGTTCCGCGTCGATTTATTGTTTTAAAACGCGTTATTTTCTTTGTTCCGCGTCGATTTATTATTTCAAATATTATAATTCACTTTTAATGAATCGAAGCAATGCTTCGATTACGATTAAGCTATACTTTTATTTTTATATAAGTACTCGCTCTTCCTCCTTTTCCTTTTCTTTTTTTCATTATCATTTTAACACTCAACTTCTCAACCTCAACCTTAATACTTAACTTCTCAACTTTAACCTTAACACTCAACTTCTTAACTTCAACCTTAACACTTAACTTCTCAACTTTAACTTTAACACTTAACTTCAACTTCTTAACTTTAATACTCAACTTCAACTTCTTAACCAACCTCAATACTCAATTACAACCACATTCAACTTAAGTAATTATTTTCTTTTTGATTCTTTGCTTTTTGATTCTTTACTTCAAGCTAATTATTTTCTTTATTTAATAATATCGATTCCTTTCTTTTATAACGCTATAATCGAGGTCAACCTTTTTAGTATTAATAGCAACAAGCTAATCAACAAGATACTTAGTCGCTATAAGGATTTCGTAATCGTTTATATTGATAATAGCGTTGTTAATTTAATGTTTACTTGCTATAACAAAGAGGATACCGCTTTATTTCTAAGACTAATCGACTTCGATTACGAATAAAAGAGTCGCAAAAGTTTTGTCGACGAGTTCGGCATCAAGCACTACGATATTAACAAAGTTAGTAATAATATCTATATTTTATGATCACTAATTGATTTTTTATTTAAAAAGAGAGCGCTTAAGTCCTTTGTCTTTTCGACCACTTTGTCTCTTTCCTTAACGCAATTAGAAAGCAATTCACTTATAAGGATATTAAGGTTCGATTGATCTTAAGTGATCTTACTCTTAAGCTTTTCGATAGCGATCATGCCGAAGCTAAAAGCATCTTAAAAAAGCTATTAATGCTATACTCTTTTACTATCGATAGCACTTTAATATATAAACGCTTTACCTTTAAGTTCTCGGATGAAAATAAGTTTAAGTAAAGCAACAAGTGCTAAAAGCTAAAAGAGCTATTTGAATCAGACGAGATTTATTTGAACTATGCTTACAAGCAAGAGCTTAAGCTAAAAGCGGAGACCGAGTTAAACGTATTCTACGTAATTGCAAAAGGACGAATCTTTATCAACTCTTTGTAACTAATAGACTTAAGCTAAAGAACGGGTCTTTACTAACCTTTAAGCCTTTGTAATTAGTAAATTTGACTAATACTTTAAGTCTCTAATTAGTAAATATAATTAGTAAATGTGATTAGTAAATGTGATTAGTAAATATAATTAGTAAACTTGATTAGTAATTATGCATATGCATATTTTTATATATATAAACCCTATAGAGTAACCTTACGCCCCATAAGGTTTCCTTATAAGGAAGGGCAGAATTTTATACCCCCCGTAGGTTCCCCCGTAAGGAGGACTCAAAACTCCGTGGGGCCCCATGGGGCCCTATGGAGCAGCCTATTATAAGCTCGCTAAAGTACCGGTAGCCTTTTATAAATAATAAGAAAAGATTAGCTACGTCGAAATTAAGCTTTTTAAGTATCGTAGTGCTATGCTCGGCGAGTTTCTTAAGCTTTTTTTTAAATATCTTTTATCGAGCGCACGACTTATATAAAAAGATGATTAAAAAGATCACAATTTTCTTGATATCTGTTATTATATGTAATAATGAAAGCGCTTCGGTGCTATAATAGTTAAAGCGCTTATAATAAGCGACGAAACGAAAGAGCTTTCGTTGTAAGCGACGTTTTTTTAATATAAAAAAAGTAGCTTTAAAACGAATCTCGCTTTATTAGATAGCGACTTTTTTAATCTTGCGTGCTACTTTGTTTCTTTCTTTTTTCGATATACTCTTTTTAAAGCTTTTCAACTTTAAAGCGAGCGGTAAACGTTTTATTTCGTTAAAGTCTTGGTTATTTATTAAAGAGATCTCGCTATTATTATTTAAGGCCTCGTAAAAGTTAACGGTAGCAATTAAAAGATCTTTTACCGCTTTAAAAGCAGTATATTTAATTAAATATCGAATACGCTTTAAAAAGCATGATCTTAAAGGTTTTAATAATATCTAGCTATTAACGAAGTTTATTTAAAAAGAAAGATCAATTTGATCTACGTGTATAAGCATAACTGTTGGATTGCTTCTAAGCGATTAGGAATATATATTCGTAAGGTCGTAACGGTCGTTAAAGTACTTGCAATTGCAAAACACTCGGTTGATAAGGTATCTGAATTCTGTCTGCTCCTTAAGGCTTAAGGGAGCTGATTCCTTTTATACGATTAGAAGGAATCACGTGCACTAGCTAGCTAATAGGTTTACTTGTCAAGTTAAGGGTCCTTTAACTGCTGACATGCTAAGCGAAGCATGCTAAGTGGCTCGTGAACCATAGTTCACGGGTGAGCTTCCTTAACTACTACTATTATTAGCTAAAGTCGATATAGATATACCGACACCGGCAACTCTCTTTTTAGCAAGCAGTGCTTTGCCAACTATTATATCGACCGAAAAAGAAAGAAGGTAATCAAACAAAAGAAAATCAATCTTATTCTATTAAAACTCATTCTTTTTTTTTTTATAGCGGCCTTTCTATTTATCCGTTTACTTGCACCTTTAAGGTATTGGTTAAAACTAGCTCTTGCAAAAAGGTATTAGCTTCGACTTTGGTTATGGCGTCAGCAAGGTTAGATTTTCCTTCGATCTAGCGTACTTTAAAGAGCTCTTGCCTTTCGTATGACTCTCGAATAGCTATAATATCGATCATAAGGCGCTTTTCTTTAGTAGTTCTTAGCTTTATTATACACTCGTAGAGCGAGTAAGAGTCAATGCATACAATTACGAGGAAATTGGAGATTTTTAGCTAAGCTGTGATTTAGGCAAAAGTAGTCGATATAGCAATAGCCATATCGATACTTAAGGATATAGCGTATAGCTTAGAAGCTAGTATTGCCCTTATCACTTTCTTGCACTTTTATGACACTTAATAAAGGATGTTACCCGTTAAAGTGAACTCGTTCTTACTTACGTGAGCTTTATTGCCGAAGATAATTACGAAACCGATTTAAGAGTTAAGATTAGCGTTGTTAGCAAACGCTCCGTCTACGAACACAAAGAGCTTCGCCGTCTTTAAGTCTAAAAGCACGTAATAGATCCTTCGAGTTGGGTGATCGATCAGCTATTAGATCACTTTATTAAGGGCCTTATAGTCTTCGTCTTTCGGTTCTTAGTGCTGAGCAGCCATCGATAGAGCACAAGATGCCTTTAGGTAGCAAATAGTAGCTAAATACGCCTTTCGGGCACGTTGCTTTAAGTACTCTTTAGCCCGTATAGCTGAATCGAGCTTGATTACCGCAAGCTTTTCTTTTTGCCCTTTTTGCTTAATTAATAATCCGAACCCGTCCTTATTTAAAGATAGCTTGCATCTATTGAAAATCATTAGTTCGGCGTATATAAGGATTTTTATTTCCTTGCTTTTTAACTTGAATTTGACCAGCTCTTTCTCTTCTTTTGCTTTTATAACTAGATTAACAACTATAAGAACATCATCCGTTTATAAAGCAGCTATTCTTAGCTGATCTTTGTTAATTGACACAAAGAAGCAAGAATCAAAACTCGATTGCTTTATCTCGAAGTTGTCCGTAAAATGCTTTGAAAAACGCTTATACTAATGCGTTTTTGCTTCGAGGATCTTATATAAAAGGCTAGTTATAAAGAACAAAGTGCCGGAGGAGAATCGATAAGTGATCTCTTTAAGTGGTCGTACGACGATTATTCGGATGAGCTTCGTGCTTAATTGAGTGTAAGCTTAAATAATATCCTTGCTATAAACTTGATACTCGTAGTCTTTTATTAAAGAAGGAGCTAAAGTATAATAGAGTCTTTAGCTCGCTCGCTATACCGTAAGTGACTCGGTGAGTACTTTCGTTTTGCTTTTGTCTTAGAAAGCTTGGACTATTATACGAGACTTCTCGTATAGCGTAAGTATTCCTTTGCTTTTGATTTCATTAACAAACTTAAATCCGAAGATCTTAGCGCTTTTAGCGCGTAAGTCGGTGCTCGAGATCACTTGGAAGATGCTTTAAGCTATTAATCTAGCTAATTCTTTTGCTTTAGACTCTTGAAATAATGCTTCGGGGCTTTTAATAATTCTCTCGGCTCGTAGCTTAGCTAAGAGCTTATGGTCCCGGCGTTCTTTGTCGGTAATCAATACT
The DNA here is from genome assembly GCF_022702325.1 of Drepanopeziza brunnea f. sp. 'multigermtubi'. Taxonomy (NCBI): domain Eukaryota; kingdom Fungi; phylum Ascomycota; class Leotiomycetes; order Helotiales; family Drepanopezizaceae; genus Drepanopeziza; species Drepanopeziza brunnea. Next base: position 1,721,508 of record NW_027094072.1, on the reverse strand, counting down.
TCGGAGTCCTTAGTAAATAAAACGTAAAAATCGCTCTTCTTTTCGTCGAGTACGGTCGGGATATTAAGATCGTACTTTTGATAAGGTATCTAGATTATTAGTATTGTTGACTTCTAGGGATTAGCAAGTTGAAGGTTAAAAAGGCTGTTTGCTGATCTTAACGAGCTTTTTAAATTAAGCGACCTCGGTGGATTAAGCGAGTGTTAAGGTTTAAGCGAATTTCGTATTTCTAGCTCTTTTTCGCTTTCGCTTTGATCTTCTTTTACCTTTTCTTTTACTTCTATTTCAAGTATTTGCAACTCTTTTAGCAGCTTTTTAACTTCAGAGTAGTAAGGTTTTATTAAGGTTGACTTGAATTCCGTAAGCTTCGGACATGCCATTGTGCACGTATGCCTTTGCTTGCTAAGCAGCTGAAAAGGGCTTTTTTATCTTTGATTTTCTCGCCACACGAACACTCGTAAGCTAATAAGGAAGTCTAAGGTATGCTCCGTAATTAGGCCATTTTTCTTCTTAAGCGCGTCCTTAATCTGCCTCGCAGCGTAGCATTTTCGTACTTCTCTTATAGCTTTGTTGATAGCAGCAGCACGCTCTTAAGTAAACGCGGCAAGTCGATCTTGCTCCGTTAGCTTCGGTAAGGTCTTAAAAACGAAGAGTATAAGAACCAAGCTATTAAGTCTAGCTATATCGTTGATAGCTTTAATAGCTATTTGAAGCCGGTCCTCCTTTAGGGCTTTTAGAAGCTCTTTTATGACGATCTTAAAGGCGCGTCGCACAAGGACGTAATAGCGTTCTACTAGCCCGACGCTATAATAAGCTTTTATAAGCATCTGCTTTAAAGTGCTATTAATACTTTTAAAGTAGCCTCGGAACGTTGCTGAATTAAAGTTGATTTCGAGATCGTGCATTACGTTTGTAAAAGGTCCGACGTAAGTATTGACTTAACATCGATTGAATCTTTTAAGTAAGTGCTATACGGATATGCTTTTAAAAAAGGTAGCGGCTTGAAAATTAATAAAATCGCAAACGACGTGTAATACGTTCTTGTCGTTAAAGTGCATTACGTCTACGTATACCGTATTATTAAAGTCAGTATCGTCCTTAAGCTTGATACTAAACCTTTTCGAGGAGCGTTCGAATACTTAGCAATAATAGCAAAACTTTTGGATATTATAGAGCAAATCTCGCTTAAATTCGTGCTCGGCCCTTTTAAGAACAGCAGCAAATCGACTTGCTAAAAGGTGGCTAAAACGCTTGTGGATGGTCTTCAATTGTTCTTCCGTAAAGTAGCAGTAGACGGTCTCGCCTTCGGTATTATAATAAGTAGCAGCGTGCTTTTTACTTAATAGCATTTACACGTGCTTAAATATCTTTACTATTAGTATTTCCTTTTTCCTTTAGACTAGCACGTTCCGCAAGTTATCTAAGATCACTTTATGCTTGTCTATGTTAGCTAATAAGAGTAAGAAGGGTACGTCGCTCTTTACAACGTAGAACTCCACTTGACTTAAAAGGGTATTTAGGATAACTGCTTTAATAAAGGTAGCAAAGCCGATGCCGTATTTGACGGACTTTTCTTTTGCTCGGGATGTATCCAATTAAACCTCGGGGTACCTTTTTTAAAGTGCTCGTAGCTAAGGTAAGCTAGCGGTAAAGAAATTAGCTGCTCCGCTATTAATCATAAGGCTTATAAACACGTTTTTAAAGTACTTAGAAGCTATATAAGTCTTTGCTTTGCTCGCGAGCATACGCAGATCTTGCTCGAGCATCTTTTAAGTCTTTACTTAGCTAGTAAAAGCGTAGAATGCCGTTTAAATCTTTAGTTGTTTATATACTTCGTCAGCGTCAAAGGTGCCGTAAGTAGTCACAAAACCTTTTGATATGTTAGCGTAGCTGCTCGATTCGAGCGGCTCGTTTAGTAAGCTTGCGATAAACTAATCGAATTCTTCCGTAGATATAAGTAGCAAGCTTTCGATCGATGCTACGTATTAAAAGAATTTGCTTTTCGTTACTTTTTTTGCGTCTTTGAAGGTTTAAAACTTAGCGACGGATGCCTTTTTCTCGTCGGAGGTATGGTTAATGCTTTAGCAACTTGGCTTTTTGCAAACAAAACACTTTTTCTTACTTTTAATAATAGCTTTGGCAGCTTTTTTACTTCCGAAGTATTAGCAGTCTTAAATAAAGCATTCGTATTCTTCGTCTAAATCAGAGTCAGCTTTTAAAGTGTTATGAGAGCAGGTGTGATCGTGTAGCTCGCTAAAGCTCGCGTAAGCTTTAGCTTTAGCGGGAGGTCGGGAGGTCTTAGTTGCAAAAGCAACTGCTCGACGAATATTAGCAACTGCCGCGGTAGAAGTAAAAGCAAGATTCATTCGTGCAATCGTAATCTTTGGCACGTTTTTATAAGCTGAATACAGCTTATTAGCAAGACTTCGATCATCTTTTAAACTTAGTCGTAAAGAGCTTTAAATGCTTTTGAGCTCTTTAGCGAGCTTTTTAAAGCACTCGCTAAGCGAGGTCCTTAGATTCTCTTTTTTAATCAAATCTAGTGAAATTTCTTTTTATCGGTCGTATTTTACTTACTGCCGGTGGTCAGTCTCGAAGTAGTCTTTTACCGTAATAGCGTTTGCTTTGAACGTAAAAAGCTTGGCTTTGATCACATAATTGTAATAAAAGGTTATAGCCTCTTTTGTAAGTATAATTAAGAACGCCGTTAAGTAGTTGTCGGAAGTCAAACCGTATCGATTTGCTTAGTTAGCAAAAATCTTTAATTAAGTCTTGAAGTCATCGTCGGGTCTTAAATACTTTAGCTCTTTAAAAAAGCTTCGCGCGAACAAAGCTAATTCCTTTGCTCTTAAGTAAGGGTCTGCTGCTTTTAGCTTAAGGAAATCGTCTTTATCATCGTTAAAAGCGCTTAGAATGCTGTACGCAAGCGTGCTTTGCTTAGCTAATGGTTTGATTAGTAAAGGGTTATCGATATAATTGCCGGTGGTCCGTCTTTTTTTAAGGTCTTTAAGAAGCTTATTTCCGAATCCGAGGTCTTTTAAAAGTCCGTTTCCGAATCCTTTTAGTAGTTTAAAAGGGCCGTTCTTATTTCTTTCGTATCCGTAGCTTCGATTTCTTTGTTAATCTCTCTCGTTTCTTCTTCGTCGGCTATCGTTAAGATCTTTAAGGTTATTCGGGTCACCGGCTGAAGCTTTAGCTTAATGATATCCGTATCTTTGAGCTTGCTCTTAGCGATTCCTATACCTTTGGTCTTTCTTTTGTTGATACGTAGCCTTTTGAGAGATGTGGGTAGCTTGCCGGTACGTCCGAAGGTGCTAGATCTCCTTTTCGGGTTGCTAAGGTTGGGCACGGAAATTTGCACGCTGTCTTTAATAAGAGTTGATTTTGTCCGGAATGCTTTTAGGTTTTGGTAGGTCCTCTTTTAGCGTATAGCTGCTATTGCTATGCGTATTATCAGGCCCGATTATGTTTTCAAGGCCGTTGTTATTGCTACTCGGTCTTGGCTTTAAAGAAACCCGGTTGTAGCTTTTGAAAAAAAGGTTTAAGGGCCGCTAAAGTGATTTTGGCTTTTTTTGTATGATTAGCGTATTGCGTAGCGATTGATAAATTAAGGGCGTCGAGTACGCTAAAGCGCTTCGTCGTAGCCTTTCGTTAGATTGTATAGCGTAAGTCCGTAATTCCGCTATTTGCTTTGCTATTACTTTTATATTTTGCTTTATATTCTTTTTCTCTTTCGCAAATTCTTCGCGTAACCTCCGAATCTCTTTCCTTTCTTCTTTCTTGCTTGTAGTCTCTTTTTCCTTCCCTTTTAGACTGCGCGAGGGTGGAGGTAGTTGAGGTGTAGTATCTTTATCGTTCGTGAGGTTTTCGGCGGTCCATTTTGAATCGAGGCTTAAAGGTGTTGCTTGTTGCTCTTTTATTTCTTAGAGAGTCTATTAGTATTGCTGCTCGTCGTTCAAGAGCTTGACCATTTTATTAGCGTAGCTTTTTTGCTTTAAGGGGCATTATACGCTTTTAGACATCAAGTGTTTTTTAAAGCTAATAAGGATAGCAAACTTAAGGCCTCGTCTCGTATTGTCCTTCGTTATCGTAAAACTCGTCTAATCTTAGCGTAAGAAAGCGTGCCGGAATAGGCTTTATAAGTCGTAATTCTTTAGTCTTTTACACTTCGCGTCTAAGAAGTCCTTTACTATTGCTCGGGTCGTAATCTTATTATCGGGCTTTGCGTATAGTAGCTCGTTTAAGTTAAATGAGATGCCCGACATCTCGTCGTCTGGTCCTTCCGAAAGGCTTAAGAGTCTTAGGTATAGTGGTCTTTTTAGCTGAATAGCTAGGGGTTCCGTAAGTAGTGATAAGACTCGAGGGGTATAATACCTTACTGCTTTTTGTCGGCTAGACTCTTTACTTAAAGGTCTAGTTGCTTGATCGGCTATAGTAGTTATCTGCTCGTACGTAGATCGATCGTGTTAGTTAAGTTTACTATGTATAGCAAGCGCGGCTTTATAGCTTTAAAAGTTGTATAAAAGTGACTTGGTTCGGAATCACTCTTCCGTAAGAATAAAGAAAATCGATAGTATAAAAAGCGACTTGATACGGAATCGCTCTTCCGTTGTAAAAAAAGGGAGGTATCGTAGTAAAAAGTATCTTCGCTATAGAGTCTTAGCTTCTCTATGATTGATCACTTAATAATAATTCAATCACTAATCAGTGTTAGATTGCTTCTAAGCGATTAAGAATATATATTCGTAAAGTCGTAACGGTCGTTAAAGTACTTGCAATTGCAAAACACTCGGTTGATAAAGTATTTGAATTCTGTCTGCTCTTTAAGGCTCAAAGGAGCTGATTCCTTTTATACGATTAAAAGGAATCACGTGCACTAGCTAGCTAATAGGTTTACTTGTCAAGTTGGGGGTCCCTTAACTGCTGACATGCTAAGCGAGGCATGCCAAGTGGCCCGTGAACCATGGTTCACGGGTGAGCTTCCCCAACTACTACTACTACTAGCTAAGGTCGATATGGATATACCGACAATAACGTTAGCGATAGCATCGTCGCGATCGGTGTAACGTATGCTTTTAATAGCAAAAGACATTTTATTAACTTTTTTAAAGAACTTCGAAAAGATATACAATTTATTTTGCACTTTAACTTTAATCAAAAGTATATTATTAAACTTGCGTATAAAAATCATCTTTTAGTTATCGAATTACTTTATAATATTAAAACTAGCGAGCTTCTTTACCGATACTAATATGTATCTTAAGCTAAAGATATGCAATGTACTTTTTAAGTAGATAGTCTTTCTTTTTTATAATAATATCTCGGCAGTTTTAATACTATCCGAATAAAGCTTTTCTCTTTTGACTTAAATCCTTTTTCGGCATAAAGTCAATAGCTTATTGAATAAAGACAAAGAATTAATTATATAGCTAGTATATCTAGTATCGGCGGCGGCTAGTATAGATAAGAGCTTATTACGCTTCTTTTAAAATAAGCTAACGAACTCTTCGATATCGAAGACCTCGCTTAAAAAGTCGGATTCAATATCGATAGCGAATCCTTTTTTATTCTTGCGAGTATTATTAGATCTGCTTCGAGCACGCTAATTAGACTTCGTTTCGTAAAGTGATAAAGAGTTGTTTTTATATAAAAAGGCAAAAGATGTCGGCCGTCTTTTAAGTAATAGTAATTAATATGTTTGTAATGCTTCGTTAAGCTCTTCGCTTTTTTTAAAGATACTAGGCTGCTCCATGGGGTGGGGGCCCCATGGGGTTTTCCTCCCCATTCCCCCCATGGGGTCTTGGCCGATGGGGGACTTTTTTTTTTAAACCCTATAGGGAGGATTTTTTTAAGTCAAATTCCTTACGAGGGATAAGGAAACCCCATGGGTTTAAAGTGGGACAGCTAAAAATAATATATGTGGGGCCGTTAAAAATAAAACAAATTTACGAATATTTATTAATTTTACTTAATCATTATATTTATTTATTATATTTATTAATCACATATGTTATACTTTACAATTACATTGCATTACATTATAATAAACTAAAATTATTAAACAAAACTTCTAGTCATAATTTCCCGCAATTTCCTAACTAACGCTATATCCTTGTTTTGAATCGTTACTCGTTTAGCGTGAATAGCACATAAGTTCGTCACTAAAAGTGATTAGTAAATCGATTAATAAATCGATTAGTAAATCGATTAGTAAATAAATATATAAGTATTTACTTTCAAACTCTCTTACGAGGAATGCCTTTAAAGCTTCTTGTAAACATTCTAAAGCACCGCTTTGAAATTTAAAGTCTTGTTTAAAATCGTAAGTGATCTCTCGAACAAGACGCTAGAAGGGAGTCTTTTTGATAAGAAGCTCGGTGCCTTTTTAGTATCGTCGGATCTCTTTTAACGCAGTAGCTATATAAATCAGTAATTATACTTGAGAATCAATTTATTAATTGATTGAACTTACTTCTTGGCTTGTAGCGACGGCGCTTTCGTTGGCTTAGACCTCCTTTTTTCGCAATAACTGCAGACTTCTTAAGATACTTGCCTTTTTTGGATTTTTGACGAGAAGAAGTTTTAGCTGCCGAAGGTGATTTGCTAGCTGATGGAACGGAGCGAGCAGCTCTAGCCGTCGAGAGTGATTTTTTAGCTTTTTTGTGTTGAGAGAGAAGAATATCATTTTCACTTGAGTTTTCCTTATCATCGCTTTGCTTTTCTTCATTTGTATCACTATAAGGCATCGTCCTCGTCGCGGTTTTTGTAGCTATAATTGGGCCCGGGACAGTGAGAGACCTTTTAAGAGCTTTTTGCGCGAAAGCTTTTTTAGTGCGATTGCTAGTAAAAGCAGAAGAAGGTTCAGCAGCTGCAGAAGAATTGTTTCTAGCACTTAGGTCGTAAGACGGATCTTCGTTTTGAAGCTGAGCTAATGCACTCGCTTGGCTCGTCGATTGTTGTGTTGCTTTTAAAGCAGTTTTAAAACAATTAGCGAACGAAAGAAAAAGGTTTAAAAAGATTAAACTTACTGAAAGCTGTTGGTACTCATGCTAGTATTGTTAAGAACGATGCCTTTGTTCATTTCGGATTAAATAGCCGGAGTATATTTAACTGCGTTTGCTAAAGAAAAATTTGATTAGTAAATATTTATTAATCATAAGTCAAAAACATTACCGGATCGAGGTCTAAGAGATGATAAGTGCTGGTCTGTATTTGCGCGAGAGTTTGTTGGTGTTTGAAGAGCGTCACTTAAAATAATAGAAATTAGCAATTATTAATTAATAAAGTAATTAATACTTACTAGCTTGACCTTGAGAAATTCGGCGAGAAGAGGACGGGGATAAATCGGTTCTTTGTTATAGACTTGCAATACCGCGCGGGGTTTTAAGAATTTCTGTAAATGCTTGTTAGCCATTTGCAATTGATTTACTAATCAATTTACTAATTAAATACTAATCGGATAGCTGTCGAGTTGTAGTAGCGCGGCGCTTAGCAAAAGTAGGGTTAAGAATTTCTGTAAATGCTTGTCAGCTATTTGCAATTGATTTATTAATCAATTTACTAATCAAATACTAACCGGATGGCTATCGAGTTGTAGTAGCGCGGCGCTCAGCAAAAGTAGGGTCTGGCGCATCCGTAGCCAATTGAGCTTTGCTAGACTGAAGATAAAGATTTGCGTTAAGCAAAGTAACTGAAAAAGTATTAGTAGTACTCCGATTAATTAAATATAAACTTACTTTGTTCACTTTGCAAATTTAAGTTTTCTTCTTTTACGCTTTCGCCGCGTATTGTATCTGCTTCACCTTCTTGTGCTTCGTCCTTATCTGCTTGACCCTCAGCCGCTTGACCTTCAGCCGCCTGACCCTTAGCCGCTTGACCTTTAGCCGCTTGACCCTTAATCGCTTGATTCTCAATTGCTTTATCAATTAACTTATCTTGGCTTGCGTTATCTCTTTTAACCGTAGTGCTTGGTATATCGGTAGAGGGAGGTCGGTCCGAAAGCAAAGGTTCGTTTAGTAAAGAGGCCATTTGAAAGTATTAGTAAAAGGACCTGATCGCGATAATCTAGTTTACGATCAGTAAGTTGATAATTTTAAACAAGAAAGGGACGACCTTATAAAGCAATGAATAGCGTTGTATTCAAAGGCGTAGCAAATAGGAAAGCGATAGTTGTAATTGATTACTAGGTAATAGTAGAAAGGAATCAGACTTTACTTTGTAAGGTAAAAATTGCGCGGGGCGGCCGCCTTATCTTAGCTGCGGCTGCCTTATCACTTCGTGAATTCACTAGCGGCCGCGCTAGGATGTTTTAAAAATAGAATATACGAGTTCACTTTTAATCCTAACACCTTTATTCTATTACCTTTGATTTTACTTCAAACAATTACTCTCAACGTTTGGCTTCCTTATAATACTATTCAATATGGCCGCCTATCAGCTTGATTCGATAGAAGGTATCATTGCAAATACAGATCAGCTTGATTTGATGGAAAGGATTGAAAAATCTGTAATAAGAATCATTTTCTTATTTACTAATCTATTTACTAATCAAAAACGTCTTTCTTAAAATGCGGCCGATACGACGGCAATCGTGGCGGTAAGCAATCCGGTGCTAAGAAACCTTGGCAAGCGCAAAGTAAGTATCTTTTTTACGTAGTATTTTAACCTTTATTAATTTATTAATTTTTCTTAGAGAGGAAGGCCAAAGAGAGGCCAATTATCAACCAATCCTTATACGATAAAGGCCAATGCTCGTACAGCAAAGCTGAAACAAGATCCTCAAGCAGATGAGCTTCGAAAAGCTAAAGGACGAGATCAAGCGGCCGCTAATCAGCTTTCTGCAATTTGGAAACAAACCCTAGAATATTCTTAAGCATCAAAAGCTAAAAGGAAAACTCGATAGGCCGAAATGCGAAAAAATCTTATAGATAAACGGTACTTTTTCTTTTCTTTGATTTATTAAGTAATTTACTAATCGATTTTAAAAAGAATCGAAGCATCTACGCGGATAATCTTGCTATGCAAGCCGCTTCTTTTACAATTAGATTCAATAATGGAAAATACTTGAATAGCGATTGGGTTGATGAAGCATTCAATTCAAACGAAAAGGTTTATAAAGAATTTAATTTGCGAAAAGACGAAGAAGAAAATAGTGATATACCTCGCGATAGATACGTCTCGATTACCGATAAAGAGATAGAGAAGGTCACTCGGCAATTAGCACGTTAGCACGCATAAGTAAGCATTTATTTCATTTAAATATTTATATTTTGCTAATAATATAAAGTCACGTTATATAATGACCGTTTGGCAATTTCGTCGCTACTAGCAAAGTGTAACGCGGTCTTTAACAAAGAAGTGCCGAGCTGCTAATTTAAAGAGTAGGGAAGCTTTCTTTGAATTGATAGCTTAGGACTTAGTAAGCACGGTTTCAAAACGAACTAAGTAAGAATTCATTTTATTATGCTTTTAATCAATTGAACTAATATTATAACTTTTAGTCTTTATCTAATCAAGCCTCTTTACGTTTACTTTTCCCTTGATGAAAAGAAGTATTAGCGAGCTAAAATTAGAGCAAATACCGATGAGATTGAATACGAATTGCCGGGTCCAGCCGCTTGGTAGAATATGAAAGGATTCGAAAAGAATGCTGAATTTGAAGAAGCTGATTGCGATCTTATTTTATTTCAACGCGTTATGCAATTGATTTGGAAAAAGGACGAGCCAGCTCCGGAGTTATTTTACGGCGTTAAAGATGGCGATACGGAATTGAGATCATTCTTAAACTCAATGCCTAAGTTTATATAGAATAAAATTCACGATTAATTACAAATTTTATATTTTACAAAAATACTTCTATTTATCTTATTCATTAATTATATTTATTAATAATACTTATTAATTATATTTACTTATCATATTTACTAATTATATTTATTAATCATATTTACTAATCATATTTACTAATTATATTTACTAATCATATTTACTAATCACATTTACTAATCGTCGGTTTCTTGTGTAACGATACGCTAGGTCTTTTGACGACACGCCAGGTCTCTTGGACGCACCTCATATGCGCCAAGCTACTTCCTTCCTTTTTTCCTTCGCATTCTTCGTATTCTCTTATTCCCCGCTTTTGACTTATGAACTATAGTTCACGAGTCTTTGGCGCTTCTACTTTCGTGTATATAAACCTTAGCTACCTTCGACCTCTACACTTAGTAGTTGTTGATTCTAAATCATTACTTTGAGATTCTCTTGAGCTCTTATGTGAACCCCGCGCTCTCGTAAGTTCTTTCAAGTAATCGCTTAAGATCGTCATAAGTCTTTTAGACGCACCTCATATGCGCCAAGCTACTTCCTTTATTTTTTCTTTCGTATTTTTCGTATTCTTTCATTCCTCGCTTTTAACCCATGAACCATGGTTCACGAGTCCTTAGCGCTTCTACCTTCGTATATATAGACCTCAGCTACCTTCGACCTTTACACTCGGTAATTGTTGATTTTAAATCATTACTTTGAGATTCTCTTGAGCTTTTATATGAACCTTCGCGCTCTCGTGAGTTCTTTTAAGTAATCGCTTAAGGTCGTCACATCTTAAAGTTTTGAATAAAAAGAATTAACCGACTTGCTGTATTTAAAATCGATATAAATATATTAATAAATTATTTTAATATTTAGATTTATAGATTATATTTAAAGTTAATCATATATATATTTTATTTAATATAATAACGATTTTAAAACTATCTACATAAACTCATCTATTAATTTATAATAATGAAATTCAAGAGGCCCTCGCAAGCTATCGAATTTATTACTTTCCTTTCTTGCGATACCTCCTTTTTGTATATAAAAAGTCTTTTGCCCGCTAACAATACTAATTCCATGATATCCGTCGTTATGTTCGTTTTTATTGATCTATTCAACAGATAGCTTAATTTTATAGCCGTTATTTAAAAACCGCTTAACTCGATATTCGTCTATTCTAACTAACTAGCCACGATTACGCCTTTCTTCGTCTAGCATTTCTACTGCACACCGAGCGTTTCGACCGTTCGTTCGTCTAATAGAAAGGGAATAATAAGTTTTATTATCTACTTCGGTAAGGATCGAGTTTAGTTGGTTTGCAATCCTTAATAAATTAATAACTTGATTAATATATAGATAATAAAACGGCACTTACAAATAAATCGGCAAGCGTCCGTTAAAATATGAATTTCTTTTATCTATTCTTCAGCTATAATAGATATTCGAGCTTGTAGATATAATTATAAGCTAATACGATTATAAAGTGTTCTATCGTTTTATATAATAAATTTTTAATTAAATGCTTTTATTTTTAATATTTATCAGATTATATTAATTTTATTTACCGCATAGCAGCAGCCGAAAAGAAAGCTGCAAAGATTATATTTAAATTAAGATTTTTATGGGCACCTTATCTTTGTATACTAATTAAACCTTAATAAATTTAAGTAGGTACTTGTTATAACGACCTTGAGCGATTATTTAAAGAATTTATAAAAAAGCGAAAGGATCATATAAAGCTTAAGAAGATTATAAAATCATTATTTGAATTTGAAATTAATAATTATCGAAAGCAAAAGTTGAAAAAAACTGAGTGTTGGATTCTTTTTAAGCGATTAAAGAATATATTCGTAACTTCGTAACGGTCGTTAAAGTACTTGCAATTGCAAAACACTCGGTTGTAAAAGTATCTGAATTCTAATTGCTCCTTAAAATTCAAAGGAGCTGATTCCTTTTATATGATTAGAAGGAATCACGCGCACTAGCTAAATAATAAGTTTACTAGTTAAGTTAAGGGTCCCTTGACTGGTGTGATATGCTAAGCGAAGCATGTTAAGTGGCCCGTGAACTCCCTCAAATACTACTAGCTAGCTAAGGTCGATATAGATATACCGACATTGAGGTCTATATATAAGAAGGTTGTTCGTAATAATCAGCTTAAGTAAAAAGAGCTTAAAAGTGTTAAAAGATATAATTATAATTAAGCTTTAATAAAAAGGAAATAAAAAGAAATGAAAAGATAAAAAAAAAAACCGCTAATTAAAACTTAACGCTCGTAAGAATGCTGCTTAAAAAGAATTAAGCGTAAGCAAAACCCTTTTTAAAAATAAACTAACTTAATAAAATATATTTAAATTATAAAATGATGTTATACAATATTCAAGTATATAAGACGTTAATATATAAGTTCAAATCAACAGTTTAATAACAAATTCGCTAGAATCTAAACATGTCTTCTCAAGCTACTGATTCGTTTTCATCTTAAATTACTTCAACCACTTACGAAGATACCGATCCATTTCAAAGTCAAGAGTTCGAAAGCTTTACAACTAGTTTCTTTAGCCTAATACTATCAGCAACTATTAGATGTTCTAATCAATATTATATTTAGAACGTCAAAGAGATTAAGACTTTTAATACTTGGTGGTCACAGACCTTATAGTATTCTTAACAATAAGAGGCTAATCAAAATCTTTTACGAATCGATTAGAATAGAAAGAAAACTTCTTTTGTATAGACTAGATTCGTTCAAGCAGCTGAGAAATCAACAAGAGAGCTTGTAGTATGTTATAAAAAGTGCGACCGAGCTTTAAAGCATCCGAAGCTAAAGGCTTCTGGAACGAAAGCATTAGCCGATCATTAGAAAACGGATGTTTGCAAACGCGTCGTAAGTGGGCCAAAACAAAAGCTTCGGCAAACTCAATTAAGATTTAAATCTCCTTAACGCAATTTAGTACGTTTGTTTTTATTTATAAATTCGGTTAATAAATCTAGTAAATCTGATTAGTAAATCTAATTAGTAAATCGGATTAGTAAATCTGATTAGTAAATCTGATTAGTAAATCTGATTAGTAAATCTGATTAGTAAATCGGATTAGTAAATCTGATCAATAAATAATAAAACTAATATCTAATAGACACATCTATCACGAGGAACGCTTTCGCATCAAGACTTAAAATCAGCATTTCGAAAAGGTGTTTTAGATGTTATATTATCTACGCGAAGCTCGTTTCGAATAGTTAATAACTCGGATTGGAAATCTCTTTGCGAATTACAAAACCCACATCTTAAGCTCCTTAGTGCTTCAACTATTAAGCGAGACCTTAACGATAGGATTCTGGAAATTGATCGCTATCTACTAAACAATTTACTAGCCAATCAAAAACTCAGCATTTCACTAGACTGTTGGTCTAGCACTAAGCGTTATTCTTTCATATGCATAATCGGAACTGCAATTACAAAAGATTAGCATATGATTTAGCTTATGCTTAGATTTATATACGTTGAGTTTAATTATACAAGAGAAGAATTAGCAAGAATTATTCACGAACGCTTTATTAAATTAGGCTTAATAAAAAGGATAATCGCGATTACAACGGATAACGCATCTTCGAATAACACAATGATAAAAGAGTTGCTTAAATGCGTCGAAGATGCATTTGAGAAAAAGCTTTTTATAAGCCAAGAGATTCTACACGTTCCGTATATAGCTTACGTCTTGCAATTATCTCTTAAAGCGTTGCTCGGACCGCGATTATCGCTAACGAATGAAAGCTTAGAAAAGCATTAGGAAGAAGATTCTGATATAAACGAGCTAGAAGGAGCAAGAAGACGCGATAAACGAAGGATTGCATATACACTTGCGATTATAAGTTTTTTTTTTTTAAAAAAAATATTTACTAATCATATTTACTAATCATTAATCAACGTACTTAAGTTCGGAAGTTTGTCAAGTGTGTTACGGCTAGCTAACCTCGAAAATCGCGATTTAATAAAACGATGAAAGCTTTTATCGACGATTCAGAGCATCCTTTAACGAAAAGCTTAAAGCTTGTTTTAGATGTTGTTATAAGATGGGATTCTACATTCTATATGCTTAATCGATTTATAACTCTTAAAGATGTTATTCAAAGACATTGTACAGAGATCGATAAGATAAGTATTTTCAAATTATCTGATACTCAATAGAAGCAAATCTTATAGCTAATCGATATCTTTCGACCGTTTCACCTTTTAACTATGCACTTAAGTGAAGAGCTTAGTCCTATTATTCAATACGGATTTTTAATGTTCGATGAAATATTCGAACGTTTAAATGAAGCACAAGCACGATTAAAGTCTAAATATATAAAGATTTCAAAAGAAGATCGCAATGATTTTAAATAGATCTTGCAATTAAAAGAAAGCGTCATCAATGCTATCGAGAAATTAGATAAGTATTATAAGAAAACGCAAGGGCCGCTAGGAGATATTTTTGCTTTCGCGACAATCTTACATCTTGCTATTAAGCTAAAGACTTTCGACCCAAATTTTTCTTAGCTTTACGAAAGTAAAGATTGGTTTGCAATATATCGAGCGAGATTCGAAAGGCTTTTTAACGAACATTATAAGTCTTCGATATCTATAGCTCAACGTATTAATAATATCAAAGCAATCGATCGTCAACCGATAGCCGCTTTATTACTCCGCGGCAGATTAATGCTAAGTTCTTCTCAACAAGCTTCTTTCGAAGATACAGATCACGAGTCGTCGGAAGTGCATGATTATCTTTCAGCTCGTAAGTTTGAAATTTTAATTCAAAACCTTAATTTTATTGATTTTTATTAATTGAGTTTAGCGGTCGACGGACGAAAGATTTTAACTTCTTGGCGAAACCTTAAGCCTCGGTACTTTGATTTAGCTCGAATGGCTAGAGATTTTCTATGCATCTCTTTAACTAGTGTTTGCGTAGAAAGGGTATTTAATATTGCAAGAGATATTTGCGATTATCGTCGCGGTAATTTATCGCTATCAACAATCGCAAAAGAAATAACTGCTTTATATTTCAAGATGTGTAATACTCGCTTAAATAAAGCTCGGCACTTATTCGAATCGATTTTAGTAAATTATAATGATTTAGATAAAGATCAGCTTAAAGAGGAATTCGAATAAGAAGTACAAAAATTTCAAGAATAGCAAAATCGTCAATTTCAAAGCTTATCTTGTTTTGAATATATCTTTGCTTGCGATAATCTTGCGATCGATCAAGACCTTCGAACAATAAGTTTTAAGCAACGAGAAGCTAAGTTGATAATGTTGAAAGCTGAAGTGCGAGAATCACGTAAGTTTAAATAATATTGATTTTATAAATATTTATTAATTATATTGAATAAGAGAGAACTTAGATAGGTTTCAAGATATTAATAAAGATGTTTCGTTTAAAATGCGACAGCCACGGTACGGAAAGTCTTTAAATTACGAAGGGCATTTAAAAAGTAAGTTAATTTACTTGCGATATTTTTACCTTTTATCGATTTACTAATCGATTTACTAATCGATTTACTAATCGATTTACTAACTATTATATAAGATTATACAAAGCGCATTCTTCCGCTTCTTAAAGCAAAGTCGTAGCAAATCGATTATATTCTTTACAAAGAAAACCAAGCAAAGTAAATCAATCGAAAGTAGCTACGGATTTACCTCTCGATAAGCAAACTCAAGATGATACAGATTAGAACGTTCTTAATGATATAGAAAACGAAAACGATTTAGAAAATTCAGATTCGAACGGTACGAACGAATCGACTAGCTTTAAACGCTATATAAACCATAAAAATAAAGTGCAACGAGGTACGATATTATATAATATACGCTTTTATTTATATATAAATTCTAACTTAAATATTAGCGATAGCAAATTTATGCGATTAAAACGATTCGAATGATATTTCTTAACAAAATTATTTTAACGCGGAAGAAATATCAAGCCTTAAGCAAGGTGATGAAAGGATAATAAGTAGAAAGGAAGCTGATAGAATACCGGACTCGGCTTCGCTATCTTATAGAACCTTAAATGCCGCTTAAACCCCGAAACCTAGTATTTCGAAACTTAAAACTACTCTTTCAGTCGTTATTCAAAGTCAAAGTAAGTCAATTATTATATATAAGTTTAACGACCTTAAATCTAATACTTTTATAAGCGAACGAATTACAAATCTATCATCAACTTTAAAGCGCAAACGAATAGAAGAAAAAGAAGATAATAAAGCGGGATTGGTACAAGATAAAAAGAAAGAAGCTTCTTCTGGAATCAAGCGTTTAATTGCAAAGAGTATCGCTCTTGCTAGGTTTTATAATTAGCGACTTTGATTTTATTTACTGAATTGCTTTTTTTGTATCATTAAGTTTTTGTATTTACTTGTTTACAATTGATTGCAATAATTAATTGAATTCTTTTTTATCGATATCTTTAGTTTTTTTATTATTATTAATATATCTATATCGACCTTAGCTAGCTAGCTAAGAACACCGGTAATAGTAGTTAAAAGAAGAGTTCACCCGTGAACTATGGTTCACGGGTCAGTTAGCATGCTTCGCTTAAAATGTTATATTAATCAAAGGACCTTTAACTTGATTATAAAACCTTTTAGTTAGCTAGTACACGTAGTTCCTTTAATCATAAGTATTACCTTTACTAAACTTTAAAAGAGCTGATTCTTTTTATAACTATTAAGTTTTTTAGTAAAGTTAAGTTATTCGTAAAGCCATATAGCCCGTGAACTATGGTTTACGAATAAGTTACGTGTAGCAGCTTTAAGTACGTTAGGTGTGGCAGCCTTACGTAGGTTACGTATGGCAGCCTTACGTAGTTTACGTGTGGCAGCCTTAGGTACGTTAGGTGTGGCAGCCTTACGTAGTTTACGTGTGGCAGCCTTAGGTACGTTAGGTGTGGCAGCCTTACGTAGTTTACGTGTGGCAGCCTTAGGTACGTTAGGTGTGGCAGCCTTACGTAGGTTACGTATGGCAGCCTTACGTAGTTTACGTGTGGCAGCCTTAGGTACGTTAGGTGTGGCAGCCTTACGTAGTTTACGTGTGGCAGCCTTAGGTACGGTAAGTGTAGCAGCCTTACGTAAGTTACGTATGGCAGCCTTACGTGGGTTACGTGTGGCAGCCTTAAGTAGGTTAGGTGTGGCAGCCTTACGTAGGTTACGTATAGCAGCCTTACGTAGTTTACGTGTGGCAGCCTTAGGTACGTTAGGTGTAGCAGCCTTACGTAGGTTACGTATGGCAGCCTTAAGTACGTGAATTCTTTTTGTGCAGCATTTACTAATCAGATTTACTAATCAGATTTACTAATCAGATTACGTACGGTAAAGCACGTGCTATAGCCGAGCTAAGCACGTATAGCAAAGGGACGTGCAGCATGCAAGGTTTCTTTCCGTGCAGCATTTACTAATCAGATTTACTAATCAGATTTACTAATTAAATTTACTAATCAGATTTACTAATTAGATTTACTAATCAGATTTACTAAGCGAAGCGTTCCTTCTTTGTTCCGCGTCGAGTTCGTGTTTCAAATATTGTAATTCACTTTTATTGAATCGAAGCATTGCATCGATTATCATTAAGCGACGCGTTATTTTCTTTGTTCCGCGTCGATTCATTGTTTTAAAACGCGTTATTTTCTTTGTTCCGCGTCGATTTATTGTTTCAAATATTATAATTCACCTTTAATGAATCGAGGCAATGCCCCGATTACGATTAAGCTACACTTTTATTTTTATATAAGTACTCGCTCCCTTTCTTTTTCTTCTTCTTTTTTTCATCATCACTTCAACACTTAACTTCTCAACCTCAACCTTAACACTTAACTTCTCAACCTCAACCTTAACACCTAACTTCAACTTCTCAACCTTAACACTTAACTTCAACTTCTCAACCAACTTTAACACTCAACTACAACCACATTCAACTTGGGTAATTATTTTCCTTTTGATTCCTTGCTTTTTGATTCCTTGCTTTTTGATTCCTTGCTTTTTGATTCCTTGCTTCAAGCTAATTATTTTCTTTATTTAGCAATGTCGATTCCCTTCCCTTATAACGCTATGGTCGAGGTCAACCCTTTTAGCACTAGTGGCAACAAGCCAATCAACGAGATACCTAGTCGCTACAAGGATTTCGTAGTCGTTTATGCTAATAGTAGCGTTGTTAATTCAATGTTTACTTGCTATGACGAGGAGGATACCGCTTTGTTTCCAAGACCAATCGGCCTCGAGTACGAATAGAAAGGTCGCAAAGGTTTTATCGACGAGTTCGGCATCAAGCACTACGGTGCTAACAAGGTTAGTAATAACATCTATATTCTATGATCATTGATTGATTTTTTATTTAGAAAGAGAGCGCTCAGGTCCTCTGTCTCCTCGACCACTTTGTCTCTTTCCTTAACGCAATTGGAAAGCAATTCACTCATAAGGATGTCAAGGTTCGATTGATCTTAAGTGATCCTACTCTTAAGCTTTTCGATAGCGATCATACCGAAGCTAAAAGCATCTTGAAGGAGCTATTAATACCATACCCCTTCACTATCGATAGCACCTTAATATACAAACGCCTTACCCTTAAGTTCTCGGATGAAAATGAGTTTAGGTGGAGCAACAAGTGCCAAAAGCTAAGAGAGCTACTTGAGTCAAACGAGATTTATCTGAACCATGCTTACAAGCAAGAGCTTAGGCTAAAGGCGGAGACCGAGTTGAACGTATTCTACGTAACTGCAGAAGGACGGGTCTTTATCAACTCTTTGTAACTAGTAGACTTAGGCTAAAGAACGGGTCTTTACCAACCCTTAGGCCTTTATAATTAATAAATTTGACTAATACTTTGAGTCTCTAATTAGTAAATGTGATTAGTAAATGTGATTAGTAAATGTGATTAGTAAATGTGATTAGTAAATGTAATTAATAAACCTGATTAGTAATTATGCATATGCATATTTTTATGTATATAAACCCTATGGAGTAACCCTACGCCCTATAGGGTTTCCCTATGGGGAGGGGCAGAATTTTGTACCCCCCGTGGGTTCCCCCGTGAGGAGGACTCAAAACTCCGTGGGGCCCCATGGGGCCCCATGGAGCAGCCTAAAAGATACGAGCAGCTTTAATAGCTTTAAAACTAATCTTAGCGAACTGATATATAAGACTAGCATGCTTATTAAAACCGCATTTAAAACATTTAGCTTTAAAATTAAAAGATTAAGACCGGCGACGATTGCGTAATTATTGACTCGAAAGAGCTCGTTTGTAAAGTGCTTGTCGGCTAGCTATATAAGCTCTTTCGTTATTCGAATAATAAGCTGCGAATGCTTTTATTTAAAGGTTTAGATTAGTGATAGACTTTTATTTTTTATTTAAACGTTTTAGCTTTTGATCTATTATTATAAAAAGAGTAAAGCTATCGCATAATAGTGTGTATATCTTTAAAAGAACAAGCTTAATGCAGAAGATCAACTAATAGTAATCATCGTCGAATTGGTCTTTTTTTAAGCTTTTATAAGCTTTTCGGCGGTATACTAAGACGCGTTCTTAATTTTTATTAAAAGAAATTCTAAAGTCTATACGAAAATTAATAAAGGCTTAAAGCTTGATTTGTGTAAATCGGAATGTAATAGCGGTATATATAGTTTTTAACTTTTAGATCATAGTCTTAATATCGAAAAGGTCTTTAATCTTTTAGCGATCGAATTCGCTAAGCTTTCGAAAGAAGTTGAGTTTGAATTTCGCTATTTCGACTCGAAACGCTTTTAAAAGACCTTTATTCTCGTAAATCAATTTATCGTATTTATTTTTATTAAGCTTTTTTAATATTTTTTAAATACTATTAGCGATATCGTGTCTTTGCAAAGATGCTTTAGTAATAGTTGTGTAGCAGTGTTCGGATTCCGAGTGGTTTAATAGATAAGCGACATCCTCGCTTTAAGCGACCGTCTCGATAGTTTCGAACTATTCGTTTAAATTCGATTTGATAAAGGTCTTTACGCTTTTTTATTATCTTGTTTTAGCGAATTTTTCTCGAGTAGTAGCTATATCGATAAATAGATAATAATTGATGTAAGTCGATAGTCGATAGTTGATAATAAAGTAGAAGAAGGGGGAGGGGTTTATTTCTACTAAGTAGTACTTCGCATAAAGCGGGAAGTTAAGCCGGTCGACGAGTTTGCGGGTTGCGTATTGCGAGTTGCGTGTTCCGTCACTTTCTAAGCATTAAAGGCTTATAACTTATAAAAAGATAATTCTTCTTTATAATAAGGAAGCAAAAGGTAGTTTTAAAAGTATTGATTTCGGTTATTTAAAGAAGAAGGAATCTTTATAAAAAGAAAAAGAACTGTATGCAGTTCTCCTTTTACAC
Source organism: Drepanopeziza brunnea f. sp. 'multigermtubi' (assembly GCF_022702325.1). Taxonomy (NCBI): domain Eukaryota; kingdom Fungi; phylum Ascomycota; class Leotiomycetes; order Helotiales; family Drepanopezizaceae; genus Drepanopeziza; species Drepanopeziza brunnea. The sequence continues at coordinate 1,701,311 of NW_027094072.1, read as the reverse complement.
TAGCTAGCTATCCTTTCTTTTAATTAGCAGTTATTATCCAACTTTTCAAGCGTTCTTTAGCAGCAACAGCACAGACCTTATAGAGTGAGAATTTCTTACTCTAACAAGGCCGTTATTATTGCTACTCGGTCTTAGTTTCTCGGAAAATCTAAATGTAGCTCTTAAAAGAAGGGTTTAAAGGCCGCTAAAGTGATTTTAGCTCTTTTCGTATGATTAGCGTATTGCGTAGCGATTAATGAATTAAAAAAGTCGAGTACGCTAAAGCACTCTTTCGTAGCCCTTTATTGTATTATATAACGTAAGTTCGTAACTCCGTTATTTACTTTGCTATAACTTTTATACTTCGTTTTATATTTTTCTTTTCTTTTAAAAACTTTTCGCGCAATCTTTAGATTTCTTCCTTTTCTTCTTTTTTGCTTGATACCTCTTTTTCTTTCTCTTTTAAATTGCGCGAAAGTAAAAGTAGTAGTTAAGATATAATATCTTTTTCGTCCGTAAGGTTTTCGACGGTCTACTTTGATTCGAAGCTTAAAAGTGTTGCTTGTTGCTCTTTTATTTCCTTAAAGATCTACTAATGTTATTGCTTATCGTTTAAGAGCTTAACTATCTTATTAACGTAACCTTTTTGCTTTAAAAAGCATTATACTTCTTTAAACATCAAGTGTTCTTTAAGCTTAATAAAAGTAATAAATTTAAAGCCTCGTCTTATATTGTCTTTCGTTATTATAAAGCTCGTCTAATCTTAACGTAAAAAAGCGTATCGGAATAAGCTTTATAAGTCGTAATCTTTTAGTCTTTTGCACTTCGCATTTAAAAAGTCTTTTACTATCGCTCGAGCCGTAATCTTATTATCGAGCTTTGCGTATAATAGCTCGTTTAAGTCAAATAAGATGCTCGATATCTCGTCGTTTAGTCTTTCCGATAAGTTTAAGTGTCTTAAATATAATAGTTCTTTCGGCTGAATAGCTAGAAGTTCCGTAAGTAGTGATAAGATTCGAAAAGTATAATACCCCGCTCTTTATTAACTAGACTCTTTACCCGGAAGTCTAGTTGCTCGATCTGCTATAGTTGCTATCTGCTTGTACGTAGATCGATCTTATTAATTAAGTTTGCTATATATAGCAAGCGTAGCTTTACAGCTTTAAAGGTTATATATAAGTAACTTGGTTCGGAATCACTCTTCCGTAAGAATAAAGAAAAATCGGTGATATAAATAAGCGACTTAATACGGAATCGCTTTTCCGTTATAAAATATAAAAGTATCAAGGTATAAGAAAGCGATTTGATACGGAATCGCTTTTCCGTTATAAAAGAAAAGAAGTATCGTAATAAAAGAGTATCTTCGCTATAGATTCTTAGCTTCTTTATAATTAATCACTTAATAGTAAATCAACTATTAATTAGTGTTAGATTGCTTTCAAGCGATTAAGAATATATTCGTAAAGTCGTAACGTTCGTTAAAGTACTTGCAATTGCAAAACACTCGGTTGATAAAGTATTTGAATTTTGTCTGCTCTTTAAGGCTTAAAAGAGCTGATTGTGACGAACTAATGAATTCTGACCTTAGAATACAAAGTGAGGAGAGGAAAACAAGAAGCTCAGGAGAGCTCAAGAAGGTTTATATACATGGCTATAAGCGCTAAGCCTGGATAGGTGATCAGCTGATGCAAGTAACAAGGCAGGCTGTCATATTACCCTTTTAAAGAGCTGTCTTAGCTCTCTCAAAAGTATCTGATAAAGGAAGGAAAAAAATTCAATCGTTAACCATAGTTCACGAGTAGAATTGCTAAAAAAAAAAAAAACTAAAAAATACGCCGAAGCTATAAATCGCGATAATCGTCAAGGTTAGCGTCGTAGCTTTTAGAAGCGTTCTATTCCGCTAAAATTTCCTTCCTTTCGTCCGATTTAAACTCGCTTAAACCTTCATTTTCTTTAACGGGTCGGTCCGAGAAAGGGTTTTAAAGAACTCGCTTTTTTATTAAGGGCTTAGCTAAAAAGAGAGTATAGCCAGCTATTTAATAATCGATTGCACCGCAACGGATGCAGCGATTTGATTTGCGCTAAGCTTCGCGCTAATTAAAAGTGCTATAAGGAGCATGCTAAAGAATAAGGTATCGGTCTTTTAATAATTAAGTTTGATTAGCTTCGTAAGCATCGATAAGCTTTATAGCGCCGAGCTCGTTAGCGTATTGCAATTGCTCGAGTTGTTAAGCTCGATCGACTGCTAAAAGGTTAATTAAGTCGCCGAGAAAAGGGCTCGTTGACGTGCGAGAGCGGTTTTAAGAAAAGGCCGATAAAGCCGAAAGTAAAGAAAATCCGTAAGACGAGCCGGAAAGACCGGAAGAGCCGGAAGAGCGTCTAAGCTGCTAGGTGACGTACACGTATTCGATATACGTAGTTAAAAGAGTCAATTAGCTATTTAAACGGGTCCGTATGATTGAGTTTAAACTATTGCGGAACGCAATAATCTTATTAGCGTCGAGCCAAATCTAATAACGAGCAGCGTGCAAAAGTCGTTCGAAGCGTAAGACGTAAATATAAAAAGCGTCCGTACTTTGCTTGCAAGCAAGCAGCTTATCTTTAGCCTTTTAGATTTTGTTTAGATTATCGTAAGCGAAAGCGAGCTGATTTAAAAGAGTATTATAATCTTAATTGCCGGAGTTTTAAGCGGAAGCTAATTGAGTTAAAACTATTGCTTAAAGACCGGGTTCTATATTAAAGTAAACGTAATAGAACTGCGCAATAAGTCCGCTAAAAGCCTTACCGTCGACGAGAAACTTAGCTTTGATTAAAAGGAGCTAAGTATCTTACTATTAAACCGTACCGTTAAACTTATCGAGATCCGGGAAGACGCATTTGCGCTAGCGAGGAGCCATTGTAAACATTCTGCCTGATGGGGTACTTGCTATGGCCACTAGGGCTATACTAGACGGACCTATCTTTTATAAAAGGGCACACATCTCTTAGCTAAAACAATCAACGAGCTTTCCACTTATCTTTTTTAGCACTTCTTTATAAGACTACTAAGGTCTGGCCTTAATATCAGGTTTTTCTATAATACGTCTTTTTTAATGCTTTTATATTGGTGACTTACGCAAGGATTCAAACCTTTGGTCTTTGTCTTTATATAGCTTATTATAATCGCTTGATTCGCAGTTAAGTTGATTTTCGTTTATCATTTAGCTTTTTATACTCAATTACAACTTTAAAACAATCAAAACCTTATTCTCGATAAGTTCGGATACCGAAACGCCGCAATAGCCGAAGTGCAATATTTCGGCTCCTCGGCAAAAACTCTCTTCTATTATCAATAAGAAAGAATTTTCATTTATTAATAAAAATACCCTTTTATACCTTAGCTTTCGTCTTGAATTAAAGCAATTAATATAGTCCGGACTATTTAGCGATGCTAATTAATTAATTCTTAGGTTTTTTATAGTTTTAATCTTGATTATTAGTTTATTTTTATAAAAGGTCTACTTTTTTTAATTTCGGATCGAGAATACTTTATAAAAATCGCTTATTTAGCTTGTAAACTCGGTTCACGAGTTAAAATTAAACAATTCAAAAACCTTTTATTAACCCGATCATTTTTAGCACATATACATGTTTGATTCTTAAAATATTAAAAATCTTTTCAAGATTTTTAATACCGAAATCGGCGCCGAGTTACTTCTCTTTTCGTTAAAATCCTTTGAATTTATTAAATCCTTTAATCGTGTTCTAATAAGCTTCGGACTATCTTTATTTTATTTCGACCTTTAACCGAAACTTTTACTTTTATCGAAAACACTTGCTTTAAAAATGCTTTTTAAAACTAATACCGGTTTTAAGACTTATATTACTCTTCTTTCTTTTGCTTTTCTATTAAGCCTTATGCTAGTTATAATCGACTTTGCTATCTTGCACGCTTTTATAATTGCTCGCATGCTATTGCTAAATGCTTTAAAAGCTTTTTGCTTTAATAATGCTAATATTACCGACTTTATCGAAAAGTACGAAAAGACTTATAATAACTTTAATATCTTTAAAAACGATCGGTTCGTTAAGCTCTTTTATTATTACGATAACCTTTGTAAAGAAGTTATTAAAAGCTTGCTCGAATAGAAAATTAAAAAATTAAGTTGCTTTCGTTAAAGCTTTAAGAGCCGAGTTCTGTAAGAACGATATTTAGCAAATTAAAGATTCGATCGCTTTCTTGCGAGAATTTGCTATGCAAAAACGAGATATTAATGATTTAAAACTATTATCGCACTTTTTTTCGAGTCTTCGAAAAGCTTATTTTAATACACTTTTTAAGCAAGACCGAATAAGGCCGCTTATTCTTTTTCGAATTGCTAATCGGAATTCGAAATAAAACGATTAAGCATTGTAAAGTCGACGAACTTGACTCGGACTTTTATGCTGCTTTCGACGATTTCGCCGCATTCGCTTTTAAGACCGATTAAAGTGTTAAGACTATCGAAGCTATAAATCGAAAGAAGTCTTTTTTAATTAACTTTATTAAAAATATTCAAACTTTGATTAAAGAGCATACCGAGCTAGCTAGCGTGCTTAAGTTTATTAAAAAAGCTCTAGTAATAGTGCCGTTTACTCGTAAACTACGGTTTACGAATGAAAAAAAAGGAAATTAATAAAGTAGGTTTTATAATTAAAAAGTTTTTTAAGCTATAGATCGATGCGATTTATAATCGAATTAATTATTTCGAAGATTAAGTCGCTAACTCAATTGCTCGACGCTTTATTCAATCTTAACTTTAAGTTCGATTCGAAGATTACGACGAAGCTTTTATTAAGTATATCGCTTAAGATGCTTAAAGTAAAATTAGCTTCGGAAGTAGAGTTTATATTACTGCTATTGGCTACGAATTATAAAGACGAAGAAAAAGAAAAGGTAAAGGATACGGGAACTAGATGCAAGATTATAGCTTTTGCGAAAACTTTAAAGACACGACTCAAGCTCTTTATTAATATCGAGATAAGTATAAGGCTTTTAAAGATATAATTAATAAAAGATGTATTTATATTAGTAATTACGAACGCTTTTGCTTAAGACTTAAAAGAATCGGTGCTTTTATTATTTAAAAAAAGCAAAGAAAAACTTAGTTTAAATCTATCGTGCTAAACGTTCGTAAAACGAAATACGATAATATCTTAAAAAATCGATTTATTAGCGAACTTAAGACTTATAAACACTCGCTTTTTTATTAATAATTAATCTAATAGCTAGCTTAATATCAGCTAGATTAAAATGCTTAGCGATTATTTAATTAACTAAATAAGCTTATTATTATTTTTAAAAGATTAGTCGATATTAAAAATATTAATATTATAAAATAGATCAATACGCTTAACTATTTATCTAGTATAAAAGTTGCTTTAGTCGAGATGAACGCTGCCGCAAAAGATAAAGCTAAAAAGCTTTTTTCGCTTTCGAAAAGATCTAAGCTTATTAAGATTAAAAAAAATATTCGATAATAAAAGGAAAAGAATTACGGCACTTTTAAGGCTCGTGCTTTTTAAAAGTCGAGTATTGCTGTTCAGATAAACTCGAAAGATAAGTTGTTCGATAATATAATCGAAAAAGAGTTTTTTAAACTAGTTAAAGCCGACGAAGCTATAAAAGATATAAAAAAAGAAGTTAAGATTATTTAACGAGTGCTAAAAGGAAGGAAAAAGAAGACTTATAAACGAAAGAAGTTTATTAACCTTTACGTTATTATTAAAGCTTAAGAAAAAGCAATAGCGGCGATTATAAAATCGAAAATCGAGGTTTAAATTAAAAACTTATTTAGACTTAGCTTTCGCTTCGATAAACTATTAAGCTATTATATTTTAATAATTCTCGATGCTAAAGAAAACGTGAAAGTCTTTTAAAGTAAGCTTATTTTTATAAATGCCTTAACTATTAAACGTTTAGGTCGAAATGAAGAAAGCAAGCTAGACTTTTTAACGACGCAAATTCGTAAATAACTTATCGCTCGTAATTGCTTCGAAGTAGCGATAAAAACTTTAAAGGTTTTTATTAATATCGACGGTATAATTAAAAGCAAATCTTTTTTCGATAATAGATTTAAAGTTAATATAATAAATAAAAAAGTGGTTAAGATAGCTAAACTATTTATTATAACGGATCGAGCTTTGATTTATATTACCGTATTTAAAGATCTTTATAACTTCGATAAATAAATAAACGACGTCGAAGTTATTATTAGCGGAATCATTAACTACGCTGATTTCTTTATTATTAATAATAGCAGTTACGAAGTTATCTTAAGCATGCTTTTTTTTTTAAATCTTAATTTTCTTTTTTTTATTTTAATAATAACACGATAAAAGCTTCTTTTTAAAACCACGATCGATCTACTTAAGAATAAATTAATATTGCAAAGGATAAGTCGGATTTGATTAAAGACTCGGGAAACTAATAGCTAGTATACAAGCTAAAATAGATGCTAAATTAAAAGAAAGCTTAAAAGGAAATTCCGCCCGTGAACTATAGTTTACGAGTAGATTAACATAAAAACAATAAAATCATAAAAAAACAATTCAACTTAATATTAAGCAAGGCTTATTAAAATTAAAAACATTAAAAATATTTGCAATTAAATTCGATAAATCGAAAAATTTTATATTTATTATCGATAACGATAAAGACCTTTTAAAAAAGAATATAATAAAAGTTAATACGATATATAAGAAGAAGGCGGAAAAGGTTAAATCAATGGATTTAAGAGTGTCGGATAAAAAGATACTTAAAAAAATCGACGATTAGTTTAAGCAGGATAAGAAAGCGAGACCTTTTAAGCTTAAAAGACTTTTTTCGAAATACTTTATTAATAGGTTTTTAAACTTAAAAGTTAGATTAAAGTTAACGAAGGAACGATTCGAAGCATTTACGATTAGCTTTTAAGTCATTTCGAAAAAAAGAGAGCTGCTTTATTAATGCTTTTTAAATCGAAAGAAAGCGATAGCTTAAGATTTTACTTATTTTGGCTAAGTTCGAAAAGAAGTTATACTACTTTAAAAAATCAAGACGGTGCTTTACGAAGCTTAATAAAAAAAAACGTTTACGATACCGAAGGCTTTGCAAGAAATATTTATTATTATATTAAAAGAGCGATTAAAGCAAAAGGTTTTCGAACTATGCTAAAGCTTCTACCGGAACAAGTAGTTTATTATAGCAAAGAAAAAAAAAGGAAAATACAAGCTAATTACTGCTATAATTAAGATAAATCGTATTACGGTTAAAGACGTTAATATTGCTTTAAACGTAGATTAGTTCTTAAACGAATTTGCTAGTCTTACGATAGCTATACTTTTAGATTTCTTTTTTAAATACGATTAATTTTTCTTTAACGTTAAGTTTAAAGATATAATAGCTATTTAAACGCTTATCAGATTGCTTCGAATAATTCGGATACTTATAAAAGCTATTAATTCGATCGCTTAATTCGTTAAGATTATTTATAAGATCTTTATAAATTGTATTCTTAACGTTTGCTTGCTTTATATAAATAACGTAAAAATTAAAAGATCGCGATCCTTTTATAATTATAAAGAAGTTTTGCTTGAAATACGACGATTCGTTTTAAAATATATTTAAAACATCGATAAAGTGCTCGTAAAATTTAAAAGAGCTAAGACGACCGTCGGAACGAAGTTTTAATATTATATACTCGGCTTTAATATCGTTAGATTCGTTACGGATAGCGAAAGACGGCACTTTTAAACCGCTAAAATTAAAAAGATATTAAAATAGATTAGATCCGAAAATGTATCGAAAGCTCGAGCTTTTATTAAAATCTTAATTTATTATAAAATCTAAATTAAAAACTCCTTTTCGATTGCTGCTTTAATTTACGCGACGATAAAAAAAGAAGTCGAATTTAAATAATTAAAACTTTAATAAGAAGCGATAAGGCTGCTTAAAGAAGCTTTGCTTTTTGCTTCCGCTTTTATTAAGATCGATTATAGTAAAAAAAGAAAGAAAATCTATTTAACGATAAACGCTAATCTTAAAAGATAAAAAGTAATATTATAATAAAAGAACTCCGATAAAAAGCGATATCTTGCTAAGTTCGAGAGTGGTCTTTAAAACCTTGCTAAAAGCAAGTACGACGCGATTAAGCGAGAATGCCGCGGTGCTTTAAAAATTATAAAAAAGATAAAAAGCGAGCTATACGAAGTTCATTTTATCTTAAAAACAAACGCTAAAGTATTAATTAATTAACTTAACGGATTAGCGAGCGATTTGGTTAAAGCTTTCGTTACGAATTAAATTGCGTAAATAAGATTAATAAACTTCGAAGTCAAGCATATTTTTAAAATTAAAAACACGGCAGCGGACGGTCTTTTAAAAAATGAAAAGGAGCATCCTTTAGATATTAAAGAAAAAAAGGACGAAGATATTAACGATTAAGTTATTAACGAGCTAAGCATTATTTTAATATTTTCGGTTAAACGACTCGTGAATTATAATTTACGAGTTAAAAAAAGAGTTTTAAAGTACGATTATTCGCTCGAATCTAAGCTTATTGCTTAATTTTTTATTATTTTTAAACGCTTTTTTTCGATTAAGACTTACGACTTTTAGAAGTTCAAAAACAAAGCACTTAATTATTTAGTTAAAGATAATTACTTTTATAAGCGAGCAGATAATTTTTATTCGATTAAATTAGTTATCGATAAAACTTAAAAACGCTATATTATTATTTTCGATGCTTATCGAAAATCCGGACATAAAAGAGCCGAATTAATCTATTATCGCATATCAAAACTCTTTTTTTAAAATAGATGCTACGAAAATTGCAAGGCTTTCGTTTAAAGCTATAAGCTTTATTAAAAACGTAAAGCTAGACGAATAAAAAACTTTTTATACTCGATTTAATTTACTTAAATATAATTAAAAGTTAGTTTAAACGTATTTCGAGTACTTACCACCGATAAAAAGATGACCTGCTTTATATCAGCTAAGGAAGATCTATTTAAATAGCTAAAGAAGCGATTACTTCGATCAGCTAACGCCGAATCTATTATTAAGTTTTTTTAAAAAGATATCGTTTGCCGCTACGGATTATTCGAAAGACTAACTATCGATAAAGGATTCGAAAACAAAGCAATTATTAAAGCCTTCGCTATTAAGTACGAAATTAAAAAGGTTTAAATCTTAAGCTATAATTTAAAAGCTAATAGAATGATTAAGAAAAGATATAAAGACATCTTAAATAGCTTATCGAAAGTTATAAATAAAAGATTTAAAGATTAAGTTCGCAAATTTAATAAAATGCTTTTTGCGGTTCGAATATCGATATACGTATTTACTAAAGTTATCCTTTTTTTTTTAAATTACAAACGAAAAGCTAAGCTACTTTTAAAATTACGATAGCTAGTTTAAAAGTTATTATTATAACAAGAGGTTCGATCTTGCGTTAACTTATTTGCTATAAGGTTTAAACAATTGAAACTTTAAAACGAAGATATCGACGAGATTATTTTAAAGAAAAAGCGCTATCGACTTGCCGTTAAAGCTATTTAAAAACGAATTAAGGTCTTAAAAACGGAACTTATTAAAGAAAGAGACTTAATACTTTTTTACGACGTTAAACGCAGCATCGATATGTCCGCGGATACTAAGCTGGATTATAAATAGTTAAGATTTTATATCGTTTTTAAAGCTTACGATAAAAGTTATTATAAACTTTAAGAAACCGATAAGACTAAGCTTAAAAGCACTTTTGCAGCTAATAGCTTTAAACGATTCTATCGCCGTAATCAAACCTTTTTTCTTTTTAACGACGACGAAAAAAAGAAAAAAGAAGATTCGAGCTCTTTAAATAACTTAAACCTTAATAAATACGAGCCTTTCGACGACGGCAAAAGTGAACCACTTAACTTAAAAGTGATCTTTAGATTTAAGTTTATTAATTTCCAAATCATTTTCTTAACACTTTCGAAAGAATAAAAATTAGCTTATAAAATTATTTTTTAATTTATTTTTTTACTTTGTTTTCTTATTTTCTTATCCTTTCTTTATTTTATACTTATTTTATAAAAGGACGTGCTCTTAATAATCACTCTTTTTGTTTTAATAAAGAAAAGTATTTTTTACGTTTGTTCTTTCACTTTTAAACTTGCCTTTTATTATATTCTTTATTTTTTCTTTATTTTTTTCACTTTATTAGCTATTCACTTGTCTTATATAAATTGTTTTTATTATTTAATTGTTTTTTACTTGTTTTAGGTCTACACGGCTATTTCTTATTTCTTAATCGAAACTGTTCCTTTATTTTAAGCGTGCTTAATTACGTATATTCGAAAGTGAACTGCTATTAAAAAAAGTAGGTCTTTTTTATAAATGTTCTTATATAAGAAAGCTTTCTTCTTCTTTTTTTCAATATTTTCTTTTTTTATATAATAACAATTATAATAATACTATTATCACTCCCTTTTTCACACTTATATAATATTATATTAATATTAACACTTTAATCATTACTTAATTAATCACTATTACTATTAGCTTTATTCCGCTATCTTATATTTGATTTATAAATCGTAATTTACGAGTTAAATATACTTTTTAAGTTAGCCGCCGCTAAAGAAAAAGCTTTTGTCCGAGATGCATTTTTCAACTTATTAATAAGCGAAAAGCAAGCTGTTTTAATCCGACAATCGAGCTTCGAGTTAAAGTTCGAAAAACGAATTATTAAAACCTTTAATAAGTTCTTGCAAACTTACCGTTAAATAAGCAATTCTAATCAACTAGCTATGCTTAAAGTAGCAACCTTCGATTTTAATAACAAATTAAGTAAAAAAGACGACTTGATTTTATAATACGATTAATTCTTGCGAGCCGAATGCGCAAGAAAAAATCTAACGCTGTCGGTATCTTTATATCGACCTTAGCTAGTAGTAGTAGTAGTAGTAGTAGTAGTTGGGGAACTCACCCGTGAACCATAGTTCACGGGCCACTTGGCATGCCTCGCTTAGCATGTCAGCAGTCAAGGGACCTCCAACTTGACTAGTAAACCTATTAGCTAGCTAGTACACGTGATTCTTTTTAATCATATAAAAGGAATCAGCTCCTTTAAGCCTTAAGGAGCAGATAGAATTCAAATATTTTATCAACCGAGTGTTTTGCAATTGCAAGTACTTTGACGATCTTACGAAGTTACGAATATATTCTTAATCGCTTGAAAGCAATCTAACATTAATTAGTGGTTGATTTATTATTAAGTGATTAATCATAAAAAAGCTAAAAATACTTTATAGCGAAGATACTTTTTACTACGATACTTTCTTTTTTTTATAACGAAAAAGCGATTCCGTATTAAGTCGCTTTTTATACTATCGATTTTTCTTATTCTTACGGAAGAGTGATTCCGAACCAAGTCACTTTTATATAACCTTCAAAGCTGTAGAGCCGCGCTTGTTATATATAGCAAACTTAACTAACAAGATCGATCTACGTACGAGCAGATAATAACTATGGCCGATCGAGCAACTAAACCTTTAAGTAAGGAATCTAGCCGACAAAGAGCAATAAGGTATTATACCTTTCGAATCTCTTCACTACTTACGGAACCTTTAGCTATTTAGCTAAAAGGACTATTATACTCAAGACTTTTAAGCCTTTCGGAAGGACTAAACGACGAAATGTCGAGCATTTCATTTAACTTAAACGAGCTATTATACGCAAAGCTAAATAATAAGATTACGGCTCGAGCAATAGTAAAAGACTTCTTAGATGCGAAGTGTAAAAAGTTAAGGGATTACGATTTATAAAGCTTATTTCGGCACGCTTTTTTACGCTAAGATTAAACGAGCTTTACGATAACAAAGGATAATACGAGACGAGGCTTTAAGTTTGCTACTTTTATTAACCTTAAAGAATACTTATTGTCTAAAAGCGTATAATGCCTTTTAAAGCAAAAGGGCTACGCTAATAAGATAGTCAAGCTCTTGAACGACGAGCAGTAGCATTAATAGACTTACGAAGAAATAAAAGAGCAATAAGCAATACTTTTAAACTTCGATTCAAGGTGGACCGCCGAAAACCTTACGAACGACGAAGATATTACACCTTAACCTCTTTTACTTTCGCGAAGCTTAAAAAAAAAGGAAAAAGAGACCTTAAGTAAAAAAGAAAAAAGGAAAGAAATCTAAAGGTTGCGAAAGGAATTTTTAAAAGAGAAGAAAGATATGAAACGAAATATAAAAGCTATAGCAAAGCAAATAGCGGAATTACGGACTTACGCTATACAATTTAACGAAAAGCTACGACGAAGCATTTTAACGTACTCGACGCTTTCAATTTATTAATCGCTACGCAATACGCTAATCATACAAGAGCTAAAATCACTTCAGCGGCTTTTAAACCCTTTTCTTACGAGCTATACTTAGTTTTCTGAAAAGCTTAGGCTTAATAGCAATAATAATAAAGGTCTTAAGATCATTATCGGACCAAATAACAATCGAAGCTACGAGAGCTATACGCTAAAAGAGGACCCGCCAAAACTTAAGAGCGTTCCGGACAAAATCAGCTCTTATTAAAGACAGCGTATAAATTTCCGTGCTTAATTTTAGCAACCCGAAAGAGGAATTCAGCAATCCGAAAGAAGGATCTAGCACTTTCGGACGTACCGACAAGCTACTTATATCTTTTAAAAAGCTACGTATTAGCAAAAGAGAAACCAAAGGTATAAGAATCGCTAAGAGCGCGCTTAAAGGTACGGATATTATTAAGCTAGAGCCTTAGCCGATAACCCGAATAGCTTTAGCGATCCGGACATTGATCGACGAAAAAGAAACGAAAGAGATTAGTAAAAAGATCGAAGCTACGGGTACGAAAGAAGTAAGAACGGGCTTTTTAAACTATTAAAGAGATTCGAAAACGGACTTTTAAAAGACTTCGGATTCGGAAATGAGCTTTTTAAAGATCTTAGAAAAAGACGGACCATCGGCAATTATATCGGTAACCTTTTACCGATTAGACTATTAGCTAAGAAAAGCACGCTTGCGTACGGCACTTTAAGCGCTTTTAACGATAATAATAACGATTTCTTCGAGTTAAAAGCAGCAGACCTTTACTTAAAAGCAAAAAAGTTAATTTTGTTTGCAAAAAGCTTTTTTAAAGAATTAAAGTATTCGAGACTCGACGATAACTTTAAGACTTAATTAAGTATTTTTGCTAATTAAGCAAGCCGATACGAGTTGACCTCCGACGACTATTTAGCGGCGTTCTTTATTATGCTTACGAAAGAAGCTATTACCTTTTATTATAATTACGTTATTAAAGCTAAGCTTTCGACATTTAAAGCTAATGCTATTGCGGTAAAAGACCACTTCGAGACTGACTACCGACGGCAAGCAAAATACGATCGCTAAAAAGAAATTTCGCTAGATTTAATTAAGAAAAAGAATTTAAGGACTTCGCTTAACGAGTGCTTTAAAAAGTTCGCTAAAAAGCTTAAGAGCATTTAAAGCTCTTTACGATTAAGTTTAAAAGATGATCGAAGTCTTATTAACAAGCTGTATTCAATTTATAAAAACGTATTAAAGATTACGATTGCACGAATAAATCTTGCTTTTACTTTTACCGCGGTAATTGCTAATATTCGTCGAGCAATTGCGTTTGCTATTAAGACTTTTCGACCTTTCGCCAAAGCTAAAGCTTACGCGAGCTTTAGCGAGCTATACGATCACACTTGCTTTTAGCATAATATTTTAAAAGCTGACTCCGATTTGAACGAAGAATACGAATGCTTTATTTAAGACCGCTAATACTTCGGAAGTAAAAAAGCTGTTAAAGCTATTAAAGATAAGAAAAAGTATTTTGTTTGCAAAAAGCTAAGTTATTAAAGCATTAATTACACTTTCGACGAAAAGAAAGCATTCGTCGTTAAGTTTCAAAGCTTTAAAAACGCGAAAAAAGTGACGAAAAGCAATTTCTTTTAATATATAGCATCGATTAAAAGCTTGCTATTTGTATTTACGAAAGAATTCGATTAGTTTATCGCAAGCTTATTAAACGAGCCGCTCGAATCGAGCAGCTACGCTAATATATCGAAAGGTTTTGTGATTACTTACGGCACTTTTAACGCTAACGAAGTATATAAACAATTAAAGATTCAAACGGTATTCTACGCTTTTACTAGCTAAGTAAAGACTTAAAAGATGCTCGGACAAGATCCGCGTATGCTCGCGAATAAAGCAAAGACTTATATAGCTTTTAAGTATTTTAAAAACGTATTCATAAGCTTTATAATTGATAGCGGAGCAGCTAATTTCTTTATCGCTAGCTTGCTTTAATTAAAAGCATTTTAAAAGAGGTATTTCGAAATTTAATTGAATATATCTCGAGCAAAAGAGAAATCCGTTAAGTACGGGATCGGCTTTGCTACTTTTATTAAAGCAGTTATTTTAAATACCCTTTTAAGTTAAGTAAAGTTCTACGTTGTAAAAAGCGACGTACTCTTCTTATTTTCATTAGCTAATATAAACAAGTATAAAGTGATCTTAAATAACTTGCGGAACGTGCTAGTTTAAAAAAAAAAGAAATATTAATAATAAGAATATTTAAGCACGTATAAATGCTATTAAGTAAAGAGCACGCTGCTACTTATTATAATACCGAAGGCGAGACCGTTTATTACTATTTTATAAAAGAGCAATTAAAGATTATCTATAAGCGTTTTAGCCACTTTTTAACAAGTCGATTTACTGCTATTCTTAAAAAGGCCGAGCACGAATTCAAACGGGACTTGCTTTATAACATTTAAAAGTTTTGCTATTATTGCTAAGTATTCGGACGCTTTTTAAAAAGGTTTAGTATTAAGCTTAAAGATGATATTGACTTTAATAACACGGTATACGTAAACGTAATGCACTTTAACGGCAAAAACGTATTGCACGTCGTTTGCGATTTTATTAATTTTTAAGCCGCTATTTTTTTTAAAAGCATATCCGCATAGCACTTATTTAAAAATTTCAATCGATATTAAATTAACACTTACGTCGAACCTTTTATAAACGTCGTGCACGATTCCGAAACTAATTTTAATTTAATAACGTTCCGAAGCTATTTTAAAAGTATTAATAGCACTTTAAAGCAGATGCTTATAAAAGCCTATTATAGCGTCGAGTTAATAAAACGCTATTACGTTTTTATACGACGCGCTTTTAAGATCGTTACAAAAGAGCTTCTTAAGGTCTTAAAAAAGGATCGGCTTTAAATAGTTATTAAAGCTATTAATAATACGGCGGGACTTAATAGCTTAGTCTTTACGCTTTTCGTTTTTAATACTTTATCGAAGCTAACGGAACAAGATCGACTTGCTGCGTTTACTTAAGAGCGTGCTGCTGCTATTAATAAAGCTATAAAAAAAGTACGAAAATGTTACGCCGTTAAGCAAGTTAAGGACGCGCTTAAAAAAAAGAATAAGTTAATTACGAAATATACTTTAAACCTTTTTATTAGTTCACGAGTACTCGTGTAATAAGAAAACTAAAAGTGGAAAGGCCCTTTTCAACTGCTTAGCAAGCAAAGGTATACGTGCATAATAGCATGTCCGAGACTTACGGAATTCAAGTCAACCTTAATAAAACCTTATTACTTTAAAGTTGAAAAGCTGTTAAAAGAATTGCAAATACTTAAAGTAAAGGTAAAAGAAGATCAAAGTAAAAGCGAAAAAGAGCTAGAACTGCGAAATTCGCTTAAACCTTAATATTCGCTTAATCCGAAAAGCTCGCTAAGATTAGCAAACAGCTTTTTTAACTTTCAACTTATCAATTCTTGAAGATTAATAATATTAACGGTCTAAATACTTTATTAAAAGTACGATTTTAATATCTCGATCGTGCTTAACGAAGAAGAGAACGATTCTTACGCTTTATTTATTAAGGATTTCGAAGTATTTGTTACCGATAAAGAACGCCGGGATTATAAGCTTTTAGCTAAGCTACGAGCCGAAAGAATTATTAAGAGCTTCGAAGCACCGTTTTAAAAATTTAAAGCAAAAGAATTAACAAGATTAATAGCTTAAAGCATCTTTTAAATGATCTCGAGCATCGATCTACGTATTAAAAGCGCTAAGATCTTCGGATCTAAGTTTGTTAATAAAATTAAAAGCAAAAGAACACTTACGTTATACGAAAAGTCTCGTATAATAGTTTAAGCTTTTTAAGATAAAAGCAAAACGAAAGTATTTACCGAATCACTTACGATGCAACGAGCGAGTTAAAGACTCTGTTATGCTTTAACTCTTTCTTTAATAAAGGATTACGAATATTAAGTTTATAATAAAGATATTACGCAAGTTTATACTTAATCAAGCACGAAGCTTATACGGATAATCGTCGTGCGATTATTTAAAGAAATCACTTATCGATTCTCTTTCGGCACTTTATTTTTTATAATTAATCTTTTATATAGCATTTTCGAAGCAAGAACGCATTAATATAAGCGTTTTTTAAAGCATTTTATAAATAACTTTGAAATAAAGCAATCGAGCTTTAATTCTTGCCTTTTTATATTAATTAATAAGGATCAGTTAAGAATAGCTGCTTTATAAACGGATGATGTTTTTATAGTTATCAATTTAATTATAAAAGTAAAAGAAGAAAAAGAGTTGGTTAAATCTAAGCTAAAGAGCAAAGAAATAAAGACCTTTATACACGCTGAACCGATGATTTTCAATAGATGCAAGCTATCTTTAGATAAAAACGGATTCGGATTATCAATCGAGCAAAAAGGATAAGGTAAGAGGCTTGCCGTGATCATGCCCGATTCAATTATACGAGCTAAAAAGTACTTAAAGCAACGTGCTCGAAAAGCGTATTGTAGAAGCACCCAAAAGATGTACTGTACAGAAGCCTGGCTCTGAGGCTAGACCTCATAGTTTTACAAAAGAAGTATTAGAAAAGGTAAATGGAAAGCTCGTTGATTGTTCTAGCTAAAAGATGTGTGCCCTTTTATAAAAGATAGGTCCGTCT
The DNA here is from genome assembly GCF_022702325.1 of Drepanopeziza brunnea f. sp. 'multigermtubi'. Classification (NCBI taxonomy): domain Eukaryota; kingdom Fungi; phylum Ascomycota; class Leotiomycetes; order Helotiales; family Drepanopezizaceae; genus Drepanopeziza; species Drepanopeziza brunnea. The sequence continues at coordinate 1,684,316 of NW_027094072.1, read as the reverse complement.
AGTGTGGCCTTAATAGCTATAGCAAGTACCTTATCAAGCAAGGTGTTTACATCCGTCCTCTTATAAAATAGGTAAGCGCCTTCGCTTATTATCAAGCAAAGAAGAAAAAAAGAAGGGTATAAAAAAAAGAAAAATCTAGTATACAAAAAAAAAAAAGTATCTTGTTTTTAAACTCTAAACATCTAAACATTTAAACTACGCTTTGGCAGCTTCTTTATAGTCTTTTTCCGTGCTTACGTCCTCAACTCCTTCGTTCTCTTTAAGCTAAGAAAGTCTTCTTTTCTTAGCAAAGCTAACATTAAACGATAACGTGTTAATAGCAGCATCTTTAAGGGTGAAAGAGCGCGTGTCGTTCTTGCGCTTGTTAGTAGCATCGTTGATAAGTGTGAACTTGGCCGACGGAAAGTCAGCGAAGCTAGAATAAAGTCCGGAGCCATTAGTTAAGTCGTCTTCGTTTTCAAGCAAGTTATCTAAGGCTTTTATAGCCTTATCGAATGCGCGGTTTAAGGATTCCGATTAAGAAGAGGATCTTTTAAAGTTGCCGATTTAACTCGTAAACCGTAATTTACAAGTAGATTTCGCACTTTTTAAAGTGATCTTTACATTTGAATCGGAGTCGTTAAAAGACAACTTAATCGGTCGCAAGCTCTTTTTAAAATCCTTCAACTTGTCGGCGTTTATAAAGTCGTTAGCTCGGCGGCTCTTGCTTTTAAAAAAGGACTTGGCTTCGTAAGTCTTGGCTTTAGCATTTAAAACGATAGCAAATCTCTTTTTAAATGCCGAAAACAATTTCTTTTTATGCTTGATAAAGTATTCTTAAAACTAAGTCCGGGATATAGCAAAAATAGCGGTCAATTCTTTTATTACTCGAAGTTCGTTCTAATCTTTTCTTTCGATCAAAGCTTTTAATACGAAACTGACGTAATCTAGCTAGATTATAACGGCGAAAGGCTAGCTTGATTCATTGATGATTCTTTATCGAAAGGTTAGCGGCATACGTTTTAAGACGATAGTGTAAGCGTGCTTTACAAAGCTGACTTTATTTTCTAAAGTATTATCGTTTAGCAAAGCGATATAGTTGTTAAAGAAGATGGCTCATCCGCAAAAGGAATCTTAAAAAGCGTTTATATTTAAAAAAACACTTTGTTTCGTGATAACGGATATAAGAATAGCGAGATTATTAATTATAGCGAAAGGTTAACGAAGCGTAATGTTCTTGAAAGCATTTAAAGTCTTCGACTTAAGTTCAAAAGCTTTTTATCTAGCGGTCTTTCTAAAAGTAATGTCGTAAGTATAGCTTTTGGGCTAAATAGCTAAGCTTCTGATCTGATTCTTTACGCCGTAAGATATTAAGTAATAATCTAAAACTTTGTCTTTTATTCGTGAACTACGGTTTATAAATCGTTTAGTATTAGCGTCGTGTTTGGTCGTAATCACTCGAACATTATTGTTGCATCTAAAGAGCTAAAAGGGTTCCGGATAAGCGATAAGCTTATAGTTCCCGTCTCGGCGATTAAACAAAGCAGCAAAGTATAACTTATAATAGCTTCGAAAGACTTGCTAAGTCAAGGAGTGCATTATATTAAAGAATGCACTAGTCGGGGCTCTTTTTAAGTCATTGGTCCGAAAGTAGTAGAAGTACATCTAGATCTCTTTATTTATAATAGTAAAGAAGGTCTGATTGCCGTGCTTATCGTTTAAAAAAGAAGCTCTTAATATAAGCTAAACTTTCGTATAGCTACTCGCATCTATAGTGTTAAAGAGGCTGTTCTTTTAAGCGGTGCTTATTAAGCTAGTGCTTTAGTTCAGCTTGTTAAAGGACATCGGTTTGGTTTTAAACTTAGAAAAGCTTAAGTTAGATATTCTTTTAACTAAAGTATTGCTTTTAATCTTAATAGCGAATATCGATTGATTGCTCGAGTAAAGTATAAAGTTGTTAAAGGCGTTAGTTTAAAAGGCTTCGATAAATCGATATAAGTTAAAACGGATCACTATTATTATAAAGCTTTTCGTAGCTAGCTTAAGATATTTAGCGTATTCGAAGGTATAAACTTCGTAAAAGACTCTTTTTAATAGGTCGGTAGCGGACGGTAAGACTTTGCGGCTAAAGCGGAGCTTCGTTTAAACGTTTAAGTCAAAGAGTTCTTTGAATCTATCTTTAAATTTTAATACGTTCTTTACTTTTTAAGAAACCCTTATGCAGTCGTAATCGTCGTCGTTAAAGCTTAAATTAAAAATCTCGGATAATAAAAAGTAGTTCATTACTTTGCTTCCTTCTTTACTTACTTTTATTTAGTTACGACGGTCGAAAAGTCGTAAGATCGCGTTATTAGAAAATTCGTTTTTTAAAAGCTTGCGGATCTAGCTGATAGCTTTCTTAGTTGATTTCGCGGCAACTTAAAAAGCATTATCGATATTCTCGTTTAAGTTTAAACGATCAAGAGCTAATTAATAAAAGTCTTAGCAAAAGTTGATAAAAGCTACGTCTATACTTATAAAGTCTTTAATCTCGATAAGTCCGAAGCAGCGGTTCGATATAGCTTTAGTTAGTTCGTACTCGAAGCTGTTTCTTTCTTTAACGGATAGTGCTAATAGCAGCTAGTTCTCGAGAAAGTCGCGTTGCACTTCAAGTCTAAAGGCTAGAAAAGAGTTCGCGTCGATAGACTTGCGTAAAGTAGACATAATCGAAGCAATCAGTTTAACGTTCGAAAGCTTATTAGCAAAAGATAACGTCGATTTTTAAGACAAAGCTAATGATAACGAAAAGCGCGTAATAAGTGATTTAAGCAAAAGGGTCTTAAGCGCAAAAAGTTGATTTAATCTCGCTTCGATTGTTAAGTCATCTTTTATTCGTAAACCATAGTTTACGAATAGAATTTCGAATTCGGGTTCTTTTTATAAGACGAAATTCTAAGTTTGATTTTCGTCGGCAAACTTTATACGTTCTTTAAGCTCGTCGTATTCGCTTTTAATATTGTCGAAAGCTAAAATCAACAAGCTATATAATAAGACTTTTAGTCTTAGCTTCTTTAAGAGTCTTTCGTTAAGAATAGCGATCTTATCTTTTTACTTAGTATTGTTCTTGTCTTTTACGGTTTAGCAAGTGAAGTTAACTACCGTAGCATTAAGCTTAATAAACTTGCGTCTTCGAGTTATATTAGCTGTAGTCTTTTAGAAAGCGACGTAAGCAATAATATGGTAGTTAATGACTTAGATAGCGTAAGCGTTAAAAGTGCAGTTCTTTAGAATAACGCTTAATTAGCGAGCGCTACGGACTAAAGTGCATACAGCTTTAAGATAGTCGTTATATAGCAATTGCTTTCGAGCGCCGTCGAAGGCTTTCTTAATTCGTTTGTGTCTTTCGGCGTTCTTATTGCGTAAAAAGTGGATAGCGGTGACTTTGATAGTAAACTGGTCGTAAGCCGAAAAAAGGTCTTCGGCGTTTATATTTTTTCTTGCGCATTCGGCTCGCAAGAATTAATCGTATTATAAAATCAAGTCGTTTTTCTTACTTAATTTGTTGTTAAAGTCGGAGGTTGCTACTTTAAGCATAGCTAATTGACTAAAGTTGCTTATTTAACGGTAAGTCTAAAAGAACTTATCGAAGGTCTTAGTAATTCGTCCTTCGAACTTCAGTTCGAAATTCAATTGTCGAGCTAAAGCGGCTTGCTCTTCGCTTATTAATAAGCTAAAAGGTGCATTACGGACAAAGGCTTTTCCTTTAACGGCGGCTGACTTAAGAAGCATATTTAATTCGTAAATTACGGTTTACGAGCTAAACATAAGATAACGGAATAAAGCTAATAGTAGTGGTGATTGATTAAGTGATAATTAAAGTCGTTAATATTAATATAGTATTATATAGTTATAAAGAGGGGGTAATAGTGGTATTATTGTAATTATTATTATATAAAAAAAGAAAATGTTAAGAAGAAAAAGAAAAGAGCTTTCTTATATAAGTACATTTATAAAAAGGACTTACTCTTTTTAATAGCAGTTCACTTTCGAATACACGTGGTTAAGCACGCTTAAAATAAAAGAACAATTTTAAATAAGAAATAAGAAATAGCCGTATAAGCTTAAAACAAGTAAAAAAACAATCAAACAATAAGAACAATCTATATAAGACAAGTAAATAGCTAGTAAGGTAAAAGGAACAAAGAAAGAATAGAAAATACAATGAAAGGCAGGTCTAAAGGTAAAAGAACAAACGTAAGAAATACTCTTCTTTATTAAAATAAAGAAAGTGATTATTAAAAGCACGTCCTCTTATAAAATAAGTGTAAAACAAAAAGAGGATAAAAAAGTAAGAAAAACAAAATAAAGGAATAGATTAAGAAACAGTTTTATAAGCTAATTTTTATTCTTTCGAAAGTGTTAAAAGAATGATTTAAAAGTTAATAAACTTAAGTTTCGAGATCACTCTTAAATTGAATAGTTTACTTTTGCTGTCGTCGGAAGGCTCGTATTCGCTAAGATCCGAGTTGTTTAAAGAGTCCGAATCTTCTTTTTCTTTTTCTTCGTCGTCTTTATTAAAAGGAAAAAAGGTTTAATCGCGGCGGTAAAATCGTTTAAAGCGGTTAGCTGCAAAAGTGCTTTTAAGTTTAGTCTTATCGGTTTCTTAAAGTTTATAGTATCTTTTGTCGTAAGCTTTAGAAACGATATAAAGTTTTAGCTATTTATAATCTAGTTTAATATTCGCGGATATGTCGATGCTGCGTTTGACGTCGTAAAGCAGTACTAGGTCTTTTTCTTTAATAAGTTCCGACTTTAAGACCTTGACTCGTTCTTAAGTAGCTTTAGCGGCAAGTCGATAGCGTTTTTTCTTTAAAATGATCTCGTCGATATCTTCGTTTTAAAGTTCTAATTGTTTGAACTTTATAACAAGCAAGTTAGCGCAGGATCGAACCTCTTGCTATAATAGTAACTTTTAGACTAGCTATCGTGATTCTAAAAGTAGCTTAGCTTTTCGTTTGTAATTCAAGAAGAAAAAGATAACTTTAGTAAGTGCGTATATCGATGTCCGGATCGCAAAGAACATCTTATTAAATTTGCGAACTTAATCTTTAAATCTTTTATTTGTGACTTTCGATAAGCTATTTAAGATGTCTTTATATCTTTTCTCGATCATTTTATTTGCTTTTAAATTATAGCTCGAGATCTAGACCCTTTTGATCTCGTACTTAATAGCGAAGGCTTTAGCAATTGCTTTGTTTTCGAGTCTTTTATCGATAGTCAGTCTTTTAAATAATCCGTAACGGCAAACGATATTTTCTTAAAAAAACTTAGCAATAGATTCGACGTTAGCCGATCGAAGTAGTCGTTCTTTTAATTATTTAAATAGATCTTTTTTAGCTAGTACGAAGCAGGTCATCTCTTTGTCGGTGGTAAGTACTCGTAATACGTTTAAGCTGACTTTTAACTATATTTAAATAAGCTAGGTCGAGTATAAAAGGTTTTTTGTTCGTCTAGCTTTACGTTTTTAATAAAGCTTATAGCTTTGGACGAAAGCCTTGTAGTCTTCGTAGCATCCGTTTTAAAAGAAGAGTTTTAACGTACGGTAGTAAGTTGATTTAGCTCTTTTATATCCGGATTCTCGGTAAGAATCGGAAATAGTAGTATAGCGTTTTTAAGTTCCGTCGATAACTAGCTTGATCGAGTAAGAATTGTCTGCTCGCTTATAAAGGTGACTATCTTTGACCAAGTAATTAAGTGCTTTGTTCTTAAACTTCTAGAAGTCGTAAGTTTTGATCGAAGAAAAGCGTTTGAAAGTGGTAAAGAATTAAGCAATAAGCTTAAAGTCGAGCGAATAATCGTGCTTCAAAACTCTTTTTTTAGCCCGTAAACTATAGTTCACGAGTCGTTTAATCGAAAATACTAAAACAATGCTTAGCTCGTTAATAACTTAATCGTTAATATCTTCTTCCTTTCTTTCTTTAATATCTGAAAGATGCTTTTTTCTTTTTTTAAAAAGACCGTCCGCTATTGTGTTTTTAATCTTAAAGATATGCTTGACTTTAAAGTTTATCAATCTCATTTACGCAATCTAGTTCGTAACGAAAGCTTTAAGCAAATCGCTCGCTAATCCGTTGAGTTGATTAACTAGTACTTTAGCGTCGGTTTTTAAAATGAAGTAAACTTTATATAATTCGCTTTTTATCTTTTTCATAGCTTTTAAAGCACCGCGGCATTCTCGCTTGATCGCGTCGTATTTGCTTTTCGCAAAGTTCTAAAAACTACTTTCGAACTTAGCAAGATATCGCTTTTTGTCGGAATCCTTTTGCTGCAATACTGCTCTTTATCTTTTAAGACTAGCGTTTACCGTTAAGTAAATTTTCCTTCCGTCTTTGTTATAATCGATCTTGATAAAAGCGAAAGCAGAAAGCAAAGCTTCCTTAAGCAGCCTTATCGCTTCTTACTAAGGCTTTAACCATTCGAATTCGACTTTCTTTTTTATAATCGCGTAGATTAAAGTAACAATCGTAAAGAAGTTTTTGATCTAGATTTTATAATAAACTACGATCTTAATAAAAGCTCGCGCTTTCGATATATCTTCGCACTTAATCTATTCTAATATCTTCTTAATTTTAGCGGTCTAAAAGTAGCGTCTTTCGCTATCCGTAACGAATCCAACGATATTAAGACTAAGCATATAGTATTAAGACTTCGTTCCGACGGTCGTTTTAGCTCTTTCAAACCTTACGAGCACTTTATCGATGTTTTAAATATGTTTTAAAACGAATCGTCGTATTCCGAGCAAAACTTCTTCGTAATTGTAAAAAGATCGAGATCTTTTAACTTTTACGTTATTTATATAAAGCAAGCAGACGTTAAGAATGCAATTTATAAAGATCTTGTAAATGACCTTAACGAATTAAGCAATCGAATTAATTGCTTTTATAAGTATCCGAGTCATCCGAAGCAGTCCGATAAGCGTTTGAATAGCTGTTATATCTTTAGACTTAACGTCGAAAAAGAATTGATCGTATTTAAAAAAGAAGTCCAAGAGTATAGCTATCGTAAGACCGGCAAATTCGTTCGAGAACTAATTTACGTTCGAAGCAATATTAGCGTCCTTAACCGTTACACGATTCATCTTAATTACAGCAATGATCAGCTTATATTTTCTTTTCTCTTTTTTTATTATAATAAACTATTTGTTTCGGTAAAGGCCTTAGCATAGTTCGAAGACCTTTTGCTTTAATCGTTCTTTTAATATAAAGATGACTATTTCTTATAAAGCTTTCGGCACGATAAACGTTTTCTTTTGTTAAGCTTCGTAAAGTATCGTTTTAATCTTTTAAAGTAGCATAACTTCTTTTTAGACTTGGCTAAAATAAGTAAAATCTTAAGCTATCGCTTCCTTTCGATTCAAAAAGCATTAGTAAAGCAGCTCTTTCTTTTCCGAAGTGATTTAAAAGCTAATCGTAAGTGCTTTAAATCGTTTTTTCGTTAATCTTAATTTAATCTTTAAGTTTGAAAACCTATTAATAAAGTATTCCGAAAAAAGTCTTTTAAGTCTAAGAAGTTTCGCTTTTTCATTTTGCTTAAACTAATCGTCGATTTCTTTAAGTATCTTTTTATCCGATACTTTTAAATCCACCGGTTTGACTTTCTCTGCTTTCTTTTTGTATATCGTATTAACCTTTACTACATTCCTTCTTAAAAGGTCTTTATCGTTGTCGATAATAAACATAAAATTTTCCGATTTATCGAGTTTAATTGCAAATATTTTTAATGTTTTTGATTTTAATAAGCTTTGCTTAATATTAAGTTGAATTGTTTTTTTGTGATTTTGTTGTTTTTATACTGATCTATTCGTAAACTATAATTCACGGGCGGAATTTTCTTTTAAGCTTCTTTTTAGCTTAGCATTTATCTTAATTTATATGCTAGCTATTAGTTTCTCGAGTCTTCGACTAAATCCGACTTGTCTTTTGCAATAGTAATTTGTCTTTAAGTAAATCGATCGTAGTTTTAAAAAGAGGCTTTCATCGTGCTATTATCGAAGTAAAAGAAAGAGAGTTAAGATTTTAAAAAGAAAAGCATGCTTAAGATAATCTCGTAACTGCTATTGTTAATAATAAAGAAATCGGCGTAATTAATGATTCCGCCGATAATAACTTCGACGTCGTTTATTTACTTATCGAAATTATAGAAATCCTCGAACACGGTAGTGTAAACCAAAGCTCGATCCGTTATAATAAGTAGTTTAGCTATCTTAACTATTTCTTTGTTTATTACGTTAACTTTAGATCCGCTATCGAAAAAGGATTTGCTTTTGATTATACCGTCGATATTAATAAAAACTTTTAAAGTCTTTATCGCTACTTCGAAGCAGTTGCGAGCGATAAGTTGTTTGCGAATTTAAGTCGTTAAAAGGTCTAGCTTGCCTTTTTTATTCCGACTTAGACGTCTAATAATTAAAGCGTTTATAAGAATAAGCTTACTTTAAAAGACTTTTACGTTTTCTTTAATATCAAGAACCATTAGAATATAATAGCTTAATAGTTTGTCGAAGCGAGAGCTGAATCCGAATAAGTTTTTAATCTAGACTTCGATTCTTGATTTTATAATCGCCGCTATTACTTTTTCTTAAGCTTTAATAATAACGTAAGAGTCAATGAACTTCTTTCGTCTATAAGTCCTTTTCTTCCTTCTTCTTAGCATTCGCTAAGTGATTTTAATCTTTCTTTTTACATCTTTTATAGCTTCGTCGGCTCTAGCTAGTTTAAAAAGTTTAAAAGACTCTTTTTTAATTACATTATCGAACAACCCGTCTTTTAAGTCTATTTTTATAGCAATACCCGATTCTTAAAAGGCACGAGCCTTAAAAGTGCCGTAGTTCTTTTCTTTTTATTATCGGACATTCTTTTTAATTTTAATAAGCTTAGATCTTTCCGAGGCTAAAAAAGACTTCTTAGCTTTGTTTTTTGCGGCAGCGTTGATTTCGACCGAAGCAACTTTTATACTGGATAAGTGGTTAAGCGTGTTGATCTACTTTATAGCGTTGATGTTCTTAATGTCGATTAGTCTTTTAAAGATAATGGTAAGCTCTTTTAGCTGATTAGTTAATTGCTAAGCATTTTGATCGAGCTAGTATTAAGCTAGCTATTAGATTGGTTGTTAATAAAAGAGCAAGTGTTTATAAGTCTTAAGTCCGCTAGTAAGTCGATTCTTTAAGATGTTGTCGTATTCCGTTTTACGAACGTTTAAAACGATAGATCTAAACTAAGTCTTTTTTTGCTTTTTCTAGATAATAAAAGCGCCGATCTTCTTAAGCTTTAAGCAAAAGCGTCCGTAATCATTAATATAAATATATCTTTTATTAACTATATTTTTAAAGGCTTCATATTCATCTCGGTATTAATAAAGAGCTTGAGTTATGTCTTTAAAGTTCTCGCAAAAGCTATAATCTTGCATTTGATTCTCGTATCTTTTATCTCTTTTTCTTCTTCGTCTTTATAGTTCGTAGCCGATAGCAATAATCTAAACCTTACTTTCGAAGCTGACTTTACTTCGAGCATCTTAAGCGGTATACTTAATAAAAGCTTCGTCGCGGTCTTCGAATCGAACTTAAAGTTGAAATTAAATAAAGCGTCGGGAAATTAAGTTAACGACTTAGTCTTTGAAGTAATCAATTCGATTATAGATTGCATTAATCTGCAAGTTAAAAAACTTTTTAATTATAAAACCTACTTTATTAATTTCTTTTTTTTCACTCGTAAACCGTAGTTTACGAGTAAACGGCATTATTATTAAAGCTTTCTTAGCAGACTTAAAAACGCTAGCTAGTTCGGTGTGTTCTTTAACTAAAGTCCGAATATCTTTAATGAAGTTAGCTAAAAGAGACTTTTCTCGATTCATAGCTTTAATAGTCTTAGCACTTTAATCGGTCTTAAAAGCGAATGCGGCGAAGTCGTCGAAAGCGGCATAAGAGTTTAAATCGAGTTCGTCGACTTTATAATGCTTAATTGTTTTGTTTCGGATTCTGACGAGCAATTCGAAAAGGAACAAGCGGCCTTATTCGGTCTTGTTTAAGAAGTGTATAAAAGTAAGCCTTTCGAAGACCCGAGAGAAAGTGCGATAATAGTTTTTTAAGTCGTTGATATCTCGTTCTTATATAGCAAATTCTCGTAAGAAAGCGATCGAGTCTTTAATCTGCTAAGTATCGTTTTTACGAAACTCGGCTCTTAAGGCTTTAACGAAAGCAGCTTAATCTTTTTTAGCTTTTTATTCGAGTAAGCTCTTGATGACTTTCTTACGAAAGTTATCGCAATAACGAAAGAGCTTGATAAACCGATCGTCTTTAAAGATATTAAAGTTATCACAAGTCTCTTCGTACTTTTCGATAAAGTCGGTGATATTAACACTATTAAAGCAAAAAGCTTTTAAAGCACCTAGCAATAGCATGCGAGTAGTCATAAAAGCGTAAAGGATAGCAAAGTCGATTATAACTAGCGTAAGGCTTAGTAAAAGGACAAGAAGAGCAAAAGGAAAAAGAGTGGTATAGATCTTAAAACCGGTGTTTATTTTAAAAAGCATTTCCGAAGCAAATGTTTCCGATAGAAGTAGCGGTAAAGGTTCAAGTTAAAAGTCGAAGTAAGATGAAGATAGTCCGAAGCTTATAAGAATACGATTAAAAGATTTAATAAATTCAAAAGATTCTAACGAAAAAGGAAATGACTCTGCGCCGACTTCGATATTAAAAATCTTAAAAAGGTTTTCGATATTTTAAAGATCAAATATATATATGTATTAAAAAAGATCGGGTTGATAAAAGGTTTTTAAATTGTTTAATTTTAATTCGTAAACCGGGTTCACGAATAAAATAAGCGATTTTCGCAAAGTATTCTCGATCCGAGATTAAAAAGAATAGACCTTTTGCAAAAGTAAACTAATAGTCAAGATCAAAACTATAAAAAACTTAAGAATCAATTGATTAGCTTCGCTAACAATTCCGGATTATATTAATTGCTTTAATTTAAGATAAGAGCTAAAGTACGGAAAGATATTTTTACTAATAAATAAAAATTCTTTCTTATTAATAATAAAAGAAAGTTTTTGCTAAAAAGCCGAAATATTGCACTTCGGCCATTTCGGCGTTTCGATGTCCGAACTTATCGAGAATAAGGTTTTAATTGTTTTGATATTGTAATTATAAAGTGAAGTGCTAAATAATAAACGAAGATTAATTTAATTACGAATCAAGCGATTGTAATAAGCTGTATAAAGACAAAGACTAAAGGTTTAAATCCTTGCGTAAGTCACTAATATAAAAGCACTTAAAAGATGTACTATACAAAAGCCTAGCTTTGAGGCTAGACCTTATAGTCTTACAAAAGAAGTGTTAAAAAAGGTAGGTGGAAAGCTCGTTAATTGTTCTAGCTAAAAGATGTGTGCCCTCTTATAAAAGATGGGTCCGTCTAGTATAGCCCTAGTGGCCATAGCAGGTACCCCATCAGGCAAGGTGTTTATAGTATTTAGCTATCATTTGCTATTTAAAAGCATCTTATGCTTTATCGATAGCTACTTAATACTAGGAACCGAAAGACGAAGATTATAAAGCCCTTAATAAAGTGATCTAATAGCTGATCGATCACTTAACTCGAAGGATTTATTACGTGCTTTTAAACTTAAAAACGGCGAAGCTTTTCGTATTCGTAAACAAAGCGTTTGCTAACAACGCTGACCTTAGCTCTTAAATCGGTTTCGTAGCTATCTTTAATAATAAAGCTTACGTAAATAAAAACGAGTTCATTTTAACGAGTAATATCTTTTATTAAGTGTTATAAAAGTGCAAAAAAGTGATAAAAGCGGTATTAGCTTTTAAGCTATACGCTATATCTTTAAGTATCGATATAACTATTATTATATCGATTATTTTTGCTTAAATCACAATCTAGCTAAGAATCCTTAATTTCTTCGTGGTTATGTGCATTAACTCTTATTTGCTTTACGAATGCATAATAAAGCTAAAAACTATTAAAGAAAAGCGCTTTGTAATCGATATTATAGCTATTCGAGAGTTATACGAGAAGCGAGAGCTCTTTAAAGTACGCTAGATCGAAAGCAAATCTAACCTTATTAACGCTATGACCAAAATCGAGGCTAACACTTCTTTGCAAAAGCTAGTTCTAACTAATACTTTAAAAATGCAAATGGATAGATAAGTAGAAAGGCCGTTATAAAAAAGGGAAAGAAGAGATTGTGTTTCTTTTGTTTGTTTAATTACCTTTGCTTGATTACTTTCCTTCTTTTTTCGATCGATATAATAGTTAGCAAAGCACTGCTTGCTAAAGAAAGAGTTGCCGGTGTCGGTATCTTTATATCGACTTTAGCTAGTAGTAATAATAGTAATAGTAGTTAAGGAACTCACTCGTGAATTATAGTTTACGGGCCACTTGGCATGCTTCGCTTAGCATATCAGCAGTTAAAGGACCCCCAACTTAACTAGTAAACTTATTAGCTAGCTAGTACACGTGATTCTTTCTAATCATATAAAAAGAATCAGCTCCCTTGAGCCTTAAGGAGCAGACAGAATTCAGATACCTTATCAACCGAGTGTTTTGCAATTGCAAGTACTTTGACGACCTTACGAAGTTACGAATATATTCCTAATCGCTTGGAAGCAATCCAACAAACGCCGAAAACCTTTTTTCGGCTTACGATTAATTTACTATCAAGGTCACCGCTATCCATTCTTTACGCAATAAAAACGCCGAAAGATATAAACGAATTAAAAGAACTTTTAACGGCGTTAAAAGTTAATTATTATACGACGATTACCTTAAAGCTATATACACTTTAGTCCGCAGCGCGCGCTAATTAAGCGTTATTTTAAAAACCTGCACTTTTAACGCTTACGCTATTTAAGTTATTAATTATTATATTATTACTTACGTCGCTTTTTAAAAAATTATAGCTAATATAGCTTGAAAACGCAAGTTCATTAAGCTTAATATTACGGTAATCAACCTTACTTGCTAAACCGTAAAAGATAAGATTAATATTAAGTAGAAAGATAAGATTGCTATTCCGAACGAAAAACTCTTAAAAAAGCTAAAACTAAAAGTCTTATTATATAGCTTATTGATTTTAGCTTTCGATAATATTAAAAGCGAATACGACGAGCTTAAAGAACGTATAAAGTTTGCCGACGAGAATTAAACTTAAAATTTCGTTTTGCAAAAAGAATCCGAATCCGAAATTTTATTCGTAAATTATAATTTACGAATACTAAATAACTTAGCAATTAAAGCAAAATTAAATCAACCCTTTGCTCTTAAGACCTTTTTGCTTAAATCATTTATTACGCGCTTTTTATTATTATTAATTTTGTTTTAAAGATCGATATTATCTTTTATTAATAAGCTTTCGAACGCTAACTTAATTGCTTCGATTATATTTACTTTACGCAAGTCTATCGACGTAAGCTTTTTTTCGGCCTTTGCATTTAAAGTGCAACGCGACCCTTTCGAGACTTAATTGCTATTAGCATTACTTATTAAAAAAAAATATAGCTTCGAATACGAATTAATTAAAGCCGTATCGAACCGCTGCTTCGGACTCGTTAAAATTAAAGACTTTATAAATATAAACGTAGCTCTTATCAACTTTTGCTAAGACTTCTATTAATTAGCTTTCGACCGCTTAAATTTAAACGAAAATATCGATAATGCTTTTTAAATTGCCGCGAAATCGATTAAGAAAGCTATTAGTTAGATCCGTAAGCTTTTAAAAAACGAATTTGTTAATAACGCGATCTTACGATTTTTCGACCGTCGTAGTTAAGTAAAGGTAAGTAAAGAAAAGAGCAAAGTAATAAACTACTTTTTACTATCCGAGATTTTTAATTCGAGCTTTAACGACGACGATTGCAATTACATAAAGATCTTTTAAAAAGTGAAAAACGTATTAAAATTTAAAAACAAGTTTAAAAAACTTTTTAATTTAAACGTTTAAACGAAGCTCCGCTTTAATCGCAAAGTTTCATCGTTTGTTATCGAACTATTAAATAAAGTCTTTTACGAAGTCTATACTTTCGAATACGTTAAATACTTTAAGCTAGCTACGAAAAGCTTTACAATAGTAATAATCCGTTCTAACTTGTGTCGATTTATCGAAGCTTATCGAACTAACGCTTTTAATAACTTTATGCTTTACTCGAGCAATTAATCGATGTTCGCTATTAAGATTAAAAGCAATATTTTAGCTAAAAGAATGTTTAGCTTAAGCTTTTTTAAGTTTAAAGCTAAGCTAATGTCTTTTAATAAGTGTTGTGCGGAACAAGCATAGTTCCACCCAATCTATATGTGACATATCATGTGACCTCGCTTAGTAGCGCCCTTGGCATACTAGAGCTCTTAAGTATATGTATATAGATCTTAACGAGCTTCTTAGATAAAATATATTAAGCTTCATTTAATCTATAGAATCTCTTCTTGATCTTAGTGCTAGTAAGCATTATAATTAAAAGCTATATTCGTACTTACGAGCTATTTAGTTAGTCTTTGATAACCTTCGAATTAATCGAGAGCGGATTTTGCAAGTCACTTTAACGCTACTTCGCTATAACTTTCATTTTTTCTTTGCAATCTATCTTTTTTAATTATATTTATTTTTTACAACTAAAACCTATTACTCTTAAGAACTTTAACCAATTTTTAAAAGCTTTAATTATAAAATTAACTGCTATAATAATAGACGATAAAGTAGAAGAAGTTCTTTTAATTAACAAAACGAACCTTATAAGTCGTAGCGACTTTTTAAAATAGATTACGAACTATAAATACTTTATTAAGCGCTTTAATATAAAACAATACGCAGCTTTTCGTATTAACGTAAAAGAATCTGCTTTTTCGATCGAGCAGATTAAATTAAAAACGAAGTCTGCTATAAAAATAATAACGGAGCTTAATAACGAATAGTTCTAGACTTAAGACCGCTAACGAAAAGCTTGAGATGAATAGCACTTAAAAGCTTTTGCAAACGACTTTATTAAACTTTTACGACCACGCGAAGCTGAATTCGAAGACGTTCGAAAAGTATATAACGATAATATAAAAGAATACAACTTCGTTATAAACAATTAAAAGATCTTAAGTAATAAAAGCAATCAAATTATAAATTAAATTAAAAAGACGGTTAAGAGCTTTATTCTTAAGGAAGCGATCTTAGCGGTTATAAAAAAAGATAATACTTTTATTTAATTCTTAGTAAAAAAGCTTTAAGAAATATACCGTCTATTCGACTCGAGCTTTAAGCTATCGATAGCGCGAGATTATAACAAATCTTTGTAAGTAGCTAAGCAAAAGAGCGTCTTTTTAACGGTTTAAATTAAAGAACACCGAGCTATTTATAAGTTAGCGAAGATGAACGAGCTTTACGAAACGACGAAAATACTCGCGATAAAAGCATTTTTAAAAGCTATTAGCGAGAAATAATTATTAACTTAAGCGTCGCTAGAGCTCGCAAAGGTCATTCGAAACGACGAGCTGTTATTGCTTTAAAAGCGCACTTTTTACGATTACTTTAATTAATACGAAAGCTAAGTTAACGAAAAGATTAGCAATCCGAACTTTAATTTCTTTAGCGTATTCGTTATTTTCGAAAATCAAATTATTCGCAGCACTTCCGGAAGTAATAAAGCTAACGATATTGCTTTTAAGCAATCCGATAAACGCTCCGATAACTTTAAAAGACTTGTTAAAAGTTTTAAATGCTCGTATTTTAAAAAAAAAATATACTATTAAAATGCAATTAAATGCAAGATCTTTTGCTATTGCTTTAACGGTTTTAATAAAAATAAATTCGCAAAGCCGAATCGAAATAATATCGTCGCTATAAAAAAAAAGCTTTAAAAGCTTAAGTTTAAAGCGCTTCGAAAGAAGATTACGAAAAAAAGTTGAGCATAAATTTAAGTCGATAAAATCGTTTTAAAAAGCAAAGAAAAGCAATCGAACGATAACGATAAATTAAAATACTTTAAAAAGATATTAGTAATTATTATCGATCTTAAGCTCTTTAATATGCTCGATAATCTTATCTTTAACGGTCTTTATAACACGGCTGATAATAAGCATTAATTATTTAATAGCACTCTTTTCGATAATTGCGGCGCTATTCACTTTATTAACGATAAGAATCTTTTAATATTAAAGTTAATTTAGCGCTTTCGCTTAATCGACTTTATCGAAGCTAAAACGAATAATCTTTTAATCGTCGAGCGAAAGACTAAAGTCTTTAAAAGAATTTTAAACGGATTAAATAAAGCTAAGACGAAAGATTTAAAGTTAAAAAACGTCGCTATCGTTAAGAAGTTTAATATTAATATCATCTCAAAAGCTCTTTTAAGCAAAGCTAGCGTATAGTACTCGAGATATAACGCAACTCTCCGCTACGGAAAAGTTAAAGAAAGCGTCGTATTAAGAAAGTTAAAAAAAAAGTTCAACTTTACGTTTTTTAAATATAAGCTATTTAATTATTCTTTGCTTTAAATGATTCGTAGCTTCTTTTGCTTAATAATATTCTTTATAACTTAAAAGCGCTTGCAAACACGCTATAAGTTTTAAAAGAGCAATGTTTTCCGAGCTTTAAAAAAAGATTTATTAATATTTTAGCATTTACGAACAAGTTATTTAAGCAAAAAAGCGCTCGAAGCGCTAGCTTATAACGTTAAAAAAGTAAGACTTAAAAGAATTATTAAAGTTAAATGTTAAGTATATATTATTACGCACGCTTAATAAATTATATCTCGTCGTACGTTAAATAATAAAGCAGTTAAGCTATTTTATAAGATCGCTTAAAATCTATTCGACTTTTTTAACGGTTTCGATAAAAGCAAATAATTATTAATAATTAAAGATAAATACAATAAGAAGCTATTCGGCTTTATATTAAAAGACAAGTTGCAATTAACGGTTATGAAAGTGCTAAAGGAATTTAAAGTATAAACGAAACGCAAATACGGTTTTTTAATAGCTATTATGCGTTATAATAACGATTCTTTAATAATCGCAATTAACGTTATCGGCTTTATCGAATATTAAAGATAAGCGAAAAAAGTTAAGATCGAGTTAAAGCTTTTATTATCTTTTAATTACGAACTTAATAAAAGAGCTAAAAGGGCTAAAAGAAAAGTAATAAAACGGTTTATTAAAATAAAAGTAAGAGCAGGGCTTTTAAAAAAGCTTTAGCTTAAGACTATACTAGCCGTTATCTACCTTTATAATATAACACCGAAAGCGAAGAGCTTTATAAAAAGTCCGAATGAAGTGCTATAGCTTTAATTTAAGCAATATTTTAAGTAGTACGATCCGGCGATCTTTATATAGATCGACACCGACTTAAGACTAGATTATAACGGTTTAATTACGTATAGCGCTCGTGCGTACTTAATAATTAAAAATCGAAAAGCTTTTCGCAATAAAAGAGCTTTTAAAGTCAAACCGAAAAAATATATAAGCTATTTAATTAGATATATAGCTTTTAATATATATAAAGTTTATGTTCTTATGCTTTATAAAGTGATTGTTATACGCAACGTAACGTTCGATAAAACTCAATTTTATTTTAAAAACAAAGAAAAATCGATCGGCTAACCGATTAGCAAGATCAAAAGCATCGTTATTAAATTAAAAGATATTAAAGACTTTAGTTAAATAAAAGACGCTTTGTTTAATATAAAAAACGTTGCAAAGGATCGCTTAAAAAAGACGAATGCAGCTAATATAAAAAGTAAGCAGCTGTTAAACTTTATAAAAGTTAATTTAAAAAGATCTAGTCAAAGCTTAAAAAATGCGACTTTATTTAATCCGAGCGATGCATAAACGTTAAAAGCTTTAACTTTAATTAAAGATCTTATAAATACGTTTATATTAAAAGCAACTGCTTTACGAGACGATTTAATAAACTTTAACGATTCGAATTATACCGCTAAACGTTTCGCTAGCTTTTTAGCTAAGAGCAAGAGCGAAGGTGTCTTAAGACTGCTAAAAGCAAAAAGGAGCGTTGTAAGCGGGCAAAAACCTAGCCTTAATAAAAGAGCGCGCAAATCATACTTTTAAGTTGTTATTTAAAGCCGAGGCCCGGAGGGCTAAGCTATAAGCCGACTAACGAAAGCTTTTATATTAATAATCGGCGGAGATTTAAACCGAATAATTAAAAAAAAGCTTTTAAACCCTTTTAAAGCGAGCACTGATAATAAGAAATTAAATTATAAACATTTTAAATAAAATTCCGACTTTAATAAAAAGCATTCACTTATTAATAGTTATATTAAAAAACGCGCAAAGATATACGCAAGTATTAATAAGCTTTTTTTAAATAACTTTCGCGCCGATTCGAACTATTATTCGCGCGTTTTAAATTTTGTATCGACTTTTTAAGCTAATAGCGAACTCGTGCGCGAAGATAGCAAAGATTACGAAACATTATACGCTATTATAGCAGCTGTTACTTCGTTTAAGCTGTTATTAAAACAGCTTAACTCGCAAGAACGAAAACATTTAAAACCTTTTACTTATTAAAAAGAGCTATAACGGCACTTATACGGCAAAGAGTTTATAAACGGAGCTCTTATAAAGCTGAATAATTTAAAGAAAAAGAACTATTAAAAAGTGATTTTCGAAAGCGAAGCTAAGTTAAAACTTATACTTTTTAAATAAGTGTTTATATATAAGACTAGCTCGTCCGAAAAGATCGTAAGGTTTAGATCGAAGATTATTATTAAAAGTAATTTTTAAAACGAATCTATTATTTATTCAATTTACGTTGCTACGCTAACAGTTAAATCTTTTAAGATTATAATAGTTATAACAGCCGAATTTAACTTAAAAGTAAAACAATTCGACGTCGTCAACGCTTTTATTAACGCTATAAGACATACGGATAACGTTTTAATTACGTATTATCTTTTTAACGGTTTTAAGCAAAAAGGTATGCTCGTAAAAGTCGATAAAGCCTTATATAGACTTAAAAACTCGCTAGCTTTATAGTATTTCGACTTTATAAGCATATTCGATAAATTAAAGCTTATATTACTCGGTGAAGAACCGTATATTTTCACGAATTTAAACAAAACGGTCTTTATAGCGTTTTACGTAAACGATATTCAAATTATATATTATCATTTTAATCTTTTTAAAGCGCAAAAGATTATTAACGATTTTAATAAAGCGTATAAGATCGAAGCGATAAAAGATATTAAATAATTTCTTAATATAAAAGTCGCTCGCGACCGTTAACGAAGAACGCTAACGCTTATGTACGACGCTTATATTAAAAAAATAACTAAGAAATTCGAACTTACGGACGGACGTTGCTTAGTAATTTTATTATCGTTTTATAACTTAATTAAAAATGAAAGGATAGCTTCGCGAAAGCAAGTAAAAGAGTATTAAGAGAAGGTTAAATCCGTGCTATATATAGCGATTATACTACGCTTAAATATAGCTTTTGCAGCTTCTTAATTCTTTTACTTTAGTATTAATTTAAGCGCGGAGCACTTCCGAGCTATAAATTAGTGTTTGCGATATTTATTTAACTCGCGCTTCAAAGGTATTTAATACAGCTAGTTCAGTAAGTCGGAGCTAATAATAGCTTTTAACGCTTCTTACGCCGATGACGAAAAGATAAAGCGATCTTTTTAAAAGTATATTGTATTTTTATTCGAAGGTGCGATCTTTTAAAAAGCTTTAAAGCAAAATATAATCATTATATCATCTATTAAAGCGAAGCTTCTTGGTATAGCCTTTATAGTAAAAAAAACTATAGCGCTTTAACGATTTTTCAAAAAGCTGCGCTTTCGATTTGCGGCGCTTTAAGTAATCTATTATAATAATTAATAAATAATCAAGCTTATAGCTAAAAAGAAAGAGCGTATCTTTATTAAGCTTCGCTACGTCGATATTTATAATATATAGCTGCGTTAAAAGCACTTTAAAAGAAGCTTTTAAGTTCAATATCTTTTTATTAATAAGATGCACGCTAATAGTCTTATTAAGAACTTAACTCGACAAAAGTTTAAAAGCTTTATTAAGCTTTTAAATTTATAAGACGCTCGCGCGTCCGTCGAAAAGCTTTAATAGCACGCATATGCTATTTACTTATTATATATATTTTTTTTTTTTTTATACGTAATTTAAAAAAAAACATTTATTTAGTAATCTTAATCGTTATTTTATTTTATTTTATACGCTTTTACTTTTCGCTTTTTATAATAAAAGATCAATTAAAGCTCTTAGCAATCTTTTCACTTTAGCTCGGCGCTTTATAAAAGTTATAGTAACGGCGAGCGCCGCCGCGAAAGCGGCAAGCGTAATAATTAACGCAAAAAGAACGACGATAATAAATGCGACGGAAGCGACGAGAGCTGCGAGGACGACGAGAACAACAAAAGCGGCAAGCGCAAAAGCTATTATAGCAGCAGATTAAAGCTTTTGCATAAAGTCTAAGAAGAAGTTTTAATTAAAAAAAGCTGCTTAAATTAGATCATTTCGTAAGTCAAAAAGCTTGACTTACGAAAGGGTAACATGCTCGAAGCGCTCCGCGTCATTAGATTACGGTTCGCTACTACAAGATTATTTAATTTAATAAAAGCTATATTTAAATTAAAAGTCTTAAGAGCAAGAGTAAAATTTGCAAGGCTATCGAGATTATTTTTAAAACCTTTACTTCTATTCGCTAGACCGCCCGGACTATTAGCAATACTTTTTAAAAGAGCAGCATTTAAAGCGAGCTGTTATCGTATAATATTTCGAAGACTTTAGCGAACTCTTTATATAATACTATTATCTTTAGCGCTTACGAAATTATCGAAGGCGGTGTTAGCAGCGGCAAAAGCAGCGGTGCAATTGCTATAGCTACTTTTAATACATCGAAGATAGCGTATAACGCTCGTATCGCAATTATAGCAGTCTCTATTAGACTCCGATGTGATTTTATTATTAATACACTTAATACATTTTAAAGCTTTAACGGTCGTCGGCATAAGTAAGCGCTTAATAAAAAGGTCTAAAAGAAAAGGCGAAGGTTCGAAAGTAAGAGTGCGAAGTATAACCGCCGCCGCCGCCGCAGCTGCAGTAGCAGCGATAATTAAAGCGGATAAAAGATTCTTTTAATAATTAGCATAGAAATATTAATTTATTAAAAGCACTTACTTTTAAACGGCTTCGGCCGCGCTTAACGATTTTATTAGATTGAGTTACTTGCTTAAAAGGTATTATATAGATAAATAAAAGTTAAGTATTTATTATAATAAAAACGGACGCGCTTTTATTTATATAGCAACGCGATAAAAACGGCGTTAAAGACCTTTGCTACGTGATAAAACCGACTTAAAAAAGAATTGAATTTTTGATTAACACTTAATTAATAATAACAACTGCTATTTGTTTGTTTTAAATTGCGATAATAATCTCTTTTATTTATATCGAGTTTAAAAAGCTTAATCATTTTTTTTTTTTTTTTTGTTTGCTTGCAGCTTAGCAGCTATTCTGCTAACTTAAAAAGTGTGTTATGCGGAACAAGCATAGTTCCACTTAATTTATATATAACATGTTATATGACTTCGCTTAATAGCGCTTTTAGCATACTAGAGCTCTCAAGTATATGTACATAGATCTTGACGAGCTTCTTAAATAAAATATACCAAGCTTTATTTAATCTACAGAATCTCCTTTTGATCTTAGTGCTGGTAAGCACTATAATAAGCTAAACTAAAGCATTAGCTCGATAAGCACCGCTTAGAAAAACAGCTTTTTTAATATTATAAATGCGAATAGCTATACGAAAGTTTAACTTATATTAAGAGCTTTTTTCTTAAACGATAAGCACGGCAATTAAACATTTTTTATTATTATAAACAAAAAGATTTAAATATACTTGCATTACTTTCGGATTAATAATTTAAAAAGAGCTCCGATTAATGCACTTTTTAATATAATGCATTCCTTAACTTAACAAGTCTTTCGAATCTATTATAAGCTATACCTTGCCGCTTTATTTAATCGCTAAAACGAAAACTATAAGCTTATCGCTTACTCGAAACCCTTTTAGCTTTTTAAATGCAATAATAATACTTAAATAATTGCGATTAAGCACGACGCTAATACTAAACGACCCGTGAACCGTAGTTTATAAATAAAAAACAAAGTTTTAAATTATTATTTAATACTTTATAGCGTAAAGAGCTAGATCGAAAGCTTAGCAATTTAGCTTATAAGCTATACTTACGATATTATTTTTAAAAAGACCGTTAGATGAAAAGCTTTTAGACTTAAATTGAAGACTTTAAATGCTTTTAAGAATATTGCGCTACGCTAGCCTCTCGCTATAGTTAATAATCTCGCTACTTTTATATCCGTTATTACGAAACAAAGTGTTTTCTTAAATATAAACGCTTTTTAGAATTCGCTTTACGGATAAGCAATCTTTTTTAATAACTATACCGCTTTATTAAACGATAGCATTTTAAAAAATAAAGTCAGCTTTATAAAGCACGCTTGCACGATCGTTTTAAAACGCATGCCGCTAACCTTTTGATAAAGAGTTATTAATAAATCAAGCTAACCTTTCGCCGCTATAATTTAATTAGATTACGTTAATTACGTATCGGAAGCTTTAATCGAAAGAATAAATTAAAACGAACTTCGAGTAATAAAAAAATTAATCGCTATCTTTATTATATCTCGGATTTAGTTTTAAGAACACTTTATTAAGTATAAAAAAAAGTTGTTTTCGGCATTTAAAAAAAGATTTGCTATTATTTTAAATAATAAAGCTAAGACTTACGGAGTCAAATTTTTTTTTAAAAGCAAAAGCCGCCGAGCTAACGACTTCGTAAACGCCGATAAATTAAAAGATTTCGAAAAGAGCATGCGATCGATTAAGTTATTCTTTAACGACTTTGATTTAAGTATAAAGATTAATTTAAAAAATGCGAAATCTATTCGTGAATCACGGTTTACGAGCTAAATCGACGATCTTAAAGTATTATCTTTTTAACCGGAATCTTTAAACCGCGCATTCGATAAAGCTATGAAAGCTTTAAATGATTTGCTCGAAAACGAAGACGACTTAATTAATAGCTTTAAATCTTATTTTAGCTTTGCTAACTTTCCGTCGGCTAAGTTTACATTTATTAACGATTTTATCGGCAATAAGCGCAAAAACGACACGCGCTCTTTTACTTTTAAAGATGCGGCTAGCACGTCGTTATTTAAAGCCGGACTTATCAAAAGAAAAAAACCTTTTTAATTTAAAGAGAACGAAGGAATTAAAGACGTAAGCACGGAAAGAAATTATAAAAAAGCTGCCGAAAAGTAATTTAAACGTTTAGAGTTTAGAAACAAGATACTTCCTTTTTTTTTATATATTAAATTTTTTCTTTTTTCTATACTTTCTTTTTTCTTTTTGCTTAATAATAAGCGGAAGCGCTTACTTATTTTATAAAAGGACGAATATAAACACTTTGCTTAATAAAGTACTTGCTATAGCTATTAAGGCTACACTAAACGGACCTATCTTTTATAAAAGGGCACACATCTTTTAGCTAAAACAATCAACGAGCTTTCTATTTATCTTTTTTAGCACTTCTTTGTGAGACCATTAAGGTCTGGCCTCAGTGTCAGGTTTTTTTATGACACGTCTTTTTTAGTGCTTCTACACTATTCGTAATTGCTTTATAAGAGACTTTAATTGAGCGATTCTCGTAAGGAAAGAAAGGCCGTCGTCTTTATAAAAGGACATGATGGAATAAGGGGAGGGAGGGCGTTTGAGTGTCGGAAACGCTAAGAAAAAGAGTAGAGAAAAGAGTTCGTCTTGCAACCGAAGTGCAAAAATTAAAAAGGAAGCTCTTTTAGGTCGAAAAAGCTGAAGAAAAGGTGAGGTCGTAAAGAGGAACAATAATCTATAAGCAATAAAAAGACCGTAGAGCACCTAACAAATAACTAACTCCGTTCTTGATAATAATCAATAAGCCGTAATCTATAATAATAAGCAATAACAATAAGCTATAATACGACGACCTAATCGAAGGACTTTGTATAATATAACGAATTAATGAATTCTGACTTTAGAATACAAAGTGAGGAAAAGAAAACAAGAAGCTCAGAAGAGCTCAGGAAGGTCTATATACATGGCCACAAGCGCTAGGCCTGGATAGGTGATCAGCTGATGCAGGTAACAAGGCAGGCTGTCATACTGATTCCTTTTATATGATTAAAAGGAATTACGTGCATTACTTAACTAATAGGTTTACTTGTCAAGTTAAGGGTCCCTTGACTAGCGACATGCTAGGCGAAGCATGCCAAGTGGCCCGTAAACCCTGGTTCACGGGTGAACTTCCCAACTACTACTACTACTACTACTACTACTACTACTACTAGCTAAGGTCGATATGGGGATACCGACAAACGTAATCTAATTAAATTATAACAACGAAAAGTTAGCTTGATTTATTAATAACTCTTTATTAAAGAATTAACGGCATGCGCTTTAAGACGATCGTGCAAGCGTGCTTTATAAAGATAACTTTATTTTTTAAGATCTTATCGTTTAATAAAGTAATATAGTTATTTAAAAAGATTACTTATCCGTAAAGCGAATTTTAAAAAGCGTTTATATTTAAGAAAACACTTTGTTTCGTAATAAGAGTTATAAAAGTAATAAAGTTATTAATTATAGCGAAAAGCTAGCGTAGCGTAATATTCTTAAAAGCATTTAAAGTTTTCGACTTAAGTCTAAAAGCTTTTTATCTAGCAGTCTTTTTAAAAGTAAGGTCGTAAATATAGCTTATAAGCTAAACTATTAAAGTTTTGATTTAGCTTTTTAAGCCGTAAAGCATTAAATAATAGTTTAAAACTCTATCTTTTATTTGTAAATTACGGTTCACAAATCGTTTAACGTTAAAGTCGTGCTTAATCGCAATCACTCGAATAATATTATTGTATTTAAAAGGTTGAAAAGATTTTAAGTAAGCGATAAGCTTATAATTCTCGTTTCGGCGATTAAGTAAAGCGGCAAAGTATAACTTATAATAGCTTTAAAAGACTTGATAAGTTAAAGAGTACATTATATTAAAAAGTATATTAATCGAAGTTCTTTTCGAATCATTAGTTTAAAAGTAATATAAATATATCTAGATTTTTTTATTTATAATAATAAAAAAAGTCTAGTTGCCGTGCTTGTCGTTCAAGAAAAAAGCTTTTAATATAAGCTAAACTTTCGTATAGCTATTCTCATTTAAGTTGTTAAAAAAGCTAGTCTTTTAAACGATGCTTATCGAGCTAATGCTTTAGTTCAGCTTATTAAAAGTTATTAGCTTAGCTTTAAACTTAAAAGAGCTTAAGCTAAACATTCTTTTAATTAAAATATTATTTTTAGTTTTAATAGCGAACATCGATTAATTACTCGAGTAAAGCATAAAGTTGTTAAAAGCGTTAGTTCGATAAGCTTTAATAAATCGACTTAAATTAAAACGGATTATTAAAATTATTAAGCTTTTCGTAGCTAGCTTAAAGTATTTAGCGTATTCGAAAATATAAATTTCGTAAAAGACTTTATTCAATTAATCGGCGGCGTCCGATAAGATTTTGCGATTAAAGCGGAGCTTTATTTAAACGTTTAAGTTATTAAATTCTTTAAACTTATCTTTGAATTCAAATACGTTTTTCATCTTTTACGAAATCTTTATGTAATTACACTCCTCGTCGTTAAAGCTTAAATTAAATATCTCGGATAATAAAAAGTAGTTTATTACTTTGCTTTTTTTTTATTTACTTTTATTTAGTTATAGCGGTCGAAAAGTCGTAAGATCGCGTTATTAAAAAACTCGTCGACGTTTAAAAGCTTACGGATCTAGCTAACAGCTTTCTTAATTAATTCCGCGGCAACTTAAAAAGTGTGACGACCTTAAGCGATGACCTGAAGGAACTTACGAGAGCGCGAGGGTTTATATAAAAGCTCAAAAAGATCTCAAAGTAATGACTTAAAATCAACAACTACCGAGTATAAAAGTCGAAAATAGCTAAGGTCTATATATACGAAGGTAGAAGCGCTAAAGACTCGTGAATTATAGTTCATAAGTTAAAAGCGAAGAATAAAAAAATACGAAAAATACAAAAGAAAAAAAGAAAGAAGTAGCTTATCGCACATAAAGTGCGTTTAAGAGATTTAGCGTATCGTTATATTACTTTTCCGTCCGAAAAAAGCTCGTCTTCGAGCGTCTATCTATAACTTTATTATTGCTTAAGTGATTGTAATTATTAATACGGTATATACCGTTCGAATAAGCTTTGATCTATTCGAAAAGCTTCGCGAGAAAGCCGAAAAGCTTTTTATATTTTAAATAAAAGTCACGTATCTTAAAAAGAGCGTATATAAAATCGGAAGCGGAGTATTAAGTAAGGTTAATATCGCGGCCGAGCTAAAAAGCGCGGTATTTAAAGTGCTTTTTAATTTAGCGCACGATTAAGATGTTTTCTACTTCGTATTCAAGTTCGCCGATAATATTAATTAAGTTAAGTTTAAAAATGATTTGCTCGAAAGTAAAGTTATTAAAAGCTTTTCGTAATCGTTTAAAATAAAAGACTAAATGAACTTTTATTAATTCGAAAAGCTTGAGTTTAAAGCTATTATAAACGTTATCGATAACCTCGAACGATCCGTTCGTAAAGTTATCGAGCTTTTTTAATAGTCGAAAAGTAAAAAACGAGCGCATATTTAATTAAATTTTATTATTAACGTCGAAGTTAATCGAGCGCTTTAATTTATTAACTTGTTTTGCTATGCGATCTTAAGCGCGTTAAAAGTGCTCTTTAGCGAAGTTCTAAGCTTCGAGATAGCGGTTAACGTAAGCGCGAGCTTCGTCTTAATTAAGCTTGCGAAAAAAGGTTTGATCGCCAAGTCGTTTTAAGCTTTAATTCTAAGTAATTCGTAAAGCGTAGCCGTAAATTACTTTAAAAAAGGAAAGGCCGCTAAAAAAGTCGTAAAAAAGCGTTAATTAAGCGAAGTCTATAATAAAAAAGAACTCGCTTTAATCGTCTTAATAATAGCTTACGAAAAGACGGAAGCCCTTTTGCAAGTATTAATCATAAATTTCGGTTTGACCGTTAATTTCAAAGTATACGGCGGTGCTAAAAGTTAATTTAATGCCGAAGATTTTGTTAAATTTTTTCTAAAACTCGGACTAATATTAAAATCCTTTATTAAAAGTTAATATTCAAAGAGCTTTAAAATACTTATAAATATAATAGATATAAAGCTTAATTAAGCTTTTAGCGTCGATAAACTTATAATAAAAGATCGAGATTGCTTGCTTAAAAAAACGATCGATTATTATAAAGACGTTATCGTAGCCGTATTTATTTTTATTAAAGTTATAAAAATCTATAATAACGTGCTTTTAAAAGCGTAAAAGAATCGGCAAAAGTTAAAGCAAACTAAGTTTTTTATCGCGAAGCACTAAAGCTCGTTTGCATGCGTAGCAGTTGCGGCAATACTAATTAACGAATTTAGCTATACCGTATTAATAGTATTATATTGCAAAAAGCTTATAAGTCTTACGAAAGCTAAGATGTGCCGTAAATACTTGATCGTAGATTTCTCGAACGAATAACGAGCGTAAGTTTTAAACGTCGAGAATTAATAATCGGCCGTTATAAAGCAGCAAATCGCTTTTTATAATAAGTTTAGCTCGTAAATCGTAGTTTACGAGTAAAGAATTAGCTTTAAAAGCTTAAATTCGAAGTGTTATAAAACTAAAAGCGATCCGATTAGCTTTTAAAACTTAATTAATAACTCGGAATATCGATAAAAGCTTCGCGATCTTTTCGATAATAACAGCAATCTCTAAAGATATAAGCTAACGTAGCTCTTCGATTAAAAGATATAAGTTAACGTTGTTTGCGCGGAGCAGCGTTTAAAAGCGCTAAGTGCGCTTAAAGCTGTTTTAAAATAAGAGTTCTTGATGCAACGTATTAGCGCGTTAGCTAAAAAGTTGTTTTTATTTAATTTACACGTAATAATAAAGTTGTAATCGAAAAAGAGCTTTGCTTAACGTGCTTAACGAGCGTTGTCGTGCGGGAATATAAGGTTATAAGACTGGTTACTGCAATGTGCATTGCAGGTCTGCTTTTGCACATTAGTTAAGAGACACATTCGCTCCGATAGCTCAGTTGGTCGATCGATCGCTGGCTGTCATTAAGCTATATTAAGCGCAGAACAAAGTTTTTTTAGCCGAAAACCCGGTGCTACTCCGCTATCGTTAGCTGCGGGGCATCCTTATCGATAAGACATAGTGACTTATTAGTCAGGCTGCGATATCGCAATTGCGCAAATAATATCGCTGACCAAAAATCCATTTTCGATAAGTAATAAAGAAGCTATTAACCGCAGCGTGGTTTACAGAGCAGTCGGTAAGAGTTAACCGGCCAGCTCTGGGGGGTGTGTCGTGCGGGAATATAGGGTTATAAGACTGGTTATTGTAATATGTATTGCAGGTCTGCTATGATTTGATTGCTCTTGTTACTTAAGATCTTCCAGTTGTTCATGGCGAAGTTGTATTCCTTTATGTTGTCGTTATACACCTTTCGGACGTCTTCGAATTCAGCTTCGCGTGGTCGTGAAGGTCTGTTAAGATCGTTTGCAAGAGCTCTTGAGTGCAGTTCTTCCTAAGCCTTTCGTTAGCGGTCTTAGTCTTAGAACCATTCGTTGTTAAGCTCCGTTACCATCTTTATAACAGACTTCGTTTTTGATTTGATCTGCTCGATAAAAAGAGCAAGCTCTTCTACGCTAATACGAGGAGCTGCGTATTGTTCTATGTTAAAGCGCTTGATAAGGTATTTGTAATTCGTAATCCATCTTAAGAAGTCGCTACGACTTGTAAAGTTCGTTTTGTTGATCAAGAGAACCTCCTCTACTTTGTCGTCTATTGTTGTAGCAATTGATTTTATGATTAAAGCTTTTGAAAATTAGTTGGAGTTTTTAAGAGTAGTAGGTGTTAGTTATAAAGAATGAATATAATTGAAAAAGGACAGATTGCAAAAATGAAAGTTATAGCAAAGTAGCGTTAAAGTGACTTGCAAAATCCGCTCTCGATTAATTCGAAGGTTGTTAAAGACTAACTGAATAGCTTGTAAGTGCGAATATAGCTTTTAATTATAATGTTTATTAGCATTAAAATCAAAAAGAGATTCTGTATATTGAATGAAGCTTGATATATTCTATTTAAAAAGCTCGTTAAGATCTATGTACATGTACCTGGGAGCTCTAGTATGCTAAGGGCGCTATTAGGCGAGGTCATATAACATATCATATATAGCTTGGGTAGAACTATGCCTGTTCCGCATAACAAGCGTTAAAGGTCTTAAAGGTCATAAAATACTTTAAAGCTTTATAATCGATAATTACTTAAACTTAGTAAAAAGAGCCGGCGAGTTCGACGCGGAAATTACTAAAAGAGCGTATAATAATTAGCATCTCTTTGTCGTAAACGACGTAATTAAGCTTAGCGAAAGCTATAGTTTTAAAATAGTAAGCGATTAATAATTAATCGGAACTATGCTTTTAAGAAAAAACTAAAGCGATTACGCCGTCGAAAGCGTTAGTTTTTAGCATATAAAAAAGGTTTTAATTATAATGCTATAAGATTAGCGTAATAGTTAAAGCGAGCTTTAAAAGGTCGAAGCTTCTTT
The DNA here is from genome assembly GCF_022702325.1 of Drepanopeziza brunnea f. sp. 'multigermtubi'. Taxonomy (NCBI): domain Eukaryota; kingdom Fungi; phylum Ascomycota; class Leotiomycetes; order Helotiales; family Drepanopezizaceae; genus Drepanopeziza; species Drepanopeziza brunnea. The sequence continues at coordinate 1,654,620 of NW_027094072.1, read as the reverse complement.
AGCATTAAGAATTGAATAAAAATAAAACGTTGGCTTTAATTAAATGCATTAAAAGCTTCGCGATTACGCCGTAATCTCGAATAAATCGGCGGTAAAAGTTATAAAATCCAAAAAAGCTTTAAACGCTTTTAATAGTCGCAAAGAGCGCTTAATGCTTTATTATCGAAGTCTTATCCGGATCCACTTTTAAGCTTTTAATAAAAATAATAAAGCTTAAGCATTTTACTTTAATAATGCTAAATTCGCACTTTTTAATATCAGCTTAAAAGCTAGCGTCGTCGAATCGTTAAAAAACCTAGCGAACGTAATAAGCGTGCTTTAAAAAGTCGAAAAAGTAAATTAAGATATCGTTTAAATATACCGTGCAAAAGATATTTAAAAAGTCGAAAAAGAAGTCATTTATTGTCACCTACGGTGACCCAAGATAAATTCCAGTAGTTGTGGTAGTGGTTAGTCATCCAATCACGTGAGACTATTCTATACCGGTTTGGCAGTATTTCTGAGCGTGCTAAGACTTTTATTTTATGTCAATCTATTGAACTTTTTTCGGAACGAGTCGGCCCGTTTAATTCATGTACAACAGCTAAGCCTAATTCAGCCACCGCTATTGATTTTGCCAGCAGGCAGCAGCCTTACGTAACGCACGTCGCTGCCATACGTAACTTACGTAAGGCTGCTATACGTAACGTACGTAAAGCTGCTACACGTAACGCACGTCGCTGCCTTACGTAATACGTAAGGCAGCTAGGCTGCCACACGTAACTTACGTAAGGCTGCCATACGTAACGCACGTCGCTGCCTTACGTAATACGTAAGGCAGCTAGGCTGCCACACGTAACTTACGTAAGGCTGCTACACGTAACGCACGTCGCTGCCTTACGTAATACGTAAGGCAGCTAAGCTGCCACACGTAACTTACGTAAGGCTGCTACACGTAACGCACGTCGCTGCCTTACGTAATACGTAAGGCAGCTAAGCTGCTACACGTAACTTACGTAAGGCTGCCACACGTAACGCACGTCGCTGCCTTACGTAACGCACGTCGCTGCTACACGTAACTTACGTAAGGCTGCCACACGTAACGCACGTCGCTGCCTTACGTAACGCACGTCGCTGCTATACGTAACTTACGTAAAGCTGCCACACGTAACGCACGTCGCTGCCTTACGTAACGCACGTCGCTGCCTTACGTAACGCACGTCGCTGCCACACGTAACTTACGTAAGGCTGCCACACGTAACGCACGTCGCTGCCTTACGTAACGCACGTCGCTGGCTTACGTAACGCACGTCGCTGCTATACGTAACTTACGTAAGGCTGCCACACGTAACGCACGTCGCTGCTTTACGTAACGCACGTCGCTGCCTTACGTAACGCACGTCGCTGCCATACGTAATTTACGTAAAGCTGCTACACGTAACGCACGTCGCTGCTTTACGTAACGCACGTCGCTGCCTTACGTAACGCACGTCGCTACCACACGTAACTTACGTAAGGCTGCTATACGTAACGTACGTAAAGCTGCTATACGTAACGCACGTCGCTGCCTTACGTAATACGTAAGGCAGCTAAGCTGCTATACGTAACCTACGTAAGGCTGCTACACGTGACGCACGTCGTTGCCATTAATCAAAGGACCCTTAACCTGACTATAAAACCTATTAGTTAGCTAATGCACGTGATTCCTTTTAACCGTATAAAAGAAATCAGCTCCTTTGAGCCTTAAAGAGCAATTAGAATTCAGATACCTTTACAATCGAGTGTTTTGCAATTGCAAGTACTTTGACGACCTTCACGAAGTTACGAATATATTCCTTAATCGCTTAAAAGCATTTCAATAATAATAATAATAATAATAATAATAATAATAATAATAATAATAATAATAATAATAATAATAATAATAATAATAATAATAATAATAATAATAATAATAATAATAATAATAATAATAATAATAATAATAATAATAATAATAATAATAATAATAATAATAATAATAATAATAATAATAATAATAATAATAATAATAATAATAATAATAATAATAATAATAATAATAATAATAATAATAATAATAATAATAATAATAATAATAATAATAATAATAATAATAATAATAATAATAATTATAATAATAATAATTATAATAATAATAATAATAATAATAATAATAATAATAATAATAATAATAATAATCATAATCATAATAATAATAATAATAATAATAATAATAATAATAATAATAATAATCATAATCATAATAATAATAATAATAATAATAATAATAATAATAATAATAATAATAATAATAATAATAATAATAATAATAATAATAATATTTAAGTAATTCGCGAAAGGGTCTGGGACTTCCTTAATAAAAAGGGGGGTTTAAGGGGGTCCCCCCTTTATATTAAATTATTAAATATAAGTAATTTGCAAATGGGTCTGAGGTTTCCTTAATAAAAGGTGGGGTTTAAGGGGGTCCCCCCTTATATTAAATTATTAAGTATAAGTAATTTGCAAAAGGGGCTGAGGTTTCTTTAGTAAAAAGGGGGGTTTAAGGGGGTCTCCCTCTTATATTAAATTATTAAATATAAGCAATTTGCAAAAGAGTCTAAGGTTTCCTTAGTAAAAAAGGGTGTTTAAGAGGGTCCCCCCCTTATGATAAATTATTAAATATAAGTATTAGCAACAGGGTCTGAGGTTTTCTTAGTAAAAAGGGGGGTTTAAAGGGGTCCTCGTCTTATATTAAATTATTAAAATATAAGTAATTCGTAAAAGAGTCTAAGGTTCTTACGGTAAAAAAAAAGGTTTCAAGAGGTCTCTTTTTATAATATAAGATTAAATCAATTCTCGTATAATAATACTTTTATATTTATTTCATTTTTATTCTTTTTAATTTTATAATTTTGATTTAAATATATTAAGATTCTTAAAAATCGAGTAACTAGCCCGTTGGTGACACTACAAAGAACTTGGTCCTTTGCCCTGGTATATCTTTAATAAGTGGCGAGTCTATTAGTTAAGTTAAATAAAAGAACTCTGCACTTGTAAGCATCGTAGCGTATTTTAAATGTTATAAGCTTTTCGAAAGCTAAGTCTATTCGTATTTTATAAAAAGCTTATCGAATATCGAGTTTCGTAAAGATTCGAGCTTTTAAAAAGCGTGCGAAAGTCTTATTAATTAAAAAGAAAGAGTATCGATCTTTACGAATAAAATTGTTTAACGCGCGGAAGTCAATATAAAAGCGGAAAGAATCGTTTTGCTTTTTAACGAAAAAGACTAAAGCTGCAAATAGCGCTATTAAAAGTTCGATAAAACTTTTATTAAAATTGTCGATAAAGTAGGCTTTAATAAGCTTTAGCTTAAGGATCGATATCTTATATAATAATAAATATCGAAGCGCCTTCTCTTTTCTTTCGAAGAGCTCGATTTTATAATCGTAAGGCTTATATAATGCTAGCACGTTGCTAATAGCTTTAGAGAATACGTATATATAATCGGAGTACTCGAGAGAAATAAGAAAGTCGTTAATAAGCTTTAATAATTCCGCTGCAAAGTTAATAGCAAAAATAGAACCGTTAATAAAGCTCGTTAGCGCTGCTTAATAATTAGCTTAAATAAAAGCAATCGTTTAACGCTCGGAGATCAAGCAATCGAGCTTGTAAAAAGACGTAAAAAACAATTTTACGTCTTTTTAGCGAGCAATTATATAAAAAGCGTGTCCGAAAACGCCGTTAATTTTAAAGTTTCTATTAATTTTTTACTTAAATATTTAGCGAAAGCGTTTAACGAGCAAAAGAGGTTCTACGGAAGCGATATCTATTAATATAAGCTTACGGTTTATTTAAAATATTGATTTAACGTAGTCTTTAAAAAAAGTGTTTTTCGTAAAGCGAAAAAGTAACGGCTTTATAAGAAAGTGAATAAAAAAAAAGGGTTTAACGATCTTAAAAAAAGAAGCGGAAGGAGCACTATTTTAAAAAGAAGAAAATGATTTTGCGATTATTATTATTACTTAATCTATCCGTAAATTATAATTCACGAATGAATTAACGTCGTAAGCTTTTTAAAAGCGATCTAAATCTCGATCACGCTTATTGGCGTCGTATTAATAACGAACGTTTACTTTACGCTAATTAAAGTATATAATCTTAATAAGTTTAGCGTAAATAGCGGTCGAAAGATTAGAACGAAGCTAATAAAGCTTGCGGCGAGCGTAATTAAAGAGAATCTAATGCTTAGCTAGCTATGCTCGCTCGAAGATTACGCTATGATTTCCGAAGTTGATAATAAAAAAAAGAATAAAAGATTAAACGCGCTTATCAACCGTAAAATTAAGAAGTGCAAAATGTAAAATAATAGCTCTACGAATTCTATTATATAATTTAATAAAGAATAAAGCCGAGAAAGGTTAAATCAAAAGTTTAAAAAAAAAAAGTGATTTAAATAGCGCTAAATCAATTAGCGCGTACTTATTAGCTTTTAAGTCGAGCAAAATAAATACTTTATACGAAAGGCCGTTCTTAATAAAAGTGATAAGTATAGTTATAGCTTTACTATTAAAGAGCTTCGTAAGATCGAGATATCGTATATCTCGAAGCTAGCTTAAGAAAGAAGCTTTGCTTAAGCTTCGAGGTTTCTTTATTATCGAAAGCGTTGAAGTTAATAAAAAAAAGCTTTTAATAATCTTTAAAAGCATCGGAGTAAAGCTTATCGTCCGAGTTATCCGAATAAAAGCCGTATTCAAGTCTAGCGCCGTATTTTATTTCGTTAACTAAGTAATAACGAAAAAGCTTCGGCGTATTTAAATCTTTGCGAGACGATCTAAAAGTTTTGATCGCTAATTTAAAAGCGTTTTCGAGAAAAAAGAATTTATTAAATCGATTAAATCGATCTATGCTAGCGCTAAAGCTATTAAAAGTTTAGCGTTAAAAGGTAAGGAAAAAGACGAAGATTAAGCTATTTTAGCGGTTCTCGTAATAAGAGATTTGCTTAACCGCTACTCTTTAAGTCGAGCGAGATTCGTTACGAGCTTTATTATAAAAGCTCTTCGCGAATTAAGTATTATACTTAGCTTATAAAGCGTCGTAAAGCCTTGCGGACGCGTATTAGCTAGCAGCTAATTGCTAAACGGCGGTTTAAAAGTCTTTAAAAGTTATAGTCTTAATAAATTCTAAATAAAGCTAGTCGCGCAGCGCTTTAATAATCTTAAAGCGCAAAGCTTTACGTAATCGGTCTTCGTCTTTAATCTCGGCGATAGCGGCAAGCTTCGAGAAAACAAAATAAAAGTTTTAAAATTGCTAGTTAAGCTTTATATAAAGTTTTTCGAACTCAATTGACGCTTTAGCCTTTTTAACGAAGTCGTTTAAAAACTCGAAAGCGATTTAAACGAGTATCGAAGCGGTTACGAAGTTGCTACGATCTATAATTAAAAGAGCTAAAAATAAATAAGCTATTCTTTTGATTTGATTAAAAACGTAATTCTTGCGTTAGCGTTTTATAAAAAATTTTTTTTCGAAAGATTTTAAATTATCGAAAACGCAAGCTTGCTAATAGCGTGCTCGATAGCTTATATTATTTAAAAGCTTCTGTTTAAGGTTAAAAATTCGCTCGATACAAGCGCGATCTTAAAAAGCTAAGGAGAAGGCTTTAAAAGTATTAAACTTAATTAAAGTGCGAGAGTTAATTAGCTTATAAAGAGAAAGTGGTTTATCGTCGTCGGCGAAAAGGCGGCGAAGGTTAGCGGTTTTATAAGTAAAAAGAATGGTTTAAAAGACCGAGAGCTTGTATAGCTCTTTGCTTTTAAAGTTATCTTCGAAAGATATTTAAGAAAGCTTTGACGAGCGTTCCGTAATTAGCAAAACCGCTTAAAGCTGGTCTAGTTCCTTTTGAGCTCGACGAGCCTCTTTTTTAGCCTTATTAGCGAAAGCCTTTTGCTCGCTAGCGCTTTTATCGAACTCTTCGTTGCGAGTTTTTATATTTGCGAAAAGCTTTCTAAGCTTATCGGCTTTTCGTTAAGACTAAAAAAGAGCTTGGTATTAAACCAAAGCTTTCTCGGAGTTAATAAAGGCCGAAAGATCGTTTTCATCGTCTTGCTTACTAATAGCTTCTTCTTAAGTAAAAAGAACTGCTAGTTAAGCCGTAAAAGAAAAAGAAAGAGCTGCTAGAACAGCTTTAAAAAGTATACGAAAGATTTTGCCCGCGAGACGAAAGTTGCTATATTATATAAGTGCTATCCTTTAAGCTATACTTAAAATAAGCTTTCTCGTGACCGTTAAAATCGTTTAAGTGTTTTGACGTTTAACTACTAAAGAATTTTTAAAAAAAAGAATATTATTAAAGCCGTTTCCGGCGAAGTAAAGTAGTTGTTAATAATATGACGAGTTTAAGCGATTACTTAAAAGAACTTACAAAAGCGCGAAGGTTTATATAAAAGCTTAAAAGGATCTTAAAGTAATAACTTAAAATCAACAACTATCGAGTATAAAGGTCGAAAGTAGCTAAGGTTTATATACACGAAAGTAAAAGCGCTAAGACTCGTGAACCATAATTTATAAGTCAAAAGCGAGGAATAAGAGAATACGAAGAATACGAAGGAAAAAAGGAGGGAAGTAGCTTGGCGTATATAAAGTGCGTCCAGGAGACCTGGCGTGTCGTTACAAAAAGCGTTATCGATATTCTCGTTTAAGTTCAAGCGGTTAAAAGCCGATTAATAAAAGTCTTAAATAAAGTTAATAAAAGCTACGTCTATATTTATAAAGTTTTTAATCTCGATTAATCCGAAGCAACGGTTTAAAACGGCTTTAATTAATTCGTACTCGAAGCTGTTTTTTTTTTAATAGCTAAAGCTAATAACGATTGAATCTCGAAAAGATTGCGTTATACTTTAAATTTAAAAGCTAAAAAAAAGCTTACGTCGATAAACTTACGCAAAATAAATATAATCGAAGCGATTAAGCTAACGTTCGAAGACTTATTAACAAAAAGTGATATCGATCTTTAAAATAAAGCTAATAATAATAAAAAGCGTGCAATAAGTGATTTAAGCAAAGAGATTTTAAAAGCAAAAGATTAGCTTAGTTTCGCTACAATTGCTAACTTATTTAACACTCGTAAACTACGGTTTACAAGTAGATACTTTAATTCGAGCTTTTTTTATAAAACTAAATTTTAAGTCCGAGTTTCGTCGGCAAACTTTATACGCTCTTTAAGCTCTTCGTATTCGCTTTCAACGTCGAAAGCTAAAATCAATAAGCTATATAATAAAACTATTAATCTTAACTTCCTTAAAAATCTTTCGTGCGGAATAGTAATCTTATCTTTTTATTTAATACTAATCTTGTTTTTTACAGCTTAGCAAATAAAGTTGATTACCGTAGCAGTAAGCTTCGTAAACTTGCGTCTTCGAACTATATTAACTATAATCTTTTAAAAAGCGACGTAAGCAACGATATAATAATTAATAACTTAAATAGCGTAAGCGTTCGAAATGCAAGTCTTTAAAATAACGCTTAATTAGCGAGCGCTACGAACTGAAATGCATACAGCTTTAAAGTGATCGTCGTATAGCAATTAGCTTTTTGCGCCGTCGAAAGCTTTTTTCATCCGTTTGTGTTTTTTAATAATTTTGTTTTAAAAAAAGTAAATAACGGTAACTTTAATAATTGTCATTAACGGTGACCCAAGATAAATTCCAGTAGTTGTGGTGGTGATTAGTCATTTAATCACGTGAAATTTTCTATACGGATCTAGCAAGATTTGTAAGCGTGCTAAGACTTTTATTCTATATCAATCTATTGAACTTTTTTCGAAACGGGTCGGCCCGAATTAAATATGAAATACAACTGAGCTTAATTCAACTACCGCTATTAATTTTGCCGTACGTAAGGCTGCTACACGTAATCTAAGTAAGGCTGCTATACGTAACTTACGTAAAGCTGCTATACGTAACGCACGTCGCTAGCACTGCTTTACGTAATACGTAAAGCATTGCAGCTAGGCTGCCACACGTAGCTTACGTAAGGCTGCCACACGTAACCTACGTAAGGCTGCTATACGTAACCTACGTAAGGCTCTTGGCTGCCACACGTAACTTACGTAAAGCTGCTATACGTAACGCACGTCGCTGCTTTACATAACGCACGTCGCTGCTTTACGTGACGCACGCCGCTGCCTTACGTAACGCACGTCGCTAGCATTGCTTTACGTAATACGTAAAGCATTGTAGCTAAGCTGCCATACTGTAGAGGGGAAGAGCTCCGATATATACCCAACGTTAAATCAAGAGATATATATGAATATAGCTATAGTAGAATCGTAAGTGAATAAAAGGAGAGAAAAAAGACGATCGAAGGACACTCGAATGTGTGCTATAAGTACGTGTATTGTATTATGTGATAATAAAGTGGTGCTAGTTTAAAGAAGAACCAACTACTCGTTTATATAAGAGCTTACACGTGACCTAACCACGTACCTAGCAAGGCTAGAGCATACAGCGCACCTACGTGACAAAAGTGCTTAGCATCAGTATTATATACATAAACAAAACAAATACAAAGCCTTAACTTTATTATATACGTCCCCTTTTCGAATCAAACTCGCCTTCGAGTCACCTCTTATCAAAGTAATAAGGTTGAGTTTGCAAGACGAACATATAATCGAATTGCACGGTCGCAATATAATCTTAAAATACTACTTAATAATGCATCGCCGGATCGGTGTTAATACGAAGCGTATATAATATAATAAAAAAGATAAGAATAGCAACGAAAATGCAAGATAATCCTCCGGGTCTAACTCTTTCTTATATCCTTTATAGCTTACTTATTTAACTATAAGAACAATATCAACTCGAGCGTTAGTATTATCGTTAAGATAAGCGTGCGCCGGTTTAAGCGGTTAAGTAGTGACGCATTACCGAATCGGTAATAGCGCGAGGCTTAAAGCGGTAACGTAATAAAGAAAATAAAAGCGGCAGTATATACTCGAAGTCTTATTATAAATAATACTTTTTTCTTATATCAACTTTACACTTTTCTATCTTCTTTTCAGTATCATTACTTATTAACTTTATCTTTTACTATTATATTGTCGATCTGCTCTCGATGCGTAAGCTACGCAAGCAGAACTATCGATAATACTACGAGTCGGTGCATCTTCTTCGCCGATAAATCTATTAAATACAAGCGTTGTCGTGCTATCAAGTCAACTTGCATCTTCGTAAGTTATCTTACCTTCCGTCTCACACTCGTTCTAATTTCGATTCGATAGCTCTTCGCAAAAGTCGTTAATGCTAGCATAGTTTTAATAGATGCGATAACGGCTATAAACAATAGAATTAAGACGGCCGACGACGTTTTTCGTAAAAGCACAATTGCAAATAACCTTTTAATAAAGACCCGCCGTGCTCTTACCTCTCGTATTAATAATGCTTCTTCCCTTTTTCGAGCCCGTATCGCCGCTGCTTCCTTTGCCGCCGCTAATGCTAAAGGTCCTTTAGCTAGCTTAAGTCCCGTCTCGGCGTTACGCTTACTTGCCGCCGCTATTACCGCCGATCCAGCTTCGCTAGACTTATTGCGTTAGATCTTAGTTATAATAGATCGAAATAATACTTTGCTAAATAACTTTCTTAGCCGCGTAAGTGTATATTACGAACCTTTTATGATTCCTTTTCGATTTGATTACGATAGATTGCCGAAAAGTCTCCGTCCTTTTTATCTTTATTTTCGGAATCGCTAGCACTTTTTACCGCGAAGAAGCTCCGCCGAAGTGCCCGCTAAGCTTTTAATCGCGGCAATACCGGTAGTTCCTTTTCGCGAGGTTTTAGCCGTAGCAATACTCGTAGTTCTACGAAAGATTCGAGTCGTAATAATATCGGTAAGACTTCGAAGAGTAAGAGCAATGCTTAAAGTATTGCGAAAGGCTTTCGCATTATTCCACTTAACCTTAAGTTGTAAGGTCGAAAAGGTTTTTATCGCGAGTCGACAGCTTGCTAAATAGTTAATATAATAGATTTTTCGTATGCTTTTTTTAATCAGCCTTCGAATAAAGTCCGCTTTATATATATAATATGCTCGTATATAATAAGTCGAAGATATATAAGTGTGATGACGTAAAGCTTTTTAATATAAAGAAAGAAATAAAAAAAGTATAAAAAAAAAGAAAACAAAGAAAACTAAACTTAAATAAAAAAAAAATTAAAAAATCAAATCTAAACTCGTCTTTTTCTTACGTATAATCATGCCTTCATAACTTAATCACTTTCTATTGCTTCTTTATTACTGCTCACAAAGACTCTTGCGTATTAGCTCCGTTACTCTTCCGTAAAGCTAAGTAATCGAATAACAAATCCATTTAAGCGCTTGATTTAAAAGCCGGACTCAGCTACTTTATTTAATAAAAGCTGTTTTAAAGATCTTTTTATTTAAAGCTTAAAGCGAAGTAGTGACGCTTTAAAAGTATATCGCACGTAAAACTTTTTTAATCGATTGCTAGCAAATGTTTTATTTAGCAAAGCTCCGTTTTCTTTTAGCTCTTTTAACTTATAATATCTTTTTATATTTACCGACGAAATTTAATAAAAGCTAAGCCATCGAAAATCTAGTTTCTTAACGTTAGATATATCTACTTTACGTACCGAGTCGTGCTTAAAGATTAAGTTACTTACTTTTAAAAGTCTGATTCGGAAGTTCTTTTTATTATTAAAAGCATCTTTTCTTTTTTAGCGATAACGGGTTTTCTTAAATATAGCTTCCGTAGCATCTTCGTCTCGTATCCGGAACTAGCGTGCTTTTAACTCGATAAGCTTAATACGATTAGTTATTAGCTTTTAAAATAACGTAGCTTAAGACTGGATTCGGGTCTTAATCGAAAGCATTGCTTTCTTACCGTATATTATATAAAAAAAAGTGAATCCGGTAAAAGTATGCATTAAAGTGCGATCAGCGAATAAAACAGCTAGCAATTGCGCAATCTAGTCAATGCTTTTAAGCTTACTTAATACGTCTTTAATTAGTCCGTAGCCGCGTTCTATTATTTTATTCGCTTAAAAGTGGTATGCTAAGACTACGATTCGATTGATTTTTTAATTGTTAAGTAAATCGATTACTTCTTTTTTAAACTCTGAACCTTTATCGACTATCAGTTAAAAGAAAATCTTATAGCAGCAGATGATATCTTCTTAAATAAACTTAATTATTAAGAGCGAGTTTCGAATCCGAATCGCCTTCGCTTCGACTTATTTACTTATATCATCTTTAGCAACAATTAAATAGCTTTTGCTATTGCGTGTAAGTAGATAAGTAATATCGATAGCTTAGCGTTCTATTAAGCTATTAGATCGAGTAAGATGCAATAGTTTTTCGAGCCTATTAACTGCTCGGTGCTAGCATTCTTTACAAGTTTTAACGAATCGTTTAACGTTCGTATAGCATTTATTTTAAAAGTAGCGCTAAGATATACGATAGTAAGTTGATTCACGGCTTTTATAATTATTCTTATCGTGATAAGCTATAATGATATCCGTTTTAATCGAAAGTTTATCGATTATTAATCGAAAAGAAAGACCTTTCGTCGAAAGTCTTTAAAGTTTTTTATCGTTCACTTCGTATTTAATAACTTTTCTTTTAAACTTACAGCATTCTATTTTATTCAAGTCTTTAAGTCTTCGCAAAGTCGTTAAAAAAATAGCTATTCGAATTGATTCCGAAGAGTATTCGATTAAGTTCAAAAGACCTTCGTAATCGTAATCGTCGTTAGACTCGTTTAAGTTTGCATTCTCCGCTTTTTTTAAGCGTTAAAACATGTCTTTAAGAATAGATTAGCGAATATTTATTAAAAAGTCCGTCGAAGGTTTTTCGAAGCCGTTTCGAACTTTAATAAGTCTTAAGTCGGCTAGCAAGCTATTATCGAACTTATTTTTATCTTTTTCGCTTGAATTATTAAAGTGCCGTAGCCGTCTTAATAATATATCGATAGCGGTATGATCTTTATCGAAGATATATCGAACTTTAAAGTCGAAAAGATTGATCTAAGCTAATTAGCGTATAATTAAAGCCGAAAGTATATCGGTAGCTTTTCGTCGAAGCTAAGTAACGAGCACTTTAACGTTAATCTCGAAGATAAAGTGCATTCCGATAATTTATAGCTTAAGTTTTTTAAAGACTTTAAGTACTCCGCGGCACTTTCGTTTAATAGCGTCGTAGTTCCGTTTTACCTTCGTTTAAGCTTCGGACTCGTATCGAGCCGGTTGCACTTTACTAAAAGTAATCTCGCGTTAATCGATATATCTTCTTTATCTTTTTAAGCTAGCGTCCGTTCTTATTATTATTTTTTTATTTTAGTTTTCGTAATCGATCTTGATCAAAACCGAAGCCGTCGTTAAAGCATCTTATAGCATTCGCATAGCTTTCGAATGCGCTTCGATCTATTGTTAATTTATATCTTTTTTTATAAAGTTATAAAAAAGGTTAATAATATATACGAATCTTTTAACTTAAATGCGAAAGTAAAAGCAAAAGCTTAGAAATCCTTTAATTTTAATAACGTTTTCGAAGGTTTTTTAGTTATTGATCTTAATAACCTTATCCGCGGCGGGTTCTCGACCTTTCGAATTGCATACGAATCTTATTATATTTATATTATCTTGGCAGAACTATGATTTTTCTTCGATTATAGCATTAGCGCGCTTAATTCGTTCTAAAGTTTTATCGATATTTTAAATGTGTTCGAGCACGAATCGACGTATATTCGAAAATGCTTTTTCGTCGGAATAATCCGTTTATAGTCTTTTTACTTTAATATCGTCGATAAATAGCATAAAGACTTTAAGTTGCAAAAGACTTAAGATAAGATTAATTATTCGAACGAATTAAGCTATCGAGTTTATAATACTTTGCGAAAAGGTAATGCATCGAAAGAGATTTAGCGGTATAAAGAAAGCGGTAAAGTCTTTATTCGACTAATAAAGTGTTTATTAATCATAGCTCGAATAAAAGTCGATTAAGCTAGCTATCTAGCAATTAAAAAACTCTTCGGCAAACTTATTTATAATTAAAAGTAAATTAGCGTCCTTTCGTGTAATTGCATTAAGTAGAGTTGCTAAGTTAATGAGTCGGTACTAGCTCGGCTGCTTTTTAATTATTAAGAACCATTGATTCCGGTATAGTCTTTCGCAGTACTTTAAAACTCTTTTATTAAGCTTATCTTAAAGCATTTTAATAATAATAAGCTGTAAGGCTTTCGAACACGAGTAGTTCGAAGCCTGCTAAGCCGTGTGTAAGATAGTTTTAAGCTTAATCGGTAATAATACGTCGTCGTAAAACTTACCGCACTCTTGTTAAGCGAATGCGATCGATTTTTCTTTGCTTAGCATTATCTCTTTAAACAAATTCCTTTTTTTAAGCCGTAATGTATTACCGATATTTAAGTTCGCTATGCGTTCAAGTGTGATTCGAAAGCCTTTCGGTATATCGGTAATGCGCGAAAAGAGATATTGCTTATATTCTTTTACTTGCTCTTATAGCGTATCCTTGGCTTTCGATAGCTTGTATTAATCAACCTTGCTACTTAATGTTGCTTTTACGCCGTCTGCTTCGTCAATTAGCTTGATCTTTTTTTCTTTAGTTTTATATATGCCGAATACTTTAACCGAGTCCGAAAAGATTTTTTTTCGAGTCCGATAAAGTGTCGAATTTTAATAATCGATATAATCGTAGCAGCGGGTTATAAAGTTATTAATGCTAATAGCATTTATTTAGCAAATTATTAAAAGATCGCATTTCGTAAAAGCAAGAATATCGATAAATTGCTTTTAAGTAATAGAGTCGTCTTTCTTTCGATATTATAACGTTTCGCTTTCGAAATTAAGCGAAAAGCAAAAAGCTTTTAATGTACCGACTTCGGCGCTTCTAACGAGGCCGGTCATTAGTTTTCTAAGTCGCTGCTGCTATTACTCGAAGACTTATCGTAATAGATAAAGCTTATACTTTACTCTTTTAAGCGATCGACGGCTTCGTTGTATTAATTCGTTTTATCGCTCACTTTAGCTTAAGTAATTTAGCTCGTAAAAAGATTAATAACTATTGCAATAACAAGACTACTTTTATAATCCGAAAAATATCGAAGACCGATTTTCGTTTTGCGTATAAAAAAGTAATCGAATATAAGTCGAAACCTTAGCGAATCTATAACGTAGAATCGAGTACGGATCGTAGCACCTTTGATATTAATAAACATATTATTAGCGTATCCGATAAAGCGCGATAATAAATCGGTGATTGTTCGAAAGCTTATCTCTTAATCGTAAGCTATAAGAACTTCGAATTTAACCGCGGCGTTATAAGTGATAACGTTAACCTTCGCATTTGTATCGAGTATAGCTCGCGTATTAATAATTAAAAACTATCCGAATATATTAATAATAATTTTAAGAGTTAGCGAATAATAATAAAAGTATTTAAAAAATAACTAGCTAAACGTCGAAGCAAAGCCGATTTCCGTCGAAAGAAGTTCCGAATCATCTCCGATTATAATTCGCAAGGTACGCTGATCCTTACGAATAAACTAATCGAAAAAGAGATATTAAAACTAAAAAACACCGTAAAACACGGTTATAAAAAGAGTCGGAATAAAGCCGATAATAAGAATAAAGCAAAAACGTCTTTAAATCGAAAGCGCTTTAAGTGCGAGAAGCGTATTGCGTTAGCGGTGCTTAATTTAGCTATTACGGATGTTCTTTTGCAATTAAAGCTTGGTTATTTAAAAGAATTCGAATAAGCGTCTAAGCTAAGACCGCTAAGCAATAGCATCTTTATATAAGATCCGTCTTAATTAAGCAAAGACTTGTATAAAGTCTGTTTTACCGGTGATTTAGCCGTAAGTCGAAGTAATAAAAGAAAAAAGAAGTAGTAAATTTTTGCGATAAAGCGCTTTATCGATAAAGCGACTTGTAACTTTGCAAAATAGATCGCTATTAAATAAAGAAGTATTACTTTTTTTATAAATAAGTCGTTAAGACTTCGAAGCAAGTCCGTCTTTTACCGGATTATTCGTCGCTTTCGATATAAGCTTGCTACTTATAATTAAGCAATCTTCCGAAGCTTCCGCAACGCTAACCGTAGCTTAAAAGCAGTTAATAGCGCTCTCGTTAATAAAGGTTTGCTAAATCATTTTATCGATTATACTTTCGGAAAAAAATCGTTTAGAAATAAAAAGAGCAGCGAAAAACGCAATAGTCTTACTAAAGGTTAGGTCTTTAAGCAAATCGCGCTCTTTTAAGAGCTTAATACGAATCGCTTCGTAGTTTATTCTTAAGGAAAAGATTACTTTGCCAAGCTTCTCGTATGATTTAATAGTCTTAAAAAGCTTGGCCTTAAGCTTAAGTATAGCTTTAAGAGCTTTTAGCAGTATGACAAGAAGATTCCGTAAGTCTTCCGGTCGTAAAGCGTTTCGATTGAGAATCGCGGTATAAGCGGGCTCGAGCTTATTCATTTCTATTAGTTTAACGAAAGTAATTTTAAGCTAGCTATAAGTAGATTAGACTTTTGCTTTTGCCGAAAAAGCGTCTTTTAACGAGTATAGCGTAACTCGAAAAGCCGCGTTACGCGCTCGAGTCTTTACCGATGCAATAATAGCTTTCGTATTAAACACGTAAGTATATGAATTCGCCGTTGTAATGCATCGCTAGCGAATCATGTCCGAAGTATTAAAGTCGTTAATACGAAAAGCTTCCGCATTACCGCCGTTAACTGCTCGAATAAGTACTTTAACGCGTTCTCGTATAGCTTCTTTAATAGATTTTCGTTATACTTTTAAAGCTTTATGACGACGCTTTAAATTAAGATTATTTATCGTTTTACAAACCCTTTTTAGAACTTGCTCGTACTTAAGAGTGTCGTTTCGAAATTAAAACGAGATCGATAATATCTCTTTTCGATATAATTTTATACATATCAAGTCCGCTTCGTTAAAGTGAAAAGCTAATCCGTATTAAAGCATAAACAAATAGCATTGATTTTGATATTTATAAAGCTTTTATTGATAGCTAAGTAGATCAGAAGTCTACTAATATTAATAAAAAATACAATTAAAGTCGTTTAAAGACCGTTTTCTTTTTGATATAACGTAGCTTCGATTCGAATAAGTATCGGCCGCATTAATCTCGTAGACTCGGTGCAAAGCAATTTCTTAAGTCTCTCCGTATTAAGCAGCTTTTAATAAGTTTATATAAGCTTCTTTCGATACGAAAGCGAAGCTATTAGTAAGTCTTAAATGAATATTAACTTTCGCTAGCTATTCCGTAAAAGCTTCGATCTTTAAGTTAAGATCGATAAACGAGATAATCAAACTCGTAGCGGTAGTGCTTACGCGATAAAAAAAAAGAAGATAAATACTACTAGAGTAAGTGTTATAAAAAAGCGAAACGTATAAGTTCCGCTTGCTTTCGAAAATGATAAACGGTACTTAAAGACGAGAGTTTTCGTTTTAATAAAGGTTATAACGAGAAAAAGCTTTAAAGATTTCAGCGTAACCGTATTCTTTAATCCGTTCCGTAATGATTTGTTTTTACTTGATTAAGTCGCTTATTATAATATACATTATGTTATACGTTTGCAAGTGATCTTCCTTAAGTTTAACGTTTTTTTAAGTCCGATTTTACATCGATAATAATAAGCAATCGAAAAACTTTTATTTTAGCTACTTATCGGTAATATCTTTATTAATTAAGTAAGCAAAGCTCGTAAAGTTGAACTGTCGAGTGAATTATAAAAGCTCCGCTTTAAAAGCTCTTTCTTTTGCTATCTACTTATTGCTCAAGTCGTTTAAAAAGCTAATACTATCTTTTTACTTAATTAAGTCGAAAGCTTTATACTCTTTTTTGACTACCGATTTAAAGTCGTCTTAAGTCACTTTCGGATTCGAAAAGCTACCGAAGCTCTTAATATTACAACGTATATTATAATCGAAAAGGCTAGAAATATTATATTCAATAAAGCATTGCTTTTTCTTCGAATCGATAACGATACCGTAATCTTTAAACGCTCGTTCGAGCTAGCGAATATAGTCCGTAATATTAGCTTTATCGAAAGCAAGCATTCTAAAAGCTCTAAGTCTAAAGAGAAGTCTACGGATACTTACGTAATTCGGAGCATTTACGAAAAGTAAAAAGGCTTAAATCTTTTTCATTTCGTTTTCGGTTATCTTGCGAGTAGCATCTCCGCTAAGTTTAAAATCTTTTTAAGTCGAAGAAGTCATAGCTCTTTTTGATTTTCGAAAGCTTTAACGTAAGCTCGTTAAATTGAGTTGATAGATGTCGATTAAAGTGTAAAAGTGTTTCGAAACGAATGCGAAAAAAGAACGAAAATAATAGAATGATATGAATGTGAATGAATAACAAAAATGAAATAAGTATAATTTATAATAAATATTAAATACATAAAAAAATGTTATAAAGATATAAGATCTCGATGCGTCGAAAGTGATTTATTAAAGAGTCGAGTGTCGATCGCGTTAAGCTAGATAGTCGAAACTAAATCGATATAATAGACGATATTAGTAATACGTTTAATTTTATAACGCAAGATCCGTAATAAGCGGAAGAGTAATTACCGAGATTAAGTATATCGAAATAGAAACGAAGTCGAATAATAATCGAGCTTCCGTATAAGCATATAGCTTGCCTTTAATATAATGCGACATCGAAACGGTTCCGAATCGCAAACACTTATTTCCGCTCGTCGTATCTTTTATTTGCTAAAGCGAAAGATAATCGAAAGCAATTCGAAGTCTTTATGCGTAATCTCCGTTGCGAAGTAAGTATTGAATTTTCAACCTTTTAAGCTTAACGTAGTATTTCCGGTACTTAGCTATTGCTTACCCTTTTAAAGAAGAAAGAATAATAGACTCGTATTAAAATCGATATTGAATCGAAAAGGTGAAGTATATTAAACGAATAGTACCTCGAGCGTATCGCCGTACAAAGTAGTTTAAGTAAATAGTACTTTATAAATACCGAATTGAACTTTAGCTAGCTCGATCTTCGAATTAAAGTAACGACTTCTTAAGTAATACTTATCGAGTATACCGAATAGCATGCTCGACGGATATAAATCGAAAGAAGATCGCTTTTAAAGCAATAGCCTCGAAGCTTATATGCAAAAGCACTTGATTGTTAGCTTAGCGTATATCGAATACCCTTCGAAAGAGTACCGCAAAAGCACATAGTCAATAGCTTAGCGTATGACGTAAACTCCGAATATATAGCTTCTCGCAAAAGAAGCAAGTCTGAAAAAGGTATAAAGACCAACCTTTGGTTCGATTCCTTGCGTAAGTCACTAAATATATATAAAAGAAAAGAGCTCCGACATATACCTAACGTCAAATCAAAAGATATATATAAATATAATTATAATAGAATCGTAAGTGAATAAGAAGAGAGAAAGAAGACGATCGAAAGATACTCGAATGTGTGTTATAAATACGTATATTATATTGTGTAATGATAAAGTGGTGCTAGTTTAAGAAAGAACCAACTACTCGTCTATATAAAAGCCTGCACGTGACCTAACCACGTGCCTAGCAAGGCCAGAGCATGCAGCGCACCCACGTAACAAAGGTGCCTAGCATCAATACTATATACATGGACAAAACAAATACAGAGCCCCAACTCCACCACAATACGTAGCTCACGTAAGGCTGCTACACGTAACTTACGTAAGGCTGTTATACGTAACGCACGCTGCTGCCTTAAATATAAGTGATTCGCAAAAGAGTTTAAGATTTCTTTATTAAAAAAAAAGGGTTTAAAAAGGTCTCTCTTTTATATTAAATTATTAAATATAAGTAATTCGCAAAAGGGTATGGGATTTCTTAGTAAAAAGAGGGGTTTAAAAGGGTCCCTCTTTTATATAAAATTATTAAATATAAGTAATTTGCAAAAAGGTCTGGGACTTCTTTAATAAAAAGAGGTGTTTAAGGGGGTCCCCCCTTTATATTAAATTATTAAATATAAGTAATTTGCAAATGGGTCTGAGGTTTCCTTAATAAAAGGGGGGGCTTAACGGGGTGCCCTGTTTATATTAAATTATTAAGTATAAGTAATTCGCAAAAGGGGCTGAGGTTTCCTTAGTAAAAAAGGGGGTTATAAGGGGGTCTCCCCCTTATATTAACTTATTAAATATAAGCAATTTGCAAAAGAGTCTAAGGTTTCCTTAGTAAAAAGGGGGGTTTAAGGGGGTCCTCGTCTTATATTAAATTATTAAAATATAAGTAATTCGTCAAAAGGTCTTAGGTATCATTTATAAAAAGAAGCATTGTAGAAGCACCCCAAAAGATGTGTCGTACAAAAGCATGACATTGAGGCTAGACCTCATAGTCTTACAAAAGAAGTGCTAAAAAAGATAAGTAGAAAGCTCGTTGATTGTCTTAGCGAAAAGATGTGTGCCCTTTTTATAAAAGATAGATCCGTCTAGTATAGCCTTAGTAGCTATAGCAGGTACCTTGTTAAGCAAAGTGTTTATATCCGTCTTCTTATAAAATAAATAAGCGCTTTCGCTTATTATTAAGCAAGAAGAGAAAAAGGGTATAAAAGAAAGAAAAATCTAGTATATAAAAAAAAAGTATCTCGTCTTTAAACTTTAAAGATTTAAACTACTCTTTAGCAGCTTCTTTATAATCTTTTTTTATGCTTATATCTTTAACTCTTTCGCTTTCTTTAAGCTAAAAAGGTCTTCTATTTTTAGCAAAGCTAGTATTAAATAATAACGTACCGGCAGCAGCATCTTTAAGAATGAAAAAGCGCGTATCGTTCTTGCGCTTATTGCCGGTAGAATCGTTAATAAGTATAAACTTGGCCGATAAAAGATTAGCAAAGTTAAAATAAAGTTTAAAGCTATTAGTTAAGTCGTTATCGTCTTTAAGCAAGTCATTTAAAGCTTTTATAGCTTTATCGAATGCGCGGTTTAAAGATTCCGGATAAAAAGATAATGCTTTAAGATTACTGATTTAGCTTGTGAACCGTAGTTTATAAATAGATTTCGTACTTTTTAAATTAATCTTTATACTTAAGTCGAAGTCGTTAAAAGACAACTTAATTAATCGCATGCTTTCTTCGAATTTTTTTAATTTATTAGCGTTTACGAAGTCGTTAGCTTAACGGCTATTGCTTTTAAAAAAAGACTTAGCTTTATAAGCCTTAGCTTTAGCGTTTAAAATAATAGCAAATCTTTTTTAAATGCCGAAAACAACTTCTTTTTATACTTAATAAAGTGTTCTTAAAATTAAGTATAAAATATAATAAAGATAGCTGTTAATTCTTTTACTATTCGAAGTTCGTTTTAATCTATTCTTTCGATTAAGGCTTTTGATACGTAATTGACGTAATCTAATTAGATTATAGCGGCGAAAAGTTAACTTGATTTATTAACGACTTTTTATCGAAAAGTTAGCGGTATGCGTCTTAAGACGATCGTGTAAGCGTGCTTTGCAAAGCTAACTTTATTTTTTAAAGTTTTATCGTTTAGCAAAGCGGTATAATTATTAAAGAAGATTGCTTATTTGTAAAGCGAATTTTAAAAAGCGTTTATATTTAAGAAAACACTTTATTTCGTAATAACAAATATAAAAGTAGCAAGATTATTAATTATAACGAAAAGCTAGCGTAGCGTAATATTTTTAAAAGCATTTATGTGACGACCTTAAGCGATTACCTGAAGGAACTCACGAGAGCGCGGAGGTTTACATAAGAGCTTAAGAGAATCTTAAAGTAATGACTTAGAATCAATAACTACCGAATATAAAGGTCGAAAGTAGTTAAAGTTTATATATACGAAAGTAAAAGCGCTAAAGACTCGTGAATTATAGTTTATAAGTTAAAAAGCGAAGAATAAGAAAATACGAAAAATACGAAAGAAAAAAGGAAAGAAGTAGCTTAGCGCATATAAAGTAAGTCTAAGAGACTTGGCGTATCGTCATATTATTCTCTCGTCCGAAAAAAGCTCGTTTTCGAGCGTTTATTTATTGCTTTATTACTGCTTAAATGATCGTAGTTATTAATACCGTCCGAATAAGCCTTGATCTATTCAAAGAGCTTCGCGAGAAAGCCGAAGAGCTCTTTGTGTTTTAAGTAGAAGTTACGTATTTTAAAAAGAGCGTATATAAAGTCGGAAGCGAAGTATTAAGTAAAGTCAATATCGCGGCCGAGCTAAAAAGCGCGGTATTTAAAGTGCTTTTTAGTTTAGCGTATCGTTAAGATATTTTCTACTTCGTATTTAAGTTCGCTAATAATATTAATCGAGTTAAGTTCAAGAATGATTTGCTTAAAAGTAAAATCATTAAGAGCTTTTCGTAGTCGTTTAAAGTAAAAGACTAAGTGAACTTTTATTAACTCGAAAAGCTTAAGTTTAAAGCTGTTATAAACGTTATCGATAACTTCGAACGGTTCGTTCGTCGGGTTATCGAGCTTTTTTAACAGTCGAAAAGTAAAGAACGAGCGCATGTTTAATTAAACCTTATTATTAACGTCGAAGTCAACCGAGCGTCTTGATTTATTAGCTTGTTTAGCTATACGGTCTTAAGCGCGCTAAAAGTGCTTTTTAACGAAGTTCTAAGCTTCGAAGTAGCGGTTAGCATAAGCGCGAGCTTCGTCTTAATTAAGCTTGCGAAAAAAGGTTTGATCGTCAAGTCGTTTTAAGCTTTAATTCTAAGTGGTCCGGAAAGCGTAGCCGTAGATTACCTTAAAAAAAGAAAGACCGCCGAAAGAGTCGTAAAAGAGCGTTAATTAAGCGAAGTCTATTATAAAAAAGAACTCACTTTAATCGTCTTAATAATAGCTTACGAAAAGACGGAAGCGCTTTTGCAAGTATTAATTATAAATTTCAATTTAACCGTTAGTCTCGAAGTATACGGCGGTATTAAAAATCAGTTTAATGCCGAAGATCTTATTAAATTCTTTTTAGAATTCGAACTAGTATTAAGGTCTTTTATTAAAAGTCAATGTCAAAAGAGCTTTAAAATACTTATAAATATAATAGATATAAAGCTTAGCGAAGCCTTTAGCGTCGATAGACTTATGATAAAAGATCGAGATTGCTTGCTTAAAAAAGCGGTCGATTATTACAAAGACGTTGTCGTAGCCGTGCTTGTTTTTATTAAAGCTATAAAAATCTATAATAACGTACTTTTAAAAGCGCGAAAAGATCGGAAAAAGTTAAAGCAAATTAAGTTTTTTATCGCGAAGCATTAAAGCTCGTTTGCAAGCGTAGCAATTGCGGCAATACTAATTAACGAATCTAGTTATACCGTGCTAATAATATTATGTTATAAAGAGCTTATAGGTTTTGCAAAAGCTAAGGTATATTATAAATACTTAATCGTAAACTTTTCGAACGAATAACGAGCGCAAGTTTTAAACGTCGAGAATTAATAAGCGGCCGTTATAAAGTAGCAAGTCGCTTTTTATAATAAGTTTGGCTCGTGAACCGTAGTTTACGAATAAAGACTCAACTTTAAAAGCTTGAACTTAAAGTGCTATACAGCTAAGAGCGGTCCGATTAGCTTTTAAGACTTAGTTAATAACTCGGAATGTCGGTAAAAGCTCCGCGATCTCTTCGATAATAACGGCGGTCTTCGAAAGCGTAAGTTAGCGTAGCTCTTCGGTCAAGAGTCGTAAGTCAACGTTATCGGCGCGGAGCAGCGTTTGCAAGCGTTAAGTACGCTTAAAGCTATTTTAAAAAAAGAGCTTTTCGATGCGACGTATTAGCGCGTCAACTAGCGGGTTATCTTTACTTAATCTATACGTAATAATAAAGTTATAATCGGAAAAAAGCTTTGCTTAGCGTGCTTGACGAGCGTTAAAAGTCTTAGAAGTTATAAAGTACTTTAAAGCTTTATAATCGGTAATTACTTAAACTTAATAAAGAAAGCCGGCGAGTTCGACGCGGAAGTTATTAAAAGAGCGTATAATAGCCAGCATCTCTTTATCGTAGACGACGTAATTAAGCTTAACGAAAGCTATAGTTTTAAAGTAATAAGCGATTAGTAGCTAATCGGAACTATGCTTTTAAAAAAGGATTAAAGCGATTACGCCGTTTAAAGCGTTAGTTTCTAGCATACAAAAGAGGTCTTAGTTGTAATGCTATAAAATTAACGAAGTAATTAAAGCGAGCTTTAAGAAGTCGAAGCTTCTTTAACATTAAGAATTGAATAAAAAAAGAACGTTAGCTTTAATCAAGTGTATTAAAAGCTTCGCGATCACGCCGTAATCTCGAATAAAACGGCGGTAAAAGTTATAAAATCTAAAAAAGCTTTAAACGCTTTTAACGGTTATAAAAGGCGCTTAATGCTTTATTATCGACGTTTTATTCGGATCTACTTTTAAGCTTTCGATAGAAATGATAAAACTTAAGTATTTTACTTTAATAGTATTAAATTCGCATTTTTTAATATCAGCTTAAAAGCTAGCGTCGTCGAGTCGTTAGAGAACCTAGCGGACGTAATAAGCGTGCTTTAAAAAGTCTGAAAAGTAGATCAAGATATCGTTTAAATATACCGTGCAAAAGATGTTTAAAAAGTCGAAAAAGAAGTCATTTATATAGCGTTAATAAATAGCGAGTCTATTAATTAGTTCGAATAAGAAGACCTTGCACTTGTAAGCATCGTAGCGTATTTTAAATATTATAAGCTTTTTTAAAGCTAAGTCTATTCGTATTTTATAAAAAGCTTGCCGAATATCGAGTTTCGTAAAGATTTTAGCTTTTAAAAAACGTGCGAAAGTCTTATCGATTAAAAAGAAAAGGTATCGATCTTTACGAATAAAGTTGTTTAACGCGCGGAAGTTAATATAAAAGCGAAAAGAACCGTTTTACTTTTTAACAAACAAGACTAGAGTTGCAAATAACGCTATTAAAAGTTCGATAAAACCTTTGTTAAGATTGTCGATAAAATAAGCTTTAATAAGCTTTAGCTTAAAGATCGACATCTTATATAATAATAAGTACCGAAGCGCTTTTTCCTCTTCTTTAAGAAGCTCGATTTTATAATCGTAAAGCTTATATAATGCTAGTACGTTGCTAGCGGCTTTAAAAAATACGTATATATAATCGGAGTATTTAAAAAAGATAAAAAGGTCGTTAATAAGCTTTAATAGTTCTATTGCGAAATCGATAGCAAAGATAAAGCCGTTAATAAAGCGTATTAGCGTTGCTTAATAGTTAGCTTAAGTAAAAGCAATCGTTTAACGCTCGAAGATCAAGCAATCGAGCTCGTAAAAGGACGTAAAGAATAGTTCTACGTTCTTTTATCGAGCAATCATATAGAAAGCGTGTCCGAAAACGCCGTTAATTTTAAAGTTTCTATTGATTTTATACTTAAATGTTTAGCAAAAGCGTTTGACGAGTAAAAGAGGTTTTACGAAAGCGATATCGGTTAATACAAGCTTACGGTTCATTTAAGACATTGATTTAACGTAGTCTTTAAAAAAAGTAGTTTTCGTAAAGCGAAAGAATAACGGCTTTACGAAAAAGTAAATAAAAGAAAAAGGTTTAACAATCTTAAAAGAAGAAGCGGAAAGAAGACGATTCCGAAAAGAAAAAAGACGATTTTAAAAAGAAAAAAGTGATTTAGCGACTATTATTGCTACTTGATCCGCTCGTAAACTATAATTCACGAATGAATTAGCGTCGTAAGCTCTTTAAAAGCAGTCTAAAGCTCGATCACGTTTGTTAGCGTCGTGCTAATAACGAACGTTTATTTTACGCTAATTAAAGTGTGTAATCTTAATAAGTTTAGCGTAAGTAGCGGTCGAAAAGTTAAAGCGAAGTTAATAAAGCTTGCGGCGAGCGCAATTAAAAAGAATCTAATGCTTAATTAACTATGTTCGTCTGAAGATCACGTTATGATTTCTAAAGTTAATAATAAAAAAAAAAGTAAAGGATTAAACGCGCTTATCGACCGTAAGATTAAGAAGTACAAAATGTAAAATAGTAACTTTACGAGCTTTATTGTATGATTTGATAAAAAATAAAGTCGAGAAAGATTAAATCAAAAGTTTAAAAAAAAAAGAAAGTGATTTAAGTAGCGCTAAATCAATTAGCGCGTACTTATTAGCTTTTAAGTCGAGCAAAGCAGATACTTTATACGAAAAGCTATTTTTAATAAAAGTGACGGATATAATCATGGCTTTACTATTAAAAAGCTTCGTAAAGTCGAAGTATCGCATATCTCGAAGCTAGCTTAAAAAAAAAGCTTTGCTTAAGCTTCGACGTTTCCTTTATTAAAAGCGTCGGAATTAGCAAGAAAAAGCTTTTAATAATCTTTAAAAGCATCGGAATAAAGCTTATCGTCCGAGTTATTCGAATAAAAGCTGTATTCAAGTCTAGCGCCGTATTCTATTTCGTTAATTAAGTAGTAGCGAAAAAGCTTCGGCGTATTCGAGTCTTTACGAGACGATCTAAAGGTCTTGATCGCTAACTTAAAAGCGTTTCCGAAAAAAAAGAATTTATTAAATCGATTAGATCGATCTGCATTAGCGCTAAAGTTGTTAAAAGTTTAACGCTAAAAAGTAAGAAAAAAAATAAAGGTTGAGCTACCTTAGCGGTTTTCGTAATAAGTAATTTGCTTAACCGCTGCTTTTTAAGCCGAGCGAGATTCGATACGAGCTTTATTATAAAAGCTCTTCGCGAATTAAGTATTATACCTAGCTTATAAAGCGTCGTAAAGCTTTGCAAACGCGTATTAGCTAGCAGCTAATTGTTAGACGGCAATTTAAAAGTCTTTGAAAGTTATAGTCTTAGCAAATTCTAAATAAAGTTAATCGCGCAGCGTCTTAGTAATCTTAAAACGCAAAGCTTTACGTAATCGGTTTTCGTTTTTGATTTCGGCGGTAGCAGCAAGCTCCGAAAAAACAAAGTAGAAGTCTTAAAATTGCTAGTTAAGCTTTATATAAAGTTTTTCGAACTTAATTAACGCTTTAGCTTTTTTAACGAAGTCGTTTAAGAACTCGAAAGCGATTTAAACGAGTTCCGAAGCGGTTACGAAGTTGTTATAATCTATAACTAAAAAGGCTAAGAACAAGTAAGTTGTTCTTTCGGTTTAATTAAAAACGTAGTTCTTGCGTTAGCGTTTTATAAAAAAGTATTCTTCGAAAGCTTTTAAATTGTCGAAAACGCGGGCTTGCTAATAGCGTGCTCGATAGCTTATACTATTTAAAAGCTTTTGTTTAAAGTTAAAGATTCGCTCGATACGAGCGCGACCTTAGAAAGCTAAAGAAAAGGTTTTAAAAGTGTTGAACTTAGTTAAAGTGCGAAGGTTGGTTAGCTTATAAAAAGAAAGTAGTTTATCGTCGTCGGCGAAAAAGCGGCGAAAGTTAGCGGTTCTATAAATAAAAAGAGTAATTTAAAAGACCGAGGGCTTATATAGCTCTTTGCTTTTAAAATTATCTTCGAAAAAGACTTAAAAAAGCTCTAACGAGCGTTCCGTAGTTAGCAAGATCGCTTAAAGCTAGTCTAGTTCTTTTCGAGCTCGACGAGCTTCTTTTTTAGCTCTTTCGGCGAAAGTTTTTTGCTCGCTAGCGTTTTTATCGAGCTTTTCGTTGCGGGTTTTTACGTCTGCGAAAAGCTTTTTAAGCTTAGCAGCCTCTCGTTAAAACTAAAAGAAAGCTTAGTATTAAGCTAAAGCTTCCTCGGAGTTAGTAAAGGCCGAAAGATCATCTTTATCGTTTTGCTTACTAATAGCTTCTTTTTAAGTAAAAGGAACTACTAGTTAAGCTGTAAAAGAAAAAGAAGAAGCTGTTAAAGCAGCTTTAAAAAGTGTACGGAAGATTTTGCTCGCGGAGCAAAAGTTGCTATATTATATAAGTGCTATCTTTTAAGTTATACTTAGAATAAGCTTTCTCGTAACCGTTAGTATCGTCTAAATGTTTTTTAACGTTTAATTATTAAAGAATTTTAAAAAAAAAGAATATTATTAAAGCCGTTTTCGGCAGAGTAAAGTAGTTATTAATAATATAACGACTTTAAGCTATTACTTAAAAGAACTTACGAAAGCGCGAAGGTTCATATAAAAGCTTAAGAGAATCTTAAAGTAATAACTTAAAATCAACAACTATCGAATATAAAAGTCGAAAGTAGTTGAAGTCTATATATACGAAAGTAAAAGCGCTAAAGATTCGTAAACCATGGTTCATAAGTCAAAAAGCGAGGAATAAGAGAATACGAAGAATACGAAAGAAAAAAGGAAGGAAGTAGCTTGGCGCATATAAGGTGGGTCCAGGAGACTTGGCGTGTCGTCACAATTTAAAGTTTTCGACTTAAGTTTAAAAGCTTTTTATTTAATAGTCTTTTTAAAAGTAAAGTCGTAAGTATAGCTTATAAGCTAAACTGCTAAGCTTTCGATTTAGCTTTTTACGTTGTAAAGCATTAAGTAATAATTTAAAACGCTTGCTTTCGATAAAGCTAATATTACGAATTATATTCGCTAACTCGAACGAGCGTTTAAAAACTACGTTTTCGTTATTAATTCGAAAAAAAAGCAATGCTTTGCCGAATATAATATTTTTAGCCTTTTCGAATATAATATACGATGCAATATTAAAAGCTTCGAAAGCTTTTCGAATTCGAAAGTAACTTAAAACGAATTTAAATCGATAATTAAAGAAAAGTATAAAGCATTCGACTTAATTAAGTAAAAAGATAATATTAGATTCTTAAACGACTTAAGCAATAAATGAATAGTAAAAGAAAGAGCTTTTAAAGCGGAGCTTTTATAATTCACTTGATAATTTAACTTTACGAGACTTGCTTGCTTAACTAATAAAGATATTATCGATAAGCAGCTAAAGTGAAAGTTCTTTAAGTGCTTACCGTTATCGATATAAAATCGGATTTAAAAAAACGTTAAACTTAAAAAAGATTACTTATAATCTTATAATATAATATATATTATAATAAGCGACTTAATTAAGCAAAAACAGATTATTGCGAAACGGATTAAAGAATATAGCTACGTTAAGATCTTCGAAGCTTTTTCTCGCTATAATCTTTATTAAAACGAAAACTCTTATCTTTAAGTACCGTTTATTATTTTCGAAAGCAAGCGAAACTTATACGTTTTACTTCTTTATAACACTTATTTTAATAGTATTTATCTTTTTCTTTCTTATCGAGTAAGCATTACCGTTGCGAGTTCGATTACTTTATTCGTCGATTTTAATTTAAACATCGAAGCTCTTACGGAATAGCTAGCGAAAGTTAATATTCATTTAAGACTTACCGATAGCTTCGCACTTATACCGAAAAAGGCTTATATAAATTTATTAAAAGCAGTTTAATACGAAAAAGCTTAAAAGATCGCTTTATATCAAGTCTACGAAATCAATGCGACCGATATTTATTCGAGCCGAAGCTACGCTATATTAAAAAAACGACCGTTACACGACTTTACGTGCATCTTTTACTAATGCTAGCATATTATTAATTTACTTAACTATTAGCAAAAACTTTATAAATATTAAAATTAATATTACTTATTTATATTTTAATATAAATTATCTCTTTATTTTAACGAAGCGGACTTAATATATATCGAGTTATATCGAAAAAAAATACTTTCGATTTCGTTTTAATTTCGAAACGACACTTTTAAATACAAGCAAGTTTTAGAAAAGGTTCGTAAAACGATAAATGATTTTAATTTAAAGCAATATTAAAAAGCTTTAAAAGCATAACGAAAATCTATTAAAAAAGCTATACGAAAACGCGTTAAAGCGCTTATTCGAGCAATTAACGGCGATAATACGAAAGCTTTTTGTATTAACGATTTTAATACTTCGGATATAATTCGCTAGCGATGCATTATATTAACGGATTTATATGCTTACGTATTTAATACGAAAGTTATTATTGCATCGATAAAAACTCGAGCGCGCAACGCGGCTTCGCGAGTTACGTTATATTCGTTAAAAAACGCTTTTTTAGCAAAAGCAAAAGTCTAATCTATTTATAATTAGCTTAAAGTTACTTTCGTTAAGCTAATAAAAATAAATAAACTCAGTTTCGCTTATACCGCGATTTTAAATCGAAGCGCTTTACGACCGAAAGACTTACGCAATTTGCTCGTTACGCTATTAAAAGCTTTTAAAATTATATTTAAACTAAAAGCTAAGCTTTTTAAAATTATTAAATCATACGAAAGCTTTAGCAAAGTAATCTTTTCTTTAAAAATAAACTACGAAGCGACTCGTATTAAGCTTTTAAAAAAGCGTAATTTGCTTAAAAACTTAATTTTTAATAAGATTATTACGTTTTTCGCTGCTTTTTTTATTTTTAAACGATTTTTTTCCGAAAGTATAATCGATAAGATAATTTAATAATCCTTTATAAACGAAAGCGCTATTAATTGCTTTTAAGCTACGATTAGCGTTGCGAAAGCTTTAGAAAATTGCTTAATTATAAATAGCAAGCTTATATCGAAAGCGACGGATAATACGATAAAAAACGGATTTGCTTTAAAGCTTTCGCGATTTATTTAAAAAGAAAGTAATATCTTTTTATTTAATAGCGATTTATTTTGCAAAGTTATAAATCGCTTTATTAATAAAGCGCTTTATCGTAAAAATTTACTTTTTTTTTTTTTTTGCTATTTCGATTTACGGCCGAATCACTAGTAAAGCAAATCTTATATAAGCTTTTGCTTAATTAAAACGGATCTTATATCGAAATGCTATTGCTTAACGGTCTTAGCTCGAACGCTTATTTAAATTCTTTTAAATATTTAAGCTTTAATTATAAAAGAATATCCGTAGCAATTAAATTGAATATCGTCGACGCATTACGCTTTTAGCACTCGAAGCGCTTTCGATTTAAAAACGGTTTTGCTTTATTTTTATTATCGGCTTTATTTCGATTTTCTTTATAGTTATATTTTATAACGTTTTTTAATTTTAATACTTTTTTTTAAATTAATTTACTCGTAAGAATCGGCCTACTTTGCGAACCGCGATCGAAAGTAATATAAAACTTTTTTTAATAGAAATTGGCTTTGCTTCGACGTTTAACTAATTATTTTTTAAATACTTTTATTATTATTCGTTAATTTTTAAAGTCATCGTTAGCATCTTCGGATAATTTTTAATTATTAATACGCGAATTACATTCGAATCTCGATATAAATGCGAAGGTCAGCGTTATTACTTATAATACCGCAATTAAATTCGAAGTCTTTATAGCTTACGATTAAAAGATAAGCTTTCGAATAATCATCGATTCTTTATCGCGCTTTATCGGATACGCTAATAATATATCTATTAATATCGAAAGTATTACGATTTATACTCGATTTTACGTTATAAATTCGCTAAAGTTTCGATTTATACTCGATTACTTTTTTATACGTAAAGCGAAAATCGGTCTTCGATACTTTTCGAATTATAAAAAAGGCTTTATTATTATTATAATAATTAATCCGTTTACGAGCTAAATTATTTAAGCTAAAGTAAGCGATAAAACGAATTAATATAACGAAGCCGTCGATCGCTTAAAAAAGCAAAGTATAAGCTTTATTTATTACGATACGTCTTCGAATAACAGCGATAGCGACTCGGAAAACTAATAACCGGCTTCGTTAAAAGCGTCAAAGTCGATATATTAAAAGCTTTTTGCTGTTCGCTTAATTTCGAAAGCGAAACGTTGCAGCATTAAGAAAAAGACAACTTTATTATTTAAAAGCAATTTATCGATGTTTTTGCTTTTACGAAATGTAATCTTTTAATAACTTATTAAATAAATGCCGTTAGCACCGATAATTATATGACCCGCTATTACGATTATATCGATTATTAAAATTCGATACTTTATCGAATTCGAAAAAAGATTTTTTTAAACTCGATTAAAGTATTTAATATATATAAAACTAAAAATAAAAAGATCAAGCTAATAAACGAAGCAGACGGCGTAAAAGCAGCATCAAGTAGCAAAGTCAATTAATATAAGCTATTAAAAGCTAAAGATACTTTATAAAAGCAAGTAAAAGAATATAAGCAATACTTTTTTCCGCGTATTATTAATATACCGAAAAGCTTTCGAATCACATTCGAACGCATAGCGAACTTCAATATTAATAATACTTTACGGCTTAAAAAAAAGGATTTATTTAAAAAAATAATATAAAGCAAAGAAAAATCAATCGCATTCGCTTAATAAAAGTGCGGCAAGTTTTATAACGACGTTTTACTTTCAATTAAGCTTAAAACTATTTTACATACAGCTTAGCAAGCTTTTAATTACTCGTATTCGAAAGCTTTATAACTTATTATTATTAAGATGCTTTAAGATAATCTTAATAAAAGAGTTTTAGAATATTACGAAAGACCGTATCGAAATCAATAATTCTTAATAGCTAAAAAGCAGCCGAGTTAATACAAACTTATCAACTTAGCAACTTTATTTAATGCAATTACACGGAAAAACGCTAATCTACTTTTAATTATAAATAAGTTTGCCGAAAAGTTTTTTAATTGCTAAATAGCTAGCTTAATCGACTTTTATTCGAGTTATAATTAGCAAATACTTTATTAATCGAGTAAAGACTTTACTGCTTTTTTTATACTATTAAATATTTTTCGATATATTACTTTTTCGCAAAGTGCTACGAACTCGGTCGCTTAATTCGTTCGAATAATCAATTTTATTTTAAAGCTTTTGCAACTTAAAGTCTTTATGTTATTTATCGACGATATTAAAATAAAAAGATTATAAACGGATTATTACGACGAAGAAGCACTTTTAAGTATACGCCGATTCGTGCTCGAATACATTTAAAATATCGATAAGACTTTAAAACGAATTAAGCGCGCTAAAGCTACGATTAAAAAAAATTATAATTTTACTAAAATAAAATAAATATAATAAGATTCGTATGCAATTCGAAAAGTCGCAAATTCGCTGCGAACAAAATTATTAAGATTAATAATTAAAAAACCTTCGAAAACGTTATTAAAGTTAAAAGATTTTTAAGCTTTTGCTTTTACTTTTGCATTTAAATCAAAAGATTCGTATATATTATTAATCTTTTTTATAACCTTACGAAAAAAAATATAAATTAGCAATAAACTAAAGCATATTCGAAAGCTATGCGAATATTATAAAACGCTTTAACAACGATTTCGGTTTTAATTAAGATCGATTACGAAAATTAAAATAAAGAAATAATAATAAAAACGAACGTTAATTTAAAAAGATAAAAAAATATATCGGCTAACGCGAAACTACTTTTAATAAAGTATAATCGGCTCGATACGAATCCGAAGCTTAAACGAAAGCAAAACGAAACTACGACGCTATTAAGCGAAAGTGCCGCGGAATGCTTAAAGTCTTTAAGAAATTTAAATTATAAATTATTAAAGTGTATTTTATCTTCGAAACTAACGCTAAAGTGCTCGTTGCTTAGCTTCGACGAAAAGCTATCGATATATTTTCGGCTTTAATTACGCGCTAGCTAACTTAAATTAATCTTTTCGATTTTAAGGTTCGATATATCTTCGATAAAAATTATATTATTATTAATATACTATCGAAACGGCTACGGCATTTCGATAATTCAAGCGATAAAGATAAAAATAAATTCAATAATAGCTTGCTAGCCGACTTAAAACTTATTAAAGTTCGAAACGATTTTGAAGGACTTTTAGCAAATCTTTTAATAAATATTCGTTAATCTATTTTTAAAGATATGTTTTAACGTTTGAAAAAAGCGAAGAATATAAACTTAAACGAATCCGACGACGATTACGATTACGAAAGCTTTTTAAATTTAATCGAATAATTTTTAAAATCAATTCGAATAGCTACTTTCTTAACGACCTTACGAAGACTTAAAGATTTAAACAAAGTAAAATGCCGTAAGTTTAAGAAAAAAGCTATTAAATATAAAATAAACGATAAGAAACTTGAAAAACTCTCGATAAAAAGCTTTCTTTTTCGATTAATAATTAATAAACCTTCAATTAAGACGGATATAATTATAGCTTATTACGATAAAAGTAATTATAAAAGCCGTAAGTTAATTTATTACCGTGTTTCTTAACGCTATTTTTAAAATAGATATTATATAAACGTTAAACGATTCGTTAAAATTTATAAAAAATGCTAACATCAAGCAATTAATAAGCTTAAAAAACTACTGCATTCTATTCGATTTAATAGCTTAATAAAACGCTAAGCTATCGATATTACTTATTTATTTATACGCAATAGCAAAAGCTACTTAATTATTATTAAAAATAATATAA
This sequence comes from Drepanopeziza brunnea f. sp. 'multigermtubi', assembly GCF_022702325.1. Lineage (NCBI taxonomy): Eukaryota > Fungi > Ascomycota > Leotiomycetes > Helotiales > Drepanopezizaceae > Drepanopeziza > Drepanopeziza brunnea. The sequence continues at coordinate 1,621,336 of NW_027094072.1, read as the reverse complement.
ATAAATAAGTCGAAGCGAAAGCGATTCGAACTCGAGACTCGTTTTCGATAGCTAAATTTATTTAAAAAGATATTATTTGCTGCTATAAGATTTTCTTTTAATTAATAATCGACGAAAGTTCGGAATTTAAAAAAAAAGTAATCGATTTGCTTAATAATTAAAGAATCAATCGAGTCGTAGTTTTAACGTACTATTTTTAAGCAAATAAAATAATAAAACGCAGCTACGGATCAATTAAAAACGCATTAAATAAGCTTAAAAGTACCGATTAAATTGCGCAATTGCTAGCCGTTTTATTCGCCGATCGCACTTCGGTGTATATTTTTACCTGATTCACTTTTTTTTATATAATATACGGCAAAAAAGCAATGCTTTCGATTAAAACTCGAATTTAATTTTAAATTACGTTATTTTAAAAGCTAATAATTAATCGTATTAAGCTTATCGAATTAAAAGCACGCTAATTTCGAATGCGAAACGAAGATGCTACGAAAGCTATACTTAAGAAAACCCGTTGCCGTTAAAAAAGAAAAAATGCTTTTAATAATAAAAAGAACTTTCGAATCAAGCTTTTAAAAGTAAGTGACTTAATCTTTAAGCATAATTCGGTCCGTAAAGTAAATATATTTAACGTTAAAAAGCTAGATTTTCGATAGCTTAGCTTTTATTAAATTTCGTCGGTAAATAAAAAAAGATATTATAAATTAAAAGAATTAAAAAAAGACGAAGCTTTATTAAATAAAACATTTGCTAGCAATCGATTAAAGAAGTTTTACGTGCGATACACTTTCGAAGCGTTATTATTTCGTTTTAAGCTTTAAATAAAAAGATCTTTAAAATAGCTTTTATTAAATAAAGTGCTCGAATTCGGCTTTTAAATTAAGCGCTCGAATAGATTTATTATTCGATTACTTAGCTTTACGGAAAAGCAACGGAGCTAATACGCAAGAGTCTTTATAAGCAATAATAAAAAAGCAATAAAAAGTGATTAAGTTATAAAAGCATAATTATACGTAAAAAAAGGACGAGTTTAAATTTGATTTTTGATTTTTTCTTTATTTAAATTTAGTTTTTTTTGTTTTCTTTTTTCTAATACTTTTTTTATTTCTTTTTTTATATTAAATAACCTTACGTTATTATACTTATATGCTTCCGATCTATTATATACGATTATATTATATATTGAAGCGGACTTTATTCGAAAGCTAATTAAGAAAAGCATACGAAAAATCTATTATATTAACTACTTAATAAGCTGCCGATACGCGATAAAAACCTTTTCGACTTTATAACTTAAAGCTAAGTAGAATAATGCGGAAGCTTTTCGCGGCACCTTAAGTATTGCTTTTACTTTTCGAAGACTTACCGATATTGCTACGGCTCGAACCTTTCGAAAAACCACGAGTATTGCTACGGCTAAAACCTTTCGAAAAACTATCGATATTGCCGCGATTAAAAGCTTAACGAGCACTTCGGCGGAGCTTTTTCGTAAAAAAAGTAGTAAAAATAAAAAGCGAAGACGAAGATAAACGAAACGAAGCTTTATCGATAATTTATCGTAATTAAATCGAAAAGGAATTATAAAAGGCTTGCAATATATATTTACGCGATTAAAAAAGTTACTTAATAAAGTATTATTTCGATTTATAATAGCTAAGATCTAATATAATAAGTTTAGCGAAGCTAAATTAGCGGTAATAGCGGCGGTAAGTAAGCGCAACGCCGAAACGAGACTTAAGCTAGCTAAAAGACCTTTAGTATTAACGGCGGCAAAAGAAGCAGCGGCGATACGAGCTCGAAGAAAAGAAAAAGCATTATTAACTCGAAAGGCAAAAGCGCAGCGGATCTTAATAAAAAAGTTATTTACATTTGCGCTTAAACGAAAAACCTTAGCGGCCGATTTAATTTTATTATTTATAGCCGTTATTACATCTATTAAAGCTATACCGGCATCGACGACTTTTACGGAAAGCTATCGAAATCGAAATCAAAACGAAAATAAAACGGAAAGTAAAATAACTTACGAAAATGCAAATTGACTTTATATTATAGCAGCGCTCGTACTTAATAAAAGTAAAAAAAAAAGAAAATGCATTAGTTCGTAATATTATCGATAGTTTTGCTTGCGTAACTTACGCATCGAAAGCAAACTGAAAATATAACGATTGATAATAAAGTTAATAAGTAGTAATGCTAAAAAAAAGATAAAAGAAATATAAAGTTGATATAAAAAGAAGGTTGATTATTTATAGCAAGACTTCGAGTATATATTACCGCTTTTATTTTTTTTATTATATTACCGCTTCGCGCTACTATCGATTCGGCAATGCGTTATTACTTGACCGCTTAAGCTGGCTTACGCTTATTTTAATAATAATACTAACGCTCAAGTTAATATTATTTTTGTAATTAAATAAAAGTGCTATAAAAGATATAAAGAAGACTTAGACTCGAAAGATTATCTTGCATTCTCGTTATTATTCTTATCTTTTTTATTATATCGTATACGCTCTCGTATTAATACCGATCCGACGATGCATTATTAAGTAGTACTTTAAGATCGTATTGCGATTATGCAATTCGGCTATATGCTCGTTTTGCAAACTTAACCTTACTACTTTAATTAAAGGTGACTCGAAAGCGAATCTGATTCGAAGAGAAGACGTATATAATAAAGTTAGAGCTCTGTATTTATTTTATTTATATATATAGTATTAATGCTAAGCACCTTTGTTACGTAGGTGCGCTGCATACTTTAGCCTTGCTAGGCACGTGGTTAGATCACGTGCAAGCTTTTATATAAACGAGTAGTTGATTCTTTTCTGAACTAGCACTATATTACTATACAATATAATACACGTACACATAGCATACATTCGAATGTCCTTCGATCTTCTTTTTTTTCCCCTTTTATTCACTTAAGATTCTATTATAATTATATATATATATATCTCTTGATTTGACGTTGGGTATATGTCGGAGCTCTTCCCTTCCATACTATCGCGAAGTATATTATTATTTTCTTTTTCGTCTTTTCGTAAATTAAATTCTTTATAAACTTTCTCGTTTGAATTGAATCTTTTATTAACTTAATCGTTATTTAAGTATTTTTTATTATTAAATCTAGCTGCAAAAAAAGCGGCTTGCGTAGTAAGATTATTCGCGTAAATGCTTCTTTTTTTTCTAAAATCGATTGATAAATTGCTTAATAAATTAAAAAAAAGAAAAAGTACCGTTTATTTATAAGATTCTTTTGCATTTCAGCTTATTGAGTTTTTTTTTTAGCTTTTAATGCTTAAAAATATTTTAAGGTTTTCTTTTAAATTGCAAAAAGCTGATAAACGGCCGCTTAATCTCGTCCTTTAGCTTTTCGAAGCTTATTTGCTTAAAAATTTTGTTTTAGCTTTATTATACGAGCATTAGCCTTTATAGTATAAAGATTAGTTAATAATTAGCCTTTCTTTAGTCTTTTTTTTTAAGAAAAATTAATAAATTAATAAAAGTTAAAATACTACGTAAAATAAATACTTTACGCTTATTAAAGTTTTTTAGCATCGGATTGCTTGCCGCTACGATTGCCGTCGTATTAACCGCATCTTACGAAAAACGATTTTAATTAATAAATAAATTAATAAATAAAAAAATGATTTTTATTATGGATTTTTCAATCTTTTTTATTAAATCAAATTGATTTATATTTGCAATAATACCTTTTATCGAATCAAGCTGATAAGCGGTTATATTAAATAGTATTATAAGCAAGCTAAACGTTAAAAAGAATTGTTTATAATAAAATCAAAAGTAATAGAATAAAAGTATATTTTTAAAAATGAACTCGTATATTTTATTTTTAAAACATTTTAGCGTAGCCGCTAATAAATTCACGAAATAATAAAGCAGCCGCAGCTAAGATAAAGCGGCCGTAGCTAAAATAAAGCGGCCGCTTCGCGCAATTTTTATTTTACAAAGTAAAGTTTGATTTCTTTTTACTATTACTTAATAATCAATTATAATTATCGCTTTCTTATTTGCTACGCTTTTAAATACAACGCTATTTATTGCTTTATAAAGTCGTCTTTTTCTTATTTGAAATTATTAACTTATTAATCGTAAACTAAATTATCGCGATTAAGTCTTTTTATTAATACTTTTAAATAGCTTTTTTATTAAGCGAAGTTTTACTTTCGGACCGACTTCTTTTTGCCGATATACTAAGCATTACGATTAAAAGAGATAACGCAAACTAAAATAAGTTAATTAATAAAGCAATTAAGAATCAAGCGATTAAAGGTCAAGCGGCTAAAGGTTAAGCGGTTAAAAGTCAAGCGGCTGAAAGTCAAGCGGCTAAAGGTTAAGCAGATAAAGACGAAGCACAAAAAGGTGAAGCAGATATAATACGCGGCGAAAGCGTAAAAGAAGAAAATTTAAATTTGCAAAGTAAATAAAGTAAATTTATATTTTATTAATTAAAGTATTATTAATACTTTTTCAATTACTTTGTTTAACGCAAATCTTTATCTTTAGTTTAGCAAAGCTTAATTAGCTACGGATGCGCTAGACCTTACTTCTATTAAACGCTACGCTATTATAACTCGATAGCTATCCGGTTAATATTTAATTAGTAAATTGATTAATAAATTAATTGCAAATAATTAATAAGCATTTATAAAAATTCTTAAAACTTTGCGCGGTATTGCAAATATACAACAAAGAATTAATTTATCTCCGTCTTTTTTTCGCCGAATTTCTTAAGGTTAAGCTAATAAGTATTAATTACTTTATTAATTAATAATTGCTAATTTCTATTATTTTAAGTGACGCTTTTTAAATACTAATAAACTTTCGCGCAAATACAAACTAGCATTTATCATCTTTTAAACTTCGATCTAGTAATATTTTTAACTTATAATTAATAAATATCTATTAATTAATTTTTTTTTAACAGACGCAATCAGATTTACTTTAGCAATTTAATCCGAAATAAATAAAAGCATCGTTCTTAATAATACTAATAGTTTTTAATAAGTTTAATACTTTTAAACTTTTTTCTTTCGTTCGCTAATTGTTTTAAAACTGCTTTAAAAGCAATATAATAATCGATAAGCTAAGCGAATGCATCAGCTCAGCTTTAAAACAAAGATCCGTTTTACGACTTAAATGCTAGAAACAATTCTTTTGCAGCTGCTAAACTTTTTCTGCTTTTATTAGCAATCGCATTAAAAAAGCTTTCGCGCAAAAGGCTTTTAAAAGGTCTTTTACTATCTTAAGCCTAATTATAGCTACAAGAACCGCGACGAAGACGATGCATTATAATAATACAAATAAAGAAAAGCAAACTCGAAGTCTTATTATAAATAATTAATCTTTTTTTATATCAACTTTATACTTCTTCTATCTTTTTCTTAGTATTATTACTTATTAACTTTATTAGCAATCGCTATATTTTTAATCTGTTTTCGATGCGTAAGCTACGCAAGCAAAACTATCGATAATGTTACGAACCGGTGCATTTTTTCTTTTTCTACTTTTATTAAATGCAAGCGCTGCCGTAGTATAAAGTCAACTTACATCTTCGTAAGTTATTTTATTTTTCGTTTTATATCCGTTTTAATTCCGACTCCGATAGCTCTTTGTAAAAGTCGTCGATGCTAGTATAGCTTTAATAAATATAATAACGGCTATGAATAATAAAACTAGATCGGCCGTTAAGGTTTTTCGCTTAAGCGCAAATACGAACAACCTTTTTATTAAGACTTATCGCGCAAATGCTTTTCGAGTTAATAATACTTTTTCTTTTTTTCGAGCTCGTGTCGTTGCTGCTTTTTTTGCCGCCGTTAATATTAAAAGTCTTTTAACTAGCTTAAGTCCCGTCTCGATATTACGCTTATTTACCGCCGTTGCTACCGCCGATTTAGCTTCGTTAGACTTGTTACGTTAAATCTTAACCGTTATAAATCGAAATAATACTTTGTCAAATAACTTTTTTAGCCGCGTAAATGTATATTACGAGTCTTTTGTAATTCTTTTTCGAATTGATTATAATAAGTTTCCGATAAAACTTTATTTCGTTTATCTTCGCCGGCGCTATCGCCTTTTGCTTTTTTTGCAAAGAGAGTCCGCTAAGGTGCTCGCTAAGCTTTTAATCGCGGCAATACTCGTAAGTTTTTAAGAAGCTTAAGCCGTAATAATACTAATAGTTTTTCGAAAGGTTTAAGCTGTAATAATATCGATAAGTCTTCGAAAAATAAAAGCAATGATTAAAGTATTGCGAAAAGCTCTCGTATTATTTTATTTAACTTTAAGTTATAGAATCGAAAAAGTTTTTATCGCGTATCAATAGCTTATTAAGTAGTTAATATAATAGATTTTTCGTATGCTCTTTTTAATCAGCCTTCGAGTAAGGTCCGCTTTATATATATAACATGATCGTATATAATAGATCGAAAGTATATAAGTATAATAACGTAAAGCTTTTTAATATAAAAAAAGAAATAAAAAAAGTATAAAAAAAAAGACAATAAAGAAAACTAAATTTAAATAAAGAAAAATTAAATTTAAACTCGTCTTTTCTTTACGTATAGTTATGCTTTTATAACTTAATCACTTTTTATTGCTTTTTTATTATTGCTTATCGAGACTCTTGCGTATTAGCTACGTTACTTTTCCGTAAGGCCGAGTAATCGAATAATAAATTTATTTAAGCGCTTAATTTAAAAGCCGGACTCGAGTACTTTATTTAATAAAAGCTATTTTAAAGATCTTTTTGTTTAAAGCTTAAAGCGAAGTAATAACGCTTCGAAAGTATATCGCACGTAAAAAAGTTTTAATCGATTATTAATAAATGTTTTATTTAGCAAAGCTTCGTCTTCTTTTAGCTTTTTTAACTTATAATATCTTTTTATATTTATTAACGAAATTTAATAAAAGCTAAGCTATCGAAAATCTAGCTTTTTAACGTTAAATATATCTACTTTACGGACCGAGTCGTACTTAAAGACTAAGTCACTTACTTTTAAAAGCTTGATTCGAAGATTCTTTTTATTATTAAAAGCATTTTTTCTTTTTTAATAGCAGCAAGTTTTCTTAAGTATAGCTTTTATAATATCTTCGTTTCGTATTCGAAATTAACGTGCTTTTAACTCGATAAGCTTAATACGATTAGTTATTAGTTTTTAAAATAACGTAGCTTAAGATTGGATTCGAGTCTTAATCGAAAGCATTATCTTTTTGCTATATATTATATAAAAGAAAGCAAATCCGGTAAAAGTATACATCGAAGTGCGATCGGCGAATAAAACGGCTAGTAATTACGCAATTTAATCGATACTTTTAAGCTTACTTAACGCGTTTTTAATTAACTTGTAGCCGCGTTTTATTATTTTATTTGCTTAAAAGTAATACGTTAAAATTACGATTCGACTGATTTTTTAATTATTAAGCAAATCGATTATTTCTTTTTTAAACTCCGAACTTTCGTCGATTATTAATTAAAAGAAAATTTTATAATAGCAAATAATATCTTTTTAAATAAACTTAATTATTAAAAACGAGTCTTAAGTTTAAACCGCTTTCGCTTCGATTTATTTACTTATATTATTTTTAGCAATAATTAAATAACTTTTGCTATTGCGTGCAAGTAAATAAATAATATCGATAACTTAGCGTTTTATTAAGCTATTAAATCGAATAAAATGCAATAGTTCTTCGAGCTTATTAATTGCTTGATGTTAGCATTCTTTATAAGTCTTAACGAATCGTTTAACGTTCGTATAATATTTATTTTAAAAGTAGCGTTAAAAAACATAATAATAAATTAATTTATAACGTTTATAACTATTCTTATCGTAATAAGTTATAATAATTTTCGTTTTAATGGAAGATTTATCGATTATTAATCGAAAAAAAAAGCTTTTCGTCGAAAGTCTTTAAAGTTTCTTATCGTTCACTTTATATTTAATAGCTTCTTTTTTAAACTTACGGCATTCTACTTTATTTAAGTTTTTAAGTCTTCGCAAAGTCGTTAAGAAAATAGCTATTCGAATTAATTTCGAAAAGTATTTGTTTAAGTTTAAAAAGCTTTCGTAATCGCAATCGTTATCGGACTTATTTAAGTTCGCATTATCTGCTTTTTTCGAGCGTTAAAATATATCTTTAAAAATAAACTAACGAATATTTATTAAAAAGTCTATCTAAAGTTTTTCGAAATCGTTTCGAGCTTTAATAAGTCTTAAATCAGCTAACAAATTATCGTCGAATTTATTTTCGTTTTCGTCGTTTAAATTATTAAATTATTGTAGCCGTCTCGATAATGCATCGGCAGCGATGTAATTTTTATTAAAAATATATCGGACTTTAAAGTCGAAAAGATTAGTTTAAGTTAGCTAACGTATAATTAAAGCTGAAAATATATCGATAGCTTTTCGTTTAAGCTAAGTGATAAGCATTTTAACGTCGGTTTCGAAAATAAAATACACTTTGATAATTTATAATTTAAGCTTTTTAAAGACTTTAAGCACTCCGCGGTATTCTTATTTAATAGCGTCGTAATTCCGTTTTGTTTTCGTTTAAGCTTCGGATTCGTATCGAGCCGATTGTATTTTATTAAAAGTAGTCTTGCGTTAGCCGATATATCTTTTTTATTTTTTTAAGCTAGCGTCCGTTCTTATTATTATTTTTTTATTTTAATCTTCGTAATCGATCTTGATTCAAACTGAAGCCGTCGTTAAAGCGTTTTATAATATTCGCATAGCTTTCGAATGCGTTTCGATTTATTATTAATTTATATATTTTTTCGTAAAGTTATAAAAAAGATTAGCAATATATACGAATCTTTTAATTTAAATGCGAAAGTAAAAGCAAAGTCTTAAAAATCTATTAATTTTAATAACGTTTTTAAAGGTTTTTTAATTATTAATTTTAATAATTTCTTACGGGCGCACCCCCTACGTTTAGCAACCGTGTGCACACCGAGTGAACACCGAGTTAACACCAATCAACCGATTATACACCGATTATAATCGGTGTATATTAAGGTTGATCTTAAAGTTGACGAGTTTTTTAATATATTATTATTTAAATCAACCTTTTAATTCTAATATTAATCTTTAAACTTTAATATCAACTTTTAAACTCTAATATTGATCTTTACACTTTAATATCAACCTTTAAACTCTAATATTAATCTTTACACTTTAATATCAACTTTTAAACTCTAATATTAATCTTTACACTTTAATATCAACTTTTAAACTCTAATATTGATCTTTACACTTCAATATCAACTTTTAAACTCTAATATCAACCTTTATACTTTAATATCGACTTTATCGTAATAAATAAAAGCAAGTGCTAAAGGCAAAAAATACTCTACGTCATCATTATTACTAGCTTATACTTTTAACTTGTATATTTCTCGTACTTCTCTTTGCTTCTCTTATTACCTCACCGCCGCTACTACCTCACCGCCGCCACTACCTTACCGCCGCCACTACCTCACCGCCGCTACTACCTCACCGCCGCTACTACTTCACTATTGCCACGACCTCACCGTCGCTACTACCTTACCGCCGCTACTACCTCACCGCCGCCACTACCTCACCTACATTTATTACTTCACCGCCGCTATTACCTCACCGCCGCCACTACCTCACCGCCGCTACTACCTCACTACTGCCACGACCTCACCGTCGCTACTACTTTACCGCCGCCACTACTTCACCGCCGCTATTACCTCACTTACTTTTATTATCTCATCGCCGCTACTACTTTACCGCCGCTACTATTTGCTGGAAGCGATACTAGAGGCAAGGCAATACTGGTGGCGATACTGGTAGCAAGGCAATGCTAAAGGCGATACTGGTGGCAAGGCAATGCTGGAGGCGATACTGGTGGCAAGGTAATACTGGTGGCGATATTGGTGGCGATACTGGTGGCGATACTGGTGGCAATACTGGAGGCAAGGCAATACTGGTGGCAAGGCAATACTGGATGCAGCGCTGGTGGCGATACTGGTGGCGATACTGGTGGCGATACTGGTAGCAAGGCAATACTGGTGGCAAGGCAATACTGGTGGCAAGGCAATACTGGAGGCGATACTGGTGGCAAGGCAATACTGGTGGCGATACTGGTGGCGATACTGGTGGCGATATTGGTGGCGATACTGGTGGCGATACTGGTGGCAAGGCAATACTGGTGGCAAGGCAATACTGGTGGCAAGGCAATACTGGAGGCGATACTGGTGGCAAGGCAATACTGGTGGCGATACTGGTGGCGATACTGGTGGCGATACTGGTGGCGATACTGGTGGCGATACTGATGGCGATACTAGTAGCAAGGTAATATTAGTAGTAGTATAAATAATAATAAAGTTAAAATTAATAAGGTATTAGTAAGGTGTTAATATGGTTTTAATAATAATGATTAATAAAGTTAATAGTAATTTAATTAAGTGTAATAATCGAATTATAAGGTGTAGCAACCGAGTGCATTCGGTTATAAATCGAATACTCGGTATAGCAACCAAGTGCACTCGGTTGTAAATCGAGTACTCGGTGTTCACTCGGTTGTAAATCGATTACACGTTTTTAGAGTTATCCGAACTACAACCGAGTATACACCGAGTATTCGATTTACAACCGAGTGCACTCGGTTGTTACACCAAAACGTTAAGGTGTAAGTAAGGTGTAAGTAAAGTGTTGCAACCGAGTGCACTCGGTTGCTACACCTAGGGGTTGCGCCCGTAAGTTTATCCGTAACGAGTTTGCGACTTTTCGAATTGTATACGAATCTATTACATTTATTTTATTTTAATAAAACTATAACTTTTCTTCGATCGTAGCTTTAACGCGTTAAATTCGTTTTAAAGTCTTATCGATATTTTAAATATATTCGAGCACGAATCAGCGTATACTCGAAAGTGCTTTTTCGGTAAAATAATCCGTTTATAATCCTTTCACTTTAATATCGTCGATAAATAATATAAAAACTTTAAGTTGTAAAAGTCTTAAAATAAGATTAATTATTCGAACGAATCAAGCTATTAAGTTTATAGTATTTTATAAAAGCGTAATGCATCGAAAAAGACTTAGCGAAGTAAAGAAAGCGGTAAAGTCTTTATTCGATGAATATAATGTCTGCTGATTATAATTCGAATAAAAGTCGATTAAGTTAATTATTTAATAATTAAAAAAATCTTTAACAAACTCATTTATAATCGAAAGTAGATTAACGTCTTTCCGAGTAATTGCATTAAATAAAATTATTAAGTTAATAAGTTTATATTGACCCGGCTGCTTTTTAGCTATTAAAAACTACTGATTTCGATATGGTCCTTCGCAGTATTCTAAAACCTTTTTATTAAGCTTATCTTAAAACATTTTAATAATAATAAGCTATAAAGCTTTCGGATACAAGTAATTAAAAGCTTGCTAAGCTATATATAAGATAGTTTTAAGCTTAATCGAAAGTAAAACGTCGTCGTAAAACTTGCCGCACTTTTGCTAAACGAATGCGATTGATTTTTCTTTGCTTAATATTATCTTTTTAAACAAATCTCTTTTTTTAAGCCGTAAAGTATTACCGATATTTAAGTTCGCTATACGTTCGAATATGATTCGAAAGCATTTCGATATATCGATAATACGCGGAAAAGAGTATTGCTTATATTCTTTTATTTGCTTTTATAAAGTATCTTTAGCTTTTAATAACTTATACTAATTAACTTTGCTATTTAATATTGCTTTTACGCCGTCTGCTTCGTCTATTAGCTTAATATTTTTATTTTTAATCTTATATATATCGAATACTTTAGCTAAATTTAAAAAGATCTTTTTTCGAATTCGATAAAGTATCGAATTTTGATAATCGATATAATCGTAATAGCAAGTTATATAATTATCGATGCTAACGGTATCTATTTAATAAGTTGTTAAAAGATTGCATTTTATAAAAGTAAGAACATCGATAAATTGCTTTTAAATAATAAAATCGTCTTTTCTTCGATGCTATAACGTTTCGCTTTCGAAATTAAGCGAAAAGCAAAAAGCTTTTAATATACCGACTTCGACGCTTTTAACGAAGCCGATTATTAGTTTTCCGAATTGCTATCGCTATTATTCGAAGACTTATCGTAATAGATAAAGCTTATACTTTATTCTTTTAAGCGATCGACGGCTTCGTCGTATTAATTCGTTTTATCGCTTATTTTAACTTGTATAATTTAACTTGTAAACGGATCAGTTATTATAACAATAATAAAGCTAGTTTTATAATTCGAAAAATAACGAAGACCGATTCTCGATTTACGTATAAAAGAATAACTAAATATAAATCGAAACCTTAAAGAATTTATAACGTAAAACCGAGTACAAATCGTAGCACTTTCGATATTAATAAACATATTATTAGCGTATTTAATAAAGCGCAATAAAGAACCGGTAATTATTTAAAAGCTTATCTTTTAATCGTAAGCTATAAGAACTTCGAATTTAATCGCAGCGTTATAAATAATAACGCTAACTTTCGTATTCGTATCGAGCGTAGCTCGCGCATTAATAATTAAAAACTATTCGAAGATGCTAATAATAACTTTAAAAGTTAACGAATAATAATAGGAGTATTTAAAAAATAACTAGCTAAACGTCGAAGCAAAGCCGATTTCCGTTAAAAGAAATTTTATATTATTCTCGATTGCGGTTCGCAAAGTACGTCGATCTTTACGAGCAAACTAATCGAGTAAAAAGTATTAAAACTAAAAAACACCGTAAAATACGGCTATAAAAAGAATTAAAATAAAGACGATAATAAAAATAAAACAAAACCGTTTTTAATTCGAAAGCGCTTCGAGTATTAAAAGCGCAAAGCGCCGATAATGCTTAATTTAATTATTATAAATATTTTTTTATAATTAAAGCTTAAATATTTAAAAGAATTCGAATAAGCGTTCGAGCTAAAAGCGTTAAGCAATAATATTTCGGTATAAGATTCGTTTTAATCGAGCAAAGACTTATATAAGATCTGTCCTACCGGTGATTCGATTATAAATAAAAGTAGTAAAAAAAAAGAAAAAGTAAATGCTTGCGATATAGCGCTTTACCGATAAAGCGATTCGTAATTTTGTAAAATAGATCGCTATCGAATAAAGAGATATCACTTTTTTTTTAAATAAGCCGCGAAAGCTTTAAAGCAAGTCCGTCTTTTATTATATTATCCGTCGCTTTCGATATAAGCTTGCTATTTATAATTAAGCAATTTTTCGAAGCTTTCGTAACGCTAACCGTAGCTTAAAAGCAGTTAATAATACTTTTATTAATAAAAGTTTGCTAAATCATTTTATCGATTATACTTTCGAAAGAAAATCGTTTAAAAGTAAAAAAAGCAGCGAAAAACGTAATAATGTAAACACCCTGCCTGATGGGGTACCTGCCATGGCCATTAAGGCTATACTAGACGGACCCATCTTCTATAAAAAAGGCACACATCTTTTAGTTAAAATAATCAACGAGCTTTCCAATTATCTTTTTTAACACTTCTTTTGTAAGACTATAAAGTCTAGCGTTGATATCAAGCTTCTATACGACACGTCTTTTAAAGTGCTTTTACATTAATGACTTACGTAAAGATTCAAACCTTTAGTCTTTATCTTTATACAACTTATTACAATCGCTTGATTCGCAGTTAAGTTGACTTTCGTTTATCATTTAGCCTTTTTTATACTCGACAACTACAACTTTTAAAACAATTAAAACCTATTCTCGATAAGTTCGAACACCGAAACGCCGTAATAGCCGAAGTGCAATATTTCGGCTCTTCGGCAAAAACTCTTTTCTATTATCAATAAAAAAGAATTTTTACTTATTAATAAAAATACTTTTTTATACCCTAGCTTTCGTCTTAAATTAAAGCAATTGACATAGTCCGGAGTAATTAACGAAGCTAATTAATTGATTCTTAAGTTTTTTATAATTTTAATCTTGACTATTAGTTTATTTTTGCAAAAGGTCTACTCTTTTTAATCTCGGATCGAAAATACTTTATAAAATTCGCTTATTTAACCCGTGAACTCGGTTCACGAATCAAAATCAAATAATTTAAAAACTTATTATCAACTCGATCATTCTTAGCATATATATATATTTAATCTTGAAAATACCGAAAACCTTTTTAAGATTCTTAATATTAAAGTCGGCGCTGAATCACTTTTTTTTTCGTTAAAATTTTTTAAATTTATTAAATCCTTTATTCGTATTCTTTTAAGCTTTAGATTATCTTTATTTTACTTCGACCTTCAACCGGAACTTTCACTTTTATTAAAAACACTTGTCTTAAAAATGCTTTTTAAGATTAACACTATTCTTTTTCTTTTTGCTCTTTTATTAAGCTCGATGCTAATTATAATCGACTTTGCTATCTTATACGCTTTTATAACTATTCGCATACTATTATTAAGTGCTTTAAAAGCTTTTTGCTTTAATAATATTAATATCATCGACTTTATTAAGAAATACAAAGAAACTTACGATAATTTTAATATTTTTATTAACGATCGGTTCGTCAAGCTTTTTCGTTATTATAATAACTTTTGTAAAAAATTTATCAAAAGCTTGCTCGAATAAAAAGTTAAAAAAAATTAAGCTGTTTTCGTTAAAGCTTTAAGAGCTAAGTTTCGTAAAAACGATACTTAGCAGATCAAAGACTCGATCGCTTTCTTATCAGAATTTGTTATATAAAAACGAGATCTTAATGATTTGAAAAACTATTATCGCATTTTTTTTCGAGTCTTCGAAAAGCTTACTTTAATACACTTTTTAAGCAAAACCGAATAAAGCCGCTTATTCTTCTTTAGATTGCTCGTTAAAATTCGAAACAAAACGATTAAATATTATAAAGTCGACGAACTTAATTTAAACTCTTATGCTTTTTTCGAAGATTTTGCTGCATTCGCTTTTAAAACCGATTAAAGTGCTAAGACTATCGAAGCTATAAATCGAAAAAAGTTTTCTTTAATTAACTTTATTAAAGATATTTAGATTTTAATTAAAGAGTATATCGAGCTAGCTAGCGTTTCCGAATCTGCTAAGAAAGCTTTAATAACAATATCGTTTACTCGTAAACTACGGTTCACGAATAAAAAAAAGGAAATTAATAAAGTAAGTTTTATAATCGAAAAGTTTTCTAACTTATAAATTAATGCGATCTATAATCGAATTGATTACTTCGAAAACTAAGTCGCTAAATTACTTTTTTAACGCTTTATTTAATCTTAACTTTAAATTCTAGTCGAAGATTATAACGAAGCTTTTATTAAGTATACCGCTTAAAATGTTAAAAATAAAGTTAGCTTCGAAAGTAAAGTTTATATTGCTGCTATCGACTACGGACTATAAAAACGAAAAAGAAAAGAAAGTAAAAGATACGGCAATCAAATACAAGACTATAGCTTTTATAAGAACTTTAAAAACACAACTTAAGCTTTTTATTAATACCGAGATAAGTATAAAGCTTTTAAAGACATAGTTAATAAAAAATATATTTATATTAATAATTATAGACGCTTTTGATTAAGACTTAAAAAGATCAATGCTCTTATTATTTAAAAAAAGTAAAGAAAGACTTAATTCCGGTCTATCGTACCAGACGTTCGTAAAACAAAATATAATAGTATCTTAAAGAATCGACTTATTAGCGGACTTAAGACTTATAAGCATTTGATCTTTTGTTAATAATTAATTTAACAATTAGCTTAATATTAGCTAAATCAAAGTGCTTAACGACTAGCCAATTATTTAAATAAGTTTACCACTATCTTTAAAAGACTACTCGATATTAAAAATATTAATATCGTAAAGTAAATTAATATACTTAGCTATTTATCTAATATAAAAGTTGCTTCGATCGAGATCAACGCTGCCGTAAAAGACAAAGCTAAAAAGCTTTTCCCGCTTTTAAAAAGATCTAAGTCTATTAAAATCAAAAAGAATATCCGATAATAATAAAAAAGAACTATAGCATTCTTAAAGCTCGTGTTTCTTAAGAATCGAGTATTATTGTTAAAATAAACTTAAAAGATAAGTTGTTCAATAGTATAATTAAAAAAGAGTCTTTTAAACTAGCTAAAGCCGACGAGGCTATAAAAGATATAAAAAGAGAAGTTGAGATTACTTAGCGAGTATTAAAAAGAAAGAAAAAAAAGTCTTACAAACGAAAGAAGTTTATTAACCTTTACGTTATTATTAAAGCTTAAGAAAAAGTAGTAGTAGCGATTATAAAATCGAGAATCGAAATCTAAATTAAAAATTTATTCGAACTTAATTCTCGCATCGACAAGCTATTAAGCTATTACATTTCAATAGTTTTCGATGCTAAAGAAAACGTAAAAGTCTTTTTAAGTAAGCTTTTTTTAATAAACGCTTTAATTATTAAACGTTTAAGTCGGAATAAAAAAAGCAAGCTAGACTTTTTAACGACGCAAATTCGCAAACAATCTATCGCTTATAGTAGTAGTAGTAGTATTCGTTTAACGTCCACGGGTCGCTTTCTACAGCGAGTCTTGTGTTGGATTGCTTCCAAGCGATTGGGAATATATTCGTAACTTCGTAAGGTCGTTAAAGTACTTGCAATTGCAAAACACTCGGTTGATAAGGTATTTGAATTCTGTCTGCTCTCTAAGACTCGGAGGAGCTGATTCCTTTTATAGAATTAGAAGGAATCACGTGCACTAGCTAACTAATAGGCTTACTTGTCAAGTTAAAGGTCCTTTAACTGCTAACATACTAAGCGAAGCATGCCAAGTGGCCCGTGAACCATAGTTCACGGGTGAGCTCCTCAACTACTACTATTACTAGCTAACTAAGGTCGATATAAAGATACCGATACCGGCAACTCTCTTTTTAGCAAGCAGTGCCTTGCTAACTATTATATCGATCGAAAAAAGGAAGGAAAGTAATTAAACAAATGTAATCAAATAAAGGAAAAACAATCTCTTTCTTCTCTTCTTTTATAGCGGTCTTTCTACTTATCTATCCACTTGCACTTTTAAGATATTAGTTAAAACTAGCTTTTGCAAAGAAGTATTAGCCTCGATTTTGGTCATAGCGTTAGCAAGGTTAGATTTTCCTCCGATCTAGCGTACTTTAAAGAGCTCCCGCTTCTCGTATAACTTTCGAATAGCTATAATATCGATCATGAAGCGCTTCTCTTTAATAGTTCTTAGCTTTATTATATACTCGTAAAGCGAGTAAAAGTCAATGCACATTACTACGAAGAAATTAAGGATTCTTAGCTAAGCTATAATTTAAGCAAAGGTGGTCGATATAGCAATAGCTATATCGATACTTAAGGATATAGCGTATAGCTTAAAAGCTAGTACTGCTTTTATCACTTTCTTGCACTTTTGTAACACTTAATAAAAAATATTACCCGTTAAAGTGAACTCATTCTCACTTACGTAAGCTTTATTGCTAAAGATAATTACGAAACCGATCTAAGAGCTAAAGTTAGCGTTATTAGCAAACGCTTTATCTACGAACACAAAAAGCTTCGCAATCCTTAAGTTTAAAAGCACGTAATAAATCCTTCGTATTAAGTGATCGATCAGCTATTAGATTACCTTATTAAAAGCCTTATAGTCCTCGTCCTTCGGTTCTTAGTGCTAAGCAACTATCGATAAAGCACAAGATGCCTTTAAATAGCAAATGATAGCTAAATACGCCTTTCGAGTACGTTGTTCTAAGTACTTTTTAGCTCGTGTGGTTAAATCGAGCATAATTACGGCAAGCTTTTTACTTTATTCTTTTTGCTCGATTAATAATCCGAACCCGTTTTTATCCAAAGATAGCTTGCATCTATTAAAAATCATCGGTTCGGCGTATATAAAAGTCTTTATTTCCTTGCTCTTTAGCTTAAATTTAATTAACTCCTTCTTTTCTTTTGCCTTTATAGCTAGATTAACAATTATAAGAATATCATCCGTTTATAAAGCAGCTATTCTTAGCTAATCTTTATTAATTAATATAAAAAGGCAAGAATCAAAGCTCGATTGCTTTATCTCGAAATTGTTTATAAAATGCTTTAAAAAACGCTTATACTAATGCGTGCTTGCTTCGAAGATGCCGTATAAAAGACTAGTTATAAAGAATAAAGTGCCGGAAAAGAATCGATAAGTGATCTTTTTAAGTAATCGCACGACGATTATCCGTATAAGCTTCGTGCTTGACTAAGTGTAAGCTTGCGTAATATCTTTATTACAAACTTAATATTCGTAGTCTTTTATTAAAGAAAAAGCTAAAGCATAATAGAATCTTTAACTCGCTCGTTGCACCGTAAATGACTCGGTAAATACTTTCGTTTTGCTTTTATTTTAAAAAGCTTAGACTATTATACGAGACTTTTCGTATAGCGTAAGTGTTCTTTTGCTTTTAATTTTATTAACAAACTTAAATCCGAAGATCTTAGCGCTTTTAACACGTAGATCGATGCTCGAAATCACTTAAAAGATGCTTTAAGCTATTAATCCTATTAATTCCTTTGCTTTAAACTCTTAAAACGGTACTTCGGAGCTCTTAATAATTCTTTCGGCTCGTAGCTTAATTAAGAGCTTATAATCCCGGCGTTTTTTATCGATAACAAACACTTCGAAGTCTTTAATAAATAAAGCGTAAGAATCGTCCTTTTTTTCGTCGAGCACGATCGAGATACTAAGATCGTACTTTTAATAAAGTATCTAAACCGTTAGTATTATTAATCTTTAAAAATTAACAAGTTGAAAGTTAAAAAAGCTGTTTGCTAATCTTAACGAGCTTTTCGGATTAAGCGAATATTAAGGTTTAAGCGAATTTCGCGGTTCTAGCTCCTTTTCGCTTTCACTTTAATCTTCTTCTACTTTTACTTTAAATATTTGCAACTCTTTTAACAGCTTTTCAATTTCAAAGTAATAAAGTTTTATTAAAATTGACTTAAATTCCGTAAGTCTCGGATATGCTATTATATACGTATGCCTTTGCTTGCTAAGCAATTGAAAGAAGCCTTTCCACCTTTGGTTTTCTCGTTATACGAGTATCCGTAAATTAATAAAAAGGTCTAAAGTATGTTTCGTAATTAGCTTATTCCTCCTTTTAAGCGCGTCCTTAACTTGCTTAACGGCGTAGCATTTTCGTACTTCTTTTATAGCTTTATTAATAGCAGCAGCACGCTTTTAAGTAAACGCAACAAATCGATCTTGTTCCGTTAGCTTCGGTAAAGTGCTAAAAACGAAAAGCGTAAAGATCAAGCTATTAAGTCCCGCCGTATCGTTGATAACTTTAATAACTATTTAAAGCCGATCTTCTTTTAAGACTTTAAGAAGCTTCTTTATGACGATCTTAAAAGCGCGTTGCACAAAGACGTAATAGCGTTTTATTAGCTCGACGTTGTAATAGGCTTTTATAAGCATCTGCTTTAAAGTGCTGCTAATATTTTTAAAATAGCTTCGGAACGTTATTAAATTGAAGTTAATTCCGAAGTCGTGCACGACGTTTATAAAAAGTCCGACGTAAGTGTTGACTTAACATCGATTAAAACCCTTAAGTAAGTGCTATGCGGATATGCTTTTAAAGAAAGTAACGGCTTAAAAATTAATAGAATCGCAAACGACGTATAATACGTTCTTGCCGTTAAAATGCATTACGTTTACGTATACCGTATCATTAAAATCAATATCATCTTTAAGCTTAATATTAAACCTTTTTAAAAAGCGTTCGAATACTTAGCAATAGTAGCAAAACTTTTAAATGTTATAAAGCAAGTCTCGTTTAAATTCGTGCTCGGCCCTTTTAAAAACAATAGCAAATCGACTTGCTAAAAAGTAGCTAAAACGCTTATAAATAATCCTTAATTGCTCTTTTATAAAATAGCAATAAACGGTCTCGCTTTCGGTGCTATAATAAGTAGCAACGTGCTTTTTACTTAATAGCATTTACACGTGCTTAAATATCCTTATCATTAATATTTCTTTTTTCTTTTAAACTAATACGTTCCGCAAGTTATTTAAGATCACTTTATATTTATTTATATCAGCTAATAAAAATAAAAAAGGTACGTCGCTCTTTATAACGTAGAATTCTACTTAACTTAAAAGAGTATTTAAAGTAACTGCTTTAATAAAAGTAGCAAAGCCGATCCCGTACTTAACGGACTTTTCTTTTGCTCGAAATGTATTCAATTAGACTTCGAAGTACTTCTTTTAAAGTGCTCTTAACTAAGGCAAGCTAGCGATAAAGAAATTAGCTGCTCCGCTATTAATCATAAGGCTTATAAACACGTTTTTAAAATACTTAAAAGCTATATAAGTCTTTGCTTTGCTCGCGAGCATACGCGGATCTTGCTCGAGCATCTTTTAAGTCTTTATTTAGCTAATAAAAGCGTAGAATGCCGTTTGAATCTCTAGCTATTTGTATACTTCGTTAGCGTTAAAAGTGCTATAGATAATTATAAAACCTTCCGATATATTAGCGTAGCTGCTCGATTCGAGCGGCTCGTCTAATAAGCTTGCGATAAACTAATCGAATTCTTCCGTAAATACAAATAGCAAGCCTTCAATCGATACTACGTATTAAAAGAATTTGCTTTTCGTTACTTTTTTTGCGTCTTTAAAGCTTTAAAATTTAACGACGAATGCCTTTCTTTCGTCGAAGGTGTGGTTAGTACTTTAACAACTTAGCTTTTTGCAAACAAAACACCTTTTTTCACCCTTAATAGCTTTAGCAGCTTTCTTACTTTCGAAGTATTAATAGTCTTAAATAAAGCATTCGTATTCTTCGTTTAAATCGAAGTCAGCTTTTAAAGTGTTGTAAGAGCAGGTGTGATCGTGTAGCTCGCTAAAGCTCGCGTAAGCTTTAGCTTTAGCGAAAGGTCGAGAAGTCTTAATAGCAAACGCAATTGCTCGACGAATATTAATAACTGCTACGGTAAAGATAAAAGCAAAGTTCATTCGTGCAATCGTAGTCTTTAATACGTTTTTATAAGCTAAATATAACTTATTAGCAAAACTTCGATTATCTTTTAAACTTAATCGTAAAAAGCCTTAAATCCTTTTAAGCTCTTTAGCGAGCTTTTCGAAGCACTCGCTAAGCGAGGTCCTTAGATTTTCTTTTTTAATTAAATTTAGCGAAATTTCTTTTTAGCGGTCGTATTGTAAAAGCACTTAAAAAGATGTACTGTACAGAAGCCTAGCTCTGAAGCTAGACTTTATGGTCTTACAAAAGAAGTGTTAGAAAAGGTAAGTAGAAAGCTCGTTAATTATTCTAGCTAAAAGATATATGCCCTTTTATAAAAAATAAGTCCGTTTAATATAGCTTTAATAGCTATAGCAAGTACTTTATCAAGCAAAGTGTTTATATCCGTCCTTTTATAAAATAAGTAAGCGCCTTCGCTTATTATCAAGCAAAAAAGAAAAAAAAAAGAGTGTAAAAAAAAAAAAAATCTAATATATAAAAAAGAAAAGAAAGTATTTTATCTTTAAACTTTAAACATTTAAATATTTAAACTATGCTTTAATAGCTTTTTTATAATCTCTTTCCGTGCTTACGTCCTTAACTCTTTCGTTCTTTTTAAACTAAGAAAGTCTTTTCTTTTTAATAAGGCTAGTATTAAACGATAACGTGCTAGCAATAGCATCTTTAAAAGTAAAAAAGCGCGTATCGTTCTTACGCTTATTAATAATATCGTTGATAAATGTAAACTTAGCCGACGAAAAGTTAACGAAGCTAAAATAAAGTCCGAAGTTATTAATTAAGTCGTCTTCGTTTTCGAGCAAATTATTTAAAGCTTTTATAGCTTTATCGAATGCGCGGTTTAAAGATTTCAGCTAAGAAAAAGATCTTTTAAAATTGCCGATTTAACTCGTAAACCGTAGTTTACGAATAAATTTCGCACTTTTTAAAGTGATCTTTACACTTAAATTAAAGTCGTTAAAAGATAACTCAATCGGTCGCAAGCTCTTTTTAAAATCTTTTAACTTATCGGCGTTTATAAAGTCGTTAGCTCGGCGGCTCTTGCTTTTAGAAAAAGACTTAGCTTCGTAAGTCTTAGCTTTAACATTTAAAACGATAGCAAATCTTTTTTTAAATACCGAAAACAACTTCTTTTTATACTTAATAAAGTATTCTTAAAACTAAGTCCGAAATATAGCAAAGATAGCGATTAATTCTTTTATTACTCGAAGTTCGTTTTAATTTATTCTTTCGATTAAAGCTTTTAATACGAAACTAACGTAATCTAATTAGATTATAGCGGCGAAAGGTTAGCTTGATTTATTAATGACTTTCTACCGAAAGGTTAGCGGCATGCGTTTTAAAACGATAATGTAAACGTGCTTTGCAAAGCTGACTTTATTTTTTAAAATATTATCGTTTAATAAAGCGGTATAATTATTAAAGAAGATAGCTTATTTATAAAAAGAATTCTAAAAAGCGTTTATATTTAAAAAAACACTTTATTTCGTAATAACAGATATAAAAGTAGCGAAATCATTAATTATAACGAAAGGTTAACGTAACGTAATGTTTTTAAAAGTATTTAAGATCTTCGACTTAAGTTTAAAAGCTTTTTATCTAGCGGTCTTTTTAAAAGTAGTGTCGTAAGTATAGCTCTTAAGCTAAATAGCTAAGCTTCCGATTTGATTCTTTACGCTATAAAGTATTAAGTAGTAATTTAAAACTTTGTTTTCTACTCGTAAACTACGGTTTACGAGTCGTTTAATATTAGCGTCGTATTTAGTCGCAATCACTCGAGCATTATTATTGTATTTAAAAAGCTAAAAAGGTTTCGGGTAAGCGATAAGCTTATAATTCTTATTTCGGCGATTAAGCAAAGCAATAAAGTATAGCTTATAATAACTTCAGAAGACTTGCTAGGTTAAAGAATGCATTATATTAAAAAATGCATTAGTCGGAGCTTTTTTTAAATCATTAGTTCGAAAGTAATGTAAATATATTTAAATCTTTTTATTTATAATAATAAAGAAGGTTTAATTGCCGTGCTTATCGTTTAAAAAAGAAGCTCTTAATATAAGCTAAACTTTCGTATAGTTACTCGCATTTATAATATTAAAAAAGCTGTTCTTTTAAGCAATGCTTATTAAGCTAATGCTTTAATTCAACTTGTTAAAAGACATCGGCTTAGCTTTAAACTTAAAAAAGCTTAAGCTAAACATTCTTTTAATTAAAGTACTACTTTTAGTTTTAATAGCGAACATCGATTGATTACTCAAGTAAAGCATAAAGTTGTTAAAAGCGTTAGTTTAAAAAGCTTCGATAAATCGATATAAGTTAGAACGGATCATTACTATTATAAAGCCTTTCGTAGCTAGTTTAAAGTATTTAGCGTATTCGAAAGTATAAACTTCGCAAAAGACTTTATTTAATAAATCGATAACGGACGGTAAAACTTTACGGCTAAAGCGGAGCTTTATTTAAACGTTTAAATTAAAGAGTTTTTTAAATCTATCTTTAAATTTTAATACGTTCTTTATCTTTTAAAAGACTTTTATGCAATCGCAATCGTCGTTATTAAAGCTTAAATTAAAGATCTCGGATAGCAAAAAGTAGTTTATTACTTTGCTTTTTTTTTTACTTACTTTTACTTAACTACGACGGTCGAAGAGTCGTAAGATCGCGTTATTAAAAAATTCGTCTTTTAAAAGCTTGCGGATCTAATTGATAGCTTTTTTAATTGATTTCGCAGCAATTTAAAAAGCATTATCGATGTTTTCGTTTAAGTTTAAGCGGTCGAAAGCTAATTAATAAAAGTCTTAGTAAAAGTTGATAAAAGCTACGTTTATACTTATAAAGTCTTTAATCTCGACGAGTCTTAAGCAACGGTTCGATACAGCTTTAGTTAATTCGTACTCGAAGCTGTCTCTTTCTTTAACGAGTAATATTAATAGCAGCTAGTTCTCGAAAAGGTCGCGTTATACTTTAAATTTAAAAGCTAAAAAAAAGCTCGCGTCGATAGACTTGCGTAAAGTAAATATAATCGAAGCAATTAATTTAACGTTCGAAAGCTTATTAGCAAAAGATAACGTCGATCTTTAAGATAAAGCTAATAATAGCGAAAAGCGCGTAATAAATGATTTAAATAAAAAGATCTTAAGCGCAAAAGGTTAACTTAATCTCGCTTCGATTGTTAAGTTATCTTTTATTCGTAAATTATAATTCACGAATAAAATTTCGGATTCGAGTTCTTTTTATAAGACGAAATTTTAAGTTTGATTTTCGTTAGCAAACTTTATACGTTTTTTAAGCTCGTCGTATTCGCTTTTAATATTATCGAAAGCTAAAATCAATAAGCTATATAATAAGACTTTTAATCTTAGCTTTTTTAAAAGTCTTTCGTTAAAAATAACGATTTTATCTTTTTACTTAATATTGTTTTTGTTTTCTACGATTTAGCAAATAAAGTTGATTACCGTAGCATTAAGTTTAATAAACTTGCGTCTTCGAGCTATATTAATTATAATCTTTTAAAAAGCGACGTAAGCAATAATATAATAGTTAATAACTTAAATAGCGTAAGCGTTAAGAATGCAGTTCTTTAAAATAACGCTTAATTAGCGAGCGCTACGGATTAAAGTATATATAGCTTTAAAGTGTTCGTTATATAATAATTAGCTTCGAGCGCTATTGAAAGCTTTTTTGATTCGTTTATATTTTTCGGCGTTTTTATTGCGTAAAGAATAAATAGCGGTAACTTTAATAATAAATTAATCGTAAGCCGAAAAAAAGTTTTCGGCGTTTATATTCTTTCTTGCGCATTCGGCTCGTAAGAACTAATCGTATTGCAAGATCAAGTCGTCTTTTTTACTTAATCTATTATTAAAGTTAAAGGTTACTACTTTAAATATAACTAATTAATTAAAGTTGCTTATTTAACGATAAGTCTAAAAAAACTTATCGAAAGTCTTAATAACTTGTCTTTCGAACTTTAACTCGAAACTCGATTATCGAGCTAAAGCGGCTTGCTCTTCGCTTATTAATAAGCTAAGAAGTGCATTACGGATAAAAGCTTTTCTTTTAACGGCGGCTGACTTAAAAAGCATATTTAACTCGTAAACTACGATTCACAAGCTAAATATAAGATAGCGGAATAAAGGCTAATAATAATAGTGATTAACTAAGTGATAATTAAAGTCGTTAGTATTAATATAATATTATATAATTATAAAAAAAAAGTAGTAATAATATTATTATAATTATTATTATATAAAAAGAGAAAATGTTAAGAAAAAAGAAAAAAGAGCTTTCTTATATAAGTACATTTATAAAGAAGACTTACTTTTTCTAATAGCAGTTTACTTTCGAATACACGTAGTTAAGCACGTTTAAAACAAAAGAACAATCTTAAATAAAAAATAAGAAATAGCCGTATAAGCTTAAACAAGTGAAAAACAATTAAATAATAAGAACAATTTATATAAGATAAGTGAATAGCTAATAAAGTAAAAAGAATAAAAAAAGAACCGAAAATATAATAAAAAGCAAGTCCAAAAGTAAAAGAACAAACGTAAGAAATACTTTTTTTTATTAAAACAAAAAGAGTAATTATTAAAAGCACGTCTTTTTATAAAATAAGTAAAGAATAAAAAGAAGATACGAAAATAAAAAAAACAAAGTAAAAGAAAACAAATTAAAAAATAATTTTATAAACTAGTTTTTGTTTTTTCGAAAGTGTTAAAAGAATGATTTAAAAGTTAATAAACTTAAGTTTAAAAGTCACTTTTAAGTTAAGTAATTTATTTTTGCCGTCGTCGAAAAGCTCGTATTCGTTAAGATCTAAGTTATTCGAAGAATCCGAATCCTTTTTTTCTTTTTCTTCGTCGTCTTTTTTAAAAAGAAAAAAAGTTTAATCGCAGCGATAAAATCGTTTAAAGCGGTTAGTTATAAAAGTGCTTTTAAGCTTAATCTTATCGGTTTCTTAAAGTTTATAATATCTTTTATCGTAAGCTTTAAAGACGATATAAAGTCTTGGCTACTTATAGTTTAGTTTAATATCCGCGGATATATCGATGCTACGTTTAACGTCGTAAAGTAATATCAAGTCTTTCTTTTTAATAAGTTCCGACTTTAAGACTTTAACTCGTTCTTAAGTAGCTTTAACGGTAAGTCGATAGCGTTTTTTTTTTAAAATGATCTCGTTGATATCTTCGTTTTAAAGTTTTAATTATTTAAACTTTATAATAAGCAAGTTAGCGCGAGATCGAACCTTTTGCTATAGCAATAACTTTTAAACTAGCTATCGTAATTCTAAAAGTAGCTTAGCTTTTCGTCCGTAATTTAAAAAAAAAAAGTAACTTTAATAAGTGCGTGTATTAATATCCGGACCGCAAAGAGCATCTTATTAAATTTGCGAACTTAATTTTTAAATCTTTTATTTATAACTTTCGATAAGTTATTTAAAATGTCTTTATGTTTTCTTTCGATCATTTTATTTGCTTTTAAATTGTAGCTCGAGATCTAAACCTTTTTGATTTCGTACTTAATAGCGAAAGCTTTAGCAATTGCTTTGTTTTCAAGTTTTTTATCGATAATTAGTCTTTTAAATAGTTCGTAACGGTAAACGATATCTTTTTAAAGAAACTTAATAATAAATTCAGCGTTAGCCGATCGAAGTAATCGCTTTTCTAGCTATTTAAATAGATCTTTTTTAATTAATACGAAGCAAGTCATCTTTTTATCGATAGTAAGTATTCGTAACACGTTTAAGTTGACTTTTAATTATATTTAAATAAGTTAAGTCGAATATAAAAAGTTTTTTATTCGTTTAGCTTTGCGTTTTTAATAAAGCTTATAGCTTTAAACGAAAGCTTTGTAGTTTTCGTAGTATCTATTTTAAAAGAAGAGTTTTAACGTACAGTAATAAGTTAATTTAGCTCTTTTATATCCGGATTTTTAATAAGAGTCGGAAATGATAATATAGCGTTTTTAAGTTCCGTCGATAACTAACTTGATCGAGTAAGAATTATTTGCTCGCTTATAAAAGTGATTATCTTTAATTAAGTAATTAAGTACTTTATTCTTGAACTTTTAAAAGTCGTAAGTCTTGATCGAAAAAAAGCGTTTAAAAGTAATAAAAAATTAAATAATAAGCTTAAAGTCGAACGAATAATCGTGTTTTAAAACTCTCTTTTTAACTCGTAAATTATAATTTACGAGTCGTTTAACCGAGAATACTAAAACAATATTCAGCTCGTTAATAACTTAATCGTTAATATCTTTTTCTTCTTTCTTTTTAATATTTAAAAAATACTCTTTTCTTTTTTTAAAAAAACCGTTCGTTATTATGTTTTTAATCTTAAAGATATATTTGACTTTAAAGTCTATTAATTTTATTTACGCAATTTAGTTCGTAACGAAAGCTTTAAGCAAATCGCTTGTTAATTTATTAAATTGATTAACTAATACTTTAGCGTCGGTTTTTAAAATAAAGTAAACTTCGTATAATTCGCTTTTCATTTTTTTTATAGCTTTTAAAGTATCGTAGCATTCTCGCTTAATCGCGTCGTACTTGCTTTCCGTAAAGTTCTAAAGATTATTTTCGAACTTAATAAGATATCGCTTTTTATCGGAATCTTTTTGTTATAATATTGCTCTTTATCTTTTAAGATTAGCGTTTACCGTTAAATAAATTTTCTTTTCGTCTTTATTATAATCGATCTTAATAAAAGCGAAAGCAAAGAGCAAAGCTTCTTTAAGCAGCTTTATCGCTTTTTATTAAAGCTTTAACTATTCGAATTCGACCCTTTTTCTTATAATCGCGTAGATTAAAATAGTAATCGTAAAGAAGTTTTTAATTTAGATTTTATAATAAATTACGATTTTAATAAAAGCTCGCGCTTTTAATACATTTTCGCACTTAATTTATTTTAATATCTTTTTAATTTTAGCGGTTTAAAAGTAGCGTCTTTCGTTATCCGTAACGAATCTAACGATGTTAAAGCTAAGCATGCAATATTAAAACTTCGTTCCGACGGTCGTTTTAGCTCTTTTAAACTTTACGAGCACTTTATCGATATTTTAAATATATTTTAAAACGAATCGTTGTATTTCGAACAAAACTTTTTCGTAATTGTAAAAAGATTAAGATCTTTTAACTTTTACGTTATTTATATAAAGTAAACAGACGTTAAAAATGCAATCTATAAAGATCTTGTAAATGACTTTAACGAATTAAGCAATCGAATTAATTGCTTTTATAAGTATTCGAGTTATCCGAAGCAGTTCGATAAGCGTTTGAATAGCTATTATATCTTTAAACTTAACGTCGAAAAAGAATTGATCGTATTTAAAAAAAAAATCTAAAAGTATAGCTATCGTAAAACCGGCAAATTCGTTCGAAAACTAATTTACGTTCGAAGTAATATTAGCGTTTTTAACTATTATACGGTTTATCTTAATTACGGTAATAATCAGCTTGTATTTTCTTTTCTCTTTTTTTATTATAATAAATTATTTGTTCCGATAAAAGCTTTAATATAATTCGAAGACCTTTTGCTTTAATCGTTCTTTTAGCATAAAGATAACTATTTCTTATAAAGCTTTCGATATAATAAACGTTTTCTTTTATTAAGCTTCGTAAAGCATCGTTTTAATCTTTTAAAATAATATAACTTTTTTTCGGACTTAGTTAAGATAAGTAAAATTTTAAGCTATCGCTTCTTTTCGATTTAAAAAACATTAATAAAGCAGCTCTCTTTCTTCCGAAATAACTTAAAAGCTAATCGTAAATGCTTCGAATCGTTTTTTCGTTAATCTTAATCTAACTTTTAAGTTTAAAAACTTATTAGTAAAGTATTTCGAAAAAAGTCTTTTAAGTTTAAAAGGTTTCGCTTTTTTATCTTACTTAAACTAATCGTCGATTCTTTTAAGTATTTTTCTATCCGACACTTTTAAATCTATCGGTTTAACCTTCTCCGCTTTCTTTTTATACATCGTATTAACTTTTATTATATTCCTTTTTAAAAAGTCTTTATCGTTATCGATAATAAATATAAAATTTTCCGATTTATCGAATTTAATTGCAAATATTTTTAGTATTCTTGATTTTAATAAGCTTTGCTTAATATTAAATTAAATTGTTTTTTTATGATTTTATTATTTTTATACCGATTTACTTATAAACTATAATTCATAAGCGGAATTTCTTTTTAAGCTTCTTTTTAACTTAGCATCTATTTTAACTTGCATACTAACTATTAGTTTCTCGAGTCTTCGACTAAATCCGACTTGTCTTTTATAATAATAATTTATTTTTAAATAAATCGATCGTAGTTTTAAAAAGAAGCTTTTATCGTGCTATTATTAAAGTAAGAAAAGAAGAATTAAGATTCTAAAAAGAAAAGCATACTTAAGATAACTTCGTAACTGTTATTATTAATAATAAAGAAATCAACGTAATTAATAATTTCGCCGATAATAACTTTGATATCGTTTATTTATTTATCGAAGTTATAAAGATCTTCGAACACGATAGTATAAACTAAAGCTCGATCCGTTATAATAAGTAGTTTAGTTATTTTAATTATTTTTTTGTTTATTACGTTAACTTTAGATCCGCTATCGAAAAAAGATCTGCTTTTGATTATACCGTCGATATTAATAAAAACTTTTAAAGTTTTTATCGCTACTTCGAAGCAATTGCAAGCGATAAGTTGTTTGCGAATTTGCGTCGTTAAAAGGTTTAGCTTGCTTTTTTTATTCCGATTTAAACGTTTAATAGTTAAAGCGTTTATAAAAATAAGCTTACTTTAAAAGACTTTTACGTTTTCTTTAATATTAGGAATTATTAAAATGTAATAGCTTAATAGCTTGTCGAAACGAAAGCTAAGTCCGAATAAGTTTTTAATTTAAACTTCGATTCTTAATTTCATAATCGCCGCTACTGCTTTTTCTTAAGCTTTAATAATAACGTAAAGGTTAATAAACTTCTTTCGTTTATAAGTCTTCTTTTTTTTTCTTTTTAATACTCGTTAAGTGATTTTAACTTTTCTTTTTATATCTTTTATAGCTTCGTCGGCTTTAATTAATTTAAAAGGTCTAAAAGACTCTTTTTTAATTACATTATCGAACAACCCGTTTTTTAAGTCAATTTTTATAATAGTATCCGATTCTTAAGAAGTACGAGCTTTAAAAGTATCGTAGTTTTTCTTTTTTTATTATCGGATATTCTTCTTGATTTTAATAAGCTTAGATCTTTCCGAAAGTAAAAAAGACTTTTTAGCTTTGTCTTTTACGGCAGCGTTGATTTCGACCGAAGCAACTTTTATACTAAATAAGTAGTTAAGCGTATTAATCTATTTTATAATATTAATATTCTTAATATCGATTGGTCTTTTAAGGATAATAATAAGCTCTTTTAGCTGGTTGGTTAATTGCTAAGCATTTTAATCGAGCTAGTATTAAGCTGGCTATTAAATTAGTTATTAATAAAAGAGCAAGTGTTTATAAGTTTTAAATCCGTTAATAAGTCGATTCTTTAAGATATTATCGTATTCCGTTTTACGAACGTTTAAAATAATAGATTTAAACTAAGTCTTTCTTTGCTTCTTTTAAATAATAAAAGCGCCGATCTTTTTAAGCTTTAAGCAAAAGCGTTCGTAATTATTAATATGAATATATCTTTTATTAATTATGTCTTTAAAAGCTTTATATTTATCTCGGTATTAATAAAAAGCTTAAGTTGTGTTTTCGGAGTTCTTATAAAAGTTATAATCTTGCATTTAATTCTCGTATTTTTTACTTTTTCTTTTTTTTCGTTTTTATAATTTGTAATCGATAATAGCAATTTGAATTCTACTTCCGAAGCTGATTTTATTTCGAGCATCTTAAGCGGTATACTTAATAAAAGCTTCGTCGCAGTTTTCGAATCGAACTTAAAGTTAAAATTAAATAAAACGTCGAAAAGTTGAGTTAGCGATTTGATCTTCGAAGTAATCAATTCGATTATAAATTGCATTAATTTACAAGTTAAAAAACTTTTTAATTATAAAACTTATTTTATTAATTTCTTTTTTTTCATTCGTAAACCGTAGTTTACGAGTGAACGGCATTACTATTAAAGCTTTCTTAATAAACTTAAAAACGCTAATTAGTTCGGTATATTCTTTAATTAAAGTCCGAATATCTTTAATAAAGTTAATTAAAAAAGACTTTTCTCGATTTATAGCTTCGATAGTCTTAGCACTTTAATCGGTCTTAAAAGCGAATGCGGCGAAGTCGTCGAAAGCAGCATAAGAATTTAAATCGAGTTCGTCGATTTTATAATGCTTAATCGTTTTATTTCGGATTCCGACGAGCAATCTAAAAAAAAACAAGCGGCTTTGTTCGGTCTTGCTTAAGAAGTGTATTAAAGTAAGCTTTTCGAAGACTCGAAAGAAAATGCGATAATAGTTTTTCAAGTTATTAATATCTTATTCTTATATAGCAAATTCTTATAAGAAAGCGATTAAGTCTTTAATTTGCTAAGTATCGTTTTCACGAAACTCGGCTTTTAAAGCCTTAACGAAAGTAACTTAATCTTTTTTAGCTTTTTATTCGAGCAAGCTTTTAATAACTTTTTTGCGAAAGTTATCGTAATAATAAAAAAGCTTAATAAACCGATCATCTTTAAAAATATTAAAGTTATTATAAGTCTTTTTATACTTTTCGATAAAGTCGATAATATTAATACTATTAAAGCAAAGAGCTTTTAAAGCACTTAATAATAATATGCGAGTAGTTATAAAAGCGTAAAAGATAGCAAGGTCGATTATAATTAGCGCAAAGCTTAGTAAAAAGATAAGAAGAGCAAAAGGAAAAAGAGTAGTATAAATCTTAAGACCGGTGTTCATTTTAAAAAGCATTTCCGAAGCAAGTGTTTCTAATAAAAGTAGCGGTAAAGGTTTAAGTTAAAAGTCGAAGTATAATAAAGATAGTCCGAAGCTTATAAAAATACGATTAAAAGATTTAATAAATTCAAAAGATTTTGACGAAAAGAAAAGTGATTTTGCGCCGACTTCGATATTAAAAATCTTAAAAAGGTTTTCGGTATTCTAAAGATTAAATATATATGTATATTAAAAAAGATCGAATTGATAAAAGGTTTTTAAATTGTTTGATTTTAACTCGTAAATCAAGTTTACGAGTAAAATAAGCGATTTTCGCAAAGTATTTTCGATCCGAGATTAAAAAGAATAGACTTTATGCAAAAGTAGACTAATAATTAAGATTAGAACTATAAAAAACTTAAGAATTAATTGATTAGCTTCGTTAATAACTCCGGATTATATCAATTGCTTTAATTCAAAATAAAAGCTAAAGTATAAAAAAGTATTTTTATTAATAAATGAAAATTCTTTCTTATTAATAATAAAAAAGAGTTTTTGCCGAAGAGCCGAAATATTACATTTCGGCTATTTCAGCGTTTCGGTGTCCGAACTTATCGAGAATAAGGTTTTAATTGTTTTAAAGTTGTAATTGTAAAGTAAAGTGTTAAATAAACGAAGATCAACTTAATTGCGAATCAAGCGATTATGATAAGCTATATAAAGACAAAGATTAAAAGTTTGAATCCTTGCGTAAATCATTAATGTAAAAGCACTTAAAAAGATGTATTATACAAAAGCTTAGCTTTAAAGCTAGACCTTATAATCTTATAAAAGAAGTGTCAAAAAAAGTAAGTAGAAAGCTCGTTGATTATTCTAGCTAAGAGATGTGTGCCCTCTTATAAAAGATGGGTCCGTCTAGTATAGCCCTAGTAGCTATAGCAGGTACCCTATCAGGCAAGGTGTTTACAGTATTTTGCTTGCCGCCGATAATCAATCTCGAAATAGTCTTTTATTACAATAGCGTTTGCTTTAAAAGTCGAAAGCTTAGCTTTAATAACGTAATTATAATAAAAGGTTATAGCCTCTTTTATAAGCATAATCGAGAACGCCGTTAAATAATCGTCGAAAGTTAAACCGTATCGATTTGCTTAATTAATAAAAATCTTTAATTAAGTCTTAAAGTCATCGTCGAGTCTTGAATACTTTAGTTTTTTAAAAAAGCTTCGCGCGAACAAAGCTAATTCCTTCGCTCTTAAGTAAAAGTCTGCTATTCTTAATTTAAAGAAATCATCTTTATCATCGTCAAAAGCGCTTAAAGTGCCGTACGCAAGTGTGCTATACTTAACTAATGATCTGATCGGTAAAAAGTTACCGATATAATTGCCGATAATCCGTCTTTTTTTAAAGTTTTTAAAAAGCTTATTTCCGAATCCGAAGTCTTTTAAAAATCCGTTTCCGAATCTTTTTAATAGTCTAAAAGGGCCGTTCTTACCTCTTTCGTACTCGTAGCTTCGATCTTTTTGCTAATCTTTTTCGTTTCTTTTTCGTCGGTCATCGTCAAGATCGCTAAAGCTATTCGAATCACCGGCTAAAGCTTTAGCTCGGTAGTATCCGTACTTTTAAGCGCGCTCTTAACGATTCTTATACCTTTAGTATCCTTTTTGTCGATACGTAGCTTGTTAAAAGATCTAAAGAGCTTGTCGATACGTTCGAAAGTACTAGATCTTCTTTTCGAATTGCTAAAGTTAAACACGGAAATCTGCACGCTGTTTTTAATAAAAGCTGATTTTGTTCGAAATGCTTTTAAGTTTTAACAAGTCTTCTTTTAACGTATAGCTGCTATTGCTTTGCGTATTATCAAGCTCGATTATGTTTTCGAAGCCGTTATTATTGCTACTCGATCTTGGTTTTTAAGAAACCCGGTTGTAGCTTTTAAAAAAAAGGTTTAAAAGCCGCTGAAGTGATTTTAGCTTTTCTTATATAATTAGCGTATTGCGTAACGATTAATAGATTGAAAGCGTCGAATACGCTAAAGTGCTTCGTCGTAGCCTTTCGTTAAATTGTATAACGTAAGTTCGTAATTCCGTTATTTGCTTTGCTATAGCCTTTATATTTCGTTCTATATCTTTCTTTTTTTTTAAAAACTCTTTCCGTAACTTTTAAATTTCTTCTTTTTCTTTTTTTTTGCTTGAAGTCTCTTTTTCTTTCTTTTTTAAACTTTTCGAAAATAGTAAAGGTGGTTGAAGCGTATTATCTTCGTCGTCGTCGTCCGTAAAGTTATCGACGGTCTACTTTAAATCGAAGCTTAAAAGTGTTGCTTATTATTTTTTTATTTTTTCGAACGTTTATTAGTGCTATTGCTCGTCGTTTAAGAGCTTGACCATCTTATTAGCGTAGCTTCTTTGCTTTAAAAAGCACTATACGCCTTTAAATAGCAAGTGTTTTTTAAAGCTAATAAAAGTAGTATACTTAAAGCTTCGTTTTATATTGTTTTCCGTCATCGTAAAACTCGTTTAATCTTAGCGTAAGAAAGCGTGCCGGAATAAGCTCTATAAGTCGTAATCTCTTAGCTTTTTATACTTCGCATCTAAGAAGTCCTTTACTATTGCTCGAGCCGTAATCTTATTATCGAGCCTTGCGTATAAGAGCTCGTTTAAATCAAATAAGATGCTTGATATCTTATCGTCTAGTCCTTTCGAAAGGCTTAAGAGCTTTAAGTATAGTGTTTCTTTTAGCTAAATAGCTAAGGGTTCCGTAAGTAGTAATAAGACTCGAAGAGTATAATACCTTACTACTCTTTATCGGCTAGACTTTTTACTTAAAAGTTTAGTTGCTCGATCGGCTATAATTGTTGTTTGTTTATATATAAGTCGATCTAAATTTAGTTAAGGTGCTATATGTAGCAAGTGCGGCTCTTATAGCGTTGAAGTTGTTGTTTTAAAAGTAACTTGGTTCGGAATCACTCTTCCGTAAGAATAAAGAAAATCGATAATATAAGAAGCGATTTAGTACGGAATCGCTCTTCCGTTGTAGAAAGAAGGAGGTATCGTAGTAAAAAGTATCTTCGCTATAAAGTATTCTTAGCTTCTTTATGATTGATTACTTAATAGTAAATCAACTATTAATCAGTATTAGATTGCTTTCAAGCGATTAAGAATATATTCGTAACTTCGTAAGGTCGTCAAAGTACTTGCAATTGCAAAACACTCGGTTGATAAAGTATCTGAATTCTGTCTGCTCTTTAAGACTCGAAAGAGCTGATTCCTTCTATAGAATTAGAAGGAATCACGTGCACTAGCTAACTAATAAGCCTACTTGTTAAGTTAAGGGTCCCTTGACTGCTGACATATTAAGCGAGGCATGCCAAGTGGCCCGTGAACCATAGTTTACGGGTGAGCTCCCCAACTACTACTACTACTAGCTAACTAAGGTCGATATAGAGATACCGACATCTTGTAACCTCCTTAAGAGTATACAGACGTGCAGCTAGTTTTTACATACATAAGAGCACAAGACGTATATAACGTAAAAGCAGATCTCGAGAGAATAGTACAAGTATAACGGTGTTTCTTTTTATTAAAACAGTATATAAAGAATATATTAAGCAAGCATACAAGCGAGTTTTTACAAAAGACCGAAGTCAATGTCGTTTGCCGAAGCAAGCTACGCGGATAGCTGAGTTTATAACGGAGCACTTAAGCTCGTCTAATATAAAAAGAAAAAGAAAAAAAAGAAAGAAAAGTTATTAGAAATAAATTAAAATCTAAATGAGTATAAGCTCTCGTAGTAATGCTTCGATGTATAAGATCGACTCGCTACTTACGGGCGCACCCCTTACGTTTAGCAACCGTATGCACACCGAGTGAACACCGAGTTAACACCAATCAACCGATTATACACCGATTATAATCGGTGTTTATTAAGGTTGATCTTAAGGTTGACGAGTTTTTTAATATATCATTATTTAAATCAACTTTAAAACTCCAATACTAATCTTTACACTTTAATATCAACCTTCAAACTCTAATATTAATCTTTACACCTTAATATCAACCTTCAAACTCTAATATTAATCTTTACACCTTAATATCAACCTACATTTTAATATCAACTTCCTTTACACTTAATATCAGCTTTATCGTAATAAATAAAAGCACGTATTAAAAGCAGAAAATACTCTACGTCATCATTATGATTAGCTTATACTTTTAACTTGTATATTTCTCGTACTTCTCTTTGCTTCTTTTATTACCTTACCGCTGCCATTACCTTACCACCGCCATTACTCCACCGCCGCTACTACCTCACCGCCGCTACTACCTCACCGCCGCCACTACCTCACCGCCGCCATTACCTCACCGCCGCCACTACCTTACCGCCGCCACTACCTCACCGCCGCTACTACCTCACCGCCGCCACTACCTTACCGCCGCTACTATTTGCTAGAAGCGATACTAGAAGCAAGACAATACTAGAGGCGATATTGGTAGCAAAGCAATACTAGAGGCAGCGCTGGTGGCGATACTAGTGGCGATACTAGAAGCGATACTAGTGGCAAAGCAATGCTAGTGGTAATACTGGTGGCAAGGCAATACTAGTGGCAAGGCAATACTAGTGGCAGCGCTAGTGGCGATACTGGTAGCGATACTGGAAGCGATACTGGTGGCAAGGCAATGCTGGTAGCGATACTAGTGGCAAGGCAATACTGGTGGCAAGGCAATACTAGAGGCGATACTGGTAGCAAGGCAATACTAGAAGCGATACTAGTAGCAAGGCAATGCTGGTGGCGATACTGGTGGCAAGGCAATGCTAATGGCGATACTGGTGGCAAGGCAATACTGGTGGCAAGGCAATACTGGAGGCGATACTGGTGGCAAGGCAATACTAGAAGCAGCGCTGGTGGCGATACTGGTGGCGATACTAGAGGCAAGGCAATGCTGGTAGCGATACTGGTGGCAAGGCAATACTGGTGGCAAAGCAATACTAGAGGCGATACTGGTAGCAAGGCAATATTAATAGTAGTATAAATAATAATAAAGTTAAAATTAATAAAGTATTAGTAAGGTATTAATAAGTTTTTAATAATAATAATTAATAAAGTTCAGGGTAATTTAATTAAGTATAATAATTGAATTATAAAGTGTAGCAACCGAGTGCACTCGGTTGTAACTTGTAAATCGAGTACTCGATGTAGCAACCAAGTGTACTCGGTTGTAAATTAAGTACTCGGTGTTTATTCGGTTGTAAATCGAGTATACGTTTTTAAAGTTATCCGAACCATAACCGAGTATACACCGAGTATTCGATTTACAACCGAGTGCACTCGGTTGCTATACTAAAACGTTAAGGTGTAAGTAAGGTGTAAGTAAAGTGTTGCAACCGAGTGCACTCGGTTGCTACACCTAGGGGTTGCGCCCGTAAGTATTAATACCGAGAGCAGATTTTAAAGTAAAACTCCGTGACTTTTAAGAAGCTATAGAAATCAGTTAACGAAGCTTTAAAAGAGCGTATATAAGCAATCGCTTCTCGCAAAATAGAAAGCGGAATAAGTAATCGTATCTTTTTAAGCTATCGATTAAAAAAGCGTTGCGACTTTTTATAAAAGACAATGTGTATCGAAGACTTGTCTTTTTAATAAAAGCAAATAGTTTTCGCGTTTTCGTAACGATACTTCCGATAATATTATATAAAGTTTCCGTGCTAAGTGCGTAAAGCGAATAGTTTATATAAGACGTATTTAAGCAAGTATAGTTTTAACGAAGCTTTACTTGCGTACTCGAAACTTTAATCGCGATATTAAATAAAAAGCTTCGCTTTGCTCGCACTTTATTATTTATCTTAAGCTTAATCGATTAAAGTTTTAATAATAAACTTAATCTTAAACGCTATAAGCTCGAAAGTAAAGCTTAGTATAAGCTTAAGCTTTGCTTTTTCGTCGGCGAGCCGATCCGCTGTTTCGTTGCTAATAATGCCGGTATATCTCGAAGCTTATTTAACGCTAACTTTTAATTGTTTTATCACTTTTTAAATACGTAAAAACGCTTATTAAGAAATAGCCGAAATTGTGTTTCGTATATATTAGATCACGGACGTGCTATTTATATATAATTATATGCGATAATATGTAAAGTCTAATAAAAGCCGAATAGCATGCTTGAGCGCTTTTAAGCTTTTATTACTTTTGCGTTAAAGACGTACGATAAGTTATTAATAGCTTTTTTACTTATAGCAATCCTTTTTTATCTTTAATAAATAACGTATCCGTACTCGACGTATTTGTGTCCGTTTTTATATTGCTTTAAGCTGTTTAAAAAAAAAGTAATATCTTGGTCGATAAGTTAAGCTTATTACTTTTTAAAGTCTTTAGCGGCTTGCTTTTTTTTAACGCTTTAAATAAAGTCTATACGGCACTTAATTAAAAAGTAAAAGTAAGTTAGCTTTAATCGTAAGTAAAAAAAAAGCATAGCTTTTAGTTTTTAAAGTTTTATTTTGATCCGCTATCGAGAGCTTATAGCAAGACTTTTAATAATTATAAAAAAAAAGATACGTTTTATTATCGAATAAGCTTCGTTAATTATTCGCAGCCGTAATGCTTATCGCATTTTAATCTTTTCGAGCGTTACTTTTTCGAAAGAAAATCCGGCGTCTTTTAAAAAAGTAATAGTTAAAGCTATGCGTTAAATAAAAAAGACACTTTTCGCTGCGTAAGTAATGATTTTACTAACCGTATCGATATATCTTTTTAAGCTCGCGTTGACTTTTTTATTTAAGTTGTTTTTAATTGAATATCGTAAAAGCTTCGTTCGTTTTTCGTACTAAGCTTTAATATCGTATAAGATCGATAATAATACGCAAGTAATTATTGCTTTGCGTAACGCGTAAGCGAAAAGACCGTCCGCCGTACGAGCGAAGCTTTTAATATAAAATGCTACTCGTCGTGCCTTTTTAGCTTTTTCGGATAAATAGCGTTTGAAAATCATTTTCCGATCGAATTATATTTTAAGCTATCGTAATCTCGAAATAGCTTTTATCGTCGAAAGCTACGCTTATAAGCTTAAAATGATATCGGTCTTATTTAGCTATAAGATAATTATATTTAAAGCAAAATCTTCGTTTTTATAAAAGAAGTAAATTATTTTTATTTTTTTTAAAGCGAAAAAGATTTAATTCTTTATTTCGTAAGCTAAAATGCTTTAAATTTTTATTGCGAAAAACATAATATTAAATATAAATAAGTATAACGCTTTATAAATGCAAATGTTATTAGCGTATTTAAATCGCAATATCGTGTTTTAATTAAAGAGTTCTGCGAAGTATAGCATATATAAAACGAAAGATAACGGTGATTTTTAAAGTGTATTGTATTTTACGTCGTAGCGGTCCGTAATTGCACTTTCGAAGCGTATTTAAACTTATCGGTCGCTAAAAAAAAAGTGAATAGGCTTTAAAAAAAGAAAAAGCTAGCTTTGCTTATTTATACGCTTAAAAAGCCGACGCTTAAGTAAAGCGTCGAAAGCTTTTTAAACGTTTAATATTATTATCGTAATAATCTTGCTTGCTAAAAAAGCTGCTTCGATATCGTAAGTAAAACAAGCTACGAAGTTTATAATAAATCGCTTAAATAAAGCTCCGCCGTATTAAAAGCTTAAAATACTTAAAGTTAAAAAAGTTTAAGCAATTCGCTTAACGATAATGCGCTTTAAGCTTTTAAATATATAAAACAGAAAAGCTATAAAGCGCTACGAGCGTATCGAAGTCTTATCTTTTTTATTTATTTTAAGTATTATAACCACTTTTATTAGTTTCTAATAAATTAAAAAAAAGCTGTGCCGGAAGTAAGCATTAAGCAAAGCGTAGATATAATATCGAATATGCTATTAAACCTTTTTTAAAAGCTTAATAATAATTCGGTTCGTACTTAGCGAAATGCTAATTACTTTTATAATGCTCCGTTCCACTTCTTCGAGAGTGACGTTTAAGTTTTACGGCAAGTGCTTTATGCCGTCGTATTAAAGTTCTTTGGAAAAGTCGTTTTCGACGCTAAACCGGCCGAGTATAATCCGTCGTAATAAATCTGCTTTTTTTTTAATATCTTACACGATAGCTTTTTTATATATAAAAAGAAAGGATTTAAAGTTAATAATTAGCTTATATTAATCGACCACTTTATACAAATCTTTATCGTTTGCAATTCTATTTAATATTTGCATTTAATAGTCTTTTTTAACTTTGCGTATAGCGTTGCGAAAGTGCTTAATCTCGTTCGTTAAAATACGATCGATAAAGTTTTAACGCGCTTCGATATATTCGTAATAAGCTCGTTCAACTTTTAAAGTTTATTAAAAAGCTGTTTTGCTTATATCTCGACAAAGTGTACCGACGGCTTTAATTGCATTTTTAAAGATCTTCGCGAAAGCTAAAGCATTTCATTTAATTTATATAGAATCGTAAAAGCTCGAAAAGTTAAAAAAAGTATTTATGC
Organism: Drepanopeziza brunnea f. sp. 'multigermtubi'; assembly: GCF_022702325.1. Taxonomy (NCBI): domain Eukaryota; kingdom Fungi; phylum Ascomycota; class Leotiomycetes; order Helotiales; family Drepanopezizaceae; genus Drepanopeziza; species Drepanopeziza brunnea. Next base: position 1,581,023 of record NW_027094072.1, on the reverse strand, counting down.
TATTGCGTATAAAGTTTCGGAATTTATTTATATTTTTATCCGTTATTTTTTTATAAAACTAGTCTACCGGCACGCGCTTTCGTCTTAGAATCGTAATAACTAAGGTTTAATAATTTAAAGTGCTATATAAATCTTTTTTTACTATTATAATAACGTACGGTATATTTAAAAAAGTAAAGTTTAAAACGTATTCGAGCTAATATATAAGTTCTTTTAGCACGCCGATAAAGTCTATGCTATTCGCTATAAACTAATTCGCAAAGTTTTTTTTTCGATAAGCGGTCCGAACTTTTAATTCGAATATCTCGTATTGCATATTAAAGTCTTTTTTTATTAAGCACTTATAATTAAAAGTAAAATGTAAGACGTAATCGATGATCTCGTTAGTAATCGATTATTTATAAGCGTTAAAGATAATATATCTATTAACGTCGATCTATAGCATATCTTTATTTTAAACAGATCGTCGTTATTTTATATAAAGTCTAGCTCTTTTGCGAATGTATATAAAGATTCGAAGTCTTTCGGCTTCGAGATTAACTTTCGAAGTTCTTTATAAGTCTATTAAAAAGTAGATTTTAAAAGCGAAGTGTATTTATATCTTTATATTAAAGTAAGTGATTAATTCTTGCACGCATATCATATTTATCTTATGCTTATGCGTTAAGAAAAGTATAATCTAATGATTAAGTATAAAGCGTTTTATATTAACTTATCCGACGTATATATTAAATCTAAACCGTATCGTATAGCCGTAATCGATTCGTATCGGTATACTATTTATTAAGTAGATTAAGAAGTGAGTTTATCTTTTAAGTCCGCGTCCGCGTTTATTAAAAATAAGATCTTAACTTTAACTTTAAGTTTCTGCTTAACTACTTTATAATTATTTTACGCTTTTAAGCGATTGCTAAAAGTAAAGATAAGAATCGAAGTTATCCGTTCGTGTTCCGTTACTTTTTATCTTACGACGCGCTTGCGCGTTGCAAGAGTCTTCGCCGTACCGATATTTATAACATCAATTGCTTTCGAGCTTTATGTTTAACGCAATAGTAGTAGTAATAGTAGTATTCGTTTAACGTCTACGGGTCGCTTTCTACAGCGAGTCTTATGACCTTTTTAAGAGTATACAAACGTGCAGCTAGTCCTTATATATATAAGAACACAAGACGCATATAGCGTAAGAACAGATCTCGAAAGAATAGTATAAGTATAGCGGTGTTTCTTTTTATTAAAACGGTATATAAAGAATATATTAAGCAAGCATACAAGCGAGTTTTTATAAAAGACCGAAGTTAATATCGTTTGCCGAAGCAAGCTACGCGAGTAGCTAAGTTTATAACGGAGCACTTAAGCTCGTTTAATATAAGAAAAAAGAAAAAAGAAAGAAAGAAAAGTTATTAAAAATAAATTAAAAGTTAAATAAGTATAAGCTTTCGTAATAGTGCTTCGATATGCAAGATAGACTCGCTATTAATACCGAGAGTAGATTTTAAAATAAAACTCCGTGACTTTTAAAAAGCTATGAAAGTCAGTTAGCGAAGTTTTAAAAGAGCGTATGTAAGCAATCGCTTTTCGCGAAGTAAAAAGCGGAGTAAGTGGTCGTATCTTTTTAAGTTATCGATTGAAAAAGCGTTGCGAATTTTTGTAAAAGGCAATGTATATTAAAGACTTGTCTTTTCGGCAAAAGTAAATGGTTTTCGCGTTTTCGTAACGATACTTTTAATAGTATTATATAAAGTCTTCGTATTAAGTGCGCAAAGCGAGTAATTTATATAAAACGTACTTAAGCAAGTATAGTTTTAACGAAGCTTTACTTGCGTACTAGAGACTTTAATCGCGATATTAAGTAAAGAGCTTCGCTTTGCTCGCATTTTATTATATATCTCGAGCTTAATCGATTAAAGTCTTAGTAATAGACTTAATCTCGGACGCCGTAAGCTTAAAAGTAAAGCTTAATACAAGCTTAAGCTTTGCTTTTTCGTCGGCGAGCCGATTTATTGTTTCGTTGCTAATAATGCCGGTATATTTCGAAGCTTATTTAACGCTAATTTTTAATTGTTTTATCACTTTCTAAATGCGTAAGAACGCTTATTAAAAAGTAGTCGAAGCTATGCTTCGTATATATTAGATTACGGACGTGCTGTTTATATATAGCTATATACGGTAATAAATAAAGTCTAGTGAAAGCCGAATAGCGTGCTCGAGCGCTTTTTAAGCTTTTATTGCTTTCGTGTTAAAGACGTGCGATAAGTTATTAATAATTCTTTTGCTTATAATAATCTTTTTTTGTTTTTAATAAATAGCGTATTCGTACTCGACGTATTTATGCTCGTCTTTATATTGCTTTAAGCCGTTTAAAAAGAAAGTAATATTTCGATCGATAAGTTAAGCTTATTATTTTTTAAAGTCTTTAACGGCTTGCTTCTTTTTAACGCTTTAAGTAAAGCTTGTACGGCATTTAATTAAGAAGTGAAAGTAAGCTAGCTTTGGTCGTAAGCAAAAAAAGAGTATAGCTTTTAGTTTTTAAAGTTTTATTTTAATCCGCTATTAAAAGCTTACGATAAGACTTTTAATAATTATAAAAAGAAAGAAACGCTTTATTATCGAGTAAGCTTCGTTAATTATTCGCAGCCGCAATACTTATCGTACTTTAGTTTTTTTAAGTATTATTTCTTCGGAAAAGAGTTTTGCGTTTTTTAAAAAAGTAGTGATCAAAGCCGTGCGTTAAATAAAGAAAACACTTTTCGCTGCGTAAGCAATGATTTTATTAACCGTATCGATATATCTTTTTAAGCTCGCGCTGATTTTTTTATTTAAATTGTTTTTAATTAAGTGTCGTAAAAGCTTCGTTCTTTTTTTGTATTAAGCTTTAGTATTATATAAAATCGATAGTAATACGTAAATGATTATTGCTTTGCGTAGCGCGTAAGCGAAAAGACCGTTTGCCGTACGAGCGAAGCTTTTGATATAAAATGTTATTCGTCGTGCTTTTTTAACTTTTTTAAATAAATAGCGTTTGAAAGTTATTTTCCGATCGAATTATACTTTAAGCTATCGTAGCTTTAAAGTAGCTTTTATCGTCGAAAGCTGCGCTTATAAGCTTAAAGTGATATCGGTTTTATTTAATTATAAGATAATTATATTTAAAGCAAAGTCTTTGTTTTTATAAAAGAAGTAGATCATTTTTATTTTTTTTTAAACGAAAAAGATCTGATTCTTTACTTCGTAAGCTAAGATGCTTTAAATATCTATTGCAAAAAAGATGATATTAAATATAAATAAGTGTAACGCTTTATAAATGCAAATGTTATTAGCGTATTTAAATCGCAATGTTATGTTTTAATTAAAGAGTTTCGTAAAATATAATATATATAAAACGAAAAATAACGGTGATCTTTAAAGTGTGCCGTATTTTACGTCGTAGCGATTCGTAATTGCACTTTCAAAGCGTATTTAAACTTATCGATCGTTAAGAAAAGAGTGAATAAGCTTTAAAAGAAAAAATAGTTAGCTTTGCTTATTTATGCGCTTAAGAAGCCGACGCTTAAATAAAGCGTCGAAAGCTTTTTAAACGTTTAGTATTATTATCGTAATAATCTTGCTTATTAAAAAAGCTATTTCGATATCGTAAGTAAAGCAAATTACGAAGTTTATAATAGATCGCTTAAATAAAGCTCCGCTATATTAAAAGCTTAAAATGCTTAAAGTTAAAGAAGTTTAAGCAATTCGCTTAGCGATAATACGCTTTAAGCTTTTAAATATATAAGAAAGAAAAGTTATAAAGCGTTACGAGCGTATCGAAGTCTTGTCTTTTTTATTTATTTTAAGCATTATAGCTATTTCCGTTAGTTTTTGATAAATTAAAAAGAAGCTATATTAAAAGCAAGCATTAAGCAAAGCGTAAATATAATATCGAATATGCTATTAAACCTTTTTTAAAAGCTTAATAGTAATCCGGTTCGTACTTAACGAAGTATTAATTACTTTTATAATGCTTTGTTTTATTTTTTCGAAAGTAATAGTTAAGTTTTACGATAAGTGTTTCGTGCCGTCGTATTAAGGTTCTTTCGGAAGGTCGTTTTCGGCGTTAAACCGACCGAGTATAATCCGTTGTAATAAATCTGCTTTCTTTTTAATATTTTGCACGATAGCTTTTTTATATATAAAAAGACAAGATTTAAAGTTAATAGTATGGTGGAGTTGGGGCTTTGTATTTGTTTTGTCCATGTATATAGTACTGATGCTAGGCACCTTTGTCACGTGGGTGCGCTGCATGCTCTGGCCCTGCTAAGCACGTGGTTAAGTCACGTGCAAGCTCTTATATAAACGAGTAATTGGTTCTTCCTTGAACCAACACCATATCACTACATCACCATATCATTATACAATATAATACACGTACTTATAGCACACATTCGAGTGTCCTTCGATCGTCCTCCTTTTTTTTTCTTATTCACTTACGATTTTATTATAGCTATATTTATATATATCTTTTGATTTAACGTTAAGTATATATCGGAGCTTTTTTTTTTATATATATTTAGTAACTTACGCAAAGAATCGAACTAAAGGTTAGTCTTTATACCTCTTTTAGATTTGCTTCTCTTGCGAGAAGCTATATATTCGGAGTTCACGTTATACGCTAAGCTATTAACTATATGCTTTTGCGATACTCTTTCGAAGAGTATTCGATACACGCTAAGCTAATAATCAAGTGCTTTTGCATATAAGCTTCGAGGCTATTGCTTTAAAAGCGATCTTCTTTCGATTTGTGTCCGTTAAGCATACAATTCGATATACTCGATAAATATTATTTAAAAAGTCGTTACTTTAATTCGAAGATCGAGTTAGCTAAAGTTTAATTCGATATTTATAAAGTTTTATTCATTTAAGTTACTTTGCATAGCGATACGCCCGAAGCATTATTCGTTTAATATACTTTATTCTTTCGATTTAATATCGATTCTAATACGAGTTTACTACTCTTTTTTCTTTAGAAAAGTAAGCAGTAGCTAAGTATCGGAAATATTACGCTAAGCTTAAAAAGTTAAAAATTTAATACTTATTTCGCAACGGAGATTACGCATAAGGACTTCGAATTGCTTTCGAATATTGTTGTGCGGAACAGGCATGGTTCCACCCAAGCTACATGTGACATGTCATGTGACCTCGCCTAGTAGCGCCCTTGGCACACTGGAGCTCCCAGGTACATGTACATAGATCCTGACGAGCTTCCTAGATAGAATATACCAAGCTTCATTCAATCCACAGAATCTCCTCCTGATCTTAGTGCTGGTAAGCACTACAAATATCTTTCGCTTCGATAAATAAAAGATACGATAAGCGGAAATGAATATTATATAATTCGAAACCGTTTCGGTATCGCATTATACTAAAAGCAAGCTATATGCTTGCACGGAAGCTCGGCTATTACTCGACCTCGTTTTTATTTCGATACACTTAATCTTAGCAATTACTCTTTTATTTATTACGGACTTTGCGTTATAAAGTTAAACGTATTATTAATATCGTTTATTATATCGATTTAGTTTCGATTATCTAGCTCGACGCGATCGATATCCGACTCTTTAATGAATCATTTTCGACGCATCGAGATTTTATATCTTTATAATATTTCTTTATATATTTAATATTCGTTATAAATTGTATTTATTTCATTTTTATTATTTATTTATATTTATATTTATATTTATATCATTTTAGTTCTTTTTTCGCATTCGTTTCGAAATACTTTTATACTTTAATCGACATTTATCAATTTAACTTAGCGGCTTTACGTTAAAGCTCTCGGAAATCAAAATGAGCTATAACTTTTTCGACTTAAAAAGACTTCGAACTTAGCGAAGATGCTACTTGCAAGCTAACCGAGAACGAAGTGAAAAAGATTTAAGCTTTTTTACTTTTCGTAAATGCTTCGAATTACGTAAGTATTTATAAACCTTTTTTTAAACTTAAAGCCTTTAGAATGCTTGCTTTTAATAAAGCTAATATTACGGATTATATTCGTTAGCTCGAACGAGCGTTTAAAAACTACGATATCGTTATCGATTCGAAAAAGAAGCAATGCTTTATTAAATATAATATTTCTAGCTTTTTCGGTTATAATATACGTTGCAATATCGAAAGCTTCGGCGGCTTTTCGAATCCGAAAGTAACTTAAAACGACTTTAAATCGGTAGTTAAAAAAGAGTATAAAGCTTTCGACTTAGCTAAGTAGAAAGATAGTATTAGCTTTTTAAACGATTTAAGTAATAAGTGGATAACAAAAGAAAAAGCCTTTAAAGCGGAGCTTTTATAATTCATTCGATAGTTCAACTTTACGAGCTTTGCTTGCTTCGCTAATAAAAATATTATTAATAAGCAACTAAAATAGAAGTTTTTCGATTGCTTATTATTATCGATGCAAAATCGAATTTAAAAAAACGTTAAACTTAAAAAAGATCACTTGCAAACTTATAATATAATATATATTATAATTAACAACTTAATTAAGCAAAAACAAATCATTACGAAACGGATTAAAAAATACAATTACGCCGAAATCTTTAAAGCTTTTTCTCGCTATAACTCTTATTAAAACGAAAACTCTCGTCTTTAAGTACCGTTTATTATTCTCGAGAGCAAGCGAAACTTATACGTTTCGCTCTTTTATAATACTTACTTCGATAGTACTTATACTTTTCTTTTTTACCGCGCAAGCATTACCGTTGCGAGTTCGATTACTTCGTTTATCGATCTTGACTTAAAAATCGAAGTTTTTATAAAATAGCTAGCGAAAGTTAATATTTATTTAAAACTTATTAACAACTTCGTTTTCGTACCGAAAAAAGCTTATATAAATCTATTAAAAGCAGCTTAATACGAAGAGACTTAAAAGATCGCTTTATATTAAGTCTACGAGATTAATACGGCCGATATTTATTCGAACCGAAACTACGCTATATCGAAAGAGAAACGGTTTTTAAACGATTTTACGTGCATTTTCTATTAATATTAACAGACTTTTAATTTACTTAACTATTAGCAAAAGCTTTATAAATATTAAAATCAATACTACTTGTTTATACTTTAATACGGATTAGCTTTTCACTTTAACGAAGCGGATTTAATATATATAAAACTATACCGAAAAGAAATATTATCGATTCCGTTTTAATTCCGAAACGATACTTTTAAATACGAGCAAATTTTAAAAAAAGTTCGTAAGATAATAAATAATCTTAATCTTAAGCGTCGTTATAAAGCTTTAAAAGCACAACGAGAATCTATTAAAAAAGCTGCATAAAAACGCGTTAAAGCGCTTATTCGAACAATTAACGGCGGTAATACAAAAGCTTTTTGTATTAATAACTTTAATACTTCGAATATAATTCGTTAGCGATGCATTACGTCGACGAATTCATATACTTACGTATTTAATACGAAAGCTATTATTGCATCGGTAAAGACTCGAGCGCGCAACGCGGCCTTTCGAATTACGTTATACTCGCTAAAAAACGCTCTTTCGGCAAAAGTAAAAGTTTAATCTATTTATAACTAACTTAAAATTACTTTCGTTAAGCTAATAAAAATAAATAAGCTCGAGCTCGCTTATACCGCGATTCTCAACCGAAACGCTTTACGACCAAAAGACTTACGGAATCTGTCCGTTATATTGCTAAAAGCTTTTAAAGCTGCACTTAAGCTTAAAGCTAAGCTTTTTAAAACTACTAAATCATACGAAAAGCTTAATAAAGTAATCTTTTTTTTAAGAATAAACTATAAAACGACTCGTATTAAGCTTTTAAAAAAGCGCGATTTGCTTAAGAACTTAACTCTTAATAAGACTATTGCGTTCTTCGCTGCTCTTTCTACTTTTAAACGATCTTTTTCCGAAAGTATAATCGATAAAATAATTTAGCAAACTTTTATTAGCGAAAACATTATTAATTGCTTTTAAGCTACGGTTAGCGTTACAAAAGCTTTAAAAGATTGCTTGATTATAAGTAACAGGCTTATACCGAAAGCGACGGATAATACAGCGAAAAACGGACTTGCTTCGAAGCTTTAACGAATTATTTAAAAAGAAAGTAATATCTTTTTATTTAGTAATAATTTATTTTGCAAAGTTATAAGTCGCTTTATTAATAAAGCGCTTTATCGTAAGAATTTACTTTTTTTTTTTTTTTTTACTACTTCGACTTACAGCCGAATCACCGGTAAGATAGACTTTATATAAGTCTTTGCTCGGCTAAAACGGATCTTATATAAAGATACTATTGCTTAGCGGTCTTAACTTAAACGCTTATTCGAATTCTTTTAAATAACTAAGCTTTAATTGCAAAAGAATATTCGTAGCAGCTAGATTAAATACCGCCGACGTAATACGCTTTTCGCACTCGAAGCTCTTTCGATTTAAAAACGGTTTTGCTTTATTCTTATTATCGGCTTTATTTTAACCTTTTTTACAACCGTGTTCTACGGTATTTTTTAATTTTAACATCTCTTTTTCGATTAGTTTACTCGTAAAGATCGGCGTACTTTACGAACCGCAATCGAAAGTAATACGAAACTTTTTTTAACGGAAATCGGCTTTGCTTTAACGTTTAGCTAACTATTCTTTAAATACTTTTATTATTATTCGCTAACTCTTAAAGTTATCGTTAGTATACTCGGATAGTCTTTAATTATTAATACGCGAGTTATACTCGATACAAGTGCAAAAGTTAACGTTATTATTTATAACGCCGCGATTAAATTCGAAGTTCTTATAGCTAACGATTAAAAGATAAGCTTTCGAATAATTACCGGTTTACTATTGCGCTTTATCGAATACGCCGATAACGTGTCTATTAATATCAAAAGTATTACGATCCGTACTCGGTTTTACGTTATAAATTCGTTAAAGTTTCGATTTATACTCGATTACCTTTTTATACGCAAAGCGAAAATCGGTCTCCGGTACTTTTCGAATTATAAAAGTAGCTTTATTATTGCAATAGTTATTAATCCGTTTACGAGCTAAGTTATTTAAACTAAAATAAGCGATAAAACAAATTAATACGACGAAGCCGTCGATCGTTTAAAAAAGCAAAGTATAAGCTTTATTTATTACGATAAGTCTTCGAATAATAGCAATAGCGACTCGGAAAACTAATAACCGGCCTCGTTAAAAGCGCTAAAGTCGATATATTAAAAGCTTTTTGCTTTTCGCTTAATTTCGAAAGCGAAATATTATAGCATCGAAAAAAAGACGACTTTATTATTTAAAAGCAGTTTATCAATATTCTTGCTTTTATAAAATGCGATCTTTTAATAACTTGCTAAATAAATGCTATTAACATTAATAACTTTATAACCCGCTGCTACGATTATATCGATTATTAAAATTCGATATTTTATTAAACTCGAAAAAAGATCTCTTCGGACTCGGCTAAAGTGTTCGGCATATATAAGATTAAAAATAAAAAGATCAAGCTAATTAACGAAGCAGACGGCGTAAAAGCAGTATTAAGTAGCAAAGTTAATTAATATAAGCTATCGAAAGCTAAAAATACGTTATAAAAGCAAGTAAAAGAATATAAGTAATATTTCTTTCCGCGTATTACCGATATACCGAAAGGCTTTCGAATTATATTCGAACGCATAGCGAACTTAAATATCGATAATACTTTACGGCTTAAAGAAAAAGATTTGTTTAAAAAGATAATACTAAGCAAAGAAAAATCAATCGCATTCGCTTAGCAAAAGTGCGATAAGTTTTACGACGACGTTTTACTATCGATTAAGCTTAAAACTATTTTATATACGGCTTAGCAAGCTTTTAATTACTCGTATCCGAAAGCCTTATAGCTTATTATTATTAAAATGCTTTAAGACAAGCTTAATAAAAGAGTTTTAAAGTATTACGAAAGACTATATCGAAATCAATAGTTCTTAATAATTAAAAAGCAGCCGGGCTAGTACCGACTTATCAACTTAACAATTCTATTTAATATAATTATATAAAAGGACGCTAATCTACTTTTAACTATAGATGAGTTTGCTAAAGAGTTTTTTAATTGTTAAATAGCTAGCTTAATCGACCTTTATTCGAATTATAATTAATAAACACTTTATTAATCGAATAAAAACTTTATCGCTTTTTTTATACCGTTAAATCTTTTTTAATATATTATCTTTTCGCAAAGTGCTATAAATTCGATAGCTTAATTCGTTCGAATAATTAATCTTATCTTAAGTCTTTTGCAACTTAAAGTCTTTATACTATTTATCGACGATATTAAAGTAAAAGAATTATAAACGGATTATTCCGACGAAAAAGCACTCTTAAATATACGCCGATTCGTGCTCGAATATATCTAAAATATCGATAAGACTTTAAAACGGATTAAGCGCGCTAATATTATAATCGAAGAAAAATCATAGTTTTGCCGAAATAAAATAAATATAATAAAATTCGTATATAATTCGAAAAGTCGAAAACTCGTTACAAATAAAGTTATTAAAATTAATAACTAAAAAACCTTCGAAAACGTTATTAAAGTTAAGAGTTTTTTAAGCTTTTGCTTTTATTTTCGCATTTAAATTAAAAGATTCGTATACATTATTAACCCTCTTTATAACTTTACGAAAAAAGATATAGATTAGCAATAGACCGAAGCATATTCGAAAGCTATACGAATGCTATAAGACGCTTTAACGACGGCTCTAGTTTTAATTAAGATTAATTACGAAGATTAAAATAAAAAAATAATAATAAAAACGGACGCTAACTTAAAAAGATAAAAAAGATATATCGGTTAACGCGAAATTACTTTTAATAAAGTGCAATCGGCTCGATACGAGTCTGAGGCTTAAACGAAAGCAAAACGGAACTATAACGTTATTAAACGAAAGTGCTATAAAGTATTTAAAGTCTTTAAAAAACTTAAGCTATAAATTATCGAAATGCATTTTATCTTTAAGACTAACGCTAAAATGCTCGTTGCTTAGCTTCGACGAAAAGCTATTAATATATTTTCGGTTTTAATTATACGCTAACTAGCTTAAATTAATCTTTTCGATTTTAAAATCCGATATATCTTCGATAAAAATCATATTACTATCGATGCATTATTAAAACGGCTATAGCACTTTAATAATTTAAGCGAAAAAGATAAAAATAAATTCGATAATAACTTGCTAATCGACTTAAAACTTATTAAAGCTCGAGACGGCTTCGAAAAACCTTCGACGGACCTTTTAATAGATATTCGTTAATTTATTTTTAAAAATATATTCTAACGCTCGAAAGAAACGGAAATTATAAATTTAAACGAATTTAACGACGAATACGATTACGAAAATCTTTTAAACTTAATCGAATACTCTTTAAAATTAATTCGAATAGCTATTTTCTTAACGACTTTGCGAAGACTTAAAAACTTAAACAAAATAGAATACCGTAAGTTTAAGAAAAAAGCTATTAAATACGAAATGAACGATAAAAAACTTTAAAGACTTTCGACGAAAAGTCTTTTTCTTTAATTAATAATCGATAAGCCTTCGATTAAAACGGATATTATTACGGCTTATTACGATAAGAATAATTATAAAAGCCGTAAATCGATTTATTATCGTATTTCTTAACGCTACTTTTAAAATAAATGCTATACGAACGTTAAACGATTCGTTAAGACTTATAAAAAATGCTAGCACCGAGCAGCTAATAAGCTCGAAAAACTATTATATCTTACTCGATTTAATAGCTTAATAAAACGCTAAGCTATCGATATTACTCATTTACTTATACGCAATAGCAAAAGCTATTTAATTATTATTAAAAATAATATAAGTAAATAAGTCGAAGTGAAAGCGATTCGGACTCGAGACTCGCTTTCGATAACTAAGTTTATTTAAAAAGATATTATTTGCCGCTATAAGATTTTCTTTTAATTGATAATCGACGGAAGTTCGAAGTTTAAAAAAAAAGTAATCGACTTACTTAACAATTAAAAAATCAATCTAGTCGTAGTCTTAGCATATTATTCTTAAGCGAATAAAATAATAAAACGCGGCTACGGACTAATTAAGAACGTATTAAGTAAGCTTAAAAGCATCGATTAGATTGCGCAATTGCTAGCCGTTTTATTCGCCGACCGCATTTCGGTATATACTTTTATCGGATTTACCTTTTTTTATATAATATACAGCAAAGAAGCTGTGACGACCTTAAGCGATTACCTGAAGGAATTCACGGGAGCGCGAAGGTTTATATAAGAGCTTAAGAGAATCTTAAAGTAATAACTTAGAATCAATAATTACCGAGTGTAAAGGTCGAAGATAGTTAAGGTTTATATACACGAAAGTAAAAGCGCTAAGGACTCGTGAACCATAGTTTATAAGTTAAAAAGCGAAGAATAAAAGAATACGAAAAATACGAAAGAAAAAAAGAAAGAAGTAGCTTAGCGCATATAAAGTAGGTCTAAGAGACTTAGCGTATCGTTATATTACTTTCCCGTTCGAAAAAAGCTCGTCTTCGAACGTTTATCTATTGCTTTATCATTGCTTAAGTAATCGTAGTTATTAATACCGTCCGAATAAGCTTTGATCTACTTAAAAAGCTTCGCGAGAAAGCCGAAAAGCTCTTTGTGTTTTAAGTAAAAGTCACGTATTTTAAAAAGAGCGTATATAAAGTCGGAAGCAAAGTATTAAGTAAAGTTAATATCGCGGCCGAGCTAAGAAGCGCGGTATTTAAAGTGCTTTTTAGTTTAACGTACCGTTAAAATGTTTTCTACTTCATACTTAAGTTCGCTAATAATATTAATCGAGTCAAGTTCAAGAATGATTTGCTCGAGAATAAAGTTATTAAAAGCTTTTCGTAATCGTTCGGAATAAAAGATTAAGTGAACTTTTATTAACTCGAAAAGCTTAAGTTTAAAGCTGTTATAAACGTTATCGATAACTTCGAACGATCCGTTCGTCGGGTTATCGAGCTTTTTTAACGGTCGAAAAGTAAAGAACGAGCGCATATCTAACTAAACCTTATTATTAACGTCGAAGTTAACCGAACGCTTTGATTTATTAGCTTGTTTAGCTATGCGGTCTTAAGCGCGTTAAAAGTGCTTTTTAACGAAGTTCTAAGCTCCGAAGTGACGGTTAGCGTAAACGCGAGCTTCGTCTTAATTAAGCTTACGAAAAAGGGTTTAGTCGTTAAGTCGTTTTAAGCTTTAATTCCAAGTGGTTCGGAGAGCGTAGCCGTAAATTACTTTAAAAGAAGAAAGACCGCCGAAAAAGTCGTAAGAAAGCGTTAATTAAGCGAAGTCCATTATAAAAAAGAACTCATTTTAATCGTCTTAATAATAGCTTACGAAAGGACGGAAGCGCTTTTGTAAGTACTAGTTATAGATTTCGATTTAACCGTTAGTCTCGAAGTGTACGACGATATTAAAAGTCAATTTAATACCGAAGATCTTATTAAATTCTTTTTAAAATTCGGATTAGTATTAAAGTCTTTTATTAAAAGTCAATATTAAAAGAGCTTTAAAATACTTATAAATATAATAAATATAAAGCTTAGCGAAGCTTTTAACGTCGATAGACTTATAATAAAAGATCGAGATTGCTTACTTAAAAAAGCGGTCGATTATTATAAAAACGTTATCGTAGCCGTGCTTATCTTTATTAAAGCTATAAAAATCTATAATAACGTGCTTTTAAAAGCGCGAAAAGATCGAGAAAAGTTAAAGCAAACTAAGTTTTTTATCGCGAAGCATTAAAGCTCGTTTATAAGCGTAGCAATTGCGATAGTATTAATTAACGAATCTAGCTATACCGTGTTAATAATACTATATTGCAAAGAGCTTATAGGTTTTGCGAAAGCTAAAGTATATCGTAAATACTTGGTCGTAAACTTCTCGAACGAGTAACGAGCGCAAGTTTTAAACGTCGAGAACTAATAAGCGGCCGTTATAAAGCAGCAAGTCGCTTTTTATAATGAGTTTAGCTCGTGAACCGTAGTTTACGAATAAAGACTTAGCTTTAAAAGCTTAAACTCGAAGTGCTATAAAGTTAAAAGCGGTCCGATTAGCTTTTAAGATTTAGTTAATAACTCGAAATGTCGGTAAGAGCTCCGCGATCTTTTCGATAATAACGGCGATCTCCGAAAGCGTAAGTTGACGTAGCTCTTCGATTAAAAGTCGTAGATCAACGTTATCGGCGCAAAGCAGCGTTTACAAGCGTTAAATGCGCTTAAAGCTGTTTTAAAAAAAGAGCTCTTCGATGCGACGTATTAGCGCGTTAGTCAGCAAGTTGTTTTTACTTAGTTTATACGTAATAATAAAGTTATAATCGAAAAAAAGCTTTGCTTAACGTGCTTAACGAGCGTTAAAAGTCTTAAAGGTTATAAAGTACTTTAAGGCTTTATGATCGGTGATTACTTAAACTTAATAAAGAGAGCCGGCGAGTTCGGCGCAAAAGTTATTAAAAGAGCGTATAATAGCCAACATCTTTTTATCGTAAACAACGTAATTAAGCTTAGCGAAAGCTATAGTTTTAAAATAATAAGCGATTAATAGCTAATCGGAATTATACTTTTAAGAAAAGACTAAAGCGATTACGCCGTTTAAAGCGTTAGTCTCTAGCATACAAAAGAAGTTTTAGTTATAATGCTATAAGATTAGCAAAGTAGTTAAAGCGAGCTTTAAAAAGTCGAAGCTTCTTTAATATTAAGAATTAAATAAAAAAAGAACGTTAGCTTTAATCAAGTGCATTAAAAGCTTCGCGATTACGTCGTAATCTCGAATGAAACGGCGGTAAAAGTTATAAAATCTAAAGAAGCTTTAAACGCTTTTAACGGTTATAAAAAGCGCTTAATGCTTTACTATCGACGTCTTATCCGGATCTACCTTTAAGCTTTCGATAAAAATAATAAAGCTTAAGTATTTTACTTTAATAGTATTAAATTCGCATTTTTTAATATCAGTTTAAAAGCTAGCGTCGTCGAGTCGTTAAAGAACTTAGCGGACGTAATAAGCGTGCTTTAAAAGGTCGGAAAAGTAGATTAAGATATCGTTTAAATATACTATATAAAAAATGTTTAAAAAATCGAAGAAAAGGTCATTTATATAACGTTAATAAATAGCGGGTCTATTAATTAATCCGAATAAAAAGACCTTGCACTTGTAAGTACCGTAGCGTGTTTTGAATGTTATAAGCTTTTTTAAAGCTAAGTCTATTTATATTTTATAAAAAGCTTGCCGAATATCGAGTTTTATAAAGATTTTAGCTTTTAAAAGACGTGCGAAAGTCTTATCGATTAAAAAGAAAAGGTATTAATCTTTACGAGTAAAGTTGTTTAACGCGCGAAAGTTAATACAAAAGCGAAAAGAACCGTTTTACTTTTTAATAAATAAGATTAAAGCTGCAAATAGCGCTATTAAAAGTTCGATAAAACCTTTATTAAGATTGTCGATAAAGTAAGCTTTAGTAAGCTCTAGCTTAAAGATCGATATCTTGTATAATAATAAGTACCGAAGCGCTTTTTCCTTTTTTTCGAAAAGCTCGATTTTATAATCGTAAAGCTTATATAATGCTAATACGTTGCTAACGGCTTTAAAGAACACGTATATATAATCGGAGTATTCGAGAAAGATAAGAAAGTCGTTAATAAGCTTTAACAATTCTGCTACGAAGTCGATAACAAAGATAAAGCCGTTAATAAAGCGTGTTAGCGTTGCTTAATAATCAGCTTAAATAAAAGCAATCGTTTAACGCTCGAAGATTAAGCAATCGAGCTCGTAAAAAGACGTAAAAAATAGTTTTACGTCTTTTTATCGAGCAATTATATAAAAAGCGTGTTCGAAAACGCTGTTAATTTTAAAGTTTCTATTAATTTTATATTTAAATGTTTAGCGGAAGCGTTTAACGGATAAAAAAGGTTTTACGAAAGCGATATCGATTAATATAAGCTTACGGTTCATTTAAGACATTGATTTAACGTAATCTTTAAAAAAGATAGTTTTCGTAAAGCGAAAAAGTGATAGCTTTATAAAAAAGTAAATAAAAAAAAAAAGTTCAACAATCTTAAAAAAAGAAGCGGAAAGAAAACGATTTCGAAAAGAAAAAAAACGATTTTAAAAAGAAAAAAATGATTTAGCGATTATTATTATTACTTAATCCGCTCGTAAATTATAATTTACAAGTGAATTAGCGTCGTAAGCTTTTTAAAAGCGATCTAAAGCTCAATCACGTTTATTAGCGTCGTGCTAATGACGAGCGTTTACTTTACGCTGATTAAAGTGTATAATCTTAATAAGTTTAGCGTAAGTAGCGGTCGAAAGGTTAAAGCGAAGCTAATAAAGCTTGCGGCGAGCGCAATTAAAAAGAATCTAATGCTTAACTAGCTATATTCGTCCGAAGATTACGCTATGATTTTTAAAGTTAATAATAAGAAAAAAAGTAAAAGATTAAACGCGCTTATCGATTATAAAGTTAAGAAGTGCAAAATGTAAGATAATAGCTTTACGAGCTCTATTATATAATTTAATAAAGAATTAAGCCGAAAGAGATTGAATCAAAAGTTTAAGAAAGAAAGAAAGTGATTTAAATAGCGCTAAGTCAATCAGCGCGTACTTATTAGCTTTTAAGTCGAGCAAAATAGATACTTTGTACGAAAAGCTATTTTTAATAAAAGTAACGAGTATAATCATAGCTTTATTATTAAAAAGCTTCGTAAGGTCGAGGTATCGCATATCTCGAAGCTGGCTTAAGAAAGAAGCTTTGCTTAAGCTTCGACGTTTCCTTTATTAAAAGCGTCGGAGTTAGCAAGAAGAAGCTTTTAATAATTTTTAAGAGCATCGGAATAAAGCTTATCGTTCGAATCATCCGAATAAAAGCTGTATTTAAGTCTAGCGCCGTATTCTATCTCGTTGATTAAGTAATAGCGGAAGAGCTTCGGCGTATTCGAGTTTTTGCGAAACGATTTAAAAGTCTTGATCGCTAACTTAAAAGCGTTTTTAAGAAAAAAGAATTTATTAAATCGATTAGATCGATTTGCATTAGCGCTAAAGCTATTAAAGGTTTAACGTTAAAAAGTAAGAAAAGAGATAAGAGTTAAGCTACCTTAGCGGTTTTCGTAATAAGTAATTTGCTTAATCGCTATTCTTTAAGCCGAGCGAGATTCGGTACGAGCTTTATTATAAAAGCTCTTCGCGAATTAAGTATTATATTTAGCTTATAAAGCGTCGTAAAGCTTTGCAAACGCGTATTAACCAGCAGTTAATTATTAGACGGCAGTTTAAAAGTCTTTAAAAGTTATAATCTTAGCAAATTCTAAATAAAGCTAGTCGCGCAGCGTTTTAATAATCTTAAAACGCAAGGCCTTACGTAATCGGTCTTCGTCTTTGATTTCGACGGTAGCAGCAAGCTTCGAGAAAACAAAGTAAAAGTTTTAAAATTACTAATTAAGCTTTATATAAAGTTTTTCGAACTTAATTAACGCTTTAGCTTTCTTAACAAAGTCGTTTAAAAACTCGAAAGCGATTTAAACGAATTCCGAAGCGGTTACGAAGTTGCTACGATCTATAACTAAAAAGGTTAAGAATAAGTAAGCTGTTCTTTCGGTTTAGTTAAAGACGTAGTTCTTGCGTTAACGTTTTGTAAAAAAGTATTCTTCAAAAGCTTTTAAGTTGTCGAAGACGCGGGCTTGTTAATAGCGTGCTCGATAGCTTATACCGTTTAAAAGCTTTTGTTTAAAGTTAAAGATCCGCTCGATACGAGCGCGACCTTAAAAAGCTAAAGAAAAAGCTTTAAAAGTGTTGAACTTAATTAAAGTGCGAAAGTTAATTAGCTTGTAAAAAGAAAGTAGTTTATCGTCGTCGGCGAAAAAGCGGCGAAAGTTAGCGGTTTTATAAGTAAAAAGAGTAGTCTAAAAGACCGAGGGCTTATATAGCTCTTTGCTTTTAAAATTATCTTCGAAAGAGACTTAAAAAGGCTTTAACGAGCGTTCCGTAGTTAGCAAGATCGCTTAAAGCTAGTTTAATTCTTTTCGAGCTCGACGAGCTTCTTTTTCAGCTTTTTCGGCGAAAGTTTTTTGCTCGCTAACGTTTTTATCGAGCTCTTCGTTACGAGTTTTCATATTTGCAAAAAGCTTTTTAAGCTTAACAGCTTTTCGTTAAAACTAAAAGAGAGCTTAGTATTAAGCCAAGGCTTCTTCGAAGTTGATAAAAGCCGAAGGATCATCTTTATCGTCTTGCTTATTAATAGCTTCTTTTTAAGTAAAAGGAACTATTAATTAGGCCGTAAAAAAAAAAGAAAAAGTTGCTAGAGCAGCTTTAAAAAGTGTGCGAAAGATTTTGCCCGCGGAGCGAAAGTTGTTATGTTATATAAGTGCTATCTTTTAAGTTATACTTAAAATAAGCTTTCTCGTGACCGTTAATATCGTCTAAATGTTTTTTAACGTTTAACTATTAAAGAATTCTAAAGAAAAAGAATATTATTAAAGCCGTTCTCGGCGGAATAAAATAGTTGTTAATAATATGACGACCTTAAGCGATTACTTAAAAGAACTTACAAGAGCGCGAAAGTTCATATAAAAGCTTAAGAGAATCTTAAAGTAATGACTTAAAATCAACAACTACCGAGTGTAAAGGTCGAAAGTAGCTAAAGTCTATATATACGAAAGTAAAAGCGCTAAAGACTCGTAAACTATAGTTTATAAGTCAAAAAGCGGAGAATAAAAGAATACGAAGAATACGAAGGAAAAAAGGAAGGAAGTAGCTTGGCGCATGTGAGGTGGGTCCAGGAGACCTGGCGTGTCGTCACAGAAGCAATGCTTTCGATTAAGACTCGAATCTAGTTTTAAGCTACGTTATTTTAAGAACTAATAATTAATCGTATTAAGCTTATCGAATTAAAAGCACGCTAGTTTTAAATGCGAGACGAAGATGCTACGGAGGCTATACTTAAGAAAACTCGTTGCCGTTAAAAAAGAAAAGATGCTTTTAATAATAAGAAAAACCTTCGAATTAAACTTTTAAAAATAAGTGATTTAGTTTTTAAGCACGATTCGATACGTAAAGTAAATATATTTAACGTCAAAAAGCTAGATTTTCGATAGTTTAGCTTTTATTAAATTTCGTCGATAAATATAAAAGAATACTATAAGTTAAAAAAGCTAAAAGAAAACGAGGCTTTGCTAAACGGAACATTTGCTAGCAATCGATTAAAAAAGTTTTACGTGCGATACACTTTCGAAGCGTTATTACTTCGCTTTAAGCTTTAAATAAAAAGATCTTTAAAATAGCTTTTATTAAATAAAATAGCCGAGTCCGGCTTTTAAATTAAGCGCTTAAATAGATTTATTATTCGATTACTTAGCCTTACGAAAAAGCAACGGAGCTAATACGCAAGAGTCTTTATAAGTAATAATAAAAAGGCAATAAAGAATGATTAAGTTATAAAAGCATAATTATACGTAAAAAAAAGACGAGTTTAGATTTGATTTTTTAATTTTTTTTTTATTTAAGTTTAGTTTTCTTTGTTTTCTTTTTTCTTATACTTTTTTTATTTCTTTTTTTATATTAAAAAGCTTTACGTCATTACATTTATATGCTTTCGATCTATTATATACGAGCATATTATATATATAAAGCGGACTTTACTTAAAGGCTAATTAAAAAAAGCATACGAAAAATCTATTGCATTAATTACTTAGCAAATTACTAATACGCGATAAAAACTCTTTCGACTTTACAACTTAAGGCTAAGTAGAATAATGCGAGAGCTTTCCGCAGCACCTTAAGCATTGCTTTCACTTTTTAAAGTCTTACCGATATTGCTACGATTCGAACCTTTCGAAGAACTACGGATATTGCTACGGCTAGAACTTCGCGAAGAAGAATTATCGGTATTGCCGCGAATAAAAGCTTAGCGAGCACTTCGACGGAGCTTTTTCGCAAGAAGCGCAAAAAAAGCAAAAGGCGCAAAAAAAGCAAGACGTGTAAAAGGTAATAGCGATAACGATAATAAAGATAAGCGAGACGAAGACTTTTCAGCAATTTATCGTAATCAGATCGGAAAAGAATCACAAAAGGTTCGCAACATACATTTACGCGGCTAAAAAGGTTACTTAGCAAGGTATTGTTTCGATCTATTGCAGCTAAGATCTAACGCAGCAAGTTTAACGAAGCTAAATCGGCAGTAATAGCGGCGGCAAGTAAGCGCAACGCTAAGACGGGACTTAAGCTAACTAAAAGACTTTTAGCATTAGCGGCGGCAAAAGCAATAGCGGCGATACGAGCTCGAAAAGAAAAGAAAGCATCATTAATACGAAAGGCAAAAGCGCAGCGGGTTTTTATAAAAAAGTTATTTGCAATTATGCTTTTACGAAAAACGTTGTCGGTCGTTTTAATTTTATTATTTATAGCCGTCATCGCATCTATTAAAACTATGCTAGCACTAATGACTTTTGCGAAGAGCTATCGAATCGGAGTTAAAACGAATATAAAACGGAAAGTAAGATAACTTACAAAGATGCAAGTTAATTTAATAGCACGGCAACGCTCGCATTTAATAAAAGTATTAAAAAAGAAAATGCATCGATTCGCGGCATTATCGATAGTTTTGCTTGCGTAGCTTACGCACCGAAAGCAGATCGAAAACATAATAATAAAAGATAAAGTTAATAAGTAGTGATATTGAAAAAAAAATAAAAGAGTATAAGATTAATATAAAAAAAAAGTACTGTTTATAACAAGACCTTAAGTATATACTGCCGCTTTTGTTTTCTTTATTACGTTACCGCTTTAAGCCTCGCGCTATTACCGATTCGGCGGTGCGTCACCACTTGATCGCTTAAACCGGCGCACGCTTATCTTAACGATAATACTAACGCTTAAGTTAATATTGTTTTTATAATTGAATAAAAGTGTTATAAAAGATATAAAAAAGAGTTAGACTTAAAAGATTATCTTGCATTTTCGTTGCTATTTTTATCTTTTTTATTATATTACATACGTTTCGTATTAACACCGATCCGGCGATGCATTATTAAGTAGTACTTTAAGACTATATTACGACCGTGCAATTCGGCTATATGCTTGTCTTGCAAACTTAACCTTACTACTTTAATAAAAAGTGACTCGAAGACGAGTCTGATTCGAAAAGAGGACGTATATAATAGAGTTAAGGCTTTGTATTTGTTTTGTTTATATATATAATACTAATGCTAAGCACCTTTGTTACGTAAGTGCGCTGCATGCTCTAGCCCTGCTAAGCACGTAGTTAGGTCACGTGCAAGCTCTTATATAAACGAGTAGTTAGTTCTTTTTTAAACTAGCACTACATTACTACATCACTACATTATCATATAATATAATATACGTACTCATAGCACACATTCGAGTGTCTTTCGATCGTCTTCCTTCTCCTTCCTTATTCACTTACGATTCTACTATAGTTATATTTATATATATCTCTTGATTTGACGTTGGGTATATGTCGGAGCTCTTCCCCTCCACAATAGTCAGCTTATATTAGCCGATCACTTTATATAAGTCTTTATCGTTTATAATTTCGTTTAGTACTTGTATTTAATAATTTTTTTTAGCTTTGCGTATAGCGTTGCGAAAATGCTTAATTTCGTTTGTTAAAATACGATCGGTAAAGTTTTAACGCGCTTCGATATGTTCGTAATAAGCTCGTTTAACTTTTAAAGTCTATTAAAAGGCTATCTTGCTTATATTTCGATAAAGTATATTAATAGCTTTAATTATATTTTTAAAGATCTTCGCGAAAGCTAAAGCATTTCGTTTAATTTGTATAGAATTATAAAAGTTCGAAAGATTAAAAAAAGTGTTTATACTATTTCGTATAAAGTCTTTGAATCTATTTATGTTTTTATTTATTATTATTTTATAAAACTAGTTTATTAATACGCGCTTTCGTTTCGGAATCGTAATAATTAAAGTTTAATAGTTTAAAGTGCTATATAAGTTTTCTTTTATTAGTATAATCTAGTAATTAAGTATAAAGCGTCTTATGTTAGCTTATTCGACATATATATCGAGTTTAAATCGTATCGTATAGCCGTGGCCGGTTCGTATTAATATATTACTTATTAAGTAAATTAAAAAGTAAGTTTATTTTTCGAATCTGCGTCCGCGTTCGTTAAAAGTAAGATCTTAAGCTTGACTTTGAGTTTTTGCTTAACTACTTTATAGCTATCTTGCGCTTTTAAGCGATTATTAAAAGTAAAGATAAAGATCGAGGTTATCCGTTTATATTTCGTTACTTTTTATTTTACGACGCGCTTACGCGTTGCGAAAGTCTTTGCTATATCGATGTTTATAATATTAATTGCTTTCGAGCTTTATATTTAGCGTAATAGATATGCCGGGGTGTTTGTATTAAAGGTGCTGTTGTTAGTAATAATAATAGTAATGACGCTGCTTATAAAAGCTATAAGAGTAAGGTATAAAGTGTTATTACGTATATGCTTTTTTTTTATAGTTTTTAATTTTAATTCGTCGAATAGCCGCGAGTTCTTTTTTCGTAAGCCGAATTAATTTGCTATCTTTTTTATACGGAATAGCAAAGCAGTTTTAATACTCGGCTTCGAATAGATTATAATAATTCGCGCATTTCGCCGGCGCTATATAATCGTTATAAGCTAAGCCGTCGTATTAATCGATTTTTTAATTGAATCTATTATATTAAAGGTATCGAGTATACTTAGTAAAGTTGCAATAGCTTTAACATTTTAAGTCGTGTTTCGTGATCTTATATTTCTTTTTAATTAATTTAATCGTATCTTTTGTATTTAAAAAGCGAAATAGCTTTACTTTTTAAAAAAAAAACGATTAAAGTTACGATAACGTTAGCGGCTTTAAGATCGACGCTTTTATCGCTGATTTTAATTTCGATTAGCGTTTGTTTCGTTTATACAATTACTTTATTAAAAACGAAGTCTTTAATAAGTGTTAGTTTTAGCTCGCCGTTTTTATTAAAGACGTATATAAAATATAAAATGTAATAGACCGCGTAATTATATTATAATTATAATATTTCGACCTTAATCGCAAATAAAAGTCGCTTAACCGTTTCTTTTTTTTCTTAATTAATAAAAGTGTTTCGTATTTATAAGTTTTTAATTAAAAGTGATTATTCGATTTAAGTCGCGTGTATTTCGATAATAAAGTTTATTATAAAATCGCGAAAAGAATCGATTAGCGCTTTGCGTAAAGCATAAAGATATTAAAATCGATTGCGCTTAACTTCGTTTATAATTGTAACGAAGATTCGGAAGTCGGGTTTTTTTAAGTATATAAAAGCTAATGATAACGAAGCTTTACTCGAAGATAAGGTTTGATTAGGTCCGCTTTTTTTAACTAAAGCTTTAGCTTAAAGCTTAGCTTTTATTAAAGTTAAATCGACTCTTTCGGCCGCTGCTTTCGTAAAGTTAATAAGAAAAAGTAATAGAAGCGTTTTAATAGAAAGTAAGTAAAAAGATTCGTTGCGAATACGAATTAAAGTAAAGATCTTTTCGCCGGACTTAACGTAAAAAGCAATAATAATAAAGTTCGTAGATTTCTTAGCAATTTTACGAGCAATAGCTTTGTCCGCTATGCTTTAAATTAATGCGACGAATTTATTGTTTATTTTAAAGTATTAAAAGATAATACGTTGCGTATCCGCTTTCTTTTTATTTAAAACTTTTACTTGCGCTTTTACTTTAGCGTAATTAAAAGTATTAAGCTGGTTTTTAACACTTATAATAAGCTTCGAAGGTATTTGATTGTTTATATTTCGTTGCTCGTTTCGAAGACGTTTAATAAAGTTATAATAAAGTGTTATTGCTTCGTTTATTCGAATAAAGTCGGCCGTAGTATTGCTTCGAAAGCGGCGGTTTAGTGTTTTATTTATCATTTTTCGAGCTATCGAGACGGAGGCAGTTCGAAAAGAATAAAAGAAGTTTAAAACGTTAGAAAATAAAGTTTTTTACAAGCTTAGACGGCAGGAAAAAGCCTTATCAAAGGATCTTTTAAATTCAAGAGATGATGTAAAGGTAATGTTTAACGCAATAGATATGCCGGATGTTGAACGGTAACACGGGGAGGAAGATGAGTAGAAAGATTTTTGATTGTTTTCTGATGAACTTAAAGAGTAGCCCTTTACTTATACATCTAGAAAAGTCTTGACACGTAATAGGTCTATCACTTGATCATATCCGACAACGTGATAGGTCTATCACCTAATCATATCCGATACTTTTACTCAAGACTTATTCAGATGAAAAAGATTCTTATTGAAGTTTATAAATATGCTTCTTATTAAAAGTAGATTCGAAAAGAAAAACAAAAGAAGATATAAAAGTATTTTATAAGGAAAAAACAGCAAAGGCCGAAAAACTTGATTACAAAGAAAAACGAAAAGACTAATTTAATTGCTCGCTTGTTTTTAAGAAAAGAAGATCATTTTAATCTTTAGTTTTCGTCTTTTCATTTAATTGCACTTAAAAGAGCTTTTCTCTTTTTAAGTGAATTATCTTTTTCTTTTGCTAACTAATCCGAAAGGTAATTAACAGCATTATGAGCTAATAAAAAAGGGTGCTGCGTAATGCTTATCGAATTTTCGGCGTTATTTTTTATTCGAGAAATAAAAGATCTGCGCGATAAAGCTTAAGAGGATCGAGTCTTGACTTTCGATAAAGATTCTTAGCGTAAGATTAAAGCCGCTTTTATTTATATTTTCCGTTTTAAGTTAAACTAATTGATTTTCTTTGCTTTTTTTTGTTTAAGCTCGTTTTTCGATAATAATTAGTTTTTCTAATTCTTATTGCTTAACGTATCACGTAGCTAAGTAACGGTATAAATCACGCATTAGTTGTTTAAATTGCCGTTAATTAAGCCGAAAATCTAAAGATCTTTTTTATTAAAGCCTTTTTATTAGCTAAGATATATTTTAATAAATTCTTTTTATAAAAAAAAAAGCGCGGACTTATAGATTTCGTTAAGATCGGTATTAAAGTAATTGCAATTATAAATCGCGAAATTAAACTTCTTGCCGTTTTTCTATTGCTAAGCTGCTTAAGCGTAATCGTTCGGCTATAAGCTTTCCTTTTTCGGCTAATTATTAACTTATCTTTTCGTCTTTATAATAAATTAAGCGAAACGAAAAGTAGCCGGTCTATTATTACGTTTCGTAAGCAGTTTAACGAATTAAGAAAAAGTATAATTATTCTTAATTTTAATATAGCTATTAGCTTGCTCTTTGCAATCGATATAAAAGAATAGTCGAGAAAAAAGAATTTAATATAAAGTGCTAGTTTTATTTATTAAATAATATAATTGATAATATTCGAAATTCATCGTTAGCAAAGTTAAGTAATCCGCTATTTCGTCGGTAGTAGCATTTGATTATAATTCTTTTAAGTTCGGGATCATTTGCTAATTTAGCTTAATAGCGTTGCCGACTTCGTCGGCATCGATAAAAAAGCTTTATAAGAAAAAGTTATAAAGCAAAAATTAAAGTCTTCGTTTTCTTTATTATAAATTATGTTTTCAAAAGCAAGCGTCTTTTCGAGTTTTTTTAACGAGTGTTAAGCTATTAGCTTTAATAATTTTCGTACGAGCTTTAACGCGAGTGCGAAGCTTTTTATCGGTCTTAATTTCGAAAAAGAAAAGATCATCGCGATCGGATTTAAAAAAGTTTAAGTCGTTAAGACGTGCAGTTCGCTTAGCGATCTTTTTTATTCGAAGCATAATTTGAAAAGAGTAAAGTAATAAAGTATATAATTAAAAAAAGAAGTAAATTATAATTGATCTTTTATGTTTTATCGATCGTAAAGATCTTAAAAGAAAAAGGATTTTATAAGTCTATAAGAATATTAATTTAAGTTTGCGCCGCTACGATTAAATCTTTTAAAACTTTAATAATTAAATAAAGTAATTAAAAAGAATCGATCTTTATCGTTTAAAACTACTTTTAATTAAAACAAGCTAAGTTGAATAAATCGGTAATAAAAGTGCTTTGATCACGTAATATTAAACTTTTAACATTCTAATCGCTTTTTTGAATTTTTTAAACTATCGCTTAATTAATAGTTCAATTAAACCGTTAGCGATTTAATTTGCAGTAGCGACTTATTTTAAATCTATTAAGCTATTTCGTACGGCTTTTTAAATAAATATATAACGAAAGTAGATATACTTAGTTCGATAATGAAATTAAGTGTTTTTAATTAAAGCGATCGCTTTTTAATTATAGTAATAAATTAAAACTAAAACCGTCTTTTTTTGCGAAAGTATTTTAATTAAAAAGCGTTAAAGCTAAATTGCTTTTTTAACGGCTTCCGTCTCGGCTATTAATTCGGATTTGCACGAAGATAAAGCAATAATAAGTTGCTGTTTCAAAGACTAGCTGATTGCTTCGCTTTCGACGTTAAAAATAAAGCCTTTTATAAATTTGCGTATTGATTAATAACTATTTTAATTTGCGTTAAAAAAGCCGATTAAGTCGCTTAAGTTTCTTCGGTAAACGAATTCGTAGCAAGTAGTTTTTTTTAAGTAATAAACGATACGTTTCGCTGCTTTTATATGTTTTATAATTAGATTTAAAGCAAAACGATTAATTATAAAGATTAAAAAAGCAATATCGAGCTTAAAACTTAGCATAGCGTATATAAGCGAACCGATAAGTCGCTAGTATTCGTAATAAAGCTCGGAAAAAGCTTGATACTTTAATAGAAGTAAAATTAAGACTTTAAAAGAAACTTTTATCGATGTATCGTAAGTATTGCAATTTTTTATTTCAAAGTCTTAAATGATCTTCTCGATATAAGCCCGTTATCCGAAATTAAGCGTTCGATTAACGCGATTTCGAATAACTATTATACTTAAGTAATAAGCTATTAATTCGAGATTAATTATTTAAAAACGTTAAGATAAAGCAACTTTAAATCTATTGATTTTAACGCGATCACGGCCGGAGATAAATAAGTTATTAACGTAAATAGCGATAATAACTTTTTTTTTATAAAAAACGCTTGCGTCGATGCCGAAAGGTTTAAATCTTATTTCGATAAAGAATTTAAATAAAGTATTATATTAAACGCAAAAAGCTTATTTAAGTCCGTAAAATACGCGGTTTAGTTTGCAAACCTTTTTAATTTTATCTTCGAGCTTAATAAGTTCTTACGGGCGCACCCTTTACGTTTAGCAACCGTGTGCACACCGAGTCAACACCGAGTTAACATTAATCAACCGATTATACACCGATTATAATCGGTGTATCTTAAGGTTGATCTTAAAGTTGATAAGTTTTTTAATATATTATTATTATAATCAACTTTTAAACTTTAACATCATCTTTTACACTTTAACATCAATTTTATTATTAATATTTAACACTTCGCTATCACCGATCATCTTATTAATACTTCGCTACCGCTTATTATTATTATTAACACTTAACACTTCGCTGCCGCTAATTTTATCAACACTTCGCTGCTATTAACTTTCTTATCAACACTTCGCTACCGCTTATTATTATTATTAACACTTAATACTTCGCTGCCGTTAACTTTATTAACACTTCGCTACCGCTAACTTTATTAACACTTCGTTGCCGCTTATTATTATTATTAACACTTAACACTTCGCTACCGCTAACTTTATTAATACTTTGCTGCCGCTAACTTTATTAATACTTCGCCGCCGCTAACCTTCTTATCAACACTTCGCTACTATCAACTTTCTTATTAACACTTCGCTGCTACTAACCTTCTTATTAACACTTCGCTGCCGTTAACCTTCTTATCAACACTTCGCTGCTATTAACTTTTTTATTAACACTTCGTTGCTATTAACCTTCTTATCAACACTTCGCTACCGCTAACTTTATTAACACTTCGCTGCCGCTAACCTTATTAACACTTCGCTGCCGCTAACCTTCTTAACACTTCGCTACTATTTATTTATCGCCACTAATACTTCGCTGCTATTTACTTTATCGCTACTAACACTTCGCTATTACTAATAACTTTATTCTTTTGCTTATTGCTATTTTCAACTTATATTATAAGTTTTAATATTATATTATATCTTTTCACTTATAATATCTTTTAGCTTATAATATCTTTAGCTTATAATATCTTTAGCTTATGATGTCTTTAGCTTCAAGTTGTGATATCTTTAGCTTGTAATATCCTTAGCTTATAATGTCCTTAGCTTATAAAATGTCCTTAGCTTGTAAAATATCCTTAGCTTATAAAATGTCCTTAGCTTATAAAATGTCTTTAGCTTGTAATGTTCTTAGCTTATAATGTCTTTTAGCTTATAATGTCTTTTAGCTTATAATATCCTTTAGCTTATAAAATGTCTTTAGCTTATAAAATGTCCTTAGCTTATAGAATGTCTTTAGCTTGTAAAATGTCCTTTAGCTTATAAAATGTCTTTAGCTTGTAAAATATCTCTAGCTTATAGAATGTCTTTTAGCTTGTAATGTCTTCTAGCTTATAATATCTTCTAGCTTATAGAATGTCTTTAGCTTATAGAATGTCTTTAGCTTATGATATCCTTAGCTTTAAGTTGTGATATCTTTAGCTTGTAATATCCTTAGCTTATAGAATGTCTTCCAGCTTATAAAATGTCCTTAGCTTATAAAATGTCTTTAGCTTGTAGAATGTCCTTTAACTTGTAATATCTTCCAGCTTGTAATATCCTTTAGCTTATAGAATATCCTTAGCTTATAAAATGTCCTTAGCTTATAAAATGTCTCCAGCTTATAGAATGTCCTTAGCTTATAATATCCTTAGCTTATAATATCTTTTAGCTTATAGAATGTCTTTAGTTTATAATGTCTTTCTTTTCTTTTTTTGCTAATTAAAAGATGTTAACGCAAGAGTTGCTAAATAAAAAAGTTGCTAAATAAAAGATGTTAACGCAAGAGTTGCTAGATAAAAGAGTTGTTAGATAAAAGATATTAACGCAAGAGTTATTAGATAAAAGAGTTGCTAAATAAAAAAGTTGTTAAATAAAAAGGTTGCTAAATAAAAGAGTTGCTAGATAAAAGAGTTGCTAAATAAAAAAGTTGCTAGATAAAAAGGTTGCTAGATAAAAAGGTTATTAAATAAAAGAGTTGCTAGATAAAAGAGTTGCTAGATAAAAGAGTTGCTAAATAAAAAGGTTGCTAGATAAAAGAGTTGTTAAATAAAAGAGTTGCTAGATAAAAAGGTTATTAAATAGAAAAGTTGCTAAATAGAAAGGTTGCTAGATAAAAGAGTTGCTAGATAAAAGATATTAGCGCAAGAGTTGCTAAATAGAATTGCAAGTCTAAGTAATATATATAATTGATAAAGCCGATAAGCAATATTACGTTATAATATTACGTAATAATAAACTTAAAACTTTAATAATTAAACGCGACGAACAACTATTATAAATAATATATATTATTAATATAATTAAGAAAGCAACTCTATAAGCCGTCGGTGTATATAAGCTATATATATTAGCTGATGCTTTATATAAATAGTTTTTTAAATATGCTTACTTAATAGTATCACATTCTTAAGCTTTTAAATAGTAGTTCGATACGAAAAATAATATCAGCTTTATCAATTTCGTAGTCCGAATTTTTATTATTTGTAATAATAACTATACCGCGGCTCTGTTTGATAATTGCGCGAACGAATTCTTTTAAGCCGAGAAGTTTAAATATAAAATGCTGAATTCTATCGTCTAATACTTGAAAAAGGTCGCTATTATATTAATACTATAGTTTTCTCGATAATTTCAAGATCTAAGTTTTTGATCTTTTAATTATACGTAAGCTAACCTTTAATAAGATATCCAGCTTAACGAAGGTCTTCGAGATCGATTTTATAATCGAATTAGTAATTACGCGGCTTTAAAATAAATTAGAATAATAGATCTCGAAGTTTTTTACGTCGTAGATCTACGCAATTCTTCGTAAGCGTTTACGAGCTTAGCGTAATACTCTTTTTAAGAGTAAAGCATTAAACTCAATAAAATGATTACATTAGTATTGCAAATTCAAACCTTCGCTAGCTACGTATTAATTGCTATTAAATACTTTTGTATTAAAGTCCGTGCAAAAGGCTTTTACGGCTTTGCTTCGAGCAGTTTTATCTAAGTCAGCAAAATAACAGACGTTTTCAATCTGAAAAAGGCTAAGTACTTCGTAAATCAATAATTGCGTAGCTAAGATAGCGCATTAATTAATAAGCTTGCGTCTTTGCAATATTATTAAGTCGGCTATAATGCGTAAGAACACTTTTATTTTCGGTGATCTATAGCAAATGATAGTTAAAAAGCTAGCTATATCGTTTTCCGCAAATAGCATAAGAATTTGATCTTCTTTACTCTTTTGTATAAAAGTGATTATTATATGTATTTATATATAAATGATTCGAGTCAAGTTTTTTTTTTATATATTTAAGCTATCGGCGTAGATCGCGTTAAAAATCTAATAAAACCTTAACTAGTTATTATTCAATATCAATTCTCGGCTTTATTTCCGATTCTATATAACTTTACTATTGCTTAAGTACTTAATAAGCTTTTTCTCGGCTTCGTATAATATAATACAATACTTATTATACTCGTTAAGAGTAAACGAGCATTCGTATCGGCGTATAAAAAAAAAATATAATTATTGTTTAATGTTTTCTTTCGAGTATACTAGATTTTTCGACATTTAAGTTCAACGAATCATATAGTACTTTTATAATACTATTAGATATAAGCTTTTAAAGTTTATATTTAAGGTAGCCGAAGAAAGCTTTTTTAGTATTATCTTAAAGTTATCTTTTATAATAATAATATACTTCTTTACTGCTTTTAAAGTATACTTTAAATAAGCAGCTAGATAGTCGTCGAGCAAGTCAAATGAGTTTACTTTTAACGAAACATCTTATTTTTTTAAATTGTCGAGAATCTAAAGATCGATTTAAGACTCGATAAATAAAATATATCCTTAGAAATCATCGATTCGATTTAAGATTACAAAAGCAATAGCTATAATTAAAAACTTAGCTTTCAATTATAAAATAGTAGTATAGCTATTAGTTTTATCGTTCTTTAAACAATAAGCTTTATTAATTACTAATATATCGAAGCAGCTTTTAAAGTTGCTTTCGAACTTAAAGTCATTTATTTAACGAAGCATATCGGCAGTCTTAAGCGTAAATCCTTTTTTCTTTGTTTTAAACATCTTTACCGTATAAAAACTATGTCGCTATCGAAAGGTTTCTAGTAATATAAAAAGCAATTTTAGCTTATCATTAAAAGGCTCGATGAAATACGGATAGCGCTTAAACAAATAACCTTAGATCTTTTTTATACTTGCTATCGAAGAATCTCGGTTGTCTTCGTAATATATAATAAGATTTAATATATTTAAAAATGCTTTTACTTCTAATACTTATTGCTCGATTAAATCGAAGTATATAACTATTAAGATAAGCTTAAAGTATATTAAAAGCACCGGTTTGAAAAGAACTTTTTTAAAGTATAATAATGCATCGGTATTATATAGATTATCGTAGTTCTGCTTTTATTGCGCTTAAGCTTTTATTACATTATTGTAAATAATATAATTAAGTTCGTATTATTCGAAGTCATTTTTATACTTTAAAAACATCTAAATATCAAGTTAAATAAAGTTAATAAAAAACGGTTTTTTTAAAGTATTATTTACGAAGTATAGCACGCTAAAGATAGTAATAGTCTTGCTTAAGCTAGTGCTATCTGCTAATAACACAGCCCGCTTAAACGGGTCCTCTTATATATCTAGAATCCGACGGATACCGATCACTTGCTAAAGTTAAAAAACTTTATTAAGTATTATACCGAGTAATTGCAATCGATTAAGATCTATTTCGTATAAACGTTTACAAGAGTTAGTATAATTTATAAGCTAATAAAATGAATTATCTTGTATGCGCTCTATATTAATAAGCTTTTTTTTCTTTGTATTAATTAATAGTATAATATTAAGACTTTGCTTTTTATTAATTATTGCTCGAATTTCATTCTGCTATGTCTTTTTAATATATTTTAGTTTAGCAGCATTATCATCCGGAGAAATTATAAGCGGATTAGTTAAGCGGCGGAGTGCTTTTTTATTACCGTATTTATTTAAAACAATATAAATAGTAACGTAAATACTATAAAAAGTAAACAAATTTTAAAGATTATTAGAGTTTTTAATAGCTAAAAGTCTCTTTTAAATATCTAATAACTTATCGTTTAATACGAACTCAAAGTTCTTAATTAAATTTTTAATCTTTTTTACTTAAGCTTCTTCTTTTAAGTATTAATTAATAGCTAAAGGTCTGCTCGAAAACACTAGTATACGCTGAACGAGTACTTTAAGTCTGCTTAAAGACATTAGTATGCGTTAAGCGAGTATTTTAAGTCTGCTTAAAAGCAATGATATACGCTAAGCAGGTACTTTAAGTCTGCTTAAAAGCAATAATATGCGCTAAGCGAATACTTTAAGTTTATTTAAAAGCAATAATATGCGCTAAGCGAGTACTTCAAGTCTGCTTAAAAGCAATGATATGCGTTAAGCGAGTACTTTAAGTCTGCTTAAAAGCAATGATATACGTTAAGCGAGTACTTTAAGTCTGCTTAAAAGCAATAGTATACGTTAAACAAGTATTTTAAAATAATCATTTAACAGATCATAAAGCTAATAAGTAATATCGATATATAATGCGGTAGCTGAATATAAAAGAGCATTTGTAAATAGCTTTTTTAAAAAGGACTAGTTTAAAAGTACATCCGTATTAAATCGCTTGTTTTTTAATTAATATATAAAAATAATACTTATAAGATTTAATATATTAGCAAGTGCTGCTTTTTATATAATTATTTTAAAAAATACTTTAGCTTAATGACGTTTTGCAATAGCGCGCTTTATAGCTGCTTATAAACGGACATTTTTCTTTTTATTAGTTATTATGCGAGCTCGGAATACGCTATTCTTAAACGTTAAATTAATAGTTCTAAGACTTAAAAGACACTTTGCGTAGTAATCTTTATTTAATTAATCACTTATATTTAAATCTTTTTTAAAGTATTTTATATCTTTAGTATCTTTATTAGCGGTAATTAATTATTAAATTCTAGATAATTAAAGTCTTTAAAGTTTATCGATTAAATCACGTAAAAAGATGATTTTAATATAAAGCTTTTCGTATAGTTTCTTAAATTCAAAAGAATCTATTTACTAATTAATAAATTTGCCGTTTATAAGCTTAAGCAACTAAACTAATACTTTAATATTATTATTTGCGTTTTTTAAGATATTTACGCCGTGTAGTTTTATAATATTATAACCGTTTTCTTCGTATAGTTATAATGATATAAGTCTTTCGGCTAATGATATAATCTTGTCTTCGCTCGTAAAGCTGCGAGTACTACCGGTAAAAGTCGTTATTTTTTTTATTAGCAATTAAAATAAATATTAGTAAAAGCATATTAAATAAGTCATTTGCAATATTACAAGATGTATAGTATACTTGTTGAATCGTTAAGATATTATATCTAAATGTAATAAGATTTAAAAGTTAGAAATTAAACGTTTAAAATTAAAAGTTAAGTGTCGAAAGTTAAATACAATATTAAAAGTTAAATGTAATATTAAAAGTTAGATGCAATATTAAAAGTTAGATGCAGTATTAAAAGTTAAATGCAGTATTAAAGATTAAAAATCAAAGGTTGTAAGTTAAAAGTTAAGTATAGATTGTTAGTATTAATATTAGAAATTAAAAGTTGAATGTAAAGTATTAATATTAAGTTAATATTAAGTTCGTATTAGTTTCGTATTTTTATAATTGTAATAAAGTTGAAAAGTAAAGTTGTAAAGTGTAATTATGATTGAATTAAAGTTATAGTAAGGTTGAAAAAAGAGTATAGCGAGGTTGTGTAATTGTAAATCGCAAGATTGCAATGCTATAATAACGCGAAGACGCAAAGTTGTAAGACTATATAATAAAGTATAATATTAGTACTAAGTAGTAAATACCATTTTAAATTTCCAAGCGATATAATTTAATTATTATTATTATTATAAATTATAAATAAAATAATTTGCTATTACTATTTTAAAGTAAACAATATTAACTGGGCCGAAGCTATAGCCTAGTAGGCAAGCTAGAAAGAATAGAACTAGAACGTTACAAGCGTACCTTCCTTTTATAAATAGTTACTAGAAGTTGCGTTGTTAATAAGAACTTTCAAGTATTAACTTGTCAGCTTGTTAACTTTTTAACTTATCGATTTATCGACTTATCAACTTATCAACTTATCAACTTATCAACTTGTCAACCCGTCAACCTATCAACCTTTTAACCTTTTAACTTTCTAACTTTCTAACTTTTTAACTTTTTAATTATTTAACCTTCAACTTATCAACTTGTTATTATTATTAATAGCTATATATACATTTCAAGTTGTTTATATTAATATTTGATATTTCCGATCTTTGCTAAGATCATTATTAAGATCAAGATTATTAATACTATTATAATAGTAAAGTTCGAAAATGCTACTTTTTCAGCTTCTTCGTTAATTAATTACGCTGATTAAATAGATCTTTGTATAAAGCTTTAATTTATTAAGTTACATTTGTTTACTCGCTCGAGTAGAAGTGAGTTTTCTAATTATTTTAATAATATACACTTATCAATTAGATTAAGATATTTAACTTATTCAGTTCATTTTCTAGCGAGTCTACGATAACTTTATAATTAATTTAAAAACACAAACGTAAATATATTTTTAAGAAAATCGTACTTCCGCTTAATCATAAAGAGCACTCGACGAATAAGTAGAATTCAAATCAAAATAAAAAGGATTTCGAATACTTAAACTCGCAATTAAATACTCGAGATATAGACGAACTCGATCGATCTAGACTTCGTAAACGAATTACATTCTTTAACGATACGCTAGATTTAAAAAAGAATATAAAAGATCTGATTCGAAATAGCTCTTTTCGCTTTAAAAAGAAGCTTAAAGTATATAATATGCTTAGCAGACTTGAATATATATTGAAAATAGCTTTTTTAGACCGTACCTTTTATAAAAGTCATAAGCATTCGCGCGCTTAAAACCTTATTACACAACTTATTATATAAACTTTAGAAACTTCTTTCTATTACTTTTACGAAATCTATTAACTTTATTAAATATATAACGGCCGTTATAATTATCTTTCGCTTTTTTATTAATCTTGCTACTTTTAAACTTGCTGCTTTTTAAAATGCCGCCAAACTTGTTGCCTTTTAGAATGCCGCAAAACCTGTCTCTTAAAATACAGCTAAACCTGCTTTTTAAAATGCCGCCAAACCTGCTTCTTAGACTACCGCCAAACCTGCTTCTTAAAATGCCGTTAAACCTGCTTTTTAAAATGCCGTTAAACCTGCTTCTTATAATACCGCCAAACTTGTTATTGCTAACTTACTCTTTCGCGCCGCCAATGTACTTCCGCTTATAGAAAGCGATTTATAAGGCTTAGCGGAAGGAAGCGAAGTTCTTAACGATAAAAAGAAAAAGAAAAAACGCAAAGTAGCAATACAATTCTTAAAAGCTATCGATTCGAAAGATATCGAATCTGCTATAGCAATTAAAATATACGTCGAATATACGAAGATTAAGAATAAAGCTATAGTTAAGTTAGAACTTTAAAATCGAAAGATTTTTATTATAAGCTTTAATCGGAAGAACGCGCACATCTTAATATCGAAGGTTTTTTTTAAATTATCAAATACTAACGCGATATTTAAAAACTATGCGATTAAATTTATTAATAACTTTAAAAACTAAAAAAGCTATTTGCTACGAAAGATTAAGAGTTTTATTAAACAATTTTTCGCAAATAATAAAGATGATAAAGTATTAACGTAATTTATAAATTACAAAGAGCTTAAATCGATTATCAATTCGAAATTCCAACTGCATTAGATTATAAGCATTTTTTTTATGTTTATTATAGCTATCGACTTTAAGAAAGCAACTGATTTAAAACTGAATTTCTTGC
This sequence comes from Drepanopeziza brunnea f. sp. 'multigermtubi', assembly GCF_022702325.1. NCBI lineage: Eukaryota > Fungi > Ascomycota > Leotiomycetes > Helotiales > Drepanopezizaceae > Drepanopeziza > Drepanopeziza brunnea. The sequence goes on along the minus strand of NW_027094072.1, from coordinate 1,544,969 downwards.
GATATAAGTACTTATTCTATTCGATTGTTATAATAATAAAAAGCTAATTTAATAAATGCTATCGTGCATTTAATCGTTTATAAACGATTAACAACTTTATTGATTTATACTATAGACTAAACGCTATTTAAATATACTCGTTAACACTTTTTAAGTGCGTTTGATAATTATTATTAACATAACGTGTTTGCGAGATTAAGTATAAAAGATTTTCTATTTACCGATTCATTTATTTTAATAAAACGAAATGCTAGAAAAGCTATCGATCTTAATAGCGATAAAGATATAAAAGTCGACAAAGAGTTTTTTAAGTAGACGGCACGAAAAGAAGCTAAGCTAGAAAAAGCTATAAAAAAAGAAACCGAAAATAAACAAAAAGTTAAAGATAATAACTTAAAAGAGTATAATAGATTAAGCGAAAATAATGAATATGCTAAAAGCTAAAGCGACGATAATAAAGATGCTAAAAGCTAAAGCGACGATGATAGAAAAGTAATAGATGATTTTTAAGTTCGAAGCGATAAAGTATATAATAATTAATAAGTATTTTAATTTTTTTTGCTTTTTAATTTATAATATTTTTTTTTTTTTATTAGAACTTATTTAAAATACTTTTGCTATTTCGGCGTCATAGCAGTTTAAAAATAGCCTTTTCATCGCTACATAATAGTATAATTTAGCTGACCCCGGTCCGGCCTTGATTCTTGTCGTTACGCGACGTAAATAAGTCGCTTTTAGCTAGCTTTATTAGTTTATACCTGCTTGACTTTTTATTTTATAGTTTTCCCTTAATAAAAGGTTTCTTTTTATATGATCTATCTTATTTGTAAAAGAAAAGCGTATGCGATAATAACTTTCGCTACAACACTTTAAATTGCTTTTTAAAGCCTTCTTATATATAACTCCTTAGCTTAACACGTCGCCGTACCTTATAAAAGGTCTTAAAGCGGCAGGCTTCGCCTGCTACCCGCTCGACGTAAATAAATACAACAACAATAATAATAGTAGTATAATTAGTACTAACTGTATTATATATATAAAACGCTATAATTAAATAATATTTATTACGATTATTATATACTATAACGACATAATAGATAAAGAAAATCGGCATAAGTACACGTCACCTTTTATATTCTTTTTTTAATTGCGAGCTGCAGCTTTATCAATTGCTAAAACCGTTATTATTATAAGTAATATGGTTTACGCGCGCTAACCATTATTTTTTAGTTATTACTTACGTTTTTTACTAGCAACATCCCTTAAGCAACACCCTTCTAGTAATTTTATTACCAGCAACGCTATTATTAGCAACGCTATTACTAGCAACGCTATCACTAGCAACGCTATCTTTTAAGCAGCTGCAACACTCCTTTAATAATTCTATTATTAGCAACGCTATTATTAGCAACGCTATCACTAGCAACGCTATCACTAGCATCACTTTTCTTAACAATTACGATATGCTTCGACGCTTTAATACGTTTCGATTGATCGTATAGCAAAAGCATATTAAATTTAGATTAAAATCTTTAAAATTTTCGTCTTTATTTCCGTCTTTAATTTCTTTTATATTTATTACGTTACTTGCTAAGTCTTTACCGTTGCTTACGCAATACGACGCGTTTGATTTAGCATTTTTCGATTCTGCTTTATTTAAATACGAATCTATAGCATTTAAACACGATTCTAACTTAACATCTTTCGACTCTGCTTTATCTAAACACGAATCTGCAACATCTAGACACGACTTTAACTTAGCATCCTTCGACTCTGCTTTATTTAAATACGAATTTGCAGTATTTAAACACGACTTTAACTTAGCATCTTTCGACTTTATCTTATTTAAACACGAATTTGTAGCATTTAAACACGACTTTAACTTAGCATCTTTCGATTTTGCTTTATTTAAACACGACTTTAACTTAGCATCTTCCGACTTTGCTTTATCTAAACACGACTTTGACTTAGCATCTTTCGATTCTGCTTTATTTAAACACGAATCTATAACATCTTTTGCTTTAGCTTCGGACGAGTTAAAGTTATATTCCGAAGAAAAAAGTGACGTTAATATATTAAATAAAGCTAATAGCAGTAAATATAAGAGCGATATAGAAGTTGAGACGGATAACGAGCTTTAAGAGTTCTACGATAATATATTTAATTCCGTATTATATACTTTATATTATATATTAATATATATATATACAAAACGCTATGATTGCACCGGACGAAGAAAAAGAAGTATTAGATACGTCCGACCTCGATATATTTCGACCTCGAGACTTTAAAATCGATTATTTAAATCTATAATTATTATTATTATCTTTACTTTTAATATTTAAAGACTTTTTCGATATAAAGTCTATCGTTATTTTTACTTTAAAAGATCTTATATCTTTATTCTATTTAGCATTCGAGTTATAATGCGAAAAGAACTCGATATTACGCACGAAGTATATTTAGCTTCGATAATTGTTTATAATAGCTTCGAATGTTATATTTAAAAGACTTATAAATAAAAATAGATAACTAACACTTTAATTACCGTTGCAAATCGATACCTTAAAGCGCTAAATGCGTGCTTACTTATTATTATTACGTCTCTTAAAAAGGCCGATCATTGTTATATTAAAAAAGCAAGCTACACTCGCAAAAAGATAAAAAAGCAAGATTAAGTATATACATATCGTGCGTAAAATATAGCATTATTAGTACGATCTAATAAACTTGATTACCCACTTTGTTCGAGCTAATGTTATTATAAATAATATACATCTAAGAATAGCATAGTACGTTGACCACCTTTACGAGTTTTACTATTTTAAAGCTTAAAGTTCTTTTGCAATAACTATATTTAGCGACTTTGCAAAAGACATAGACGAGAATATTATATTACTTAATAATATTATTAAATTGATAAGGCTTATTAATAGCTTTTTTAAAAGACGTATTACTTTTATTAGCAAAGAGCATCGAACTATCAATCTTATAATAAACGTTAAAAATATAATGATCATATTGCAAAGCGTTGCACTTTAGCAAGAGCTGCTTTTCGATATAGATATTGCTTTAAACTATCGAAAGCTTATTATCTTTTACGAGTTATTCGAAATACTATCGAGTGCAATTGCTTATCGAACGGAAGTTAATATTAAATAAGAATACGATAGCACGGAAGAAACGGATATATTAAACTTATTCGGATCTAATTATTATATTAAATATATATTAAGTTTGAATCGAAGCATATTAACACTAATAAAAAAAAAACATCTAATTCGAGCTAAACTAGAAATACATGTATACGGACGAAAGATATTAAAGAACTTCGTTGCTTTTAGTGCTTTAGCTGCCTTTAATGCTTTAGCTGCTTTTAATGCTTATTTTTCTTTTATTTTAATTCTATTTATATTATTTATAAACGACTTCGGTATTTATAAAACTAATTATAAGTTTATTAAAGGCTTTTATTTTATTCCCGCCGGGCTTTTATACGATAAACGGAAGCGCTTTAAAAACAATCTTATATTAAGTCTTGATCTTTACGATGCTTTTATATTTAATATAATAGCTAATTTTCGACTAAAGCTAGATCGACTAGCAAAAAGGGTCACCGTGCGCGTTAAAGACAAAGATATATTAATAAAGGCTTTTCTTATCATCCTTTTAAAGAACATGCTATAGCAAGCTAATAACTTTAGGTTTATGCGATACAACGCTGTTTTTAAATGCAAAGCTTGCTATACTTAATCGCAAAAGCGAAAAGATTACGAATTTGATTTCGATATTATATCGCGTTATTATTAAGATACGGTTTTCATTCGCAAAATTAGTTAAAATATTAATAACGATAAAAAAAGATCAGATTTTTTTCTCGGTTATAGTATGCGAAAAGATGATCTCGATATCTTACTTTTTATTCTAGCACTTGATCTTATACTTAGCAAAGCTTACGACGCATTTCACTCGGAATAAAAAAAGATAAATAAGATACTTTTTAAGCTGTTATTTTATAACATCTTTACGAAACACGGTTTTAAAAGTTTTATTTAAGCTATGCAAGACTTTTTATTTCTTTTTAATTAAGCTCGGATTCAGTTTCTTCTTTATTTGTTTTCGTAGTTTTTATCGAAAACAAGCCGAGCTTTAATCTTTATTCTTTTTATCTTTCGCTATCGCAATAAGAAGTCTTAATATAAGCTTTTATACTTCAATTCTTTCTTTCGCATTTTCGAAAAATACTTTCCGGTGTTTAATTTAATACGCTTTTTCAAATATATAGCCGTAATAATTTGCAAGATTAGCATTAAAGCTTTTTACACATCGCTAAATGTCATGCGTTTATTATTATAAAAGTCGCGCAAAACTTATAATATTTTGGTTCGCAGCGTAAAGCAAGTAAGCTAAGCATTTAATAATAACGAAAACAAAGAAAGTATACTTAGCTTAATTGATATAAAAAGAATAAAAGCGGATAAGGACGGAGACGAAGATAAAGACAAAGACGAAGATAAAGATAAAGATAAAGATAAAGATAAAGATAAAGATAAAGATAAAGATAAAAATAAAGATATCCGCTTTACCTTTTACAAAAAGTTGACCAAGTAGCAAAAGATCTTTAATTTGCTTAACTATTATATCGGTTTTCATTTAGCCGACATTGCAAATAAATACGCTTATATTATAAACGGCAACGTATTGTTTAAAGAACTTAAACATAAGTAAGAAATCTTTTTTCTGTTTTATTATAGCTAACAATATATATAATAATTAAAAAAGTTAAGCTAATATCGTAGCGCCTTTTAACTTAATAGCGTATTTGTTTTTTAAAAACGTTGTTTAATAATCTTTTAAACTCGGTTTCGCTAAAGCTTAAAAAAAAAACGTATTTAAAACTAAATAAACTATTGCATATTATCTAAGATCATTGCTTACGACTCGTCTAAGGTTTTATCCTTTTTTACGAACGAATAGATAATGATATTAATAAGCTAGAAGAATCGACTTTAGATACATAGTAGCATATTAAAATCAATATCGATATAAAAAGATACGGCGCTTTAAGAACAATTGCAAAAAAGCAATTACACATAAGCAAAGACATCAACATATTGAATACTGCTTTTAAAAAGTTTCTTAAACACTTGAATTGCGTTTCATAAAGGTAGCTACACCCTTTTTTCCTTCCTTCCTCCCTTTCCCTTTTATCCCTTCCTCTTAGTCTAACACCCTCCCTTCTCTTGGTAATAGCTTTTTTAATTGACTAATTGAATAGAATATAATATACGCAATATTATCGCATTCAATCGCAAAGATAAGATTATATAATATAAGCGATTGTCTTGCACGTTTTCGAATAACCGTCGGCGAACCTTTAATATTAGCGATTTTTGCTTTTATATAAAAGATGCAAACGATGATCACGATGAAAATAATACGTATCGCATTATTTAATTTTGCGTAGCTTAATTCTAAAAGATTCTATACGTATTCGTCGTTAGTTTATATGTTAAAAGAATAAATACAAAAGATAAAGACTTAATAAAAAATGACGTATTAGATGTAAAGGTTTAGCGGATATTACGTATTAAGTCGCTATTCGAGCTCTTTGCTTTGCGATACGCAAAAGATTACTTTGTTTTTTATTTAATAAACGGAGAGTATAAATAAAATAAAGAAGATTTTAAAAATAAGTTAATATATTTGTGTAATTAACTAATAGAATACGTATAATAATGAAATTGATTCCTTTGAATTAACGAGTTGATAAAGTGTTAGTAGCGATAAAATAAGTAGCAGCGAAGTGTTAATAACGATAAAGTAAGTGGCAGCGAAGTATTAATAGCGATAAAGTAAATAGCAGCGAAATGTTAATAACGATAAAGTAAGTAGCAGCGAAGTGTTAATAGCGATAAGGTAGGTAGCAGCGAAGTGTTAGTAGCGATAAAGTAAATAGCGGCGAAGTATTAATAGCGATAAAATAAATAGCAGCGATAAAATAAGTAGTAGCGAAGTGTTAATAGCGATAAGGTAAGTAACAGCGAGATGTTAGTAACGATAAAGTAAATAGCAGCGAAGTATTAGTAGCGAAGTGTTAATAGCGATAAAGTAAGTAGCAGCGAAGTGTTAATAGCGATAAAGTAAATAGTAGCGAAGTATTAATAACGAAGTGTTGATAACGATAAAGTAAGTAGCAACGAAGTGTTAATAGCGATGAGGTAAGTAGCAGCGAAGTGTTAGTAATAGTAACGAAGTATTAATAAGAACGAGTAATAAAATAATTAAGTATAGCAACCAAGTGCACTCGGTTGTAAATCGAGTACTCGGTGTTTACTCGGTTGTAAATCGAGTACTCGGTGTTCACTCGGTTGTAAATCGACTATACGTTTTTAAAGTTATCCGAACCACAACCGAGTATATACCGAGTATTCGATTTACAACCGAGTGCACTCGGTTGCTACATTAAAACGTTAAGGTGTAAGTAAGGTGTAAATAAAGTGTTGCAACCGAGTGCACTCGGTTGCTACACCTAAGGGTTGCGCCCGTAAGTTGTTTTACGTAAACGAATTCGGCAACCTTTTTATATAAGAACGCGATTTTAACGTTTATCTAATCGATTTTTTAATTTAAAGCAGCGGCGATAGCGAAAATCATTTTATAATTTATAAGCTTAACGACCGTAATAAAAGTTTCGATATAATTAATGCTTTCTTTTTATTAATCTCTTTTAACGACTTAGCGTGCTTTTTAGCGGATTATAAAGCCGTTAAGTCTTCGCTTATGTTTATATACTTATCGACCGAAAAGGACGCGCTAAGTCGTAAATAGATTAATAAAGTTTTAAGTATTGTTTTTATAAAGTGATTTTTGTTTTTCGGTTATAGCTTTTAATTAAGCCGTTCGATTATTATCGGTTATAGCTTGTTTATAAGTCTTCGGTTCGAAGGGTTTAAAAGAATTAGCTTTAGAAAAAGTGATTTTTATTATAAGACCGAATAAGATTTAAATATTAAAGCTGTTTTTATTTTTAGCGTGCTTGACCTTAAGTTTCTTTTTCGATTTTAAAATTTGCTTTACTAAAAGTATTATAAAAGCGATTAGATCAAGTGAGTTAAGGTCTTATTAAAGCTTAAGATAAAGTTTAAAAAGAGTTAGCGAAAGAAAAAGAGTTCGAAGAATAAAATCGAATATACTTTCGAAAAACAAAAAGAAAAAAAAAAGAGTTAAAAGATAATAAAAGCGATTAAAAGTATCGAAAATATAAGAGTTCTTTTAAAGAAGTAAAAGTCGAAGATCTTAAACGATAAGCTTTCGAGCTAAATAATCTTCGTTTTTAACGGTAAGCGAAAAGCGTAAGCATTTTAGCTTTGTATTAAACGAACTTTCGGTTTTGCGCTTTAAAAGCGTTAAAAGATAAAAATTAAAAAAGTGAAAAGCAGAGTTAAAGTGCGGAAAAATAAGTGATCTTTTTATAGAATCTATTTATTTGATAACGGCAAAAACTAAAAGCTGCTTAATTATATGCGCGCTATATGCTTTTTTAATAAGACCGTTAATCGTTAAAATACGATAAATATAATCACTTTCGTATTTAATTAGCTTTTCGTAAGAAATTCGTTTAATATACGGTTTTATTTTTTTAATTTTGCTTTCGAGAAACTAAGCTTTAAAGCCGATAATACGTAAATACGAAACGAACGGTTTGTATAAGTTCGTAGCTTTAAAAAGAGTTATGCTAATAAAGCTATAAAAGCGACGAAAGTAAAAATAAACGGCAATACGAAGCAATTCCGGCTATTATTGCGTATCGAACTTAAAACTTTGCAAAAGCGTTTTTGTAATATTTTAAAGTGTTCGTTTAATTTTTTTAATAGCTTTATTTATTTATAGATTATACGAAATAGCAAGTTCAAATCGAACGCTTATCTCGATTAAGTGTTTTTAAAAACGCTAAAAGACGTATTCGCTTTCGTTATCGATACGAAAACGCATGATCTTTTTTCGACGAAAAGCTTAAAAGAGTTTGAATTTATTTAATACTTTAGACTTATACTTTATATTATAGCACTCGACCTCTTTTATTTTATTATAATAAAAGTAAATAAAATAAGTAAAGCCGTCGTACTTTTTGCGAAAAGGTTTAATAGTATTTATATAAATAAGCTCGTCGAAGTACCGTTTTAGATTTATATGTTTTTTATATGCTCTTTTAATTATACGACCGTCGAAGCAGCTTTCGTAAGCGTATAAAAGAAGAAGTATACGTAAGTTTATATCTTTTAATAGTTTTTGCATTTTTAATAAGTTTTCTTATTCGAAATGTTTAAAACGCTTATATTAAACAGCTTAAGCCTCTTTAATAGAAAAAGCGGTTAAAGCTCGATATTAAGATCGTTATTAAAAAGAATTTAAAGTATCGAAAGTCGAAGCTAGCTAAAAGAAGTAAGCGTAGCGTCGTTAGCTAAAGTCGAAAGCTTTATATATATAACTTAAGCGAAGAATTCGATTTATAAGCTAGCGCAAATCGATATTAAAGCAAAATAAGTTTTAAGCGATTCGAGCAATAAAAACTAAAGAGTTTTTACTTAATAAAAAGAGCAAAGCACTTTTCTCGCTTAAAATCACATTTATACTTTTTCGAATAAGATTTAAATAAAAAAGAAAGTTGATATTAAGATTCGAATAATAAATAACGTTATATAAACGAATCTAACCGAAGCTGCCGTCGTTCGTTTTAACGAATAAAGCAATTATACTTTTCTTTTAAAATGAAAGTGAATGACCTTTTATTTTAAAGACGATAATTGCTTCGCTTAAATCAAGTGAAAATATGTTTTTAAAAAACTCTTAACAATAAAATATATACTTAATGCAGCTATTATTAAAAATAAAAGTGTTTTCGAATGTATTTAAGAACTAAAAAGCGAAAGCGTATAAGGTTTCTTAAAAGAATTAAAGAGAAGAGTCCTTAAGGAAAGCTTTAATAAAGAATGCGGCACGCTAAGGTAAAAGAAAAAAGAAATAAAAAAAACATTGTTATAGCGGTAAGCCGTCGTATTTTTTAAAAAATAAAAAAAAAGAGTAAAAAATAAAGTAAAAAAGTAAAGATTATAAAAAAAATAGAAATTATTTAATACTTAAAAGTAAAAGTAATACTCGATAATAAAGTCCGGAGCTTTCGAAGACGCTGCTTTAATTAAAAATTATAAAAAAGATCAAGTCGAGAAAAAGAATAATACTTTTAGATTAGTTTTAATTAAGATAATTTATTTCGAACAAACTTTAATTGCTAATTTATATTAGAATCTCGAACGTTAAAAGCGAGTTAAAAGGTTTTATTAACGCAGCTACGAATCGATAATATAAAAAAAGCAGCGGAAAAAGTCTTTTCGAAAAAGTCGGTATTTTTAATCTTTTTTAATTTAGCTTGCTTAACAGCTTTATCTTTACGCTTCTTTTCGATTCGTTTATCGAAAGCAGCTTTCAAATGAAAGTAAGCTATTACGCATTCCGGCTTAAAATAATAAAGTTTTTTATAATAATTATAAACTATAATAAACTTATCTTTTCTTATAAGTTTGTCGGGTTTTCCGTATGCGAAAAATGCTTTGCTCGAAAAGTGCTATATTAATTACTTTTTTTTGCGAATAGCGGTTATAAAGTCGGCGAAAGCAGTTTTAAATTTATCGCCGTCGATATAATCGTTATTTAAGACTTAATTAGATTTAAAGTTTTCGTACGAAAACGATAGTTAATTAAAATAAACTTTAATTATTTATAAAGCGGAAAGTTAAGTATTATTATCGAAAAGCTTAAATTATCCGTTTAAGCGTATAAATTCGTTATTAAAAGAAGTGACGTCGTCGAACTCGTTAATATAAAAAGCGAATAACGCGGATTAAAAACGGTAAAACGTCGCGATGCTTTTAAATCGAAATCGTTTTTTTAAATTTATTAATAATAGCTTCTTAAGATCGTGCTTTTTAAAGTCTTCGACGATTATAAAGCTTATTTCTTTTTCTTTAGCGAAGTTTACGGCGGTTAGCTCGAGTTTGCTACGGATAAAAAAGCAGCTTTAAGTTTAAAGTTCGTTTTACGCGTCGAGTCTTTTTTTAAACGTAAATTCCGTTTCGTTTAAAAAGCGAATTGATCGGATTCTTATACTTTTAAAGATTTTTTTATAAAAGTAGTTTTTATTAATAAAAGCAAAGTCGATACGTCGAAAGAACTCGACTTAATTTTCTTTGTCGAAGAACGGAACGGCGGAGAAAGCGGAAAAGAAAGTAAATTAAGTGTTCGCAATTATTTTTAAAAATCGAGGTCTTGATAAGCTTAATAGAATCTTTAACGTTAATTAATAATGCCGGAATAATATTTATCGAGATATTCTTATAAGTAATAAAAAGGTTCTTTAATTCGGAAACCGAAAAGTAAAGTAAATAAAAAAAAGCAAAAAGGCTTTTCGTTCGAAGCCGATAAAAAAGAAATGTTTAAGTTTAATTCGATATTAAAAAATTAAAAATCAAGATTAAAATTACGATCTTTAGCAGAGTCGAAAGATTAAAAAAGGGTGTTGATAAGTGTTTATATATAGTTTGTAAAAAGATTAAAGCGATAAAAGAAAGTAAAGTTAAAAGGTTAAAAGATCTTGCGAGTTTTCGTATTCTTTAATAATACGAAGGTATCGTCCGTAAAAAAAGCTTTTTTAAAGTCTCTCGAAGTTCTTAATTAATTAAGCTGTCCGTAGCGTTTTAATTTATAATTAGTTTGCGATAAGATAAGTGAAGTTGAAAATAAGATAAGGAATTTATTAAAGTTGTTCGAGTTCTATTTTATTATAAAAGCTAAAGCGCGCTAACGTAATGCAATTAAATCGTTTAAAATATAATAGTTTCGGTAAAAAAGTTTTCAATTAATATTAAATATAAATAAAATATATATATAAAGTGGATTTATAAAAAGTTAGATCTCGGAAAATTAAAGTTTATTTCGGCGTATTCCGTCGAAAAGTCTATAAATATATATATATATATATAAACTTTAAGAAAACACTATTGTTCGAGATAAGTTATTATTAAAGTGTTTTTAAAAACAAAAGGTCGTATGTTTTTAAAAAGAAATATAAAAAGTTAGCGATAAACGCAAGTAGTAAAAAGAAAGAGTTGTATATATCGCTAGAAAATAGTTTTAAAAAAGAATATCGTATTCCGTTTCGTTTTGATTCTGTCTTTGCGAAAGGTTCGATGCTAAAAAAGTTGCAAAAAGTATTAATTATTGTTGCACAGTGTGGTCCTTACCTCACGTGCTCTCTTAAACGTGCTGCCAAGCTCCTTAGAGGCCACGTACCATATGTATATATCTGCAGTTGCTCTTTTTCTGCTCTTTTAAATAGATTAAACACTTTTATCGCTATCTTTTAGACTTTGATCTGCTCTACTTACTTAAGTATACGCTATCTATCATTATAATTAAAAGCTATACAGCTTCTACGAGCTTTTTTAATTACTACGTTAATACAGTATAGATTGCTTCGATAGTTGCAAGATTTATTATCGTCTTTTTCTTTTCGGTCGATAGAAGTTGTTTTTTTTTTTAACGCTCGAAGCGTTTAGTAAAAGCTTTTCAAACTTTATTTTATTTTATTTACATTCTACTTCGAGCTATTACGATATATTACTTTAAAGCGCTTAATACTTTACGGATCGAGCGTTATAAGTCGATTAGTTTATCGATTATAAAGCCGTTGCGATAATAAAAAGCGTTTAAAAGCTTGCAGACTTTTATTCGAAAGAAACTTAGCTTTATATCTTTTTTTTAAAACCGCCGGCGCTATTTACGATTAACGACTTGATCGTTAAAAAGAACGAGCGAAAAGATAATTTTATAAAAGAATAAAAAAAAGCGCTTTTAGCTACTCGTAAAGACCGCTTAATGCTAAAGGGTGCGAGTTTCTAAAACGTTAAAAAAGAGTTTGCATACCGGTCGAAAGAGTATTTTAAGAAAGAAGCGCGCTAAAACGCTTTGAACTTTAAATATTAATATATGCTAGAATAAGTAAATCAAACGGTCTTAAAAGAGCTGTTGCAGCTTTATAAGATTCGTTTGATTAAAAAAAAAGAGTTTTCATTTTAAACGCTAGTAAAGTCTTTACGAGATTAATATGCGAAGGACGACGAATCGACGAAAAAGCATATGCGAAACGAGTACCGTCGAATCTTTAACGAAAGAGCTGCGAAGACTATTAAACTTTAATAATAGATTCAAAGTTAAGAGCTCGTGCACTTTAAAGCTATCGGTTTAAAGCTCGAATTATAAGATGTTATCGGTTTTTTTGCTATAAAGGATTTCTTAAAAGCAATTGCTTAAAAGTTAAACTTTGCTTAAGAGAGTCGCTACTTAAGTCTTGTAATCGACGCTATTAATATAAAAGAAGCTTTTAAGTTGAAAAGCTTAAAAGACTACGTAAAGATGTTTGAAAAGCATTTATAACAAAGAAGAGCTCGTAAAGGTATGTTCGTTATACTCGACGAGCTTTCGAAAAGAAAGGTTTGCTTTTGCATACGTACTTACTCTTAGCAGCCTTTTTCTTACGACTTATTAAGACTTGCTTTTATTAGTCAAAACCCGAAGAACTTTATAATATCGGAGCCGAAGCTTTAAGCTATTAAAAAGCGATTCTTTATGCTTAGCTACGAAAAGCTAAAGGCGAGCTTAGAGCTTTAATAAAAAGAGAATAGAGCTTTTACTAGCGAAAGCAAGTTTAAATACTTTAGAAGTATAGCTGCTTAAGAAAGGCTACTTAAAAGCAAGTTTATAAAAGGCTTAAAGCCGCTCGCGCACGCCGGAAGAATGGATTAGGCCGTAGCTTCGCGCTGCTAAAGGCTTATTAAAGCTTAGAAACCGTATTTGGAGCTTGCGAGAAGGAGGTGTAGTGTAAGGAATTTAAGACGACTGCCTTAATTATAAGTTATTTGTTTATTTAAGTCGCTTTTAAAGAATAAAAGTTTAAGTTAGCGAGTCTTTGCGACAGCAAGCGGACCTACCTTGCACTTTGCTTTAAAGGCTATTAGCTGTTGCCGCTTAAAGAGGCTCGTTGCAGCTTACTAGCGCTAGCGTGCTCTTATCTTTAGTCTACTTTTTGTTTAAGAGCTTATAAGCTCCGTTCATCTTTTAACTAGATTTTCTTTAAGTTTTTTCGTTTGTTTTTTCTTTTTTTCTTTGGGCGAGCCTTTTATCAGTTGAGCAATCGCTTCGCAATTAAAGGGTGTGTTGCATAGTGTAGTCTTTACTTCACGTGCTCTTTTGCACGTGCTGCCAAGCTTTTTAGAGGCTACGTACTATATGTACATATCTGCAATTGCTCTTCTTCTGCTCTTTTAAATAGATCAAACACTTCTATCGCCATCTTTTAGACCTTAATCTGCTCCACCTACCTAGGTATACGCCATCTGTCATTATAATTATAGTATTTCGGCGCTAAAGAAGTCGTAGCGGAAGCTTATAACCTATTAAACGGTAATACGAGGAAGAAGATAAGTAAAAAGATTCTTGATTGTTTTTTGATGAACTTAAAGAGTAGCCCTTTATTTATATATCTGGAAAAGTCTTGACACGTAATAGGTCTATCACTTGATCACATCCGACAACGTGATAGGTCTATCACCTGATCATATCCGACACCGGAAAGGTGCTATTGCTAGTAATGATAATAATAATGACGCTGCTTGTAAAAGCTATAAGAATAAAGTATAAAGTGTTGTCACGTATATGCTTCTTTTTATAATTCTTAGCTTTAACTCGTCGAATAACCGCGAGTTCTTTCTTTATAAGCCGAATCAATTTGCCGTCTTTTTTATGCGAGATAGCAAAGCAGTTTTAATGCTCGGCTTCGAATAGACTATAGCAATTCGCGCACTTCGCTAGCGCTATATAATCGTTATAAGCTAAGCCGTCGTGCTGATCGATTCTTTAATTGCATTTGCTATAACGAAAGTATCGAGTACACTTAGCAAAGTTGCAATAACTTTAATATTTTAAGTCGTGTTTCGTAATTTTGTATTTCTTTTTAATTAGTTTAGCCGTATCTTTTGTATTAAAAAAGCGAAATAGCTTTACTTCTTTTAAAAAAAAAGACGATTAAAGTTACGGTAACGTTAAAAGCTTTAAAGCCGACGCTTTTATCGCCGATTTTAATTTCGATTAGCGTTTATCTTATTTATGCAATTACTTTATCGAGAACGAAGTCTTTAATAAGTATTAGTTTTAGTTCGCCGTTCTTATTAAAAACGTGCATAAAGTATAAGATATAGCAAACCGCGTAATTATATTATAATTATAGTATCTCGACTTTAATCGCGGATAAAAGTCGCTAAACCGTTTCTTTTTTTTCTTAATTAATAAAAGTGTTTTATGTTTATAAGTCTTTAATTAAAAGTGATTATCCGGTTTAAGTCGCGTATATTTTAATAATAAAATCTATCGTAAAATCGTAAAAAAAGTCGATTAGCGCTTTGCGTAATATATAAAAATGCTAAAGTCGATTGCGCTTAGCTTCGTTTATAATTATAATAAAGATTCGAAAGTCGGGTTTTTTTAAGTATATAAAAGCTAACGATGGCGAAATTTTATTCGAAGATAAAGTTTAATTAAGTCCGCTTTTCTTAGCTAAAGTTTTAACTTAAAGCTTAGCTTTTATTAAAATTAAATCGATTCTTCCGGCCGCTGCCTTCGCAAAGTTAATAAGAAAAAGTAATAGAAGCGTTTTAATAGAAAGTAAATAAAAGGATTCGCTACGAATACGAATTAAAGCAAAGATCTTTTCGCCGGATTTAACGTAAAAAGCAATAATAATAAAGTTCGTAGATTTCTTAGCAATTTTACGAGCAATAGCTTTGTCCGTTATGCTTTAGATCGATGCGACGAATTTGTCGTTCATTTCGAAGTATTGAAAGATAATACGTTGCTTATAATTACTTCGAAGTAGCGATAAAGACTTTAAAGGTTTTTATTAATATCGACGGTATAATCAAAAGCAGATCTCTTTTCGATAATAGATTTAAAGTTAATATAATAAACAAAAAAGTAGCCAAAATACTTAAACTACTTATTATAACGAATCGAGCTTTAATTTATATTATCGTCTTCGAAGATCTTTATAATTTCGATAAGTAAATAAACGACGTTAAAGTCATTATTAACGAGATCACTAATTACGCCGATTTCTTTATTATCAATAATAATAGTTACGAAGTTATCTTAAGCATGCTTTTCTTTTTTAAAATCTTAACTTTTTTATTTTATTTTAATAATAACACGATAAAAACCTTTTTTTAAAACTACGATCGATTTATTTAAAAATAAATTATTATCGTAAAAAACAAGTCGGATTTAATCGAAGACTCGAGAAACAAATAACTAGCATGCAAGCTAAGATAGATGCTAAGCTAAAAAAAAGCTTAAAAAGAAATTCTGCTCGTGAATTATAGTTTACAAGTAGATCAATATAAAATTAATAAAATTATTAAAAATCAATTTAATTTAATATTAAGCAAAGCTTATTAAATTTAAAAATATTAAAAATATTTGCAATTAAACTCGATAAATCAAAATTTTTTATATTTATTATCGATAACGATAAAGACTTTTTAAAAAAAATAATAATAAAAGTTAATACGATATTTAAAAAAAAAGCGAAAAAAGTCAAACCGATAGATTTAAGAGTATCGGATAAAAAAATACTTAAAAGAATCGACGATTAATTTAAGCAAAATAAAAAAGCGAAACCTTTTAAGTTTAAAAGACTTTTTTTGAAATACTTTACTAGCAAGTTTTTAAACTTAAAAATTAAATTAAGATTAACGAAAGAGCGATTCGAAGCACTTACGATCGGCTTTTAAATTACTTCGGAAAAAAGAAAGTTGCTTTATTAATGCTTTTTAAATCGAGAAGAAGCAATAGCTTAAGATTTTATTTACTTTAATTAAGTTCGAAAAGAAGTTATGTTACTTTAAAAGATCAAGACGATGCTTTACGAAGCTTAGCAAAAGAAAACGTTTACGGTATCGAAAGCTTTATAAGAAATAGTTATTATTATATTAAAAAAGCGATTAAAATAAAAAGTCTTCGAATTATATTAAAAGCTTTACCGAAACAAGTAGTGTATTATAATAAAAAAAGAAAAAAGAAAATACAAGCTGATTATTATTATAATTAAGATGAACCGTATTACGATTCGAAACGTTAATATTGCTTCGAACGTAGATTATTTCTCGAACGAATTTGCTAATCTTACGATAGCTATACTTTTAGACTTCTTTTTTAAATATAATCAATTCTTTTTCGACGTTAAGTCTAAAGATATAATAGCTATTCAAACGCCTATAGGACTGCTTCGAATGATTCGAATATTTATAAAAGCTGTTAATTCGATCGTTTAGTTCGTTAAAGTCATTTATAAGATTTTTATAAACTGTATTCTTAACGTTTGCTTACTTTATATAAATAACGTAAAAGTTAAAAAGTTTTAATCTTTTTATAATTACGAAGAAGTTTTGCTCGAGATACGCCGATTCGTTTTAAAGCACGTTTAAAACATCGATAAAATGCTCGTAAAGTTTAAAAAAGCTAAAACGACCGTCGAAACGAAGTTTTAATATTATATACTCGGCTTTAATATCGTTAAATTCGTTACGGATTGTCGGATGTGATCAGGTGATAGACCTATTACGTGTCAAGACCTTTCTAGATATATAAGTAAAGGGCTACTCCTTAAGTTTATTAGATAATAATAAAGAATCTTTTTATTTATTTTCTTTTTCGTATTACCGTTTAACAAATTATAAGCTTTCGCTGCGACTTCTTCAGCGCCGAATATCACAACTAATATTCTTTGCGACTTTTTTAGCATCGAACTTTTTGTAAAAACAAAATCAAACGGAACGGAATACGATATTCCTTTTTAAAACTATTATTTAACGATATATATAACTTCTTTTTTTTACTGCTTACGTTCATCGCTAACTTTCTATATTTCTTTTTAAAGACATACGACCTTTTATTTTTAAGAACACTTTAATAATAATTCATCTCGGATGATAGTGTTTCTTTAAGGTTTATATATATATATATATATATTTATAAACTTTTCGATAAAATACGCCGAAATGAACTTTAATCTTTCGAGATCTAATTTCTTATAGATTTACTTTGCATATATACTTTATTTATATCTAGCATCAATCGAAAACTCTTTTACCGAGATTATTACATTTTAAACGATTTAACCGCATTACGTTAACGCGCTTTAGCTTTTACGATAAAATAAAACTCGAACAACTTTAATAGATTCTTTATTATATTCTTAACCTCATTTGTTTTATCGCAAACTAATTATAAATTAAAACGCTGCGGACAGCTTAATCAATTAAAAACTTTAAAAGATTTTAAAAAAAGCTTTTCTTACGGACGATATTTTCGTACTATTAAAAAATACGAAAACTCGTAAGATCTTTTAACCTTTTAATTCTATTCTTTTTTACCGCTTTAATCTTTTTATAAACTATATACAAACACTTATCAATACTTTTTTTTAATCTTTCGACTTTGCTAAAGATCGTGATTTTAATCTTGATTTTCAATCTTTTAATATCGAATTAAACTTAAACACTTTCTTTTTATCGGCTTTAAACGAAAAGCTTTTTTATCTTTTTTCATTTATTTTATTCTTCGATTTCCGAGTTAAAGAACTTTCTTGCTACTTATAAGAATATCTTAATAAATATCATTTCGGCATTACTAGCTAACGTTAAGGATTTTATTAAGCTTATTAAAACTTCGATTTTTAAAAATAGCTGCAAATACTTAATCTATTTATTTCCTTTTTCGCTTTTTTCGCTGTTCCGTTTTTCGATAAAAAAAACTAAGTCGAGTTCTTTCGACGTATCGACTTCGCTTTTATTAATAAAAATTATTTTTATAAAAAAATCCTTAAAAGTATAAGAGTCCGATCAACTCGCTTTTTAAGCAAAACGGAGTCTGCGTTTAAGAAAAGACTCGACGCGTAAAACGAACTTTAAACTTAAAGCTATTCTTTTATTCGCAATAAACTCGAG
Source organism: Drepanopeziza brunnea f. sp. 'multigermtubi' (assembly GCF_022702325.1). Lineage (NCBI taxonomy): Eukaryota > Fungi > Ascomycota > Leotiomycetes > Helotiales > Drepanopezizaceae > Drepanopeziza > Drepanopeziza brunnea. The sequence goes on along the minus strand of NW_027094072.1, from coordinate 1,526,856 downwards.
CTAACCGCCGTAGACTTCGTTAAAAGAAAAAGAATAAACTTTATAATCGTCGAAGACTTTAAAAAAACACGATTTTAAAAAGCTATTATTAATAGATTTAAAAAAACGATTTCGATTTAAAAGCGTCGCGACGTTTTATCGTTTTTAATCCGCGTTGCTCGCTTTTCGTATTAACAAATTCGACGACGTCACCTTTTTTAATAACAAATTTATGCGCTTAAATAAATAACTTAAGCTTTTCGGCGATAATATTTAACTTTCCGCTTTATAAATAATTAAAGTTTATTTTAATTGGCTACCGCTTTTATACGAAAACTTTCAATTTAATTAAGTTTCGAATAACGATTATATCGACGGCGATAAATCTAAAACTGCTTTCGCCGACTTTATAGCTGCTATTCGCAAAAAAAAGCAATTAATATAATACTTTTCGAGCAAAGTATTTTTCGCATACGAAAAACCCGGCAAACTTATAAAAGAAAATAAGTTTATTATAGTTTATAATTATTATAAAAAACCTTATCACTCTAAGCCGAAATGCGTAATAGCTTACTTTTATCTAAAAGCTGCCTTCGATAAACGGATCGAAAAAAAAACGTAAAGATAAAGCTGTTAAGCAAGCTAAATTAAAAACGGCTAAAAATACCGACTCTTTTTAAAAGACTCTTTTCGCTGCTCTTTTTATATTATCGATTCGTAATTGCGATAATAAAACTTTTCAACTCGCTTTCGACGTTCGAGATTTCGATATAAATTAGCAATTAAAGTTTACTTAAAATGAATTATCTTAATTAAAATTAATTTAAAAGTATTTTTTTTTTTCGATTTGACCTTTTTTATAATTTTCAATCAAAGCAACGTCTTCGAAAGCTTCGGACTTTATTATCGAATATTATCTTTACTTTTAAGTATTAAATAATTTTTATTCTTTTTATAATCTTTACTTTTCTATTTTATTTTTTACTTTTCTTTTTTATTTTTTAAAAAATACGACGCCTTACCGCCGTAGCGGTATTCTTTTATCTTTATTTTTTTCTTATTTTAGCATGCCGCACCTTTTATTAAAGCTTTTTTTAAGGACTCTTTTCTTTAATTCTTTTAAGAAACTTTACACGCTTTCGCTTTTTAGTTTTTAAATACATTCGAAAACACTTTTATTTTTAATAATAATTATATTAAGCATATGTTTTACCGTTAAAAGTTTTTCGAGAATATTTTTTTATTCGACTTAAGCGAAGCAATTATCGTTTTTAAAATAAAAAGTTATTCATTCTTACTTTAAAGAAAAAGTATAATTGCTTTGCTTATTAAAACGGACGACGGCAGCTTCGATTGGATTCGTTTATATAACGTTATTTATTATCCGAACCTTAATATTAACTTTCTTTCTTATTTAAATTTTATTCGAAAAAATATAAATATAATTTTAAGCGAAAAAAGTGCTTTATTTTTTTTACTAAGCAAAAACACTTTAATTTTCATCGCTCGAATCGCTTAAGACTTGTTTTGCTTTAATATCGATCTGCGCTAGCTTATAAATCGAGTTCTTCGCTTAAGTTATATATATAAAACTTTCGACTTTAATTAACGACGCTATACTTACTTTTCTTAGCTAGCTTTAACTTTCGATATTTTAAATCCTTTTTAATAACGATTTTAATATCGAGCTTTAATCGCTTTTTTTATTAAAAAAGCTTAAGCTATTTAATATAAGCGTTTTAAATATTTTAGATAAAAAAACTTATTAAAAATGCAAAAACTATTAAAAGATATAAACTTACGCATACTTTCTTTTTTATACGCTTGCGAAAGCTGCTTCGATAATCGAATAATTAAGAAAGCATATAAAAGATATATTAATCTAAAACGGTATCTCGACGAGCTTATTTATATAAATACTATTAGACCTTTTCGCAAAAAGTACGACGGCTCGATCACTTTTACATCATTTCTTGAATTTAAAAGATCTTCCGATAGTCTTTTCTTGCCGTCTAGGCTTGCAAACAACTTTATTTTCTAACGTTTTAAACCTTTTTTATTCTTTTCGAATTGCTTCCGTCTCGGTAGCTCGAAAAATAATAAGTAAGATATTAAACCGCCGCTTTCAAAACAATACTACGGCCGACTTCACTCGATTAAACGAAGCAATAACACTTTATTATAACTTTATTAAACGTCTTCGAAACGAGCAACGAAATATAAACAATCAAGTACTTTCGAAGCTTATTATAAGTGTTAAAGACTAGCTCGATACTTTTAATTACGCTAAAGTAAAAGCGCAAGTAAAAGCTTTAAATAAAAAGAAAGCGGATACGCAATATATTATTTTTTAATACTTCGAAATAAACGATAAATTTATTGCATCGATTTAACGCATAGCAGATAAAGCTATTGCTCGTAAAATTATCGAAAAATCTACGAACTTTATTATTATTGCTTTTTACGTTAAGTCCGGCGGAAAGATCTTTGCTTTTATTCGTATTCGCAGCGAATCTTTTTATTTACTTTTTATTAAAACGCTTTTATTATTTCTTTTTATTAACTTTGCGAAAGCAGCGGCCAAAAGAATCGATTTAACTTTGATAAAAGCTAAGCTTTAAGCTAAAGCTTTAGCTAAAAAGAGCGGACTTAATTAAACTTTATCTTCGAGTAAAGCTTTATTATCGTTAGCTTTTATACACTTAAAAAAACTCGACTTTCGAATCTTCGTTATAATTATAAACGAAGCTAAGCGCAATCGACTTTAATATCTTTATACTTTGCGTAAAGCGCTAATCGACTTTTTTCGCGATTTTATAATAAACTTTATTATTAAAATACACGCGATTTAAATTAAATAATTACTTTTAATTAAAGAATCATAAATACGTAATACTTTTATTAATTAAGAAAGAAAAGAAACGGTTAAGCGTTTTTTATTCGCGATTAAAGTCGAGATATTATAGCTTTAATACAATTACGCGGTTTATTATATCTTTTATTTTATATACGTTTTTAATAAGAACGGCGAGCTAAAATTAATACTAATCAAAAACTTCGTTTTCGATAAAATAGTTGTATAAACGAAACAAACGCTAATCGAAATTAAAATCGGCGATAAAAACGTCGATTTTAAAGCTTTTAACGTTATTATAACTTTAATCGTCTCTTTTTTAAAAGAAGTAAAGCCTTTTCGCTTTTTTAATATAAAAGATACAGCTAAATTAATTAATTAAAAATATAAGATTACGAAACACGATTTAAAATGCTAAAGCTATTATAACTTTGTTAAGTATACTCGATACTTTCGTTATAGCAAATGCAATTAAAGAATCGATTAGCACGACGGCTTAGCTTATAGCGATTGCATAGCGCCGGCGAAATGCGCGAACTGTTATAGCTTTTTCGAAGCCGAATATTAAAACTGCTTTATTATTCCGTATAAAAAAGACGGCAAATTAATACGGCTTATAAAAAAAAAGCTCGCGGTTATTCGACGAGTTAGCGTTAAGAATTATAAAAAGAAGCACGCACGTAATAATACTTTATGCTTTATTTTCGTAGCTTTTATAAGCAGCGTCATTACTATTATTATTATTAGCAATAGCACTTTTAATATAAATACTTCGATATATTTATTACGTTAAATATAAAGCTCGAAAGTAATTAATATTATAAATATCGATATAGCGAAAGCTTTTGCAACGCGCAAGCGTATCGCAAAACAAAAGATAACGGAATACGAACGCATAACCTCGATTTATATTTTTACTTTTAATAATCGCTTGAAAGCTTAAAAAAGCTATAAAGTAATTAAATAAAAACTTAAGGTTAAGCTTAAGATCTTACTTTTAACGAACGCGGACGCGGATTCGAAAAACGAACTGATTTTTCAATCTACTTAATAAGTAATACATCGATACGAATCGGTTACGGCTATACGATACGGTTTAAGCTCGATATATACGTCGGATAAGCTAATATAAGACGCTTTACATTTAATTATTAAATTATATTTTCTTTAGCGTATAAGCATAAGATAGATATAATATACGTGTAAAAACTAATTATATATTTTAATATAAAGATATAAATACACTTCGCTTTTAATATCTACTTTTTAATAGATTTATAAAAAACTTCGAAAGACAACTTCGAAGCCGAAAAGCTTCGAGTCATTATATATATTCGCAAAAGAGCTAGACTTTATATAAAGCAATAACGACCGGTTTAAAATAAAGATATACTTTAGATCGACGTTAATAGATATATTATCTTTAACGCGTATAAATAACCGATTATTAATAAAGTTATAAACTACGTCTTATACTTAACTTTTAATTATAAATACTTAATAAAAAAAGACTTTAATATATAATACAAGATGTTCGAATTAAAAGTTCGAACCGCTTATTAAAGAAAAGATTTTGCGGATTAATTTATAACGAGCGGCATAGACTTTATCGGCGTATTAAAAGAACTTATATATTAATTCGGTTACGTTTTAAACTTTACTTTTTTAAATATACCGTACGCTATTACGGTAATAAAAGAAGACTTATATAATACTTTAGATTATTAAACTTTAATTATTACGATTTCGAAACGAAAGCGCGTGCCGGTAAATTAATTTTATAAGAAAATAATAAATAAAAATATAAATAAGTTCGGAGACTTTATACGCAATAGCATAAATACTTTCTCGGACCTTTCGAGTTTTTATAACTCCGTATAAATTAAACGAAGTGCTTTAGCATTCGCAAAGATCTTTAAAAACGCAATTAAAGCTGTTAATATACTTTATCGAGATATAAGCAAGATAGCTTTTCAATAAACTTCGAAAGTTAAACGAGCTTATTACGAATATATCGAAGCGCGTTAAAACTTTATCGATCGTGTTTTAACAAATAAAACTAAGCACTTTTATAACGTTATACGCAAAGCTAAAAAGGATTATTAAATGCAAGTATTAAACGGAATTGCAAACGATAAAGACTTATATAAAGTGGTCGGCTAACATAAGCTGATTATTAACTTTAAATCTTTTTCTTTTATATACGAAAAAGTTATCGTATAAGATATTAAAAAGAAAGCAGACTTATTACGACGGATTATACTCGGCCGGTTTAACGCTAAAGATGATTTTCCGAAAGAACTTTAATACGACGGCATAAAGCATTTATCGTAAGACTTAATCGTCTTTTTTAAAAAAGTAAAACAAAGTATTATAAAAGTAATTAACACTTCGTTAAGTACGGACCGGATTATTATTAAGCTTTTAAAAGAAGTTTAGCAGCACATTCGATATTATATCTACGTTTTGCTTAACGCTTGCTTTCGGCATAGCTTTTTTTTTACTTATTAAAAACTAGCGGAAGTGGTTATAATGCTTAAAGTAAGCAAAAAAGATAAGACTTCGATGCGCTTATAGCGCTTAATAGCTTTTTTCTTTTATATATTTAAAAGCTTAAAGCGCATTATCGTTAAAAGAATTGCTTAAACATTTTTAACTTTAAGTATTTTAAGCTTTTAGCACGGCGAAGCTTTATTTAAGCGATTTGCTATAGACTTCGTAGCTTGCTTTACTTACGATATTAAAGCAGCTTTCTTAGTAAGCAAGATTATTACGATAATAATATTAGACGTTTAAAAAGCTTTCGACGCTTTGCTTAAGCGCCGGCTTCTTAAGCGCATAAATAAGTAAAGCTAGCTTTTTCTTTTTTTAAAGCTTATTTACTTTTTTCTTAGCGACCGACAAGTTTAAGTGCGTTTTAAAAGTGCGATTACGGATCGATACGACGTAAAATATAATATATTTTAAAGATTATTATTATCTTTCGTTTTATATATATTATACTTCGCGGAACTTTTTAATTAAAAGACGATATTACGATTTAAATACGCTAATAATATTTGTATTTATAAAGCGTTATATTCACTTATATTTAATATTACTTTACTCGCGACGGATATTTAAAATATTTTAGTTTATAAAATAAAGAATTAAATCTTTTTCGCTTTAAAAAAAATAAAAATGATCTATTTCTTTTATAAAAATAAAGACTTTGCTTTAAATATAATTATTTTATAGCTAAACGGGACCGATATTACTTTAAGCTTTTAAGCGCAGCTTTCGACGATAAAAGCTATTTTAAAGTTACGATAGCTTAAAATATAATTCGATCGAAAGATGACTTTTAAACGCTATTTATTCGAAAAAGTTAAAAAAGCACGACGGATAACATTTTATATTAAAAGCTTCGCTCGTACGACGGACGGTTTTTTCGTTTACGCGTTACGTAAAGTAGTAATCACTTGCGTATTGCTATCGATTTTATATAGCATTAAAGCTTAATACAAAAGACGAACGAAGCTTTTACGATACTTAATTAAAGATAATTTAAATAAAAAAGTTAGCGCGAGCTTAAAAAGATATATCGATACGATTAATAAGATTATTGCTTACGCGGCGAAAAGTGTTTTTTTTATTTAGCGCACGGCTTTAATTATTACTTTTTTAAAAGACGCCGAACTTTTTTTCGAAAAAATAGCATTCGAAGAGATTAAAGTGCGATAAGCATTGCGGCTATAAATAATTAATAAAGCTTACTTGATAGTAAAGCGCATCTTTTTTTTTATAATTATTAAAAGTCTTGTTATAAGCTTTTAATAGCGGATTAAAATAAAATTATAAAAACTAAAAGCTATGCTTTTTTTTTGCTTACGATTAAAGCTAGCTTACTTTCACTTTTCAGTTAAATGCCGCACGGACTTTATTTAAAGCGTTAAGAAAAAGCAAGCTATTAAAGATTTTAAAAAGTAATAAGCTTAACTCATCGATCAAGATATTACTTTTTTTTTAAACGGCTTAAAGTAATATAAAGACGAGCATAAATACGTCGAGTACGGATACGCTATTTATTAAAAATAAAAAAAGATTATTATAAGCAAAAGAGCTATTAACAACTTGTCGTACGTCTTTAACGCAAAAGCGATAAAAGCTTAAAAAGCGCTCGAGCACGCGATTCGGCTTTTATTAAATTTTATTTATTGCCGTATATAATTATGTATAAATAATACGTCCGTAATCTAATGCATACGAAGCATTGCTTCGGCTACTTTTTAATAAGCGTTTTTACGTATTTAAAAAGTAATAAAACAATTAAAAGTTAACGTTAAATAAGCTTCGAAATATATTAGCATTATTAATAACGAAACGGCGGATCGGCTCGCCGACGAAAAAGCAAAGCTTAAGCTTGCATCGAGACTTACTTTCGAGCTTACGGCGTTCGGAATCAAGTTTATTATTAAGATTCTGATCGATTAAGTACGAGATAAATAATAAAGTGCGAGCCGAGCGAAGCTTTTTATTTAATATCGCGATTAAAGTCTCGAGTACGCAAGTAAAGCTTCGCTAAAACTATATTTGCTTAAGTACGTGTTGTATAGATTATTCGCGTTACGAATTTAATACGGAGATTTTGCGTAATATTATTAAAAGTATCGCTATAAAAACGCGAAAACTATTTGCTTTTATTAAAAAGATAAGTCTTCGATATATATTGCTTTTTATAAAAAAGCTTAACGCTTTTTCAATCGATAGCTTAAAAAGATACGATCACTTACTCCGCTTTTTATTTCGCGAAAAGCGATAGCTTATATACGTTTTTTTAAAGCTTCGTTAATTGACTTTTATAATCTTTTAAAAGTCACGGAGTTCTATTTTAAAATCTGCTTTCGATATTAATAGCGGATCGATTTTATATATTAAAGCATTATTACGAAAGCTTATACTTATTTAGTTCTTAGTTGTTTATTAATAATTTTTTTTTTTTTCTTTTTTTTTTCACTTTATATTAAACGAGCTTAAGTGCTCCGTTATGAACTTAGCTATTCGCGTAGCTTGCTTTAATAAACGATATTGATTTCGGTCTTTTATAAAAACCCGCTTGTATGCTTGCTTAATATATTTTTTATATACCGTTTTAATAAAAGGAAATACCGCTATACTTATACTATTCTTTCGAGATCTGCTTTTACGTTATATGCGTTTTGTGCTCTTATGTATGTAAGGACTAGCTGCACGTTTATATACCTTTAAAGAGGTCAGAGGACTCGCTGTAGAAAGCGACCCGTGGACGTTAAACGAATACTATTACTACTATTACTACGACGGCTCGACTTATTTTATTTACTTTTATTGCGATAAAATAAAAAAGATCGAATGCTATAATATAAAATATAAATCTAAAGCATTAGATAAATTCAAACTCTTTTAAGTAGTAGTAATAATAGTAGTATTCGTTTAACGTCTACGGGTCGCTTTTTACAGCAAGTCTTGTGACCTCTTTAAAGGTATACAGACGTGCAGCTAGTCTTTATATATATAAGAGCACAAGACGCATATAGCGTAAAAGCAGATCTCGAGAAAATAATATAAATATAACGGTATTTCCTTTTATTAAAACGGTATATAAAGAATATATTAAGCAAGCATATAAGCGGGTTTTTATAAGAAACCGAAGTTAATATCGTTTGCCGAAGCAAGCTACGCGAATAGCTAAGTTTATAACGAAGCACTTAAGCTCGTTTAATATAAAAAGAAAAACAAAAGAAAAAAAGAAAAATTATTAAAAATAAACTAAAAGCTAAATAAGTATAAGCCTTCGTAATAGTGCTTCGATATGCAAGATCGACTCGTTATTAATACCGAAAGCAGATTTTAAAATAAAACTTTATAACTTTTAAAAAGCTATAAAAGTCAATTAATAAAACTTTAAAAAAGCGTATATAAGTAGTCGCTTTTCGCGGAATAAAAAGCGGAGTAAATAATCGTGTCTTTTTAAGCTATCGATTAAAAAAGCGTTGCGCTTTTTTATAAAAGGCAATGTATATCGAAGACTTATCTTTTCGATAAAAGCAAATGGTTTTCGCGTCTTTATAACGATATTTCCGATAATACTACGCAAAGTCTTCGTATTAAGTGCGCAACGCGAATAATTTATGCAAAACGTATTTAAGCAAGTGTAATTCTAGCGAAGCTTTATTTACGTACTCGTGATTTTAATCGCGATATTAAATAAAAAGCTTCGCTTTGCTCGCACTTTATTATTTGTTTCGTACTTAATCGATTAAAATCTTAATAATAAATTTAATCTTAAACGCTATAAGCTCGAAAGTGAAACTTAATGCAAGCTTAAGCTTTGCTTTTTCGTCGGCGAATCGATTTGCCGTTTCGTTGCTCGTAATACCGATATATCTCGAAGCTTATTTAACGCTGACTTTTAATTGTTTTATTATCTTTTAGATACGTAAAAACGCTTATTAAAAAGTAGCCGAAGCTATGCTTTATATATATTAGATTACGGACGTGCTATTTATACATAATTATATACGGTAATAAGTAAGGTTTAATAAAAGCCGAATAACGTGCTCGAATGCTTTTTAAGCTTTTATTACTTTTGCGTTAAAGACGTGCGATAAGTTATTAATAGCTCTTTTGCTTATAGCAATCTTCTTTTATCTTTAATGAATAGCGTATCCGTACTCGACGTATTTATGCTCGTCTTTATATTGCTTTAAGCCGTTTAAAAAGAAAATTATATTTCGGTCGGTGAATTAAGCTTATTATTTTTTAAAGTTTTTAATAGCTTGCTTTTTTTTAACGCTTTAAATAAAGTCCGTGCGACACTTAATTGAAAAGTAAAAGTAAGCTAGCTTTAGTCGTAAGCAAAAAGAGAATATAGCTTTTAGTTTTTAAAGTTTTATTTTAATCCGTTATCGAAAACTTATAGCAAGACTTTTAATAATTATAAAAAGAAAAATACGCTTTATTATCGAATAAGCTTTGTTAATTATTCGTAGCTATAATATTTATCGCATATTAATCTCTTCGAATGCTATTTTTTCGGAAAAGAGTCCGGCGTCTTTTAAAAAAGTAATAATTAAAGCCGTGCGTTAAGTAAAAAAAACACTTTTCGTTACGTAAGCAATGATCTTATTAATCGTATCGATATATCTTTTTAAGCTCGCGCTAATTTCTTTATTTAAATTATCTTTAATTAAGTATCGTAAAAGCTTTGTTCGTCTTTCGTATTAAGCTTCGGTATTATATAAGATCGATAATAATACGTAAATGATTATTGCTTTATGTCGGATGTGATCAAGTGATAAACCTATCACGTGTTAAGACTTTTTTAAATGTATAAGTAAAAGGCTACTCTTTAAGTTCATTAGACAATTAATTAAGAATCTTTTTACTTATCTTCCTCTCCGTGTTATTATTCAATAAGTTATAAGCTCCGCTGCGACTTCTTTAGCGCCGAAATACTATAATTAATACTTTTTGCGACTTCTTTAGCATCGAACCTTTCGCAAAGATAAAATCAAAACGGAACGGAATACGATATTTTTCTTTAAAATTATTTTCTAACGATATATACAACTCTTTCTTTTTATTGCTTGCGTTTATCGTTAACTTTTTATATCTCTTTTTAAAAACATACGACCTTTTGTTTTTAAAAACACTTTAATAGTAACTCATTTCGGATAATAGTGTTTCTTTAAGATCTATATATATATATATATATTTATAGACTTTTCGACGGAATACGCCGAAATAAACCACTTTTACATCATCTCTTGAATTTAAAGGATCTTTTGATAAGGCCCTTTCTTGCCGTCTAAGCTTGCAAACAACTTCATTTTCTAACGTTTTAAACCTCTTTTATTCTTTTCGAACTGCTTTCGTCTCGATAGCTCGAAAAATAATAGATAAGATATTAAACCGCCGCTTTCGAAGCAATATTACGGCCGACTTCACTCGATTAAACGAAGCAATAACACTTTATTATAACTTTATTAAACGTTTTCGAAACGAGCAACGAGATATAAATAATCAAGTACTTTCGAAGCTTATTATAAGTATTAAAGACTAACTCGATACCTTTAACTACGCTAAAGTAAAAGCGCAAGTAAAAGCTTTAAATAAAAAGAAAGCAGATACGCAACGTATCATTTTTTAATACTTCGAAATAAACGATAAATTTATCGCATCGATCTAAAGCATAGCGGACAAAGCAATTGCTCGTAAAATTGTTAAGAAATCTACGAACTTTATTATTATTGCTTTTTACATTAAATCTAGCGGAAAGATCTTTGCTTTTATTTGCATTCGCAACGAATCTTTTTATTTATCTTTTATTAAGACGCTACTACTACCTCTTCTTATTAACTTTGCGGAAGCAGCGGCCGAAAGAGTCGATTTAACCTTAATATAAGCTAAGCCTTAAGTTAAAGCTTTAGTTAAAAAAAGCGGACTTAATTAAACTTTATCTTCGAGTAAAGCTTTATTATCGTTAGCTCTTATATATTCGAAAAAACTCGACTTTCGAATCTTCGTTATAATTATAAACGAAGTTAAGCGCAATCGACTTTAATATCTTTATGCTTTGCGCAAAGCGTTAATCGACTTTTTTCGCGATTTTACGGTAGACTTTATTATTAAAATACACGCGACTTAAATTAAATAATCACTTTTGATTAAAGACTTATAAACACGTAATACTTTTATTAGCTAAAAAAAAAAAGAAACGGTTAAGCGTCTTTTATCCGCGATTAAAGTCGAGATATTATAGCTTTAATATAACTACGCGGTTTGCTATATCTTTTATTTTATGCACGTTTTTAATAAGAATAGCGAGCTAAAACTAATATTAATTAAAAACTTCGTTTTCGATAAAGTAATTATATAAACGAAATAAACGCTAATCGAAATCAAAATCGGCGATAAAAGTATCGACTTTAAAGCTTTTAACGTTATTATGATTTTAATCGTCTCTTTTTTAAAAGAAATAAAGCTTTTCCGTCTTTTTAATATAAAGGATACGGCTAAATTAATTAAAAAGAAATACAAGATCACGAGACACGATTTAAGATATTAAAAATACTGCAACTTTATTAAGTGTATTCGATATATTCGCTATAGCAAATGCAACTAAAGAATCAATTAGCACGACGGCTTAGCTTATAGCGATTGTATAGCGCCGGCGAAGTGCGCGAATTGTTATAATCCTTTCGAAGCCGAGCATTAAAACTGCTTTGCTATTTCGTATAAAAAAGATAGCAAACTAATACGGCTTATAAAAAAAAAGCTCGCGGCTATCCGACGAATTAACGTTAAAAATTATAAAAAGAAGCACGCACGTAATAACACTTTATGCTTTACACTCGCAGCTTTTATAAGCAGCGTTATTATTATTATTATCATTAGCAATAGCACTTTTAATATAAACACTTTAATATATTTATTACGTTAAGCATAAAGCTCGGAAGCAATTAATATTATAGATATCGATACGGCGAAAGCTTTAGCAACGCGCAAGCGCGTCGTAAGATAAAAAGTAACGAAATACGAACGCATAACTTCGATACTTATCTTTACTTTTAACAATCGCTTAAAAGCTTAAAAAAGCTATAAAATAATTAAGCAAAAACTTAAAGTTAAGTTTAAAATCTTACTTTTAACGGACGCGGACGCGAACTCGAAAGACGAATTTACTTTTTAATTTATTTAATAAATAATACATCGATACGAACCGGCTACGGCTATACGATACGGTTTAAGCTCGACGTATACGTCGAATAAACTAATATAAAACGCTTTATACTTAATCACTAAATCATACTTTTTTTAACGCATAAGTATAAGATAGATACAATATGCGTATAAAAACTAATCACTTACTTTAATATAAAGATATAAACACACTTCGCTTTTAATATCTACTTTTTAATAGACTTATAAAAAACTTTAAAAAATAATCTCGAAGCCGAAAGGCTTCGAGTCTTTATATATATTCGCAAAAGAGCTAGACTTTATATAAAGCAGCGACGATCGATCTAAAGCAAAGATATGCTTTAAATCGACGTTAATAAATATATTATTTTTAACGCTTATAAACAACCGACTATTAATAAAGTCATCGATTACGTTTTATATTTTACTTTTAATTATAAGTGCTTAATAAGAAAAGACTTTAATATATAATACGAGATGTTTAAATTAAAGGTTCGGACCGTTTATTAAAAAAAAGATCTTACGAATTAGTTTATAGCGAGCGGCATAGACTTTATCGGCGTGCTAAAGAAACTTATATATTAGCTCGGCTACGTTTTAGACTTTACTTTCTCGAATATATCGTACGCTATTACGGTAGTAAGAAAGGATTTGCATAGCACTTTAAACTATCAGACTTTAATTACTACGATCTTAAGACGAAGGCGTGTGCTAATAAATCAATTTTATAAGAAAATAGCGGATAAAAATATAAATAAGTTCGAAGACTTTATACGCAACGGCATAAACACTTTTATTAACTTCTCGAGTTTTTACGACTCCGCATAAATTAAAAAAAGTGCTTTAGCTTTCGTAAAGATCTTTAAAGATGCAATTAAAGCCGTCGGCACACTTTATCGAAACATAAGCAAGATAGCTTTTTAATAGACTTCGGAAGTTAAACGAGCTTATTACGAACATATCGAAGCGCGTTAAAACTTTATTAATCGTGTTTTAATAAACGAGACTAAGCATTTCCGCAACGTTATACGCAAAGCTAAAAAGGATTATTAAATGCAAATATTAAACGGAATTATAAACGATAAAAACTTATATAAAGTAATCGATTAGCATAAGCTAATTATTAATTTTAAATCTTCTTTTTTTATATATAAAAAGGTTATCGTGCAAGATATTAAAAAGAAAGCAGACTTATTACGACGGATTATACTCGGCCGGTTTAACGCTAAAGATGATCTTTCGAAAGAACTTTAATACGATAGCACGAAGCACTTGCTGTAAAACTTAATAATCTTTTTCGAAAAAGTAAAACGGAGCATTATAAAAGTAACTAGCACTTCGCTAAGTATAGACCGAATTATTATTAAGCTTTTAAAAAGAGTCTAGCAGCACATTTGATATTATATTTACGCTTTATTTAATGCTTGCTTTCGGCATAGCTTTTTTTTAATTTATTAAAAACTAACGGAAGTGGCTATAATGCTTAAAGTAAGCAAAAAAGATAAGACTTCGATGCGCTCGTAGCGCTTCATAACTTTTTTCTTATATGTTTTTAAAAGCTTAAAACGTATTATCGCTAAGCGAATTGCTTAAACCTTTTTGACTTTAAGCATTTTAAGCCTTTAGCACGGCGGGGCTTTACTTAAGCGATCTATTATAAACCTCGTAGCTTGCTTTACTTACGATGTCGAAGCAGCTTTTTTAATAAGCAAGATTATTACGATAATAATACTAGACGTTTAAAAGGCTTTCGACGCTTTGCTTAAGCGCCGGCTTTTTAAGCGCATGAACGAGCAAGGCTGGCCTTTTCTTTTTTTAAAGCTTATTTATTCTTTTTTTAACGACCGACAAGTTTAAGTACGCTTCGAAAGTATAATTACGAACCGTTACGATATAAAATGCGGTATATTTTAAAAATCATCGCTATCTTTCGTTTTATATATATTATACTTCGCGGAACTCTTTAATTAAAACACGATACTGCGATTTAAATACGCTAATGATATTTATATTTATAAAGCATTATACTTACTTATATTTAATATTACTTTTTTAACGACGGATATTTAAAACATCTTAGCTTACGAAGTAAAGAATTAAATCTTTTTCGCTTTAAAAAAGATAGAAATGATCTACTTCTTTTATAAGAACGGCGACTTTGCTTTAAATATAATTATCTTATAGCTAAATAAGACCGATATCACTTTAAGTTTTTAAGCGCAGCTTTCGACGATAAGAGCTACTTTAAAGCTACGATAGCTTAGAGTTTAGTTCGATCGGAAAATGACTTTTAAACGCTATTTGTTTAAAAGAGTTAAAAAGGCACGACGAGTAGCATTTTATATTAAAAGCTTCGCTCGCACGGCGGATAGTCTTTTCGCTTACGCGCTACGCAAAGCAGTAATCACTTGCGTATTGCTATCGATCTTATACGGCATCGAGGCTTAATACGAAAAACGAACGAAGCCTTTACGATATTTGATTAAAAATAACTTAAATAAAGAAATTAACGCGAGCTTAAGAAGATATATCGATACGATTAATAAGATTATTGCTTACGTAGCGAAAAGGGTCTTTTTTATTTAGCGCACGGCTTTAACTATTACCTTTTTAAAAGACGCCGGACTCTTTTCCGAAGAAGTAGCATTCGAAAAAATTAAAGTGCGATAAGCATTGCGGCTGCGAATAATAGACGAAGCTTACCCGATAATAAAGCGTATCTTTTCTCTTATAATTATTAAAAGTCTTATCGTAAGCTTTCGATAACGGATTAAAACAAAACTTTAAAAACTAAAAGCTATGCTTTCTTTTTGCTTACGATTAAAGTTGGCTCACTTTTACTTTTTAATTAAGTGTCGTACGGATCTTACTTAAAGCGTTAAAAAAAAACAAGCTATTAAAGACTTTAAAAAGTAATAAGCTTAGCTCATCGATCGAGATATCACTTTTTTTTTAAATAGCTTAAAGCAATATAAAGACGAGCATAAATACGTCGAGTACGGATACGCTATCTATTAAAGACAAAAGAAAATAGTTACAAGTAAAAGAGCTATTAATAACTTATCGTACGTCTTTAATGCGGAAGCAATAAAAGCTTGAAAAGCATTCGAATACGTTATTCAGCCTTTATTAGACCTTAATTATTATCGCATATAGCTATGTATAAACAATACGTCCGTGATCTAGTGTATACGAAGCATAGCTTTAATTACTTCTTAATAAGCGTTTTTACGTATTTAAAAAGTGATGAAACAATTAAAAGTTAGCGTTAAATAGGCTTTAAGACATACCGGTATTACGAGCAATAAAACTGCAGATCGACTCGCCGACGAAAGAGCGAAGCTTAAGCTTGCACTAAGTCTTACTTCCGAGCTTATAGCGTCCGAGATCAAGTTTATTATTAAGACTTTAATCGATCAAGTAAAAAACAAATAGTAAAGTGTAAATAAAGCGAAGCTTTTTATTTAATATCGCGAATAAAGTCTCGAATACGCAAATAAAGCTTTGCTAAAACTATACTTGCTTAAGTACGTTTTATATAGATTACTTGCGTTGCGCATTTAACACAAAGACTTTGCATAATATTATTAAAAGTACCGTTATAAAAACGCGAAAACCATTTGCTTTTATCGAAAAGACAAGTCTTTAATATACATTGCCTTTTATAAAAAAGCGCAACGCTTTTTCAATCGATAGCTTAAAAGGATATAATTATTTACTCCGCCTTTTACTTCGCGAAACACCTTTACATCATCTTTTGAATTTAAAGGATCCTTTGATAGAGCCCTTTCTTGCCGTCTAAGCTTGCAAACAACTTCATTTTCTGACGTTTCAGACCTTCTTTATTCTTTTCGAACTGCCTTCGTCTCGGTAGCTCGAAAAATGGTAAGTAAGATATTAAACCGCCGCCTTCGAAGCAATACTACGGCCGATTTTACTCGACCAGACGAAGCAACAACACTTTACTACAACCTTATTAAACGTCCTCGAAACGAGCAACGAGATATAAACAATCAAGTACCTCCGAAGCTTATTATAAGTGTTAAGGACTAGCTCGATACTTTTAACTACGTTAAAGTAAAAGCGCAAGTAAAGGCCTTAAATAAAAAGAGAGCGGATACGCAACGTATCATCTTTTAGTACTTCGAAATGAACGACAAATTTGTCGCATCGATTTAAAGTATAGCGGACAAAGCTATTGCTTGCAAAATTGCCGAAAAATCTACGAACTTCATCACTATTGCTTTTTACGTTGAGTCCGGCGGAGAGATCTTTGCTTTTATTCGCATTCGCAGCGAATCTTTTTACTTACTTTCTATTAAGACGCTACTATTACCTCCTCTTATTAACTTTGCGGAAGCAGCGGCCGGAAGAGTCGATTTAACCTTAACAAAAGCCAAGCCTCAAGCTAAGGCTTTAGCTAAGAAAAGCGGACTTAGTTAAACTTTATCTTCGAGTAAAGCTTTACTATCGTTAGCTCTTATACACTCGGAAAAACTCGACTTTCGAATCTTTATTATAATTACAAACGAAGCTAAGCGCAATCGACTTTAGCATCTTTATGCTTTGCGCAAAGCGCTAATTGACTTTTTTCGCGATTTTACGATAGACTTTATCATCGAAATACACGCGATTTAAATTAGATAATCACTTTTGATTAAAGACTTATAAACACGCGATACCTTTATCGGCTAAGAAAGAAAAGAAACGGTTAAGCGTCTTTTATCCGCGATTAAAGTCGAGATATTATAGCTTTAATACAACTACGCGGTCTGCTATATCTTTTATTTTATGCACGTCTTTAATAAGAACGGCGAGCTAGAACTAATATTAATTAAAAACCTCGTTCTCGATAAAGTAGTTGCATAAACGGGATAAACGCTAGTCGAAATCAAAATCGGCGATAAAAGTGTCGACCTTAAGGCTTTTAACGTTATTATGACCTTGGTCGTCTTTTTTTTAAAAGAAGTATAGCTTTTCCGTCTTTTTAATACAAAAGATACGGCTAAATTAATTAAAAAGAAATACAAGATTACGAGATACGACTCAAGATGCTAAAGATATTGCAACTCAGCTAAGTATACCCGATACTTTCGCTGCAGCAAATGCAGCTAAAGAATCGATTAACACGACGGCTTAGCTTATAGCGATTGCATAGCGCCGGCGAAGTGCGCGAACTACTATGGTCCTTTTAAAGCCGAGCATTAAAACTGCTTTGCTATCTCGCATAAAAAAGACGGCAAACTAATACGGCTTATAAAGAAAAAGCTCGCGGCTATCCGACGAGTTAGCGTTAAAAACTATAAAGAGAAGCACGCACGCGATAGCATTCTATGCCTTACACCCGCAGCTCTTATAAGCAGCGTCACTACTACTATTATCACTAGTAATAACACCCTTGATACAAACACTTCGGCATATCTATTACGTTAAGCATAAGGCTTAAAAGCAATTGATGCTATAAATATCGATACGGCGAAAGCCTTAGCAACGCGCAAGCGCGTTGCAAAACAAAAGGTAACGGAACACGAACGCATAACTTCGATACTTATTCTTACTTTTAGCAATCGCTTAAAAGCTTAAGGAAGCTATAAAGTAGTCAAGTAAAAACTTAAAGTTAAGCTTAAGATCTTACTTTTAACGGACGCGGATGCGAACTCGGAAGACGAACTCATTTCTTAATTTACTTAATAAGTAGTACATCGATACGAACCGGCCACGGCTATACGATACGGTTTAAGTTCGATATATACGTCGGATAAGCTAATATAAGACGCTTTATACTTAATCACTAGATTATACTCTCTTTAATACATAAGCATAAGATAGATATGATATGCGTGCAAGAACTAATCACTTATTTTAATACAAAGATATAAACATACTTCGCTTTTAATATCTACTTTTTAATAAATTTATAAAGAACTTCAAAAGACAACTTCGAAGCCGAAAGGCTTCGAGTCTTTATATACATTCGCAAAAGAGCTGGACTTTATACAAAGCAGCGACGACCGGTCCAAAATAAAAACATGCTTTAAATCGACGTTAATAAATATATTATCTTTAACGCTTATAAACAACCGACCATTAATAAGGTTATCGACTACGTTTTACACCTCACTCTTAATTATAAGTGCTTAATAAGAAAGGACTTTAATATGCAATACGAGATATTTAAACTAAAGGTTCGGATCGCTTATCGAAGAAAAGATCTTACGGACTAGTTTATAGCGAGCGGCATAGACTTTATCGGCGTGCTAAAAGAACTTATATACTAGCTCGGCCACGTCTTAAACCTTACTTTCTTAAATATACCGCACGCTATTACGATAGTAAAAAAAGACTTGCATAACACTTCAGATTATTAAACCTTAGTTATTACGATCTCGAGACGAGAGCGCGTGCTAGTAGACTAGTTTTATAAGAAAATAGCGGACAAAGATATAAACAGGTTCGAAGACTTTATACGCAACGATATAAACATCTTCTTTGACCTTTCGAGTTTTTACGACTCCGCATAAATTGAACGAAGTGCTTTAGCATTCGCAAAGATCTTTAAAGATGCAATTAAAGCCGTCGGCACACTTTGTCAGGACACGAGCAAGACAGCTTTTTAATAAACCCCGGAGGTTAAACGAGCTTACTACGAACATATCGAAGCGCGCTAGAACTTCACCGACCGTATCTTAATTGATAAAACTAAGCACTTCCGCAACGCTATACGCAAAGCTAAAAAGGACTATTAAATGCAAGTACTAGACGGAGTTGCAAACGATAAAGACTTATACAAAGTGGTCGGCTAGCATAAGCTGACTACTAACCTCAAATCCTTTTTTTTTATATACGAAAGGGTCACCGTGCAAGACACTAAAGAGAAAGCAGACTTATTACGACGGATTATACTCGACCGGTTTAGCGCCGAAGATGACCTTTCGAAAGAACTTTAATACGACGGCACGAAGCACTTGCCGTAAGACCTGATCGTCTTTTTTAAAAAGGTGGAACGGAGCACTATAAAAGTAACTAGCACTTCGCTAAGTACGGATCGGATCATTGTTAAGCTCTTGAAAAGGGTCTAGCAATACAATCGATATTATATCTACGCTTTGCTTAACGCTTGCCTCCGGCACAGCTTCTTCTTTACTTATTAGAAACTAGCGAAAGTGGCTATAATGCTTAAAGTAAGCAAGAAGGACAAGACTTCGGTGCGCTCGTAGCGCTTAATAGCCTTTTTCTCTTGTGTATCTAAAGGTCTAGAGCGCATCATCGCCAAGAGAATTGCTTAGACTTCCTTGACTTTAAGCATTTTAAGCCCTTAGCACGGCGGAGCTTTACTTAAGCGATCGGCTATAAACTTCGTAGCTTGCTTTACTTACGATGTCGAAGCAGCTTTCTTAGCAAGCAAGATTGTCACGATAGTGATACTAAACGTCTAAAGGGCTTTCGACGCTCTGCTTAAGCGCCGGCTTCTTAAGCGCATGAATAAGCAAGGCTGGCCCTTTTTTCTTTTAAAGCTCATTCATTCTTTTCTTAGCGACCGACAAGTTTAAATGCGCTTCGAAAGTACAGTTACGGACCGATACGACGTAAAATGCGGCATACCTTAAAGATCATCGTTATCTTTCGTTTTATATATGCTATACCTTGCGGAACTCTTTAATCAAAATACGATATTGCGATTTAAATACGCTAATAACATTTGCATTTACAAAGCGTTACACTTATTTATATCTAACGTCACCCTCTTCGCGACGGACATCTAAAACATCTTAGCTTACGAAGTAGAAAATCAGATCTTCTTCGCTTTAAAAAAGATAGAAATGATCTACTTATCTTATAAAAACAGCGACTTTGCTTTAAATATAATTATCTTATAGTTAGGCTGCTCCATGGGGCCCCATGGGGCCCCACGGAGTTTTGAGTCCTCCCCACGGGGGAACCCACGGGGGGTACAAAATTCTGCCCCTCCTCATGGGGAAACCCTATGGGGCGTGGGGTTATTCTATAAGGTTTATATACATAAAAATATATATATGCATAATTACTAATCAGGTTTACTAATCACATTTACTAATCACATTTACTAATCACATTTACTAATCACATTTACTAATCACATTTACTAATCAGAGACTTAGAGTATTAGTCAAATTTACTAGTTACAAAGGCCCAAGGGTTAGTAAAGACCCGTTCTTTAGCTTAAGTCTACTAGTTACAAAGAGTTGATAAAGACCCGTCCTTCTGCAGTTACGTAGAATACGTTCAACTCGGTCTCCGCCTTTAGCCCAAGCTCTTGCTTGTAAGCATGGTTCAGATAAATCTCGTCTGACTCAAGTAGCTCTCTTAGCTTTTGGCACTTGTTGCTCCACCTAAACTCATTTTCATCCGAGAACTTGAGGGTAAGGCGTTTGTATATTAAAGTGCTATCGATAGTGAAGGGGTATAGCATCAATAGCTCTTTCAAGATGCTTTTAGCTTTAGCATGATCGCTATCAAAAAGCTTAAGAGTAAGATCACTTAAGATCAATCGAACCTTGACATCTTTATAAGTGAATTGCTTTCTAATTGCGTTAAGGAAAGAGACAAAGTGGTCGAGGAGACAAAGGACCTGAGCGCTCTCCTTTTAAATAAAAAATCAATCAGTGATTATAGAATATAAATGTTATTACTAACTTTGTTAGCACCGTAATGCTTGATGCCGAACTCGTCGATAAAACCTTTGCGACCTTTCCATTCGTACTCGAGGCCGATTGGTCTTGGAAACAAAGCGGTATCTTCCTCGTCATAGCAAGTAAATATTGAATTAACAACGCTACTATCAGCATAAACGATTACGAAATCTTTGTAGCGACTAAGTATCTCGTTGATTAGCTTGTTGCCACTAGTGCTAAAAGAGTTGACCTCGACCATAGCGTTATAAGGGAAAGGAATCGATATTGCTAAATAAAGAAAATAATTAGCTTAAAGCAAGGAATCAAAAAGCAAGGAATCAAAAAGCAAAGAATCAAAAAGCAAAGAATCAAAAGGAAAATAATTACCTAAGTTGAATGTGGTTGTAGTTGAGTGTTAAGGTTGGTTGAGAAGTTGAAGTTAGGTGTTAAGGTTGAGAAGTTGAAGTTAAGTGTTGAGGTTGAGGTTGAGAAGTTGGGTGTTGAGGTTGAGGTTAAGAAGTTGAGTATTGAGGTGATGATGAAAAAAAGAAGAGGAAAAAAAAGGGGAGCGAGTACTTATATAAAAATAAAAGTGTAGCTTAATCGTAATCGGGGCATTGCCTCGATTTATTAAAGGTGAATTATAATATTTAAAACAATGAATCGACGCGGAACAAAGAAAATAACGCGTTTTGAAACAATGAATCGACGCGGAACAAAGAAAATAACGCGTCGCTTAATGATAATCGATGCAATGCTTCGATTTAACAAAAGTGAATTACAATATTTAAAACACGAATTCGACGCGGAACAAAGAAGGAACGCTTCGCTCAGTAAATCTAATTAGTAAATCTGATTAGTAAATCTAATTAGTAAATCTGATTAGTAAATCTAATTAGTAAATCTAATTAATAAATGCTGCACGGAAAGAAACCTTATATGCTGCACGTCCTTTTGCTACACGTGCTTAGCTCGGCTATAGCACGTGCTTTACCGTACGTAATCTGATTAGTAAATCTGATTAGTAAATCTGATTAGTAAATGCTGTACAGAAAGAATTCACGTACTTAAGGCTGCCATACGTAACCTACGTAAGGCTGCCACACCTAACGTACCTAAGGCTGCCACACGTAAACTACGTAAGGCTGCTATACGTAACCTACGTAAGGCTGCCACACCTAACCTACTTAAGGCTGCCACACGTAACCCACGTAAAGCTGCCATACGTAACTTACGTAAGGCTGCTACACTTACCGTACCTAAGGCTGCCACACGTAAACTACGTAAGGCTGCCACACCTAACGTACCTAAGGCTGCCACACGTAAACTACGTAAGGCTGCCATACGTAACCTACGTAAGGCTGCCACACCTAACGTACCTAAGGCTGCCACACGTAAACTACGTAAGGCTGCCATACGTAACCTACGTAAGGCTGCCACACCTAACGTACTTAAAGCTGCTACACGTAACTTACTCGTAAACCATAGTTCACGGGCTATATGGCTTTACGAATAACTTAACTTTACTAAAAAACTTAATAGTTATAAAAAGAATCAGCTCTTTTAAAGTTTAGTAAAGGTAATACTTATGATTAAAGGAACTACGTGCACTAGCTAACTAAAAGGTTTTATAATCAAGTTAAAGGTCCTTTGATTAATATAACATTTTAAGCGAAGCATGCTAACTGACCCGTGAACCATGGTTCACGGGTGAACTCTTCTTTTAACTACTACTACCGGTGTTCTTAGCTAGCTAGCTAAGGTCGATATAGATATATTAATAATAATAAAAAAACTAAAGATATCGATAAAAAAGAATTCAATTAATTATTGCAATTAATTGTAAACAAGTAAATACAAAAACTTAATGATACAAAAAAAGCAATTCAGTAAATAAAATCAAAGTCGCTAATTATAAAACCCAGCAGGAGCGATACTCTTTGCAATTAAACGCTTGATTCCAGAAGAAGCTTCTTTCTTTTTATCTTGTACCAATCCCGCTTCATCATCTTCTTTTTCTTTTATTCGTTTGCGCTTTAAAGTTGATGATAGATTTGTAATTCGTTCGCTTATAAAAGTATTAGATTTAAGGTCGTTAAACTTATATATAATAATTGACTTACTTTGACTTTGAATAACGACTGAAAGAGTAGTTTTAAGTTTCGAAATACTAGGTTTCGGGGTTTGAGCGGCATTTAAAGTTCTATAAGATAGCGAAGCCGAGTCCGGTATTCTATCAGCTTCCTTTTTACTTATTATCCTTTCATCACCTTGCTTAAGGCTTGATATTTCTTCCGCGTTAAAATAATTTTATTAAGAAATATCATTCGAATCGTTTTGATCGCATAAATTTGCTATCGCTAATATTTAAGTTAGAATTTATATATAAATAAAAGCGTATATTATATAATATCGTACTTCGTTGCACTTTATTTTTGTGGTTTATATAGCGTTCAAAGCTAGTCGATTCGTTCGTACCGTTCGAATCTGAATTTTCTGAATCGTTTTCGTTTTCTATATTACTAGGAACGTTCTAATCTGTATCATCTTGAGTTTGCTTATCGAAAGGTAAATCCGTAGTTACTTTCGATTGATTTACTTTGCTTGGTTTTCTTTGTAAAGAATATAATCGATTTGCTACGACTTTGCTTTAAGAAGCGGAAGAATGCGCTTTGTATAATCCTATATAATAGTTAGTAAATCGATTAGTAAATCGATTAGTAAATCGATTAGTAAATCGATAAAAAGTAAAAATATCGCAAGTAAATTAACTTACTTTTTGAATGCCCTTCGTAATTTAAAGACTTTCCGTACCGTGGCTATCGCATTTTAAACGAAACATCTTTATTAATATCTTGAAACCTATCTAAGTTCTCTCTTATTCAATATAATTAATAAATATTTATAAAATCAATATTATTTAAACTTACGTGATTCTCGCACTTCAGCTTTCAATATTATCAACCTAGCCTCTCGTTGCTTAAAACTCATTGTTCGAAGGTCTTGATCGATCGCAAGATTATCGCAAGCAAAGATATATTCAAAACAAGATAAGCCTTGAAATTGACGATTTTGCTATTCTTGAAATTTTTGTACTTCTTATTCGAATTCCTCTTCAAGCTGATCCTTATCTAAATCATTGTAATTTACTAAAATCGATTCGAATAAGTGCCGAGCTTTATCTAAGCGAGTATTACATATCTTGAAATATAAAGCAGTTATTTCTTTTGCGATTGTTGATAGCGATAAATTACCGCGACGATAATCGCAAATATCTCTTGCAATATTAAATACCCTTTCTACGCAAACACTAGTTAAAGAGATGCATAGAAAATCTCTAGCTATTCGAGCTAGATCAGGGTACCGAGGCTCAAGGTTTCGCCAAGAAGTCAAAATCTTTCGTCCGTCGACCGCTAAACTCAATTAATAAAAATCAATAAAATTAAGGTTTTAAATTAAAATTTCAAACTTACGAGCTGAAAGATAATCATGCACTTTCGACGACTCGTGATCTGTATCTTCGAAAGAAGCTTGTTAAGAAGAACTTGGCATTAATCTGCCGCGGAGTAATAAAGCGGCTATCGGTTGACGATCGATTGCTTTAATATTATCAATACGTTGAGCTGTAGATATCGAAGACTTATAATGTTCGTTAAAAAGCCTTTCGAATCTCGCTCGATATATTGTAGACCAATCTTTACTTTCGTGAAGCTAAGAAAAATTTGGGTCGAAAGTCCTTAGCTTAGTAGCAGGATGTAAGATTGTCGCGAAAGCAAAAATATCCTTTAGCGGCCTTTGCGTTTTCTTATAATACTTATCTAATTTCTCGATAGCATTAATAACGCTTTCTTTTAATTGCAAGATCTATTCAAAATTATTGCGATCTTCTTCCGAAATCTTTATATATTCAGACTTTAATCGTGCTTGTGCTTCATTTAAACGTTCGAATATTTCATCGAACATTAAAAATCCGTATTGAATAGTAAGATTAAGCTCTTCACTTAAGTGCATAGTTAAAAAGTGAAACGGTCGAAGGATATCGATTAGCTATAAGATTTGCTTCTATTAAGTATCAGATAATTTGAAAATACTTATCTCATCGATCTCTATACAATGTCTTTAAATAACATCTTTAAGAGTTATAAATCGATTAAGCATATAGAATGTAGAATCCTATCTTATAATAACATCTAAAACAAGCTTTAAGCTTTTCGTTAAAGGATGCTTTGAATCGTCGATAAAAGCTTTCATCGTTTTATTAAATCGCGATTTTCGAAGTTAGCTAGCCGTAACACACTTGATAAACTTCCGAACTTAAGTACGTTGATCAATGATTAGTAAATATGATTAGTAAATATTTTTTTTAAAAAAAAAAAACTTACAATCGCAAGTGTATATGCAATCCCTCGTTTATCGCGTCTTCTTGCTCCCTCTAGCTCGTTTATATCAGAATCTTCTTCCTAATGCTTTTCTAAGCTTTCGTTCGTTAGCGATAATCGCGGTCCGAGCAACGCTTTAAGAGATAATTGCAAGACGTGAGCTATACACGGAACGTATAGAATCTCTTGGCTTATAAAAAGCTTTTTCTCAAATGCATCTTCGACGCATTTAAGCAACTCTTTTATCATTGTGTTATTCGAAGATGCGTTATCCGTTGTAATCGCGATTATCCTTTCTATTAAGCTTAATTTAGTAAGGCGTTCGTGAATAATTCTTGTTAATTCTTCTCTTGTATGATTGAACTCAACGTGTATAAATCTAAGCATAAGCTGAATCATATGCCAATCTTTTGTAATTGCAGTTCCGATTATGCACATGAAAGAATAGCGCTTAATGCTAGACCAATAGTCTAGTGAAATGCTGAGTTTTTGATTGGCTGGTAAATTGTCTAGTAAATAGCGATCAATTTCCAGAATCTTATCGTCAAAGTCTCGCTTAATAGTTAAAGCATTAAAAAGCTTAAGATATGGGTTTTGTAATTCGCAAAGAGATTTCTAATCCGGGTTATTAACCATTCGAAACGAGCTTCGCGTAGATAATATAACATCTAAAACACCTTTTCGAAATGCTGATTTTAAGTCTTGATGCGAAAGCGTTCCTCGTGATAGATGTGTCTATTAGATATTAGTTTTATTATTTATTGATCAGATTTACTAATTCGATTTACTAATCAAATTTACTAATCAGATTTACTAATCAAATTTACTAATCAGATTTACTAATCCGATTTACTAATCAGATTTACTAATCAGATTTACTAGATTTATTAACCGAATTTATAAATAAAAACAAACGTATTAAATTGCGTTGAGGAGATTTAGATCTTAATTGAGTTTGCCGAAGCTTTTGTTTTGGCCCACTTACGACGCGTTTGCAAACATCCGTTTTCTGATGATCGGCTAATGCTTTCGTTCTAAAAGCCTTTAGCTTCGGATGCTTTAAAGCTCGGTCGCACTTTTTACAACATACTACAAGCTCTCTTGTTGATTTCTTAGCTGCTTGAACGAATCTAGTCTATACAAAAGAAGTTTTCTTTCTATTCTAATCGATTCGCAAAGGATTTTGATTAGCCTTTTGTTGTTAAGAATACCATAAGGTCTGTGACCACTAAGTATTAAAAGTCTCAATTTCTTTGACGTTCCAAATATAATATTGATTAGAACATCTAATAATTGCTGATGGTACTGGGCCAGAGAAACTAATTGTAAAGCTTTCGAACTCTTGACTTTGAAATAGATCGGTATCTTCGTAAGTGGTTGAAGTAATTTAAGATGAAAACGAATCAGTAGCTTGAGAAGACATGTTTAGATTTTAGCGAATTTGCTATTAAACTATTGATTTGAACTTATATATTAACGTCTTATATACTTGAATATTGTATAACATCATTTTATGATTTAAATATATTTTATTAAGTTAGTTTATTTTTAAAAAGGGTTTTGCTTACGCTTAATTCTTTTTAAGCAGCATTCTTGCGAGCGTTAAGTTTTAACTAGCGGTTTTTTTTTTTATCTTTTCATTTCTTTTTATTTCCTTTTTATTAAAGCTTAATTATAATTATATCTTTTAACACTTTTAAGCTCTTTTTACTTAGGCTGATTATTACGAACAACCTTCTTATATATAAACCTCAATGTCGGTATATCTATATCGACCTTAGCTAGCTAGTAGTATTTGAAAGAGTTCACGGGCCACTTAACATGCCTCGCTCAGCATATCATACCAGTCAAAGGACCCTTAACTTAACTAGTAAACTTATTATTTAGCTAGTGCGCGTGATTCTTTTTAATCATATAAAAGGAATCAGCTCTTTTGAATTTTAAGGAGCAATTAGAATTCAAATACTTTTACAACCGAGTGTTTTGCAATTGCAAGTACTTTGACGACCGTTACGAAGTTACGAATATATTCTTTAATCGCTTAAAAGGAATCCAACACTTAGTTTTTTTCAACTTTTGCTTTCGATAATTATTAATTTCAAATTCAAATAATGATTTTATAATCTTCTTAAGCTTTATATAATCCTTTCGCTTTTTTATAAATTCTTTAAATAATCGCTTAAGGTCGTTATAACAAGTACTTACTTAAATTTATTAAGGTTTAATTAGTATACAAGGATAAGGTGCTCATAGAAATCTTAATTTAAATATAATCTTTGCAGCTTTCTTTTCGGCTGCTGCTATGCGGTAAATAAAATTAATATAATTTGATAAATATTAAAAATAAAAGCATTTAATTAAAAATTTATTATATAAAACGATAGAACACTTTATAATCGTATTAGCTTATAATTATATCTATAAGCTCGAATATCTATTATAGCTAAAGAATAGATAAAAGAAATTCATATTTTAACGGACGCTTGCCGATTTATTTATAAGTGCCGTTTTATTATCTATATATTAATCAAGTTATTAATTTATTAAGGATTGCAAACCAACTAAACTCGATCCTTACCGAAGTAGATAATAAAACTTATTATTCTCTTTCTATTAGACGAACGAACGGTCGAAACGCTCGGTGTGCAGTAGAAATGCTAGACGAAGAAGGGCGTAATCGTGGCTGGTTAGTTAGAATAGACGAATATCGAGTTAAGCGGTTTTTAAATAACAGCTATAAAATTAAGCTATCTGTTAAATGGATCAATAAAAACGAACATAACGACGGATATTATGGAATTAGTATTGTTAGCGGGCAAAAGACTTTTTATATACAAAAGGGAGGTATCGCAAGAAAAGAAGGTAATAAATTCGATAGCTTGCGAAGGCTTCTTGAATTTCATTATTATAAATTAATAGATGAGTTTATATAGATAGTTTTAAAATCGTTATTATATTAAATAAAATATATATATGATTAACTTTAAATATAATCCATAAATCTAAATATTAAAATAATTTATTAATATATTTATATCGATTTTAAATACAGCAAGTCGGTCAATTCTTTTTATTCAAAACTTCAAGATGTGACGACCTTAAGCGATTACTTAAAAGAACTCACGAGAGCGCGAGGGTTTATATAAGAGCTCAAGAGAATCTCAAAGTAATGATTTAAAATCAATAATTACCGAGTATAAAGGTCGAAAGTAGCTGAGGTCTATATACACGAAGGTAGAAGCGCTAAAGACTCGTGAACCATGGTTTATGGGTCAAAAGCGGGGAATAAAAGAATACGAAGAATACGAAAGAAAAAATAAAGGAAGTAGCTTGGCGCATGTAAAGTGCGTCTAAAAGACCTGTAACGACCTTAAGCGATTACTTAAAGGAACTCACGAGAGCGCGGGGTTCATATAAGAGCTTAAAAGAATCTCAAAGTAATGACTTAGAATCAATAACTATTAAGTGTAGAAGTCGAAAGTAGCTGAGGTCTATATATACGAAGGTAGAAGCGCCAAAGACTCGTGAACCATAGTTCATAAGTCAAAAGCGGGGAATGAAAGAATACGAAGAATGCGAAAGAAAAAAGAAAGGAAGTAGCTTAGCGCATGTGAGGTGCGTCCAAGAGACCTGGCGTATCGTCAAAAGACCTAGCGTATCGTTACACAAGAAACCGACGATTAGTAAATGTGATTAGTAAATATGATTAATAAATATAATTAGTAAATATAATTAGTAAATATGATTAATAAATATAATTAATAAATATGATAAGTAAATATAATTAATAAGTATTATTAATAAATATAATTAATGAATAAGATAAATAAAAGTATTTTTGTAAAATATAAAATTTGTAATTAATCGTGAATTTTATTTTACATAAACTTAAGCATTAAGTTTGGGAATGATCTCAATTCCGTATCGCCATCTTTAACGCCGTAAAACAACTCCGGAGCTGGCTCGTCTTTTTTCCAAATCAATTGTATAACGCGTTGAAATAAAATAAGATCGCAATCAGCTTCTTCAAATTCAGCATTCTTTTCGAATCCTTTTATATTCTATCAAGCGGCTAGACCCGGCAATTCGTATTCAATCTTATCGGTATTTGCTTTAATTTTAGCTCGCTAATACTTCTTTTCATTAAAAGAAAAGTAGACGTAAGAAGGCTTGATTGGATAAAGACTAAAAGTTATAATATTAATTCAGTTGATTAAAAGCATAATAAAATGAATTCTTACTTAGTTCGTTTTAAAACCGTGCTTGCTAAGTCCTAAGCCATTAATTCAAGGAAAGCTTCCCTACTCTTTAAATTAGCAGCTCGGCACTTCTTTGTTAAAGACCGCGCTACACTTTGCTAGTAGCGACGAAATTGCCAAACGGTCATCATATAGCGTGACTTTATATTATTAGTAAAATATAAATATTTAAATGAAATAAATGCTTACCTATGCGTGCTAACGTGCTAATTGCCGAATGACCTTCTTTATCTCTTTATCGGTAATCGAGACGTATCTATCGCGAAGTATATCACCATTTTCTTCTTCGTCTTTTCGCAAATTAAATTCCTTATAAACCTTTTCGTTTGAATTGAATGCTTTATCAACCTAATCGCTATTCAAGTATTTTCCATTATTGAATCTAGTTGTAAAAGAAGCGGCTTGCATAGCAAGATTATCCGCGTAGATGCCTCGATTCTTTCTAAAATCGATTAGTAAATTGCTTAGTAAATCAAAGAAAAGAAAAAGTACCGTTCATCTATAAGATTCTTTCGCATTTCGGCCCATCGAGTTTTCTTTTCAGCTTTTAATGCTTAAGAATATTCTAGGGTTTGTTTCCAAATTGCAAAAAGCTGATTAGCGGCCGCTTGATCTCGTCTTTTAGCTTTTCGAAGCTCATCTGCTTAAGGATCTTGTTTCAGCTTTGCTGTACGAGCATTGGCCCTTATCGTATAAGGATTGGTTGATAATTGGCTTCTCTTTGGCCTTCCTCTTTAAGAAAAATTAATAAATTAATAAAGGTTAGAATACTACGTAAAAAAGATACTTACTTTGCGCTTGCCAAGGTTTCTTAGCACCGGATTGCTTACCGCTACGATTGCCGTCGTATCGGCCGCATTCTAAGAAAGACGTTTTTGATTAGTAAATAGATTAGTAAATAAGAAAATGATTCTTACTACAGATTTTTCAATCCTTTCCATCAAATCAGGCTGATCTGTATTTGCAATGATACCTTCTATCGAATCAAGCTGATAAGCGGCCATATTGAATAGTATTATAAGGAAGCTAAACGTTAAGAGTAATTGTTTGAGGTAAAATCAAAAGTAGTAGAATAAAGGTGTTAAGATTAAAAGTGAACTCGTATATTTTATTTTTAAAACATCCTAGCGCGGCCGCTAATGAATTCACGAAGTGATAAGGCAGCCGCAGCTAAGATAAGGCGGCCGCTTCGCGCAATTTTTACCTTACAAAGTAAAGTTTGATTCCTTTCTATTATTACCTAGTAATCAATTACAACTATCGCTTTCCTATTTGCTACGCCTTTGAATACAACGCTATTCATTGCTTTGTAAGGTCGTCCTTTTCTTGTTTAAAATTATCAACTTACTGATCGTAAACTAGATTATCGCGATCAGGTCCCTCTACTAATACTTTCAAATAGCCTCTTTACCAAACGAACCTTTGCTTTCGGACCGACCTTCCTTTACCGATATACCAAGCACTACGGCTAAAGGAGATGACGCAAGCCAAGATAAGTTAATTGATAAAGCAATTAAGAATCAAGCGATTAAGGGTCAAGCGGCTGAAGGTCAGGCGGCTAAGGGTCAGGCGGCTGAAGGTCAAGCGGCTGAGGGTCAAGCAGATGAGGACGAAGCACAAGAAGGTGAAGCAGATATAATACGCGACGAAAGCGTAAAAAAA
Source organism: Drepanopeziza brunnea f. sp. 'multigermtubi' (assembly GCF_022702325.1). Classification (NCBI taxonomy): domain Eukaryota; kingdom Fungi; phylum Ascomycota; class Leotiomycetes; order Helotiales; family Drepanopezizaceae; genus Drepanopeziza; species Drepanopeziza brunnea. The sequence continues at coordinate 1,495,349 of NW_027094072.1, read as the reverse complement.
GAAAACTTAAATTTGCAAAATGAACAAAGTAAGTTTATATTTAATTAATCGGAGTATTACTAATACTTTTTCAGTTACTTTGCTTAGCGCAAATCCTTATCTTCAGTCTAGCAAAGCTCAATTAGCTACGGATGCGCTAGACCTTACTTTTGCTGAGCGCCGCGCTACTACAACTCGACAGCTATCCGGTTAGTATTTAATTAGTAAATTGATTAGTAAATCAATTGCAAATAGCTGACAAGCATTTACAGAAATTCTTGACCTTACTTTTGCTGAGCGCCGCGCTACTACAACTCGACAGCTATCCGGTTAATATTTGATTAGTAAATTGATTAATAAATCAATTGCAAATAGCTGACAAGCATTTACAGAAATTCCTGAAACCCTGCGCGGTATTGCAAGTCCACAACAAAGAACCGATTTATCCCCGTCCTTTTTTCGCCGAATTTTTCAAGGTCAAGCTAGTAAGTATTAATTACTTTATTAATTAATAATTGCTAATTTCTATTATTTTAGGTGACGCTCTTTAAACACCAACAAACTCTCGCGCAAATACAGACCAGCACTTATCATCTCTTAGACCTCGATCCGGTAATGTTTTTGACTTATGATTAGTAAATATTTACTAATCAAATTTTTCTTTAGCAAACGCAGTCAGATATACTCCGGCTATTCAATTCGAAATGAACAAAAGCATCGTTCTTGATAATACTAGCATGAGTACTAACAGCTTTTAGTAAGTTTAATCTTTTTAAACCTTTTTCTTTCGTTCGCTAATTGTTTTAGAACTGCTTTAAAAGCAACACAACAATCGACGAGCTAAGCGAGTGCATTAGCTCAGCTTTAAAACGAGGATCCGTCTTACGACTTAAGTGCTAGAAACAATTCTTTTGCAGCTGCTAAACCTTTTTCTGTTTCTATTAGCAATCGCACTAAAAAAGCTTTCGCGCAAAAAGCTCTTAAAGGGTCTTTCACTGTCCCGGGCCTAATTATAGCTACAAAAACCGCGACGAGGACGATGCTTTATAGTGATACAAATGAAGAAGAGCAAGGCGATGATAAGGAAAACTCAAGTGAAAATGATATTCCTTTCTCTTAACACAAAAGAGCTAAAAAATCACTTTCGACGGCTAGAGCTGCTCGCTCCGTTCCATCAGCTGGCAAATCACTTTCGGCAGCTAAAACTTCTTCTCGTCAAAAATCCAAAAAAGGCAAGTATCTTAAGAAGTCTGCAGTTGTTGCGAAAAAAGGAGGTCTAAGCCAACGAAAGCGCCGTCGCTACAAGCCAAGAAGTAAGTTCAATCAATTAATAAATTGATTCTCAAGTACAATTACTGATTTATATAGCTATTGCGTTAAGAGAGATCCGACGATACTAAAAAGGCACCGAGCTTCTTATCAAAAAGACTCCTTTCTAGCGTCTTGTTCGAAAGATCACTCACGATTTTAAACAAGACTTTAAATTTTAAAGCGGTGCTTTAGAATGTTTACAAGAAGCTTTAGAGGCATTCTTCGTAAGAGAGTTTGAAAGTAAGTACTTATATATTTATTTATTAATCGATTTACTAATCGATTTACTAATCGATTTACTAATTACTTTTAATGACGAACTTATGTGCTATTCACGCTAAACGAGTAACGATTCAAAACAAGGATATGGCGTTAGTTAAGAAATTGCGGGAAATCATAACTGGAAGTTTTGTTTAGTAATTTTAGTTTATTATAATGTAATGCAATGTAATTGTAAAGTATAACATATGTGATTAATAAATATAATAAATAAATATAATGATTAAGTAAAATTAGTAAATATTCGTAAATTTGTTTTATTTTTAGCGGCCTTACATATATTATTTTTAGCTGTCCCACTTTAAACCCATGGGGTTTCCCCATCCTTCGTAGGGAATTTGACTTAAAAAAATCCTCCTTATGGGGTTTAAAAAAAAAAGTCCCCCATCGGCCAAGACCCTATGGGGGGAATGGGGAGGAAAACCCCATGGGGCCCCCACCCCATGGAGCAGCCTACTTATAGTTAAATAAGACCGATATCACTTTAAGCTTTTAAGCGCAACTTTCGACGATAAAAGCTATCTCGAAGCTACGATAGCTTAAGGTATGATTCGATCGAAAGATAACTTTCAAACGCTACTTATTCGAAAGAACTGAAAAAGCACGACGAATAGCATTCTATATCAAAGGCTTCGCTCGCACGGCGAACGGTCCTTCCGCTTACGCGTTACGCAAAGCAATAATCACTTATGTATTACTATCGATTTTATACAGTATCGAAGCTTGGTACGAAAGACGAACGAAGCTCTTACGACACTTGACTAAAGACAACTTAAATAAAGAAGTCAGCGCGGGCTTAAAAAGATATATCGATACGGTTAATAAGATCATTGCTCACGCAGCGAAAAAGGTCTTTCCTACTTGGCGCACGGCTCTAACTACTATCCTTTTAAAAGACGCCGGACTCCTTTTCGGAAAAGTAGCATTCGAAGAGACTAAAGTGCGATAAGCACTGCGGCTGCGAATAATAGACGAAGCTTACCCGATAGTAAAGCGTATCCTTCTTTTTATAATCATTAAAGGTCTTGCCGCAAGCTCTCGATAAAGGATCAAGACAAAACTTTAGAAACTAAAGGCCATGCTTTCCTCTTGCTTACGACTAAAGCTGGCTCACCTTTACTTTTTAGCTAAGTGTCGCACGGACCTTACTCAAAGCGTTAAGAAAAAGCAGGCCGCCAAAGACTTTAAAGAATAATAAGCTTAACTCACCGACCGAGACATCACTTTCTTTTTAAATAGCTTAAAGCAATATAAAGATAAGCATAAATACGTCGAGTACGGATACGTTATTTATTAAAGACAAAAGAAGATTATTATAAGCAAAAGAGCTATTAACAACTTGTCGTACGTCTTTAACGCGGAAGTAATAAAGGCTTAAAAAGCGCTCGAGCACGCGATTCGGCCTTTATTAGACTTTACTTATTGCCGCATATAGCTGTATATAAACAGCACGTCCGTGATTTAATGCATACGAAGCATTGCTTCGGCTATTTTTTAATAAGCGTTTTTGCGCATTTAAAAGGTGATAAAACAATTAGAAGTTAGCGTTAAATAAGCTTCGAGACACACCGGCATCACCGGCAACGAAACGGCGGATCGGCTCGCCGACGAAAAAGCAAGGCTTAAGCTTATATTAAGATTTACTTCCGAGCTTACAGCGTTCGGGATCAAGTTTATTACTAAAACTCTAATCGATCAAGCATAGGACAAATAGTAAAGGGCGAGCAAAGCGAAGCTCTTTACTTAGTATCGCGATTAAGGTCTCGAGTACGCAAGCAAAGCTTCGCTAAAACTACATTTGCTTAAGTACGTATTGCATAGACTACTCGCGTTGCGAACTTAACACAGAGATTTTGCGTAGTATTATCGGAAGTATCGCTACGAAGACGCGAAAACCACTTGCTCTTGCCGAAAAGACAAGTCTTCGATATACATTGCTTTTTGTAAAAGGGCTTAACGCTCTTTTAATCGATAGCTTAAAAAGATACGATCATTCACTTCGCTTTTTACTTCGCGAGAAGCGATAGCTTATATACGCTTTTTTAGAGCTTCGCTAACTGACTTCTATAGTCTTTTAAAAGTCACGGAGTTCTATTTTAAAATCTGCTTTCGGTACTAATAGCGGGTCGATCTTGCATATCGAAGCACTATTACGAAAGCTTATACTTATTTAGCCGTTGATTTATTTCTAGTAGTTTTTCTTTTTTTCTTATTTCTTTTTTTTTATATTAGACGAGCTTAAGTGCTCTGTTATAAACTCAGCTACCCGCATAGCTCGCTTCGGCAAACGATATTAACTTTAGTCTTTTATAAAACTCGCTTATATGCTTGCTTGATATATTCTTTATACACCGTTTCAACAAAAAGAAACACCGCTATATTTGTACTATTCTTTCGAGATCTGCTTTTACGCTATATGCGTCTTGTGCTCTTATGTATATAAGGACTAGCTGCACGTTTGTATACCCTTAAGGAGGTCATAGGACTCGCTGTAAAAAGCGACCCGTGGACGTTAAACGAATACTACTACTACTACTACTCTACTTCGCGAAAAGCGATTGCTTATATACGCTCTTTTAAAGCCTTACTAACTGACTTTTATAGCTTTTTAAAAGTCACGGAGTTCTATTTTAAAATCTGCCTTCGGTATTAATAGCGGGTCGACCTTGCACGTCGAAGCATTATTACGAAGGCTTATACTTATTTGGCTATTAATTTATTTCTAGTAGTTTTTCTTTCTTTCTCTTTTCTCTTTATATTAGACGAGCTTAAGTGCTTCGTTATGAACTTAGCTACCCGCGTAGCCCGCTTCGACAAACGATATTAACTTCGGTCTCTTATAAAAACTCGCTTATATACTTGCTTAATATATTCTTTATACACCGTTTCAATAAAAAGAAACACTATTATATTTATATTATTCTTTCGAGATCTGCTTTTACGCTATATGCGTTTTGTGCTTTTATATATATAAAGACTAGCTGCACGTCTGTATACCTTTAGGGAGGTCACAGGACTCGCTGTAGAAAGCGACCCGTGGACGTTAAACGAATACTACTACTACTACTACTACTATTATTACGCCGAAATAAACTTTAATCTTTCGAGATCTAACTTCTTATAAATCCACTTTGCATATATACTTTATTTATATCTAACATTAATCGAAAACTCTTTTATCGAGACTATTATGTTTTAAACGACTTAGCTGCATTACGTTAGCGCGCTTTAGCTTTTACGATAAAATAAAACTTAAACAACTTTAATAAATTCTTTATTTTATTTTTAACTTCACTTGTTTTATCGTAAACTAATTATAAATCAAAACGCTACGGATAGCTTAACTAACTAAAAACTTCGAAAGACTTTAAAAAAAGCTTTTTTTACGGACGATACTTTCGTATTATTAAAAAATACGAAAACTCGCAAGATCTTTTAACCTTTTAACTTTACTCTTTTTTACCGCTTTAATCTTTTTATAAACTATATATAAACACTTATTAATACTTTTTTTTAATCTTTCGACTTTATTAAAGATCGTAATTTTAATTTTGATTTTTAATCTTTTAATATCGAATTAAACTTAAACACTTCTTTTTTATTAGCTTCGAACGAAAAGCTCTTTTGTCTTTTTTTATTTACTTTACTTTTCGATTTTCGAATCAAAGAACTTTTTTATTATTTATAAGAATATCTCGATAAATATCACTTTAGTATTATTAATTAACGTTAAGGATTTTATTAAGCTTATTAAGATTCCGATTTTTAAGAATAGCTACGGATACTTAATCTATTTTCTTTTCCGCTTTTTCCGCCGTTCTATTCTTCGACGAAGAAAACTAAATCGAGTTTTTTCGACGTATCGATTTCGCTTTTATTAATAAAAACTATTTTTACGAAAAAATTCTTAAAAGTATAAGAGTCCGACTAACTTGCTTTTTAAGTAAAACGGAATCTGCGTTTAAAAAAAAACTCGACGCGTAAGACGAACTTTAAACTTAAAGCTGCTTTTTTATTCGTAGCAGATTCGAGCTAACCGCCGTAGACTTCGCTAAAAGAAAAGGAATAAGCTTTATAATCGTCGGAGACTTTAAAAAGCACGATCTTAAATAGCTATTATTAATAAATTTAAAAAAACGATTTCGATTTAAAAGCGTCGCGACGTTTTATCGTTTTTAATCTGCGTTATTCGCTTTTTATATTAACGAGTTTAACGACGTCACTTCTTTTAATAACGAATTCATGCGTTTAAACGGATAATTTAAGCTTTTCGATAATAATACTTAACTTTCCGTTTTATAAATAATTAAAGTTTATTTTAATTAGCTATCGTCTTTATACGAAAACTTTAAATTTAATTAAGTCTCGAATAACGATTATATCGACGGCGATAAATTTAAAACTGCTTTCGCCGACTTTATAGCTTTTACTCGCAAAGAAAAGCAATTAATATAATACTTTTCGAGCAAAGCATTTTTCGCATACGGAAAACTTAGCAAACTTGCAAAAAAAGATAAGTTTATTATAATTTATAATTATTGCAAGAAACCTTACTACTTTAAGCTAAAATGCGTAATAGCTTACTTTTATTTAAAAGCTGCTTTCGATAAACGAATCGAAAAAAAGCGTAAAAACAAAGCTGCTAAGCAAGTTAAATTAAAAACGATTAAAAATACCGACTTTTTCGAAAAAACTCTTTCCGCTGCTTTTTTTATATTATCGATTCGTAGCTACGTTAATAAAACTTTTTAACTCGCTTTCGACGTTCGAGATTCTAATATAAATTAGTAATTAAAGTTTGCTCGAAATAGATTATTTTAATTAAAATTAATTTAAAAGCATTATTCTTTTCTTCGATTTAACTTTTTTCGCAATTTTTAATTAAAGCAGCGTCTTCGAAAGCTTCGGACTTTATTATCGAGTATTACTTTTACTTTTAAATACTAAATAATTTTTATTCTTTTTATAATCTTTATTTTTTTATTTTACTTTTTACTTTTTTTTTTTACTTTTTAAAAAATACGACGGGTTACCGCTATAATAATATTTTCTTATCTTTTTTTTCTTTTACTTTAGTATGCCGCACTTTTTATTAAAGCTTTCTTTAAAGATTTTTTTTTTTATTCTTTTAAGAAATTTTATACGCTTTCGCCTTTTAGTTTTTAAATACATTCGAAAACACTTTTATTTTTAATAATAACTGTATTAAGCATATATTTTACCGTTAAGAGTTTTTCGAAAACATCTTTTTACTCGACTTAAGCGAAGCAATTACCGTTTTTAAAATAAAAAGTTATTTACTTTTATTTTAAAAAAAAAGCATAATTGCTTTATTCGTTAAAACGAACGACGGCAGCTTCGATTGGATTCGTTTATATAACGTTATTTATTATTCGAACTTTAATATTAACTTTCTTTTTTATTTAAATCTTATTCGAAAAAGTATAAGTATAACTTTAAGCGAAAAAAGTATTTTGCTTTTTTTATTAAGCAAAAACTTTTTAGTTTTTACCGCTCGAATCGCTTAAGATTTGTTTTACTTTAATATCGATTTGCGCTAGCTTATAAATCGAGTTCTTCGCTTAAGTTATATATATAAAGCTTTCGACTTTAGCTAACGACGTTACGCTTACTTTTCTTAACTAGCTTTAGTTTTCGATACTTTAAATTCTTTTTAATAACGATCTTAGTATCGAGCTTTAGCCGCCTTTTCTATTAAAAAGGCTTAAGCTGTTTAGCATAAGCGTTTTAAATATTTCAGATAAAAAAACTTATTAAAAATGCAAAAACTATTAAAAAATATAAACTTACGTATACTTTTTCTTTTATGCGCTTGCGAAAGCTGCTTCGACGGTCGAATGATTAAAAGAGCATATAAAAGACACATTAATTTAAAACGGTATTTCGACGAGCTTATTTATATAAATATTATTAAACCTTTTCGCAAAAGGTACGACGGCTTTACTTATTTTATTTATTTCTATTACGATAAAATAAAAGAGATCGAATGCTATAATATAAGGTATAAATTTAAAGCATTAAATAAATTTAAACTCTTTTAAACTTTTCGTCGAAAAAGGATTATGCGTTTTCGCATCGATAACGAAAGCGAATACGTCTTTCGGCGTTTTTAAGAATACTTAGCCGAAATAAGCGTTCGATTTAAACTTACCGTTTCGTATAATTTACAAATGAATAAAGCTGTCGAAAAGATCGAACGAATACTTTAAGATATTATAAAAACGCTTTTGCAAAGTTTTAAGTTCGATGCGAAATAATAGCCGGAACTGCTTTGCATTGCTATTTATTTTTACTTTCATCGCTTTTATAGCTTTATTAGCATGACTTCTTTTAAAGCTACGAATTTATATAAATTATTCGTTTCGCATTTACGTATTATCGGCTTTAAAACTTAATTTTTCGAAAGCAAAATTAAAAAGATAAAACCGTATATTAAACGGATCTCTTACGGAAAGCTAATTAAATACGAAAGTGATTACATTTATCGTATTTTAACGACCGACGGTCTTATTAAAAAAGCATATAGCGCGTATATAATTAAGCAGCTTTTAGCTTTTGCCGCTATCGAATAAATAAATTTTATAAAAGGATCATTTATTTTTTTATACTTTAACTCCGCTTTTTACTTTTTTAATTTTTATTTTTTAACGCTTTTAAAGCGCAAGACCGAAGGTTCGCTTAATATAAAGCTAAAATGCTTACGCTTTTCGCTTACCGTTAAAAACGAAAATTATTCGGCTCGAAAGCTTATCGCTTAAAATCTCCGATTTTTACTTTTTTAAAAAAACTCTTATATCTTCGATACTTTTGATCGCTTTTATTATCTTTCGATTCTTTTTCTTTTCTTTTCGTCTTTTAAAAGTACGTTTGATTTTATTCTTCGAATTCTTTTTTTTTCGCTAACTTTTTTTAAATTTTATCTTAAGCTTTATTAAAACTTTAATTTACTTAACTTAATCGCTTTTATAGCACTCTTAGCAAAGCAAACTTTAAAACCGAAAAAGAAACTCAAAGTTAAGCACGCCGAAAATAAAAATAGCTTTTATATTTAAGCTTTACTCGGTTTTATAGCAAAAATCACTTTCTCCGAAGCTAACTCTTTTAAACCTTTCGAACCGAAGACTTATAAATAAGCTATAGCCGATAGTAATCAAACGGCTTAATTAAAAGCTATAATCGAAAAACAGAAATCACTTTACGAAAATAATATTTAAGACTTTATCAACTTATTTACGACTTAGCGCGTCTTTCTCGATCGATAAGTATATAAATATAAGCGAAGACTTAACGGCTTTATAATCCGTCAAAAAGCACGCTAAGTCGTTAAAAGAAATCAATAAAAAAAAAGTATTAATTATATCGAGACTTTTGCTACGATCGTTAAGCTTATAAATTATAAAATGATTTTCGCTATCGCCGCTGCTTTAAATTAAAAGATCGATTAAATAAACGTTAAGACTGCGTTCTTATATAAGAAAGTTGCCGAATCCGTCTACGTAAAACAACTTACCGAGCTCGAAAACGAAATTAAAAAGATTTGCAAACTAAACCGCGCACTTTACGGACTTAAATAAGCTTTTCGCGTTTAATATAATACTTTATTCGAATTCTTTATCGAAATAAGATTTAAATTTTTCGGTATCGACGCAAGCGTTTTTTATAAAGAAAGAGTTATTATCGCTATTTACGTCGATAACTTACTTATCTTCGGCCGTGATTGCGCCGAAGTTAATAGATTTAAAGCTGCTTTATTTAAACGTTTTTAAATAATTGATCTCGAATTAATAACTTATTACTTAAGTATAATAATCACTCGAGATCGCGCTAATCGAACGCTTAATTTCGAACAACGAGCTTATATTAAGAAGATTATTTAAGACTTCGAAATAAAAGATTGTAATACTTACGGTATATTAATAAAGGTTTTTTTTAAAGTTTTAATTCTATTTCTATTAAAGTATTAAGCCTCTTTCGAGCTTCGTTACGAATATTAGCGACTTATCGATTCGCTTATATACGTTATATTAAGTTTTAAGCTCGATATTGTTTTTTTAATTTTTATAGTTAATCGTTTTGCTTTAAATCTAATTATAAAACATATAAAAGCAGTAAAACGCATCGTTCGCTATTTAAAAGAAACTATTCGTTACGAACTCGTTTACCGAAATGATTTAAGCGACTTGACCGGCTTTTTCGACGCGAATTAAAGTAGTTATTAATTAATACGCAAATTTATAAAAAGTTTTGTTTTTAACGTCGAAAGCGAAGCAATTAGCTAATCTTCGAAACGGCAACTTACCGTTGCTTTATCTTCGTGCGAATCCGAATTAATAGCCGAAACGGAAGCCGCTAAAAAAGCAATTTAGCTTTAACGCTTTTTAATCGAAATACTTTCGTAAAAAAAGACGGTTTTAGTTTTGATTTATTACGATAATTAAAAAGCGATCGCATTAATTAAAAATACTTAATTTTATTATTGAATTAAGTATATTTACCTTCGTTATATGTTTATTTAAAAAGCCGTACGAAATAACTTAATAAATTTAAAATAAGTCGCTATTGCAAATCAAGTCGCCGACGGTTTAATTAAGCTATTAGCTAAGCGATAGTTTAAAGAATTCAGAAAAGCGATTAAAGTATTAAAAGTTTAATATCACGTAATCAAAGCACTTTTATTATCGATTTATTTAACTTAACCTTTTTTAATTAAAAGTAGTTTTAAACGATAAAGATCGATTCTTTTTAATCATTTTATTTAATTATTAAAGTTTTAAAAGATTTGATCGTAGCGGCGCAAACTTAAACTAATATTTTATAAACTTATAAAATCCTTTTTCTTTTAAGATCTTTGCGACTAATAAGATATAAAAAACTAATTATAATCTATTTCTTTTTTTAATTATATACTTTATCACTTTACTCTTTTTAAATTATACTTCGAATAAAAAAGATCGCTAAGCGAACTGTACGTCTTAGCGACTTAGATTCTTTTAAATCCGATCGCGATAATCTTTTTCTTTTTGAAATCAAGATCGAAAAAGAGCTTCGCATTTGCATTAAAGCTTGTACGAGAATCATTAAAGCTAATAGCTTAGCACTCGTTAAAAAAGCTCGAAAAGACGCTTGCTTTCGGAAATATAATTTATAATAAAAAAAACGAAGATTTTAGTTCTTGCTTTACGACTTTTTTTTATAAAGCCTTTTTATCGGTGCCGACGAAGTCGGCAACGCTATTAAGCTAGATTAGCAAATAATCCCGGACTTAAAAGAATTATAATTAAATGCTATTATCGACGAGATAACGAGTTACTTGACTTTATTAACGATGAGTTTCGAGTATTATTAACTATATTACTTAATAAACAAAACTAATACCTTATACTAGATTTTTTTTTCTCGATTATTTTTTTATATCGATTGCAAAAAGCAAGTTAATAGCTATATTAAAATTAAAGATAATTATACTTTTTTTTAATTCGCTAAACTGCTTACGAAACGTAATAATAGACCGATCACTTTTCGTTTCGGCTAGTTCATTATAAAAACGGAAAAATAAGTTGATAATTAGTCGAAAAAGGAAAGCTTATAGCCGAACGATTACGCTTAAATAACTTAGCAATAAAAAAACAATAAGAAATTTAGTCTCGCGATTTACGATTGCAATTACTTTAATACCGATCTTAACGAAGTTTATAAGTCCGCGCTTTTCTTTTTATAAAAAGAATTTATTAAAATATGTCTTAGCTAATAAAAAGGTCTTAATAAAAAAGATCTCTGGATTTTCGGCTTAATTAATAGCAATCCAAACAATTAATACGTAACTTACACCGTTACTTAGCTACGTAATACGTTAAGCAATAAGAATTAAAAAAACTAGTTATTATCGGAAAACGAGCTTAAATAAAAAAAGGCAAAGAAAATCAATTAGTTTAATTTAAAACGGAAAATATAAATAAAAGCTGCTTTAATCTTACGCTAAGAATCCTTATCGGAAGTTAAGACTCGATCCTTTTAAGCTTTATCGCGCAAATCTTTTATTTCTCGAATAAAAAATAAACGCCGAAAATTCGACAAGCATTACGCAGCACCCTTTTCTATTAGCTAATAATGCTGTTAATCACCTTTCGGATCAATTAGCAAAAGAAAAAGATAACTCACTTGAAAAAAGAAAGCTCTTTTAAGTGCAATTAAATGAAAAGACGAAAACTAAAGATTAAGATGATCTTCTTTTTTTAAAAAACAAGCGAGCAATTAGATTAGTCTCTTAGTTTTTCTTTATAGTTAAGTTTTTCGGCCTTTATTGTTTTTCTTTGTAAAATACTCTTATGTTTTCTCTTGCTTTTCTTTTCGGATCCACTTTCAATAGAAGCCTTATTTATGAACTTTAATAAAAGTCTTTTTCATTTAAATAAGTCTTGAATAAAAGTGTCGGATATAATCAAGTGATAGACCTATCACGTGTCAAGACTTCTCTAGATGTATAAGTAAAAGGCTACTCTTTAAGTTCATCAGATAATCAATCAAGAATCTTTCTACTCATCTTCCTCCCCGTATTACCGTTCAATACTTTGCGTAGCGCGTAAGCGGAAAGACCGTCCGCCGTACGAGCGAAGCTTTTAATATAAAATGCTATCCGTTGTGCTTTTTTTAATTTTCTTAAATAAATAGCGTTTGAAAGTCATTTTCCGATCGAACTATACTTTAAGCTATCGTAATTTTAAAATAGCTTTTATCGTCGAAAGCTGCGCTTAAAAGCTTAAAGTGATATCGGTTTTATTTAGCTATAAGATTATTATATTTAAAGTAAAGTCTTCGTTTTTATAAAAAAAGTAGATTATTTTTATCTTTTTTAAAGCAAAAAAGATTTGATTTTTTACTTTATAAGCTAAAATGTTTTAAATATCCGTTGCGAAAAGAGTGATATTAAATATAAGTAAATATAATGCTTTATAAATGCAAATATTATTAGCGTATTTAAATCGCAATATCGTATCTTAATTAAAAAGTTCCGCGAAATATAATATATATAGAACGAAAGATAACGGTAATTTTTAAAGTATGCTGCATTTTACGTTATAATAGTCCGTAATTGCACTTTCGAAGCGTATTTAAACTTATCGATCGCTAAAGAAAAAGTAAATAAGCTTTAAAAAAGAAAAGGGCTAGCTTTGCTTATTTATACGCTTAAAAAGCCGACACTTAAGCAAAGCGTCGAAGGCCTTTTAAACGTTTAATATTATTATCGTAACAATCTTGCTTGCTAAGAAAGCTGCTTCGATATCGTAAATAAAGCAAATTACGAAGTTTATAGCAAATCGCTTAAATAAAGCTCCGCTGTATTAAAAGCTTAGAATGCTTAAAGTTAAAAAGGTTTAAGCAATTCGCTTAGCGATAATGCGCTTTAAGCCTTTAAATATATATAAAAAAAAGGCTATAAAGCGCTACGAGCGCATCGAAATCTTGTCTTTTTTGCTTACCTTAAGCATCATAGCTATTTCCGTTAGTTTTTAATAAGTCGAGAAAAAGCTATACTAAAAGCAAGCATTAAGCAAAGCGTAAATATAATATCGAATATATAATTAAGCTCTTTTTAAAAGCTTAATAATAATCCGGTCCGTATTTAACGAAGTGCTAATTACTTTTATAATGCTCCGTTTTACTTTTTTAAAAAAAACTATTAAGTTTTACAGCAAATGCTTCGTGCCGTTGTATTAAAGTTTTTTCGAAAAGTCATTTTTTGCGCTAAACCGGCTAAATATAATCCGTCGTAATAAGTCCGCTTTCTCTTTGATATCTTGCATAATGACCTTTTTATATATAAAAAAAAAAGATTTAAAGTTAATAATCAACTTATATTAATCGACCACTTTATATAAGTCTTTATCGTTTGCAACTTCGTTTAATATTTGCATTTAATAATCCTTTTTAGCTTTGCGTATAGCGTTGCGGAAGTGCTTAATTTCGTTCGTTAAAACGCGGTTAATAAAGTTTTAATGCGCTTTAATATATTCGTAATAAGCTCGTTTAACTTTCGAAGTCTATTAAAAAGCTATCTTGCTTATATTCCGGTAAAGTATACTAACGGCTTTAATCGCATCTTTAAAAATCTTTGCGAAAGCTAAAGCACTTTTTTTAATTTATACAAAGTCGTAAAAACTCGAAAGATCGAAAAAAGTGTTTATACCGTTGCGTATAAAGTTTTCGAACTTATTTATATCTTTATTCGTTATTTTTTTATAAAACTAGTTTATTAGCACGCGCTTTCGCCTTAAGATCGTAATAACTAAAGTCTAATAGTTTAAAGTGCTATACAAGTCTTTTTTTACTATCGTAATAGCGTACGGTATATTTAAAAAAGTAAAATCTAAAACGTAATCGAGCAAGTATATAAGTTCTTTTAGCACGCCGATAAAGTCTATGCCGCTCGCTATAAATTAATCCGCAAAATCTTTTTTTTAATAAGTGGTTCGAACTTTTAATTCGAATATCTCGTATTATATATTGAAGTCCTTTCTTATTAAGCACTTATAATTAAAAGTAAAGTATAAAACGTAATCGATAATCTTATTAATAATCGATTGTTTATAAGCGTTAAAGATAATATATTTATTAACGTCGATTTAAAGCATATCTTTACTTTAGACCGGTCGTCGTTGCTTTATATAAAGTTCAACTTTTTTACGAATATATATAAAGACTCGAAGCCTTTCGGCTTTAAAATTGTTTTTCGAAGTTCTTTATAAGTCTATTAAAAAGTAAATATTAAAAGCGAAGTGTATTTATATCTTTATATTAAAGTAAGTAATTAGTTTTTATACGTATATTACGTTTATCTTATGCTTATGCGTTAAAAAAAATATAATTTAGTAATTAAATATAAAGCGTCTTATATTAGCTTATCCGACGTATATATCGAGCTTAAACCGTATCGTATAACCGTAATCGATTCGTATTAATATACTACTTATTAAATAAATTAAAAAGTAAGTTCGTTTTTCGAATCCGCGTTCGCGTTCGCTAAAAGTAAGATCTTAAGCTTAACCTTAAGTTTCTATTTAATTACCTTATAGCTTCCTTAAGCTTTTAAGCGATTGCTAAAAATAAAGATAAAGATCGAAGTTATACGTTCGTATTCCGTTACTTTTTATCTTGCGACGCGCTTACGCGTTACAAAAGCTTTCGCTATATCGATGTTTATAATATCAATTGCTTTCGAGCTTTATGTTTAGCGTAATAGATATGCCGAAGTGTTTATATTAAGAGTGCTGCTATTAATAATAATAATAATAATGACGTTGCTTATAAAAGCTGCAAAAGTAAAGCATAAAGTATTATTACGTGCGTGCTTCTTTTTATAGTTTTTAGTATTAACTCGTCGGATAATCGCGAGCATTTTCTTTATAAATCGTATTAATTTACTGTCTTTTTTATACGAGATAGCAAAACAGTTTTAATACTCGGCCTCGAAAAGACTATAGCAATTCGCGCACTTCGCCGGCGTTATATAATCGCTATAAGCTAAGCCGTCGTGCTAATCGATTTTTTAATTGCATTTGCTATAGCGAAAGTATCGAGTACACTTAATAAGATTATAATAGCTTTAGCATTTTAAGTCGTGTTTCGTAATCTTATAATTCTTTTTAATTAGTTTAGCCGTATCTTTTATATTAAAAAAGCGAAAAGGCTTTACTTCTTTTAAAAAAAAGACGATTAAAGTTACGGGAACGTTAAAAGCTTTAAAGTCGACGCTTTTATCGCCGATTTTAATTTCGATTAGCGTTTATTTCGTTTATGCAACTACTTTATCGAAAACGAAGTCTTTAATTAATATTAATTTTAGCTCGCCGTTCTTATTAAAAACGTATATAAAATAAAAGATATAGCAAACCGCGTAATTATATTAAAGCTGCGGTATTTCGACTTTAATCGCGGATAAAAGACGCTTAACCGTTTCTTTTCTTTTTTAGTTAGTAAAAGTATTACTTGTTTATAAGTCTTTAATCAAGAGTGATTATTCGGTTTAAGTCGCGTATATTTCGATAATAAAGTCTACCGTAAAGTCGCGAAAAAAGTCGATTAACGCTTTGCGCAAAGCATACATAAAGATGCTAAAGTCGATTGCGCTTAGCTTCGTTTATGATTATAATAAAGATTCGAAGGTCGGGTTTTTCCGAGTATATAAAAGCTAACGATAGCGAAGCTTTATTCGAAGATAAGGTTTAATTAAGTCCGCTTTTTTTAACTAAAGCTTTAGCTTAAAGCTTAGCTTTTATTAAGGTCAAATCGACTTTCTTAGCCGCTGCTTTCGCAAAGTTAATAAAAAGAAGTAATAAAAGCGTTTTAATAAAAAATAAATAAAAAGATTCGTTACGAATGCGAATAAAAGCAAAGATCTCTTCGCCGGACTTAGCGTAAAAAGCAATAGTAATAAAGTTCGTAGATTTCTCGACAATTTTGCGAGTAATAGCTTTATCCGCTATACTTTAAATCGATGCGACGAATTTATCGTTCATTTCGAAATATTAAAAAATAATACGTTGCGTATCCGCTTTCTTTTTATTTAAAACTTTTATTTGCGCTTTTACTTTAACGTAATTAAAGTTATTAAGCTAATCTTTAATACTTATAATAAGCTTCAAAAGTACTTGATTATTTATATCTCGTTGCTCGTTTCGAAGACGTTTAATAAAGTTATAATAAAGTATTATTGCTTCGTTTAATCGAATAAAGTCGGCCGTAGTATTGCTTTAAAAGCGGCGGTTTAATATCTTACCTACTATGTTTTGAGCTACCGAGACGAAGTAGTAGTAGTAGTAGTATTCGTTTAACGTCCACGGATCGCTTTCTACGGCGAGTCTTGTGACCTCTTTAAAGGTATACAAACGTGCAGCTAGTCTTTATATACATAAGAGCACAAAACGCATATAGCGTAAAAGCAGATCTCGAAAGAATAGTACAAGTATAATAATGTTTCTTTTTATTGAAACGGTGTATAAAGAATATATTAAGCAAGCATACTAGCGGGTTTTTATAAAAGACCGAAGTCAATATCGTTTGCCGAAGCAAGCTACGCGAGTAGCTGAGTTTATAACGGAGCACTTAAGCTCGTTTAATATAAAGTAAAAAAAAGAAAAAAAAAAGAAAAATTATTAATAAAGAACTAAGAGCTAAATAAGTATAAGCCTTCGTAATAGTGCTTCGATATGCAAGATCGACCCGCTATTAATACCGAAAGCAGATTTTAAAATAGAACTTCGTGATTTTTAAAAGATTATAAAAGTCAATTAACGAAGCTTTAAAAGAGCGTATATAAGTTATCGCTTTTCGCAAAGTAAAAAGCGGAGTAAGTAGTCGTGTTCTTTTAAGCTATTGATTGAAAAAGCGTTAAGCCTTTTTATAAAAAGCAATGTATATCGAAGACTTGTTTTTTTAATAAAAGCAAGTAGTTTTCGCGTTTTCGTAGCGATACTTCCGGTAATACTACGCAAAGTCTTTATATTAAGTTCGCAACGCGAATAGTTTATATAATACGTACTTAAGTAAATATAGTTTTAATAAAGTTTTACTTGCGTACTTAAGACTTTAATCGCGATATTAAATAAAAAGCTTCGCTTTGCTCGCACTTTATTATTTATCTCGTGCTTAATCGATTAAAGTCTTAATAATAAACTTAATCTCGGACGCCGTAAGCTCGAAAGTAAGTTTCGATGCAAGCTTAAGTTTTGCTTTTTCGTCGGCGAGCTGATCCGCCGTTTCGTTGCTAGTAATACCGATATGTCTCGAAGCTTATTTAACGCTAACTTTCAATTGTTTTATTATTTCTTAAATGCGTAAGAACGCTTATTAAAAAGTAGCTAAAATAATGCTTCGTATATACTAGATTACGGACGTGCTATTTATGCATAGCTATATGCGATAATAAATAAAGTCTAATAAAGGCCGAATCGCGTGCTCGAGCGCCTTTTAAGCCTTTATTGCTTTCGTATTAAAGACGTACGATAAGTTATTAATAGCTCTTTTGCTTATAGTAATCTTTTTTTGTTTTTAATAAATAGCGTATCCGTACTCGACGTATTTATAACCGTCTTTATACTACTTTAAGCCGTTTAAAAAAAAAGTAATATCTCGGTTAATAAATTAAGCTTATTACTTTTTAAAGTCTTTAACGGCTTGCTTTTTTTTAACGCTTTAAATAAAGTCCGTACGGCATTTAATTAAAAAGTAAAAGTAAGCTAGCTTTAATCGTAAGTAAAAAGAAAGCAAAGCTTTTAGTTTTTATAGTTTTTTTTTAATCCGTTATCGAAAGCTTGCAATAAGACTTTTAATAATTATAAAAAAAAAGATGCGCTTTATTATCGAATAAGCTTCGTTAATTATTCGTAGCCGCAATGCTTACCGCACTTTAATCTCTTCGAGTGTTACTTCTTTAGAAAAGAGTCCGGCGTCTTTTAAAAAAGTAGTAATTAAAGCTATACGTTAAATAAAAAGAATACTTTTCGCCGCGTAAGCAATAATCTTATTAACCGTATCGATATGTCTTTTTAAGCTTTCGTTAACTTTTTTATTTAAGTTATCTTTAATCAAGTGTCGTAAAAGCTTCGTTCGTCTTTCGTATTAAGCTTCGATGCTATATAAAATCGATAGCAATACGCAAATGATCATTGCTTTGCGTAACGCGTAAGCGAGAAGACCGTCCGCCGTACGAGCGAAGCTTTTAATATAAAATGCTATCCGTCGTGCTTTTTTAGCTCTTTCGGATAAGTAGCGTTTAAAAGTTATTTTTCGATCGAATTATACTTTAAGTTATCGTAGCTTCGAAGTAGCTTTTATCGTCGAAGATTACGCTTAAAAGTTTAAAATAATATCGGTTTCGTTTAATTATAAAATAATTATATTTAAAATAAAGTCTTCGTTTTTATAAAAAAAGTAAATCATTTTTATTTTTTTTAAAGCGAAAAAGATCTAATTCTTTATTTTATAAGCTAAAATGTTTTAAATATCCGTCGCGAAAAAAGTGATATTAAATGCGAATAAATATAACGCTTTATAAATGCAAATATTATTAACGTATTCAAATCGTAATATCGTGTTTTAATTAAAAAGTTCCGCGAAGTATAGCATATACAAAACGAAAGATAACGGTGATCTTTAAAGTATATTGCATTTTACGTTATATCGATTCGTAATTGCATTTTCGAAGCGCATTTAAACTTATCGGTCGTTAAGAAAAAAGTGAATAAGCTTTAAAAAAAGAAAAGGCTAGCCTTGCTTATTTATACGCTTAAGAAGCCGGCGCTTAAGTAAAGCGTCGAAAGCCTTTTAAACGTTTAATATTATTATCGTAATAATCTTGCTTATTAAAAAAGCTGCTTTAATATCGTAAGTAAAGCAAGCTACGAAGTCTATAGCAAATCGCTTAAATAAAGCTCCGCTGTGCTAAAAGCTTAAAATGCTTAAAATTAAAAAAGTTTAAGTAATTCGCTTAGCGATAATACGCTTTAAACTTTTAAATATATAAAAGAAAAAAGCTATAAAGCGCTACGAGCGCACCGTAGTCTTATCTTTTTTGCTTACTTTAAGTATTATAGCTACTTCCGTTAGTTTTTAATAAGTAAAAAAAAAGCTATGCCGAAAGCAAGCATTAAATAAAGCGTAAATATAATATCGAATATACTATTAAACCCTTTTTAAAAGCTTAATAGTGATCCGGTTTATACTTAGCGAAGTGCTAGTTACTTTTATAATGCTTCGTTTTACTTTTTCGAAAAAAACGATTAAGTTTTATAACAAGTGTCTCGTGCTATCGTATTAAAGTTCTTTCGAAAGGTTATCTTTAGCGTTAAACTAGCCGAGTATAATCCGTCGTAATAAGTCCGCTTTCTTTTTAATATCTTATACAATAACCTTTTTGTATATAAAAAAAAAAGATTTAAAATTAATAATTAATTTATATTAGCCGACCACTTTATATAAGTCTTTATCGTTTGCAATTCCGTTTAATACTTGCATTTAATAATCTTTTTTAGCTTTGCGTATAGCGTTGCGAAAGTGCTTAGTTTTATCCGTTAAAACACAATTGATAAAGTTTTAACGCGCTTCGATATATTCGTAATAAGCTCGTTCAACTTTCGGAGTCTATTAAAAAGCTGTTTTACTTATATCCCGACAAAGTGTGTTAACAGCTTTAATTGCGTCTTTAAAGACCTTCGCGAAAGCTAAAGCATTTTATTTAATTTATATAAAATTATAAAAACTCGAAAGGTTCGAGAAAGTATTTATACCGTTGCGTATAAAGTCTTCGAACTTATTTATATCTTTATCCGCTATTTTCTTATAAAACTAATCTATCGGCACGCGCTTTCGTCTTAAGATCGTAATAATTAAAGTCTAATAATTTAAAGTGCTATGCAAGTCCTTTTTTATTATCGTAATAGCGTACGGTATATTTAAAAAAGTAAAGTTTAAAACGTAGCCGAGCTAGTATATAAATTCTTTTAGTACGCCGATAAAATTTATACCGCTCGCTATAAACTAATCCGCAAAATCTTTTTTTCGATAAGCGATCCGAACCTTTAGTTTAAATATCTTATATTGCATATTAAAGTCCTTTTTTATTAAGCACTTATAATTAAAAGTAAAATATAAGACGTAATCGATGACTTTATTAGTAATCGGTTATTTATAAGCGTTAAAGATAATATATTTATTAACGTCGATTTAAAGCATATCTTTGCTTTAAACTAGTCGTCGCTGCTTTATATAAAATCTAGCTTTTTTACGAATATATATAAAGACTTAAAGCTTTTCGGCTTCGAAGTTGTCTTTTAAAGTTCTTTATAAATCTATTAAAAAATAGATATTAAAAGCGAAGTATATTTGTATTTTTATATTAAAATATATAATTAGTTTTTATACGTATATTATATCTATCTTATGCTTGTACGCTAAAAAGAGTATAATCTAATGATTAAATGTAAAGCGTTTTATATTAGCTTATTCGACGTATATATCGAGCTTAAACCGTGTCGTATAATCGTAGCCGATTCGTATCAGTGTATTACTTATTAAATAAATTAAAAAATAAGTTCGTCTTTCGAGTCCGCGTCCGCGTTCGTTAAAAATAAAATCTTAAGCTTGACTTTGAGTTTCTATTTAATTATTTTATAACTTTTTTAAGCTTTTAAGCGATTGCTAAAAGTAAAGATAAAGATCGGGGTTATGCGTTTGTATTCCGTTATCTTTTATCTTATAACGCGCTTGCGCGTTATAAAGGCTTTCGCCGTATTAATATTTATAATATCAATTGCTTTCGAACTTTATATTTAACGCAATAAATGTGCCGAAGTATTTATATTAAAAATGCTATTGCTAGTAATAATAATAATAATAACGCTGCTTATAAAAGCTGCGGAAGTAAAATATAAAGTATTATTACGTGCGTGCTTTTCTTTATAGTTTTTAACGCTAACTCGTCGGATAGCCGCGAGCTTTTTTTTTATAAGCCGTATTAATTTGCCGTTTTTTTTATACGAAATAGCAAAGCAGTTTTAATACTCGGCTTCGAAAGGGCTATAGCAGTTCGCGCACTTCGCCGGCGCTATGCAATCGTTATAAGCTAGGCCGTTATACTAATCGATTTTTTAGCTGTATTTGCTATAACGAAAGTATCGAGTATACTTAATAAGGTTGCAATATCTTTAGCATTTTAAGTCGTGTTTTATAATTTTGTATTTCTTTTTAATTAATTTAACCGTATCTTTTATATTAAAAAAGCGAAAAGGCTTTACTTCTTTTAAAAAAGAGACGATTAAAGTTATAATAACGTTAAAAGCTTTAAAGTCGACGCTTTTATCGCCGATTTTAATTTCGATTAGCGTTTATTTCGTTTATGCAACTTCTTTATCGAAAACGAAGTCTTTAATTAGTATTAGTTTTAGCTCGCCGTTTTTATTAAAAACGTGTATAAAATAAAAGATATAGCAGACCGCGTAATTGTATTAAAGCTATAGTATTTCGATTTTAATCGCGGATAAAAAACGCTTAACCGTTTTTTTTCTTTTTTAGCTAATAAAAGTATTACGTATTTATAAGTCTTTAATTAAAAGTGACTATCTAGTTTAAATCGCGTGTATTTCGATAATAAAGTTTATTATAAAATCGCGAAAAAAGTCGATTAGCGTTTTGCGTAAAACATAAAGATGCTAAAGTCGATTGCGCTTAACTTCGTTTGTAATTATAACGAAGATTCGGAAATCGGGTTTTTTCGAGTATATAAAAGCTAACGATAATAAAGCTTTATTCGAAGATAAAGTTTAATTAGGTTTGCTCTTTTTAACTAAAGCTTTAGCTTAAAGCTTAGCTTTTATTAAGGTCAAATCGACTTTTTTAGCCGCTGCTTCCGCAAAGTTAGTAAGAAGAAGTAATAAAAGCGTCTTAATAAAAAGTAAATAAAAAGATTCGCTGCGAATACGAATAAAAGCAAAGATCTTTTCGCCGGATTTAGCGTAAAAAGCAATAATAATAAAGTTCGTAAATTTCTCGGCAATTTTACGAGCAATAGCTTTGTCCGCTATGCTTTAGATCGATACGATAAATTTATCATTTATTTCGAGGTATTAAAAGATAATACGTTGCGTATCCGATTTCTTTTTATTTAAAGCTTTTACTTACGCTTTTACTTTAGCGTAATTAAAAGTATCGGGCTAATCTTTAATACTTATAATAAGCTTCGGAAGTATTTGATTATTTATATCTCGTTGCTCGTTTTAAAGACATTTAATAAAGTTGTAGTAAAGTGTTATTGCTTCGTTTAGTCGAGTGAAGTCGGCCGTAATATTGCTTCGAAAGCGGCGGTTTAATATCTTATCTACTATTTTTCGAGCTATCGAAACGAAAGTAATTCGAAAAGAATAAAAGAGGTCTGAAACGTCAGAAAATGAAGTTGTTTGCAAGCTTGGACGGCAGGAAAAGGCCTTATCGAAGGATCCTTCAAATTCAAGAGATGATATAAAGGTGCTACCGAGACGAAAGCAGTTCGAAAAGAATAAAAGAGGTCTGAAACGTCAGAAAATAAAGTTGTTTGCAAGCTTAGACGGCAAGAAAAGGCCTTATTAAAAGATCTTTTAAATTCAAAAGATAATATAAAAGTGCAAACTCTTTTAAGCTTTTCGTCGAGAAAGGATTATGCGTTTTCGTATCGATAATAAAAGCGAATACGTTTTTCGGCGTTTTTAAAAACACTTAATCGAAACAAGCGTTCGATTTAAACCTGCTATTCCGTATAATTTACAAATAAATAAAGCTGCCGAAAAAATCGAGCGAACACTTTAAAATATTATAAAGACGCTTTTGCAAAGTTTTAAATTCGATGCGAAATAATAGCCGGAACTGCTTCGCATTACCGTTTATCTTTACTTTCATCGCTTTTATAACTTTATTAGCATAACTTCTTTTAAAGCTACGAACTTATATAAACCGTTCGTTTTGCACTTACGTATTATCGGCTTTAAAGCTTAGTTTTTCGAAAGCAAAATTAAAAAGACAAAATCGTATATTAAACGAGTCTTTTACGAAAGGCTAATTAAATACGAAAGTAATTATATTTATCGTATTTTAACGAACGACGGTCTTATTAAAGGAGCATATAGCGCGTATATAATTAAGCAGCTTTTAGCTTTTGCCGCTATTAAATAAATAGATTTTATAATAAGATCACTTACGTTTCCGTATTTTAATTCCGCTTTTTATCTTTTTGATTTTTACTTTTTAACGCTTTTAAAGCGCAAGACCGAAAGTTCGCTTAAGATAAAGCTAAAATGCTTACGCTTTTCGCTTACCGTTAAAAACGAAAACTATTTAGCTCGAAAGCTTATTGCTTAAGATCTCCGACCTTTACTTTTTTAAAAAAACCTTTATATCTTCGATACTTTTGATCGCTTTTATTATCTTTCGATTCCTTTTTCTTTTTTTTTATCTTTCGAAAGTATATTCGATTTTACTCTTCGAATTCTTTTTTTTTCGCTAATTCTTTTTAAACTTTATTTTAAACTTTATCGAGACTTTAACTCACTTGACTTAATCGCTTTTATAATACTTTTAGCAAAGCAAACTTTAAAACCGAAAAAGAAACTTAAGGTTAAGCACGCTAAAGATAAAGATAACTTTGATATTTAAGCTTTATTCGGTCTTATAGCAAAAATCACTTTTTTTAAAGCTAATTCTTTTAAACCTTTCGAACCGAAAACCTATAAACAAGCTATAGCCGATAATAATCGAACGGCTTAACTAAAAGCTATAGCCGTAAAATAAAAACCACTTTACGAAAATAATATTTAAGATTTTATCGATCTACTTACGATTTAACGCGTCTTTCTCGGTCGATAAATATATAAATATAAACGAAGACTTAATAGCTTTATAATTCGTTAAAAAGCTCGCTAAGTCGTTAAAAGAGATTAATAAAAAAAAAGTATTAATTATATCGAAACCTTTGCTACGGTCGTTAAGCTTATAAGTTATAAAATGATTTTCTTTATCGCCGCTGCTTTAAATTAAAAGATCGATTAAATAAACGTTATAATCGCGTTTTTATATAAAAAGATTACCGAATCCGTTTACGTAAAATCATTTATTAAGCTCGAAGACGAGATTAAAAAAGTTTGCAAATTAAACCGCGCATTTTACGGACTTAAGCAAGCCTTTCGCGTTTAATATAATACTTTATTCGAATTCTTTATCGAAATAAGATTTAAACCTTTCGGCATCGACGTAAGCGTTTTTTATAAAAAAAAAAAATTATTATCGTTATTTACGTCGATAACTTACTTATTTTCGGCCGTAATCGCGCCGAAATCAATAAATTTAAAGCTGCTTTATTTTAACGTTTTTAAATGATTAATCTCGAATTAATAGCTTATTACTTAAGCATAATAGTTACTCGAGATCGCGTTAATTAAACACTTAATTTCGGATAACGAGCTTATATCGAGAAAATTATTTAAGATTTTAGAATAAAAGATTGCAATACTTACGATATATCGATAAAAGTTTTTTTTAAAGTCTTAATCTTATTTTTATTAAAATATCAAGCTCTTTTCGAGCTTCGTTGCGAATACTAACGATTTATCGGTTCGCTTATATACGCTATGCTAAGTTTTAAGCTCGATATTGCTTTTCTAATTTTATAATTAATCGTTTTGCTTTAAATTCAATTATAAAATATATAAAAGCAGCGAAACGTATCGTTCGCTATTTAAAAGAAATTATTCGCTACGAACTCGTTTATCGAAAAGATTTAAACGACTTAATCGGCTTTTCCGACGCGGATTAAAGTAATTGTTAATTAATACGTAAATTTATAAAAGGTTTTATTTTTAACGTCGAAAGCGAAGCAATTAATTAATCTTCGAAATAGCAACTTACCGTTGCTTTATTTTCGTGCAAATCCGAATTGATAGCCGAAACGAAAGCCGTTAAAAAAGCAATTTAGCTTTAGCGCTTCTTAATCGAAATACTTTCGCAAAAAAAAAACGGTTTTAATCTTAATCTATTGCGATAATTAAAAAGCGATCGCATTAATTAAGAATACTTAATTTTATTATCGAACTAAGCATATTTACTTTCGTTATATATTTATTTAAAAAGCCGTACGAAATAGCTTAATAGATTTAAAACAAGTCGCTATTGCAAATCAAATCGCCGACGGTTTAATTAAGCTATTAGCTAAGCGATAGTTTAAAAAGTTTAAAAAAGCGATTAAAGTGCTGAAAGTTTAATATTACGTAATTAAAGCACTTTTATTACCGACTTATTTAACTTAGCTTTTTTTTTTAATTAAAAGTGGTTTTAAACGATAAAGATCGATTCTTTTTAATTACTTTATTCAATTATTAAAGTTTTAAAAGATTTAATCGTAGCGGCGCAAACTTAAACTAATATTCTTATAAACTTATAAAATCCTTTTTCTTTTAAGATCTTTGCGATCGATAAAACATAAAAAACTAATTATAATCTACTTTTTTTTTTAAATATATATATTTTATCATTTTATTCTTTTTAAATTATGCTTCGAATAAAAAAGATCGCTAAGCGAATTATACGTTTTAATGATTTAAACTCTTTTAAATCCGATCGCGATAATCTTTTTCTTTTCGAAATCAAGATCGATAAAAAGCTTCGCACTTGTATTAAAGCTCGTATAAAAATCATTAAAGCTAATAGCTTAGCACTCGTTAAAAAAGCTCGAAAAAACGCTTGCTTTCGGAAACATAATCTATAATAAAGAAAACGAAGACTTTAGTTCTTATTTTACGATTTCTTTTTATAAAGCTTTTTTATCGGTGCCGACGAAGTCGGCAACGCTATTAAGCTAGATTAATAAATAATCTCGAATTTAAAAAAATTATAATCGGATGCTATTATTAATAAGATAGCGGGTTATTTGATTTTGCTAACGATAAATTTCGAGTATTATTAACTATATTACTTAATAAACAAAACTAGCACTTTATATTAAATTCTTTTTTCTCGACCATTTTTTTATATCGATTGCAAAAAGCAAATTAATAGCTATATTAAGATTAAAGATAATTATACTTTTTTTTAATTCGCTAAACTGCTTACGAAACGTAATAATAAACCGGCCACTTTTCGTTTCGGCTAGTTTATTACAAAGACGGAAAGATAAGTTAGTAATTAACCGAAAGAAGAAGGTTTATAACCGAACGATTACGCTTAAGCAGCTTAGCAATAAAAAAACGATAAGAAATTTAGTTTTGCGATTTATCATTGCAATTACTTTAATGCCGATCTTAACGAAATTTATAAATCCGCGCTTTTTTCTTTACAAAAAAAATTTATTAAAATATATCTTAACTAATAGAAAGGCTTTAATAAAAAAGATCTTTAGATTTTCGGCTTAATTAACGGCAATCTAAACAATTAATACGTAATTTACACCGCTACTTAGCTACGTAATATATTAAGTAATAAAAATTAAAAAAACTAGCTATTATCGGAAAACGAGCTTAAATAAAAAAAAGCAAAGAATAACAATTGATTTAATTTAAGACGGAAAATATAAACAAAAGCTGCTTTAATCTTACGTTAAAAATCTTTATCGAAAATCAAGACTCGATCTTTTTAAGCTTTATCGCGCAGATCTTTTATTTTTCGAATAAAAAATAACGCCGAAAATTCGATAAGCATTACGCAGCACTTTTTTTATCAGTTAATAATGCTGCTAATTACCTTTCGGATTAATTAGCAAAAGAAAAAGATAGCTTACTTAAAAAAAGAAAGCTCTTTTAAATGCAATTAAATGAAAAGACGAAAACTAAAGATTAAGATAATCTTTTTTTTTAAAAAAACAAGCGAGCAATTAAATTAGTCTTTTAGTTTTTTCTTTTATAATTAAGTTTTTCGGCCTTTGCTGTTTTTCTTTATAAAATACTTTTATATCCTTTTTTGTTTTTCTTTTCGGATCTACTTTTAATAAGAGCCTTATTTATAAACTTCAATAAAAGTCTTTTTCATTTTGATAAGTCTTAAGTAAGAGTGTCGGATATGATCAAGTGATAGACTTATTACGTATCAAGACCTTTTTAGATGTATAAGTAAAAGGCTATTCTTTAAGTTCATCAGATAATAATAAAGAATCTTTTTATTTATCTTCTTTTCCGTATTACCGTTCAACACGGATAACGAAAGACGCTACTTTTAAACCGTTAAAATTAAAAAGATATTAAAATAAATCAAGTGCAAAGATATTTCGAAAGCTCGAACTTTTATTAAGATCGTAGTTTATTATCGAATTTAAATTAAAAACTCTTTTACGATTGCTACTTTAATTTACGCAACGATAAAAAAAAAGTCGAATTCGAATAATTAAAACCTTAATAAAAAGCGATAAAGCTGTTAAAAAAAGCTTTACTCTTTGCTTTTGCTTTTATTAAGATTAATTATAATAAAAAAAGAAAAAAAATCTACTTGATAATAAACGTTAATTTTAAAAGATAAAAAATAGTACTACAATAAAAAGACTCCGATAAAAAGCGATATCTTATTAAATTCGAAAGTAGTCTTTAAAACCTTATTAAAAGCAAGTACGACGCGATTAAGCGAGAATGCCGCAATGCTTTAAAAGTTATAAAAAAGATAAAAAGCGAACTATACGAAGTTTATTTTATTTTAAAAACCGACGCTAAAGTATTAATTAATTGACTTAACGGATCAGCGAGCGACTTATTAAGAACTTTCGTTACGAACTAAATTACGTAAATAAAACTAATAAACTTCGAAGTCAAGTATATTTTTAAAATTAAAAACACGATAGCAAACGGTCTTTTTAAAAGAAAAAAAGGGTATCTTTTAAATATTAAAGAAAAAAAAAGAAGATATTAACGATTAAGTTATTAACGAGCTAAGCATTATTTTAGTATTCTCGATTAAACGATTCGTAAATTATAATTCACGAGCTAAAAAAAAAGTTTTAAAATACGATTACTCTCTCGAATTTAAACTTATAACTTAATTCTTTATTACTTTTAAACGCTTTCTTTCGATTAAGACTTACGATTTCTAAAAGTTTAAAAATAAAACACTTAATTACTTAATCAAAGATAATTACTTTTATAAGCGAGCAAACAATTCTTATTCGATTAAGTTAGTTATCGACGGAACTTAAAGACGCTATATTATTATTTCTAACGCTTACCGAGAATCCGAACACCTTTACATCATCTTTTAAATTTAAAGGATCCTTTGATAAGGCCTTTTCCTGCCGTTTAAGCTTGCAAACAACTTCATTTTCTAACGTTTCAGACCTCTTTTATTCTTTTCGAACTACCTTCGTCTCGATAGCTCGAAAAATAGTAAGTAAAATACTAAACCGCCGCTTTTAAAGCAATACTACGGCCGACTTTACTCGACCAAACGAAGCAATAACACTTTATTATAACCTTATTAAACGTCTTCGAAACGAGCAACGAAATATAAATAATCAAATACCTTCGAAGCTTATTATAAGTATTAAAGACTAGCTCGATAATTCTAATTACGCTAAAGTAAAAGCGCAAGTAAAAGCTTTAAATAAAAAGAAAGCGGATACGCAACGTATTATTTTTCAATACTTCGAAATAAACGATAAATTCGTCGCATTAATCTAAAGCATAGCGGATAAAGCTATTACCCGTAAAATTGCCGAGAAATCTACGAACTTTATTATTATTACTCTTTACGTTAGTAGTAGTAGTAATAGTAGTATTCGTTTAACGTCCACGGGTCGCTTTCTATAGCGAGTCCTATGACCTCCTTAAAGGTATACAAACGTACAGCTAGTCTTTATATACATAAAAGCATAAAACGCATATAGCGTAAAAGCAAATCTCGAGAGAATAGTACAAGTATAATAATGTTTCTTTTTATTAAAACGATATATAAAAAATATATCGAGCAAATATATAAGCGGATTTTTATAAAAGACCGAAGTTAATATCGTTTATCGAAGCAAGCTACGCGGGTAGCTGAGTTTATAACGAAGCACTTAAGCTCGTCTAGTATAAAGTAAAGAAAAGAAAAGAAAAAAAAAATATTAATAATCAATTAAAAGCTAAATGAATATAAGCTTTCGTAATAATGCTTCGATATGCAAGATCGATCCGCTATTAATACCGAAAGCAGATTTTAAAATAAAACTCCGTGACTTTTAAAAAACTATAAAAGTCAATTAGCGAAGCTTCAAAAAAGCGTATATAAGCTATCGCTTTTCGCAAAGTAAAAAGCGGAATAAGTAGTCGTGTTTTTTTAAGCTATCGATTAAAAAAGCGTTAAGCCTTTTTATAAAAGGCAATATATATTAAAGACTTATCTTTCCGACAAAAGCAAGTAGTTTTCGCGTCTTCGTAGCGATACTTTCGATGATATTACGCAAAGTCTTTATGCTAAGTTCGTAACGCGAGTAATTTATATAATACGTACTTAAGCAAATGTAGTTTTAGCGGAGCTTTACTTGCGTACTCGAGACTTTAATCGCGATATTAAATAAAAAGCTTCGCTTTACTCGCACTTTATTATTTGTCTCGTGCTTAATCGATTAAAGTTTTAATAATAAACTTGATTTTAAACGCCGTAAGCTCGGAAATGAGTCTTAATGTAAGTTTAAGCTTTGCTTTTTCGTCGGCGAGCCGATCCGTCGTTTCGTTATTAATAATGCCGATGTATTTTAAAGCTTATTTAACGCTGATTTTCAATTGTTTTATTACTTTTTAAATGCGCAAAAACGCTTATTAAGAAGTAGCCGAAGCAATGCTTCGTATGCATTAGATTACGGACGTGTTATTTATGCATAGCTATATATAATAATAAATAAGGTTTAGTAAAGGCCGAATCGCGTGCTAGAGCGCTTTTTAAGCTTTTATTACTTTTGCGTTAAAGATATGCGATAAGTTATTAATAGCTTTTTTATTTATAATAATCTTCTTTTGTTTTTAATAAATAGCGTATCCGTATTCGACGTATCTATGCTCGTCTTTGTATTGCTTTAAGCCGTTTAAGAAGAAGGTGATGTTTCGGTCGGTAAGTTAAGCTTATTACTTTTTAAAGTTTTTAACGGCTTGCTTTTTCTTAACGCTTTAAATAAAATTCGTGCGGCATCTAATTGAAAAGTGAAAATGAATTAGCTTTGGTCGTAAACAAAAAGAAAGCATAGCTTTTAGTTTTTATAATTTTGTTTTGATCTGTTATCGAAAGCTTATAATAAGACTTTTAATAATTATAAAAAGAAAGATGCGTTTTATTATCAAGTAAGCTTTATCAATTATTCGTAGCCGTAATGCTTATCGCACTTTAATCTCTTTAAGTGCTATTTCTTCGAAAGAAAGTCCGGCGTCTTTTAAAAAGATAGTAATTAAAACCGTACGTTAAATAAGAAAAACACTTTTCGCCGCGTAAGTAATGATCTTATTAACCGTATCGATATATCTTTTTAAGCTCGCGTTAACTTTTTTATTTAAATTATTTTTAATTAAGTATCGTAAAAGCTTCGTTCGTTTTTCGTATTAAGTTTCGGTGCCGTATAAAATCGATAGCAATACGTAAGTGATCATTGCTTTACGTAACGCGTAAGCGAAAGAACCGTCCGCCGTGCGAGCGAAGCTTTTAATATAAAATGCTATTCGTCGTGCTTTTTTAGCTTTTTCGGATAAATAGCGTTTAAAAATCATCTTTCGATCGAACTATACTAGGCTGCTCCATGGGGTGGGGGCCCCACGGGGTTTTCCTCCCCATTCGCCCCATGGGGCCTTGGCCGATGGGGGATTTTTTTTTTAAAGCCCCATGGGGAGGATTTTTTTAAGTGAAATTACCCACGGGGGATGGGGAAACCCCATGGGTTTAAAGTGGGGCTAGTTATAAGTCACGTTACTTGAAAAGATTTAACTTGCACGTGCTTGCCGAGCTCTTGAATTAAAGCTACGTATATTATATATATATATATATAATTGCAGTTGCTTTTTTCTTATTTTTCTTTCTGAAATAATCAAACCTTTTTTATTAATTTTATTAATGAATTACTTTATGCTTTATTATATTTATTTTCGCTATTATAATAAATTAATCGATTAATGAATCGATGAGTACATCTATTAATAAATCGATTAATAAATGAGATTAGTAAATGAGATTAGTAAAAGTTATTAGTAAATATAATAATTAAATGTGATTAGTAAATGTGATTAGTAAATATAATTAGTAAATGTGATTAGTAAATGTGATTAGTAAATATGATTAATAAATATAATTAGTAAATATAATTAATAAATCGATTATGAAAAATAAAATAAAAGTTAATAAAGGTTAATATAAGTTAATTCAAGTCAATACAAATTAGTACAAGTTAATACGGGTCGATACAGGTCGATACAGGTCAATACAAGTCAATTCGTATAGCTATGGGCTATTCAAGGAAGGGGTTGTCGGTTAGTAAATGTGATTAGTAAATGTGATTAGTAAATGTGATTAGTAAATGTGATTAGTAAATGTGATTAGTAAATATAATTAGTAAATGTGATTAGTAAATGTGATTAGTAAATATGATTAATAAATATAATTAGTAAATATAATTAATAAATCGATTATGAAAAATAAAATATAAGTTAATAAAGGTTAATATAAGTTAATTCAAGTCAATACAAATTAGTACAAGTTAATACGGGTCGATACAGGTCGATACAGGTCAATACAAGTCAATTCGTATAGCTAAGGGCTATTCAGGGAAGAGGGTTGTCGGTTAGTAAATGTGATTAGTAAATGTGATTAGTAAATGTGATTAGTAAATGTGATTAGTAAATGTGATTAGTAAATGTAATTAGTAAATGTAATTAGTAAATGTGATTAATAAATGTGATTAAGAAATATAATAAATAAATATAATTAGTAAATATGATTAATAAATCGATTATTAAATATAAAATACAAGTTCATAAAGGTTAATATAAGTTAATATAAGTTAATTCAAGTCAATACAAGTTCGTATAAGTTAATACGAGTCGATACAGGTCTATACAGGTCAATACAAGTCAATTCGTATAGCTAAGGGCTATTCAGGGAAGGGGTTGTCGGTTAGTAAATGTGATTAGTAAAAGTGATTAGTAAATATGATTAGTAAATGTGATTAGTAAATGTGATTAGTAAATGTGATTAGTAAATGTGATTAGTAAATATGATTAGTAAATGTGATTAGTAAATGTAATTAGTAAATATAGTTAATATATATAATTAATCAATCGATTATTAAATATAAAATACAAGTTAATAAAGGTTAATATAAATTAACATAAGTTAATTCAGGTTAATACAGGTCAGTACAAGTTAATACGGGTTGATACAAGTCGATACAGGTTAATACAAGTCAATTCGTATAGCTAAAGGCTATTCAAGGAAGGGGAGGGGGGGGGGGGGGGGGGTATAATTCGCGTAATCTTATTGCTACTTGATTGTTAAAGCGCTGATATCGTTATAGCAATGCTTTGACCTTCAACTTAATTAATAATGAATCTATAATTATACTTCTTTTAAGATTTTCTATTTTTATTATATACTTTTAATACAGGTTAATATAAGTCAGGTCGATACAGGTCAATACAAGTCAATACGTATAGCTAAGGGCTATTTAAGGAGGGGGTTGTCGGTACTTATTTGCAAGTGCTTAATACAAGTAAATACAGATCAATATAAGTAATACAGATTAATACAGGTCAATACGTATAGCTAGAGGCTATTGAAAGGGGCGGGGGGGGGGGGGGGGGGGGGGTGCAAATAACTAGCGTATTGTATTGCTACTTCGATTAGTAAATCGATTAGTAAATCGATTAGTAAATCGATTAGTAAATCGATCAGTAAATATGAAACGCAAGTCAATACGGATTAATACAAGTCAATACAAGTAATACAGATTAATATAAGTTAATACGTATAGCCAAGGGCTATTCAAGAGAAGGGGAAGGGGGGGGAAAAGGGGGGGGGGGGGGTATGAACCGCGTGATTGTATTGCTATTTAGTTATTACAGCGTTGCACTGCTGCAGCCGCTACTATCGTTATAGCAATACTTTGACCTTTAATTCAATAAGTAACGAACCGATAATTATTCTTCTTTTAAGGTTTTTTATTTTAATTATACTTTACGATATACGAAACATTAACTTTAACTTATATTCGCTGATTTGTCGGTCGCAAATTGATTAATCCTTTAAAGTCTTATCAATTGCAATAAGGAGGGAGGGGGGAGAGTGCAAATAACTGGCGTATTATATTGTTACTTCGATTAGTAAATCGATTAGTAAATCGATTAATAAATGTGAAATGCAGGTCAATACGGATTAATACAAGTCAATACAAGTAATACAGATTAATATAAGTTAATACGTATAGCTAAGGGCTATTCAAGAAAGGGGGAAAGAGGAGGGAGGAAGGAGGGGTATGAATCGCGTGATTGTATTGCTATTTAATTATTACAGCGCTGCACTGCTGCAGCCGCTACTATCGTTATAGCAATACTTTGACCTTTAATTCAGTAAGTAAAGAACCGATAACTATTCTTCTTTTAAGGTTTTTTATTTTAATTATACTTTACGATATACGAAATATTAACTTTAATTTATAATCGCTGATTTGTCGGTCGCAAATTGATTAATCCTTTAAAGTCTTATCAATTGCAATAAGGAGGGAGGGGGGAGAATGCAAATAACTGGCGTATTGTATTGTTACTTCGATTAGTAAATCGATTAATAAATGTGAAATGCAAGTTAATACGGATTAATACAAGTCAATACAAATAATACAGATTAATATAAGTTAATACGTATAGCTAAGGGCAATTCAAAAGAAGGGGAAGGGGGGGAAAAGGGGGGGGGGGGTATGAATCGCGTGATTGTATTGCTATTTAGTTATTAGAGCGTTGCACTGCTGCAGCCGCTGCTATCGTTATAGCAATACTTTGACCTTTAATTCAGTAAGTAACGAACCGATAATTATTCTTCTTTTAAGGTTTTTTATTTTAATTATACTTTACGATATACGAAACATTAACTTTAACTTATATTCGCTGATTTGTCGGTCGCAAATTAATTAATCCTTTAAAGTCTTATCAATTGCAATAAAGGGGAAAAGGGGGGGGGGGGGGGGGGGGGGGGGGGGGGGTGCAAATAACTGGCGTATTGTATTGCTACTTCGATTAGTAAATCGATTAGTAAATCGATTAGTAAATGTGAAATGCAGGTCAATACGGATTAATACAAGTCAATACAAGTAATACAGATTAATATAAGTTAATACGTATAGCTAAGGGCTATTCAGGAAAGGGGGAAAGAAGGGGGAGGAAGGGGGGGTATGAATCGCGTGATTGTATTGCTATTTAATTATTACAGCGCTGCACTGCTGCAGCCGCTACTTTCGTTATAGCAATACTTTGACCTTTAATTCAGTAAGTAACGAACCGATAATTATTCTTCTTTTAAGGTTTTTTATTTTAATTATACTTTACGATATACGAAACATTAACTTTAACTTATAATCGCTGATTTGTCGGTCGCAAATTGATTAATCCTTTAAAGTCTTATCAATTGCAATAGAGGGAGGGAAGGGGGTGCAAATAACTGGCGTATTATATTGCTACTTCGATTAGTAAATCGATTAGTAAATCGATTAGTAAATCGATAAGTGAATGTGAAATACGAGTCAATACAAGTCAATACAAGTTAATGCAAGTTAATAAAGGTCAATATAAATTAATACAAATCAATATAAGTAAATACAAGTCAATACAAGTAATACAAATTAATACAGGTGAATGCGCATGGCCAGGGGCTACTCAAGAAGAGGGGGGGATATGATTCGAGTAATCGTATTGCTATTTCGATCAATAGATAGATCAGTAAATCAATTAGTAAATCGATGAATAAATCGATTAATAAATGTGAAATACAGATAAATATAAATAAATACAAGTTAATACAAGTTAATACAAGTAATACAGATTAATATAGGTGAATGCATATAACTAAGGGCTACTTAAGATGGGGGAGGTGATTCGCGTAATCGTGTTGCTACTCCGATTAATCAATCGATTAATAAATCGATTAGTAAATCGATAAGTAAATGTGAAATACAAGTTAATATAAGTTAATACAGATCAATATAAATTAATACAAGTTAATACAAGTTAATACAAGTTAATACAAGTAATACAGATTAATATAAGTGAATGCGTATAGCTAAAGGCTACTTAAGATGGGGGAGGTGATTCGCGTAATCGTGTTGCTACTCCGATTAATCAATCGATTAATAAATCGATTAGTAAATCGATGAGTGAATGTGAAATACAAGTTAATATAAGTTAATACAGATCAATATAAATTAATACAAGTTAATACAAGTCAATACAAGTAATACAAATTAATATGAGTGAATGCGTATAGCTAAGTGCTACTTAAGAGGGGGGGATATGATTCGAGTAATTGTATTGCTATTCCGATCAATAAATCAATTAGTAAATCGATGAGTGAATGTGAAATACAAGTTAATATATGTTAATACAGATCAATATAAATTAATACAAGTTAATACAAGTCAATACAAGTAATACAGATTAATACAAGTGAATGCGTATAGTTAAGTGCTACTTAAGAAGAGGGGGATATGATTCGAGTAATTGTATTGCTATTCCGATCAATAAATCAATTAGTAAATCGATGAGTGAATATGAAATACAAGTTAATATAAGTCAATACAGATCAATATAAATTAATACAAGTTAATACAAGTCAATACAAGTAATACAGATTAATATAAGTGAATGCGTATAGCTAAAGGCTACTTAAGATAGGGGAGGTGATTCGAGTAATTGTATTGCTATTCCGATCAATAAATCAATTAGTAAATCGATGAGTGAATATGAAATACAAGTTAATATAAGTTAATACAGATCAATATAAATTAATACAAGTTAATACAAGTCAATACAAGTAATACAGATTAATACAAGTGAATGCGTATAGCTAAGAGCTACTCAAGAGGAGGGGGATATGATTCGAGTAATTGTATTGCTATTCCGATCAATAAATCAATTAGTAAATCGATTAGTAAATCGATTAGTAAATATGAAATACAAGTCAATACAGGTCAATACGTATAGCTAACTTCTAAGGGCGACTCAGGGAAAGGATAAGAGGGGTAAGACGGGGTAAGATTCGCGTAATCTTATTGCTAACTGATTATTAAAGCGCTGATATCGTCATAGCAATGCTTTGACTTTCAATTTAACTAATAATAAATTTATTATTATATTTCTTTTCAGGTTTTTATCTTTATTATAGACTTTTAATACAGGTGAATGCAAGTGAATACAAGTGAATACAAGTCAATACAAGTCAATTCGTATAGCTAAGGGCTATCCAGGGAGAGGGGGGGGGGGGGGGGGGAGGGGGTAGGATTCGCGTAATCTTATTGCCACTTGATTGTCAAAGCGCTGACATCGTCATAGCAGTGCTTTAACGTTCAATTTAATTAATAATAAATCTATTATTATATTTCTTTTCAGGTTTTTATCTTTATTATAGACTTTTAATACAGGTGAATGCAAGTGAATACAAGTGAATACAAGTCAATACAAGTCAATTCGTATAGCTAAGGGCTATTCAGGGAGAGGGGGAGGGAGGGGGTAGAATTCGCGTAATCTTATTGCCACTTGATTGTCAAAGCGCTGACATCGTCATAGCAGTGCTTTAACGTTTAATTTAACTAATAATAAATCTATTATTATATTTCTTTTCAGGTTTTTATCTTTATTATAGACTTTTAATACAAGTGAATGCAAGTGAATACAAGTGAATACAAGTCAATACAAGTTACTTCGTATAGCTAAGGGCTATTCAGGGAGAGAGGGGGGGGGGGGGGGGGTAGGATTCGCGTAATCTTATTGCCACTTGATTGTCAAAGCGCTGACATCGTCATAGCAGTGCTTTAACGTTCAATTTAACTAATAATAAATCTATTATTATATTTCTTTTCAGGTTTTTATCTTTATTATAGACTTTTAATACAGGTGAATGCAAGTGAATACAAGTGAATACAAGTCAATACAAGTCAATTCGTATAGCTAAGGGCTATTCAAGGAGAGGGGGGGGGGGGGGGGGTAGGATTCGCGTAATCTTATTGCCACTTGATTGTCAAAGCGCTGACATCGTCATAGCAATGCTTTGACCTTTTCTTTAATTAGTAAGACACCGATAATTTTACTTTTTTTTAAGTTCTTTATTTTTAATATACTTTGCGATATACGAAATACTAACTTTAAATTATCTTCGCTGATTTGCCGATCGCAAATTGATTAAAGGTTTAAATTTTCTATTGAAATGTGATTAGTAAATATGATTAGTAAATATGATTAGTAAATATGATTAGTAAATGATTAGTAAATATGATTAGTAAATGTGATTAGTAAATATGATTAGTAAATGTGATTAGTAAATATGATTAGTAAATCGATTAGTAAATCTGTTATAAATGCAGTCTGGCCTTGCACGTGCTCTTTTACACCTGTTTAGTAAGCTCCTTTGCGCTTAAGCTATTAAGCGAAGCTGCGTGCTATATATATTTATATAGTATAATTGCTCTTTTGTTCTTTTGTTCTTTTAAATAAATTAAATACTATTATCGCTACCTTATGAATTTGTGTTTTACTTACTTAAGTATACTTTATTTATTATTTTAAAATCGATTAATCAATCGATTAGTAAATTAATTAGTAAATATAATTAGTAGATGTGATTAGTAAATGTGATTAGTAAATCGATTATTAAATATGATTAGTAAATGTGATTAGTAAATGTGATTAGTAAATCGATTAGTAAATATGATTAGTAAATCGATTAGTAAATATGATTAGTAAATGTGATTAGTAAATATGATTAGTAAATGTGATTAACAAATATGATTAGTAAATGTGATTAGTAAATATGATTAGTAAATGTGATTAGTAAATCGATTAGTAAATATGATTAGTAAATGTGATTAGTAAATCGATTAGTAAATATGATTAGTAAATCGATTAATAAATATTATTAGTAAATGTGATTAGTAAATATGATTAGTAAATCGATTAGTAAATATGATTAGTAAATGTGATTAGTAAATATGATTAGTAAATGTGATTAACAAATATGATTAGTAAATGTGATTAGTAAATATGATTAGTAAATGTGATTAGTAAATCGATTAGTAAATATGATTAGTAAATGTGATTAGTAAATCGATTAGTAAATATGATTAGTAAATCGATTAATAAATATTATTAGTAAATGTGATTAGTAAATATGATTAGTAAATCGATTAGTAAATATGATTAGTAAATGTGATTAGTAAATATGATTAGTAAATGTGATTAACAAATATGATTAGTAAATGTGATTAGTAAATATGATTAGTAAATGTGATTAGTAAATCGATTAGTAAATATGATTAGTAAATGTGATTAGTAAATCGATTAGTAAATATGATTAGTAAATCGATTAATAAATATTATTAGTAAATGTGATTAGTAAATATGATTAGTAAATCGATTAGTAAATATAATTAGTAAACGTGATTAGTATATATAATTAATAAATGTGATTAGTAAATATGATTAGTAAATGGGATTAGTAAATCGATTAGTAAATATGATTAGTAAATCGATTGGTATATATGATTTTCTTAAGCTATTAGGCGAGGCCACGTGATATGAATATATATATATAGAGAAACCCCATGGGGAAACCCCACCCCCCATGGGGTTTCCCCATGGGGAAGGCCGATTTTTGTACCCCCCGTGGGTTCCCCCGTGGGGAGGACTCGAATTTCCATGGGGCCCCATGGGGCCCCATGGAGCAGCCTAAACTATACTTTAAGCTATCGTAGCTTCGAGATAGCTTTTATCGTCGAAGGTTGCGCTTAAAAGCTTAAAGTGATATCGGTCTCGTTTAATTATAAGATAATTATATTTAAAACAAAGTCTTCGTTTTTATAAAAAAAGTAAATCATTTTTATCTTTTCTAAAGCGAAAAAGATTTAATTCTTTTTTTTATAAGCTAAAATGTTTTAAATATTTATCGCGAAAAAAGTAATATTAAATATAAATAAGTATAACGCTTTGTAAATGCAAATGTTATTAGCGTATTTAAATCGCAATATCGTATTTTAATTAAAAAGTTCCGCGAAGTATAATATATATAAAACGAAAGATAGCGATGATTTTTAAAATGTATTATATTTTATATTATATCGATCCGTAATTGCACTTTCGAAGCGCACTTAAACTTGTCGGTCGTTAAAAAAAAAAAAAATAAGCTTTAAAAAAAGAAAAGGCTAGCTTTATTCGTTTATACGCTTAAAAAGCCGGCGCTTAAGCAAAGCGTCGAAAGCTTTTTAAACGTTTAATATTATTATCGTAATAATCTTGCTTGCTAAAAAAGCTGCTTTAATATCGTAAGTAAAGCAAGCTACGAAGTTTATAATAGATCGCTTAAATAAAGCTTCGCCGTGCTAAAAGCTTAGAATACTTAAAGTCAAAAAGATCTAAGTAATTCTTTTAGCGATAATGCGCTTTAGACTTTTAAATATATAAAAGAAAAAAGCTATTAAGCGCTACGATCGCATCGAAGTCTTATCTTTCTTGCTTACTTTAAGCATTATAGCTATTTCCGCTAGTTTTTAATAAATAAAGAAGAAGCTATACCGAAAGCAAGCGTTAAGCAAAGCGTAAATATAATATCGAATATATTATTAAACTTTTTTTAAAAGCTTAATAATAATCCGGTCCGTACTTAACAAAGTGCTAATTACTTTTATAATGCTCCGTTTTACTTTTTTAAAAGAGACGGTTAAGTTTTATAGCAAGTGCTTCGTACCTTCGTATTAAAGTTCTTTCGAAAGGTTATCTTTAGCGTTAAACCGGCCGAGTATAATCCGTCGTAATAAGTTTGCTTTCTTTTTAATGTTTTGCATAATAACCTTTTCGTATATAAAAGAAAAAGATTTAAAGTTAATAATTAGCTTATGCTAGCCGATTGTTTTATATAAGTCTTTATCGTTTGCAACTTCGTTTAATACTTGCATTTAATAATCTTTTTTAGCTTTACGTATAGCGTTACGAAAGTGCTTAATCTTATCTATTAAAATACGATCGATAAAGTTTTAACGCGCTTCGATAGATTCGTAATAAGCTCGTTTAACTTTCGAAGTCTATTAAAAAGTTATTTTGCTTATATTTCGATAAAGTATGCTAACGGCTTTAATTGCGTCTTTAAAAATCTTTGCGAATGCTAAAGTACTTTGTTTAATTTATGCGAAGTCATAGAAACTCGAAAGGTTCGAAAAAGTGTTTATGCCGTTACATATAAAGTCTTCGAACTTATTTATATTTTTATTCGTTATTTTCTTATAAAATTAATCTACCGGCACGCGCTTTCGTTTCGAGATCGTAGTAATTAAAGTCTAGTAGTTTAAAGTATTATGCAAATCCTTTTTTATTATTATAATAGCGTGCGGTATATTTAAAAAAGTGAAGTTTAAAATATAGCCGAGCTAGTGTATAAGTTCTTTTAACACGCCGATAAAGTTTATACCGCTCGTTATAAACTAATCCGCGAGATCTTTTTTTTAATAAGCGGTCCGAACCTTTAATTCGAATATCTTATATTGCATATTAAAGTCTTCTTTTATTAAGCACTTGTAATTAAAAGTTAAGTATAAGACGTAGTTTATAACCTTATTAATAATCGATTATTTATAAGCGTTAAAGATAATATATCTATTAACGTCGATTTAAAGCATATTTTTATTTTAAACCGGTCGTCGCTGCTTTATATAAAGTCTAGCTCTTTTGCGAATGTATATAAAGATTTAAAGCTTTTCGGCTTCGAAGTTGTTTTTCGAAATTCTTTATAAATTTATTAAAAAGTAAATATTAAAAGTAAAGTGTGTTTATATCTTTATATTAAAATATATAATTAATTTTTGTACGTATATTATATCAATCTTATGCTTGTGCGTTAAAAAGAGTATGATTTAGTGATTAAGTATAAAGCGTCTTATATTAGCTTATCCGACGTATATATTAAGCTTAAACCGTATCGTATAATCGTAGCCGGTTCGTATCGATATATTATTTATTAAGTAGATTAAGAAATAAGTTCGTCTTTCGAATCCGCGTCCGCGTCCGTTAAAAATAAAATCTTAAGCTTAACTTTAAGTTTCTATTTAATTATTTTATAGCTTTCTTAAGCTTTTAAGCGATTATTAAAAGTAAAAATAAAAATCGAAGTTATGCGTTCGTATTCCGTTACCTTTTATCTTACGACGCGCTTACGCGTTACAAAGGCTTTCGCCGTATCGATATTTATAATATCAATTGCTTTCGAGCTTTGTGTTTAACGCAATAGTAATAGTAGTAATAGTATTCGTTTAACGTCCACGGGTCGCTTTCTACAGCGAGTCCTGTGACCTCCCTAAAGGTATATAGACGTGCAGCTAGTCCTTACATACATAAAAGCACAAAACGCATATAGCGTAAAAGCAAATCTCGAAAGAATAATACAAATACAATAGTGTTTCCTTTTATTAAAACGGTGTGTAAAGAATATATTAAACAAGCATATAAGCGAGTTTTTATAAAAGACCGAAGTTAATGTCGTTTGCCGAAGCGGGCTACGCGGGTAATTGAGTTTATAACGAAGCACTTAAGCTCGTTTAATATAAAAAGAAAAAAGAAAAAAAGAAAAACCACTAAAAATAAATCAATAGCTAAATAAGTGTAAGCCCTCGTAATAATGCTTCGACGTACAAAGTCGACCCGCTATTAATACTAAAAGCAGATTTTAAAATAAAACTCCGTGACTTTCAAAAGGCTATAAAAGTCAATTAATAAGACTTTAAAAGAGCGTACATAAGCAATCGCTTTTCGCGAAGTAAAAAGCGGAGTAAGTAATCGTATCCTTTTAAGCTATCGATTAAAAGAGCGTTGCGCTTTTTTATAAAAAGCAATATGTATCGAAGACTTATCTTTTCGATAAAAGCAAATAGTTTTCGCGTTTTTATAATAATACTTTCGATAATACTATGCAAAGTCTCCGTGTTAAATGCGCAACGCGAGTAATTTATGCAAGACGTACTTAAGCAAATGTAGTTTTAGCAAAGCTTTACTTGCGTACTTAAAACCTTATTCGCGATATTAAGTAAAGAGCTTCGCTTTACTTATACTTTACTATTTATCTTTTGCTTGATCGATCAAAGTCTTAATAATAAACTTAATCCCGGACGCCGTAAGCTCAAAAGTAAGACTTAATACAAGCTTAAGCTTCGCTCTTTCGTTAACGAGTCGATCTGCAATTTCATTACTCGTGATGCCGATATATCTTAAAGCTTATTTAACGCTAACCTTTAATTGTTTTATTACCTTTTAAATACGTAAGAACGCTTATTAAAAAGTAGCCGAAGCTATGCTTCGTATATACTAAATCACGGACGTATTATCTATGCATAGCTATATACGATAATAATTAAGATTTAATAAAAGCCGAATAGCGTGCTCGAATGCTTTTTAAGCCTTTATTGCTTTCGCGTTAAAGACGTGCAATAAATTGTTAATAGCTCTTTTGCTTATAGCTATCTTTTTTTATCTTTAATAAATAACGTATTCGTACTCGACGTATTTATGCTCGTCTTTATATTGCTTTAAGCCGTTTAAAAAAAAAGTAATATCTCGGTCGATAAGCTAAGCTCACTATTTTTTAAAGTCTTTAATAGCTTATTCTTTTTTAACGCTTTAAATAAGATCCGTGCGATATTCAACTAAAAAATAAAAGTAAGCTAGCTTTAATCGTAAACAAAAAAAAAGCATAGCTCTTAATTTCTAAAGTTTTGTTTTGATCCGCTATCGAAAGCTTGCAACAAGACCTTTAATAATTATAAAAAAAAGGATACGCTTTATTATTAAATAAGCTTCGTTTATTATTCGCAACCGCAATGCTTATCGCACTTTAATTTCTTCGAATGCTACTTTCCCGGAAAAGAGTCCGGCGTCTTTTAAAAAAGTAGTAATTAAAGCCGTGCGCCAAGTAGAAAAGACCTTTTTCGCTGCGTAAGCAATAATCTTATTAATCGTGTCGATATATCTTTTTAAGCCCGCGCTAACTTTTTTATTTAAATTGTTTTTAATTAAGTATCGTAAAAGCTTCGTTCGTCTTTCGTATT
Organism: Drepanopeziza brunnea f. sp. 'multigermtubi'; assembly: GCF_022702325.1. Taxonomy (NCBI): domain Eukaryota; kingdom Fungi; phylum Ascomycota; class Leotiomycetes; order Helotiales; family Drepanopezizaceae; genus Drepanopeziza; species Drepanopeziza brunnea. The sequence continues at coordinate 1,451,980 of NW_027094072.1, read as the reverse complement.
AAGCTTTAATACCGTATAAGATCGATAGCAATACGCAAATGATCATTGCTTTGTATAGCGCGTAAACGGAAAGACCGTCCGCTATGCGAGCGAAGCTTTTAATATAAAATGCTATTCGTCGTACTTTTTCAGCTCTTTCGAATAAATAGCGTTTAAAAATCATTTTCCGATCGAACCAAACTCTAAGCTATCGTAGCTTTAAAATAGCTTTTATCGTCGAAAGCTGCGCTTAAAAACTTAAAGTAATATCGATCTTATTTAGTTATAAAATAATTATATTTAAAGCAAAGTCGCCGTTTTTATAAAAAAAGTAAATTATTTTTATTTTTTCTAAAGCGAAAAAGATTTGATTTTCTGCTTCGTAAGCTAAAATGTTTTAAATATCCGTCGCTAAAAAAATAATATTAAATATAAATAAGTATAATGCTTTATAAATACAAATATTATTAACGTATTTAAATCGCAATATCGTATTTTAATTAAAGAGTTCCGCGAAATATAATATATATAAAACGAAAGATAATAATGATTCTTAAAATATACCGCATTTTACGTCGTAACGATCCGTGATTGCATTTTAGAAGCGTATTTAAATTTATCGATCGTTAAAGAAAAAGTAAATAAGCTTTAAAAAGAAAAAAAGCTAGCCTTGCTTATTTATGCGCTTAAAAAGCCGGCGCTTAAGCAAAGCGTCGAAAGCCTTTTAAACGTTTAATATTATTATCGTAATAATCTTGCTTGCTAAAAAAGCTGCTTTAATATCGTAAGTAAAGCAAGTTACGAAGTTTATAACAAATCGCTTAAATAAAGCCCCGCCGTGCTAAAAGCTTAAAATGCTTAAAGTTAAAAAAGTCTAAGCAATTCGCTTAACGATAATGCGCTTTAAGCTTTTAAATACATATAAAAAAAGAGTTATAAAGCGCTACGAGCGCACCGAAGTTTTATTTTTTTTACTTATTTTAAGTATTATAACCACTTCCGCTAGTTTTTAATAAGTTAAAAAAAAGCTATGCTAAAAGCAAGCATTAAATAAAGCGTAAATATAATATCGGATATGCTGCTAAACCTTTTTTAAAAGCTTAATAGTGATTCGGTTTATACTTAGCGAAGTGCTAGTTACTTTTATAATGCTCCGTTTTATTTATTCGAAAAAGATTATCAAGTCTTACGGCAAGTGCTTTGTATCGTCGTATTAAAATTCTTTCGGAAAATCATCTTTAACGCTAAACCGGCCGAGTATAATCCGTCGTAATAAATCTGCTTTCTCTTTAATATTTTATACGATGACTCTTTTATATATAAAAAAAAGAGATTTAAAATTAATAATTAGCTTATGCTAGCCGACCACTTTATATAAATCTTTATCGTTTGCAATTCCGTTTAATACTTGCATTTAATAATCCTTTTTAGCTTTACGTATAACGTTACGGAAGTGTTTAATCTCGTCCGTTAAAACACGGTCGATAAAGTTTTAACGCGCTTTAATATATTCGTAATAAGCTCGTTTAACTTTCGGAATCTATTAAAAAGCTATCTTGCTTATATCTCGGCAAAGTATGCCGATAACTTTAACTGCATTTTTAAAGATCTTTGCGAAAGTCAAAGCATCTCTTTTAATTTATACGAAATCGTAAAAACTCGAAAAGTTAATAAAAGTATTTATACCGTTGCGTATAAAGTCTTCGAACTTGTTTATATCTTTATCCGTTATTTTCTTATAAAATTAGTCTATTAGCATACGCTTTCGTTTCGAGATCGTAGTAACTAAAGTCTAATAATCTAAAATGCTATGCAAGTTCTTTTTTACTATCGTAATAACGTACGGTATATTTAAAAAAGTAAAGTTTAAAACGTAATCGAGCTAATATATAAGTTCTTTTAGCACGCCGATAAAGTTTATGCCGCTCGTTATAAACTAGTTCGCAAAATCTTTTCTTTAATAAACGATCCGAATCTTTAATTTAAATATTTCGTATTGCATATTAAAATCCTTTTTTATTAAGCACTTATAATTAAAAGTAAAGTATAAAACGTAATCGATAACTTTATTAATAATCGATTATTTATAAGCGTTAAAAATAATATATCTATTAACGTCGATTTAAAGCATGTCTTTGCTTTAAACCGATCGTCGCTGCTTTATATAAAGTCTAATTCTTTTGCGAATATATATAAAAACCCGAAGCTTTTCGGCTTCGAAGTTATTCTTCGAAGTTCTTTATAAGTCTATTAAAAAGTAAATATTAAAAGCGAAATGTGTTTATATTTTTATATTAAAATAAATAATTAGTTTTTATACGCATATTATATTTATCTTATGCTTATGCGCTAAAGAGAGTATGATCTAATGATTAAATATAAAGCGTCTTATATTAGCTTATCCGACGTATACGTCGAGCTTAAACCGTATCGTATAACCGTAGCCGGTTCGTATCGATATATTACTTATTAAGTAAATTAAAAAGTAAGTTCGTCTTTCGAATCCGCGTCCGCGTTCGCTAAAAGTAAAATCTTAAGCTTAACCTTAAGTTTTTGCTTGACTACTTTATAACTTCTTTAAGCTTTTAAGCGATTGCTAAAAGTAAAAATAAGTATTAAGGTTATACGTTCGTATTCCGTTACCTTTTATTTTGCGACGCGCTTGCGCGTTGCTAAAGCTTTCGCCGTATCGATATCTATAGCATCAATTGCTTTCGAGCTTTATGCTTAACGCAATAAATATGCTAAAGTGTTTATATTAAAAGTGCTATTACTAATATAATAATAATAATAACGCTGCTTATAAAAGCTACGAATATAAAGCATAAAATGTTGTTACGTGCGTGCTTTTCTTTATAGTTCTTAGCGCTAATTCGTCGGATAGCCGCGAGCTTTTTCTTTATAAGCCGTATTAGTTTGCTATCTTTTTTATGCGAAATAGCAAAGCAGTTTTAATACTCGGCTTTAAAAAGATTATAATAATTCGCGCATTTCGCCGGCGCTATGCAATCGCTATAAGCTAAGCCGTCGTACTAATCGATTCTTTAGCTGCATTTATTATAGCGAAAATATTAAATACACTTAGCAAAGTTATAATATCTTTAATATTTTAAATCGTGTTTCGTAATCTTGTATTTCTTTTTAATCAATTTAACCGTGTCCTTTATATTAAAAAAACGAAAAGGCTTTACTTCTTTTAAAAAAGAGACGATTAAAGTTATAATAACGTTAAAAGCCTTAAAGTCGACACTTTTATCGCCGATTTTAATTTCGATTAGCGTTTATCCCGTTTATGCAACTACCTTATCGAAAACGAAGTCTTTAATTAATATCAATTTTAACTCGCCGTTCTTATTAAAAACGTATATAAAATAAAAGATATAGCAAACCGCGTAATTATATTAAAGCTATAGTATTTCGACTTTAATCGCAAATAAAAGACGCTTAATCGTTTCTTTTCTTTTCTAATTAATAAAAGTATTACGTATTTATAAGTCCTTAATCAAAAGTAATTATCTAATTTAAATCGCGTATATTTCGATAATAAAGTTTATTATAAAATCGCAAAAAGAATCGATTAGCGCTTTACGCAAAGCATAAAGATGCTAAAGTCGATTGCGCTTAGCTTTATTTATAATTATAACGAAGATTCGAAAGTCGAGTTTTTTCGAGTATATAAAAGCTAACGATAATAAAGCTTTACTCGAAAATAAAGTTTAATTAGATCCGCTTTTCTTAATTAAAGCCTTAGCTTAAAGCTTAGCTTTTATTAAAGTCAAATCGACTCCTTCGGCCGCTGCCTTCGCAAAGTTAATAAGAAAAAGTAATAATAGCGTCTTAATAAAAAATAAGTAAAAAGATTCGCTGCGAATGCGAATAAAAGCAAAGATCTTTCCGTTAGACTTAGCGTAAAAAGCAATAGTAATAAAGTTCGTAAATTTCTCGATAATTTTACGAGCAATTGCTTTATCCGTTATGCTTTAAATCGATGCAATAAATTTATCGTTCATTTCGAAGTATTAAAAGATAATACATTGCGTATCCGCTTTCTTTTTATTTAAAGCTTTTACTTGCGCTTTTACTTTAACGTAATTAAAAGTATCGAGCTAATCTTTAACACTTATAATAAGCTTCAAAAGTACTTAATTATTTATATCTCGTTGCTTATTTCGAAAACGTTTAATAAAGTTATAATAAAGTGTTATTGCTTCGTTTAGTCGAGTAAAGTCGGCTATAATATTGCTTCGAAAGCGGCGGTTTAATATCTTACCTATTATTTTTCGAGCTACCGAGACGAAAGCAGTTCGAAAAGAATAAAAGAGATTTAAAACGTTAAAAAATAAAGTTGTTTACAAGCTTAGACGGCAAGAAAAGGCCTTATTAAAAGATCCTTCAAATTCAAAAGATAATGTAAAAGTACAATCGAGGTTTTGTATTTAACGCAATAGATATGCCGAAATGTTTATATTAAAAGTGCTACTGCTAATAATAATAATAATAATAACGCTGCTTATAAAAGCTGCGAAAGTAAAGCATAAAGTGTTATTACGTGCGTGCTTTTTTTTATAATTCTTAACGCTAATTCGTCGAATAGCCGCGAGCTCTTTTTTTATAAGCCGTATTAGTTTGCCGTTTTTCTTATATAAAATAGCAAAGCAGTTTTAATGCTCGGCTTCGAAAAGGCTATAACAGTTCGCGCACTTCGCCGGCGTTATATATTCGTTATAAGTTAAGCCGTTATGCTAATCGATTCTTTAGCTGCATTTATTATAGCGAAAGTACCAAGTACATTTAATAAAGTTATAATAGCTTTAGCATCTTAAGTCGTATTTCGTGATTTTATATTTCTTTTTAATTAATTTAACCGTGTCTTTTGTATTAAAAAAGCGGAAAAGCTTTACTTTTTTAAAAAAAAAGACGATTAAAGTCATAATAACGTTAAAAGCTTTAAGGTCGACGCTTTTATCGCCGATTTTAATTTCGATTAACGTTTGTTCCGTTTGTGCAACTATTTTATCGAAAACGAAGTCTTTAATTAATATTAGTTTTAACTCGCCGTTTTTATTAAAGACGTATATAAAATAAAAGATATAGCAGATTGCGTAATTGTATTAAAGCTATAGTATCTCGACTTTAATCGCCGATAAAAGACGCTTAATCGGTTTTTTTTTTTTAATTAATAAAAGTATTACGTATTTATAAGTCTTTAATCAAAAGTGATTATTTAATTTAAGTCGCGTGTATTTTAATAATAAAATTTATTATGAAATCGCGAAAAGAATCGATTAGCGCTTTGCGTAAAGCATAAAGATATTAAAGTCGATTGCGCTTAGCTTCGTTTATGATCGTAACGAAAATTCGAAAGTCGGGTTTTTCCGAATATATAAAAGCTAACGATAATAAAGCTTTATTCGAAGATAAAGTTTAATTAAGTCCGCTCTTTTTAGCTAAAGCTTTAGCTTAAGGCTAGGCTGCTCCATGGGGTGGGGGCCCCATGGGGTTTTCCTCCCCATTCCTCCCATAAGGTCTTGGCCGATAAGGGACTTTTTTTTTTAAACCTTATAAAGAAGATTTTTTTAAGTCAAATTCCTTACGGAGGATAAGGAAACCTTATAAGTTTAAAGTAAGATAGCTAAAAATAATATATATAAGGCCGCTAAAAATAAAATAAATTTACGAATATTTATTAATTTTACTTAATCATTATATTTATTTATTATATTTATTAATCATATATATTATACTTTACAATTACATTGTATTATATTATAATAAACTAAAATTATTAAATAAAACTTTTAGTTATGATTTCTCGCAATTTCTTAATTAACGCTATATCTTTGTTTTGAATCGTTATTCGTTTAGCGTGAATAGCATATAAGTTCGTTATTAAAAGTGATTAGTAAATCGATTAGTAAATCGATTAGTAAATCGATTAGTAAATCGATTAGTAAATAAATATATAAGTATTTATTTTTAAACTTTCTTACGAAGAATGCTTTTAAAGCTTTTTATAAACATTTTAAAGCATCGCTTTGAAATTTAAAGTCTTGTTTAAAATCGTAAGTGATCTCTCGAATAAGACGCTAGAAAAGAGTTTTTTTAATAAAAAGCTCGATGCCTTTTTAGTATCGTCGGATCTCTTTTAACGCAATAGCTATATAAATTAGTAATTGTACTTAAGAATCAATTTATTAATTGATTGAACTTACTTTTTAGCTTATAACGACGGCGCTTTCGTTAGCTTAAACTTCTTTTTTTCGTAATAATTGCAAACTTCTTAAGATACTTGCTTTTTTTAAATTTTTAACGAAAAGAAGTTTTAGCTGCCGAAAGTGATTTGCTAGCTAATAAAACGAAGCGAGCAGCTTTAGCCGTCGAAAGTGATTTTTTAGCTCTTTTATATTAAAAAAGAAAAATATCTTTTTCATTTAAGTTTTTTTTATCATCGCTTTGCTTTTTTTTATTTGTATTATTATAAAGCATCGTTTTCGTCGCGGTTTTTATAGCTATAATTAGGCTCGAGATAATAAAAGACTTTTTAAGAGCTTTTTGCGCGAAAGCTTTTTTAGTACGATTGCTAATAAAAGCAAAAGAAGGTTTAGCAGCTGCAAAAGAATTGTTTTTAATATTTAAGTCGTAAAACGGATCTTCGTTTTAAAGCTAAGCTGATGCACTCGCTTGGTTCGTCGATTATTATATTGCTTTTAAAGCAGTTTTAAAACAATTAGCGAACGAAAGAAAAAGGTTTAAAAAGATTAAACTTATTAAAAGCTGTTAATACTTATGCTAGTATTATTAAAAACGATGCTTTTGTTTATTTCGAATTGAATAGCCGAAGTAAATTTGATTGCGTTTGCTAAAGAAAAATTTAATTAATAAATATTTATTAATTATAAGTTAAAAATATTACCGGATCGAGGTTTAAGAGATGATAAGTGCTAGTTTGTATTTGCGCGAAAGTTTATTAGTATTTGAAAAGCGTTATTTAAAATGATAGAAATTAGCAATTATTAATTAATAAAATAATTAATACTTATTAGCTTAACTTTAAGAAATTCGGCGAGAAAAAAACGAAGATAAATCGGTTTTTTGTTATAGACTTGTAATATTGCGCGAAGTTATAAGAATTTTTATAAATGCTTATTAGCTATTTGCAATTGATTTACTAATCAATTTACTAATTAAATATTAACCGGATAGCTATCGAGTTGTAATAGCGCGGCGCTTAGCAAAAGTAAGGTTAAGAATTTTTATAAATGCTTATTAGTTATTTGCAATTAATTTATTAATTAATTTATTAATTAAATACTAACCGGATAGCTATCGAGTTATAATAACGCAGCGCTTAATAAAAGTAAAGTCTAGCGCATCCGTAGCTAATTAAGCTTTGCTAGACTAAAGATAAAGATTTGCGTTAAGCAAAGTAATTGAAAAAGTATTAATAATACTTCGATTAATTAAATATAAACTTATTTTGTTTACTTTGCAAATTTAAGTTTTCTTTTTTTACGCTTTCGCCGCGTATTATATCTGCTTTACCTTTTTGTGCTTCGTTTTTATTTGCTTGACTTTCAGCCGCTTAACTTTTAGCCGCTTGACCTTTAAACGCTTGACTTTTAGCCGCTTGACTTTTAATCGCTTAATTCTCAATTGCTTTATCAATTAACTTATTTTAACTTGCGTTATTTTTTTTAGCCGTAATGCTTAATATATCGGTAAAAGAAAGTCGGTCCGAAAGCAAAGGTTCGTTTAGTAAAAAGGCTATTTAAAAGTATTAGTAAAAAAACTTAATCGCGATAATCTAGTTTACGATTAATAAATTAATAATTTTAAATAAGAAAAAGACGACTTTATAAAGCAACGAATAGCGTTGTATTTAAAAGCGTAGCAAATAAGAAAGCGATAGTTGTAATTAATTATTAAGTAATAATAAAAAGAAATCAAACTTTACTTTATAAAGTAAAAATTGCGCGAAGCGGCCGCTTTATTTTAATTGCGGCCGCCTTATCTTAGTTGCGGCTGCTTTATCACTTCGTGAATTTATTAGCGGCCGCGCTAAAATGTTTTAAAAATAGAATATACGAGTTCACTTTTAACTTTAACACTTTTATTTTATTACTTTTGATTTTACTTTAAACAATTACTCTTAACGTTTGGCTTCTTTATAATACTATTTAATATAGCCGCTTATTAGCTTGATTCGATAGAAGGTATTATTGCAAATATAAATCAGCTTAATTTGATAAAAAAGATTAAAAAATCTATAATAAGAATCATTTTTTTATTTATTAATTTATTTACTAATTAAAAACGTCTTTTTTAAAATGCGGCCGATACGACGGCAATCGTAGCGGCAAGCAATCCGGTGTTAAGAAACTTTAGCAAGCGCAAAATAAGTTTTTTTTTTACGTAGTATTTTAACTTTTATTAATTTATTAATTTTTCTTAAAAAGGAAGGCTAAAAAGAAGCTAATTATTAACCAATCTTTATACGATAAAAGCTAATGCTCGTATAGCAAAGCTGAAACAAGATCTTTAAGCAGATAAGCTTCGAAAAGCTAAAAGACGAGATCAAGCGGCCGCTAATTAGCTTTTTATAATTTAAAAACAAACCTTAGAATATTCTTAAGTATTAAAAGCTGAAAGGAAAACTCGATAAGCCGAAATGCGAAAGAATCTTATAGATAAACGGTACTTTTTCTTTTCTTTGATTTACTAAGCAATTTATTAATCGATTTTAAAAAGAATCGAAGCATCTACGCGGATAATCTTATTATGCAAGCCGCTTCTTTTATAGCTAGATTTAATAATAGAAAATACTTAAATAGCGATTGAGTTAATAAAGCATTCAATTTAAACGAAGAAGTTTATAAAAAATTTAATTTGCGAAAAGACGAAAAAGAAAATAATAATATACTTCGCGATAAATACGTTTCGATTATCGATAAAAAGATAAAAAAGGTCATTTAGCAATTAGCACGTTAGCACGCATAAATAAGCTTTTATGTTATTTAAATATTTATATTTTACTAATAATATAAAGTCACGTTATATAATAACCGTTTAGCAATTTCGTCGCTATTAGCAAAGTATAGCGCGGTCTTTGTTAATAAAGTGCCGAGCTGCTAATTTAAAAAGTAAAAAAGCTTTCTTTAAATTGATAGCTTAAGACTTAGCAAGCACGGTTTCAAAACGAATTAAATAAGAATTTATTCTATTATGTTTTTAATCAATTAAACTAATATTATAACTTTTAGTCATTATTTAATTAAGCCTCTTTACGTTTACTTTTCCTTTAATAAAAAGAAGTATTAGCGAGCTAAAATTAAAGCAAATACCGATAAGATTAAATACGAATTGCCGAGTTTAGCCGCTTAATAAAATATAAAAAGATTCGAAAAGAATATTGAATTTAAAAAAGCTGATTGCGATCTTATTTTATTTTAACGCGTTATGCAATTGATTTGGAAAAAATACGAGCTAGCTTTGGAGTTGTTTTACGGCGTTAAAGATAGCGATACGGAATTAAGATCATTTCTAAACTCAATGCTTAAGTTTATGTAAAATAGAATTTACGATTAATTATAAATCTTATATTCTATAAAAATACTTTTATTTATTTTATTTATTAATTATATTTATTAATAATACTTATTAATTATATTTACTTATTATATTTATTAATTATATTTATTAATTATATTTACTAATCATATTTACTAATTATATTTATTAATTATATTTACTAATCACATTTACTAATCGTCGATTTCTTGTGTAACGATACGCTAAGTCTTTTGGACGCACTTTATATACGCTAAGCTACTTCTTTCTTTTTTTCTTTCGTATTCTTCGTATTCTTTTATTCTTCGCTTTTAACTTATAAACTATAGTTTACGAGTCTTTAGCGCTTTTACTTTCGTATATATAAACCTTAGTTACTTTCGACTTTTACACTCGGTAATTATTGATTTTAAGTTATTACTTTAAGATTCTCTTAAGCTCTTATATAAACCCTCGCGCTCTCGTAAGTTCTTTTAAGTAATCGCTTAAGGTCGTTATATCTTGAAGTTTTAAATCAAAAGAATTGATCGACTTACTATATTTAAAATCGATATAAATATATTAATAAATTATTTTAATATTTACATTTATAAATTATATTTAAAGTTAATTATATATATATTTTATTTAATATAATAACGATTTTAAAAATATTTATATAAACTTATCTATTAATTTATAATAATAAAATTCAAGAGGCTTTCGCAAGCGATCGAATTTATTACTTTCCTTTTTTGCGATACTTCTTTTTTATATATAAAAAGTCTTTTGCCCGCTAACAATACCAATTTTATGATATCCGTCGTTATGTTCGTTTTTACTAATCTATTTAACAGATAGCTTAATTTTATAGCCGTTATTTAAAAATCGCTTAATTCGATATTCGTTTATTTTAATTAATTAGCTACGATTACGCCCTTCTTCGTTTAGCATTTCTATTGCACATCGAGCCTTTCGACCGTTCGTTCGTCTAATAAAAAAAGAATAATAAGTTTTATTATCTACTTCGATAAAGATCGAGTTTAATTGGTTTGCAATCTTTAATAAATTAATAACTTAATTAATATATAAATAATAAAACGGCACTTATAAATAAATCAGCAAGCGTCCGTTAAAATATAAATTTCTTTTATCTATTCTTCAACTATAATAAATATTCGAGCTTATAGATATAATTATAAGCTAATACGATTATAAATTGTTCTATCGTTTTATATAATAAATTTTTAATTAAATGCTTTTATTTTTAATATTTATTAGATTATATTAATTTTATTTACCGCGTAGCAGCAGCCGAAAAGAAAGCTGCAAAGATTATATTTAAATTAAGATTTCTATAAGCACTTTATCTTAATATACTAATTAAACTTTAATAAATTTAAATAAGTATTTGTTATAACGACCTTAAGCGATTATTTAAAAAATTTATAAAAAAGCGAAAGGATCATATAAAGCTTAAGAAGATTATAAAATCATTATTTGAATTTGAAATTAATAATTATCGAAAGTAAAAGTTGAAAAAAACTAAGTATTAGATTCCTTTTAAGCGATTAAAAAATATATTTGTAACTTCGTAACGGTCGTTAAAGTACTTGCAATTGCAAAACACTCGGTTATAAAAGTATTTGAATTCTAATTGCTTTTTAAGATTTAAAAGAGCTGATTCTTTTTATATAATTAAAAGGAATCACGCGCACTAGCTAACTAATAAGTTTACTAGTTAAGTTAAAGGTCCTTTAATTGGTGTGATATGCTGAACGAAGCATATTAAATAGCTCGTGAACTGCTTTAAATACTATTAGCTAGCTAAGGTCGATATAGATATACCGACATTAAAGTTTATATATAAGAAGGTTGTTCGTAATAGTCAACTTAAGTAAAAAAAGCTTAAAAGCGTTAAAAGATATAATTATAATTAAGCTTTAATAAAAAGGAAATAAAAAGAAATAAAAAGATAAAAAAAAAAACCGCTAATTAAAACTTAACGCTTGCAAAAATGCTGCTTAAAAAGAATTAAGCGTAAGCAAAACCTTTTTTAAAAATAAACTAACTTAATAAAATATATTTAAATCATAAAATAATATTATATAATATTCAAGTATATAAGACGTTAATATATAAGTTTAAATCAATAGTTTAATAGCAAATTCGCTAGAATCTAAACATGTCTTTTTAAGCTATTGATTCGTTTTCATCTTAAATTACTTCAACTATTTACGAAGATACCGATCTATTTTAAAGTCAAGAGTTCGAAAGCTTTATAATTAGTTTTTTTAGCCTAGTATTATTAGCAATTATTAAATGTTTTAATTAATATTATATTTAAAACGTTAAAAAGATTAAGACTTTTAATACTTAGTAATCATAGACCTTATAATATTCTTAATAATAAAAGGTTAATCAAAATCTTTTGCGAATCGATTAAAATAGAAAGAAAACTTCTTTTATATAGATTAGATTCGTTTAAGCAATTGAGAAATCAATAAAAGAGCTTATAGTATGCTATAAAAAGTGCGATTAAGCTTTAAAGCATTCGAAGCTAAAAGCTTCCGGAACGAAAGCATTAGCCGATTATTAAAAAACGGACGTTTGCAAACGCGTCGTAAATAAGCTAAAATACAAGCTTTAGCAAACTTAATTAAGATTTAAATCTTTTTAACGCAATTTAATACGTTTGTTTTTATTTATAAATTCGGTTAATAAATCTAATAAATCTGATTAGTAAATCTAATTAGTAAATCTAATTAATAAATCTGATTAATAAATCTGATTAGTAAATCTAATTAGTAAATTTGATTAGTAAATTTAATTAGTAAATCGGATTAGTAAATCTAATTAATAAATAATAAAACTAATATTAAATAGACATATCTATCACGAAGAATGCTTTCGCATTAAGACTTAAAATTAGCATTTCGAAAAGGTATTTTAAATATTATATTATTTACGCGAAGCTCGTTTCGAATAATTAATAACCCGGATTAAAATTTTTTTTGCGAATTACAAAACTTATATCTTAAGCTTTTTAATGCTTTAACTATTAAGCGAGACTTTAACGATAAGATTCTAGAAATTAATCGTTATTTATTAGATAATTTACTAGCTAATTAAAGACTTAACATTTTATTAAATTATTAGTCTAGCATTAAGCGCTATTCTTTTATATGCATAATCGGAATTACAATTACAAAAGATTAGCATATGATTTAGCTTATGCTTAGATTTATATACGTTAAGTTCAATCATATAAAAGAAAAATTAATAAGAATTATTTACGAACGCTTTATTAAATTAAGCTTAATAAAAAAGATAATCGCGATTATAACAGATAACGCATCTTCGAATAATATAATAATAAAAGAGTTGCTTAAATGCGTCGAAAATGCGTTTAAGAAAAAGCTTTTTATAAGCTAAGAGATTTTATACGTTTCGTATATAGCTTACGTCTTATAATTATCTTTTAAAGCGTTGCTCGAACCGCGATTATCGCTAACGAACGAAAGCTTAAAAAAGCATTAAGAAAAAGATTCTAATATAAACGAGCTAAAAAAAGCAAAAAGACGCGATAAACGAAAGATTGTATATACACTTGCGATTATAAGTTTTTTTTTTTAAAAAAAAATATTTATTAATTATATTTATTAATCATTAATTAACGTACTTAAGTTCGGAAGTTTATCAAGTGTATTACGGCTAGCTAACTTTAAAAATCGCAATTTAATAAAACGATAAAAGCTTTTATCGACGATTTAAAGCATTTTTTAACGAAAAGCTTAAAGCTTGTTTTAAATATTATTATAAGATAAGATTCTATATTTTATATGCTTAATCGATTTATAACTCTTAAAGATATTATTTAAAGACATTATATAAAGATCGATAAGATAAGTATTTTTAAATTATCTAATACTTAATAAAAGCAAATCTTATAGCTAATCGATATCTTTCGACCGTTTCACTTTTTAATTATGCATTTAAATAAAGAGCTTAATCTTATTATTTAATACGGATTTTTAATATTCGATAAAATATTCGAACGTTTAAATAAAGCACAAGCACGATTAAAGTTTAAATATATAAAGATTTCGAAAAAAGATCGCAATGATTTTAAATAGATCTTGCAATTAAAAGAAAGCGTTATTAATACTATCGAGAAATTAAATAAGTATTATAAGAAAACGCAAAGGCCGCTAAAAGATATTTTTGCTTTCGCGATAATTTTATATTTTACTATTAAGCTAAAGACTTTCGACTTAAATTTTTCTTAGCTTTACGAAAGTAAAAATTAGTTTATAATATATCGAGCGAAATTCGAAAAGCTTTTTAACGAATATTATAAGTCTTTAATATTTATAGCTTAACGTATTAATAATATTAAAGCAATCGATCGTTAACCGATAGCCGCTTTATTACTCCGCGGCAAATTAATACTAAGTTTTTCTTTATAAGCTTTTTTCGAAGATATAAATCACGAGTCGTCAAAAGTGCATAATTATCTTTTAGCTCGTAAGTTTAAAATTTTAATTCAAAACTTTAATTTTATTGATTTTTATTAATTAAGTTTAGCGGTCGACGGACAAGAGATTTTGACTTTTTAGCGAAACCTTAAGTTTCGATACTTTAATCTAGCTCGAATAGCTAAAAATTTTCTATGCATCTCTTTAATTAATATTTACGTAAAAAAAGTATTTAATATTGCAAAAGATATTTACGATTATCGTCGCGGTAATTTATCGCTATTAACAATCGCAAAAGAAATAACTGCTTTATATTTTAAGATATATAATACTCGCTTAAATAAAGCTCGGCACTTATTCGAATCGATTTTAATAAATTATAATAATTTAAATAAAGATCAGCTTAAAGAAAAATTCGAATAAGAAGTATAAAAGTTTTAAAAATAGTAAAATCGTTAATTTTAAAGCTTATTTTATTTTAAATATATCTTTGCTTGCGATAATCTTACGATCGATTAAGACTTTCGAATAATAAATTTTAAATAACGAAAGGCTAAGTTAATAATATTAAAAGCTAAAGTACGAGAATTACGTAAGTTTAAATAATATTAATTTTATAAATATTTATTAATTATATTAAATAAAAGAGAACTTAAATAGGTTTTAAGATATTAATAAAGATGTTTCGTTTAAAATGCGATAGCTACGATACGGAAAGTCTTTAAATTACGAAAAGCATTTAAAAAGTAAGTTAATTTACTTGCGATATTTTTACTTTTTATCGATTTACTAATCGATTTACTAATCGATTTACTAACTATTATATAAGATTATATAAAGCGCATTCTTCCGCTTCTTAAAGCAAAGTCGTAGCAAATCGATTATATTTTTTATAAAAAAAACTAAGCAAAGTAAATCAATCGAAAGTAATTACGGATTTACCTTTCGATAAGCAAACTCAAGATAATATAAATTAAAACGTTCTTAATAATATAGAAAACGAAAACGATTTAGAAAATTTAGATTCGAACGGTACGAACGAATCGACTAGCTTTAAACGCTATATAAATTATAAAAATAAAATGCAACGAAGTACGATATTATATAATATACGTTTTTATTTAAATATAAATTCTAACTTAAATATTAGCGATAGCAAATTTATACGATCAAAACGATTCGAATGATATTTCTCGACAAAATTATTTTAACGTAAAAAAAATATCAAGCTTTAAGCAAAGTGATAAAAAGATAATAAGTAAAAAGGAAGCTAATAGAATACCGGACTCGGCTTCGCTATTTTATAGAACTTTAAATGCCGCTTAAACCTTAAAACCTAGTATTTCGAAACTTAAAACTCTTTCAATCGTTATTTAAAATTAAAGTAAGTTAATTATTATATATAAGTTTAACGACCGTAAATCTAATACTTTTATAAGCGAACGAATTACAAATCTATTATCAACTTTAAAGCGCAAACGAATAAAAGAAAAAGAAGATAATAAAGCGGGATTAATATAAAATAAAATAAAAGAAGCTTCTTTTAGAATTAAGCGTTTAATTGCAAAGAGTATCGCTTTTATTAAGTTTTATAATTAGCGACTTTAATTTTATTTATTGAATTGCTTTTTTTGTATTATTAAGTTTTTGTATTTACTTGTTTATAATTGATTACAATAATTAATTGAATTCTTTTTTATCGATATCTTTAGTTTTTTTATTATTATTAATATATTTATATCGACTTTAGCTAGCTAGCTAAGAATACCGGTAATAGTAGTTAAAAGAAGAGTTCACTCGTAAACTATAGTTCACGGGTTAATTAGCATGCTTCGCTTAAAATGTTATATTAATTAAAAGACTTTTAACTTGATTATAAAACCTTTTAGTTAGCTAGTGCACGTAATTCTTTTAATTATAAGTATTACTTTTATTAAACTTTAAAAGAGCTGATTCTTTTTATAATTATTAAGTTTTTTAGTAAAGTTAAGTTATTCGTAAAGCTATATAGCTCGTGAATTATAGTTTACGAGTAAGTTACGTGTAATAGTTTTACGTACGCTACGTATGGCAGCTTTACGTGGGTTACGTGTAGCAGCTTTAAGTACGTTAGGTGTGGCAGCCTTACGTAGGTTACGTATGGCAGCCTTACGTAGTTTACGTGTAGCAGTACGTTAGGTGTAGCAGCCTTACGTAGGTTACGTATAGCAGCCTTACGTGGGTTACGTGTAGCAGCCTTAAGTACGTTAAGTGTGGCAGCCTTACGTAGGTTACGTATGGCAGCCTTACGTAGTTTACGTGTAGCAGTACGTTAGGTGTAGCAGCCTTACGTAGGTTACGTATAGCAGCCTTACGTGGGTTACGTGTAGCAGCCTTAAGTACGTTAAGTGTGGCAGCCTTACGTAGGTTACGTATGGCAGCCTTACGTAGTTTACGTGTAGCAGCTTTAAGTACGTTAAGTGTAGCAGCCTTACGTAGGTTACGTATAGCAGCCTTACGTGGGTTACGTGTAGCAGCTTTAAGTACGTTAGGTGTGGCAGCCTTACGTAGGTTACGTATGGCAGCCTTACGTAGTTTACGTGTAGCAGTACGTTAGGTGTAGCAGCCTTACGTAGGTTACGTATAGCAGCCTTACGTGGGTTACGTGTAGCAGCTTTAAGTACGTTAAGTGTAGCAGCCTTACGTAGGTTACGTGTGGCAGCCTTAAGTAGGTTAAGTGTGGCAGCCTTACGTAGGTTACGTATAGCAGCCTTACGTAGTTTACGTATGGCAGCCTTAGGTACGTTAAGTGTAGCAGCCTTACGTAGGTTACGTATAGCAGCCTTACGTAGTTTACGTGTAGCAGCCTTAAGTACGTTAGGTGTGGCAGCCTTACGTAGGTTACGTATGGCAGCCTTACGTAGTTTACGTGTGGCAGCCTTAGGTACGTTAAGTGTAGCAGCCTTACGTAGGTTACGTATAGCAGCCTTACGTGGGTTACGTGTGGCAGCCTTACGTAGGTTACGTATAGCAGCCTTACGTAGGTTACGTATAGCAGCCTTACGTAGGTTACGTGTGACAGCCTTACGTAAGTTACGTATGGCAGCCTTAAGTACGTTAATTCTTTCTGTGCAGCATTTATTAATCAGATTTATTAATTAGATTTATTATTCAGATTTACTAATCAGATTTATTAATCAGATTACGTACGGTAAAGCACGTGTTATAGCCGAGCTATAGCCGAGTTATAGCCGAGCTAAGCACGTGTAGCAAAAGGACGTGCAGCATGCAAGGTTTCTTTCCGTGCAGCATTTACTAATTAGATTTACTAATCAGATTTATTAATCAGATTTACTAAGCGAAGCGTTCTTTTTTTGTTCCGCGTCGAGTTCGTGTTTTAAATATTGTAATTTACTTTTGTTGAATCGAAGTATTGCATCGATTATTATTAAGCGACGCGTTATTTTCTTTGTTTCGCGTCGATTTATTGTTTTAAATATTATAATTCACTTTTATTGAATCGAGGCATTGCATCGATTATTATTAAGCGATGCGTTATTTTCTTTGTTTTACGTCGATTTATTGTTTTAAAACGCGTTATTTTTTTTGTTTCGCGTCGATTTATTGTTTTAAATATTATCATTTACTTTTAATGAATCGAGGCAATGCTTCGATTACGATTAAGCTATACTTTTATTTTTATATAAGTACTCGCTCTCTTTTCTTTTCTTTTTCTTTTTTTTATTATTATTATAATTACTTTCTATTTAACTTTTCAACTTTAACTTTAATACTTAACTTCTTAACCTTAACCTTAACACTTAACTTTAACTTCTTTATCTTAATACTCAATTTCTTAATTAACTTTAATACTTAATTACAACTATATTTAATTTAAGTAATTATTTTCTTTTTGATTCTTTGCTTTTTGATTCTTTGCTTTAAGCTAATTATTTTCTTTATTTAGCAATGTCGATTCTTTTCTTTTATAACGCTATAGTCGAGGTCAACCTTTTTAGCACCGGTAGCAACAAGCTAATTAACGAGATACTTAGTCGTTATAAAGATTTCGTAGTCGTTTATGCTAATAGTAACGTTGTTAATTTAATGTTTACTTGCTATAACGAAGAGGATACCGCTTTGTTTTTAAGACTAATCGGCTTCGATTACGAATAGAAAGGTCGCAAAGGTTTTATCGACGAGTTCGGCATTAAGCATTACGATGCTAACAAAGTTAGTAATAACATTTATATACTATGATCATTAATTGATTTTTTATTTAAAAGAAAAGCGCTTAAGTCTTTTATCTTTTCGATTACTTTGTCTTTTTCTTTAACTTAATTAAAAAGCAATTTACTTATAAAGATATTAAGGTTCGATTGATCTTAAGTGATCTTACTCTTGAGCTTTTCGATAGCGATTATGCCGAAGCTAAAAGCATTTTAAAAAAGCTATTAATGCTATACCTTTTTATTATCGATAGCACTTTAGTATACAAACGCTTTACTTTTAAGTTCTCGGATGAAAATGAGTTTAAGTAGAGCAATAAGTGTTAAAAGCTAAGAGAGCTACTTAAGTTAAACGAGATTTATTTGAACTATGCTTATAAGCAAGAACTTAAGCTAAAAGCGGAGACCGAGTTGAACGTATTCTACGTAATTGTAAAAAGACGGATTTTTATTAACTCTTTGTAACTAATAGACTTAGGCTAAAGAACGGGTCTTTACTAACCCTTGGGCTTTTGTAACTAGTAAATTTAATTAATACTCTGAGTCTTTGATTAATAAATGTGATTAATAAATGTGATTAGTAAATGTAATTAGTAAATGTGATTAGTAAACTTGATTAGTAATTATGCATATACATATTTTTATATATATAAACCTTATAGAATAACCTTACGCTTTATAGGGTTTCCTTATAGGGAGGGGCAGAATTTTGTACCCCTCGTGGGTTCCCCCGTGAGGAGGACTCAAAACTCCGTGGGGCCCCATGGGGCCCCATGGAGCAGCCTACTTAAGGCTTAGCTTTTATTAAAATTAAATCGACTCTTTCGGCCGCTGCTTTCGCAAAGTTAGTAAAAAGAAGTAATAAAAGCGTTTTAATAAAAGGTATATAAAAGGATTCGTTGCGAATGCGAATAAAAGCAAAGATCTTTCCGCCGGACTTAACGTAAAAAGCAATAGTGATAAAGTTCGTAGATTTTTCGGCAATTTTACGAGCAATAGCTTTATCCGTTATGCTTTAGATCGATACGACAAATTTATCGTTTATTTCGAAGTATTAAAAAATAATACGTTGCGTATCGGCTCTTTTTTTATTTAAAGCTTTTACTTGCGCTTTTACTTTAACGTTATTAGAGTTATCGAGCTAGTCTTTAATATTTATAATAAGCTTCGGAAGTACTTGATTGTTTATATTTCGTTATTCGTTTCGAAGACGTTTAATAAAGTTATAATAAAGTATTGTTGCTTCGTCTAGTCGAGTGAAGTCGGCCGTAATATTGCTTTGAAAGCGGCGGTTTAGTATCTTACTTATTATTTTTCGAGTTATCGAGACGGAAGCAGTTCGAAAAGAATAAAAGAGGTCTGAAACGTCAGAAAATGAAGTTGTTTGCAAGCTTGGACGGCAAGAAAAGGCCTTATCGAAAGATCTTTCAAATTCAAGAAATGATGTAAAGGTGACTCTTTACGTTAAGTCCGGCGGAAAGATCTTTACTTTTATTCGCATTCGCAGCGAATCTTTTTACTTATCTTTTATTAAAACGCTTTTATTACTTCTTTTTATTAACTTTACGAAAGTAGCGGCTAGAAAAATCGATTTGATTTTAATAAAAGCTAAGCTTTAAGCTAAAGCTCTAATTAAAAAAAGCGGACTTAATTAAACTTTATCTTCGAATAAAGCTTTGCTATCGTTAGCTTTTATATATTTAAAAAAACCCGATCTCCGAATCTTCGTTATAATTATAAACGAAGCTAAGCGCAATCGACCTTAGCATTTTTATATTTTACGCAAAGCGTTAATTAACTCTTTTCGCGATTTCACGATAGACTTTATTATTAAAATATACGCGACTTAAATCGAATAATCATTTTTAATTAAAGACTTATAAATATATAATATTTTTATTAGCTAAAAAAAAAAACCGATTAAGCGTCTTTTATCCGCGATTAAAATCGAGATACTATAGCTTTAATATAACTACGCGGTTTGCTATATCTTTTATTTTATATACGTCTTTAATAAGAATAACGAATTAGACTTAATATTAATTAAAGACTTCGTTTTCGATAAAATAATTATATAAACGAAATAAACGCTAATCGAAATTAAAATCGATAATAAAAGCGTCGATTTTAAAGCTTTTAACGTTATCGTAACCTTAATCGTCTCTTTTTTAAAAAAAGTAAAGCTTTTCCGCTTTTTTAATATAAAAGATACGGCTAAATTAATCAAAAAGAAATACAAAATTACGAGATACGACTTAAAATGCTAAAACTATTATAACTTTATTAAGTGTATTCGATACTTTCGCTATAGCAAATGCAGCTAAAGAATCGATTAGCACGACGGCCTAGCTTATAGCGATTGCATAGCGCCGGCGAAATGCGCGAACTGCTATAGCCTTTTCGAAGCCGAGCATTAAAACTGCTTTGCTATCTCGTATAAAAAAGACAGCAAATTAATACGGCTTATAAAAAAGAGCTCGCGGCTATCCGACGAATTAGTATTAAAAATTATAAAAAGAAGCACGCACGTAATAACACTTTATACTTTACCTTCGCAGCTCTTATAAGCAACGTTACTACTACTATTATTATTAATAGCAATACTCTTAATACAAATACTTTAGTATATCTATTGCGCTAAACACAAGGCTCGAAAGCAATTGATATTATAAGCATCGATACGGCGAAAGCTTTTGCAACGCGCAAACGCATCGCAAAACAAAAGATAACGGAATACGAACGTATAACCTCGATCTTTATCTTTACTTTTAGCAGTCGCTTAAAAGCTTAAAGAAGCTATAAAGTAATTAAGCAAAAACTTAAAGTCAAGCTTAAGATTTTACTTTTAACGAACGCGGACGCGGATTCGAAAGACGAACTCATTTTTTAATTGATTTAATAAA
This sequence comes from Drepanopeziza brunnea f. sp. 'multigermtubi', assembly GCF_022702325.1. Lineage (NCBI taxonomy): Eukaryota > Fungi > Ascomycota > Leotiomycetes > Helotiales > Drepanopezizaceae > Drepanopeziza > Drepanopeziza brunnea. The sequence goes on along the minus strand of NW_027094072.1, from coordinate 1,430,866 downwards.
TAATATACCGATATAAACCGGCTACGGCTATACGATACGGTTTAAGCCCGATATACACGTCGGATAAGCTAATATAAAACGCTTTATATTTAATTATTAAATCATACTTTCTTTAACGCATAAGCATAAAATAAATATAATATGCGTGCAAAAACCAATTACTTATTTTAATATAAAAATATAAATACACTTCGCTTTTAATATTTACTTTTTAATAGACTTATAAGAAACTTTAAAAGACAACTTCGAAGCCGAAAAGCTTCGAGTCTTCATATATATTCGCAAAAAAGCTAGACTTTATATAAAGCAACGACGACTGATTTAAAATAAAAATATACTTTAAATCGACATTAATAAATATATTATTTTTAACGCTTATAAATAACCGATTATTAATAAAATTATAGATTACGTTTTACATTTTACTTTTAATTATAAGTGCTTAATAAAAAAAGACTTTAATATGCAATACGAAATATTTAAATTAAAAGTTCGGACCGCTTATCGAAGAAAAAATCTTACGGATTAATTTATAACGAGCGGTATAAACTTTATCGGCGTATTAAAAAAACTTATATATTAGCTCGACTACGTTTTAAACTTTACTTTCTTAAATATACCGCACGCTATTACGATAATAAAAAAGGACTTGCATAGCACTTTAGATTATTAAACTTTAATTATTACGATTTCGAAACGAAAGCGCGTGCCGGTAAACTAGTTTTATAAAAAAATAACAAATAAAAATATAAACAAATTCGAAGACCTTATACGCAATAGCATAAATACTTTTTTTAACCTTTCGAGTTTTTACGACTTCGCATAAATTAAAAAAAGTGCTTTAGCTTTCGTAAAGATCTTTAAAAATGCAATTAAAGCCGTCGGCATACTTTATCGAAATATAAATAAAACAGCTTTTTAATAAACTCCGGAAGTTGAACGAGCTTATTACGAATATATCGAAGCGCGCTAAAACTTTATCAATCGTATTTTAACGAACGAGATTAAGCACTTTCGCAACGCTATACGCAAAGCTAAAAAAGATTATTAAATGCAAGTATTAAACGGAATTGCAAACGATAAAGACTTATATAAAGTGGTCGGCTAACATAAACTAATTATTAATTTTAAATCTTTTTTTTTATTTATAAAAAGGTCACCGTGCAAAATATTTAAAAAAAAGCAGACTTATTACGACGGATTATACTCGGCCGGTTTAATATAAAAAACGACTTTCCGGAAAAACTTTAATACGACGGCATAAAGCACTTGCTATAAGACTTAACAATCTCTTTTAAAGAAATAAAACGAAGCATTATAAAAGTAATTAGCACTTCGCTAAGTACGGACCGGATTACTATTAAGCTTTTAAAAAAAGTATAATAGCATATTCGATATTATATTTACGCTTTACTTAATGCTTACTTCCGGCATAACTTTTTTTTAATTTATTAGAAACTAACGAAAGTAATTATAATGCTTAAAATAAGCAAAAAAGATAAGACTTCGATGCGCTCGTAACGCTTTATAACTTTTCTCTTTTATATATTTAAGAGCTTAAAGCGCATTATCGCTAAGCGAATTGCTTAAACCTTTTTGATTTTAAGCATTTTAAGCTTTTAATACGGCGAAGCTTTATTTAAGCGATCTATTATAAACTTCGTAGCTTGCTTTACTTATAATATCGAAGCAGCTTTTTTAATAAGCAAGATTATTACGATAATAATATTAAACGTTTAAAAGGCTTTTAACGTTTTATTTAAGCGTCGGCTTTTTAAGCGTATAAATAAGCAAAGCTAGCCCTTTTTATTTTTAAAGCTTATTTACTTTTTCTTTAACGATCGATAAATTTAAATACGCTTTAAAAGTGCAATCACAAACCGTTACGACGTAAAATGCGGTATATCTTAAGAATCACCGTTATCTTTCGTTTTATATATGCTATACTTCGCGAAACTTTTTAATTAAAATACGATATTATAATTTAAATACGCTAATAACATTTGCATTTACAAAGCATTATACTTACTTATATTTAATATTACTTTTTTCGCAACGGATATTTAAAATATCTTAACTTACGAAGTAAAGAATTAAATCTTTTTCGCTTTGAAAAAGATAAAAATAATTTATTTCTTTTATAAAAACGAGAACTTTGCTTCGAATATAATTATTTTATAGCTAAATAAAATCGATATCATTTTAAGCTTTTAAGCGCAGCTTTCGACGATAAGAGCTATTTTAAAGCTACGATAGCTTAAAGTATAATTCGATCGGAAAATAACTTTTAAACGCTATTTATTCGAAAAAGCTAAAAAAGCACGACGAATAGCATTTTATATTAAAAGCTTCGCTTATACGGCGAACGGTCTTTCCGCTTACGCGCTACGCAAAGCAATAATCACTTGCGTATTGTTATCGATCTTATACAGCATTAAAGCTTTATACAAAAGACGAACGAAGCTTTTACGATACTTAATTAAAAACAACTTAAATAAAAAAGTTAGCGCGAGCTTAAAAAAACATATCGATACGATTAATAAGATTATTGCTTACGTAGCGAAAAGTGTTTTTTTTACTGAGCGCATAGCTTTAATTATTACCCTTTTAAAAGACGCCGGATTCTTTTTCGAAAAAATAGCATTCGAAAAGACTAAAGTGCGATAAGCATTACGGCTGCGAATAATTAACGAAGCTTATTCGATAATAAAGCGTATCTTTCTTTTTATAATTACTAAAAGTTTTGCCGCGAGCTTTCGATAGCGAATTAAAACAAAATTATAAAAACTAAAAGCTATGCTTCCTTTTTGCTTACGATTAAAGCTAGCTTACTTTTATTTCTTAATTAAGTATCGCACGGACTTTATTTAAAGCGTTAAGAAAAAGCAAGCCGTTAAAAACTTTAAAAAATAATAAGTTTAATTTATCGACCGAGACATTACTTTTTTTTTAAACGGCTTAAAGCAATATAAAGACGAGTATAAATACGTCGAATACGGATACGCTATTTATTAAAAACAAAAGAAAATTGCTATAAGCAAAAAAGCTATTAATAATTTGTCGCATGTCTTTAACGCGAAAGCAATAAAAGCTTGAAAAGCATTCGAGCACGCTATTCGGCTTTTACTAGACCTTATTTATTACCGCATATAGCTATATATAAATAGCACGTCCGTAATTTAATATATACGAAGCATAGCTTTAGCTACTTTTTAATAAGCGTTTTTACGTATTCAAAAAGTAATAAAACAATTAAAAGTCAGCGTTAAATAAGCTTCGAAACATACCGGCATTATAAGCAATAAAACGGCAAACTAGCTCGCCGACGAAAAAGCAAAGCTTAAGCTTATATTAAGTTTTATTTCCGAGCTTACGGCGTTCGAAATCAAGTTTATTATTAAAACTTTAATCGATTAAGCACGAAATAAATAATAAAGTGCGAGCAAAGCGAAGCTTTTTACTTAATATCGCGATTAAAGTTTTGAATACGTAAATAAAGTTTCGTTAAAACTACACTTGCTTAAATACGTTTTGCATAAATTATTTGCGTTGCGCATTTAATACGAAGACTTTGCGTAATATTATCGAAAGTATCGCTACGAAAACGCGAAAACCACTTGCTTTTGCCGAAAAGACAAATATTTAATATATATTGCTTTTTATAAAAAAGCGCAACGCTTTTTCAATCGATAGCTTAAAAAAATACGACTATCTATTCCGCTTTTTACTTCGCGAAAAGCGATTGCTTATATACGCTTTTTTAAAGCCTCGCTAATTAACTTTTATAGCTTTTTAAAAGTCACGAAGTTTTATTTTAAAATCTGTCTTCGATATTAATAGCGAATCGATCTTGCATATCGAAGCATTATTACGAAAGCTTATACTTATTTAACTTTTAGTTTATTTCTAATAATTTTTTTTCTTTTTTCTTTCTTTCTCTTTATATTAAACGAGCTTAAATGCTTCGTTATAAACTCAGCTACTCGCGTAACTTGCTTTAGCAAACGATATTAACTTCGGTTTTTTATCAAAACCCGCTTATATACTTGCTTAATATATTTTTTTTATACCGTTTTAATAAAAAGAAACACCGCTATATTTATATTATTCTTTCGAGATCTGCTCTTACGCTATATGCGTCTTATGCTCTTATATATATAAAGACTAGCTGCACGTTTATATACTTTTAAGGAGGTCACAAGACTCGCTGTAAAAAGCGACCCGTGGACGTTAAACGAATACTACTACTACTACTACCGAGAATCCGGATATAAAAGAGCCGAATCAACTTACTACCGCATATCAAAACTCTTCTTTTAAGATAAATGCTACGAAAACTGTAAGGCTTGCGTTTAAAACTATAAGCTTTATTAAAAAGGCAAAACTAAACGAACAAAAAATTTTTTATACTTGATCTAGCTTACTTAAATATAATTAAAAGTCAGCTTAAACGTATTACGAATACTTATTACTAATAAAAAGATAACTTGCTTCGTATTAGTCAAAGAAGATCTATTCAAATAGCTAAAATAGCGATTTTTTCGATTAATTAACGCAGAATTTATTGCTAAGTTCTTTTAAAAAGATATCGTTTGCTATTACGAACTGTTTAAAAGACTAATTATTAATAAAAGACTCGAAAATAAAGCAATTGCTAAAGCTTTCGCTATTAAATACGAGATCAAGAGGGTTTATATCTTAAGCTATAATTTAAAAGCAAATAGAATGATTAAAAGAAAACATAAAGACATTTTAAATAGCTTATCGAAAGTTATAAATAAAAGATTCAAAGATTAAATTCGCAAATTTAATAAGATGCTTTTTATAATCCGGACATCGATACACGCATTTATTAAAGTTAATTCTTTTTTCTTAAACTACAAACGAAAAGCTAAACTACTTTTAGAATTACGATAATTAGTTTAAAAGTTATTATTATAATAAAAAGTTCGATCTCGCGCTAACTTACTTGCTATAAGGTTTAAGTAATTAAAACTTCGAGACGAAGATATCGATAAGATCATTTTAAAAAAGAAACGCTATCGATTTGCTATTAAAGCCACTTAAAAACGAATTAAAGTCTTAAAGTCGGAACTTATTAAAGAAAGAGACTTAATATTGCTTTACGATATTAAACGAAGCATCGATATATCCGCGGATACTAAGCTAAATTATAAATAACTAAGACTTTATATCGTTTTTAAAGCTTACGATAAAGTTTATTATAAACTTTAAAAAACTGATAAGATTAAGCTTAAAAGCAATTTTGCAGCTAACCGCTTTAAACGATTTTACCGCCGCGATTAAACTTTTTTTTTTTAAAAAAAAAGACGACGAAGAAGAAGAAAAAATAAACTCGAGTTCTTTAGACGACTTAAACCTTAATAAATACGAGCTTTTCGACGACGGCAAAAGTGAACTACTCAGCTTAAAAGTAATTTTTAAACTTACGCTTATTAACTTCTAAATCATTCTTTTAATACTTTTAAAAAAACAAAAATTAACTTATAAAATTGTTTCTTAATTTATTCTTTTACTATTGTTTTCTTTGGTTTCTTATCTTCTTTTTATTCTATACTTATTCTATAAAAAGACGTGCCTTTTAATAATCATTCTCTTTATTTTAATAAAGAAAAGTATTTCTTACGTTTATTCTTTTACTTTTAGACTTGCTTTTCATTATATTTTTTATTTTTTCTTTATTCTTTTTACTTTACTAGCTATTCACTTGTTTTATATAAATTGTTTTTATTATTTAATTGTTTTTTACTTGTTTTTTAAACTTATACGGCTATTTTTTAATTCTTAATCGAGACTATTCTTTTATTTTAAGCGTGCTTAACTACGTATATTCGAAAGTGAACTGCTATTAAAAAGAATAAGTCTTTTTTATAAATGTACTTATATAAAAAAGCTCTTTCTTCTTTCTTTTTAACATTTTCTTTTTTTATATAACAACAACTACAACACTACTACTACCTTTCTTTAATTATATAATATTATACTAATACTAACGACTTTAATTATTACTTAATTAATCATTATTATTATTAGCTTTTATTCCGTTATCTTATGTTTAATTCGTGAACCGTAGTTTATAAGTTAAATATGCTATTTAAGTTAGCCGCCGCTAAAAAAGAAGCTTTTATCCGAGATGCATTTTTTAGCTTATTAATAAGCGAAGAGCAAGCTGCTTTAGTTCGACAATCGAGCTTCGAGCTAAAGTTCGAAAAACGAACTATTAAGACTTTTAATAAGTTCTTTTAAACTTACCGTTAAATAAGCAACTTTAATCAACTAGCTATGCTTAAAATAGCAACCTTCGACCTTAATAATAAACTAAGTAAAAAAGACGACTTGCTTTTGCAATAGGATTAGTTTTTGCGAGCCGAATATGCAAAAAAAAACATAAACGCCGAAGACTTCCTTTCGGCTTACGATTAATTCATTATTAAAGTCACCGTTATTTACTTTCTGCGTAATAAAATTGCTAAAAAATACAAACGAATTAAAAGAGCTTTCAACGGCGCAAAAAGCTAATTGCTACGACGACCACTTTAAAGCTATATGCACTTTAGTCCGCAGCGCTCGCTAATTAAGCGTTATCTTAAAGACTTGTACTCTTAACGCTTACGTTATCTAAGTCATCAATTATTATATCGTTGCTTACGTCGCTTTTTAAAAGATTATAATTAATATAATTCGAAAACGCAAGTTTATTAAGCTTAATGCTACGGTAATCAACTTTACTTATTGAATTATAAAAAACAAAACCAATATTAAATAAAAAGATCGAATAAGCGCTTTAACGCGTTCTTGTATAGCCCTTTTAATAGATTCTCGCTATACTTTTAAAACTTTTTAACGTCGTTTTGAATTAAGATCGTTTATTATTCTACGAACCTTTTTTAAAACTTGCTCGTATTTAAAAGTATCGTTTCGAAACTAAAACGGAATCGAAAGTATTTCTTTTCGATATAATCCGATATATATTAAGTCCGCTTCATTAAAATGAAAAGCTAACTCGTATTAAAGTATAAACAAATAGCATTAGTTTTAATATTTATAAAGCTTTTATTAATAGCTAAATAAATCGATAATATACTAGCACTAATAGAAAATGTACGTAAAGTCGTTTAACGACCGTTTCTTTTTCGATATAGCGTAGCTTCGATTCGAATAAGTATCGATCGTATTGTGGTGGAGTTGCGGCTCTGTATTTGTTTTGTCCATGTATATAGTACTGATGCTAAGCACCTTTGTTACGTAGGTGCGCTGTATGCCCTAGCCTTGCTAGGCACGTGGTTAAGTCACGTAGTTAAGTCACGTGCAAGCTCTTATATAAACGAGTAGTTGGTTCTTCTTTAAATTAGCACTATATCACTACACAATATAATACACGTACTTATAACACATATTCGAGTGTCTTTCGATCGTCCTCTTTTTCTTTCTTTATTTACTTACGATTCTATTATAATTATATTTATATATATCTTTTGATTTAACGTTAAGTATATATCGAAGCTCTTTCTTTTTATATATATTTAATGACTTACGTAAAGAATCGAACTAAAGGTTAGTCTTTATACCCTTTTTAAACTTGCTTCTTTTACGAAAAGCTATATATTCGGAGTTTACGTTATACGCTAAGCTATTGATTATATGCTTTTACGATATTCTTTCGAAGAGTATTCGATATACGCTAAGCTAATAGTTAAGTGCTTTTGCATATAAGCTTTAAAGCTATTGCTTTAAAAGCGATCTTCTTTCGATTTGTGTCCGTCGAACATGTTATTCGATATACTTGATAAGTATTACTTAAAAAGTCGTTATTTTAATTTAAAGATCGAGCTAGTTAAAGTTCAATTCGATATTTATAGAGTTCTATTTATTTAAGCTACTTTATATAGCGATGCGCTCGAAGTACTATTCGTTTAATATACTTTACTTTTTTCGATTTAATATCGATTCTAATACGAGTCTATTGCTTTTTCTTTTTTAAAAAAGTAAGCAATAGCTAAGTATCGGAAATACTACGTTAAGCTTAAAAGGTTAAAAATTCAATACTTATTTCGCAATAAAGATTACGCATAAAAACCTTAAATTGCTTTCGAATATCCTTCGCTTTAATAAATAAAAAATACGACGAGCGGAAATAAGTATTATATAATTCGGAACCGTTTCGATATCGTATTATATTAAAAGTTAATTATATGCTTGTACGGAAGCTCGGCTATTATTCGACCTCGTTTTTATTTCGATATATTTAATCTCGGTAATTACTTTTTCGTTTATTCGGATCTTACGTTTAAAAGTTAAACGTATTATTAATATCATTTAATATATCGATTCGGTTTCGATTATTTAGCTCGACGCGATCGATACTCGACTTTTTAATAAATCACTTTCGACGCATCGAGATTTTATATTTTTATAATATTTCTTTGTGTATTTAATATTTATTATAAATTATATTTATTTTATTTTTATTATTTATTTACATTTATATCATTTTATTATTTTCGTTTTTTTTTCGCATCCGTTTCGAGATACATTTATACTTTAATCGATATTTATTAAACTCAACTTAACGGCTTTACGTTAAAGCTTTCGGAAATTAAAAAGAGCTATAACTTCTTCGATTTAAAAGGATTTCGGACTTAGCGAAGATGCTACTTGCAAGTTAATCGAAGACGAAGTAAAAAGGATTTAAGCTTTTTCATTTTTTATAAATGCTTTAAATTACGTAAGTATCCGTAAACTTTTTTTTAAACTTCAAACTTTTAAAATGCTTGCTTTCGATAAAGCTAATATTACGGACTATATTCGCTAGCTCGAACGAGCGTTTAAAGACTACGGTATCGTTACCGATTCGGAAAAGAAGCAATGCTTTATTAAATATAATATTTTTAGCTCTTTCGGTTATAATATACGTTATAATATCGAAAGCTTCGGCGGCTTTTTAGATCCGAAAGTAACTTAAGACGATTTTAAATCGATAGTTAAAGAAAAGTATAAAGCTTTCGATTTAACTAAGTAAAAGGATAGTATTAGCTTTTTAAACGACTTAAGCAATAAGTAAATAATAAAAGAAAAAGCTTTTAAAGCGGAGCTTTTATAATTCACTCGATAGTTCAACTTTACGAGCTTTGCTTGCTTCGTTAATAAAGATATTACCGATAAGCAATTAAAGTAAAAGTTCTTCGGTTGCTTATTACTATCGATACAAAATCGGATTTAAAAAAACGTTAAACTTAAGAAAGATCACTTGCAAACGTATAATATAATATATATTATAATTAGCGATTTAATTAAGCAAGAATAGATTATTACGGAACGGATTAAAAAATACAATTACGCCGAAATTTTTAAAGCTTTTTCTCGTTATAACTCTTATTAAAACGAAAACTTTCGTTTTTAAGTATCGTTTATCATTCTTAAAAGCAAACGAAACTTATACGTTTCGCTTTTTTATAACACTTACTTCGATAGTACTTATGCTTTTTTTTTTATCGCGCAAGCATCACCGTTACGAGTTCGATTACTTTGTTTATCGATCTTAATTTAAAGATCGAAGCTTTTATAAAACAATTAACGAAAGTTAATATTTATTTAAGACTTACCGACAGCTTCGTCTTCGTATTGAAAAAAGCTTATATGAACTTATTAAAAGCAGTTTAATACGGAAAGACTTAAGAGATCGCTTTACATCGAGTTTACGAGATTAATGCGATCGATACTTATTCGAATCGAAGCTACGTTATATCGAAAAAGAAACGGTCGTTAAACGATTTTATTTGCATTTTCTATTAGTGCTAATAGACTTTTGATCTACTTAGCTATTAATAAAAGCTTTACAAATATTAGAATCAATGTTATTTGTTTATACTTTAATATAGATTAGCTTTTCACTTTAACGAAGCGGACTTAATATATATAAGATTATATCGAAAAGAAATATTATCGATTTCGTTTTAATTCCGAAACGATATCTTTAAGTACGAGCAAGTTTTAAAAAAGGTTCGTAAGATAATAAATGATTTTAATCTTAAGCGTCGTTATAAAGCTTTAAAAGCATAACGAGAATCTATTAAAAAAGCTGTACGAGAACGCGCTAAAGCGCTTATTCGAGCAACTAACGGCGGCAATACGAAAGCTTTTCGTATTAACGACTTTAATATTTTAAATATGATTCGCTAACGATGCATTATATTAACGGATTTATATGTTCGCGTGTTTAATACGGAAGCTATTATTATACCGGTAAAAACTCGAGCACGCAACGCGGCCTTTCGAGTTACGTTATACTCGTTAAAAGACGCTTTTTCGATAAAAACAAAAGTTTAATCTACTTATAACTAGCTTAAAGTTACTTTCGTTAAGCTAATAAAAATAGATAAACTCAAGCCCGCTTATACCGCGATTCTTAATCGAAACGCTTTACGACTAAAAGACTTACGGAATCTGCTCGTTATATTATTAAAAGCTTTTAAAGCTGTACTTAAGCTTAAGGCTAAGCTTTTTAAAACTATTAAATCATACGAAAAGCTTAGCAAAGTGATCTTTTCTTTAAGAATAGATTACGAAGCGACTCGTATTAAGCTTTTAAAAAGGTACGATTTGCTTAAGAACTTAACTTTTAATAAAACTATTGCGTTTTTCGTTGCTTTTTTTATTTTTAAACGATCTTCTTTCGAAAGTATAATCGATAAAATGATTTAATAAACTTTTATTAGCGAAAGTGTTATTAATTACTTTTAAACTACGGTTAGCGTTGCGAAAGCTTCGAAAGATTGCTTGATTATAAGTAGCAAGCTTATATTAAAGACGACGGATGATTTAATAAAAGACGGACTTGCTTCGAAGCTTTAACGGCTTATTCAAAAAAAAAAATAATATCTTTTTATTTAATAGCGATCTATTTTGCAAAGTTACGAATCGCTTTATCGGTAAAGCGCTTTATCATAAGAATTTACTTTTTCTTTTTTCTTTTGCTATTTCGATTTATAACCGAATCATTAATAAAGCGGACTTTATATAAGTCTTTGTTCGATTAAAACGGATTTTATATAAAAATGCTATTGCTTAGCGGTCTTAGCTCGAACGCTTATTCGAATTTTTTTAAATGATTAAGCTTTAATTATAAAAGAATATCCGTAGCAGCTAAATTAAGCACCGCCGACGCAATACGCTTTTCGCATTCGAAGCTCTTTCGATTTAAAAGCGGTTTTGCTTTATTTTTATTATTAGCTTTATCTCGACTCTTTTTATAACCGTGTTTTACGGTGTTTTTTAATTTTAATATCTTTTTTTCGATTAATTTATTCGTAAAGATCGGCGTACTTTACGGACTTTAATCGAGAGTGATACGGAACTTTTTTTAACGAATATCGGTTTAGCTTTAACGTTTAGCTAATTATTTTTTAAATACTTTTATTATTATTCGTTAACTTTTAAAGTTATTATTAATATATTCGGATAATCTTTTATTATTAATGCGCGAGCTACACTCGATATAAATATAAAAGTTAGCGTTATTACTTATAACGCCGCGGTTAAATTCGAAGTTTTTATAGCTTACGATTAAAAGATAAGCTTTCGAATAATCATCGGTTTATTATTACGCTTTATCGGATACACCAATAACGTATTTATTAATATCGAAAGTACTACGATCCGTACTCGATTCTACGTTATAAATTCGCTAAAGTTTCGATTTATACTCGGTTATTTTTTTATACGTAAAGCAAAAATAAATTTTCGATACTTTTCGGATTATAAAAGTAGCTTTGTTATTACAATAGTTACTAATCCGTTTACGAGCTAAGTTACTTAAGTTAAAATAAGCGATAAAACGAATTAATACGACGAAGCCGTCGATCGCTTAAAAAAGTAAAGTATAAACTTTATTTATTACGATAAATCTTTAAGTAATAGCGGCAGCGACTCGGAAAACTAATAACCGGCTTTATTAAAAGCGTTAAAGTCGATATATTAAAAGCTTTTTGCTATTCGCTTAATTTCGAAAGCGAAACGTTATAATATCGAAAAAAAGACGATTTTATTATTTAAAAGCAGTTTATCGATGTTCTTGCTTTTACGAAATGCGATCTTTTAACAACTTATTAAATAAATGCTGTTAGCATCGATAATCTTATAACTCGCTGTTACGATTATATTAACTATTAGAATTCGATATTTTATTAGACTCGAAAAAAGATCTTTTCGAACTCGGCTAAAGTATTCGACATATATAAAACTAAAAATAAAAAGATTAAGCTAATTAACGAAGCAGACGGCGTAAAAGCAGTATTAAGCGGCAAAGTTAATTAATACGAGCTATCGAAAGCTAAAGATACGCTATAAGAATAAGTAAAAGAATATAAACAATACTTTTTTCCGCGCATTGCCGTTATATCGAAAGGCTTTCGAATTATATCCGAACGTATAGCGAACTTAGATATCGGTAATACTTTATAGCTTAAAAAAAAAGATTTGTTTAAAAAGATAATATTAAGCAAAGAAAAATCAATCGCATTCGCTTAATAAAAGTACGGTAAGTTTTACGACGACGTTTTATTATCGATTAAGCTTAAAACTATCTTATATACGGCTTAATAAGCTTTTAATTATTCGTGTCCAAAAGCTTTATAGCTTATTATTATTAAAATGCTTTAAGACAAGCTTAATAAAAAAGTTTTAAAGTATTACGAAAAACCGTACCGGAATCAATAGTTCTTAATAGTTAAAAAGCAGCCGAGCTAATACCGACTTATTAACTTAGCAACTTTATTTAATGCAGTTATACGGAAAGACGTTAATCTACTTTTAATTATAAATAAGTTTGCTAAAGAGTTTTCTAGTTGTTAAATAGCTAGCTTAATCGACTTTTATTCGAGCTATAATTAATAAACATTTTATTAATCGAGTAAAGACTTTACCGCTTTTTTTATACCGTTAAGTCTTTTTCGATACATTACCTTTTCGCAAAGTATTATAAACTCGATAGCTTAATTCGTTCGAATAATTAATTTTATTTTAAAGCTTTTATAACTTAAAGTCTTTATATTATTTGTCGACGATATTAAAGTAAAAAGATTATAAATTAATTATTCCGACGAAAAAGCACTTTCGAGTATACGTTGATTCGTGCTCGAATATATCTAAAATATTAATAAGACTTTAAAACGAATTAAGCGCGCTAGTATTATAATCGGAAAAAAATCATAATTCTATTAAGATAAGATAAATATAATAAGATTCGTATGCAATTCGAAAGGTCGGGAACTCGCTACGGATAAAGTTATTAAAATTAATAATTAGAAAACTTTTAAAAACGTTATTAAAGTTAAAGGATTTTTAAGCTTTTGCTTTTACTTTCGCATTTAAATTAAAAGATTCGTATATATTGCTAACTTTTTTTATAACTTTATAAAAAAGGATATAGATTAATAATAGACCGAAGCGTATTCGAAAGCTATGCGAATATTATAAAACGCTTTAACGACGGCTTCGGTTTTAATTAAAATCGATTACGAAGATTAAAATAAAAAGATAATAGTAAAAACGGACGCTAACTTAAAAAGATAAAAAAGATATATCGGTTAACGTAAAATTACTTTTAGCAAAGTGCAATCGACTTAATACGAGTCCGAAGCTTAAACGAAAGCAAAACGGAATTACGACGCTATTAAACGAAAATGCCGCGGAATACTTAAAGTTTTTAAAAAACTTAAGTTATAAATTATTAAAATGTATTTTATTTTCGAAACTAACGTTAAAGTGCTCGTTATTTAACTTCGACGAAGAGCTATTGATATACTTTCAGCTTTAATTATACGCTAATTAACTTAAATTAATCTTTTCGACTTTAAGATCTAATATATCTTCGATAAGAATTATATTGCTGTCGATGCATTATTAAAACGATTATAACACTTCGATAATTCAAGCGAAAAAAATAAAAATAAGTTCGATAATAGCTTGCTAGCCGACTTAAAACTTATTAAAGCTTAAGACGGCTTTAAAAAACTTTCGACGGACTTTTTAATAGATATTCGTTAATCTATTTTTAAAAATATATGCTAACGCTCGAAAGAAGCGGAGAATGCAAACTTAAACGAGTTTAACGACGATTACGATTACGAAAGTCTTTTAAACTTAATCGAATACTTTTCGAAATCAATTCGGATAACTACTTTTTTAACGACTTTACAAAGACTTAAAGACTTAAATAAAATAAAATGCCGTAAGTTTAAGAAAGAAGCTATTAAATACAAAATAAACGATAAGAAACTTTAAAGACTTTCGACGAAAAGTCTTTTTTTTTAATTAATAATCGATAAGCTTTCGATTAAAACGAACATTATTACGGCTTATTACGATAAAAGTGATTATAAAAGCCGCGAATCGATTTATTATTATGTTTCTTAACGCTATTTTTAAAATAAATGCTATACAGACGTTAAGCGATTCGTTAAGACTTATAAAGAATGCTAGCACCGAGCAGCTAATAAGCTCGAGAAATTATTGTATCTTATTCGATTTAATAATTTAATAAAACGTTAAATTATCGATATTACTTATTTACTTGCACGCAATAGCAAAAGCTATTTAATTATTGCTAAAGATAATATAAGTAAATAAGTCGAAGCGAAAGCGATTCGGATTCGAGACTCGCTTTCGATAGCTAAGTTTATTTAAAAAGATATTATTTATCGTTATAAGATTTTCTTTTAATTAATAATCGACGGAAGTTCGAAGTTTAAGAAAAAAGTAATCGATTTACTTAATAATTAAAAAATCAATCGAGTCGTGATTTTAGCATACTACTTTTAAGCGAATAGAATAATAGAACGCGGCTACGGATTAATTAAAAACGTATTAAATAAGCTTAAAAGCACCGACTAAATTACGCAATTACTAGCCGTTTTATTCGCTAACCGCACTTCGATATATACTTCTATCGGATTTACTTTTTTTTATATAATATACAACAAAAAAGCAATGCTTTCGATTAAGACTCGAATTTAATCTTAAGCTACGTTATTTTAAAAGCTAGTAATCAATCGTGTTAAGCTTATCGAGTTAAAAGCACGCTAGTTCCGAATGCAAAACGAAGATGTTACGGAAGTTATACTTAAGAAAACCCGCTACTATTAAAAAAGAAAAGATGCTTTTGATAATAAAAAAAACTTTCGAATCAAACTTTTAAAAGTAAGCGACTTAGTTTTTAAGCACGACTCGGTACGTAAAATAGATATATTTAACGTTAAAAAGCTAGATTTTCGATAGCTTAGCTTTTATTAAATTTCGTCGATAAATATAAAAAGATATTATAAGTTGAAAAAGTTAAAAGAAGACGAAGCTTTATTAAATAAAACATTTGCTAGCAATCGATTAAAAAAGTTTTACGTGCGATACACTTTCGAAGCGTTATTATTTCGCTTTAAATTTTAAATAAAAAGATTCTTAAAATAGCTTTTATTAAGTAAAATAGCCGAGTCCGGCTTTTAAATCAAGCGTTTAAATGGATTTGTCATTCGATTACTTAGCTTTATAAAAGAGCAACGGAGCTAATACGCAAGAGTCTTTATGAATAATGATGAAAAAGCAATAGAAAATGATTAAGTCATAAAAGCATAATTATCCGTAAGAAAAAGACGAATTTAAATTTGATTTTTTATTTTTTTTTTATTTGAGTTTAGTTTTCTTTATTTTTCTTTTTCTTATACTCTTTTTATTTTTTTCTTTATATTAAAGAGCTTTACGTTATCATACTTATATGCTTTTGATTTATTATATACGAGCATATCACATATATAAAGCGGACCTTACTCGGAAGCTAATTAAGAAGAGCATACGAAAAATCTATTGTATTAACTACCTAGCAAGCTGCCGACACGCGATAAAAAACCTTTCCGACCTTATAACTCAAAGCTAGGTGGAATAGTGCGAGAGCTCCCCGCAGCACCTTGGGCACTGCTTTCACCCTTCGAAGTCCCACCGGTATTGCCGCGGTTAGAAACCTGGCGAGCACTTCGGCGGAGCTTCTTCGTAGTAAAAAGTGCTAGCGATTCCGAAGATAAAAATGAAAAGGACGAAGACTTTTTAATAATCTATCGTAGTCAAATCGGAAAAGAATTATAAAAGGTTCGTAATATACACTTACGCAGCTAAAAAAGTTACTTAGCAAAGTATTGTTTCGATTTATTATAATTAAGATCTAACGTAGCAAGTCTAACGAAGCTAGATCGGCGGTAATAGCGGCGGCAAGTAAGCGTAACGCTAAGACGAGACTTAAATTAGCTAAAAGACTTTTAGTATTAACGGCGGCAAAAGAAGCAGCGGCGATACGAGCTCGAAAAAAAGAAAAAGCATTATTAACTCGAAAAGTAAAAGCACGGCGAGTCTTTATAAAAAAGTTATTTGCAATTATACTTTTACGAAAAACGTCGTCGGCCGTTTTAGTTTTATTATTTATAACCGTTATCGCATCTATTAAAATTATACTAGCGCTAACGACTTTTGCGAAGAGCTATCGAATCGGAGTTAAAACGAGTATAAAACGGAAAGTAAGATAATTTACGAAAATGCAAGTTGACTTAATAGCACGGCAACGTTCGCATTTAATAGATTTATTAAAAAAGAAGATGCATCGATTCGCAGTATTATCGATAGTTTTGCTTGCGTAGTTTACGCATCGAAAGCAGATCGAAAACATAATAATAAAAGATGAAATTAATAAGTAATAATGCTAAAAAGAAGATAAAAAGGTGTAAGATTGATATAAGAAGAAAGTACTATTTATAATAAGACTTCGAGTATATATTATCGCTTTTGTTTTTTTTATTACGTTACCGTTTTAAGCTTTGCGCTACTACCGATTCGGCAATGCGTTACTACTTGACCGCTTAAACCGGCGTACGCTTATCTTAATAATAATATTAACGCTCGAGTTGATATTGTTTTTATAATTGAATAAGAATGCTATAAAAGATATAAAAAAGAATTAGACTTAAAAGATTATCTTGCATTTTCGTTGTTATTTTTATTTTTTTTATTGTATTACGTACGCTTTCGTATTAACACCGATCCGGCGATGCATCTTTAAGTAGTACTTTAAGACCGTATTGCGACTATACAATTCAGTTATATGCTCGTCTTGCAAACACAACTTTATCACTTTAATAAAAAGTGATTCGAAAGCGAGTTTGATTCGAAAAGAAGACGTATATAATAAAGTTGCGGCTTTGTATTTGTTTTGTTTATATATATAATACTAATGCTAAGCACTTTTATTACGTAAGTGCGCTGTATGCTTTAGCTTTGCTAAGCACGTGATTAAATTACGTAATTAAATCACGTGCAAGCTTTTATATAAACGAGTAGTTAGTTCTTTTTTAAACTAGCACTATATTATTATACAATACAATACACGTACTTATAGCATACATTCGAGTGTCTTTCGATCGTCCTCCTTCTTTCTTCTTATTCACTTACGATTCTATTATAGCTATATTCATATATATCTCTTGATTTGACGTTGGGTATATGTCGGAGCTCTTTCTTTCCACAGTATTAATCTCGTAAACCCGGTGCAAAGCGATCTCTTAAGCTTTTTCGTATTAAGCTACTTTTAATAGATTTATATAAGCTTTTTTCGCAACGAGTGCGAAGCTATCGGTAAGTCTTAAGTGAATATTAACTTTCGTTCATTGCTTTGTAAAAGCTTCGATCTTTAAATCAAGATCGACGAATAAAGTAATCGAATTTATAATAATAATGCTTGCTCGATAAAAAAGAAAGACATAAGTACTATCGAAGTGATTGCTATAAAAAATTGAAATGTATAAGTTTCGTTTGCTTTTAAAAATAACAAACGGTACTTAAAGATAAGAGTTTTCGTTTTAATAAAGATCATAGCAAGAAAATGCTTTAAGAATTTCAGCGTAACCGTATTTTTTAATCCGTTCCGTAATGATCTATTCTTACTTAATTAAGTTGCTTATTATAATATATATTATATCGTAAAACTATAAATGATCTTTTTTAAGTTTGATACTCTTTTAAATCCGATTTTATATCGATGATAATAAGTATCCGAAAAACTTTTACTTTAATTGATTATCGGTAATGTCTTTATTAATTAAGCAAATAAAGCTTGTAAGATTAAATTGTCGAATAAACTATAAAAGCTCCGCTTTAAAAGCTCTTTTCTTAGTTATCTACTTATTGCTTAAATCGTTCAAGAATCTAATACTATCCTTTTAATTAATTAAGTCGAATGCTTTGTACTCTTCTTTAACTATCGATTTAAATTCGTTTTAAGTCACTTTGTTATCCGAAAAGCCTTCGAAGCTCTCGATATTGCACCGTATATTATATCCGAGAAAGCTAAAGATATTATATTTAGCAAAGCATTGCTTTTTTTCCGAATCATTAACGATACCGTAATCTATAAACGCTCGTTCGAGCTAATAAATATAGTCCGTAATATTAGCTTTATCGAAAGCAAGTATTTTAAACGCTTTAAGTTTAAGAAAAAGTCTACGAATACTTACGTAATTCGAAGCATTTACGAAAAGTAAAAAGATTTAAATCTTTTTCACTTCGTCTTCGATTAGCTTGCGAGTAGCATCGTCGTTAAGTCCGAAATCCTTTTAAGTTGAAAAACTTATAGCTTTTTTCGATTTCCGCGAGTTTTAACGTAAGCCCGCTAAATTAAGTTAATAAACGTCGATTAAAGTATAAAGGTCTTTCAAAACGAATATAAAAAAAGAATAAAAATAAAAATAATATAAGTATAGATGAATAATAGAAATAAAATAAATACAATTTATAATAAATATTAAATAAACAAAGAAATATTATAAAGATATAAGATCTTGATGCGTCGAAAGTAATTTATTAAAAAGTCGAATATCGATCGCTTCGAGCGAAATAATCGAAACTAAATCGATATAATAAATGATCTTAATAATACGTCGAAGTCTATAACGTAAGATCTGTAATAAACGGAAAAGCAATTGCTAAGATTAAGTATATCGAAATAAAAACGAAGTCGAGTAATAATCGAGCTTCCGTGCAAGCATATAACTTACTTTTAATATAATACGACACCGAAACGGATCCGAATTGCATAATACTTATTTCCGCTCGTCGTATCTTTTATTTATTAAAGCGAAAAATATTCGAAAGCAATTCGAAGTCTTTATGCGTAATTTCTATTACAAAGTAAATATTAAATTTTTAACCTTTTAAGTTTAGCGTATTATTTCCGATACTTAACTACTGCTTACCTTTTTAAAGAAGAAAAAGCAATAGACTAGTATTAAAAACGACGTCGAATCAAAAGAATAAAGTATGCTAAACGAATAGTACTTCGGACGTATCGCCGTACAAAGTAATTTAAGTAAATAATACTTTATAAATACCGAATTGAACTCTAGCTAGCTCGATCTTCGAATTAAAGTAACGACTTTTTAAATAGTACTTATCGAATATATCGAATAGCATGCTCGACGGACACAAATCGAAGAAAGATCGCTTTTAAAGTAATAGCTTTAAAGCTTATATGCAAAAGCATTTAACTATTAGGTTAACGTATATCGAATACTTTTCGAGTAGTAGTAGTAGTAATAGTATTCGTTTAACGTCTACGGGTCGCTTTTTATAGCGAGTCCTGTGACCTCCTTAAGGGTATATCAACGTACAGCTAGTCCTTATATATATAAAAGCATAAGACGCATATAGCGTAAAAGCAGATCTCGAGAGAATAGTATAAGTATAGCGGTGTTTCTTTTTGTTAAAACGGTGTGTAAAGAATATATTAAGCAAGCGTACAAGCGGGTTTTTATAAGAGACCGAAGTTAGTGTCGTTTGCCGAAGCAAGCTACGCGGGTAGTTAAGTTTATAACGGAGCACTTAAGCTCGTCTAATATAAAAAGAAAGAAAGAAAAAAGAAAGAAAAATTATTAGAAATAAATTAAAAGCTAAATAAGTGTAAGCCTTCGTAGTAATGCTTCGATATGCAAGATCGACTCGCTATTAATACCGAAAGCAGATTTTAAAATAGAATTCCGTGACTTCTAAAAAGCTATAAAAGTCAGTTGGTAAAGCTTTAAAAGAGCGTATATAAGCAATCGCTTCTCGCGGAGTAAAAAGCGGAGTAAGTGGTCGTATCTTTTTAAGCTATCGATTAAAAGAGCGTTGCGCTTTTTTACAAAAGGCAATGTGTATCGAGAACTTATCTTTTCGGCAAAAGCAAGTGGTTTTCGCGTCTTTATAGCGATACTTCCGATGATACTACGCAAAGTCTCCGTGCTAAGTGCGCAACGCGAGTAGTTTATGCAAGACGTACTTAAGCAAGTGTAGTTTTAACGAGGCTTTATTTGCGTACTCGAAGCTTTAATCGCGATACTAAGTAAAGAGCTTCGCTTTATTCGCACCTTATTATCTGTCTCGTGCTTGATCGATCAAAGTCTTAGTAATAGACTTGATCTTAAACGCCGTAAGCTCGAAAGTGAGACTTAATGCAAGCTTAAGCCTTGATCCTTCGTCGGCGAGTCGATTTGCCGTTTCGTTGCTCGTGATGCCGGTATATCCCGGGGCCCATTTAACGCTGACCTTTAATTGTTTCATCACCTCTTGGATACGTAAGAACGCCCATTAAGAAGTAGCCGAAGCTGTGCCCCGTATATACTTTTCGAAAGTATATCGCAAAAGCATATAATCAATAGCTTAGCGTATAACGTAAACTCTGAATATATAGCTTTTCGCAAAAGAAGTAAGTTCAAAAGAAGAATAAAAACCCACTTTTAATTCGATTCTTTACGCAAGTCATTAAATATAAAAAAAAAAAAGAGCTTCGATATATACTTAACGTTAAATCAAAAGATATATATATATATAACTATAATAAAATCGTAAGTGAATAAAAAAGAAAAAAAAGACGATCGAAGACACTCGAATATGTTTTGTATGTACGTGTATTGTATATTGTAATAGTATAGTACTAGTTTAAAGAAGAACCAATTACTCGTCTATATAAGAGCTTGCACGTGACTTAACTACGTGCTTAGCAAGGCCAAAGTATGCAGCGCACCCACTTGACAAAGGTGCCTAGCATCAGTACTATATACATGGACAAAACAAATACAGACCCCCAACTCCACCATAATATAAAAGTAATTAACGCAAGAAATAATTTATTTATTAGTTTTTTATTAAAAAACAAACCTCTTTAAACCCTTTTTTTACCGGAGAGACCTGAGACCCTTTTACGAAGTATTTATATTTTAATAATTTATTATAAAAGGGGGACCCGTTTAAACCCCTTTTTTTACTAGAGAAACTCCAGACCCCTTTGCGAATTCCTTATATTTAATAATTCAATATAAAGGGGGGACCCCTTTAAACCCCTCTTTTTGCTAAGGAAATCCCAGACCCTTTTGCGAATTACTTTTATTTAAAGCAGCAACGTGCGTTACGTACGGCAGAATTGATAGCGGTAGCTGAATTAAGCTTAGCTGTGTTTTAAATTTAATTCGGGCCGACCAATTCCGAAAAATGTTCAATAGATTGATATGGAATAAAAGTCTTAGCACGCTCAGAAATCCTGCTAGACCGGTATAGAATAGTCTTACGTGATTGAATAACTAACTACTACCACAATTACTGGAATTTATCTTGGGTCACCGTAGGTGACAATAATTAGTAAATATTCGTAAATTTGTTTTATTTTTAACGGCCTTACAAATATTATTTTTAGCTGTCTTACTTTAAACCTATAAGGTTCCCTATCCTTCGTAAGGAATTTGACTTAAAAAAATCCTTTTTATAAGGTTTTAAAAAAAAGTCCTTTATCGGCCAAGACCTTATAAGAGGAATAAGGAGGAAAACCCCATAGGGCTCCTACCCTATTGTTGTTGTTGTTGTATTTATTTACGTCGGGCGGGTAATAAGCGAAGCTTGCCGCCCTAAGACCTCTTATAAGGTACGGCGACTTGCTAAGCTAAAGAATTACATACAAGAAGGCTTTAAAAAGCAATTCAAAGTGCTGTAGCGAAAGCTATTATCGCATGCGCTTTTTTTTACAAATAAAATAGATTATATAAAAATAAACCTTTTATTAAAAGAAAACTATAAAAAGAAAGTCAAGCAAGTATAGATTGTTAAAACTAGCTAAAAGCGAGCTTTTTAAGTCGCATAGCGACGAAAATCGAGGCCGGACCGGAGTCAGCCGAGTACAAAAGAAAAGGTCTAATACGAAAGCTTAAACTTTAAAAGAAAACTTAATATAATACATTAATAATAAAAAGAATTCTTTCGAAAGCGCATTACGTTATTTTAAAGTCTTAATCCCGTCACGCGATTAATTTAACGAGCTTTTACAGCTTAAGTAAAACGAAGCGTACTCCGTTCTTTTTACCGAAGCAATATCAATTAATTAAAGTAATACTTTTATCGAATACAATGCTTAAAGTAAAACTTCGTAATAATTAAAAAAGCTTAAAAGTCAGCCGAATTATTCAAAAGATCTTTAAAAAAAGTTATAAGCTTCCGAGATCGTGCTTGAAAAAGTTCGTAATCGAGTCTTATACGACTTAAAGAATCGACAAAAAGCTAAGTATAAAAAAGACTTGCGTTTACCGCAAGCACACTTTAACGTCGTAATATTAAAACTTAATATAATACTAAGTAAAGTCTTCGTACGTAATCCGGATCGTAAGTAGTTTATATAAGATATATCGTAAGAGTTCTAACTTTAAAAAAGCTTAACTAAATATAAAAAGCTTTATTTTTAATACGAGCGAAAAAGCTTAAAAAAGCTTGCGTTTTACTACGCTTTTCGTACTTTATTTCGTATATCGCGGAAAAGTATACGAATACTATTAATCGTAAGTTGCGACGCTAAACTAATATCTTAATTCGATTTCTTTGCTTTTAAATCTGCAAGCTTATCCGTTCGTTCGTTTCTTTTAATACTTATATGCTTTAAAGATTATCGTATTCGTACGTTTCGAGTTTTTATTACTTTTAAAAACGCTTATTATAATAATAAAAAAGCATTTTAGCAAAGATATTAAATAATTAATATACTATCGATACAAAGCTAAATCCGTTTCGCCGTCGAATAAGCGTGTATTATTCGTTCGAAGCTTTTTTATACTTTTATCGCTTTCACGTTAAAAACGTAAAAGCAATCGTTAATAAAGCCGTACTCGTAGATTATCTTTTATCGTTTTTAATAAACTACGTATCCGTAACTTATTAATCGATTGCTTTAATCGTATTGTTTTAATTCGTTCAAAAAGATTTTAATGTTTTTTAGCAAAAGCTATTACTATTATGCTTCGAATATAACAATAGCTTTTTTTTTTGTTTTTTCTTCCGCCGGATTTCGTTTGCTTTTCGAAGTAAAGTGCGAAAAGACGAAGCGAAAGCGAAAGACGTTTAAAAAAAAAGTTTTTAATCTTTAAATCTTAGTTTAAAAGATCTTAATAATCTTTACACAGCGACCGCGTTATTAAATCCGCAAAAGTATCCGGCTAATTAATAAATGCTTATCGTCTATCGTCTTTAATCTTATTACAAACTTAGCTTTAGCTTCTTTTAAAGCCGTAACGCCGAAAAGAAACTTAGCATTTCGAAAGAGCGTTACCGTTAATATCGTTTTTTAAACCGAAAATACTTCGCGCACCGCGAAAGTTATCGTTTCATTAATAAAATCAATTATCTCTCCGATTTAAGCATTAATAACTTTTAGTTTTCTAGACTTATAAATTAAGCGATAGCGTTTTACGTATTACGCTTTCGTATCGTAAAGCATCGAAAGCAATACGTAAGTAATAATTGCTTTACGTAATAAAGCCGCAAATAAATTATAAATTGTTTTAATAAGACTACGAATGTATTAAACGACTTTCTTAACTTTAACCGCTCGTTCTCGAACGTATCAGCGGAACTTCAATTTATAATTAAATTAAACTTTAAGCTATCGTATCGCAAGTGTATCTTCGTTTTTTAAACTCGTAATAATGCACGAGATAATTATAATATCGATTACGAAAAGAAAAGCATACGTACTTTTCTTACGAAAGAAGTATATTATTTCGATTTTTTTTAAAGCGAAAGCAATCTTATACGTATTGCTTTATTTAATAATAGAATTTGTTGGTACACAGGTGTTTGATAATACTATCGTTTTAGGTTGGTTGTGTTATAGATATCTGGTATTGCTATACTAGTAATGGCGGTCCTTTAAAAGGACCGCGAGTGTACGTGCCACCCTTACGTGCTAAGTCTACTATTACCTTTATCGTTCCTTCTATTCTTATCCGCCGCATGCCCGTAAAAGGTAAAGGCTATTATACTTCGACACTAGCAGTTTTTTATTTGTTGTAAAAAACGCTTTAATTATACTTATACAAATTCTTACGTTTCGAAGTTTTACCGAACTTCTCTGTCTTAACCTCCTTTACTACTTTCGATCCACCTATCCTTTAATACGCACTTTTAACGTATTGCAATCGACGAAGCTTTTTAAAGCTTTATTTAGATTTGCTTTAATCATATAGTCAGCTAGATTGCTTTTCCCGTTAATCTAGCGTATTTCGGCGATCTCTTTGCGCTCGTAAGATTATCGTAAAGCTATTATATCGATCATAAGCCTCTTTTCCTTAATTGTGCCGAGCTTTATTAAATACTCGTAAAGTGAATAAGAGTCGATAGCTACTACTATTAGTATCTTTAATAACGAGAGCTATTCGATGATCTGATCTAAAATAGTATTTAAAGCAATAGCAATATCTATTTTAACTATTATTCCGAAGATTTCTAAAGCTAAAACGCTTTTAGTAACTCTTTTACTTTTCGTAAAGCTATAATGCATTACGTTGCTTATAACGTTAAAGGTCTTTTCGGTCGTACTTGTTTCGTTCCTTAAGATAATCACGTATTCAAATTGACTAAATAGATCTCTATTGTTTGCAAAAAAGCTATTTACGAATATAAAAAGCTTAGCTAAGCGAAAGTCGATAAAAACGTATTTTAATCTTTTGCTTTGATTGCTAATCATCTATTAAAAGCACTTATTTAAAGCTGCCACTTTATCTTTATCGAAGTCTTTATACTAAGCTGCTATTAAAAGGGCGAATAAAGCTTCAAGTTGGCAAGTAGAAGCAATATATGCTTCGCGTGCGCGCTGCTCGAAGTACTCTTGCTTATGGTTCGGCTTATCGGAGACGAGAGCGAGCTTTTAGCCTTGCTGTTTTTATGTGAAAAGCATAGTATCGTCCTTTTATAGCTTTAAAATACAGCTATTAAACCTAATGTTAATAGTATAAGTCAGCTTAATCTTATCTTTAACTTTTAAGCCGGCCTTTTTAAATTCTAATCTCTCTTTAATTGCAAATCGATCGTCGGCGAAATAATAAGTGTCGTTCACTTGCATCTTTACGAGCTTAAACATGCTTTTCTTAATACAAATTAAAAGGCAAAGGTCGTAAGTCGAAGTGATTATAAACAGCTTCTTTTTATAATAAGTGTAATACGTTAACTACTAAAAAGTACTTGCTTTAAGAATCTTATATAATGCTCTTCGGATCTTTATAATTGTTCTTTTAAAGTAAAACTTTATTATTTCTTTCGGTAAGCGTGCTAGAATAAGCTTATTTAATAAGTGATCGCTTTAAATATAAGCTTGCGTAATATTACGAAAGTAAAAGGAAATTCTTAATAGTAAAAGTGCCGGCGCTAACGCAATGATAAAGCGTTAGCTCGAGCGTTATATAGCAAAAGATTAAATAAAAATTACTCTTTTTCTTTCGTCGGCGAAAGCTTATATAACGAATCGTAACTTTTCGAATAAAGTCGCTATTTCTTTGCCTTTAAGCTCGTTAACAAAACGAAAGCTAAAAATACGCTCTTTTGCGTGTTTTACAAGGTCGTATAAAATGAATTCAAATACGCTTTACGCAATCAAACCTTCGATCTTTCGTTGCTATAAGTCTTCGAAAATCTCGCTAAGAATAGTAATTATACTTTCGGCCCGTAGCTTCGTAGCTAGCTCACGGTTTATTTGCTCTTTTCGAATCAAGAAGGTATTAATATCACTTAATATAATAAGAAATTGCGCTAGTTCTTTAGCTTCCGTGCAATAACGTTCTAAAGGCCTTTTGTTTCTGCTACTTCGACGTAGCGCTTTTTTTACTTATTCTACTAATAGTCTTTTCTCTTCGAGACGCTCTTCTTAAGCAGTATTTTCTTAATAATATAGCTTAATTATTGTAGCTTTAAATTAGATTGCTTTATTATTAACTTAAACCGTGCACGTATAGCTTTCCATCGCAATAAAAGTATAAAGGCCGGTCTATTGCGCGCGCTAGTCCTTTTTCTTTTCTCTTTATACTCTTACTTGGCTTTGCAAAAGGAAAGCTAGCGTTTTAATCGTAAAGAGTCCGTTGCGCATATTTAAGGCGTTTGCTACTTGTCTAATAGCTTGCAATCTTTTCACTTCTGATATAACTTTTTTGATAGCTTTTGCTTTAATAATAATAAAAAAGGCTAATAGATCTAAGTGAGTCATGCGAAGGTAAGCACTAAATACGAAGAAAATAAGTACTAAGCTTGTTAGCTCGGCGGTATCGTTAACGGCTTTAATTGCTATTTGCAAAATCTATTCTTTAATTACTTTTAAATCTTATATCTCTTTCGAGATAATTTCGTAAGCCCGTCGTAAAAGTTAATAGTATCTTTTTACCTTTTTTACGCTATTATAAGCCTCCGTAAGCATCTCGCTGATATTAATAGACATTATCTTAACTAGACCGCGGAACTTAACTGCTGCAAAGTTTATTTTTAAGTTATAAATAATCAAATCAAAGGGATCGAGGTAGCTATTAATTTAGCATTCTTTAAATGCGTTTTAAGTAATAATAGCCGATATATCTTTTAAGAAGCGCTTAGCTTAAAATATAATAGTTAAGTCGACGACGTATAATATTGATTTGCCGTTTAAATGCATTACGTTTATAATAATAAAATAATTAAACTTTAAGTTATCTTTTAAAGTAAACTTGTATCGGCTCGAAGCTGCATTATGCATTTGATATTAATAATAGAATCTCTCGATCTTTTTTAAAGTGTTAAGATCGATATTATCGTAACCGCTAAAGTTAAGAACCTTTTGCAAGCGTAAAACGAACGGGTAGCCGAATCTACGGTATAACTAGCGTAGTTCTTATTTCGTAAAGTGCGCGTCCGCAAAAGCGTCTTTAAGTTGCAGCATAAGAAATAAGTAGCTTTATTTAAGAATTATTAAAATACGCTTATTGCTTTAGACGAGCATATTATTAAGATTATTATAATAGACTTAAAGTCGATCTATATCCTCGAGTAAAATAAGAAAAGGAGTTTTTATATTAACAATATAAAATTCGATTGATTTAAAAAAAGTATTTATTATTATAAAGCTTATAATACGTATAGTATTGCTTCCGAACTTAATAATATTTTTATCGGCCGTTCTTCGGTTGATTCGGAAAAGGAAAAGCTTGCTTAAAGCCTTAACTTATTGCTCTCTTGCAATAAAAAGGTTGGCTGCTTTAAAATCGGGAATAAATCTTTAGAATTTATAAGCCGAGTATCGATCGAATAAAAAGTGCTTTAAAAGAACGATATTCGAAAATAATTTAAATAAGTCGATAAAAGTAAAAGTGTAATAAGTTGCATTTTCGAGCAACGCTATTATTAAGTGTTAGCCGTTAATAGTTTTTAATTCAATAAAGAATTAAGTTGCGGCCGCTAATTATTAATCAAAAGTGATTTAAAATTGTTAGTCGAAGCTTTATGCTTTTTTAACTTATACGAAGTAATAAGTATACTCTTTAAGTCTTACGTCTTTTGTATAATATTAAGCTTAGCGTTTTTAGTTGTCGTAAGATTTCTTACGCTCTTCGCTATTATGCTATATAAAGAAATGACTTAACTCGCCGCAAATAAAATAGCGTTTATTAACGCGATTAGTACGAGTTATTGCGCTTTTTTTTTTATTATTACTTTCGTAATTGCCTCGATTACTTTAGCTTCGATTGCTAGTTTTGTTATATCCTTTTTTAATATAGCTTTTAAAGCCTTTATTACTATTACCGTTATAGCTACGGCCTTTATTGCTTCCGCTGCTTTTATACTAGCGGTTTACGTAATAGACTTCGTTTTCGTATTAGTCTTTCGACTCGATAGCATCGATAAAGTAAGCGGTAGAAGGTCTAATCGTCGTAGTAATAGCAATCGATAATCGTAATTAAAAAACAAAAGCGGTAGTCGTAAGTGCGGGATTATATTAAGCAAACGCATATTTAAAAACGCTTTATACGGCGTTTAAAATCACGTCTCTTAAAGCTTTATCGAAGTGATATTCGAGAGTCAAATTGCGTTAAATAAAAGAGAGCTTTTTAACTATTAACGTAAAGCATTCTGTCTTATCTTTATCGGCGTTCTCTTTAAGACTTATCATTAATTAAAGTGTAAGTGATCTTTATTCCGATAAGTACTTTTAAGTAAACTCCGAGACTTTAAACTTAAACTTTATAAATACAATTATAATTTAGAACTCTATATCTTTGCTATAAATATTAATTATATAATATTAATGTGCTTCGTCTTTAAGCATTAAAAAGAAAGCTATTGCGTAGCTTACTTTATCGCTTTAAAAGATGCTTAAGCGTATGCAATTTTCATAGAAAATCTTAAGCTTATCAATAAAGACTTCGTATTCAGCGCTTTTATATTTTTTCTTTATATTTTAATACACTTTCGAAAAGTCATTAATCTATTTAACGTAATCGCTAATTCTTGCTCGAAGTGGTTTAAGTAATCTAACGTAAAAAAGGACGGTTATATTAAGTAATAAAAGGATTTAGTATTTAGCATCGATCTTTTTACTAAAGGTTAATACCGAAGTCGAGAAAAGACGTGCGGTTAGCAAAGCAGCGGGGCCTCGAGTATTAAAAAGCTTATTTAATAGTATACGGTTAGTACTTGTAGCTAATCCTTTTTGCTCAATTATAAGTTCGATTGTAAATTCAATTATAAGCTCGATTATAAGTATAAGCGTAGTCGCAAGTGCCGCCGGTGTAATAGTAAGTGCTGTTATTACTTTATCTTTAGCTTATTGCTTTTGCTTAAATGCTATTTTCTTAGCCTCTTTGATCTTTTGTTCCGCGATGATCTTGTTTTTAGCATCTTTATAAACAAAAATCTATAGCTTTAGCTCGTTTTCTTAATATAAAGCGTAGAAGATTAATGCTTAAAAAATACTTTTAGCTGGTCTAACTTATACTTTACTTATCACGAAGTGTTTTCGAAGCTAGCGGCAGATCGATTAATAAGCGTGTCTTTATATTTTAATCGTTTATCTATCAAAATCTTATAAAAAGATCTCGAAAAGAGACTCTCTTTGCTTGCTATTGTATATATCTTTATAGCTTTTTAAACATATAGAGATATAGCCGTTGATTATAAAAAGGTTTATAACTTAAGCGAGGTTAATAAAGTCAAAGTTATATCTTTAAATCAAAAGATTAATCTAGCACTTTAGTCTTAGTAATATAAGCTTAGCTAATACGATAGTCGGTGCGGCCGAATAAACCGATATATTAGCAGCGAATTCGTATATAAAAGAAGGAATTCGTAATAATTAAAAGTGAGCGGGTATAATAATAAATCTGCTAGCTTATTAGCTAAAGAAACAATTCTTTAAAAAGAAAAGTAAGAATCGTGCTCGCAAAGAATTATCCGCTTTTTAAATCTTTTCGCGCGTAATAGACGCAATCGATTCTCGTAAAAGGTTATTCGATTCTCGATTCTTAGCCGAAAAACGGTAGTAAGTATCGTTAGCACAAGATAAAAGGCGAAGTTAATAAAAACTCTTTAGACTTAATCTTATCTTTTCTAGACCTTGCGAATCTATAGTTTATTTAATTATTAATTAATGTTGATATACAAGTGTTTAATAATACTATCGTTTTGAGTTGGTTATATTATAAATATCTAGTATTGCTATACTAGTAGTAGCGGTCCCTTAAGGGAACCGCGGGTGCACGTGCCACCCTCACGTACCAAGTCCACTATTACCTTTATCGTTCCTTTCATTCCTATCCGCCGCATGCCCGTAGAAGGTAGAGGCCATTGTACTCCGACAGAATTAATATCGTTTCGAAGTATAGCGATATTCCGATCGAAAATGCAATTAACGCGATACAAGCAAATATCGTTAACGTACTCGAAGCGTAATATCTAGTCTTAATTAAAAAGCTCGGCTAAGTAAAGCATATAAAACATCGATAAAAGCGAAGACTTTTACGAAGTACCGCACTCTACGTCGTAAATGTTTATAATTTTTTTTTAATCGGATTTTAACTTTACGGTTTAAAAGAAAGGATTTTATTAGCTTAAATAATAAGTACGGCTAGCTTTGCTTTATTATGCGTTTAAAAAACCGACGAGTTAAGACCGCATCGAAAGCTTTGTAAACGTTTATAATAATTATAATAACTTAATATTTAATTGCAAGTGCGGACTCGATATCGTATATTAAGTACGAAGCGAAGCATAATATAAAGCGCTATAAAAAAGCTCTCGCGTATTATAAGTTAAAAATGTTGAACGGTAATACGAAGAGCGAAGATAAGTAGAAAGATTCTTAATTCTTATTTAATAAACTTAAAGAGTAGCCTTTTACTTATATATCTAGAAAGGTCTTGACACGTAATAGGTCTATCACTTAATTATATTCGACATTCTTACTTAAGACTTATTCAAATGAAAAAGACTTTTACTAAAGTTTATAAATAAAGCTCTGATTAAAAGTAGATCCGAAAAGAAAATAAAAAAGATATGAAAGTGTTTTATAAAGAAAAATAATAAAAAGCCGAAAAACTTAATTATAAAAGGAAAAACCAAAAGACTAATTTAATTACTCGCTTGTTTTTTAAGAAAAAAAAGATTATCTTAATCTTTAGTTCTCGTCTTTTCATTTAATTGCACTTAAAAGAGCTTTCTTTTTTTAAGTGAGCTATCTTCTTTTTTTGCTGGTTGATTCGAAAGGTAATTAGCAGCGTTATTAGTTAATAAAGAAAAGTGTTGCGTAATGCTTATCGAGTTTTCGGCGTTGTTTTTTATTCGAGAAATAAAAGATCTGCGCGATAAAGCTTAAGAAGATTAAGTCTTGATTTCCGATAAAGATTTTTAACGTAAGATTAAAGCAGCTTTTATTTATATTTTCCGTTTTAAATCGAATTAATTAATTTTCTTTACTTTTTTTTATTTAAGCTCGTTTTCCGATAATAGCTAGTTTTTTTAATTTTCATTGCTTAACGTATTACGTAACTAAATAGCGGTATAAGTTAAGTATTAGTTGTTTAAATTGCCGTTAATTGAATCGAAAATCTAAAGATCTTTTTTATTAAGGCCTTTTTATTAATCAAGATATATTTTAATAAATTCTTTTTATAAAAAGAAAAGCGCAGACTTATAAACTTCGTTAAAATTAATATTAAAGTAATTGCAATTATAAATCGCGAGATTAAACTTTTTGCCGTTTTTCTATTGCTAAGCTGCTTAAGCGTGATCGTTCGGCTATAAGCTTTTTTTTTTCGGCTAATTATTAACTTATCTTTCCGTTTTCATAATAAACTAGCCGAAACGAAAAGTAATCGGTTTATTATTACGTTTCGCGAGCAATTTAACGAATTAAAAAAAAGTATAATTATCTTTAATCTTAATATAGCTATTAGCTTGCTCTTTACAATCGATATAAAAAAAATAATCGAATAAACAAAATTTAGTATAAAGTGTTGATTTTATTTATTAAGTAATACAATTACTAATAACACTCGAAATTCATCGTTAATAAAGTCAAGTAACTCGTTATTTCGTCGGTAATAGCATTTGATTATAGTTTTTTTAAGTCCGAGATCATTTGCTAATCTAGCTTAATAGCGTTGCCGACTTCGTCGGCGCCGATAAAAAAGCTTTATAAAGAAAGGTCGTAAAGCAAGAATTAAAGTCTTCGTTTTTTTTATTATAAATTATGTTTTCGAAAGCAAGCGTTTTTTCGAGCTTTTTCAATAAATGCTAAGCTATTAGCTTTAATGATTCTTGCACGAGGTTTAATACGAGTGCGAAGCTTTTTATCGATTTTAATTTCGAAAAAAAAGAAATCATCGCGGTCGGATCTAAAAGAGTTTAAGTCGCTAAGACGTATAGTTCGCTTAACGATTTTTTTTGCTCGAAGCATAATTTAAAAAGAATAATAAAGTATATAAAAAAAAGAAATGGATTTTAGTTAGTCTTTTATGTCTTATCGGTCGTAAAGATCTTAGAAGAAATTTTTTTTTATAAGTTTATAAGAATATTAGTTTAAATTTGCGCCGCTACGGTTAAATCTTTTAAAACTTTAATAATTAAATAAAGTAATTAAAAAGAATCGATCTTTATCGTTTAAAACTACTTTTAATTAAAAAAGATTAAATTAAATAAGTTAATAATAAAAGTGCTTTAATTACGTAATATTAAACTTTTAATACTTTAATCGCTTTTTTAAACTCTTTAAACTATCGCTTAGCTAATAACTTAATTAAACCGTCGGCGACTTGATTTGTAATAGCGACTTATTTTAAATTTATTAAGCTATCTTTTACAGCTTTTTAAATAAATATATAACGAAGGTAAATATGCTTAATTTAATAATGAAATTAAGTGTTTTTAATTAATGCGATCGCTTTTTAATTATCGTAATAAATCAAGACTAAAACCGTCTTTTCTTACGAAAGTATTTCGATTAAAAAACGCTAGAATTAAATTGCTTTTTTAACGGCTTCCGTCTCGGCTATTAGCTCGAATTCGCACGAAAATAAAGCAATAATAAGTTGCCGTTTCGAAAATTAATTGATTGCTTTGCTTTCGACGTTAAAAACGAAACCTTTTATAGATTTGCGTATTAATTAATAATTATTTTAATCCGCGTCGGAAAAGCCGATCAAGTTACTTAAGTTTTTTCGGTAAACGAGCTCGTAGCGAATAATTTCTTTTAAATAGCGAACGATGCGTTTCGCCGCTTTTATATATTTTAAAATTAAATTTAAAACAAAACGATTAATTATAAAGATTAAAAAAGCAATATCGAGCTTAAAACTTAATAAAGCGTATATAAGCGAACTGATAAATCGTTAATATTTGTAACGAAGCTCGAAAAAGGCTTAATATTTTAATAAAAGTAAAATTAAAACTTTAAAAGAAACTTTTATCGAATTACCGTAAGTATTATAATTTTTTATTTCGAAGTCTTAAATAATCTTTTCGATATAAGCTTATTGTTCGAGATTAAGCGTTCGATTAACGCGATCTCGAGTGATTATTATAATTAAGTAATAAGCTATTAATCCGAGATTAGTTATTTGAAAACGTTAAGATAAAGCAGCTTTAAGTCTATTAACTTCGGCGCGATTACGGCCGAAGACAAATAAGTTATCGACGTAAATAGCGATAATAACTCTTTTTTTATAAAAGACGCTTGCGTCGATATTAAAAGATTTAAATTCTATTTCGATAAAAAATTCGAATAAAGTATTATACTAAACGCGAAAGGCTTATTTAAGTTCGTAAAGTACGCAGTTTAATTTGCAAACTTTTTTAGTTTCGTTTTCGAGCTCGATAAGTTGTTTTATATAAACGGATTCGATAACTTTTTTATATAAAAACGCGGTTTTAACGTTTATTTAATCGATCTTTTAATCTAAAGCAGCGGCGATAACGAAAATCATTTTATAACTTATAAGCTTAACGATCGTAGCAAAAGTCTTAATATAATTAATGCTTTCTTTTTATTAATTTCTTTTAACAACTTAACGAGCTTTTTAACGAATTATAAAGCCGTTAAGTTTTCATTTGTATTTATATACTTATCGATCGAGAAAGACGCGTTAAAGCGTAAGTAAGTCGATAAAGTTTTATGTATTATTCTCGTAAAATGATTTCTATTTTTCGGCTATAGCTTTTAGCTAAGCCGTTTCATTATTATCGATTATAGCTTATTTATAAGTCTTCGGTTCGAAAGGTTCAAAAGAGTTAGTTTCGGAAAAAGTGATTTTTATTATAAAGTCGAATAAAGCTTAAATATTAAAGTTATTTTTATTTTTAACGTGCTTAACTTTAATTTTTTTTTCGATTTTAAAGTCTGCTTTATTAAAAGTGCTATAAAAGCGATTAAGTTAAGTAAATTGAAGTCTCGGTAAAGCTTAAAGTAAAGTTTAGAAAAAGTTAGCGAAAAAAAAAGAATTCGAAAAATAAAATCGAATATACTTTCGAAAAACGAAAAAAAAAAAAAATCGAAAGATAATAAAAGCAATTAAAAGTATCGAAAGCATTAAAGTCTTTTTAAAAAAGTAAAAATAAAAGATCTTAAGCGATAAACTTTCGAGCTAAACAGTTTTCGTTCTTAATAATAAGCGAAAAGCGTAAGCATTTTAGCTTTATCTTAAGCGAACTTTCGGTCTTACGCTTTAAAAACGTTAAAAAGTAAAAATCAAAAAAGTAAAAAGCGAAATTAAAGTACGAAAAAGTAAATAATCTTTTTATAAAATCTGTTTATTTAATAATAATAAAAGCTAAAAGTTGCTTAATTATATACTCGTTATATACTTTTTTAATA
Organism: Drepanopeziza brunnea f. sp. 'multigermtubi'; assembly: GCF_022702325.1. Lineage (NCBI taxonomy): Eukaryota > Fungi > Ascomycota > Leotiomycetes > Helotiales > Drepanopezizaceae > Drepanopeziza > Drepanopeziza brunnea. The sequence continues at coordinate 1,396,152 of NW_027094072.1, read as the reverse complement.
AAACCGTCGTTCGTTAAAATACGATAAATATAATCACTTTTGTATTTAATTAGCTTTTTATAAAAGACTCGTTTAATATACGATTTTATCTTTTTAATTTTACTTTCGAAAAACTAAGCTTTAAAGCCGATAATACGTAAATACGAAACGAACGGTTTATATAAATTCGTAGCTTTAAAAAAAGTTATGCTAATAAAGCTATAAAAGCGACGAAAATAAAAATAAACGGCAATGCAAAGCAGTTTCGGTTATTATTTCGCATCGAACTTAAAACTTTACAAAAGCGTTTTTATAATATTTTAAAGTGTTCGTTCGATCTTTTCGATAACTTTATTTATTTATAAATTATATAAAATAATAAGTTTAAATCGAACGCTTATCTCGATTAAGTGTTTTTGAAATCGCCGAAAGATGTATTCGCTTTTATTATTAATACGAAAACGTATGATCTTTTTTCGACGAAAAGCTTAAAAAAATTTAAACTTATTTAATGCTTTAAATTTATATTTTATATTATAACACTCGACCTTTTTTATTTTATCGTAATAAAAGTAAATAAAATAAATCGAGCCGTTATACTTTTTACGAAAAAGTTTAATAATATTTATATAAATAAGCTCGTCAAGATACCGTTTTAAATTAATATATCTTTTATATACTTTTTTAATTATTCGATTATCAAAGCAATTCTCGCAAGCGTATAAAAGAAAAAATATGCGTAAGTTTATATCTTTTAATAATTTTTGCATTTTTAATAAGTTTTTTTATTCGAGATATTTAAAACGCTTATATTAAACAGCTTAAGCTTCTTTAATAGAAAAAGCGATTAAAGCTTAATATTAAAATCGTTATTAAAAAAGATTTAAAATATCGAAAGTTAAAGCTAATTAAAAAAAGTAAGCATAACGTCGTTAATTAAAGTCGAAAGCTTTACGTATATAATTTAAGCGAAAAACTCGGTTTATAAGTTAACGCAAATCGATATTAAAGCAAAACAAGTCTTAAGCGATTCGAGCGATGAAAATTAAAGTATTCTTATTTAATAAAAAAAGCAAAGCACTTTTTTCGCTTAAAATTATACTTACACTTTTTCGAATAAGATTTAAATAAAAAAGAAAGTTAATATTAAAGTTCGAATAATAAATAACGTTATATAAACGAATTTAATCGAAGCTGCTATCGTTCGTTTTAACGAATAAAGCAACTATGCTTTTCTTTTAATGTAAAAGTAAATGACCTTTTATTTTAAAAACGGTAATTGCTTCGCTTAAATCGAGTGAAAAGATATTCTCGAAAAACTTTTAATAATAAAACATATGCTTAATGAAATTATTATTAAAAATAAAAGTATTTTCGAATATATTTAAAAATTAAAAAGCGAAAGCGTGCAAAGTTTCTTAAGAAAATTAAAAACAAAAGTCTTTAAAAAAAGCTCTAATAAAAGGTGCGGCATGCTAAAGTAAAAAAGAAAAAAGATAAAAGAACACCGTTACGGTAATAAGTCGTCGTGCTTTTTAAAAAATAAAAAAAATAAAAAAATAAAAAAAGAATAAAGATTGTAAAAAAAATAGAAATTATTTAATGCTTAAAAATAAAAGTAATACTCGATAATAAAGTCTAGAACTTTCGAAAACGCTGCTTCGATTGAAAATTATAAGAAAAGTTAAATCGAAAAAAAAATAATGCTTTTAAATTAGTTTTAATTAAATAATCTATTTCGAGCAAACTTTAATTGTTAATTTATATTAGAATCTCGAACGTCGAAAGCGAATTGAAAAGTTTTATTAGCGCAGCTACGAATCGAAAGTATAAAAAGAATAGCGGAAAGAGTCTTTTCGAAAAAGTCGATATTTTTAACCGTTTTTAATTTAGCTTGCTTAATAGCTTTATTTTTACGCTTTTTTTCGATCCGTTTATCGAAAGCAGCTTTTAAATAAAAGTAAGCTATTACGCATTCCGGCTTAAAATAATAAAGTTTTTTGCAATAATTATAAATTATAATAAACTTATCTTTTTTTGTAAGTTTGCTAAGTTTTCTATATACGAAAAATGCTTTGCTCGAGAAGTGTTGCATCAATTGCTTTTTTTTATAAGTAGCGGTTATAAATTTAGCGAAAGCAGTTTTAAATTTATCGCCGTCGATATAATCGTTATTCGAAACTTAATTAAATTTAAAGTTTTCGTACGAAAACGATAATTAATTAAAATAAACTTTAATTATTTATAAAGCAGAAAGTTAAGTATTATTATCGAAAAGCTTAAGTTGTTCGTTTAAGCGCATAAATTCGTTATTAAAAGAAATGACGTTATCAAACTCGTTAATATAAAGAGCGAGTAATACGAATTAAAAACGATAAAACGTCGCGACGCTTTTAAATCGAAATCGTTTTTTTAAATCTATTAATAATAGCTTTTTAAAATCGTGCTTTTTAAAGTTTCCGACGATTATAAAGCTTATTCTTTTTTTTTAACGAAGTTTGCGGCGGTTAGCTCGAGTCTGCTGCAAATAAAAAAGCAATTATAAGTTTAAAATTCGTCTTACGCGTCGAGTCTTTTTTTAAACGCAGACTCCGTTTCGCTTAAAAAGCGAGTTAATCGGACTTTTATACTTTTAAAGATTTTTTCGTAAAAATAATTTTTATTAATAAAAGCGAAATCAATACGTCGGAAGAATTCGATTTAGTTTTCTTCGTCGAAGAACGGAACGGCGAAGATTTGCAATTATTTTTAAAAATCGAAGTCTTAATAAACTTAATAAAATCTTTAACGTTAATTAATAATGCCGAAGTGATATTTATCGAGATATTTTTATAAGTAGCGAAAAGGTTTTTTAACTCGGAAACCGAAAAGTAAAATAAATAAAAAGAATAAAAAAGCTTTTCGTCCGAAGCCGATAAAAAAAAAGTGTTTAAGTTTAATTTAATATTAAAAAGTTAAAAATCAAGATTAAAGTCACGATCTTTAACAAAGTCGAAAAATTAAAAAAGAGTATTAATAAATGTTTGTGTATAATTTATAAAAAGATCAAAGCAATAAAAGAAAATAAAATTAAAAGGTTAAGAGATTTTACGAGTTTTCGTATTTTTTAATAATACGAAAATATCGTTCGTAAAAAAAGCTTTTTTTTAAAATCTTTCGAAGTTCTTAATTAATTAAGCTATCCGTAGCGTCTTGTGTCGGATGTGATCAAGTGATAGACCTATTGTCGGATGTGATTAAGTGATAGACTTATTACGTGTCAAGACTTCTCTAGATGTATAAGTAAAGGGCTACTTTTTAAGTTTATTAGATAATTAATAAAGAATCTTTTTACTTATCTTCTTCCTCGTGTTATCGTTCAATAAGTTATAAGCTTCGCTGCGACTTCCTTAGCGCCGAAATACTATAACTAATACTCTTTGCGACTTCTTTAGCATCGAACCTTTCGCAAAGATAGAATTAAAACGGAACGGAACACGACATTTCTTTTTAAAACTATTTTCTAGCGATATATATAACTTTTTCTTTTTACTGCTTGCGTTTATCGCTAACTTTTTATATCTCTTTTTAAAAATATACGATCTTTTGTTTTTAAAAACACTTTAATAGTAATTCATTTCGAACAATAATATTTTCTTAAAGTTTATATATATATATATATATTTATAGACTTTTCGACGGAATACGCTAAAATGAACCTTAATCTTTCGAGATCTAACTTTTTATAAATCTACTTTATATATATATTTTATTTATATTTAATATTAATCGAAAACTCTTTTATCGAGATTATTATATTTTAAACGACTTAACCGCATTACGTTAGCGCGCTTTAGCTTTTACGATAAAATAAAACTCGGACAACTTTAATAGATTCTTTATTTCATTTTCAATTTTATTTGTTTTATCGTAAACTAATTATAAATCAAGACATTGCGAATAGCTTAACTAATTAAAAACTTCGAAAGACTTTAAAAAAGGCTTTTCTTACGAACGATACTTTCGTATTATTAAAGAATACGAAAATTCGCAAGATCTCTTAACCTTTTAACTTTACTTTTTTTTATCGCTTTAATCTTTTTATAAATTATATACAAATATTTATTAATACTTTTTTCTAATCTTTCGATTTTATTAAGGATCGTGATTTTAATCTTGATTTCCAACTTTTTAATACCGAATCAAACTTAAACACTTTTTTTTTATCAGCTTCGGACGAAAAGCTTTTTTGTCTTTTTTCATTTACTTTATTTTTTAGTTTTCGAATTAAAAAACCCTTTTATTACTTATAAGAATATCTCGATAAATATTACTTCGATATTATTAGCTAACGTTAAAGATTTTATTAAGCTTATTAAAACTTCGATTCTTAAAAATAACTGCGGATATTTAATCTACTTTCTTTTTCGCTCTTTTCGCTATTCCGTTTTTCGACGAAGAAAACTAAGTCGAGTTCTTTCGACGTATCGACTTCGCTTTTATTAATAAAAACTACTTTTACGAAAAAATCTTTAAAAGCATAAAAGTCCGACTAATTCGCTTCTTAAGCGAGACGGAGTCTGCGTTTAAAAAAAGACTCGACGCGTAAGACGAACTTTAAACTTAAAGCTGCTTTTTTATTCGTAGCAGACTCGAGCTAACCGCCGCAGACTTCGCTAAAAGAAAAAGAATAAGCTTTATAATCGTCGGAGACTTTAAAAAGCACGATCTTAAAAAGCTATTATTAATAAATTTAAAAAAACGATTTCGATTTAAAAGCGTCGCGACGTTTTATCGTTTTTAATTCGCGTTGCTCGCTTTTCGTATTAACGAGTTCGACGACGTCACTTTTTTTAATAACGAATTTATACGCTTAAACGGACAACTTAAGCTTTTTAATAATAATACTTAACTTTCCGCTTTATAAATAATTAAGGTTTATCTTAATTAGCTATCGACTTCGTACGAAAACTTTAAATCTAATTAAGTCTCGAATAATAATTATATCGACGGCGATAAATTTAAAATTGCTTTCGCCGACTTTATAATTTTTATTTGTAAAAAAGAGCAGTTGATGCAGCATTTTTCGAGCAAAGCATTTTTTATATACGGAAAACCCGGTAAACTTGCAAAAGAAAATAAATTTATTATAATTTATAATTATTATAAAAAACCTTACTATTTTAAGCTAAAATACGTAATAGCTTACTTTTATTTAAAAGCTACTTTCGATAAACGAATCGAAAAGAAGCGTAAAGATAAAGCTATTAAGCAAGTTAAATTAAAAACGGCTAAAAATACCGACTCTTTCGAAAAGACTTTTTCCGCTGCTCTTTTTATGCTATCGATTCGTAATTGCGTTAATAAGACTTTTCAACTCGCTTTCGACGTTCGAGATTTTAATATAAATTAGCAATTAAAGTTTGCTTAAAGTAGATTATCTTAATTAAAATTAATTATAAAGCATTGTTTTTTTTTTTCGATTTAACTTTTTTTATAATTTTTAATTAAAGCAGCGTTTTCGAAAGCTTCGGACTTTATTATCGGGTATTACTTTTACTTTTAAATACTAAATAATTTTTATTTTTTTTATAATCTTTACTTTTTTATTTTACTTTTTACTTTTTTTTTTACTTTTTAAAAAACACGACGGCTTATCGCCGTAATAATGTTCTCTTATCTCTCTTCTTTTTTACTTTAGCATGCCGCACCCTTTATTAAAGCTTTTCTTAAAGATTCTTTTTTTTAATTCTTTTAAAAAACTTTATACGCTTTCGCTTTTTAGTTTTTAAATACACTCGAAAACACTTTTATTTTTAATAATAATTGCATTAAGCATATATTTTACTGTTAAAAGTTTTTCGAAAACATCTTTTTACTCGATTTAAGCGAAGCAATTACCGTTTTTAAAATAAAAAGTCATTTACTTTCACTTTAAAAGAAAAGCATAATTGCTTTATTCGTTAAAACGAACGACAATAGCTTTGATTAGATTCGTTTATATAACGTTATTTATTATCCGAACTTTAATATTAACTTTTTTTTTTATTTAAATTTTATTCGAAAAAGTATAAGTATAACTTTAAGCGAAAAAGGTATTTTACTTTTTTTATTAAGCAAGAACTCTTTAGTTTTTATTGCTCGAATCGCTTAAGACTTGTTTTACTTTAATATCGATTTGCGCTAGCTTATAAATCGAGTTCTTCGCTTAAGTTATATATATAAAGCTTTCGACTTTAGCTAACGACGCTACGCTTATTTTTTTTAACTAGCTTCGACTTTCGATACTTTAAATCTTTTTTAATAACGATCTTAATATCGAGCTTTAGCCGCTTTTTCTATTAAAAAAGCTTAAGTTGTTTAATATAAGCGTTTTAAATATCTCGAATAAGAAAACTTATTAAAAATGCAAAAACTATTAAAAGATATAAACTTACGTATATCTTTTTTTTTATACGCTTACGAAAGCTATTTCGACGATCGAATAATTAAAAGAACATATAAAAGATATATTAATTTAAAACGGTATTTCGACGAGCTTATTTATATAAATATTATTAAACCTTTTCGCAAAAGGTACGACGGCTTTACTTATTTCATTTACTTTTATTATAATAAAATAAAAGAAATCGAGTATTATAATATAAAATACAAGTTTAAAGTATTAAATAAATTTAAACTCTTTTAAGCTTTTCGTCGAAGAAAGATTATACGTCTTCGCATCGATAACGAAAGCGAATACGTTTTTCGGCGTTTTTAAAAACACTTAATCGAAATAAGCGTTCGATTTAAACTTGCTGTTTCGCATAATCTATAAATAAATAAAGCTATTAAAAAGATCGAACGAACACTTTAAAATATTATAAAAACGCTTTTATAAAGTTTTAAGTTCGATACGAAATAATAGTCGAAATTGCTTCGCATTACCGTTTATCTTTACTTTCGTCGCTTTTATAGCTTTATTAGCATAACTCTTTTTAAAGCTACGAACTTATACAAACCGTTCGTTTTGCATTTACGTATTATCGGCTTTAAAGCTTAGTTTTTCGAAAGCAAAATTAAAAAGATAAAACCGTATATTAAACGAGTCTTTTATAAAAAGTTAATTAAATACGAAAATGATTATATTTATTATATTTTAACGACCGACGGTCTTATTAAAAAAGCATATAGCGCGTATATAATTAAGCAGCTTTTAGCTTTTGCCGTTATCGAATAAATAGATTTTATAAAAAGATCACTTACTTTTTCGCATTTTAATTCCGCTTTTTACTTTTTTAATTTTTACTTTTTAACGCTTTTAAAGCGCAAAACCGAAAGTTCGCTTAATACAAAGCTAAAATGCTTACGCCTTTCGCTTACCGTTAAGAACGAAGATTATTCGGCTCGAAGGCTTATCGCTTAAGATCTCCGACTTTTACTTTTTTAAGAAAACCTTTATATCTTTAATACTTTTAATCGCTTTTATTATCTTTCGACTTTTTTTTTTTTTTTTTTTTTTTTCGAAAGTACGTTCGATTTTATTTTTCGAACTTTTTCTTTTTTATTAATTCTTTTTAAACTTCATTTTAAGCTTTATTAAAACCTTAATTCACTTAACCCAATCGCTTTTATAGCATTTTTAATAAAGCAAACCTTAAAACCGAAAAAGAAATTTAAAGTTAAGCACGCTAAAGATAAAAATAGCTTTTATATTTAAGCTTTACTCGGTCTTATAGCAAAAATCATTTTTTCCGAAGCTAACTCTTTTAAATCTTTCGAACCGAAGATTTATAAATAAGCTATAGCCGATAATAATCGAACGGCTTAGCTAAAAGCTATAATCGAAAAATAGAAATTACTTTACGAAAACAATACTTAAGACTTTATCGACTTATTTACGACTTAGCGCGTTTTTCTCGATCGATAAATATATAAATACAAGCGAAGACTTAACGGCTTTATAATCTGTTAAAAAGCACGTTAAATCGTTAAAAAAGATTAATAAAAAAAAAGCATTAAGTATATCGAGACTTTTACTACGGTCGTTAAGCTTATAAGTTATAAAATGATTTTCGTTATCGCCGCTATTTTAAATTAAAAGATCGATTAAATAAATATTAAGACCGCGTTTTTATATAAGAAAATTACCGAATCCGTTTACGTAAAACAATTTACTAAGCTTAAAAACGAGATTAAAAAGATTTGCAAATTAAACCGCGCATTTTATAGATTTAAATAAGCTTTTTGCGTTTAATATAATACTTTATTCGAATTTTTTATCGAAATAAGATTTAAACTTTTCGGCATTAACGCAAGCGTTTTCTATAAAGGGAAGGTTATTATCGCTATTTACGTTGATGACTTACTTATCTTCGGCCGTAATCGCGTCGAAATTAATAGACTTAAAGCTATTTTATTTAAATGTTTTTAAATGATTAATCTCGGATTAATAGCTTATTATTTAAGCATAATAATTACTCGAGATCGCGCTAATCGAACGCTTAATCTCGGATAATAAGCTTATATCGAAAAGATTATTTAAGACTTCGAAATAAAAAATTATAATACTTACGATACATCGATAAAAGTTTTTTTTAAAGTTTTAATTCTACTTTTATTAAAGTATTAAGCCTCTTTCGAGCTTCGTTACAAATATTAACGACTTATCGGTTCGCTTATATACGTTATGCTAAGTTTTTAACTTGACATTGCTTTTTTAGTTTTTATAATTAATCGTTTTGCTTTAAATTTAATTATAAAACATATAAAAGCAGCGAAACGCATCGTTCGCTACTTAAAAGAAACTATTCGCTACGAACTCGTTTATTGAAAAGACTTAAGCGACTTAACCGGCTTCTTTAACGCGGATTAAAATAGTTATTAATTAATACGCAAATCTATAAAAAGCTTTGTTTTTAATATCGAAAGCGAAGCAATTAGCTAGTCTTCGAAACGGCAACTTACCGTTGCTTTATCTTCGTGCGAATTCGAATTAATAACCGAAACGAAAGCCGTTAAAAAAGTAATTTAGCTTTAGCGCTTTTTAATCGAAATACTTTCGCAAGAAAAGACGGTTTTAATTTTGATTTATTGCGATAATTAAAAAGCGATCGCATTAATTAAGAACACTTAATTTTACTATCGAACTAAGCATATTTACCTTCGTTATATATTTATTTAAAAAGCCGTACGAAATAGCTTAATAGATTTAAAATAAGTCGCTATTGCAAATTAAATCGCTAACGATCTAATTAAGCTATTAGCTAAGCGATAGTTTAAAGAATTTAAAAAAGCGATTGGAATGCTAAAAGTTTGATATCACGTAATCAAAGCACTTTTATTATCGATCTATTTAACTTGGCTTTTTTTTTAATTAAAAGTGGTTTTAAACGATAAAGATCGATTTTTTTTAATCACTTTATTTAATTATTAAAGTTTTAAAAGATTTGACCGTAGCGGCGTAAACTTAAACTAATATTTTTATAAACTTATAAAATCTTTTTTTCTTTAAGATCTTTGCGATCGATAAAATATAAAAGATTAATTATAATTTACTTTTCTTTTTAATTATATACTTTATCACTTTACTCTTTTTAAATTATGCTTCGAATAAAAAAGGTCGTTAAGCAAATTATACGTTTTAGCGACTTAGACTTTTTTAAATCCGATCGCGATAATCTCTTTTTCTTCGAAATCAAAACCGATAAAGAGCTTTGCACTCGTATTAAAGCTCGTACGAGAATTATTAAAGCTAGTAGCTTAATATTCGTTAAAGAAGCTCGAAAAAACGCTTGCTTTTAAAAACATAATTTATAATAAAGAAAACGAAGACTTTAATTCTTGCTTTACGACTTTTTTTTATAAAGCTTTTTTATCGGTGCCGACGAAGTCGGCAACGCTATTAAGTTAAATTAACAGATGATTTCGAACTTAAAAGAATTATAATTAAATGCTATTATCGACGAGATAGCGGGTTACTTGACTTTGCTAACGATGAATTTCGAATATTATTAATTATATTATTTAATAAATAAAACTAGCATTTCATACTAAATTCTTTTTTCTCGATTATTCTTTTATATCGATTGCAAAAAGCAAGTTAATAGCTATATTAAGATTAAAGATAATTATACTTTTTTTTTTAATTCGCTAAACTGCTTACGAAACGTAATAATAGACCGGTCACTTTTCGTTTCGGCTGGTTCATTATAAAAACGGAAAGATAAGTTAGTAACTAGCCGAAAGAAAAAGGCTTTTAGCCGAACGATTACGCTTAAGCAGCTTAATAATAAAAAAATAATAAAAAGTTCAATCTCGCGATTTATAATTGCAATTACTTTAATACCGATCTTAACGAAGTTTATAAGTCCGCGCTTCTTTTTTTATAAAAAGAATTTATTAAAATATATCTTAGCTAATAAAAAAGCTTTAATAAAAAAGATCTTTGGATTTTCGGCTTAATTAACGGCAATCCAAACAACTAATGCGTGACTTACACCGCTACTTAGCTACGTAATATATTAAGCAACGAGAATTGGAAATACTAGCTACTATTAAAAAACGAGCTTAAATAAAAAGAAGCAAAGAAAATCAATTAGTTTAACTTAAAACGGAAAATATAAATAAAAGCTGCTTTAATTTCACGCTAAGAATCTTTGTCGGAAATTAAGACTCGATCCTCTTAAGCTTTATCGCGCAGATCTTTTATTTCTCGAATAGAAAATAACGCCGAAAATTCGACAAGCATTACGCAGTATTCTTTTCTATTAGCTAATAATGCTGCCAATCACCTTTCGAATCAGTTAGCAAAAGAAGAGGATAGCTAAGTGAAAAGACGAGAACTAAGGATTAAGATGATCTTCTTTTTTTAAAAAACAAGCGAGCAATTAGATTAGTCTCTTGGTTTTTTTTTTATAATTAGGTTTTTCAGCCTTTGCTGTTTTTTCTTTGTAAAATACTCCTATGTCCTTTCTTATTTTTCTTTTCGGATCTACTTTCAGTGAGAGCCTTATTCATAAACTTCAATAAGAGTCTTTTTTATTTGAATAAGTCTTGAGTAAGAGTGTCGGATGTGATTAAGTGATAAACCTATTATCGGATGTGATCAAGTGATAGACCTATCACGTGTCAAGACCTCTCTAGATATATAAGTAAAGGGCTACTCCTTAAGTTCATTAGACAATCAATGAAGAATCTTTCTATTCATTTTCCTCCCCGTGTTACCGTTCAACATCTTGATCTATAATTAATTTGCGATAAGACAAGTAAGATTAAGAATAAAATAAAGAATTTATTAAAGTTATCCGAGTTCTATTTTATCGTAAAAGCTAAAGCGCATTAACGTAATACGGCTAAATCGTTTAAAACATAATAGTCTCGATAAAAAAGTTTTTAATCGATATTAAATATAAATAAAGTATATATATAAAAAGTAGATTTATAGCAAGTTAGATCTCGGAAGATTAAGGTTCATTTCGGCGTATTCCGTCGAAAAGTCTACAAATATATATATATATATATAGACCTTAAAAAACATTATTATCCAATATAAGTTATTACTAAAGTGTTTTTAAAAACAAAAGGTCGTATGTTTTTAAAAAAAGATATAAAAAGTTAGCGATGAACGCAAGCAATAAAAAGAAAGAGTTATATATATCGTTAGATAATAATTTTAAAAAAGAATATCGTATTCCGTTTTGTTTCGTTTGATTCTATTTCTACGAAGAGTTCGATGCTAAAGAAGTCGCAAAGAGTATTAATTATAATATTCGGCGCTAAAAAAGTCGTAACAAGGCTCATAACCTATTAAACGGTAACACGAAGAAAGAAGATAAGTAAAAAGATTCTTTATTCTTATCTAATAAACTTAAGGAGTAGCCTTTTACTTATACATCTAGAGAGGTCTTGACACGTGATAGGTCTATCACCTGATCACATCCGACACAGGACTCGCTGTAAAAAGCGACCCGTGGACGTTAAACGAATACTACTATTACTACTACTACCTTATCACCGTCATTACTTCACCGTCGCTATTACCTCACCGCCGCTACTACCTCACCGTCGCTACTACTTACCTTATCGCCGCTATTACCTCACCGCCGCTACTACCTCACCGCCGCTACTACCTCACCGCCGCCACTACCTTACCGCCGCTACTATTTGCTAGAAGCGATACTAGAGGCAAAACAATACTAGAGGCGATATTAGTGGCAAGGCAATACTAGAGGCAGCGCTGGTGGCGATACTAGTAGCGATACTGATAACGATACTAGTAGCAAAGCAATGCTGGTAGCGATACTGGTAGCAAGGCAATACTGGTGGCAAGGCAATGCTAGAAGCGATACTGGTGGCAAAGCAATGCTGGTGGCGATACTAGTAGCAAGGCAATACTGGTGGCAAGGCAATACTAGAGGCGATACTAGTGGCAAGGCAATGCTAGTAGCGATACTGGTGGCAAGGCAATACTGGAAGCAGCGCTGGTGGCGATACTGGTGGCGATCATGGTGGCAAGGCAATGCTGGTAGCGATACTGGTAGCAAAGCAATACTAGTGGCAAGGCAATGCTAGAGGCGATACTAGTGGCAAAGCAATGCTGGTGGCGATACTAGTAGCAAGGCAATACTGGTGGCAAGGCAATACTAGAGGCGATACTGGTAGCAAGGCAATACTGGAGGCGATACTGGTGGCAAAGCAATGCTGGAAGCGATACTGGTAGCAAGGCAATATTAATAGTAGTATAAATAATAATAAAGTTAAAATTAATAAGGTATTAGTAAAGTGTTAATAAGGTTTTAATAATAATAATTAATAAAGTTAATAGTAATTTAATTAAGTATAATAATCGAATTATAAAGTGTAGCAACCGAGTATACTCGATTGTAAATCGAGTACTCGGTGTAGCAACTAAGTGCATTCGGTTGTAAATCGAGTACTCGGTGTTCATTCGATTGTAAATCGAATATACGTTTTTAAAGTTATTTAAACTATAACCGAGTATACACCGAGTATTCGATTTACAACCGAGTGCACTCGGTTGCTACACTAAAACATTAAGGTGTAAGTAAGGTGTAAGTAAGGTGTTACAACCGAGTGCACTCGGTTGCTATACCTAAGGGTTGCGCCCGTAAGAAGCTAAAAAAAACTAAGCTGTTTTTGTTAAAACTTTAAAAGCCGAGTTTCGTAAAAACGATACTTAACAAATCAAAGACTCGATCGCTTTTTTATAAGAATTTGTTATGCAAGAACGAAATGTTAATAACTTAAAAAACTATTATCGCATTTTCTTTCGAGTTTTCGAAAGACTTACTTCGATACACTTCTTAAGTAAAACCGAACAAAGCCGCTTGTTTTTTTTCGGATTGCTCGTCGGAATTCGAAACAAAACGATTAAGCATTGTGTTACGGTAATAAGAAGGCGCCGGGTCACGTTCCAGGTCACGCGGAAGAGTACAAGACGATACGCGTATAAGTTGCACGTTACCTCGTGACTTTAAGCTCCCGTCTTAGCAAGACTTCTTATAAGACCTTTTCTTTAGCACTCTTTCTTTTTCTTTCCTTTTCATCTTTTTTTCTTATTATAAAGCGTACTCTTAAGTAGCAATACAATCATACTGCTTTCGACAGCCGTAATATAAAGAAAGATCAATTTCAATTCGTTAAAAAGCATTGTATCGATCGTTGCTACGCGTAACAAACGGCTAGCACTCTCTTTCCTCGAGTATTGATGCTTTGATCAAACCTCTTCGCTGATTATAATTTTAAAAAAAGCTAAACTCTTTACTATTCGACTTGCTTTTGTTATTTAAATACTTTTTAAAACACTCTTTTCCTTTCGAAAACGATAAGCACGCGCACGGACTATATACAAACGGACTTACAAACGCATTAAATTTTTTTTTTTCTTTTCTCTTTTACATATTGCAAAAAGGATTCCGACGCTCTTTTAAACTTGCGTTGCGATTTGACACTTTAATATATACTCTACTTGAAAGCTTTAAAAACGTATACGCTTTATTTGTATTGATCTTCCTTTTTCTTATTAAATTACTATTCAACATTAAGTCCTTCACTTCGCAAAGCAATTGATAATTAGCTTTCCCGTTGCAATTCTATCTTCAAGCTTTTTATATAACAGCGTATATAAAGCAGCAGCTTGTTACCGCTAAAGAACTTTACACCTTTTTGCAGCAACTACGATTAAAGCAACGTCTATTAAACTTAAAAGAAAGAAAGAAAACCTATTAAATACTAAAGAACTTACGAACTTTATAGCTAAAATCTACTTTGCTTAACCTCGCTTACGACTTCTTAATTAAATGGCTAAACAAGCTTAAAACGTTCTAAACCAGCTTGCTAAAGTAACTAATTAAAACTGCTTTAACTTCTGCGAATAAGATAAAGCTATTAAGCTAAAAAGCAAAAAGATCTACGCGAACAAAGCTATATACGTTCGCTAGCTTTATATCAACTCCTTCTTTTATAAAGATTCTAGCACTTGCGATTGTAAAAGCCTTTTCTCTCTTCGAAAAATTCCTTTTTCTAGCAAGCGCTTAAGCCGTACTAAAAGCATACAATTAATCGCACGAGATAAACAAAAGTCTTATAAAAAGCAAAGATAAAGAAATCCTTCTTTTATCTTTTATATCACTTACTAAAGCTATACCACCGTTTTAAAAACAAAGCGCTAATATATCTACGGGTTTCACTCGAGAATAGCAGCGAGCTATTAACGTAACTATCGTATTAGCAATTGCAACGGCACTCAACTAAACCTCTTAAGTACTCTTACTATTAGCGGCAAGCCTTTAACTAACTTTAATATATTACTTTTCCGTTATCGATAATACTATGCTTGCTACAGACTATAATAAGCTCAAGTAGCTTCGGACGCTATTCACAAACAACTTAAAAGACATCGAATACGACGCTTGAAAAATAAATATAAAGCTTTTCATTAAAACCAATTCTAACAACTTCCGCAAAAGGCTCTCACAAGTAAAAGCATACTTCACTTGCACAGCTAAAGAAGCGAAATCTATTATCTTAGCTTATATAGACCTCGATACAAAAAACGTTTAAAACGCGGCCGAAGTCTTAAAAGCTTTAAACGAGCGATTCTTTAACCACAATTGCGTTCAAAGAGCTCGCTAAAAATATTACAAATTAACGATGTCTAGCAATATATCTTATAATAAATTCCGAGTCTTTTTCACGCGCTACGCAATTGCAAGCAAGATCTTTAAAGACCGCTAGTTCGAAGATATATATAAGAAAGTATCTTCAGCTCTTAAAACTGACTTTCGGATCAAGAAGTATAAAATAAATAGCAATTACAAAGCACTTAACGAATACTTAACTATTATAAACCGAGAATCGCGCAATATTCGCGCGAAAAAGATAGCTTTATTTCGCCGTACTTTAACCGTCATATTCAATCAAACAGCTAGTTTATTACCGAAAAGAGTCTTTCGTACTTTTAATTAGCAATCCTTTCCGCTTAAACTAGCACCTCGTACTTACTCTTTAAGATCTATACTTCCGCGCTAACCTTCTCTTACTTTAAAAGAACGCAAAGAAAGATCTATAAGTCTACGTATTGCAAGCTTAGATTTAATATATTTTAATTGCAGCAAAAAAAGCTACTTCAAAGTAAATTGTCTTAACTTTAAGCTAAAGCAAAAGATAACTAAAATAAACGTTAAAGATATAAAAGAAAATAAAATAACGAAAAACTATTAAGCCGTAACAAAGACTTTTACTATAACATAAGTCATAACTTATAGCAAGATTTAAAATCCGACTTCAGCCTTTTTATAAAAGGAAAGCAATTTCTAGTACCGATAGAGCTAGCTCGCAATAAATTATTCATCAAAACAATTGCATATCTTAATAATAAAGCAAACATTTTTAGCGCTTTTCGAACACAATTAACATATAAGCTAAGCAAAACCTTAAGCACCCTTTTACTTAAAATACTTAAGCCAATCGTCTTTATTAGCTATAACGGCGTTAAAAAAGAACTTATTCGTTAAGTGATCTTATTAACACTTATAATCGATAAGCGTTGCATTAACTTCCTTTTTTTAATTACAAACTTAAGCTTTATAAACGTTTTGCTAAGCCGGAAATTCTTCGAACATTACGACTTATATTAAAGCTTTAAAAAGCGCAAACAGCTTTTTTAGTTATCTAATATGCCGATCATTCTTTACTTCGATTCACGTATTTTTATTAATTTATTACTTCTTAAACACAACACTTATTAAACAAATGCATTTAAAAGAAACGCGCTAATAAAAAAACAAAATGCAACGGAGCTAAACTTAGCGCACGCTCTTAAAAAAGCATTAAAACCGCCTAGCGTTAATACTATTAAATAGCGCGAGTCTAGTTTTCATAAAGATATGAAAAAACGGCTAGCCGCAATAAAAAAGCTTTTAAAAGAAAGAAGAATTATAAAAAAAGTCAATATAATATCGTATAAAAACACTTTTCCGAATACTGCAAAACCGATCTTATATATAACTAATATTAGCTTGATTTCCGCTAACGCTTTCTCGACCGCATATAAAAGGCACAAAAAGAACGTTATAAAAGCTAAACGAGAAAAAACAATAGTATTAAACGAATTCACGTTCTTCATTTTAATTTACGCAATCAATATAAAACAAACTCGAAAAAAAATCGAATCTTAAGACTTAAAAACCTTTTAAATTGCGAAACTAAAACATAAAACGATTATAAAAGCTTTAGCAAACAAGTACGAAAAGAACGAAGCGTTAATACAAGCTCGACTACTATATTACTATAATGAATTTAAAAACTTATTCTTAAAAGAAACCTCGAACGTCTTCGCACGATGCCGCTTTAAAATCGATTATAAGATTAACCTTATAATTATAAACAACTTGATAATAGAACCTTTGCGTAAGCTTATAAACGCATAGCTATCGGAGATCAAGCGGTATATTTAAGAAAACTTTTATAAAAGATTTATTAAACTTTCGAATGCTTTTTACGTAGCGCTAATTCTCTTTATTAAAAAAGCAAACGGTTTTATAAAACTTTGCGTCGACTACCGCAAATTAAATGCATTAACGAAAAAAAACGAATACTTATTACTTTTAATTAACGAAATGATAATTAAGATCTCTTAAGCTAAAGTATTTATAAAAATAAATATCTAGCAAGCTTTCTATCGTATAAGAATCAACTAAAAAGACGAAAAGAAAATAACATAACGTTGCAAATTCGAGATATATAAATACAAAGTTCTTCTTTTCGGCTTGACAAACGGTCTAGCTACTTTTTAACGCTTTATTAACGATATCTTTATAAAACACTTAAACGAATTCTGCTCGGCGTACTTAAACGATATATTAATATACTCAACTAATAAAAAAAACTACATAAAGCACGTTAAGAAAGTAATAAAGATCTTATCCGATTATAACTTGCAAATAGATATTAAAAAATGTAAATTCGAGGTTATCAAGACTAAGTTCTTAAGGTTCGTTTTTATTATCGAAAGAGTCAAAGTAAACTTAAACAAAATCGCAATGATTACAAGCTAATAATACGTTACAAACATTCGAGGAATATAGTGACAGATAGCGTATACCTAGGTAGGTGGAGCAGATCAAGGTCTAAAAGATGGCGATAAAAGTGTCTGATCTATTCAAAAGAGCAGAAGAAGAGCAACTGCAGATATGTATATATAATACGTGGCCTTTAAGGAGCTTGGCAGCACGTGCAAAGAAGCACGTAAGGTAAAGACTACATTATGCAACACACCTTTTAGTTGCGAAGCGATTGCTTAATTAACAAAAGGCTCGCTTAAAAAAAGAAAGAAAAAACAAACGAAAAAACTTAAGGAAAATCTAGCTAAAAAATAAACGGAGCTTATAAGCTCTTAAATAAAAAATAGATTAAAGATAAGAGCACGCTAGCGCTAATAAGCTGCAACGAGCTTTTTTAAGCGGCAATAGCTAATAGCCTTTAAGGTAAGGTATAAAGTAGGTCCGCTTGCCGTCGCAAAGACTCGCTAACTTAAACTTCTACCTTTTAAAAGCGACTTAAATAAACAAATAACTTATAGTTAAAGCAGGCGTTTTAAATTCTTTATATTATACTTCTTTCTCGCAAGCTTTAAACACGGTTTTTAAGCTTTAATAAGCTTTTAGCAGCGCGAAGCTACGGCTTAATCTACTCTTTCGGCGTGCGCGAGCGGCTTTAAGCCTTTTATAAACCTGCTTTTAAGTGGCCTTTTTTAAGCAGCTATACTTCTAAGGTATTTAAACTTGCTTTCGCTAGTAAAAGCTTTATTCTCTTTCTATTAAAGCTTTAAGCTCGCTTTTAGCTTTTCGTAGCTAAGCATAAAGAATCGCTTTTTAATAGCTTGAAGCTTCGGCTTCGATATTATAAGGTTCTTCGGGTTTTGATTAATAAAAGCAAGTTTTAATAAGTCGCAAGAAGAAGGCTGCCAAGAGTAAGTACGTATGCAAAAGCAAACCTTTCTTTTCGAAAGCTCGCCGAGTATAACGAACATACTTTTACGAGCTTTTTTTTATTATAAATGCTTTTTAAATATCTTTACGTAATCTTTTAAGCTCTTTAACTTAAAAGCTTTTCTTATATTAATAGCGTCGATCATAAGACTTAAGTAGCGATTCTTTTAAGCAAGGTCTAACTTTTAAGTAATTGCTTTTAAGAAATCTTTTATAATAAGAGAATCGATAATATCTTGTAATTCGAGCTTTAAAGCGATAGCTTTAAAGTGCACGAGCTTTTAACTTTAAATTTATTACTAAGGTTTAATAGTCTTCGCAGCTCTTTCGTTAAAGATTCGACGGTATTTGTCTCGCATATACTTTTTCGTCGATTCGTCGTCTTTCGCGTATTAATTTCGTAAAGATTTTATTAGCGTTTAAAGTGAAAACTCCTTTTTTTTAATCAAACGAGTCTTATAAAGCTGCAATAGCTCTTTTAAGACCGTTTGATTCACTTACTTTAGCATGTACTAGTATTTAAAGTTTAAAGCGCTTTAACGCGCTTTTTTTTTAAAGTACTCTTTCGATCGGTATGCAAACTCTTTTTTAACGTCTTAGAAATTCGCACCTTTTAGCATTAAGCGGTTTTTACGAATAGCTAAAAGCGCTTTTTTTTATTCTTTTATAAGATTATCTTTCCGCTCGTTTTCTTTGACGATCAAGTCGTTAATCGTAAGTAACGCCGGCGGTTTTAAAGAAAGGATATGAAGCTAGGTTTCTTTCGAATAAAAGTCTGCAAGCTTTTAAACGCTTTTTATTATCGCAACGGCTTTATAGTCGATAAACTAATCGATTTATAACGCTCGATCCGTAAAGTGTTAAGCGCTTTAAAGTGATATATCGTAATAGCTCGAAGTAAAATGTAAATAAAGTAAAATAAGGTTTGAAAAGCTTTTATTAAACGCTTCGAGCGTTAAAAAAAAACAATTTCTATCGATCGAAAAGAAAAAAACGATAATAGATCTTGCAACTATCGAAGCAGTTTGTATCGTATTAACGTAATAATTAAAAAAGCTCGTAAAAGCTATATAGCTCTTAATTATAATAACAGATAGCGTATACTTAAGTAGATAAAGTAAATCAAAGTCTAAAAGATAGCGATAGAAGTGTTTAATCTATTTAAAAGAGCAAAAGAGAAGCAACTGCAGATATATACATGTAGTACGTAGCCTTTAAGGAGCTTGGCAGCACGTGCAAAGGAGCACGTGAGGTAAGGACCACACTGTGCAACAAGGAATCTAAGCATACTTAAAGTTTTGCAACTTTTACCGCAAGTTTATTAAAGATTACAGCCGAATCTGCTGCTTTTTAATAGCTTTTATAAAAAAAGACGCGCTATTTAAGTTCACTTTCGAGTGCGAAAGCGCGTAAGAACAACTGCGAAAAGCTTTGCAAAACGCTTTAATCTTATGCTATTACGACCTTATAAAGCAAATACGCTTAAAAACGGATTCTTTAAATAGCGTCGTCGCTAAAGTATTATCATAGCTTTAAAAAAACGATTTCTATCATTCGATAAGATTCTTTTTAAAAACTATACTAAATGCAAAGCTTAATTACTTAATACACGACAAAAAGCTTTTAGCGATATTCCGCTCATTTTAAAACTATAAGCTAAAGCTTATAAAAGCACAAAAGCAAATATACGTTTATATAAACCATAAAGCGTTGCAATATTTTATAATTATAAAAGATTTAACGGCACGCTAAGCTCGTTAAGCCGAGTTCTTTTTAGAATTTTACTTCTTCGTAATGTTTCGAAATAGCTTTATAAATACTCTCGCTAATACTTTTTTACGCCGCGAATAAGATATATCACTCTTAAAAGCTCGCCGACAAGCGATAAAAAAGCAACAACTAATACCGGACGATAAGATCGACTTTTAAATTCTAAAAGAAATGATACTATCGCATACGAAAACAACGTCTTCAAGCTTAGAACTCGCTTTAATATAAGCATAAGCGTTTAAAAAAAAGAAACTAATAAAAGAACCCTTCGACTTTATATCGCAAGTAGCATACGATATCGCAAGCTACGATATTATCGATAAAGTATTGCAAGCGAATACAAACGCTTTAAAGCTTTAAAGCTTAAAGAATAAAGCAAAAACAGATCTAGATTACGCGTTAAAAAACGAGAAACTTTATTTCTATAGCAAACTAATAATGCTTTTAAAACCTTTCGAGTTACGCACTTGCTTTATTCGGCATATACACGAGCAACCTTGCGTAATACACGCGAATATCACGAAAACAATCTAACTTATCTAACGCAAGTTTTATTAAAAAGGTTTAAATGCGGATATTAAACGCTATATCGCAAATTGCAAGTATGCTCGAATAAAAGTCAAGCGCGATAAGAAGTTAAAGTTATTATACTTATTGCTTATCCCGGCCCGTTCGTATTAACACTTAACTATAGACTTTACTAAGTGCTTTTTAAACGAATAAAGTTATGATTCCATTTTAATAATAATAAACAAGCTTTTAAAAAAGCCCGTATCAATCCTTTATTATAAAATAACGACAACGAAGGATTTAGCATAGCTATTCTTAGCGAACTAAGTCCGTTACTTCGATATATCGGACTTTATTATATCCGATAAAAAGCTTTAATTCGTTTTTATTTTTTAAATCGAAATCTACCGTACGTTAAAAACGAAAGTAAAGCTTATTACGATATATAATCCTTAAGCAAACGGCTAAACAAAAGTCATAAATCAGTATATTAAGCAACGCTTACGGTTATTTTGTATTTATTACCAAGACAATTAAAGCTAGCTTTTCTTTTTAATAGATATTGCCCAATTAATACTTCTTTACGAATCGCTAAGCGGAATATCTTTTTTCGAAGCTAACAATAGTTTCTAAGCTCGCTGTTCTTAAGATATAATCAACTTTAACTTACCTTCGTTAGCTATAAAGTAATTAAATCGATAAAAAGCAATTTAAATAGCAGCTTTAGTTATAAAATCAATTGCTATAATAATAAACGATAAAGTAGAAGAGGTTCTTTTAATTAATAAAACGAACCTTATAAATCGTAGCGATTTCTTAAGATAGATTACGAATTACAAATACTTTATTAAGCGCTTTAGCATAAAATAATACGCAGCTCTTCGTATTAGCGTAAAAGAACTTGCTCTTTTTATTAAGCAAATTAAATTAAAAACGAAGTCTATTATAAAGATAATAACGGAGCTTAATAACGAATATTATTAGAATTAAAAACGCTAACGAAAAGCTTAAAATAAACAGCATTTAAAAGCTCTTGCAAACGATCTTAATAGACTTTTACGATTACGCGAAGCTAAGTTCGAAGACGTCCGAAAGGCGTATAAAGATAATATAAAAGAATATAACTTCGTTATAATTAATTAAAAGATCTTAAGTAATAAAAGCAATCAAATTATAAATTAAATTAAATAAACGGTTAAGAGCTTTATTTTCGAAAAAGCGATCTTAACGGTTATAAAAGCGGATAATACCTTTATTTAATTCTTAATAAAAAAGCTTTAAGAAATATGCCGTCTATCCGATTCAAGCTTTAAGCTATCGATAGCACGAGATTATAACAAATCCTTGCAAGTAGCCAAGCAAAAGAGCGTCTTTTTAGCGGTCTAGATTAAAAAACACCGAGCTATTTATAAATTAGCGAAGATAAACGAGCTTTACGAAACGACGAGCATACTCGCGATAAAAGCATTTTTAAAAGCTATTAACGAAAAATAATTATTAATTTAAGCGTCGTTAAAGTTCGTAAAAGTTATTCGAAACGACGAGCTATTAAAGCTTTAAAAGCGAACCTTTTACGATTACTTTAATTAATACGAAAGCTAAATCAACGAAAAGATTAATAATCCGAACTTTAATCTTTTTAATATATTCGCTACTTTCGAAGATTAAACGACTTGCAATACTTTCAGAAGTAATAAAGCTAACGATATTGCTTTTAAGCAATCCGATAAACGCTCCGATAATTTTAAAAGACTTGCTAAAGGTTTTAAGTGCTCGTGCTTTAAAAAGAAAACATACTATTAAAATGCAATTAAATGCAAGGTCTTTCGTTATTGCTTTAACGGTCTTAACGAAAATAGATTCTTAAAGCCGAACCGAAATAAGATAGTCGCTATAAAAAAAAAGCTTTAAGAGCTTAAATTCAAAGCGCTTCGAAAAGATATCACGAAAGAAAGTTAAGTATAAATTCAAGTCGATAAAATCGTTTTAAAAAGCAAAGAAAAGCAATCGAATAATAACGATAAGTTAAAATACTTTAAAAAAGTATTAATAGCTATTATCAATTTTAAGCTCTTTAGCACGCTTAATAATCTTGTCTTTAACGGTCTTTATAGCACGGCTAACAATAAGCATTAGCTATTTAATAGCACTTTTTTCGATAATTGCGGCGCTATTTATTTTATTAACGATAAGAATTTTTTTATACTAAAGTCAATTTAACGCTTTCGCTTAATCGATTTTATCGAAGCTAAAACGAGTAATCTCTTAGTCGTCGAGCGAAAGACTAAAGTCTTGAAAAGAGCTTTAAACGGACTAAATAAAATTAAAACGAAAGATTTAAAGTTAAATAACGTCGCTATCGTTAAAAGGTTTAATATTAATATTATTTCGAAAGCTTTTTTAAGCAAAGCTAGCGTATAATACTCGAGATATAACGCAATTCTCCGCTACGAAAAAATTAAAAAAAGCGTCGTATTAAAAATATTAAAAAGGAAGTTCAACTTTATGTTTTTTAAATATAAGCTATTTAATTATTCTTTGCTCTAATTGATTCGTAGCTCTTTTTGCTTAATAATATTCTTTATAACTTAAAAGCGATTGCAAATACGTTATAAATTTTAAAAGAGCAATGTCTTTCGAGCTTTAAAAAAAGATTCATCGATACTTTAATATTTACGAATAAATCATTTAAGCAAAAAAGCGTTCGGAGCGCTAGCTTATAACGTTAAAAAAGTGAAACTTAAAAGAATTATTAAAGTTAAATATAAAGTATATACTTTTACGCACGCTTAATAAATTATATCTCGCCGTACGTTAAATAATAAAGCAGCTAAGCTATTTTATAAGATCGCTTAAAATCTATTCGATTTTCTTAACGGTTTTAACGAAAGCAAATAGTTATTAATAATTAAAGACGAATATAATAAAAAGCTATTCGGCTTTATATTAAAGGATAAGTTGCAATTAACGGTTATGAAAGTGCTAAAAGAATTTAAAGCATAAACGAGACGCAAATACGGTCTTTTAATAGCTATTATACGTTATAATAACGATTCTTCGGTAATCGCAATTAACGTTATCGGCTTTATCGAATATTAAAGATAAGCGAAAGAGGTTAAAATAAAGTTAAAGTTCTTATTATCTTTTAATTACGAATTTAATAAAGAAGCTAAGAAGGCTAAGAAAGAAATAATAAAACGGTTTATTAAAATGAAAATAAAAACAAGGCTTTTAAAGAAGCTTTAGCTTAAGACTATATTAGCCGCTATCTACTTTTATAATATAATATCGAAAGCGAAAAGCTTTATAAAAAGTCCGAATAAAGTGCTATAGCTTTGGTTTAAGCAATATTTTAAATGATACGATCCGGCGATTTTTATACGGATCGACATCGACTTAAAACTAAATTATAGCGGTTTAATTGCGTATAGCGCTCGTGCGTACTTAATAATCAAGGATCGAAAAGCTTTTCGCAATAAAAGAGCTTTTAAAATCAAATCGAAAAGATATATAAGCTACTTAGTTAGATATATAGCTTTTAATATATATAAAGTCTATATTCTTATGCTTTATAAAGTGATTGTTATACGCAACGTAACGTTCGATAAAACTCGATTTTATTTTAAAGACGAAAAAAAATCGATCGGCCAATCGATTAGCGAGATTAAAAGCATCGTTATTAAACTAAAAGATATTAAAAACTTTAATTAAATAAAGGACGCTTTATTTAATATAAAAAACGTTGCAAAAGATCGCTTAAAAAAGACGAATGCAATTAATATAAAAAGTAAGCAGCCGTTAGAGCTTATAAAAGTTAAGCTAAAAAGATTTAATTAAAGCTTAAGGAATGCGACTTTATTTAATTCGAGCGATGCATAAACGTTAAAAGCTTAAACTTTAATTAAAAACCTTATAAATACGTTTTTATTAAAAGCAATTGCTTTACGAAACGATTTAATAGACTTTAACGATTCGAATCATACCGCTAAACGTTTCGCTAGCTCTTTAATTAAAAGCAAAAGCGAAGGTGCTTTAAGATTGCTAAAAGCAAAAAAGAGCATCGTAAGCGAACAAAAACTTAGCCTTAATAAAAGAGCGCGCAAATTATACTTTTAAATTGTTATTTAAAGCCGAGGCTCGGAGAGCTAAGCTATAAGCCGACTAACGGAAGCTTTTACGTTAATAACCGGCGGAGATTTAAACCGAATAATCAAAGAAGCGCTTTTAAATTCTTTTAAAGCGAGCATTAATAATAAGAAATTAAATTATAAATACTTTAAATAAAATTCCGATTCTAATAAAAAGCATTCACTTATTAATAGCCGCACTAGAAAACGCGCGAGAATATACGCAAGTATTAATAAGTTTTTTTTTAAACAACTTTCGCGCCGATTCGAATTGCTATTCGCGCGTTTTAGATTTTATATCGACTTTTTAAGCTAATAGCGAGCCCGTGCGCGAAGATAATAAAAATTACGAAATATTATACGCTATTATAGCAGCTGCTACTTCGTTTAAGTTATTATTAAAATAACTTAACTCGCAAAAACGAAAACATCTAAAACCTTTTACTTATTAAAAAGAGCTATAACGGCATTTATACGGCAAAGAGTTTATAAACGAAGCTTTTATAAAGCTAAATAATTAAAAAAAAAAGAATTGCTAAAAAGTGATTTTCGAAAGCGAAGCTAAATCAAAACTTATACTTTTTAAATAAGTGTTTATATATAAGACTAGCTCGTTCGAAGAGATCGTAAGGTTTAAATCGAAGATTATTATTAAAAGTGACTTTTAAGACGAATCTATTATCTATTTAACTTACGCTATTACGCTAGCAGCTAGATCTTTTAAGATTATAATAGCTATAATAGCCGAATTTAATTTAAAAGTAAAACAATTCGACGTCGTTAACGCTTTTATTAACGCTTTAAGATATACGGATAGCGTTTTAATTACGTGTTATCTTTTTAATAGTTTTAAGCAAAAAAGTATGCTCGTAAAGATCGATAAAGCTTTATATAAACTTAAAGACTTGTTAGCTTTATAATATTTCGACTTTATAAGCACATTCGATAAATTAAAACTTATATTACTCGATAAAGAACCGTGTATTTTTACGAATCTAAACAAAACGGTTTTTATAACGTTTTACGTAAACGATATTTAAGTTATATATTATCATTTTAATCTTTTTAAAGCTTAAGAGATTATTAACGGTCTTAATAAAGCGTATAAGATCGAAGCGATAAAAGATATTAAATAGTTTCTTAATATAAAAGTCGTCCGCGATCGTTAGCGAAGAACGCTAACGCTTATGCACGACGCTTATATTAAAAAAATAATTAAGAAATTCGAATTCACGGACGGACGCTGCTTAGCAACTTTATTACCGTTTTATAACTTAATTAAAAATAAAAAGATAGCTTCGCGAAAGCAAGTAAAAAAGTACTAAGAGAAAGTTAGATCCGTATTATATATAGCGATTATGCTACGCTTAAATATAACTTTTGCAGCTTTTTAACTTTTTTATTTTAGCATTAATTTAAGCGTAAAGCATTTTCGAGCTATAAACTAATATC
This sequence comes from Drepanopeziza brunnea f. sp. 'multigermtubi', assembly GCF_022702325.1. NCBI lineage: Eukaryota > Fungi > Ascomycota > Leotiomycetes > Helotiales > Drepanopezizaceae > Drepanopeziza > Drepanopeziza brunnea. The sequence continues at coordinate 1,369,844 of NW_027094072.1, read as the reverse complement.
TGCGATATTTATTTAGCTCGCGTTTTAAAGGTATTTAATATAGTTAGTTTAGCAAGTCGAAGCTAGTAATAGCCTTTAACGCTTTTTACGCCGATGACGAAGAAACGAAGCGATTTTTTTAAAGGTATATTATGTTTTTGTTCGAAAGTACGATCTTTTAGAAAGCTTTAAAGCAAGATATAATCATTATATCATCTATTAAAGCGGAGCTTTTTAGCATAGCCCTTACGGTAAAAGAGATTATGTCGCTCTAACGATTTTTTAAGAAGCTGCACCTTCGATTTGCGGCGCTTTAAGTAGTCTATTATGATAATTAATAAACTATCAGGCTTATAATTAATAAGAAGGAGCGTATCTTTACCAAGCTTCGCCACGTCGATATTCATAATATATAGCTGCGCCAAGAGCATTTTAAAAGGAGCTTTCAGGTTCAATATCTCTTTACTAATAAGATGCACGCTGATAGTCTTATAAAGAACCTGACTCGACAAAAGTTTAAGAGCTTCATTAAGCTCTTAAATTTATAAGACGCTCGTATGACGACCTTAAGCGATTACCTGAAAGAACTCACGAGAGCGCGAAGGTTCATATAAAAGCTTAAAAAAATCTTAAAATAATAACTTAAAATTACAAATTACCGAATATAAAGGTCGAAAGTAGCTGAAGTTTATATACACGAAAGTAAAAGCGCCAAGGTCTCGTGAACTATAGTTTATAAGTTAAAAGCGAAGAATAAAAGAATACGAAGAATACAAAAGAAAAAAAGAAAGAAGTAGCTTAGCGCATATAAAGTGCGTCTAAAAGACTTAGCGTATCGTTATATTACTTTTTCGTCCGAAAAAAAGCTCGTCCTTAAGCGTCTATTTATTGCTTTATTATTATTTAAGTGATCGTAATTATTAATACTATTCGAATAAGCTTTGATCTATTCGAAGAGCTTCGCGAAAAAGCCGAAAAGCTTTTTGTGTTTTAAATAAAAGTCACGTACTTTAAAAAAAGCGTATATAAAGTCGAAAGCGAAGTATTAAATAAGATTAATATCGCGGCTAAGTTAAAAAGCGCGGTATTTAAAGTGCTTTTTAGTTTAACGTACGGCTAAAATGTTTTTTACTTTGTACTTAAGTTCGCTAGTAATACTAATCGAATTAAGTTTAAAAATGATTTGCTTAAAAGTAAAATTATTAAAAGCTTTTCGTAGCCGTCCGAAGTAAAAGATTAAATAAACTTTTATTAACTCGAAAAGCTTGAGTTTAAAGCTGCTATAAACGTTATCGATAACTTCGAACGGTCCGTTCGTAAAGTTATCGAGCTTTTTTAACGATCGAGAAGTAAAGAACGGGCGCATATTTAATTAAACTTTATTATTAACGTCGAAGTTAATCGAGCGTTTTAATTTGTTAGCTTGTTTCGTTATACGGTTTTAAGCGCGCTAAAAGTATTTTTTAACGAGGTTTTAAGCTTTAAAGTAGCGGTTAGCGTAAACGCGAGCTTTATTTTAATTAAGCTTGCGAGAAAGGGTTCGGTTATTAAGTCGTTTTAAACTTTAATTTTAAATGGTTCGAAAAGCGTAGCCGTGAATTACTTTAAAAAAAGAAAAACCGCTAAAAGAATCGTAAAAGAGCGTTAGTTAAGCGAAGTCTATAATAAAAAGGAATTCGTTTTAATCGTCTTAATAATAGCTTACGAAAGGACGAAAGCGCTTTTGCAAGTATTAGTTATAAATTTCGGTTTAATCGTTAATCTTAAAATATGCGGCGATATTAAAAGTCAATTTAATGCCGAGGATTTTATTAAATTCTTTTTAAAACTCGGACTAATATTAAAGTCTTTTATTAAAAGTCAATATTAAAAGAACTTTAAAATACTTATAAATATAATAAATATAAAGCTTAGCGAAGCTTTTAGCGTCGATAAACTTATAATAAAAGATCGAGATTGCTTGCTTAAAAAAGCGGTCGATTATTATAAAAACGATATCGTAGCTGTATTTGTTTTTATTAAAGCTATAGAAATTTATAATAACGTGCTTTTAAAAGCGCGAAAAAATCGAAAAAAGTTAAAGCAAATTAAGTTTTTTATCGCAAAGCATTAAAGCTCGTTTGCAAGCGTAGCGATTGCGGCAGTATTAATTAACGAATCTAGCTATACTATGCTAATAATATTATATTGCAAAAAGCTTATAAGTCTTACGAAAGCTAAAATATGCTATAAATATTTAGTCGTAGACTTTTCGAACGAATAACGAGCGCAAGTTTTGAACGTCGGAAATTAATAAGCGGCCGTTATAAAGCAATAAGTCGCTTTTTATAATAAGTTTAGCTCGTAAACCGTAGTTTACGAATAAAGACTTAGCTTTAAAAGCTTGAATTCGAAATGCTATAAAACTAAAAGCGGTCCGATTAGCTTTTAAGACTTAATTAATAACTCGAAATATCGATAAAAGCTTCGCGATTTTTTCGATAATAACGGCGGTTTTCGAAAGCGTAAGCTAGCGTAGCTTTTCGATCAAAAGTCGTAAGTTAACGTTATCGACGCGAAGCAGCGTTTGCAAGCGCTAAGTACGCTTAAAGCTATTTTAAAAAAAGAGCTTTTCGATGCGACGTATTAGCGCGTTAATTAAAAAGCTGTTTTTATTTAATTTATACGTAATAATAAAATTGTAATCGAAAAAGAGCTTTGCTTAGCGTGCTTAACGAGCGTTAAAAGTCTTAAAGGTTATAAAGTACTTTAAAGCTTTATAATCGATGATTACTTAAACTTAATAAAAAAAGCCGGCGAGTTCGGCGCGAAAATTATTAAAAAAGCGTATAATAGCTAGCATCTTTTTATCGTAAACGACGTAATTAAGCTTAGCGAAAGCTATAGCTTTAAAGTAATAAGCGATTGATAGCTAGTCGAGACTATGCTTTTAAAAAAAGATTAAAGCGATTACGCCGTCGGAAGCGTTAGTTTTTAGCATATAAAAAAAGTTTTAATTATAATGCTGCAAGATTAGCGCAATAATTAAAGCGAGCTTTAAAAGGTCGAAGCTCTTTTAATATTAAAAATTAAATGAAAAAGGAACGTTAGCTTTAATTAAGTGCATTAAAAGCTTTACGATTACGCCGTAATCTCGAATGAATCGGCGATAAAAGTTATAAAATTTAAAAAAGCTTTAAACGCTTTTAACGGTTATAAAAAGCGCTTAATGCTTTATTATCGAGATTTTATCCGAATCTACTTTTAAGCTTTCGATAAAGATAATAAAGCTTAAGTATTTTATTTTAATAGTATTAAATTCGCATTTTTTAATATCAGCTTAAAAGCTAGCGTCGTCGAATCGTTAAAGAACTTAGCGAACGTAATAAGCGTGCTTTAAAAAGTCGAAAGAATAAATTAAGATATCGTTTAAGTATGCCGTATAAAAGATATTTAAAAAGTCGAAAAAAAAGTTATTTATATAGCGTTAATAAGTAGCGAGTCTATTAATTAATCCGAATAAAAGAACTTTATATTTGTAAGCATCGTAGCGTATTTTAAATGTTATAAGCTTTTTAAAAGCTAAGTCTATTCGTATTTTATAAAAAGCTTGCCGAATATCGAGCTTCGTAAAGATTTAAGCTCTTAAGAAACGTGCGAAAGTCTTATCGATTAAAAAGAAAAAGTATCGATTTTTACGAATAAGATTATTTAACGCGCGGAAGTCGATATAAAAGCGAAAGAAACCGTTTTGCTTTTTAGCGAAAAGGATTAAAGCTGCAAATAGCGCTATTAAAAATTCGATAAAACCTTTATTAAGATTGTCGATAAAGTAAGCTTTAATAAGTTTTAGCTTAAGGATCGATATCTTGTATAATAATAAATACCGAAGCGCTTTTTCCTTTTTTTCGAAAAGCTCGATTTTATAATCGTAAGGCTTATATAATACTAGTACGTTGCTAGCGGCTTTAAAGAATACGTATATATCATTTAAGTATTCGAAAAGAATAAAAAGGTCGTTAATAAGCTTTAATAGTTTCGCTATAAAGTTAATAGCAAAGATAAAGCCGTTAGTAAAGCGTGTTAACGCTGCTTAATAATTAGCTTAAGTAAAAGCAATCGTTTAACGCTTGGAAATCAAGCAATCGAGCTTATAAAAAAACGTAAAAAATAGTTTTACGTTCTTTTAATAAGCAATCATATAGAAAGCGTATTCGAAGACGCCGTTGATTTTAAGGTTTTTATTGATTTTATGCTTAAACGTTTAGCGAAAGCGTTTAACGAATAAAAAGGGTTTTACGAAAGCGACGTTTATTAATATAAGCTTACGATTTATTTAAGATATTGATTTAACGTAGTCTTTAAAAAAAGTGTTTTTCGTAAAGCGAAAGAATGACGGCTTTACGAGAAAGTGAATAAAAGAAAAGGGTTTAACGATCTTAAAAAAAAAAGCGGAAAAAAAAAGATTTTAAAAAGAAAGTAATGATTTTCCGATTATCGTTGTTGCTTAATCTACTTGTAAACCGTAGTTTACGAGTGAATTAGCGTCGTAAGCTTTTTAAAAGCGATTTAAGGCTCGATTACGCTTGTTAACGTCGTATTAATAATAAGCGTTTACTTTGCGCTAATTAAAGTGTATAATCTTAATAAGTTTAGCGTAAATAGCGATCGAAAGGTTAAAACGAAGCTAATAAAGCTTGCGGCGAGCGCAATTAAAAAGAATCTAATGCTTAGCTAGCTATGCTTATCCGAAGATTACGTTATAATTTCTAAAGTTAATAATAAGAAAAAGAGTAAAAAATTAAACGCGCTTATTAATCGTAAAGTTAAAAAATGTAAAATATAAGATAATAACTCCGCGAGCTTTATTGTATAATTTAATAAAGAATAAAGTCGAAAAAGGTTAAATTAAAAGTTTAAGAAAAAAAGAAAGTGATTTAAGTAATGTTAAATTAATTAACGCGTATTTATTAGCTTTTAAGTCGAGCAAAGCAGATACTTTATACGAAAGGCCGTTCTTAATAAAAGTGACGAGTATAATTATAGCTTTATTATTAAAGAGCTTCGTAAGGTCGAAGTATCGCATATCTCGAAGCTAGTTTAAAAAAGAAGCTTTGCTTAAGCTTCGACGTTTCTTTTATTATCGAAAGCGTCGGAATTAATAAGAAAGAGCTCTTAGTGATTCTTAAAAGCGTCGCAATAAGGCTTATCGTTTAAGTCATTCAAATAAAAGCCGTATTTAAGTTTAGCGCTATATTTTATCTCGTTGATTAAGTAATAGCGAAAGAGCTTCGGCGTATTCGAGTCTTTACGAGACGATTTAAAGATTTTAATCGCTAACTTAAAAGCGTTTTCGAAAAAAAAAGAATTTATTAAATCGATTAAATCGATTTGCATTAGCGCTAAAGCTATTAAAAGTTTAATATTAAAAAGTAAAAAAAGAGACGAAAGCTAAGCTACTTTAGCGGTTCTCGTAATAAGTGATTTACTTGACCGCTGCTTTTTAAGCCGAACGGGATTTGTTATAAGCTTTATTATAAAAGCTTTTCGCGAATTAAAGATTATATTTAACTTATAAAGCGTCGTAAAGCTTTGCGGACGCGTATTAGCTAGCAGCTAATTGTTAGACGGCGGTTTAAAAGTCTTTAAAAGTTATAGTTTTAATAAATTTTAAATAAAGCTAGTCGCGCAGCGTCTTAATAATCTTAAAACGCAAAGCTTTACGTAATCGATCTTCGTCTTTAATTTCAGCGATAACGGCAAGCTTCGAGAAAACAAAGTAAAAGTCTTAGAATTGCTAGTTAAGCTTTATATAGAGTTTTTCGAATTCAATTAACGCTTTAGCTTTTTTAACGGAATCGTTTAAGAACTCGAAAGCGATTTAAACGAATTCCGAAGCGGTTACGAAATTGCTACGATCTATAATTAAAAGGGCTAAGAACAAATAAGCTATCTTTTCGATTTGATTAAAGACGTAATTTTTACGTTAGCGTTTTATAAAGAAGTATTCTTCGAAAGCTTTTAAGTTGTCGAAGACGCGGGCTTGCTAATAGCGTGCTCGGTAGCTTATACCGTTTAAAAGCTTTTATTTAAAGTTAAAGATCCGCTCGATACGAGCGCGACTTTAAAAAGCTAAAGAAAAGGCTTTAAAAGTATTAAACTTAATTAAAGTGCGAAAGTTAATTAGCTTATAAAAAAAAAGTAGTTTATCGTCGTCGGCGAAAAAGCGGCGAAGGTTAGCGGTTTTATAAGTAAAAAGAATGATTTAAAAGATTAAAAGCTTATATAGCTTTTTGCTTTTAAAATTATCTTCGAAAGATATTTAAAAAGGCTTTGACGAGCGTTCCGTAGTTAACAAGATCGCTTAAAGCTAGTCTAGTTTCTTTCGAGCTCGACGGGCTTTTTTTTCAGCTTTGTTAGCGAAGGCTTTTTATTCGCTAGCGCTTTTATCGAGCTTTTCGTTACGAGTTTTTATATTTGCGAAAAGCTTTTTAAGCTTAGCGGCCTTTCGTTAAGATTAAAAGAAAGCTTAATATTAAGCTAAAGCTTCTTCGAGGTTAATAAAAGCCGAAGGATCATCTTTATCGTTTTGCTTACTAATAGCTTTTTCTTAAGTAAAAGAAACTATTAATTAAGCCGTAGAAGAAAAGGAAAGAGCTGCTAAAGCAGCTTTAAAAAGTATGCGAAGGATTTTGCTCGCGGAACGAAAGTTATTATATTATATAAGTGCTATCTTTTAAATTATATTTAAAATAAGCTTTTTCGTAACCGTTAAAATCGTTTAAGTGTTTTAACGTTTAACTATTAAAGAATTTTAAAAAGAAAGAATATTATTAAAGCCTTTTTTAACGGAGTAAAGTAATTATTGATAATATAACGATTTTAAGCGATTACTTAAAAGAACTTATAAGAACGCGAAGGTTTATATAAAAGCTTAAGAGAATCTTAAAGTAATAACTTAAAATCAATAATTACCGAGTATAAAGGTCGAAAGTAACTAAGGTCTATATATACGAAAGTAAAAGCGCTAAGGTCTCGTAAACTATAGTTTATAAGTCAAAAGCGGGGAATAAGAGAATACGAAGAATACGAAGGAAAAAAGGAGGGAAGTAGCTTGGCGCATATAAGGTGCGTCCAGGAGACCTGGCGTGTCGTCATAGCTCGCGCGTTTGTCGAGAAGCTTTAATAGCATACATGTGCTATTCACTTATTACATTTTATTTTTTTTTCATTTATACGTAATTCAAATGAAAACATCTATTTAGCAATCTTAGCCGTTATTCTATCTTATCTTATACGCTTTTTACTTTTGGCCTTTTATAATAAAAGATTAACTAAAGCTTTTAGCAATCTTTTTACTTTAGCTCGGCGCTTCGCGAGAGTTATAGCAACGGCGAGCGCCGCCGCGAGAGCGGCAAGCGCAATAACTAACGTAAAAAAAGCGACGATAATAAGTGCGACGAAAGCGACGGGAGCTGCGAAAGCGACGAGAGCAATAAAAGCGGCTAGCGCAAGCGCAAAAGCTGCTATAGCAGCAGATTAAAGCCTTTACATAAAGTCCGAAAGGAAGTTCTAATTAAAAAAAGCTATTTGAATTAAATTATTTCGAAAGTCAAAGAGCTTGACTTACGAAAGAATAATATGCTCGAAGCGCTCCGTATCACCGGACTACGGTTCGCTATTATAAGACTATTCAATTTAATAAAAGCTATATTTAAATTAAAAGTCTTAAAAGCAAGAGTAAAATTTATAAAGCTATCGAGACTACTTTTAAAACCTTTATTTCTATTCGCAAGACCGCCCGGACTATTAATAATACTTTTTAAAAAAGCAGCATTTAAAGCGAGCTATTGTCGCATAGCATTTCGAAGACTTCGGCGAACTTTTTATATAGCATTATTATCTTTAACGCTTACGAAGTTTTCGAAAGCGGTATTAATAGCGGCAAAAGCAGCAGTGCAATTGCTATTGTAAACACCTTGCCTGATGGGGTACCTGCTATAGCCATTAGGGCTACACTAGACGGACCTATTTTCTATAAAAGGGCACACATCTCTTAGCTAAAACAATCAACGAGCTTTCTATCTACCTTTTCTAACATTTCTTTTATAAGACTATGAAGTCTAGCCTTAAAACTAAGCTTTTATACAATACATCTTTTTGAATGCTTTTATATTGATGACTTACGCAAAGATTTAAACTTTTAGTCTTTATTTTTATACAACTTATTATAATCGCTTGATTCGCAGTTAAGTTGATCTTCGTTTATTATTTAGCATTTCACTTTACAATTATAATATCAAAACAATTAAAACTTTATTCTTGATGAGTTCGGATACCGAAACGCCGAAATAACTAAAGTATAATATTTCGGCCTTTCGGTAAAAACTCTCTTTTATTATTAATAAAAAAGAATTTTCACTTATTAATAAAAATATCTTTCCGTACTTTAGCTTTTATCTTGAATTAAAGCAATTGATATGGTCCGGAGTTGTTAGCGAAGCTAATCAATTGATTCTTAAGTTTTTTATAATTTTGATTTTGACTATTAGTTTACTTTTGCAAGAGGTTTACTTTTTTTAATTTCGGATCGAGAATACTTTACGAAAATCGCTTATTTTACTCGTGAACCCGGTTTACGAGTCAAAATCAAACAATTTAAAAACCTTTTATTAACTCGATCTTTTTTAATATATATACATATCTAATCTTTAAAATACCGAAAACCTTTTTAAGATTTTTAATATCGAAATCGGCGCAAAGTCATTTTTTTTTTCGTTAGAATCCTTTGAATTTGTTGAATCTTTTAATCGTATTCTTATAAGCTTCGGACTATCTTTATCTTACTTCGACTTTCAACTTAAACTTTTACCGCTACTTTTATCGGAAATACTTGCTTCGAAAATGCTTTTTAAAATGAACACCGGTCTTAAGATTTACACTACTCTTTTTCCTTTTGCTTTTCTTGTCTTTTTATTAAGCTTTGCGTTAATTATAATCGACCTTGCTATCTTTTACGCTTTTATAATTACTCGTATGCTATTATTAAATGCTTTAAGAGCTCTTTGCTTTAATAGTGTTAATATCACCGACTTTATCGAAAAGTACGAAGAGACTTATAATGACTTTAGTATTTTTAAAGACGATCGGTTTGTTAAGCTCTTTTGTTATTGCGATAACTTTCGTAAAAAGGTTATTAAGAGCTTACTCGAATAAAAAGCTAAAAAAGATTAGGTTGCTTTCGTTAAAGCTTTAAGAGCCGAGTTTCGTAAGAACGATACTTAGTAGATTAAAGACTCGGTCGCTTTTTTACGAGAATTTATTATGCAAAAACGAGATATTAACGATTTGAAAAACTATTATCGTACTTTCTCTCGAGTCTTCGAAAAGCTTACTTTTATGCACTTTTTAAGCAAGACCGAACAAAGCCGCTTGTTCTTTTTCGGATTGCTCGTCGGAATCCGAAACAAAACAATTAAGCATTGCAAGGTCGACGAACTCGACTTAAACTCTTATGTCGCTTTCGACGACTTCGCTGTATTCGCTTTTAAGACCGACCAAAGTGCTAAGACTATCGAAGCTATAAATCGAGAAAAGTCTTTTTTAGCTAACTTTATTAAAAATATTCGAACTTTAGTTAAAAAACATACTGAACTAGCTAGCGTTCTTAAGTCTGCTAAGAAAGCTTTAGTAATAGTGCCGTTTATCCGTAAACTACGATTTACGAATGAAAAAAAAGAAATTGATAAAGTAGGTTTTATAATTAAAAAGTTTTTTAACTTATAGATTAATGCAATCTATAATCGAATTGATTACTTTAAGGACTAAGTCGCTAACTTAACTTCTCGACGCTTTATTTAATTTTAATCTTAAGTTCGATTCGAAAACCGCGACGAAGCTTTTATTAAGTATACCGCTTAAGATGCTCGAAGTAAAGTCAGCTTTAAAAGTAGGGTTCAGATTGCTGCTATCGGCTACGGACTATAAAAACGAAAAAGAAGAAAAGGTAAAAGATACGAGAATCAGATGCAAGATTATAGCTTTTACGAAAACTTCGAAAACATAATTCAAGCTTTTTATTAATACCGAAATAAATGTAAAGCTTTTAAAAACATAATCAATAAAAGATGTATTTACATTAATGATTACGGACGCTTTTGCTTAAAGCTTAAGAAGATCGGCGCTTTTATTATTTAAAAGAAGCAAAAAAAGACTTAATTTAAATCTATCGTTTTAAACGTTCGTAAAACAGAATACGACAATATCTTAAAAAATCGATTTACTAGCGGACTTAAGACTTATAGACACTTGCTTTCTTATTAATAACTAATCTAATAGCTAGCTTAATATTAGCTCGATCAAAATGCTTAGCAACTAATTAACTAACTAAAAGAGCTTATTATTATCTTTAAAAGACTAGTCGATATTAAAAATATCAACGTTATAAAGTAGATTAATACGCTTAGCTACTTATTTAGCATAAAGGTTGCTTCGGTCGAGATTAACGCTACCGTAAAAGACAAAGCTAAAAAGTCTTTTTTACTTTCGGAAAGATCTAAGCTTATTAAGATTAAGAAGAATGTCCGATAACAAAAGGAAAAGAACTATAGCACTTTTAAGGCCCGTGCCTTTTAAGAATTAAGTATTGCTATAAAGATAGACTTAAAAGACGGGTTGTTCGATAGTATAATTAAAGAAAAGTCTTTTAGACCTTTTAGACTAGCTAGAGCCGACGAAGTTATAAAAGATATAAAAAGAGAGGTTGAGATTATTCAGCGAGTGCTAAAAGGAAAGAAGAAGAAGACTTATAAACGAAAGAAGTTCATTGACTTTTACGTTATTACTAAAGCTTAAGAAAAAGCAATAGCGGCGATTATAAAATCAAAAATCGAAGTCTAGATTAAAGACTTGTTCGGACTTAGCTCTCGCTTCGACAAGCTATTAAGCTATTACATTTTAATAGTTCTCGATATTAAAGAAAACGTAAAAGTCTTTTAAAATAAGCTTATTCTTATGAACGCTTTAACTATTAGACGTTTAAGTCGGAATAAAAAAGGCAAGCTAGACTTTTTAACGACGCAAATTCGCAAATAACTTATCGCTTGCAATTGCTTCGAAATAGCGATAAAGACTTTAAAAGTTTTTATTAATATCGACGGTATAATTAAAAGCAGATCTTTTCTCGATAGCGGATTTGAAGTCAACGTAATAAACAAAAAAGTAGTTAAAATAGCTAAACTACTTATTATAACGGATCGAGCTTTAGTTTATATTACCGTGTCCGAAGATCTTTACAACTTCGATAAATAAATAAACGACGTCGAAGTTATTATTAGCGGAATTATTAATTACGCTGATTTCTTTATTATTAATAATAGCAATCACGAAGTCATCTTAAGCATGCTTTTCTTTTTAAAATCTTAACTCTTTTTTTTTTACTCCGATAATAGCACGATAAAAGCCTTTTTTTAAAATTACGATCGATCTACTTAAAAACAAATTACTATTATAAAAGACAAGTCGGATTTGGTCGAAGACCCGGGAAATTAATAGCTAGCATACAAGTTAAGATAGATGTTAAGTTGAAAAGAAGCTTAAAAAGAAATTCCGCCCGTGAATTATAGTTTACGAATAAATCGGTATAAAAATAATAAAATTATAAAAAAACAATTCAACTTAATATTAAGCAAAGCTTATTAAAATCAAAAACATTAAAAATATTTGCAATCAAACTCGATAAATCGGAAAATTTTATATTTATTATCGATAACGATAAAGACCTTTTAAGAAAGAATATAATAAAAGTTAATACGATATACAAAAAGAAAGCGGAGAAGGTTAAATCGGTGGATTTAAGAGTATCGAATAAAAAGATATTTAAAAGAATCGACGATTGGTTTAAGCAAGATAAGAAAGCGAGACTTTTTAAACTTAAAAGACCTTTTTCGGAATACTTTATTAGCAGGTTTTTAAACTTAAAAGTTAAATTAAGATTAACGAAAAAACGATTCAAAGCATTTACGATTAGCTTTTAAGTCACTTCGAAAGAGAAAGAGCTGCTTTACTAATGCTTTTTAAATCGAAAAGAAGCGATAGCCTAAGATTTTATTTATCTTAGTTAAGTCCGGAAAGAAGTTATGCTATTTTAAAAAATCAAAACGATGCTTTACGAAGCTTAACAAAAGAAAACGTTTACCGTGCCGAAAGCTTTATAAGAAATAGTTATCTTTATGCTAAAAGAACGATTAAAGCAAAGGGTTTTCGAATTATGCTAAAGCTTTTATTAAAACAAGTAATTTATTATAATAAAGAAAAAAAAAAGAAAATATAAGCTAATCACTACCGTAATTAAAATAAACCGTATAACGGTCAAAGACGCTAATATTGCTTTAAACGTAGATTAGTTCTCGAACGAATTTGCCGGTTTTACGATAGTTATACTTTTAGACTTTTTTTTTAAATACAATTAATTCTTTTTCGACGTTGAGTTTAAAGATATAACAGTTATTTAAACGCTTATCGGATTGCTTCGAATGACTCGGATACTTATAAAAGCAATTAATTCGATTGTTTAATTCGTTAAAGTCATTTATAAAATCTTTATAAATTGCATTCTTAACGTCTGCTTGCTTTATATAAATAACGTAAAAGTTAAAAGATCTCGATCTTTTTATAATTATAAAAAAGTTTTGCTCGGAATACAACGATTCGTTTTAAAACACATTTAAAACATCGATAAGGTGCTCGTAAGGTTTAAAAGAGTTAAGACGATCGTCGGAACGAAGTCTTAATATTGTATACTTAGCTTTAATATCATTAGATTCGTCACGGATAGCGAAAGACGCTACTTTTAAACCGTTAAAATTAAAAAGATATTAGAATAAATTAAGTGCGAAGATGTATCGGAAGCGCGAGCTTTTATTAAGATCGTAGTTTATTATAAAATCTAAATTAAAAACTTCTTTACGATTATTACTTTAATCTACGCGATTATAAGAAAAAGGGTCGAATTCGAATAGTTAAAGCTTTAGCAAGAAGCGATAAAGCTGCTTAAAGAAGCCTTGCTCTTTACTCCCGCTTTTATTAAGATCGACTATAATAAGGACGGAAAGAAAATTTACTTAACGGTAAACGCTAGTCTTAAAGAATAAAGAGCAGTATTACAATAAAAGGATTCCGATAAGAAGCGACATCTTATTAAGTTCGAAAGTAGTCTTTAAAACTTTGCGGAAAGCAAGTACGACGCGATTAAGCGAGAATGCCGCGGTGTTTTAAAAGCTATAAAAAAGATAAAAAGCGAATTATACGAGGTTCGCTTTATCTTAGAAACCGACGCTAAAGTACTAGTTGATTAATTTAACGGATTAATAAGCGATTTGCTTAAAGCTTTCGTTACGAACTAGATTGCGTAGATAAGATTAATAGACTTTAAAGTCAAGCATATCTTTAAGATTAAAAACACGGCAGCGGACGGTTTTTTTAAAAAAAGAAAAGAGCATCTTTTAAATATTAAAAAGAAAAAAGAAAAAGATATTGACGATTAAGTTATTAACGAGCTGAGTATTATTTTAGTATTCTCGGTTAAACGACTAATAAACTATAATTCACGAGCTAAAAAAAGAGTTTTAAAGCACGATTACTCGCTCGACTTTAAGCTTATTGCTTAATTTTTTACTACTTTTAAACGCTTTCTTTCGATCAAGACTTACGACTTTTAAAAGTTTAAGAATAAAGCACTTAATTACTTAGTTAAAGATGATCACTTTTATAAGCGAGCAAATAATTCTTATTCGATTAAGCTAGTTGTCGACGGAACTTAAAAACGCTATATTGCTATTTCCGACTTTTATTAAGAATCCGGATATAAAAAAGCTAAATCAACTTATTACCGCACGTTAAAACTCTTCTTTTGAAATAGATACTACGAGAATTGCAAGGCTTTCGTTTAAAGCTATAAGCTTTATTAAAAACGCAAAGCTAAACGAACAAAAAACCTTTTGTACTCGATTTAGCTTATTTAAATATGGTTAAAAGTCAGCTTAAACGTATTACGGGTACTTACTACCGATAAAAGGATGACTTGCTTCGTACTAGTTAAAAAAGATCTATTTAAATAGTTAAAAAGACGATCACTTTGATCGGCTAACGCCGAATTTATTATTAAGTTTCTTTAAAAAGATATCGTTTGCCGCTACGGACTGTTCGAAAGACTAACTATCGATAAAAGACTCGAAAATAAAGCAATTATTAAGGCTTTCGCTATTAAGTACGAGATTAAAAAAGTCTAGATCTCGAGTTATAATTTAAAAGTAAATGAAATGATCGAGAGAAGACATAAAGACATTTTAAATAGCTTATCGAAAGTTATAAATAAAAGATTTAAAGATTAAGTTCGCAAATTCAATAAGATGCTTTTTGCGGTCCGAACATCGATATACGCACTTATTAAAGTTACTTTTTTCTTTTTAAATTACGAACGAAAAGCTAAGCTACTTTTGGAATTACGATAGCTAGTTTAAAGGTTATTATTATAGCAAGAAGTTCGATCTCGCGTTGACTTGCTTGCTATAAAGTTTAAATAATTAAAACTTTAAGACGAAGATATCGACGAGATCATTTTAAAAAAGAAACGCTATCGACTTGCCGTTAAAGCTACTTAAGAACGAGTTAAAGTCTTAAAGTCGGAACTTATTAAAGAAAAAGACTTAGTACTGCTTTACGATATTAAACGCAGCATCGATATGTCCGCGGATATTAAATTAGATTACAAGTAGCTAAGACTTTATATCGTTTTTAAAGCTTACGATAAAAGATATTATAAACTTTAAGAAACCGATAAGATTAAGCTTAAAAGCATCTTTGCAGCTAATCGCTTTAAACGATTCTACCGCCGCGATTAAACTTTTTTTTTTTTTAATAAAGACGACGAAGAAAAAGAAAAAGAAGATTCGGACTTTTTAGATAACTCGGACCTTAGCGAATACGAGCCTTTCGACGACGGCAAAAGTAAATTACTTAACTTAAAAGTAATTTCGAGACTTAAGTCTATTAACTTTTAAATCATTTTTTTAATACTTTCGAAAGAATAAAAATTAGCTTACAAAACTGTTTCTTAGTTTGTTTTTTTACTTTGTTTTTCTTACTTTTTTATTTTCTCTTTATTCTACACTTATTTTATAAGAGGACGTGCTTTTAATAATCACTTTTTTTGTTTTAATAAAGAAGGGTATTTCTTACGTTTGTTCTTTTACTTTTAAACTTGCCTTTTATTATATTTTCTGTTCTTTTTTTGTTCTTTTTACTTTATTAGCTATTTACTTGTTTTACACAGATTGTTTTTATTATTTGATTGTTTTTTTACTTATTTTAAGCTTATACGGCTATTTCTTATTTCTTATTTAAGACTGTTCTTTTGTTTTAAGCGTGCTTAACCACGTATATTCGAAGGTGAACTGCTATTAGAAAAAGTGGGTCTTCTTTACAAATGTACTTATATAAAAAAGCTTCTTTTTCTTTTTTCTTAATATTTTCTTTTTTTATATAATAATAACTATAACAACATTATTACCACTTTCTCTTTACAACTATATAATATTATACTAATATTAACGACTTTAATTATCATTCAATTAATTATTATTATTATTAGCTTTTATTCCGTTATCTTATGTTTAATTCGTAAACCGTAGTTTACGAGTCAGATATGCTTCTTAAGTCAGCCGCTGCTAAAAGAAAAGCTTTTGTCCGTGATGCACTTTTTAGCTTATTAATAAGCGAAGAGCAAGCCGCTTTAGTCCGATAATCGAATTTCGAGCTAAAGTTCGAAAGACGAGTCATTAAGACTTTCGATAAGTTCTTTTAAACTTACTGTTAAATAAGCAACTCTAGTCAATTAGCTATGTTTAAAGTAGCAACTTCTGATTTTAATAATAGATTAAATAAAAAAGACGACTTGATCTTGCAATACGATTAGTTCTTGCGAGCCGAATGCGCAAGAAAAAATATAAACGCCGAAGACTTTTTTTCGGTTTACGACTAGTTTATTATTAGAGTTACCGTTATCTACTCTTTACGCAACAAAAACGTTAAAAGATATAAACGAATTAAAAGAGCTTTCGACGGCGCTCGAAAGCAATTGCTATATAACGACTATTTTAAGGCTATATGCACTTTAGTCCGTAGCGCTCGTTAATTAAGCGTTATTTTAAAGAACTGCACTTTTAACGCTTACGCTATTTAAGTCATCAACTATTATATTATTGCTTACGTCGCTTTTTAAAAGACTATAACTAATGTAATTCGAAGACGCAAGTTTATTAAGCTTAATGTTACGATAGTTAACCTTATTTATTAAACCGTAAAAGACAAGAATAATATTAAGTGGAAAGATAAGATCGCTATTCTTAACGAAGGACTTTTGAAGAAGCTAAGATTAAAAGTCTTATTATATAGCTTGTTGATTTTGGTTTTCGATAATATTAAAAGCGAATACGACGAGCTTAAAGAACGTATAAAGTTTGCCGACGAAAATTAAACTTAGAATTTCGTTTTGCAAAAAAAACTCGAATCCGAAATTCTATTCGTGAATTATAGTTCACGAGTAAAAGATAACTTAGCAATCGAGGCGGGACTAAGTCAACCTTTTGCGCTTAAAACCTTTTTGCTTAAATCACTTATTGCGCGCTTTTCGCTATTATTAGCTTTGTCTTAAAGATCGACGTTATCTTTTGCTAATAGGCCTTCGAACGTTAAACTAGTTGCTTCGATTATATTTACTTTACGTAAGTCTATCGACGCGAGCTCTTTTTTAGCTTTTAAACTTAAAGTGCAACGCGACCTTTTCGAGAATTAGCTGCTATTAGTATTATTCGTTAAAAAAAGAAATAGCTTTAAATACGAACTAGCTAAGGCTGTGTCGAACCGCTGCTTCGAACTTATCGAAATTAAAGACTTTATAAGTATAAACGTAGCTTTTATCAACTTTTGCTAAGACTTTTATTAATTAGCTTTCGACCGCTTGAATTTAAACGAGAACATCGACAATGCTTTTCAAGTTGCTGCGGAATCAATTAAAAAGGCTGTTAGCTAGATCCGCAAGCTTTTAAAAAACGAATTTTCTAATAACGCGATCTTACGACTCTTCGACCGTCGTAATTAAATAAAGGTAAGTAAAGAAAGAAATAAAGTAGTAAACTACTTCTTGCTGTTCGAGATCTTTAATTTAAGCTTTAACGACGACGATTGCGATTATACAAAAGTCTTTTAAAAAGTGAAGAACGTATTAGAATTTAAAGATAAATTCAAAGAACTCTTTGACTTAAACGTTTAAACGAAGCTCCGCTTTAACCGCAAAGTCTTACCGTCCGCTATTGACTTATTAAAAAGAGTCTTTTGCGAAGTCTATACTTTCGAATACGCTAAATATCTTAAGCTAGCTACGAAAGGCTTTACAATAATAATGATCCGTTTTAACTTGTGTCGATTTATCGAAGCTTTTTAAATTAACGCTTTTAATAACTTTATGCTTTACTCGAGCAATCAATCGATGTTCGCTATTAAGACTAAAAGCAATACTCTAGTTAAAAGAATGTTTAGCTTAAGCTCTTTTAAGTTCAAAGCTAAGTCGATGTCCTTTAACAAGCTGAACTAAAGTATTAGCTTAATAGGCACCGCTTAAAAGAACAGCTTCTTTAATATTATAGATGCGAATAGTTATACGAAAGTTTGGCTTATATTAAAAGCTTTTTTTTTAAACGATAAGCACGGCAATTAGACTTTCTTTATTATTATAAACAAAAAGATCTAGATGTACTTCTACTACTTTCGGATTAGTGACTTAAGAGGAGCTCCGACTAATGCACTCTTTAATATAGTGCACTCTTTAACTTAGCAAGTCCTTTAAAGCTATTATAAGTTATACTTTACTGCTTTGCTTAATCGCCGAGACGAGAATTATAAGCTTATCGCTTACCCGGAACCTCTTTAGCTTTTTAAATGTAATAATAGTGCTCGAGTGATTGCGATCAAACACGACGCTAATATTAAACGATTCGTAAACCGTAGTTTACGAATAAAAGATAAAGTTTTAAACTATTACTTGATGCTTTACGGCGTAAAGAATCAGATCGGAAGCTTAGTTATTTAGCTTAAAAGCTATACTTACGACATTACCTTTAGAAAGACCGTTAGATAAAAAGCTTTTAGACTTAAGTCGAAGACTTTAAATGCTTTTAAGAATATTGCGCTTCGTTAACTTTTCGTTATAATTAATAATCTCGCTACTTTTATATTTGTTATTACGAAACAAAGTGTTTTCTTAAATATAAACGCTTTTTAAGATTCCTTTTGCGGATAAGCTATCTTTTTTAACAATTATACCGCTTTGCTAAACGATAGCACTTTAGAAAATAAAGTCAGCTTTATAAAGCACGCTTGCACTATCGTCTTAAGACGTATGCCGCTAACTCTTCGGTAAAGAGTTATTAATAAATTAAGCTAGCCTTTCGCCGCCACAATCTAACTAGATTACGTCAGTTTCGTATTAAAAGCTTTAATCGGAAAAATAAATTAAAACGAACTTCGAGTAATAAAAGAATTAACCGCTATTTTTATTATATTCCGGACTTAGTTTTAAGAATATCTTATCAAGCATAAGAAAAAGTTGTTTTCGGCATTTAAAAAAGGATTTGCTATCGTCTTAGATGCTAAAGCTAAGACTTACGGAGTTAAGTTTTTTTTTAAAAGCAAGAGCCGCCGAGCTAACGACTTTATAAACGCCGATAAGTTGAAGGATTTTAAAAAGAGCTTGCGACCGATTAAGTTATCTTTTGACGATTCCGATTCAAATGTAAAGATCACTTTAAAAAGTGCGAAATCTATTCGTAAACTACGGTTCACGAGCTAAATCGGCAACCTTAAAGGATCTTTTTCTTAACCGGAATCTTTAAACCGCGTATTCGATAAAGCTATAGAAGCTTTAAATAACTTGCTCGAAGACGAAAACGATTTAATTAATAGCTCCGGACTTTATTTTAGCTTCGCTAACTTTCCGTCGGCCAAGTTCACACTTATTAACGATGCTATTAATAAGCGCAAGAACGACACGCGCTCTTTTACTTTTAAAGATATTGCTGCTAGCACGTCATCGTCCAATGTTAGCTTTATTAAAAAGAAAAGACTTTCTTAGCTTAAAAAGAACGAAAGAGTTAAGGACGTAAGCACGGAAAAAGATTATAAAGAAGCTGCTAAAGCGTAATTTAGATGTTTAGATATTTGAAGTTTAAAGACAAAATACTTTTCTTTTTTATATATTAGATTTTTCTTTTTTTTATACTTTTTTTTTTTTCTTTTTTGCTTGATAATAAGCGAAAGCGCTTACTTATTTTATAAAAAGACGGATGTAAACACTTTGCTTAATAAGATACTTGCTATAGCCACTAAGGCTATACTAAACGGACTTATCTTTTATAAGAGGGCACACATTTCTTAGCTAGAACAATTAACGAGCTTTCCACCTACCTTTTTTGACACTTCTTTTGTAAGACCATAAGGTCTAGCTTCAAAGCCAGGCTTTTGTACAGTACATCTTTTTGGGTGCTTCTACATTATAACTACTTTTAGCATACTAGAAATAGCGAATGACGCTCGTATCGCAATTATAGCAGTTTCTATTAGACTTCGATATAATCTTATTATTAATGCACTTAATGCACTTTAAAGCTTTGACGATCGTTAGCATAAGCAAGCGCTTAATAAAAAGGTTTAAAAGAAAAAGCGAAGGTTCGAAGATAAAAGTGCGAGGTATAACCGCCGCCGCCGCCGCAATTGCAGTAATAGCGATAGCTAAAGCAAACAAAAGATTCTTTTAATAATTAGCATAAAAATATTAATCTATTAAAAGCACTTACTTTTAAACGGCCTCGGCCGCGCTTAACGATTCTACTAAATTGAGTCGCTTGCTTAAAAAGCATTATATAAATAAATAAAAGTTAAGTGTTTGTTATAATAAAAAAGAACGCGCTTTTACTTATATAGCAACGCGATAAAAACGGCGCTAAAAACTTTCGCTACGTAATAAAACCGACTTAAAAAAGAATTGTATTTTTAATTGACATTTAATTAATAATAACAACCGCTATTTGTTTATTTTAAATTGCGATAATAATTTTCTTTATTTACATCGAGTTTAAAGAGCTTAATCATTTATTTTTTTTCTTTTTTGTTTGCTTGCAACTTAGCAGCTATTCTGCTAACTTAAAAGGTATGTTATGCGAAATAAGCATAGTTTTACTTAAGCTATATATAATATATTATATAACCTCGCTTAATAGCGCCTTTAGCACACTAAAGCTCTTAAGTACATGTATATAGATCTTGACGAGCTTTTTAAATAGAATATACCAAGCTTTATTCAATCTACAGAATCTCCTTCTGATCTTAGTGCTAGTAAGCATTACAAACTTTAATTAAAAAACATATCGAGATAGCTAGCGTATTCGAGTCTGCTAAAAAAGCTTTAATAATAATGCCATTTACTTATGAACTACGATTTACGAATAAAAAAAAAGAAATTAATAAAATAAGTTTTATAATTAAAAAGTTTTTTAATTTGCAAATTAATGCGATTTATAATCGAATTAATTACTTCGAAGACTAAGTCGTTAATTTACTTTTTCGACGCTTTATTTGATCTTAGCTTTAAGTTCGATTCGAAGATTACGACGAAGCTTTTATTAAGTATACCGCTTGAAATGCTAAAAGTAAAATCAGCTTCGAAAGTAAAGTTTATATTGCTATTATCGGCTACGGATTATAAAAACGAAAAAAAAAAAAAGATACGGCAATTAAATGCAAGACTATAGCTTTTAGAAGAATTCCGAAGATACAATTCAAGCTCTTTATTAATACCGAAATAAGTATAAAGCTTTTAAAGAGATAATTAATAAAAGATATATTTATATTAATAATTACAAACGCTTTTACTTAAGACTTAAAAAAATCGGTACTTTTATTATTTAAAAAAAGCAAAAAAAGATTTGATTTAAATCTATCGTACTAAACGTTCGTAAGACGAAATATAATAACATTTTAAAAAATCGACTTATTAACGGACCGAAGACTTATAAATATCTAATCTCTTATTAACAACCAATCTAATAACTAGCTTAGTATTAGCTAGATCAAAATGCTTAACGATTAGTTAACTAACCGAGTAAGCTTACTATTATTTTTAAAAAACTAATCGATATTGAAAATATTAATTGTCACCAACGGTGACCCAAGATAAATTCCAAGGGTTGTGGTGATGATTGATCATTCAATCACGTAAGACTATTCTATACGGATCTGACAAGATTTCTAAGCAATGCCAAGAGAAATGTCGGCATATAATTCTAGATTTCGAAAAGGGTCGGCCCGAATTAAATATGTCCTACAGCTAAGCTTAATTTAGCCACCGCTATCAATTCTGCCGCAAATAACGCACGTCCGCGTCGCTGCTACACGTAACGCACGTCGCTACCTTATATAATACGTAAAGCAGCTAAGCTGCTATACGTAATCTACGTAAAGCTGCTACACGTAATCTACGTAAAGCTGCTACACGTAATCTACGTAAAGCTGCTACACGTAACTTACGTAAGGCTGCCACACCTAACGTACGTAAGGCTGCCACACGTAACTTACGTAAGGCTGCTACACGTAACTTACGTAAGGCTGCTACACGTAACTTACGTAAGGCTGCTACACCTAACGTACGTAAGGCTGCTACACGTAACCTACGTAAGGCTGCCACACGTAACCTACGTAAAGTACTAAGGCTGCTACACGTAACTTACGTAAGGCTGCCACACCTAACGTACGTAAGGCTGCCACACGTAACGTACGTAAGGCTGCCACACGTAACCTACGTAAGGCTGCCACACGTAACTTACGTAAGGCTGCCACACGTAACGCACGTCGCTGCCTTACGTAATACGTAAAGCAGCTAGGCTGCCACCAATCAAAGGACCCTTAACTTGATTTTAAAACCTATTAGTTAGCTAATGCAAGTGATTCCTTCTAACCGTATAAAAGAAATCAACTCTTTTAAGCCTTAAAAAGCAATTAAAATTCAAATACAAGATACTTTTACAACCGAGTGTTTTGCAATTGCAAGTACTTTGACGACTTTCACGAAATTACGAATATATTCCTTAATCGCTTAAAAGCAATCCAATAATAATAATAATAATAATATAATAATAATAATATAATAATAATAATAATAATAATAATAATAATAATAATAATAATAATAATAATAATAATAATAATAATAATAATAATAATAATAATAATAATAATAATAATAATAATAATAATAATAATAATAATAATAATAATAATAATAATAATAATAATAATAATAATAATAATAATAATAATAATAATATTAATATTAATATTAATATTAATAATAATATTAATAATAATAGTAATAATAATTAAGTAATTCGCGAAAGGGTCTGGGACTTCCTTAATAAAAAGGGGGGTTTCAGGGGGTCCCCCCCTTATATTAAATTATTAAATATAAGTAATTTGCAAATGGGTCTGAGGTTTCCTTAATTAAAGGGGGGATATAAGGGGGTCCTCCCCTTATATTAAATTATTAAGTATAAGTAATTCGCAAAAGGGTCTGAGGTTTCCTTAATAAAAAGGGGGGTTTAAGGGGGTCTCCCCCTTATATTAAATTATTAAATATAAGTAATTCGCAAAAGAGTCTGAGGTTTTCTTAGTAAAAAGGGGGGGTTTAAGGGGGTCCTCCTCTTATATTAAATTATTAAAATATAAGTAATTCGTAAAAAGGTCTAAGGTCTCCCTTATAAAAAGAAGTATTTAAAAAGGTTTCTTTTTTATAATAAATCATTAGATAACTTATTTCTTGCGCTAATTACGTATAGATTTATTCAGTTTTTATTATTATTTATTTTATAATTTACTTAAATATATAAAGATTTTTATAAATCGAGTAATTAGCTCGTTGGTGACACTACAAAGAACTTGGTCCTTTGCCCTGGTATCGTAAAGTAGATTAACACACTTAGCTGCTTATTTAATATAAAAGTTGCTTCGGTCGAAATCAACGCTGCCGTAAGAAAAAAAGCTAAAAAGCTTTTTTCTCTTTCGAAAAGATCTAAACTTATTAGGATTAAAAAGAATATCCGATAATAAAAAGAAAAGAATTACGGCACTTTTAAAGCCCGTGCTTCTTAGAAATCGAGTATTGTTATTAAAATAGACTTTAAAAATAAGTTGTTCGATAGTATAATTAAAAAAAAGTCTTTTAAATTAGCTAAAGCCGACGAAGCTATAAAAGAAGTAAAAAAAGAAGTTAAAATCACTTAGCGAGTATTAAAAGAAAAGAAGAAAAGGACTTATAAACGAAAAAAGTTTATTAACTTTTTCGTTATTATTAAAGGTTAAGAAAAAGCAATAGCGGCGATTATGAAATCGAAAATCGAAGTTTAAATTAAAAACTTATTCGGGTTTAATTTTCGTTTCGATAAGCTATTAAGCTATTATATTTTAATAGTTCTCGATACTAAAGAAAACGTAAAAGTCTTTTAAAGTAAGCTCATTTTAATAAACGCTTTAACTATTAAACGTTTAAATCGAAATAAAAAAAGCAGGCTAGACTTTTTAACGACGCAAATTCGCAAACAACTTATCGCTCGCAACTGCTTCGAAATAACGATAAAGACTTTAAAAGTCTTTATTAATATCGATAGTATAATCAAAAGCAGATCTTTCTTCGATAATAGATTTAAAATCAATGTAATAAATAAAAAAGTTGTTAAAATAACTAAACTACTTATTATAATAAATTAAGCTTCAATTTATATTATTATATTCGAAGATCTTTATAACTTCGATAAATAAATAAACGACGTTAACGTTATTATTAACGGAATTACTAATTACGTTGATTTTTCTATTATGAATAATAATAATCACGAGGTTATCTTAAGCATGCTTTTCTTTTTAAAATCCTAATTCTCTTTTTTTTACTTCGATAACGGCACGATAAAAGCTTCTTTTTAAAACTACGATCGATTTACTTAAAGACAGATTATTATCGCAAAAAACAAATCGGATTTAATTAAAGACTCGAACAACTAATAGCTAATATATAAATTAAGATAGATATTAAATTAAAAAGAAACTTAAAAAGAAATTTTACCCGTGAACTATAGTTTACAAGTAGATCGGTATAAAATCAATAAAATCATAAAAAAACTATTTAATTTAATATTAAGCAAGACTTATTAAATTTAAAAACTTTAAAAAAATTTATTATTAAACTCGACAAATCGGAAAATTTTATATTTATTATCGATAACGATAAAGACCTTTTAAAAAAGAATATAATAAAAGTTAATATAATATATAAAAGAAAAGCGAAGAAAATTAAACCGATAGATTTAAAAGTATCGAATAAAGAGATACTTAAAAGAATCGACGATTGGTTTAAGCAAAATGAAAAAGCGAAACTTTTTAAGCTTAAAAAACTTTTTTCGAAATATTTTATTAATAAGTTTTTAAACTTAAAAGTTAAATTAAGATTAACGAAAAAGCGATTCGAAGCACTTACGATCGGCTCTTAAGTCATTTTAAAAGAAAAAGAGTTGCTTTGTTAATGCTTTTTAAATCGAAAAAAAGCGATAGCTTAAGATTTTACTTACTTTAATTAAGTTCGAAAAGAAGTTATACTACTTTAAAAGATTAAGACGATGCTTTACGAAAATTAATAAAAGAAAACGTTTATAATACCGAAAGCTTTACAAAAAATAGTTGTTATTATATTAAAAAAGCGGTTAAAGCAAAAGGTTTTCGAATTATACTAAAGCTTTTATCGAAACAAATAGTTTATTATAATAAAAAAAGAAAAAAGAAAATATAAGCTGATTATTACCGTAATTAAAATAAACCGTATTACGATTAAAAACGTTAATATTGCTTTAAACGTAAACTAATTCTCGAACGAATTTACTAGTCTTACGATAGTTACACTTTCAAATTTCTTTTTTAAATACGATTAATTCTTTTTCGACGTTAAGTTTAAAGACATAATAGCTATTTAAACGCTTATCGAACTGCTTCGAATAACTCGGATACTTATAAAAGCTATTAATTCGATTGCTTAATTCGTTAAAGTCATTTACAAGATCTTTATAAACTGTATTCTTAACGTCTGCTTGCTTTATATAAACGACGTAAAAGTTAAAAGTGTCGGATGTAATCAGGTGATAGGCTTATTACGTGTCAAGACCTTTCCAGATGTATAAGTAAAAAGCTACTTTTTAAGTTTATTAGACAAGAAAAAAGATCTTTCTATTTATCTTCGTTCTTCGTATTACCGTTTAATAGGTTATGAGCTTCCGTTACGACTTCTTTAGCGCCGAATATTATAATTAATACTCTTTACGACTTTTTCAATATCGAACTCTTTGCAGAAACAAAATTAAACGGAACGGAACACGATATTCCTTTTAAAAACTATTATCTAGCGATATATATAACTCTTTTTTTTATTGCTTGCGTTCATCGTTAACTTTTTATATTTCTTTTTAAAAACATACGACCTTTTGTTTTTAAAAATACTTTTATAATAACTTATCTCGAAGAATAGTATTTCTTTAAAGTTTATATATATATATATATTTATAAACTTTTCGACGGAATACGCCGAAATGAACTTTAATCTTTCGAGATTTAATTTACTATAAATCTACCTTGCATATATACTTTATTTATATTTAATATCAACCGAAAACTCTTTTATTAAGACTACTATATTTTAAACGACTCAGCTGTATTACGTTAGCGCGCTTTAGCTTTTACGATAAAATAAAACTCGAATAACTTTAATAGATTTTTTATTTTATTTTTAATTTCACTTGTCTTATCGCAAATTAATTATAGATTAAGACGCTACGGATAGCTTAATTAAACAAGAACTTTAAGAGACTTTAAAAAAGGCTTTTCTTACGGACGACACTTTCGTACTAATAAAAAATGCGAAAATTCGTAAGATCTTTTAACTTTTTAACTTTACTTTTTTTTACTGCTTTGATTTTTTTATAAATTATATATAAATACTTATTAATACTCTTTTCTAAACTTTCGACTTTGCTAAAGATCGTAATTTTAATTTTGATTTTTAACTTTTTAATACTGAATTAAATTTAAACACTTCTTTTTTATTAACTTCGAACGAAAAGCTTTTTTGCTTCTTTTTATTTACTTTACTTTTCGATTTCCGAATTAAAGAACTCTTTCGCTATTTACAAGAATATCTCGATAAATATTACTTTAATATTACTAATTAACGTTAAGGATTTTATTAAGCTTATTAAGACTTCGATTTTTAAAAATAATTGCAAATACTTAATCTACTTCTTTCTCCGCTCTTTTTGCTATTCCGTTTTTCGACGAAGAAAATTAAGTCGAGTTCTTTTAACGTATCGACTTCGCTTTTATTAATAAAAATTACTTTTACGAAAAAATCTTTAAAAGTATAAGAGTCCGATTAATTCGCTTTTTAAGCGAAACGGAATCTGCGTTTAAAAAAAAACTCGACGCGTAAGACGAACTTTAAACTTAAAGCTGCTTTTTTATCCGTAATAAACTCGAGTTAACCGCCGTAAACTTCGTTAAAAAAAAGAATAAGCTTTATAATCGTTAAAGATTTTAAAAAGCACGATTTTAAAAAGCTATTATTAATAAATTTAAAAAAACGATTTCGACTTAAAAGCGTCGCGACGTTTTATCGTTTTTAGTTCGTATTACTCGCTTTTCGTATTAACGAGTTCGATAATATTATCTTTTTTAATAACGAATTTATACGCTTGAACGAACAACTTAAGCTTTTCGATAATAATATTTAACTTTTTGCTTTATAAATAATTAAAGTTTATCTTAATTAGCTACCGTCTTTATACGAAAACTTTAAATCTAATTAAGTTTTAAATAACGATTATATCGACGGCGATAAATCTAAAACTGCTTTCGCTGATCTTATAATCGCTACTCGTAAAAAAAAAAAATTAATATAGCACTTTTCGAATAAAGCATTCTTCGCATACGAAAAACCTAGCAAACTTATAAAAAAAGATAAGTCTATTATAATTTATAATTATTACAAGAAACTTTATTACTTTAAGTCGGAATGCGTAATAGCTTACTTTTATTCAAAAGCTGCTTTCGATAAACGGATCGAAAAAAAGCGTAAAAATAAAGCTATTAAGCAAGCTAAATTAAAAACGGTTAAAAATACCGATTTTTTTAAGAAAATTCTTTTCGTTGCTCTTTTTATATTATCGATTCGTAATTACGCTAATAAGACCTTTTAACTCGCTTTCGACGTCCGAGATTCCGATATAAATTAATAATTAAAGTTTGCTTAAAGTAGATTATCTTAATTAAAACTAATTTAAAAGCATTATTCTTTTCTTTAACTTAATCTTTTTCGCAATTTTCAATCGAAGTAGCGTTTTTAAAAGCTCCGGACTTTGCTATCGAATACTACTTTTACTTTTAAGTATTAAATAATTTCTATTCTTTTTCTAATCTTTACCTTTTTACTTTATTTTTTATTCTTTTTTTTAACTTTTTAAAAAATACGACGGCTTACCGTCGTAACGATATTCTTTTATCTTTTTTCTTTTTTACTTCAGCATGCCGTACTTTTTATTAAAGCTTTTTTTAAAGACTTTTCTTTTTAATTCATTTAAAAAACTTTATACGCTCTCGCTTTTGAATTTTTAAATATATTCGAAAACACTTTTATTTTTAATAATAATTATATTAAGCATATATTTTATTATTAAGAGTTTTTCGAAAACATCTTTTTACTCGACTTAAGCGAAGCAATTACCGTTTTTAAAATAAAAAGTTATTTACTTTTATTTTAAAGAAAAAGCATAATTGCTTTATTTATTAAATCGGACGACAACAACTTCGATTAAATTCGTTTATATAACGTTATTTATTATCTAAACTTTAATACTAATTTTCTTTTTTGCTTCAATCTTATTCGAAAAAGTATAAGTATATTTTTAAGCAAGAAAAATGTTTTGCTTTTTTTATTAAATAAGAAAATTTTAACTTTTACCGCTTGAATCGCTTAAAACTTATTTTGCTTTAATATCGATTTACGTTAGCTTATAAACCGAGTTCTTCGCTTAAGTCATATATATAAAGCTTTCGACTTTAATTAACGACGTTATACTTACTTTTCTTAGCTAACTTTAACTTTCGATACTTTAAATCTTTTTTAATAACGATTTTAATATCAAGCTTTAACCGCTTTTTCTATTAAAAAAGCTTAAGCTGTTTAATATAAGCGTTTTAAATATCTTAAATAAGAAAACTTAATAAAAATGCAAAAGCTATTAAAAAACATAAACTTACGTATACTTTTTCTTTTATACGCTTGCGAAAGCTGCTTCGATAATCGAATAATTAAAGTAATATATAAAAGATATATTAATTTAAAATAATATTTCGATAAGCTTATTTATATAAATACTATTAAACCTTTTCGTAAAAAGTACGACGGCTCGATTTATTTTATTTATTTTATTACGATAAAACAAAAGAGGTTGAGTATTATAATATAAAGTATAAGTTTAAAGCATTAAATAAATTCAAACTCTTTTAAGCTTTTCGTCGAAAAAAGATTATACGTCTTCGCATCGATAACGAAAGCGAATACGTTTTTCGGCGTTTTTAAAAATATTTAACCGAGATAAGCGTTCGATTTAAACTTGCTATTTCGTATAATTTATAAATAAATAAAGCTATCGAAAAGATCGGACGAACACTTTAAAATATTATAAAAACGCTTTTATAAAGTTTTAAGTTCGATGCAAAATAATAGCCGAAACTGCTTCGCATTACCGTTTATTTCTACTTTCGTCGCTTTTATAACTTTATTAGCATAACCTTTTTTAAAGTTACGAATTTATATAAGCCGTTCGTTTCGCACTTACGCATTATCGGCTTTAAAGCTTAGTTTCTCGAAAGCAAAATTAAAAAGACAAAACTATATATTAAACGTATCTTTTACGAAAAGCTAATTAAATACGAAAATAATTATATTTATCGTATTTTAATAAACGACGATCTTATTAAAAAAGCATATAGCGCGCATATAATTAAATAGCTTTTAGCTTTTATTATTATCGAACAAATAAATTTTATAAAAAGATCATTTACTTTTTCGTATTTTAATTCCGCTTTTTACTTTTTTAATTTTTACTTTTCAACGCTTTTAAAGCGCAAAACCGAAGGTTCGCTTAAGATAAAGCTAAAATGTTTACGCTTTTCGCTTACCGTTAAAAACGAAGATTATTTAGCTTAAGAGCTTATTGCTTAAGATCTTCGACTTTTAATTTTTTAAAAAAACTTTTATGCTTTCGATACTTTTAATCGCTTTTATTATTTTTTAATTCTTTTTTTTTTCTTTTCGTTTTTCGAAAATACATTCGATTTTACTTTTCGAATTCTTTTTCTTTCGCTAACTCTTTTTAAACTTCACTTTAAGCTTTACTAAAACTTTAACTTATTTAATTTAATCGCTTTTATAGCACTTTTAATAAAGTAAATTTTAAAATCGAAAAAAAAACTTAAAATCAAATACGCCGAAGATAAAAATAGCTTTAATATTTAAACTTTACTCGGCTTTATAATGAAAATCACTTTCTTCGAAGCTTATTTTTTTAAACCTTTCGAACCGAAGACTTATAAACAAATTATAACCGATAATAATCGAACGGCTTAATTAAAAGCTATAATCGAAAAATAAAAATTACTTTACGAAAACAATACTTAAGACTTTATCGACTTACTTACGATTTAACGCGTTCTTTTCGATCGATAAGTATATAAATACAAGCGAAGACTTAACGGCTTTATAATTCGTTAAAAAGCTCGTTAAGTCGTTAAAAAAGATCAATAAAAAAAAGCATTGATTATATTAAAACCTTTATTATAATCGTTAAATTTATAAATTATAAAATGATTTTCGTTATCGCCGTTACTTTAAATTAAAAGATCGATTAAATAAACGTTAAAACTGCGTTCTTATATAAAAAAGTTACCGAATCCGTTTACGTAAAACAACTTATCAAGCTCGAAAACGAGATTAAAAAGATTTGCAAATTAAACCGCGTATCTTACGGACTTAGATAAGCTTTTCGCGTTTAATATAATACTTTATTTAAATTCTTTATCGAAATAAAATTTAAACTTTTTAATATCGACGCAAGCGTTTTTAATAAAAAAAAAATCATTATCGTTGTTTACGTCGATAATTTATTTATCTCCGGTCGTAATCGCGTTAAAATTAATAGACTTAAAGCTGTTTTATTTTAACGTTTTTAAATAATTAATCTTAAATTAATAGCTTATTACTTAAGCATAATAATTACTCGAAATTGCATTAATCGAACGCTTAATTTCGAATAATAAGCTTATATCGAAAAGATTATTTAAAACTTCGAGATAAAAGATTATAATACTTACGGTATTTCGATAAAAGTTTCTTTTAAAATTTTAATTTTACTTTTATTAAAGTATTAAGCTTTTTCCGAGCTTCGTTACGAATATTAACGACTTATCGGTTCGCTTATATACGCTATATTAAGTTCTAAGCTCGATATTACTTTTTTAATTTTTATAATTAATCGTTTTGCTTTAAATTTAATTATAAAACATATTAAAATAGTAAAACGTATCGTTCGCTATTTAAAAAAAACTATTCGCTACGAACTCGTTTATTAAGAAGACTTAAGCGACTTAACCGGCTTTTTCGACGCAAATTAAAATAATTGTTAATTAATACGCAAATTTATAAAAAGCTTTATTTTTAACGTCGAAAACAAAGCAATCAACTAATCTTTAAAACGGAAACTTACCGTTATTTTATTTTCGTACGAATCCGAATTAATAACCGAAACGAAAGCCGCTAAAAAAGCAATTTAGCTTTAGCACTTTTTAATCGAAATACTTTTATAAAAAAAAACGATTCTAGTTTTAATTTATTGCGATAATTAAAAACCGATCGCACTAGTTAAAAATACTTAATTTTATTATCGAATTAAATATATTTATTTTCGTTATATATTTATTTAAAAAGCCGTACGAAATAGCTTAATAGATTTAAAATAAATCGCTATTGCAAATTAAATCGCCGACGGTTTAATTAAGCTATTAACTAAGCGATAGTTTAAAAAGTTTGAAAAGCGATTAACATACTAAAAGTTTAATATTACGTAATTAAAGCACTTTTATTATCGATTTATTTAACTTAGCTTTTTTTAATTAAAAATAATTTTAAACGATAAAGATCGATTCTTTTTAATCACTTTATTCAATTATTAAAGTTTTAAAAGATCTAATCGTAGCGGCGCAAACTTAAACTAATATTTTTATAAACTTATAAAATCTTTTTTTTAAGATCTTTGCGATCGATAAAACATAAAAGATTGATTATAATTTACTTTTCTTTTTAAATTATATTCTTTATCAATTTTTTTAAATCATACTTCGAACAAAAAAAATCGTTAAGCGAATTATACGTTTTAAAGACTTAAACTCTTTTAAATCCGACCGCGATAATCTCTTTTCTTTCGAAATCAAGACCGATAAAAAGTTTCGCATTCGTATTAAAGCTCGTGCAAGAATTATTAAAGCTAATAGCTTAGCATTCGTTAAAAAAGCTCGAAAAAACGCTTGCTTTCGAAAACATAATTTATAATAAAAAAAACAAAGACTTTAATTTTTGCTTTGCGACTTTTTTTTATAAAGCTTTTTTATTAGCGCCGACGAAGTCGGCAACGTTATTAAACTAGATTAGCAGATAATCTTAAACTTAAAAGAATTATAATCGGATGCTATTATCGACGAAATAATAAGTTATTTAACTTTATTAACGATGAATTTCAAATATTATTAACCGTATTATTTAATAAACAAAACTAACACTTTATATGAAATTCTTTTTTCTCGATTATTCTTTTATATCGATTGCAAAAAGCAAGCTAATAACTATATGAAAATTAAAAATAATTATCCTTTTTTTTAATTCGTTAAACTGCTCGCGAAACGTAATAATAAACCGGCTACTTTTCGTTTTAACTAGTTTATTATAAAAACGGAAAGATAAGTTAATAATTAACCGAAAAAAAAAAGCTTATAGCCGAACGATTACGCTTAAGCAGCTTAGCAATAAAAAAATAGCAAAAAGTTTAATCTTGCGATTTATAATTACAATTACTTTAATACCTATCTTAACGAAGTTTATAAATCCGCGTTCTTTTTTTTATAAAAAGAATTTATTAAAATATATCTTAATTAATAAAAAGGCTTTAATAAAAAACATTTTTAGATTTTCGATTTAATTAACGGCAATCTAAACAATTAATGCGTGACTTATACCGCTACTTAGCTACGTAATACGTTAAGCAATAAGAATTAAAAAAACTAATTATTATTAAAAAACGAACTTAAATAAAAAAAAGTAAAAAAAATCAATTAGTCCGACTTAAGACGGAAAATATAAATAAAGGCTGCTTTAATCTTACGCTAAGAATCTTTATCGAAAGTCAGAACTCGATCTTTTTAAGCTTTATCGTGCAAATCTTTTATTTCTCGAATAAAAAATAACGTCGAAAATTCGATAAGCATTACGCAGCACCTTTTTTTATTAGCTAATAATACTGCTAATCACTCTTCGAATCAGTTAGCAAAAGAGAAAGACAGCTTATTTAAAAAGAAAAAGCTCTTTTAAATACAGTTAAATAAAAAGACGAGAACTAAGAATCAAGATAGTCTTCTTTTCTTAAAAAATAAGCGAGCAATTAAATTAATCTTTTGATTTTTTCTTTTATAATCAATTTTTTCGACTTTTGCTATTTTTCTTTATAAAACACTTTTATATCTTTTTTATTTTCTTTTCGGATCTACTTTTAATAAAAGCTTTATTTATGAACTTTAATAAGAGTCTTTTTTATTTAAATAAGTTTTGAATAAGAGTATCGGATGTAATCAAGTGATAAGCTTATTACGTGTCAAGACCTTTTTAAATATATAAGTAAAGGGCTACTCCTCAAGTTTATTAGACAAGAAAAAGGATCTTTCTACTCATCTTCGTTCCTCGTGTTACCGTTCAACAAAAAGATCTCGTTTCTTTTACAATTACGAAAAAGTTTTGCTTAAAATACGCTAATTCGTTTTAAAACATATTTAAAACATCGATAAAGTGCTCGTAAAGTTTAAAAAAGCTAAAACGACCGTCGAAACGAAGTCTTGATATTATATACTCATTTTTAATATCGTTAAATTCGTTACGGATAGCGAAAGACGCTACTTTTAAATCGTTAAGATTAAAAAGATATTAAAATGAATTAAATGCAACAATGTTTCGGAAGCTTAAGCTTTTATTAAGATCGTAGTCTATTATCGAATCTAAATTAAAAACTTCTTTACGATTGCTATCTTAATTTACGCAACGATAAAAAAAAAAGTCGAATTCGAATAGTTAAAACCTTAATAAAAAGCGATAAAGCTGCTTAAAAAAGCTTCACTTTTTGCTTTTGCTTTTATTAAGATTAATTAAAATAAGAAAAGAAAGAAAATCTATTTAATAATAAACGCTACAGTACTAGGCAACTGCTGTTGGCCATTTAAGCGAAAACTCCAAATCAACAATAGATATCCATTTTTTATTCTTTAATTACGCAATAATTACAAATCCAAATTAAATAAAAAAAATATTATTTTATTCTTTAGACTCCTTTTATCTTCTTTAATTTTTAAGCTAATTTTTCGAAAGCGTACGAACTTTAATATTTAATATGCTAGCCTTTAGCCGCGATATAAGCTTTAATTTTATCCGGTATACTCTAATATAAATTATCGAATAACGATTAATCTAATATATCTTATGCAGCTTGCAAATAACTTTCTATTTTTTGCTTTGCGTGTTTCGAATTCGATTTATCAATCGTAACGTCGAAGAACATTTAATAAAGCTTTTTTTTAAGATGCTATTAAACGTGCTCGATCGGATTAAGGTCGAGAGAAAAAAGTAGCTAATTGATTAATAAAATAATCTTGTTTTTGCCGAATTAAAGCTAA
The DNA here is from genome assembly GCF_022702325.1 of Drepanopeziza brunnea f. sp. 'multigermtubi'. Classification (NCBI taxonomy): domain Eukaryota; kingdom Fungi; phylum Ascomycota; class Leotiomycetes; order Helotiales; family Drepanopezizaceae; genus Drepanopeziza; species Drepanopeziza brunnea. The sequence goes on along the minus strand of NW_027094072.1, from coordinate 1,335,704 downwards.
ACTTTTTTTGTAATATAAATTAATGCATTGTTTTATTAAAACTAATATTTGCGAAGCAATTTTCGAAAGATTAACTTGACTTCGGCTTCGAGGATTTCGAAGTAAGATTATATCGAATACTCGTGTTTTTTCGATTCGAAATCTCGATCTATAATATAAAGATTCGATCTTCCGCGGTTTTAAAAGGCTTTTTAAATTATCACTTTTATATTCTTTTTCGCATCGTATGTTTAAACTATCCGACGATTTTTTTTTTTTTAAGCGTACGAAAAACTTATTCGATTTTTTTTCTTCGACTTCGCTCGATAAAACACTTATCCGATTAAACGATTTCTTTTTAATCTTCGACCGTTTACTTTCGATAATTTAAACACTATTATAATCGAGTAGCCGCGTGTTTTTCCGTAAGTTCGAAGCGCTTTTTATACTTTTAATTAAAGATTTTATAATTTCTTAAAATCTTTTTAATAATATTCTCTTTATAATCAAGATTACACGCTCGAATAACATCTTTATATAAATCCTTAAGATTTAAACGAACGTATCGTAATAGAATTCGTTCGTCGGATGCTAAATATAATTTCCGCCGAATAGCTTTCGATATAAATGTATTTTCGTTGCGTAATAAAGCTTGCTTTCGAGTATAATTAATCGTGTTATAAGGTATTTCGAAAGCTTTTATAATAACGGTCGGATTTGCATTAAAAGCAAAGCCGCTTATAATTAATCTTCGTTGATAAAGAAAAAGATAATGCTAAATAAGCCGATTACTAGACGTCGCAATAAAAAGAGTACGTTAAAGTAGCATTTTTGCAATAGTTGTACAAGATAAAAAAACGCGTGTCGCGAAAAATCGCGGTTTTATGATTTTCGGCTAACAGTAATTGCGGGGCACTGTAATCTTAAAAAATAAAAAGAAGTGTTATAATGAAAAGACTTTAATAAAAAGCGATATCTTGTCAAGTTCGAAAATAATCTTTAAAACTTTGCTAAAAGCAAATACGACGCGATTAAACGAGAATGCTACGATGCTTTAAAAGCTATAAAAAAGATAAAAAGCGAATTATACAAAGTTCATTTCATCTTAAAAACCGACGCTAAAGTATTAATTGATTAATTTAACGGATTAGCGAGCGACTTACTTAAAGCTTTCGTTATAAATTAAATTACGTAAATAAAACTAATAGACTTCGAAGTTAAGCATATCTTTAAAATTAAAAACACAATAGTAAACGGTCTTTTTAAGAAAAAAAGTGAGCATCTTTTAAACATTAAAAAAAAAAATATTAACGATTAAGTTCTTAACGAATTAAACACTATTTTAATATTTTCGATTAAACGATTCGTAAATTATAATTTACGAGCTAAGAAAAAAGTTTTAAAGCACGATTACTCGCTCGAATCTAAGCTTATTGCTTAATTCTTTATTACTTTTAAACGCTTTCTTTCGATCAAGACTTGTGATTTTTAAAAGTTCAAAAACAAAGCACTTAACTATTTAATTAAAGATAGTTACTTTTATAAGCGAGCAAACAATTTTTACTCGATCAATCTAATTGTCGACGGAACTTAAAGACGCTATACTGTTATTTCCGACGCTTATCGAAAATCCGAATATAAAAAAGCCGAATCAACTTACTACCGCATATTAAAACTCTTCTTTTAAAATAAATACTACGAATATTGCAAAGCTTTCGTTTAAAGTTATAAACTTTATTAAAAACGCAAAGCTAAACGAACGAAAAACTTTTTATACTCGACTTAACTTATTTAAATATAATTAAAAGTCAACTTAAACGTATTACGAGTCTTTACTATCGATAAAAAGATGACTTGCTTCGTATTAACTAAAGAAGATCTATTTAAATAGCTAAAAAAACGATTACTTCGTTTAGTTAACGCTAAGTCTATCGTTAAGTTCTTTTAAAAAAATATCTTTTGCCGTTACAGACTATGTAAAAAACTAATTATCGATAAAAGACCCGAAAACAAAGCAATTACTAAAGCCTTCGCTATTAAGTACGAGATCAAAAGGATTTAAATCTTAAGCTATAATTTAAAAGCAAATAAAATAATTAAACAAAGACATAAAGATATCTTAAATAGCTTATCGAAAGTCATAAATAAAAGATTTAAAAAGTAAGTTCGCAAATTCAATAGAATGCTCTTTGCGGTCCGGACATTAATATACGCGCTTATTAAAATTATTTTCTTCTTTTTGAATTACGAACGAAAAGCTAAGCTACCTTTAGAATTACGATAGCCAATCTAAAGGTTATTATTATAGCAAAAGGTTCGATTTTGCGCTAACTTACTTGCTATAAAGTTTAAACAATTAGAACTTCGAGACGAAGATATCGATAAGATCATTTTAAAGAAAAAACGCTATCGATTTGCCGCTAAAGCTACTTAAGAACGAATCAAAGTCTTAAAATCAAAACTTATTAAAAAAAAAGATTTAGTATTCTTTTACGACGTTAAACGAAGCATCGATATGTTCGCGGATATTAAGCTAAACTACAAATAGCTAAGACTTTATATCGTCTTTAAAGCCTACGATAAGAAATATTATAAACTTTAAAAAACCGATAAAACTAAGCTTAAAAGCACTTTTGCAACTAACCGCTTTAAACGATTTTATCGCCGCGATCAAACCTTCTTTCTTTTTAAAAACGACGAAAAAAAAGAAAAAAAAAGATTCGAGTTCTTTAAACAACTTAAACCTTAGTAAATACGAACCCTCCGAAGATAGCAAAAGTGAACTGCTCAGCTTAAAATTAACCTTTAAAGCCAAATCTATTAGCTTTTAAATCATTTTTTTAACATTCTTAAAAGAATAAAAATTAGCTTATAAAATTGTTTTTTAATCTGTTTTTCTACTATTGTTTTCCTTGTTTTCTTACTTTCTTTTTGTTTCTACACTTATTTTATAAAAGGAAGTGCTCTTAATAATTACTTTCTTTGTTTAATAAAAAAGGGTATTTCTTACTTTTATTCTTTCACCTTTAGACCTGCTTTTTATTTTATTCTCTATTCTTTCTTTATTCTTTCTACCTTCTTAATTATTCACTTGTCTTATATAAATTGTTTTTATTATTTGATTGTTTTTCATTTGTTTAAGCTTACACGGCTATTTCTTATTTCTTAATCGAGACTGTTCCTTTGTTTTAAGCGTGCTTAACTACGTATATTCGAAAGTGAATTACTATTAAGAATAGTAAGTCTTTTCCATTAATATACTTTTATAAGAAGCTTTCTTTTCCCTTCTTTTCGATATTTTCTTTTTTTATATAATAATAATTACAATAATACTATTACTTTTTTTTCTTATTTATATAATACTATACTAATATTAACAACTCTAATCATTACTTAATCAATTACTACTATTATTAGCTTTATTCTTTCCTCTTTTATATTCGACTCGTAAACCGTAGTTCACGAGTTAAATATATCTTTTAAGTTAGCCGCCGCTAAAAGAAAAGCTTTTGTTCGAAATGCTTTCGTTAGCTTATTAATAAGCGAAGAGCAAGCTGCTTTAATCCGATAATCGAGCTTCGAGCTGAAGTTCGAAAGACGAGTTATTAAGACTTTCGATAAGCTCTTTTAGACTTATTATTAAATAAGCAACTTTAATTAATTAGCTATACTTAAAATAACAACTTTCGACTTTAATAATAAACTAAGTAAAAAAGACGATCTGCTTTTGCAATACGACTAGTTCTTGCGAGTCGAATGCGTAAAAAAGAACATAAACGCTGAAGACCTTTTATCAGCTTACGATTAGTTTATTATTAAGGTCACCGCTATTTACTTTTTTCAAAACAAGATTACCGAAAGACACAAACGGATTAAAAAAGCTTTCGACGGCGTTAAAAGCTAGATGCTATACGACGATTACTTTAAAGCTATATGCACTTTAGTTCGTAACGCTCGTTAATTAAGCGTTATTTTAAAAACTTGCACTTTCAATATTTACGTTATTTAAGTTATCAATTATTATATTATTGCTTATATCGCTTTTTAAAAGACTATAATTAATATAGCTCGAAGACGCAAGTTAACGAAGCTTAATGCTACGGTAATCTACTTTACTTATTAAGCTGTAAAAAATAAAGTTAATATTAAATAGAAAGATAAGATTGCTATTCCGAACGAAAGACTTTTAAAAAAGCTAAGACTAGCAATCTTATCATATAGCTTATTGATTTTAGCTTTCGACGTTAAAAGCGAATACGAAGAGCTTAAAAAGCGTATAAAGTTTGCTGACGAGACTTAGACTTAGAATTTCGTTTTATAAAAAAAGCTCGAATCGAAAAATCAACTCGTAAACCGTAATTCACGAATAATAAATAAGTTAACATTTATAACGAAACCAAGCTAACCTTTTGCTTTTAAGACTTTTTTGCTTAGATTACTTATTGCACGCTTTTTATTATCGTTAACTTTATCTTAAGAATCGATGTTAACCTTTATTAATAAGCCTTCGAACGCTAGCTTGATCGCTTCGATTATGTTTACTTTACGTAAGTCTATCGACGTAAGCTCTTTTTTAACTTTTAAAATTAAAGTGCAGCGCAACTTTCTTAAGATCTAATCGTTATTAGCTTTAACTATTAAAAAAAAAGATAGCTTCGAATACGAATTAATTAAAGCCGTATTAAACCGCTGCTTTAAACTCGTCGAGATTAAAAACCTTATAAGTATAAACGTAGCTTTTATCAACTTTTATTAAGACTTTTATTAATCGGCTTTTAACCTCTTAAACTTAAACGAAAATATCGATAACGCTTTTTAAGTTGCAGCAGAATTGATTAAAAAAGCTGTTAGCTAGATCCGCAAGCTTTTAAACGACGAGTTTTTTAATAACGCGATCTTACGACTTTTCGACCGCCGTAATTAAGTAAAAGTAAATAAAAAAAAAGCAAAGTAATAAACTACTTTTTATTATCCGAGATCTTTAATTTAAGGTTTAATAACGACGATTGCAGCTGCATAAAGATCTTATAAAAAGTAAAGAACGTATCAGAATTTAAAAATAAGTTTAAAAAATTTAATAACTTAAACGTTTAAACAAAGCTCCGCTTTAATTGCAAAGTCTTATCGGACGCCGCCGATTAATCAAATAAAGTCTTTTGCGAAATCTACACTTTCGAATACGCTAAATACCTTAAGCTAGTTACGAAAAGCTTAATAATATTAATAATTCGTTTTAACTTAAATCGATTTATCGAAGCTTACCGAACTAACGCTTTTAACAACTTTATACTTTACTCGAGCAATTAATTAATATTCGCTATTAAAACTAAAAGCAATATTTTAGCTAAAAGAATATTTAGCTTAAGCTTTTTTAAGTTTAAAGCTAAGCTAATAGCTTTTAATAAGCTGAACTAAAGCATTAGCTCGATAAGCATCGCTTAAAAGACTAGCTCTTTTAATAACTTAAATACGAATAACTATACGAAAGTTTAGCTTATGTTAAAAGCTTTCTTTTTAAACGATAAGCACGGCAACTAAACCTTCTTTATTATTATAAATAAAAAGATCTAAATGTACTTGCACTACTTTCGGACTAATAATTTAAAAAGAAATCTAATTAATACACTTTTTAATATAATACATTCCTTAACTTAGCAAGTCTTCCGAAGCTATTATAAGCTATACTTTGCCGCTTTACTTAATCGTCGAGACGAAAATTATAAGCTTATCGCTTACTCGAATCCTTTTTAGCTTTTTAAATGCAATAATGCTGCTCGAATGATTGCGACTAAGCACGACACTAACGCTAAACGACTTGTAAACTGTAGTTTACGAGTAAAAAACAAAGTTTTAAATTATTATTTAATACTTTACAGCGTAAAAAGCTAAATCGAAACCTTAGCAGTTTAGCTTATAAGCTACACTTACGATCTTACTTTTAAAAAGACCGCTAGATAAAAAGCTTTTAAACTTAAGTCGAAAACTTTAAATGCTTTTAAAAATACTACGCTACGTTAGCTTTTCGCTATAATTAATAACTTTGCTACTTTTATAACCGTTATTACGAAACAAAGTGTTTTCTTAAATATAAACGCTTTTTAAAATTCGCTTTACGAATAAGCAATCTTTTTTAATAATTATACCGCTTTACTAAACAATAAAATTTTAAAAAATAAAATCAGCTTTGCAAAGCACGCTTATACGATCGTCTTAAAACGCATACCGCTAACCTTTCGATAAAGAGTTATTAATAAATCGAGCTAACCTTTCGCCGCTATTATTTAATTAGATTACGTTAATTACGTATGGAAAGCTTTAATCGGAAGAATAGACTAAAATAAACTTCGAATAATAAAAGAATTAATCGCTATCTTTATTATGTCTCGGACTTAATTTCAAGAACACTTTATTAAATATAAAAAAAGTTGTTTTCGACTTTTAAAAAAAGATTTGCTATTATTTTAAACGCTAAAGCTAAGACTTACGAAGCTAAGTTCTTTTTTAAAAGCAATAGCCGCTGAGCTAACGATTTCGTAAACGCTAATAAGTTAAAAGTTTTCGAAAAAAGCATATTATTAATTGAGTTGTTTTTTAACGACTCTAACTCGAGTATAAAGATTAATTTGAAAAGTGCGAAATCTATTCGTAAACTACGGTTTACAAGTTAAATCGACGATCTTAAAGTATTATCTTCTTAGCTAAAATCTTTAAACTATACATTCGATAAAGCTATTAAAGCTTTAAACGATTTGCTTAAAGACGATAACGATTATTAACGATTTAATTAATAGCTTTAAACTTTATTTTAGCTTTGCTAATCTTTCGTCGGCTAACTTTACACTTATCAACGATTTTATCGGCAACAAACGCAAGAACGATACGCGCTCTTTTACTTTTAAAGATGCGGCTAGCACGTCGTTATCTAAAGCTAAACCTGTTAAAAGAAGAAGACCTTCTTAGCTTAAAAAGAACGAAAGAGTTAAAGACGTAAGCACGAAAAGAAACTACGAAAAAGCCGTTAAAAAGTAGTTTAGACCTTTAAAGTTTAACGACAAGATATTCCTTTTTTTTATAAATTAGATTTTTCTTTCTTTTACACCTTTTTTTTTTCTTTTTTTGCTTGATAGTAAGCGGGGGCGCTTACTTATTCTATAAGAAGACGGATGTAAACACCTTACTTAATAAAGCACTTGCTTATAGCTATTAAGGCCACACTAAACAGACCTATCTTTTATAAAAAGGCACATATCTCTTAGCTAGAACAATTAACGAGCTTTCCACCTATCTTTTTTTGCACTTCTTTTATAAGGGCCATAAGGCCTAGCCTTAGTACCAAGCTTTTGTGCGGTACATCTTTTGGGTGCTTCTACAATAATCGTGATTTAAGTTTCGTAGTTTAAGCTCGAATAAAGATTAAAGCGAATTATCGTTCAAGCAAATAAAATATTTAAAAAAGTCAAGTTTAAAACGTAATCAGCTTTATAAGTAAAGTCGCTCGAAATTTTAATATAATCTATCTTATTAGCATTAAACTAAGCCGCAAATTTTCTTTTTTGGCTTTTAAGCTTAACTCTTCATTCGAACATATCGTATTATACGTTAAAGTCCTTTTTAATTAAGCACTTAAAAAGAAAAACGAAATAAATAATGTAATTTATAATCGAGTCTATTAAAAGTTGCCGATAAACGTTTAAAATAGGGAAGCCGTTTATATCGATTTATAAAAAATCTTCATTGCGAATAAAACAGCGTTGTTAAGTGCGAAGACTTACGCTTTTGCGCACGTATATTATCACTTGTAATCGCTTAACGAAGTACTAAGTATCGTTTTAATTATCTTACGATTTTATTAAAATATAACAATCGTAAAACGAGTAGTTTTAAGTTTTAATATTCGAATGCGTATATAACTTTTAAACACAAATAACGTTAATATTTGCCGGATAGCAAAAGTAAAATAAAACAATATAATATAACTGCTTTTTGCTTACGTTCGTTTAATAGACTTAGATTTTTTTAAAAAGTTATCGATTGCGGCGAGTACCGCGGTGCCGTATCGACGTGCTTAATATATAAAGTTGTTTTAAGCATCTTAATTAATAATAATGCTCGAGCTTTTTATTAACGAAGAAAAAAAGCTAATAATATTGTTTACGTAATAGTTCGATATCGCTATTAGCGTATTTCTTTTTTCGTTTACGATAAAAAAAGCGCTATTTATTAAAGTCTTTTCGTTAAAGTTTTTACGCGTAGCTATATTACGTAAAAGTCTCGCAATTTACGTAAAAGATTAAAAAGAAGATTATAAAAAGAAAATTTAAAAAAAAGTCGCTCGCTCGTGCTTTTGCATCGTCAAAGCGCGTCTTTTTCGAAAAAGAGTTGCGTTAATACCGATAGTAAAAGTCTTTAATTAAAAAGCCGAAGTCGGTTCGTTCTTTTCCGTTATTAAAGCATTAATAATAGCGTAAGCTTAAGCTTTTAATCGTCGGACGACGCTTAATTCTTTTTTAATAAAAGTGATCACTTTACCGTTAACTCGCTTAAAAGCCGTAAAGCAGTTTTTATAATTAATTTCGTACGAGCCGTAGCAGTTCGCATAACGAAAAAGTGCTATATAGTTTTTGCTAACGAAATTATCGTATTAATCTTTTCGCTCGCCGTAATAAAAGCAACGTACGTGCCGAATGCATTTAATCGAGTTATGTTAACTAAAGTAGATAAAGTCGTGCTTTTTAATAAATTGTTTTTTATCGATTAGCCGAAAGTAGCTATTATAACCGAATAACTTAAAGCTGCGAACTTTTTCTAAGAAAAAAACTATTTAACTAATCAAACCGGTCGCCGAGTCGGCTTTATATTAAAAGATACGAACGCTTATCGAAGCTTTCTCAGCTTAAGCTAAGATCTTTTCGTCGATATGCTTCGCCGTTTTAAAAATCTTATCGAAAAGGCTTTTGATTTCCGCAAAGACTTGTTAAATAGCGTACGTATATTATTTAACCGAGATAATCGTTTTCGTAGCTTTAAAAACCTTTTAATACACTTTTTTAATTTTATTTATAATAAAAAGATCTTTCGCTTTAAAGTTAATCAAAGTAAATGCTTAATTACTACGAGTAGCTTTAAAACGAAAGATAATAATTATATCGACGCCGTTTAGTTTATTAGCAATAGCTTTACGAGCGGCGTAATTATCGAAACAAGTTAAAAGTACGACGGAAAGTATTTAAATCAAGACTCGCTTATCTTAACGTATTTTAAATTGTTCGTTAAAAGACTTGCGAATAGCTTAAAAGCTCGTAAGTTTACGAGTCTTTACAAGTCTTGTTTTTAAAACAAAAGAAGATCGAGATAGCTTAACGATTGCTAATTGAAAAGCAGCTTTTAAGTTTTTCAAAGTCTTCGAAAGCTTCGCGGAATCTACTTATAAGATAGACTTAAAAAGAGCCGTTTACTCGCTATTATAAAGAATAATCGAAAAAGAAAAAAGAGTAGCCGCTTAAATAATTGCGTAAAAATAAATACGTATAAACGTAAAAAGACTTTTAAAAAACTTTTACGTATAATATCGAAATTCGAAGTCAAGTTAATCGTTTATAATCTAGTTTAAAGCGAAAGCGTATTGCTATTAAACTCGTCGTTTAATAGCAACCGCGCGGTCGATGTCGTCGAAATAGCTCTCGATAGCTTTCGTCGCCGTATTAATAATCGATGCTCTTCGTTTTAATACAAAAAGAAAAAGCTGCAAATTAATTGCAGCGTTTCTTTTTCTCTTTTTAAAGTATTAAGTAAAGTTAAACGGCGATGCAGCGTCTTAAAGCCGTATATAATCGGCGTTATTATTATTATTATTATCCGCGAAAGACCAGACCGAAATAAAATAACGAGAACTATTTCTCGAGCTATACGGCGAGCGCAACGAGCTATTGATCTAATTCTAATGGATTCTTAAAGAAACCGTATCTTAAAAATCGAATGCAATGAAAATCAAATCGTTATAAGCAAGTTGAAAATTTCGTATTAAATAATTAAGATAGCAATTTATACGGTTCTTACCTTATAGAGCAGCTTAAAAAGAATAAAAACTAGCTTATAAAATTGTTTCTTAATTTATTTTTTTATTATTGTTTTCCTACTTTCTTATCTTCTTTTTATTCTATACCTATTCTATAAAAGGACGTGCTCTTAATGATCACTTTCTTTATTTAGTAAAAGAAGGGTATTTCTTACTTTTGTTCTTTCACTTTTGGACTTGCTTTTTATTATATTTTTGATTTTCTTTTTATTCCTTTCACCTTTTTAGCTATTCACTTGTCTTATATAAATTATTCTTATTATTGAATTGTTTTTTACTTGTTTTAAGCTTACACGGCTATTTCTTATTTTTTAATCGAGACTATTCTTTTGTTTTAAGCGTGCTTAATTACGTGTATTCGAAAGTGAATTACTATTAGGAATAGGAGGTCCTTTCTACTAATATATTTATATAAAAAGCCTCCCTTTTTCTTTTTTTTAATATTTTTTTTAATATAATAAGAATTATAATAACACCACCATCCTTTCTTCTTAATCATATAATATTACATTAATACTAACGACTTTAATTATCATTTAATTAATTATTATTATTATCAGCTTTATTCCGCCCTTTTTATATCTAACCCGTAAACCGTAATTTACGAGTTAAATATGCTTTTTAAATTAGCCGCCGCTAAAAGAAAAGCTTTTATTCGAGATAAACTCGCTAGCTTATTAATAAGCGAAGAGTAAGCTGCTTTAATTCGACAATCGAGCTTCGAGTTAAAATTCGAAAAATGAGTTATTAAGACTTTTGATAAGTTCTTTTAAACTTATCGCTAAATAAGCAATTTTAATTAATTAGCTATGCTTAAAATAGCAACCTCCGACTTTAATAATAAATTAAGTAAAAAAGACGATCTGCTTTTATAATACGACTAATTCTTGCGAATCGAATACGCAAAAAAAAATATAAACGCCGAAGACTTTTTTTTTAGCTTACGATTAGTTTATTATCAAAATCACCGCTATCTATTCTCTTCGTAATAAAACTGCTAAAAGATATAAACGAATTAAAAAATCCTTCGACGGCGCAAAAAGCTAATTGCTATACGACGATTACTTTAAAGCTATTTGCATTTTAATCCGCAGCGCTCGCTAATTAAGCGTCATTTTAAAGACTTGCATTTTTAACGCTTACGCTATTTAAATTATTAATTATTATATCGTTGCTTACGTCGCCTTTTAAAAGATTATAATTAATGCAGCTCGAGAGCGCAAGTTTATAAAGCTTAATGCTAAAATAATTAATTTTATTTGCTAAGCCGTAAAAGACAAAATTAATATTAAGTGAAAGGATAAGATTGTTATTTCGGACGAAAAACTTTTAAAAAAAACTAAAACTAGCAGTTTCGTTATATAGCTTGCTAATTTTAATTTTCGATATTAAAAGCGAATACGAAAAGCTTAAAAAGCGTATAACATTTGCCGACGAGACTCGGACTTAAAATTTCGTTTTATAAAAAAAGCTCGAATGGAAGAATTTATTTATAAACCTTAATTTACGAGTGCTAAATAAGTCAGCAATTATAACAAAATTAAGCTTACCTTTTGCTTTTAAAACCCTTTTGCTTAAATTACTTATTGCACGCTTTTTATTATTATTAGCTTTATTTTAAAAATCAATATCACCTTTTGTTAATAAGCTTTTAAACGCTAGCTTAATCGCTTCGATCATATCTACTTTACGCAAATCTACCGACGTAAGCTTTTTTTTAGCTTTTAAACTTAAAATGCAACGCAACTTTTTCGAGATATAATTATTATTAATCTTAGCTATTAAAAAAGGAAACAGCTTTAATTATAAGCTAGCCAAAGCCATTATAAACCGCTGCCCCGGATTCGTCGAAATGAAAGATCTTATAAGTATAAACGTAGCTTTTATTAACTTTTATTAAAACTTTAATCAATTAGCTTTCGATCGCTTAAACTTAAACGAAAACATCGATAACTCTTTTTAAATTGCCGCGGAATTAATTAAGAAAGCTATTAGCTAAATCCGTAAGCTATTAAACGACGAGTTTTTTAATAACGCGATCTTACGACTTTTCGACCGCCGTAATTAAATAAAGATAAATAAAAAAAAGCAAAGTAATAAATTACTTCTTATTATTCGAGATCTTTAATTTAAGCTTTAACGACGACGAATACAATTCCATAAAGATCTTATAAAAAGTAAAAAAATACCAGGCTTTTGTGTGGTACATCTTTTTTGGTGCTTCTACAATAAAGAAAAAGAAAAAGAAAGAGATTCGAGTTTTTTAAACGACTTAAACCTTAGCGAATACGAGCTTTTGGACGACGATATAAGTGAACCATTTAATCTAAAGGTGATTTTTAAAGCTAAATCTATTAACTTTTAAATTATTTTTTGAACACTTTTAAAAAAATAAAAATAAGCTTATAAAACAGTTTCTTAGTCTATTCCTTTATTATTGTTTTTTTTCTTTCTTATCTTCTTTTTGTTTTATATTTATTTTATAAAGGAACGCGCCTTTAATAATTACTCTTTTTATTTGGTAAGGAAGAGTATTTTTTACTTTTATTTTTTTACTTTTAGACCTGCTTTTTATTGTATTCTTTGTCTTTTCTTTGTTCCTTTTACCTTTTTAGCTATTTACTTGTCTTATATAAATTGTTTTTATTGTTTAATTGTTTTTTATTTATTTTAAGCTTATATAACCATTTTTTATTTTTTAATCGGGACTGTTCTTTTATTTTAAGCGTGCTTAACTACGTGTATTCGAAGGTGAACTATTATTAAGAATAATAGGTCTCCTTTATTAATATACTTATATAAAAAGCTTCCTTTCTTCTTTTTTTTAATATTTTTTCCTTATGTAATAATAATTATAACCAGGGCAAAGGACCAAGTTCTCTGTAGTGTTATCAACGGGCTAATTACTCATTTGTATATTATTAAATTAGATTTTTATAAAATTAATAATTAGCTCGTTGATAATATTATATCGGACTTTATCCTTTACTAAATATTAAACTTATTAAATAGATCGTAAAATAAAAGTAAATATATATAAAAGTATTATTATATTAAAAACTATCGAGTTTATAATTTATTATAAAAAGGAGACCCTTTTAAACCCCTTTTATTACTTATCTTTTCATTTTTATACCGAGGAGACCCCGGACCCTTTTTATTACTTATAATTATATATTTACTTATATTACGAAAATATCAGAAGTTCTAAAAGTTACAAAAGTTAAAGAAGTTATAAAAGTTACAGAAGTTACAGAAGTTATAAAAGTTATAGAAGTTATAAAGGTTATAAAGGTTACAAAAGTTACAAAGGTTATAAGATTATACAAGTCATAAAAGTTATAAGAGTTATTAAATCTAAGAATATACATTAAAGAAAGTCTAAACTCGAATCTTTAACTTAGCTATAAAAAGTGCACTTAAAAGAAAAGAGAAAAAGAAGAGAGGAAAGTCTCGAGCAAAAGAAGAGAGTCTAGGTCTTCGTTTCTTACGTAAGCTCTTTTTAAACGTAATACACTTTCGAAAAGACTACCGACAGCGAGCATACGCATCTTTTAAATTAGATATCTATGCTTTACTAGCCGAAAAGTATGCTTAACACTTTTAACGAGCAACGGCGCACGCATCGCAAAGCGAGTCTACTAGCTCATTTTTATATATTTGTATTAGCTTAAGGTTGCTAAAAGATAAAAAAAAAAAATCTTATAATTCGGTCTTTATAATACGACCAACGTAGCCGATGATAACACGGCGAAGAAAAAAGAGCTTTAATAAGTCCGATTGCTTATACGACTATCATATGCTTATAACGGAAAGCGTGTATAAGTCTTTGTTCTTTTTTTAAATAGTCCAAGCTTAAAAGAGCCGCGCAAACCCGGCAATCGATTAAGCTTGTTCAAGCTAAGCTTTAATAAAAAAGGTCCTTTTACTAACGGCCAGCGAAAACGTAAACATTTATTAATTTAATTAATAAGCATTAATAAAAGATGTAAAATATACTTACGCTTATGCTTTATTATAAAGGTAAGATCGATTTAAAACTTATAAAGCGAAGAATAGCAAGTGGCGTAGCAAAGAAAAGCACGGCGGCGGCGAAGAATATAAGAGCCGAAGCGAATATAAAAGCGAGAGCGGAAGCGCTGATTAAAGTCGATAGCACGAAAAAGACGAAAAGAGAAAGAAAAAAAGAGCGAGAGATTATTAGCTCATTTATATCGTCGTCGTCTTCGAATCTATATATATATATATAATTAGCGTAAGTAGCTCGAATGTATTACTTAATCTTAAGATGACTCATATTACGAGCTTAAAATCCTTTATTACTTTATCTTTTTCTACTTCTCTCTCAGCCTCTCTTACTGCTAAATCTATAGCAAAGAAAGAAAAAGGAAAAGGCAAAGCAGTAGCGGGCACGGCGAAGACGGCGAAAACGGCGAAGACGGCGAAGACGCTATAAAAAAGAAAGGTAGAAAAAAAGCGAAAAATTATTAGCTCATTCTTATCATCATCTCTGTCTTGATTAAATTTATATATAATATTAGCGTAAGTAGCTAAAATGTATCACTTATTACTTACACCGCGGGCTTAACTAAAGCAATAAGCAAAGCTTGTTAAGAAAAGAAGAAAAGGTGTAAAAGCAGCCACTATTGCTTGCGAAGTAGTTGTACTTGCCGCTTATAAGCCGGATCCGGCCGACTCACCCGCCCTATATAAGGTTCGTCTCGAAGGTTGCGCTAGCGGAGTAAGATTATATTATTAATATAGTTATAATTGTAATTGTAGTTATAGCTAGAGTTAAAGTTAAAGTTAAAGTTAGAATTAAAGTTGATATTGATATTAATATTAACGTTAAAGTTAAAAAGAATATTTAAATTATAGTAAATATTGAATAGTGATAAACGAATTCACTTTTCAAAAAGGTCCGTGCTTAGTTAAATTTTCACACTTGCCGCATTCGTCGGTATAACAGTATATCTATATAATATTTTATATAATAGCTTGTAAATCTTGTGTTCTGTAACTCTTAAGTCTTATAACTCTTATAACTTTTATAACTTTTGTAACTTTTATAATATAAGTAAATTTTCGCTTTTGCTAAATCTATCGGCTTAATATACATAATTATACAAAGTTATCAACGTTATAAAAGTTATAAAAGTTATAAAAGTTACAATTGATTTAGCGCAATTAACCGTATAATCTAAATACATTGTTTACTTTTAATCAATTGCTAATAGCTATACAACTACTTTTAATAATAAACTATTAGCATACATCTTACAATTCGTTAAGCTTATACTCTTTTATAACTATCAATCGATGAGCTTTAAACTCGATCTATGCGTAAGCTTTTAAGCTTTAAATAGCCCTTTTTATACGCTTATCTAAAACATGTAAGCGTTAAAAGGTCCGCTTATTACAATAGTGATAATAAGTATATAAGCTATCTAGCTCTCTTTACGAAAACAGACTTAAACAACCTTAGCAAAGTTCGTTCGTTAATTTCGCTATATATTCCGATATTATTATATCTGCAAAATCGCTAACCAAACCTTTCCGAGCTATATCTCGAATAAAATACTCTTTCGCTAGCTCGTAGCGTCGTTAATAATAGCAATTCAAGCAAGTAGTAAATCGCAGACTAGTGTTCAAGATAAAGAAGTATAATAATAAGCGGAAAGTATAACACTTAACGCACTCGATTTTAATAAATCTTTTAAATAGCTGAGCAAGTGCGAAAAGCGTAAGACGCGGTAAAGATTAGTATATCGTATTTATACTTAAGTTAAAAGTTAAAAAGAATAAAAGAAAAAGCAAATCTAGCGTTAAAGCTAATGCTTTTGCTTTAGCTTTGATTTTATTAGATTATTCGATCTATGCGAAAGCGCAATATACATCGAGATCGTCGTATATTTTCTTATCTTTATACGTCGTGTATATGAATCTAAAATAATTTATAAGTATAAGATCTTAGCTTCTTTTGCTTACTTCGCTTTTTCGTTTGCTTTTTGCATTATCTTATGTTTTATTTTTACTTTAAGCATCATCTTGTGTATTATCTTTGCTTTAAGCATCAACTTTAATCTATTAGCTGCTTAAAGCATCGATAAGCTTTTTAAAATTGATTTTACTTATAATACGAATTATTTCGTCGTTATTATCGAAAAGATCGAGTGATTCATATCGCTAACGTAGCAAGCTAAGTGATAATGCGATAAGTGCGCGTTGTAAAGTTGCGTAATAAAAGTTATTTAATAAAAAAGTTTTCGATAATAGTATAATAACTTCCTTTTCTTCTTTTTTAATCTCGGCTTCCTTTTCAATCTCGGCCTCTTTTTCAATCTCGGCCTTTTCTTTAATATCACCTTCTTCTTTAATCTCGCCATTCTTTTCAATCTCGCCCTCCTTTTTAATCTCGCCCTCCTTAAGCTCCCTTTCTTTCTTAATCTCCTTTTCCTTAATATAATTAGTAACACTCTCTTTCTCTTTCTTCGTATTCATAATCGCGATAAAAAAAGCGATTTATTGCTATGTATTAATTGATTTTTGTATATCGTAAAAGCAAAGTATTTAGATATAAGCAAAATATTTTACTAAAGCTAAGTGCACGTAAAAGTAAGCTTTTATTTAAATTAAGCGAATAATAAAAGATTCTTATTAGATTATATAACTTCTATAACTTTAATAACTTTTATAACTTTAAAATGTAATATTAAAGACATGTAATACTAAGACGTATAATACTAAAATATATAACTAATTATTTTACATATTGCTAATAATTTTTATAACTTCTATAACTTTTGTAACTTCTATAACTTCTATAACTTCTGTAACTTCTATAACTTCTGTAACTTTTATAACTTTTGTAACTTTTATACCTTTTATAACTTCTATAACTTCTATAACTTTTGTAATTAGCGATAACATCTGTATCATTTGTATCTATTTATAAGTTTTACAATCTTTATGCAAGCTGCTCTCGGTATACATAATCTGTATCTCGATCAATACTAGTATTTGTAGCTTTTTTTTAAAGCGGCAAAAGTCAAATACATTCTCAAACATAACCTTCGTCAAAGTCTTCACCTTAAAAGCTAAAACGTAATATAGCTTATAAGCAAATTCAGCTTTAACTTAATTAATTATTGCTTTAATCAGCGAAATCCTTTGACTTTTATAAACGGTAATTGCGTATGCGATTTGAAAAGGAAGTTGCTAGCGATTGCAAAGTTTATTATCGTAAAAGAAATCTCGATCGACGGTAAAAACCAAGAACTATTTAGTATTCTTAAAAATAAAACTAAAATAATCTTCAATATTTATTATAATCTTTTAAAGTAAATCTTCGCGTAGTTTAATTCTTGCTTCTTAAAAGATGTTTTTGAATATACTTATAAACCTATTAATAACTTTTAATTTTATTTATAGATTTTAATTAAGTATAACTTAAGCTTTAATGCAAATATTAATAGTTTGTTTTAAGCTTTTAACCTTTTTTTAATCGGCGTTATTTGCTTTTGCGCTGCTTGTATTTCTTAATTTAAGTCGTAAGATAAAAGCGTTTAGCTTTTTCAGCTGCTTATAATTGTATTTTTTAACTTCCGCGTTCGTAAAGTAAATATAAAAAGCATTTTTAAAAGAATCTTTATTAGCCGGCCGGATATTTATTTTAGCTCGAGAAATAAAGAGTTCTTAGCTATCTATCGAAAAGTTATCTTTTCGGAGTTTTAAATGTGCTTAACGGAAATTGATAGCTTTTAAAGACTCGCTTTTTTAACGCATAATAACTTTAAATCGAATAATTTTATTAGATAATCGATAAAAAGACTAACCGATCTTTTGCTCAAGTAAGAAGTTGTAAGTTATATATAAAGACTTTTTTTTAATTAACGGCAATTAATAAAAATCTTTATAAAAATAAATACTTACACTTTTAAATAACTTTTAAGACTTAAAGAATATTTAAGCATAGCGGCGTTAGATCCGAGCAAAGTCTTTTAAGTCAATTATTAACTTCTTATTAATAATTAAATATTTATAATCTTTGAATTTTGCTTAAAAGGTTTGAAAGATAGCAAAAGAATTGTTTATAGCATAGTGTTTGACCGGTAGCGTTAATAAAGAATATAATATAGATCTTGCAATGCTAAAAGCAGTAACACTTATAAAAGCAGCTCGGCTGACTAGATTTAGCTTGCTAGCTTTATCTGCTATATTTTAAAGTTGAACGCAAGTAACAAAAATAAAATAAGTTTTGCTCGTGCTAGCCTTGCTATCGAGATGAATTAACAATTATAAAAGAAGTTGGTTTAATAGTACTATAATATAATAGTTTATTATAAAATAATAAAATCTTTTTTGCTCGTCCGAAAGCCTTTTAAGATCACAACTTTAAGTAGCGTTAACCCGTATATTAAACACTCTCGTAGCAGCTTTTTAATCTCGGATATAAGTAGATAAAATATTGTATTTGCTAATATATAAATCCCAATTATAAGCAAGATCTTAAAGCCGATTCGATATATCGTTTTCGTTTATAAAAACAATATAAAAGTTCCGAGAGTTTCGTAAGTTTTATTTTTCTTTCGCATTAATATCATTACGGTTTTAAAGCTTAAAGTCTTTTATATCGTACTTATTATTTAAACTAGCTTCATTTGCTTCGTTAGCTATAAAAAGAAGATCGTAATAGTTTAACGAATGCAAAAAATCGCTATAAGGATCTTAATAAAAGCGCTTGCACGCGCTATACGCTAAAGCAAATATTGCATGCTTTTCTTCGGTAATATCAATAAGTAAATCGTCTTTTGTTCGATAAAAGTAGTATAACATCAAGTAAGTACGCGAGTTATACTTATAATTGTTATAGACCTTAATGTTTGAATATTAAAAGTAGTAATTAATAACTTAAAGCTTGCTTTTTCGCATAAAATCCTTTTTTTAACAAGTATATATATCGTAAACTTTAAAAAAGTCTAAAAGAATAATATTTTTAATACGATCAAAGCGTTATCGATAACGCTAAAAGTTAAAAAGCTTAAATTCTAATCTATTTTCGTTCAACTCTACTTAATGCTTTTTATTTTTATTTAGTCGGTAATTTAAATTAATAAATGTCCGAGTCGATTTAATCAAACTAAGTCTGAAAAGCAAGTAGCAAACCTCTTAAGCGCTATAGTCTTTCTTTCTTAGCAGCTTATTAAGCATCTTAAAAACTAGCGAAAAAGCTAGAGCTTTAGCATTGATATGTTCTAGCATTATATTAATAATATTTTTATAAAAGTCGGATTCTTTTTTATACTTAAAGTAATACTTAAAAGCGTACTTTAAAAGACTTTTAAAGCTAGATACAAGCTGTATATCCGTATTAGCTAACTAGCTTAATACAAAAACAAATGAAAAAGGGTTTTATAAAAGATAATTGCGCTAAGCGATAAACTAATACTTTCGAAAATTTATTTTTCGATTGTAATTAGCTATCGGCTGCATAAAACGCTTATAATAGAATCTATAAGAAAAGACTTTTGTATCTTCGTTTTTACGTAAACAATATTTAATTAAACAAACGCAATAGATTTGCATTCGATTAATTAACGCAATAAGTTAATCGACCGTATTTTTAATTATATTAAAAAGTAAAAAAGTCGGGTTTTGCAAATTTAATAATCGAATCGCATTAAGATTATAAGCGGTAATATAATCTTTTTAAAAGCTAACGAAGTCTAGAATACGAAAGTAATCGTTTTTTTTAAAGTTTATACTAAGTCTAAGCTCGTTCGTATCGTTCGATCTGCTTTTTAATTAAAATATACCGTAAATGTAGCTTAAGCTACGATCTTGCTACTTTTATCGCGCTTAAAAATTAATATACGGCAAATAATAACTTAAGATGTTTTATAAAAAAGCTTGCTAACGGATATAGATATAAAAAGCAATAATAGCCGAGTTCTTTTAAACATTTTTTAAATTATTTTAGCTCGCTGAGCTTGATTAACGGCTTTATATTAATTATACTAAAAAAGATAGCGCTAAAAGTCTTCTTATTGCATGTCCGCAACACTTTAAATAAAAAAAGCTATTATAGCATTTAACTAAGACTTGGCTAGCGCTTTTAGCTAATAGCTTTGCTTCTTTTAAAAAAGACGAATGCTATTAATAGCTTGCTTATAGCGCACGATCTGATTAAGAAAGGCTAGCTATTCTTTTAATTGATTTCGCAAACCGTTAATACTTAAGTCTTTAATATCTTTTCGAAACTTAATAAAATAAAAAAATATTTTAACGACTTTAAGTCGCATTAAAATATTAAAAAAGTAGAACCGAAAACAAAAGTAGATCGCAAAACGCTTATCGCGGTAATTTATTAAGTGTTTAATATATTCTTTTATATTAACTTTTCAAAATCTTTAAGTATAGAAATCGCTTGCGCTAATAAAAAAGAGTATTAGAAAAGCTAAATTAAAAAGCTTTTAGTTAAGTCTTAGCTTAAAGATTAGCGTAAATCGCTAGCTTAAAGCAAAAGCAAAAATATGCTGCTTCGATACGAGTTTATTAAGTTAAGCAAAAAGCTAATTAAATTCCGTAATATTTAAATTCAAATCGAAAATTATAGTTTTTAAAAGAAAACGCTTTTAAGTATCAAGTAAATCATCGTTAGCATTTAAATGATCCTTTAGATCAAGTAAAGCATCTTTATCGTTTGCAAAAGGTTTATCTTCGCTTAAATCTTTTTTAAGATTATCGTAAACTTTTCGGCGCAAGCGGCGGCGTTTTTATGCCGATAACTTTATAACTAAAGCCGCTGTCTTTAATAAAAGCTATTCGGATGTTTCGTTTTTAATAGTTGTGACTCGTCTTTTTATATTTTTATTTACGAGCAAATAATCTATTAAGTTTTAGTTTATATTAATATTAATATACTTAAAATTATTTGCTTTTAAGAAAGTAAGTTGAATATAGATCGTAAAGCGCTGAACTTAATATTCTTTTTTAAACTGCTTGCTGATCCGAAAGTCTTTATTAAAACCTCTAAGCTTAAGAATAATTACGTTAACCTTTTAAAGCAAAGAAAGGTTTTTAAAGAACTTAGCATTATTAAAAGCAAAGGTTACTACGTAGTCCGAGTATTTATATTAATAGCCGCGGTAACGCTAAAGCGATATATTAATATATAATAATAAAATCAACGCTTTTTCTAATACCGAAAGCTTTAATAAGTAGTCCGATATTTCACTTAAGTTTATATTATTACGAGCTATTATAAGATAAAGCTGTTTAAGAAGATCCGGTTCTTTAATAAATCTATTACAACGGTTATATTCGTAATAAATGATATCGCCGCGGACTACTTTTAATCTCATTTCGAACTATCTTTTATTATAACGAAAGCAAAAGTCTATTTAAATAGCTCTTATAATAAAATGAAAATCTTAAATCATCTTTTATTTTTTTTTATTAACCGCCGGCTTATATTCGGCTAAAGTAGTATACGATTATAATATATTTAAAGAAAAATAAACTCTTAAAACTAAAACGTATAGCGGCGTTCTTATTCAGCTTAAGCAGCTTTTTCAACAGCTTTTCGTTTATCTTTTCGCTATATGCAGTTCTTTCGTTCGATATTAGCTTAAATCTTTCGAGTCTTACGTATCTTACGACTTTGTTTTAAGTCGTTTAAGCGATAACTAATAACTTTTAAATCGGATCCGAAATCAAAAGAAAACATTTAACGGTTCGAAGAGTTTCGTAAAACGCTAAACGATTATAAAAGAGATAAGCTAGAAATTTGTTTTTTAAAACGGCTACGACGCAATTGCAATTTTAATAGAATGCGAATAATAAGTTTCTTTAAACGACCTTTTCGCTTTTTTATTAAAAAGGATAAAGACGAGAGTAAAAGTTCATTATAAGTCCTTTTTTTAATTATTATCTAGACTCGCTGTAATTAATAAAACGGTAGGCTGCTCCATGGGGCCCCATGGGGCCCCACGGAGTTTTGAGTCCTCCCTACGAGGGAACCCACGAAGGGTACAAAATTCTGCCCTCCCTATAAGGAAACCCTATAAGGCGTAAGGTTACTTTATAGGGTTTATATATATAAAAATATACATATGCATAATTACTCATCAAGTTTACTAATTACATTTACTAATCACATTTATTAATTACATTTACTAATCACATTTACTAATCACATTTACTAATTACATTTACTAATCAGAGTATTAGTCAAATTTACTAGTTATAAAGGCCCAAAGGTTAGTAAAGACCCGTTCTTTAGCCCAAGTCTACTAGTTACAAAGAGTTGATAAAGACCCGTCCTTTTGCAATTACGTAAAATACGTTCAACTCGGTCTTCGCCTTTGGCCCAAGTTCTTGCTTGTAAGCACGGTTTAAATGAATCTCGTTTGACTTAAATAGCTCTCTTAGCTTTTAGCATTTATTGCTTTACCTAAACTCATTCTCATCCGAAAACTTAAGGGTAAGGCGTTTGTATGCCAAAGTGCTATCGATAGTAAAAGGGTATAGTAATAATAGCTTTTTTAAGATGCTTTTAGCTTCGGCATAATCGCTATCGAAAAGCTTAAAAGTAAAATCACTTAAGATTAATCGAACTTTAACATCCTTATAAATGAATTGCTTTTCAATTTAGTTAAGAAAAGCGATAAAGTGGTCGAAAAGATAAAAGACTTAAGCGCTTTCCTTTTAAATAAAAAATCAATTAGTAATTATAATATATAAATATTATTACTAACTTTATTAGCACCGTAATGCTTGATGCCGAACTCGTCGACAAAACCTTTGCGACCTTTCTATTCGTAATCGAAGCTGATTAGTCTTAGAAACAAAGCGGTATCCTCCTCGTTATAACAAGTAAACATTAAATTAATAACGTTACTATTAGCATAAACAACTACGAAATCTTTATAGCGATCAAATATCTCGTTGATTAGCTAATTGCCATCGGTGCTAAAAGGGTTGACCTCGACCATAGCGTTATAAGGAGGAGGAATCGATATTGCTAAATAAAGAAAATAATTAACTTGAAGCAAGGAATCAAAAAGCAAGAAATTAAAAAGCAAAGAATCAAAAAGCAAAGAATCAAAAATCAAAAAATCAAAAGCAAAGAATTAAAAAAGTAAAATAATTACCTAAGTTGAATATAGTTGTAATTAAGTGTTAAAGTTAATTAAGAAATTGAGTATTAAAGTTAAAAAGTTGGATATTAAGGTTGAAAAGTTAAAGTTGGATATTAAAGTTAAAAATTTAAAGTTGGATGTTAAAGTTAAAAAGTTAAATGGAATGTAATTATAATAATAATGAAAAAAAGAAAAGGAAAAAAAAAAGGAGCGAGTATTTATATGAAAATAAAAGTATAGCTTAATCGTAATCGAAGCATTGCTTCGATTCAACAAAAGTGAATTACAATATTTAAAACACGAACTCGACGCGAAACAAAGAAAATAACGCGTCGCTTAATAATAATCGATGCAATGCTTCGATTTAACAAAAGTGAATTATAATATTTAAAACACGAACTCGACGCGAAACAAAGAAAGAACGCTTCGCGTAATCGAAATCGATGCAAGGCCTCGATTTAACAAAAGTGAATAATTATAATATTTAAAACACGAACTCGACGCGAAATAAAGAAAATAGCGATTCGCTTAATCAATTTAATTAATAAATCTGATTAGTAAATCTGATTAGTAAATCTAATTAATAAATCTGATTAGTAAATCTGATTAATAAATCTGATTAATAAATGCTGCACGGAAAGAATCTTTGCTTGCTATACGTCCTTTTGCTATACGTGCTTAGCTCGGCTATAGCACGTGCTTTGCCGTACGTATCTTATTATATATATCGGTATATTTATATCGACCTTAGCTAATTAATAGTTATTATCGATATATTTATATCGATTAGTATAGTGCTTACTGGCACTAAGATCAGGAAGAGATTCTGTGGATTGAATGAAGCTTGGTATATTTTATTTAAGAAGCTCGTCAAGATCTATGTATATGTACTTAAGAGCTTTAATATGCTAAAAGCGCTATTAAGCGAGGTCATATGATATATCATATGTAGCTTAGGTAGAACTATGCTTATTTCGTATAATATACCTTTTAAGTTAGCAGAGTAGCTGCTAAGCTATAAGTAAACAAAAAAGAAAAAAAATAAGTGATTAAGCTTTTTAAACTCGATATAAATAAAAGAGATTGTTATCGCAGTTTAAAACAAATAAATAGCGGTTATTATTATTAATTAAGTGTTAATTAAGAATGCAATTCCTTTTTAACTCGGTCTTATTATGTAGCGGAGGTCTTTAGCGCCGTTTTTATCGCGTTGTTATATAAGTGAAAGCGCGTTTCTTTTTATTATAATAAACACTTAACTTTTATTTATTTATATAATACTTTTTAAGCAAGTAACTTAGTTTAGTAGAATCGTTAAGCGCGGCCGAGGCCGTTTACGAATAAGTGCTTTTTATAAATTAATAACTTTATGCTGATTATTAAAAGAATCTTTTATTTGCTTTAGTTATTATTACTATTGCAATTGCGGCGGCGGCGGCGATTATACTTCGCATTTTTACTTTCGAACTTTCGCTTTCTCTTTTAAACTTTTTTATTAAGCGCTTGCTTATATTAACGACCGTTAAAGCTTTAAAGTGCATCAAGTGCATTAATAATAAGATTATATCGAAATCTAATAAAGATTATTATAATTGCGATACGAGCGTCATTCGCTATCTTCGGTGTATTAAAAGTAGCTATAATAATTGCACCGCTGTTTTTACCGCTGCTAACACCGCTTTTAAAAACTTCGTAAGCGCTAAAGATAATAATGCTATATAAAGAGTTCGCCGGAGTCTTTAAAATGCTATGCGATAATAGCTCGCTTTAAATGCTGCTTTTTTAAAAGGTGTTGCTAATAGTTCGAGCGGTCTTGCGAATAAAAGTAGAAGTTTCAAAAGTAGTTTCGATAGCTTTGCAAGTTTTACTTTTGCTCTTAAGACTTTTAATTTAAATATAGCCTTTATTAGATTGAATAGTCTTGTAGCAGCGAACCGTAATCTAATAACACGAAGCGCTTCGAGCATATTACTTTTTCGTAAGTCAAGCTTTTTGATTTTCGAAATAATTTAATTTAAGCAGCTGCTTTTAATTAGAACTTCCTCTCGGACTTTATGCAAAGGCTTTAATCCGTCGCTATAACAGCTTTTGCGTTAGCCGCTTTTGCCGCTCCCGTCGCTTTCGCAGCTTTCGTCGCTTTCGTCGTCGTCGCTTTTTTTGCGCTAGTTATTACGCTTGCCGCTCTCGCGGCGGCGCCCGCTGTTACTATAACTTTTGCGGAGCGCCGAGCTAAAGTAAAAAGATTGCTAAGAGCTTTAATTAATCTTTTATTATAAAAAGCGAAAGATAAAAAGCGTATAAAATAAAATAAAATAACGGTTAAGATTACTAAATAAATGTTTTCCTTTAAATTACGTATAAATAAAAAAAAAATGTAATAAGTGAATAGCATATATATGCTATTAAAGCTTCTCGATAAACGCGCGAGCGTCTTGTAAATTTAAAAGCTTAATAAAGCTTTTAAACTTTTGTTAAGTTAAGTTTTTTATAAGACTATTAGCGTGCATCTTATTAATAAAGAGATATTAAACTTAAAAGCTCTTTTTAAAATGCTTTGAGCGCAGCTATATATTATAAATATCGACGTAGCGAAGCTTAATAAAAATACGCTCTTTTTTATTAGCTATAAGCTTAATAGTTTATTAATTATTATAATAGATTACTTAAAGCGCCGCAAAACGAAAGTGCAGCTTTTTAAAAAATCGTTAAAGCGCTATAATCTTTTTTACCGTAAAAGCTATGTTAAAAAGCTTCGCTTTAATAGATAATATAATAATTATATCTTGCTTTAAAGCTTTCTAAAAGATCGCACCTTCGAATAAAAATATAATATACTTTTGAAAAGATCGCTTCGTCTTTTCGTTATCGGCGTAAAAAGCGTTAAAAGCTATTACTAGTTTCGACTTACTAAACTAGTTATATCAAATACTTTTAAAACGCGAGCTAAATAAATATCGCAGATATTAGTTTATAGCTCGAAGATGCTCCGCGCTTAAATTAATGCTAAAATGAAAAAGTTAAAAGGCTGCAAAAGTTATATTTAAGCGTAGCATAATCGCTATATATAGCACGGATTTAACTTTGTTTTAATACTTTTTTATTTGCTTTCGCGAAGCTATTTTTTTATTTTTAATTAAATTATAAAACGGTAATAGAATTGCTAAGCAGCGTTCGTTCGTGAGTTCGAATTTCTTAGCTATTTTTTTAATATAAGCGTCGTACATAAGCGTTAACGTTTTTCGCTAACGGTCGTAGACGACTTTTATATTAAAAAACTATTTAATATCTTTTATCGCTTCGATCTTATATGCTTTATTAAGATCGTTAATAATCTTTTAAGCTTTAAAAAGATAAAAAAGATAGTATATAACTTAAATATCGTTTACGTAAAACGCTATAAAGACCGTTCTGTTTAAATTCGTAAAAATATACGATTTTTTATCGAATAATATAAGCTTTAATTTATCGAGTGTACTTATAAAATCGAAATACTATAAAGCTAGCGAGTCTTTAAGTTTATATAAAGCTTTATCGACTTTTACGAGCATACTTTTTTACTTAAAACCGTTAAAAAAAAAATACGTAATTAAAACGCTATCCGTATGTTTTAAAGCGTTAATAAAAGCGTTAACAACGTCGAACTGTTTTACTTTTAAATTAAATTCGGCTATTATAGTTATTATGATCTTAAAAGATTTAGCTGCTAATATAACAGCGTAAGTTAAATAGATAATAAATTCGTCTTAAAGGTCGCTTTTAATTATAATCTTCGATTTGAACTTTACGATCTTTTCGAACGAGCTAATCTTATATATAAACATTTACTTAAAAAGTATAAGTTTTGACTTAGCTTCGCTTTCGAGAATCACTTTTTAATAGTTCTTTTTCTTTAAATTATTTAGCTTTATAAAAGCTTCGTTTATAAACTCTTTGCCGTATAAGTGCTATTATAGCTCTTTTTAATAAGTAAAAGGTTTTAAATGTTTTCGTTTTTACGGATTAAGCTGTTTTAATAATAACTTAAACGAAGTAGCAGCTATTATAATAGCGTATAATGTTTCGTAATCTTTATTATCTTCGCGCACGGGTTCGCTATTAGCTTAAAAAATCGATATAAAATTTAAAACGCGCGAATAGCAGTTCGAATCGGCGCGAAAGTTGTTTAAAAGAAGTTTATTAATACTTGCGTATATTCTCGCTCGTTTTTTAATGCGGCTATTAATAAGTAAGTGCTTTTTATTAAAGTCGGAATTTTATTTAAAATATTTATAATCCAATTTCTTATTATTAATGCTCGCTTTAAAAGAGTCTAAAAGCTCTTTTTTGATTATTCGGTTTAAATCTCCGCTAATTATTAACGTAAAAGCTTTCGTTGGTCGGCTTATAGCTTAGCCTTTCGAGCTTCGGCTTTAAATAATAACTTAAAAGTATAATTTGCGCGCTCTTTTATTAAAGCTAAGTTTTTGCTCGCTTACGATGCTTCTTTTTGCTTTTAGCAGTCTTAAAGCACCTTCGCTTTTGCTTTTAATTAAAAAGCTAGCGAAACGTTTAATAATATAATTCGAATCGTTAAAGTTTATTAAATCGTTTCGTAAAATAGTTGCTTTAAATGAAAACGTATTTATAAGATCTTTAATTAAAGTTAAAGCTTTTAACATTTTGTAATGCTTACCAGCACTAAAGTCAAGAGGAGATTCTGTAGATTGAATAAAGCTTGGTTTATTTTATTTAAGAAGCTCGTCAGGATTTATATACATGTACTTAAGAGCTCTAGTGTGCTAAAGGCGCTATTAAGCGAGGTCATATGATATGTTATATGTAGCTTGGGTAGAATTATGCTTATTCCGCATAATATACTTTTTAAGTTAGCAGAGTAGCTGCTGAGCTGCAAGTAAATAAAAAAGAAAAAAAATAAGTAATTAAGCTTTTTAAACTCGATATAAATAAAAGAGATTGTTATCGCAATTTAAAATAAACAAATAGCGGTTGTTATTATTAATTAAATGTTAGTTAAGAATGCAATTCTTTTTTAAGTCGGTCTTATTACGTAACGGAGGTCTTTAGCGCCGTCTTTATTACGTTGCTATATAAGTTAAAGCGCGTTCCTTTTTATTATATCAAATACTTAACTTTTATTTATTTATATAATGCTTTTTAAGCAAGTAACTTAGTTTAGTAAAATCGTTAAGCGCAGCCGAAGCCGTTTAAGAGTAAGTGCTTTTAATAGATTAATATTTTTATGCTGATTATTAAGAGAATCTTTTGTTTACTTTAAATATTGCTGCTGCTGCAGTTGCGGCGGCGGCGGCGGCTATACTTCGCACTTTTACTTTCGAACTTTCGCTTTTTTTTTTAGACTTTTTTATTAAGCGCTTGCTTATATTAACGATCGTTAAAGCTTTGAAATGCATTAAGTGCATTAATAATAAGATTATATCGAGGTCTAATAGAGACTGTTATAATTGCGATACGAACGTTATACGTTATCTTCGGTATGCTAAAGGTAGCTATAGCAATTGTACCGCTGTTTTTGCCGTTATTAACACCGCTTTCGAAAACTTCGTAAGCGTTAAAGATAATAGTGCTATATAAAGAGTTCGCCGAGGTCTTCGAAATGCTATGCGATAATAGCTCGCTTTAAATGCTGCCTTTTTAAGAAGTGTTGCTAATAGTCCGAGCGGTCTTGCGAGTAAAAGTAAAGGTTTTAAAAGTAGTCCCGATAGCTTTATAAGTTTTGCTTTTGCTTTTAAGACTTTTAATTTAAATATAGCTTTTGTTAGATTGAATAGTCTTATAGCAGCGAATCGTAGTCCGGTGATACGAAGCGCTTCGAGCATATCACTTTTTCGTAAGTCAAGCTTTTTAACTTTCGAAATAATTTAATTTAAGCAGCTTTTTTTAATTAAAACTTTTTCTTAGACTTTATGCAAAGGCTTTAATCTATTGCTATAGCAGCTTTTGCGCTTACGCTAGCCGCTTTTGTTGCTTTCGTCGCTTTCGCAGCTTTCGTCGCTTCCGTCGCATTTATTATCGTCGCTTTTTTTACGCTAGTTATTGCGCTTGCCGCTTTCGCAGCGGCGCCCGCTATTGCTATGACTCTCGCGAAGCGCCGAGCTAAAGTAAAAAGATTGTTAAGAGCTTTAATTGATCTTTTATTATAAAAAGCGAAGGGTAAAGGCGTATAAAATAAGATAGAATAACGGTTAAGATTATTAAATAAATGTTTTTTTTTTAAATTACGTGCAAATGAAAAAAAAAAAAAAAAAATGTAATAAGTGAATAGCATATACGTGCTATTAAAGCTTTTCGATAGACGCGCGAGCGTCTTATAAATTTAAGAGCTTGATAAAGCTTTTAAACTTTTATCGGGTCAGGTTTTTAATAAGACTATTAGCGTGCATTTCGTTAGTAAAGAGATATTAAACTTGAAAGCTCTTTTTAAAGTGTTTTTAACGCAGTTATATATTATAAATATCGATATAGCGAAGCTTAATAAAGATACGCTCTTTTTTATTAGTTATAAGCTTGATTGTTTATTGATTATTATAATAGACTACTTAAAGCGCCGCAAATCGAAGGTACAGCTTCTTGAAAAATCGTTAAAGCGCTATAGTCTTTTTTATTATAAAAGCTATACTAAGAAGTTCCGCTTTAATAAATAATATAATAATTGTATCTTGCTTTAAAGCTTTTTAAAAGATCGCACCTTCGAATAAAAACATAATATACTTTTGAAAAGATCGCTTTGTTTTTTCGTTATCGGCGTAAGAAGCGTTAAAAGCTATTACTAGCTCCGACTTGCTGAACTAGCTATATTAAATACTTTTAAAACGCAAGCTAATTAAATATCGTAAACATTAGTTTATAGCTCGAAGGTGCTTCGCGCTTAGATTAGTGCTAAAATAAAAAAGTTGAAAGGCTGTAAAAGCTATATTTAAGCGTAGCATAATCGTTATATATATTACGGATCTAACTTTTTTTTAATACTTTTTCATTTGCTTCCGCGAAGCTATCTTTTTATTTTTAATTAAATTATAAAACGGTAATAAAGTTGCTAAGCAACGTCCGTCCGTAAGTTCGAATTTCTTAGTTATTTTTTTAATATAAGCGTCGTGTATAAGCGTTAGCGTTTTTCGCTAACGGTCGCAAACGATTTTTATATTAAAAAATCATTTAATATCTTTTATCGCTTCGATCTTATATACTTTATTAAAACCGTTAATAATCTCTTGCGTTTTAAAAAGATTAAAGTGATAGTATATAACTTAAATATCGTTTATATAAAACGCTATAAAGACTATTTTATTTAGATTCGTAAAAATATATAGTTTTTTATCGAATAGTATAAGTTTTAATTTATCGAATGTACTTGTAAAGTCGAAATATTATAAAGCTAATAAGTCTTTGAGTTTATATAAGGCTTTATCGATCTTTACGAGCATATCTTTTTGCTTAAAACCGTTAAGAAGATAATACGTAACTAAGACGCTGTCCGTGTGTTTTATAGCGTTAATAAAAGCGTTGACGACGTCGAATTGTTTTACTTTTAAATTAAATTCGGCTGCTATAATTATTATGATTTTAAAAGATCTAGCTGCTAGCGTAGCAGCGTAAGTTGAATAGATAATAAATTCGTTTTAAAAGTCGCTTTTAATAATAATCTTCGATTTAAACTTTACGATTTCCTCGGACGAGCTAGTCTTGTATATAAACACTTACTTAAAAGATATAAGTTTTAATTTAGCTTCGCTTTCGAGAATTACTTTTTTATAATTCCTTTTTTTTAAATTATTTAACTTTATAAAAGCTCCGTTTATAAACTCTTTGCTATATAAATGCCGTTGTAGCTCTTTTTAATAAGTAAAAAGTTTTAAATGTTTTCGTTCTTGCGAGTTAAGCTATTTTAATAATAGCTTAAACGAAGTAGCAGTTGCTATAATAGCGTGCAATATTTCGTAATCTTTGCTATCTTCGCGCACGGGTTCGCTATTAGCTTAAAAAGTCGATATAAAATTTAAAACGCGCGAATAGCAATTCGAATCGGCGCGAGAGTTGTTTAAAAGAAGCTTATTAACACTTGCGTATATTTTCGCGCGTTTTTTAATGCGGCTATTAATAGATAAGTGCTTTTTATTAGAATCGGAATTTTGTTTAAAGTGTTTATAATTTAATTTTTTATTATTAATACTCGCTTTAAAAAGGTTTAAAAGCTTTTTTTTAATTGTTCGGTTTAAATCTCCGCCAGTTATTAACGTAAAAGCTTTCGTTAGTCAGCTTGTAGCTTAGCTTTTTAAGCTTCAGCTTTAAATAATAACTTAAAGGTATGATTTGCGCGCTTTTTTATTAAAGCTAAGTTTTTGCTCGCTTACGGTGCTTCTTTTTACTTTTAGCAGTCTTAAAGCACTTTCGCTTTTGCTTTTAGCTAAAGAGCTAGCGAAACGTTTAACGGTGTAGTTCGAATCGTTAAAGTCTATTAAATCGTCTCGTAAAGCAGTTGCTTTTAATATAAACGTATTTATAAGGTCTTTAATTAGAGTTAAAGCTTTTAACGTTTATGCATCGCTTAGATTAAATAAAGTCGCATTTTTTAAGCTTTAATTAAATCTTTTTAAGTCAACTTTTATAAAGTTTAACGGCTGCTTATTTTTTATATTAGCTGCATTCGTTTTTTTCAAACGATCTTTTGCAACGTTCTTTATATTAGATAAAGCGTTTTTTATTTAATTAGAGTTTTTAATATCTTTTAGTTTAATAACGATGCTTTTAATCTCGCTAATCGATTAGCCGATCGATTTTTTTTCGTTTTTAAAATAGAATTAAGTCTTATCGAACGTTACGTTGCGTATAATAATTACTTTATAAAGCATAAGAATATAGACTTTGTATATATTAAAAGCTATATATTTAATTAAGTAACTTATATATCTTTTCGATTTGATTTTAAAAGCTTTTTTATTGCGAAGAGCTTCTCGGTTTTTAATTATTAAGTACGTACGAGCGTTATACGCAATTAAACCGCTATAATCTAGTTTTAAATCGATATCGATTCGTATAAAGATCGCCGGATCGTATTACTTAAAATATTGCTTAAACTAAAGCTGTAACACTTTATTTAGACTTTTTATAAAGCTTTTCGCTTTCGGTGTTATATTATAAAAGTAGATAACGGCTAGTATAATTTTAAGCTAAAGCTTCTTTAAGAGCTTTGCTTTTACTTTTATTTTAATAGATCGTTTTATTACCTTTCTTTTAGCCTTTTCGGCTTTTTTATTAAATTCGTAATTAAAAGATAATAAAAGCTTTAACTTTATTTTAACCTCTTTCGCTTATCTTTAATATTCGGTAAAGCCGATAACGTTGATTGCGATTACCGAAGAATCGTTGTTATAACGCATAATAGCTATTAAAAGACCGTATTTACGTTTCGTTTATGCTTCAAATTCCTTTAATACTTTTATAATCGTTAATTGCAACTTATCTTTTAATGTAAAGCCGAATAGCTTTTTATTATATTTATTTTTAATTATTAATAACTATTTGCTTTTATCGAAACCGTTAAAAAAATCGAATAAATTTTAAACGATCTTGTAAAATAGCTTGGCTGCTTTTTTATTTAACGTACGGCGAAATATAACTTGTTAAGCGTGCGTAATAGCATATGCTTTATATTCAACTTTAATAATTCTTTTAAGTCTTACTTCTTTAGCCTTATAAGCTAGCGCTTCAAGCGCTTTTTTGCTTAAATAACTTATCCGTAAATGCTAAAGTATCGATAAATCTTTTTTTAAAGCTCGAAAAATATTGTTCTTTTAGAATTTATAACGTATTTGCAAGCGCTTTTGAGTTGTAAAGAATATTATTAAGCAAAGAAAGCTACGAATCAATTAAAGTAAAGAATAGTTGAATAGCTTGTATTTAAAAAACGTAAAGTTGAACTTTTTTTTTTATTTTTTTAATACGACGCTTTCTTTAACTTTTTCGTAGCGGAGAATTGCGTTATATTTCGAGTATTATACGCTAGCTTTGCTTAAAAGAGCTTTCGAAATGATATTAATATTAAATCTTTTAATAATAACGACGTTTTTAAATTTTAAATCTTTCGTTTTAACTTTATTTAGTCCGTTTAAAGCTTTTTTAAAGACTTTAATCTTTCGCTCGACGATTAAAAGACTATTTGTTTTAGTTTTAATAAAGTCGGTTAAGCGAAAGCGCTGAATTGACTTTAGCATTAAAAGATTCTTATCGTTAATAAAATAAATAGCGCCGCAATTATCGAAAAAAGTATTATTAAATAATTAATGCTTATTATTAGCCGTATTATAAAGACCGTTAAAGATAAGATTATCGAGCGTATTAAAAAGCTTAAAATCAATAATAGCTGCTAATACTTTTTTAAAGTATTTTGATTTATCGCTATTATTCGATTGCTTTTTTTTACTTTTTAAAACGATCTTATCGATTTGAATTTATACTTAATTTTTTTTCGTGATTTCTTTTTAAAGCGCTTTAAACTTAAGCTTTTAAAGCCTTTTCTTTATAGCGACGATATTATTTCGGTTCGGCTTTAAAAATCTATTTTCGTTAAGACCGTTAAAGTAATAACGAAAGACTTTGCACTTAATTGCATTTTAATAATATATTTTCTTTTTAAAGTACGAGCATTTAAAACTTTTAATAAGTCTTTTAAAGCTATCGGAGCGTTTATCGGATTGCTTAAAAGCAGTATCGTTAGCTTTATTACTTTCGGAAGTGCTGCGAATCGTTTAATTTTTAAAAGTAGCGAATATATTAAAGAAGTTAAAGTTCGAATTAAAAGTCTTTTCGTTGATTTAGCTTTTGTATTAATTAAAATAATCGTAAAAGGTTCGCTTTTAAAGCAATGATAGCTCGTCGTTTCGAATGATCTTTGCGAGCTTTAACGACGCTTAAGTTAATAATTATTTTTCGCTAATAGCTTTTAAGAATGCTTTTATCGCGAGTGTATTCGTCGTTTCGTAAAGCTCGTTTATTTTCGTTAACTTATAAACAGCTCGGTGTTCTTTGATTTAAATCGTCAAAGAAACGCTTTTTTGCTTAGTTATTTGCAAAGATTTATTATAATTTCGTGCTATCGATAGCTTAAAGCTCGAGTTAAATAAACGGTATATTTCTTAAAGCTTTTTTATTAAGAATTAGATAAAGGTATTGTTTTTTTTTATAGCCGTCAAGATCGCTTTTTCGAAAATAAAGCTTTTAATCGTTTATTTAATTTAGTTTATGATTTGATTGCTTTTATTACTTAAGATTTTTTAATTAATTATAACGAAATTGTATTCTTTTATATTATCGTTATATATCTTTCGGACGTCTTCGAATTTAGCTTTGCGTAATCGTAAAAGTTTGTTAAGATCGTTTGCAAGAGCTTTTAAATGCTGTTTATCTTAAGCTTTTCGTTAGCGGTTTTAGTTTTAAAACTATTCGTTATTAAGCTTTATTATTATTTTTATAGCAGATTTCGTTTTTAGTTTAATTTGCTCGATAGAAAAAGCAAGTTCTTTTACGCTAATACGAAGAGCTGCGTATTGTTTTATGTTAAAGCGCTTAATAAAGTATTTGTAATTCGTAATTTATCTTAAGAAATTGTTACGACTTATAAGGTTTGTTTTATTAATTAAAAGAACCTCTTTTATTTTATCGTTTATTATTATAACAATTGATTTTGTAATTAAAGCTTTTGAAAATTAATTAAAGTTTTTAAAAGTGATAAGTGTTAGTTGTAAAGAATGAATATAATTGAAAAGGATAGATTGCAAAAATGAAAGTTGTAGCGAAGTAGCGTTGAAATGACTTGTAGAATCCGCTTTCGATTAATTCGGAAGTTGTTAGAAACTAATTGAATAGCTTGTAAGTGCGAATGTGGCTTTTAATTATAATGCTTATTAGTATTAAAGTCAAAAAGAGATTTTATAGATTAAATGAAGCTTGGTTTATTTTATTTAAAAAGCTCGTTAAGATCTATGTATATGTACTTAAGAGCTTTAGTATGCTAAGGGCGCTATTAAGCGAGGTCATATGACATGTCATATATAGCTTGGGTGGAACTATGCCTGTTCCGTACAACACATTTGTATATCGCTCGGATTAAATAAAGTCGCATTTTTTAAACTTTAATTAAATTCTTTTAGCTTAACTTTTATAAAGTCTGACGGCTGCTTACTTTTTATATTAATTGCATTCGTCTTTTTTAAACGATGTTTTGCAACGTTTTTTATATTAAGTAAAGCGTCTTTGAT
This sequence comes from Drepanopeziza brunnea f. sp. 'multigermtubi', assembly GCF_022702325.1. Classification (NCBI taxonomy): domain Eukaryota; kingdom Fungi; phylum Ascomycota; class Leotiomycetes; order Helotiales; family Drepanopezizaceae; genus Drepanopeziza; species Drepanopeziza brunnea. The sequence goes on along the minus strand of NW_027094072.1, from coordinate 1,300,236 downwards.
TTAATTAAAGTTTTTAATATCTTTTAATTTAATAACGATGCTTTTAATTTCGTTAATCGGTTAGCCGATCGATTTTTCTTTATCTTTAAGATAAAATCGAGTTTTATCGAACGTTATATTACGTATGATAATCACTTTATAAAGCATAAAAATATAAACTTTATATATATTAAAAGCTATATATTTAATTAAATAGCTTATATGTCTTTTCGGTTTGACTTTAAAAGCTTTCTTATTGCGAAAAGCTTTTCGGTCTTTAATTATTAAGTACGCACGAGCGCTATACGTAACTAAACTGCTATAATCTGGTTTTAAATCGGTGTCGATTTATATAAGAATCGCCGGATCGTATTATTTAAAATATTGCTTAAATTAAAGCTATAGCACTTTATTCGAACTCTTTATAAAGCTCTTCGCTTTCGGTATTATATTATAAAAATAGATAGCGGCTAATATAGTTTTAAGCTAAAGCTTCTTTAAGAGCTTTGCTTTTATTTTTATTTTAATAAACCGTTTTATTATTTTTCTTTTAGCTTTCTTAGCTCTTTTATTAAGTTCGTGATTAAAAGATAATAAGAACTTTAATTTTATTTTAACTTTTTTCGTTTATTTTTAATATTCGATAAAGCCGATAACGTTGATTGCGATTATTAAAGAATCGTTATTATAGCGCATAATAGCTATTAAAAGACCGTATTTGCGTTTCGTTTATGCTTTAAATTCTTTTAATACTTTTATAATCGTTAATTGCAACTTGTCTTTTAGTATAAAGCCGAATAGCTTTTTATTATATTTATTTTTAATTATTAATAACTATTTGCTTTCGTTAAAATCGTTAAAAAAGTCGAATAGATCTTAAGCGATTTTATAAAATAGCTTAACTGCTTTATTATTTAACGTACGACGAGATATAACTTATTAAACGTACGTAAAAGCATATGCTTTATATTCAACTTTAATAGTTCTTTTAAGTCTTACTTTTTTAGCGTTATAAGCTAGCGCTTCGAGCGCTTTTTTACTTAGATGATTTGTTTATAAATGCTAAAGTATCGATAAATCTTTTTTTAAAGCTCGAAAGATATTGCTCTTTTAGAATTTATAACGTATTTGCAAGCGCTTTTAAGTTATAAAAAATATTATTAAGCAAAAAGAGCTACGAATTAATTAAAGTAAAAAATAATTAAATAGCTTGTATTTAAAAAACGTAAAGTTGAACTTTTTTTTTAATTTTTTTAATACGACGCTTTCTTTAATTTCTTTATAACGAAGAATTGCGTTATATCTCGAGTATTATACGCTAGCCTTGCTTAAAAAAGCTTTCGAGATAATATTAATATTAAACTTTTTAACGATAGCGACGTTATTTAACTTTAAATCTTTCGTTTTAATTTTATTTAATCCGTTTAAAGCTCTTTTAAAGACTTTAATCTTTCGCTCGACGATTAAAAGATTATTCGTTTTAGCTTCGATAAAGTCGGTTAAGCAAGAGCGTTAAATTGACTTTAATATAAAAAGATTCTTATCGTTAATAAAATAAATAACGCCGTAATTATCGAAAAGAATGCTATTAAATAGCTAATGCTTATTATTAGCCGGATTATAAAGACCGTTAAAAATAAAATTATCGAGCGTATTAAAGAGCTTAAAATCGATAATAACTATTAATACTTTTTTAAAGTATTTTAATTTATCGTTATTATTCGATTGCTTTTCTTTGCTTTTTAAAACGATTTTATCGATTTAAATTTAAACTTAACTTTCTTTCGTAATCTTTTTTCGAAGCGTTTTAAATTTAAGCTTTTAAAGCTTTTTCTTTATAACGAAGATTTTATTTCGGTTCGGCTTTAAAAATCCACTTTCGTTAAAACCGTTAAAGCAATAGCGAAAGACTTTGCACTTAATTGTATCTTAATAATATATTTTCTTTTTAAAATACGAGCATTTAAAACCTTTAATAAGTCTTTTAAAGCTATCGAAGCGTTTACCGGATTGCTTAAGAGCAGTGTTATTAATTTTATTACTTTCGAAAGTGCTGCGAATCGTTTAATTTTTAAAAATAACGAATATATTAAAAAGGTTAAAGTTCGGATTATTAATCTTTTCGTTAACTTAGCTTTCGTATTAATTAAAGTAATCGTAAAAGGTTCGCTTTTAAAGCTTTAATAGCTCGTCGTTTCGAATGACTTTTGCGAGCTTTAACGACGCTTAAATTAATAACTATTTTTCGCTAATAGCTTTTAAAAATGCTTTTATCGCGAATATGCTCGTCGTTTCGTAAAGCTCGTTCATTTTCGTTAACTTATAAATAGCTCGGTGTTTTTTAATTTAAACCGTTAAAAAAACGCTCTTTTGCTTAATTACTTATAAGGATTTGTTATAATCTTGTGCTATCGATAGCTTAAAGCTCGAATCGAATAAACGGCATATTTTTTAAGGCTTTTTTATTAAGAATTAAATAAAAGTGTTATCCGCTTTTATAGCCGCTAAGATCGCTTTTTCGAGAATAAAGTTTTTAACCGTCTATCTGATCTAGTTTATAATTTAATTGCTTTTATTATTTAAGATCTTTTAATTAGCGATAGCGAAGTTGTATTTTTTTATATTATCGTTATACGCTTTTCGAACGTTTTCGAACTTAGCTTCGCGTGGTCGTAAAAGTTTATTAAAATCGTTTGCAAGAGCTTTTAAATGCTGTTCATCTTAAGCTTTTCGTTAGCGTTCCTAATTCTAATAGTATTCGTTATTAAGCTTCGTTATTATTTTTATAGCAAACTTCGTTTTTAATTTAATTTGCTTAATAAAAAGAGCAAGTTCTTTTACGTTAATACGAAGAGCTGCGTATTGTTTTATATTAAAGCGCTAAATAAAGTATTTATAATTCGTAATTTATTTTAAGAAATCGCTACGACTTATAAAGTTCGTTTTATTAATTAAAAGAACTTCTTTTACTTTGTCGTCTATTATTATAGCAATTAATTTTGTAACTAAAGCTTTTAAAAATTAATTAAAGTTCTTAAGAGTAATAAGTATCAATTGTAAAAAATAAATATAATTAAAAAAAATAGATTGCAAAAATGAAAATTATAACGAAGTAGTGTTAAAGTGACTTATAAAATCCGCTTTCGATTAATTCGGAGGTTGTTAAAGACTAATTGAATAGCTCGTGAGTGCGAATATAGCTTTTAATTATAATGCTTACTAGTATTAAGATTAAAAGGAGATTTTATAAATTAAATAAAGCTTAGTATATTCTATTTAAAAAGCTCGTTAAGATCTATGTATATATACTTAAGAGCTCTAGTGTGCTAAGGGCGCTATTAGGCGAGGTTATATAATATGTTATATATAGCTTGGGTGGAACTATGCCTGTTCCGCACAATAATTAGTAAATCTAATAAGTATATCTGATTAATAAATCTAATTAGTAAATCTGATTAGTAAATGCTGCACGAAAAAAATCTTTGCTTGCTGCACGTCCCTTTGCTACACGTGCTTAGCTCGGCTATAGCACGTGCTTTGCCGTACGTATTTTATTATATATATCGGTACATTTATATCGACTTTAGCTAATTAATAGTTATTGTCGGTATATTTATATCGATTAGTAAATCTGATGAGTATATCTAATTAGTAAATCTGATTAGTAAATCTGATTAGTAAATCTAATTAGTAAATTTAATTAGTAAATCTGATTAGTAAATCTGATTAGTAAATTTAATTAATAAATCTGATTAATAAATGCTGCACGGAAAGAATCCTTGCTTGTTGCACGTCCTTTTGCTACACGTGCTTAGCTCGGCTATAGTACGTGCTTTGCCGTACGTATTTTATTATATATATCGGTACATTTATATCGACCTTAGCTAATTAATAGTTATTATCGGTATATTTATATCGACTTTAGCTAGCTAATAGTATTTGAAGGAGTTTACCCGTAAACTATGGTTTACGGGTGAACTCTTCTTTTAATTATTATTACCGGTATTCTTAGCTAGCTAGCTAAGGTCGATATGAATATATTAATAATAATAAAAAAACTAAAGATATCGATAAAAAAGAATTCAATTAATCATTGCAATCGATTATAAACAAATAAATACAAAAACTTAATAATACAAAAAAAGCAATTTAGCAAATAAAATCAAAGTCGCTAATTGTAAAACCTAGCAAGAGCGATATTCTTTGCAATTAAACGCTTGATTTTAAAAGAAGCTTTTTTCCTTTTATCTTATATCGATCCCGCTTTATTATCTTCTTTCTTTTTTATTCGTTTGCGTTTTAAAGTTGATAATAGATTTGTAATTCGTTCGCTTATAAAAGTATTAGATTTAAGGTCGTTAAACTTATATATAATAATTAAAATGATTTATTTTAACTTTGAATAACGATTAAAAGAGCTTTAAGTTTCGAAATATTAGACTTCGGAGTTTAAGCGGCATTTAAGGTTTTATAAGATAGCGAAGCCGAGTCCGGTATTCTATCAGCTTCCTTTTTACTTATTATCTTTTTATCACTTTGCTTAAAGCTTAATATTTCTTTCGCGTTAAAATAATTTTATTAAGAAATATTATTCGAATCGTTTTGATCGCATAAATTTGCTATCGCTAATATTTAAATTAGAATTTATATCTAAATAAAAGCGTATATTATATAATATCGTATTTCGTTGCACTTTATTTTTATGGTTTATATAGCGTTTAAAGCTAGTCGATTCGTTCGTACCGTTCGAATCTAAATTTTCTAAATCGTTTTCGTTTTCTATATTATTAAGAACGTTTTAATCTGTATTATTTTGAATTTGCTTATCGAAAAGTAAATCCGTAGCTACTTTCGATTGATTTACTTTGCTTGGTTTTCTTTATGAAAAATATAATCGATTTGCTACGACTTTGCTTTAAGAAGCGGAAGAATGCGCTTTATATAATCTTATATGATAGTTAAAAAATCGATTAATTAATCGATTAATAAATCGATTAATTAATCGATTAATAAATCGATTAATAAATCGATTAGTAAATCGATGAAAAATAAAAATATCGCAAGTAAATTAACTTACTTTTTAAATGCCTTTCGTAATTTATAGACTTTCCGTATCGTAGCTATCGCATTTTAAACGAAACATTTTTATCAATATCTTAAAACTTATCTAAGTTCTCTTTTATTTAATATAATTAATAAATATTTATAAAATCAATATTATTTAAACTTACGTGATTCTCGCATTTCAGCTTTTAATATTATCAACTTAACTTTTCGTTGCTTAAAACTCATTATTCGAAAGTTTTAATCGATCGCAAGATTATCGCAAGCGAAGATATATTTAAAATAAAATAAGCTTTAAAATTAACGATTTTATTATTTTTAAAACTTTTATACTTTTTATTCGAATTCCTTTTTAAGTTGATCTTTATTTAAATCATTATAATTTACTAAAATTGATTCGAATAAATACCGAGCTTTATTTAAGCGAGTATTATATATCTTAAAATATAAAGTAATTATTTTTTTTGCGATTATTAATAGCGATAAATTACCGCGACGATAATCGCAAATATCTCTTGCAATATTAAATACCCTTTTTACGCAAACATTAATTAAAAAGATGCATAAAAAATCTTTAATTATTCGAGCTAGATCAAGGTACCGAAGCTTAAAGTTTCGTTAAGAAATCAAAATCTTTCGTTTATCGACCGCTAAACTCAATTAATAAAAATCAATAAAATTAAAGTTTTAAATTAAATTTTTAAACTTATAAGCTAAAAGATAATCATGCACTTCCGACGACTCGTAATCTATATCTTCGAAAAAATCTTATAAAAAAGAATTTAGCATTAATCTGCCGCGGAGTAATAAAGCGGCCATCGATTAACGATCGATTGCTTTAATATTATTAATACGTTAAGCTATAAATATTAAATACTTATAATATTCGTTAAAAAGCCTTTCGAATCTCGCTCGATATATTATAAACTAATTTTTATTTTCGTAAAGCTAAAAAAAATATAAGTCGAAAGTCCTTAGCTTAATAGCAAGATATAAGATTATTGCGAAAGCAAAAATATCTTTTAGCGGCCTTTGCGTTTTCTTATAATACTTATTTAATTTCTCGATAGCATTAATAACGCTTTCTTTTAATTGCAAGATTTATTTAAAATCATTGCGATCCTTTTCCGAAATCTTTATATATTTAAACTTTAATCGTGCTTATGCTTTATTTAAACGTTCGAATATTTTATCGAATATTAAAAATCCGTATTAAATAATAAAATTAAGCTTTTTATTTAAGTGTATAATTAAAAAGTGAAACGGTCGAAAAATATTGATTAGCTATAAGATTTGCTTTTATTAAGTATTAAATAATTTAAAAATACTTATTTTATCGATCTTTATATAATATCTTTAAATAATATTTTTAAGAGTTATAAATCAATTAAGTATATAAAATATAAAATCTTATCTTATAATAATATTTAAAACAAGCTTTAAGCTTTTCGTTAAAAAATGCTATGAATCGTCGATAAAAGCTTTCATTGTTTTATTAAATCGCGATTTTCGAAGTTGGCTAGCCGTAATACACTTAATAAACTTCCGAACTTAAATAAGTTGATTAATAAATATAATTAATAAATATTTTTTTTTTAAAAAAAAAAACTTATAATCGTAAATATATATGCAATCTTTCGTTTATCGCGTCTTTTTGCTCCTTTTAGCTCGTTTATATCAGAATCTTTTTCTTAATGCTTTTCTAAGCTTTCGTTCGTTAATAATAATCGCGGTCCGAGCAACGCTTTAAAAGATAATTATAAAACGTAAGTTATATACGGAACGTATAAAATCTCTTAGCTTATAAAAAGCTTTTTCTTAAACGCATCTTCGACGCATTTAAGCAACTCTTTTATTATTATATGATTCGAAAATGCGTTATTTATTATTATCGCGATTATCTTTTTTATTAAACTTAATTTAATAAAGCGTTCGTAAATAATTCTTATTAATTCTTCTTTTATATAATTGAATTTAACGTATATAAATCTAAGCATAAGCTAAATCATATGCTAATCTTTTATAATTGCAGTTCCGATTATATATATAAAAGAATAGCGCTTAATGCTAGATTAATAGTTTAATAAAATGCTAAGTTTTTGATTAGCTAATAAATTGTTTAATAAATAGCGATCAATTTCTAGAATCTTATCGTCGAGGTCTCGCTTTATAATCAAAGTATTAAAGAGCTTAAGATATAAGTTTTGTAATTCGCAAAAAGATTTCTAATCCGAGTTATTAATTATTCGAAACGAGCTTTGCGTAAATAATATAATATTTAAAATACTTTTTCGAAATATTAATTTTAAGTCTTAATACGAAAGCGTTTTTCGTAATAGATATATCTATTTGATATTAGTTTTATTATTTATTAATCAGATTTACTAATCAAATTTACTAATTAGATTTATTAATTAGATTTACTAATTAAATTTATTAATTAAATTTATTAATTAGATTTATTAATCAGATTTATTAATCAGATTTACTAATCAGATTTACTAATTAGATTTATTAGATTTATTAATTGAATTTATAAATAAAAACAAACGTATTAAATTGCGTTAAAAAGATTTAAATCTTAATTGAGTTTGCTAAAGCTTTTGTTTTGGCTTACTTACGACGCGTTTGCAAACGTCCGTTTTTTAATGATCGGCTAATGCTTTCGTTCTAAAAGCTTTTAGCTTCGAATGCTTTAAAGCTCGATCGCACTTTTTATAGCATATTATAAGCTCTTTTATTAATTTCTTAGCTGCTTAAACGAATCCAATTTATATAAAAGAAGTTTTCTTTTTATTTTAATCGATTCGCAAAGGATTTTAATTAGCCTTTTATTATTAAGAATACTATAAGATTTATGACTACCAAGTATTAAAAGTCTTAATCTCTTTAACGTTCTAAATATAATATTAATTAGAACATTTAATAGTTGTTAATACTATTAGGCCAAAGAAATTAATTATAAAGCCTTCGAACTCTTAACTTTAAAATAAATCGGTATCTTTATAAGTAATTAAAATAATTTAAAATAAAAACGAATCAATAGCTTAAGAAGACATGTTTAGATTCTAGCGAATTTGCTATTAAACTATTGATTTAAATTTATATATTAACGTTTTATATACTTTAATATTATATAATATTATTTTATGATTTAAATATATTTTATTAAATTAATTTATTTTTAAAAAAGGTTTTGCTTACGCTTAATTCTTTTTAAGCAGCATTCTTGCGAGCGTTAAGTTTTAACTAGCGGTTTTTTATTATTATTTTTTATTTCTTTTTATTTACTTTTTATTAAAGCTTAATTATAGTTATATCTTTTAACGCTTTTAAACTCTTTTTAATTAAGTTGATTATTACGAACCACTTTTTTATATATAAACTTTAATGTCGGTATATTTATATCGACCTTAGTTAGCTAGTAGTATTTAAAAGAGTTTACGGGCCACTTAGCATGCCTCGCTTAAGATATTATACCAGTCAAAGGACCTTTAACTTAATTAGTAAACTTATTAGTTAGCTAATGCGCGTGATTCTTTTTAATTATATAAAAAGAATTAGCTTTTTTAAATCTTAAAGAGCAATTAGAATTCAAATACCTTTACAATCGAGTGTTTTGCAATTGCAAGTACTGTGACGACTCGTCCCTTTTGGCCATGCTGGCCTATGCCTCAGGCCTCGCCAAGGCTCCAAGCGAGCCCCTTGGCCACACATGTATATAGCTTGCTTTCAAACCTGTTCTGGTTCTATACCTTGATATTCTAAGCACATCACCAACAGTTTGTCTAAGCTTTTCGTGTCGTCATATTATATCAAGGTCAAATTTTTTTTTTCCGACCTCGAATCGACCTCTCTTTCCGTTCGGCGCGATTCGCTATAGCCTTTCAATTCGAGTCGTTGTACCGCTCCACGCTACAGCCAATTCTTATTGCACCGCTATTACCGCACTCATCGCCTTTATCGAGCGACCTTTATTCGAGCTCTCCCTCCTTTTCTTTTAATCAGACAATTTCCTTGCTACGGCGAGAAGGCCTATTCCGAGCAGCATATTATAAGACTCGACGCACGGCAACCCTCCCTTCAGATTTTTCCTGCTGAACACCAAGTAACTGTTCAATCGACAATACGACACGGATCTCTTTACCGAGCCTTTCTGTTCAAGAGCTTGCACCTGACTGCATTATACCTTCTTCTCTTCTTTCGATAGAACTTTATATTATCGCTATAGCACATTGGCTCCAAGACCTGGCCGATAACAAACATCAATATACAAGGAACCTCGACCCTTGTACTCGGCAGCTCGTCCGCTCAATCTCTACGCGATATAAGGCTCTTGCTAAACCCCTTTCTTCCCTTTCGACACCTCTATCGGATAAGACTTTATCGATATATAATACTCGTCTCGCTAAGCTTTCCGAGCTGATTTTTCGACATCTTTCAACCCCTCCTCTTCCGGACATTCAAAAAGATATCCTTGCGATCGTGCAAGATATCAAAAGGATTACAATAAATACGGAAAGCTGCGTGCTAAACGAAGCTCTAAGGATACAAACAATTGCCGATATAATAGAATAGACGGTGGACCGCCTTAGTAGAGAATGATTTTAATAGCTTAAACGGAATATATACTTATACTCGAGGACGAGTGATCGCTGCGTTGCAACTCCGCTCTTTTTTACGAGAGGGGAGTAGTGTGACGACTCGTCCCTTTTGGCCATACTGGCCTATGCTTCAGGCCTCGCCAAGGCTCCAAGCGAGCCCCTTGGCCACACATGTATATAGCTTGCTTTCAGACCTGTTCTGGTTCTGTACCTTGATATTCTAAGCACATCACCAACAGTTTGTCTGAGCTCTTCGTGTCGTCACAAGTACTTTAACGACCGTTACGAAGTTACGAATATATTTTTTAATCGCTTAAAAAGAATCTAACACTTAGTTTTTTTTAACTTTTACTTTCGATAATCATTAATTTCAAATAATGATTTTATAATTTTCTTAAGCTTTATATAATCCTTTCGCTTTTTTATAAATTCTTTAAATAATCGCTTAAGGTCGTTATAATAAGTACTTACTTAAATTTATTAAGGTTTAATTAATATATAAAGATAAAGTGCTTATAGAAACTTTAATTTAAATATAATTTTTGCAGCTTTCTTTTCGGCTGCTGCTATGCGGTAAATAAAATTAATATAATTTGATAAATATTAAAAATAAAAGCATTTAATTAAAGATTTATTATATAAAACGAGAAAACACTTTATAATCGTATTAGTTTATAATTATATTTATAAGCTCGAATATTTATTATAGCTGAAGAATAGATAAAAGAAATTCATATTTTAACGGACGCTTACCGATTTATTTATAAGTGCCGTTTTATTATTTATATATTAATTAAGTTATTAATTTATTAAAGATTGCAAACCAATTAAACTCGATCCTTATCGAAGTAGATAATAAAACTTATCATTCCTTTTCTATTAAACGAACGAACGGTCGAAACGCTTAATGTGCAATAGAAATGCTAAACGAAAAAGATCGTAATCGTAGCTAGTTAATTAAAATAAACGAATATCGAGTTAAGCGATTTTTAAATAACGGCTATAAAATTAAGCTATTTATTAAATAGATTAGTAAAAACGAATATAACGACGGATATTATAGAATTAATATTATTAGCGAGCAAAAGACTTTTTATATATAAAAAGAAAGTATCGCAAAAAAAGAAAGTAATAAATTCGATAGCTTGCGAAGGCTTTTTAAATTTTATTATTATAAATTAATATATGAGTTTATATAAATAGGTTTAAAATCGTTATTATATTAAATAAAATATATATATAATTAATAAATATAAATATCAAAATAATTTATTAATATATTTATATCGATTTTAAATACAGCAAGTCGGTTAATTCTTTTGATTTAAAACTTCAAGAAACCGACGATTAGTAAATATGATTAGTAAATGTGATTAGTAAATATGATTAGTAAATATGATTAGTAAATATAATTAATAAATATAATTAATAAATATAATTAGTAAATATAATTAGTAAATATAATTAGTAAATATAATTAATAAATGTGATTAGTAAATATAATTAGTAAATATGATTAGACTTAAGCTAGCTAATAATAATTAAAAGAGTTTATTCGTAAATCGTAGTTTATAAGTCATTTAGCATGCTTAGCTTACTATATTATAGCTTAAAAGACTTTTAACTTAAGTAGAAAACCTAATAGTTAGCTAATGCACTTGATTTCTATTAATTATATAAAAAAAGTCAGCTTTTTTAAACTTTACAAAGCAGATAAAGTCTTTTGCAATTGCATATATTTTACGACTTTACGAAGTTACGAATATATCTTTCGATCGCGAAAAGCATTTTAATAATAATTAGTAAATGTGATTAATAAATATAATTAGTAAATATAATTAATAAATATAATTAATAAGTATTATTAATAAATATAATTAATAAATAAAATAAATAAAAGTATTTTTATAAAATACAAAATTTATAATTAATCGTGAATTCTATTTTATATAAACTTAAGCATTAAGTTTAACAATGATTTCAATTCTGTATCGCTATCTTTAACGCCGTAAAACAACTCCGAAGCTAGCTCGTCTTTTTTCTAAATTAATTGCATAACGCGTTGAAATAAAATAAGATCGCAATCAACTTCTTTAAATTTAATATTCTTTTCGAATCCTTTTATATTTTATTAAGCGGCTAGACTTAGTAATTCGTATTTAATTTTATCGGTATTTGCTTCAATTTTAGCTCGCTAATACTTTTTTTTATTAAAGGAAAAGTAAACGTAAAAAAGCTTGATTAAATAATGATTAAAAGTTATAATATTAATTCAATTAATTAAAAGCATAATAAAATAAATTCTTATTTAATTCGTTTTAAAACCGTGCTTGCTAAGTCTTAAGCTATTAATTTAAAGAAAGCTTCTTTATTTTTTAAATTAGCAGCTCGGCACTTTATTAATAAAGATCGCGCTACACTTTATTAATAGCGACGAAATTGCTAAACGGTTATTATATAACGTGATTTTATATTATTAGTAAAATATAAATATTTAAATAAAATAAAAACTTACTTATGCGTGCTAACGTATTAATTGCCGAGTGGCTTTTTTTATCTCTTTATTAGTAATCGAAACGTATTTATCGCAAAGTATATTATCATTTTCCTTTTCGTCTTTTCGCAAATTAAATTCCTTATAAACCTTTTCGTTTAAATTAAATCTTTTATTAATCTAATCGCTATTTAAGTATTTTCTATTATTAAATCTAGCTATAAAAAAAGCGGCTTGCATAATAAGATTATCCGCGTAAATGCTTTTATTCTTTTTAAAATCGATTAATAAATTGCTTAATAAATTAAAGAAAAGAAAAAGTACCGTTTATTTATAAGATTCTTTCGTATTTCGACTTATCGAGTTTTCCTTTCAGCTTTTAATGCTTAAGAATATTTTAAGATTTGTTTTTAAATTGTAAAAAGCTGATTAACGGCCGCTTAATTTCGTTTTTTAACTTTTCGAAGCTCATTTGCTTAAGGATCTTGTTTTAGCTTTATTATACGAGCATTAGCTTTTATCGTACAAAGATTAATTAATAATTAGCTTTTTTTTAACTTTTTTTTTTAAGAAAAATTAATAAATTAATAAAAGTTAAAATATTATATAAAAAAAATACTTACTTTGCGCTTGCTAAAGTTTCTTAGCATCGGATTGCTTGCTGCTACGATTGCCGTCGTATCGGCCGCATTTTACGAAAAACGATTTTAATTAGTAAATAGATTAATAAATAAGAAAATGATTTTTATTATAGATTTTTTAATCCTTTTTATTAAATTAAGCTGATCTATATTTGTAATAATATTTTTTATCGAATCAAGCTAATAAGCGGCTATATTAAATAGTATTATAAGCAAGCTAAACGTTAAAAGTAATTATTTAAAGCAAAATCAAAAGTAATAAAATAAAAGTATTAAAATTAAAAGTAAACTCGTATATTTTATTTTTAAAACATCTTAGCGCGGCCGCTAATAAATTTACGAAGTAATAAAGCAGCCGCAGCTAAAATAAAGCGGCCGCAATTAAAATAAAGCGGCCGCTTCGCGCAATTTTTACTTTATAAAGTAAAGTCTGATTTCTTTTTATTATTACTTAATAATCAATTATAATTATCGCTTTCTTATTTGCTACGCTTTTAAATATAACGCTATTTATTGCTTTATAAGGTCGTCCTTTTCTTATTTAAAATTATTAATTTATTAATCGTAAATTAAATTATCGCGATTAAGTCTTTTTATTAATACTTTTAAATAGCTTTTTTACTAAACGAACTTTTGCTTTCGAACCGACCTCTTTTTGCCGATATACCAAGTACTACGGCTAAAAGAAATGACGCAAGCTAAAATAAGTTAATTAATAAAGCAATTAAGAATCAAGCGATTAAAAGTCAAGCGGCTAAAAGTTAAGCGGCTAAAGGTTAAGCGGCTGAGGGTTAAGCAAATAAAGACGAAGCATAAAAAAGTAAAGCAAATATAATACGCGGCGAAAGCGTAAAAGAAGAAAACTTAAATTTATAAAGTAAATAAAATAAATTTATATTTAATTAATCGGAATACTATTAATACTTTTTTAATTACTTTACTTAACGCAAATCTTTATCTTTAGTTTAGCAAAGCTCAATTAGCTACGAATACGTTAAACTTTACTTTTATTAAGCGCCGCGTTATTATAACTCGATAGTTATTCGATTAATATTTAATTAATAAATTAATTAATAAATAAATTGCAAATAGCTAATAAACATTTATAGAAATTCTTAACTTTACTTTTATTAAGCGCCGCGCTATTATAACTCGATAGCTATTCGATTAATATTTAATTAATAAATTGATTAGTAAATCAATTGCAAATAGCGAATAAACATTTATAGAAATTTCTAAAACCTCGCGCGGTATTGCAAGTACATAATAAAAAACCGATTTATCTCCGTTCTTTTCTCGCCGAATTTTTTAAAGTCAAGCTAATAAATATTAATTACTTTATTAATTAATAATTGCTAATTTTTATTATTTTAAGTAACGCTTTTTAAATACTAATAAACTCTTGCGCAAATATAAACTAGCATTTATTATTTCTTAAACTTCGATCCGATAATGTTTTTAACTTATAATTAATAAATATTTATTAATTAAATTTTTCTTTAATAAACGCAATTAGATTTACTCCGGCTATTTAATCCGAAATGAATAAAAGCATCGTTTTTAATAATATTAATATAAGTACTAATAGCTTTTAATAAGTTTAATCTTTTTAAACCTTTTTCTTTCGTTTGTTAATTATTTTAAAACTGTTTTAAAAGCAATATAATAATCGACGAGCTAAGCGAGTATATTAGCTTAACTTTGAAACGAAGTTCCGTCTTACGACTTAAGTGCTAGAAACAATTCTTTTGTAGCTATTAAACTTTTTTTTACTTTTATTAGCAATCGTATTAAAAAAGCTTTCGCGTAAAAAGCTTTTAAAAGGTCTCTTATTATCTCGGGCTTAATTATAACTATAAAAACCGCGACGAAGACGATGCTTTATAATAATATAAATGAAAAAGAGCAAAGCGATAATAAAAAAAACTTAAATAAAAATAATATTCTTTTCTTTTAATACAAAAGAGCTAAAAAATCACTTTCGACGGCTAAAGCTGTTCGCTCCGTTCTATCAGTTAGCAAATCACTTTTAGCAATTAAAACTTCTTTTCGTTAAAAATCTAAAAAAAGCAAATATCTTAAGAAGTTTGCAATTATTACGAAAAAAAAATGTTTAAGCTAACGAAAGCGTCGTCGCTATAAGCTAAGAAATAAGTTCAATTAATTAATAAATTAATTCTTAAGTACAATTAATAATTTATATAACTATTGCGTTAAAAGAGATCCGACGATATTAAAAAAGCATCGAGCTTCTTATTAAAAAGACTTTCTTTTAGCGTTTTATTCGAAAGATCACTTACGATTTTAAACAAGACTTTAAATTTCAAAGCAGTGCTTTAAAATATTTACAAAAAGCTTTAAAAGCATTCTTCGTAAAAGAGTTTAAAAGTAAATATTTATATATTTATTTACTAATCGATTTACTAATCGATTTATTAATCGATTTACTAATCACTTTTAATAACGAATTTATATGCTATTTACGCTAAACGAGTAACGATTCAAAATAAAAATATAGCGTTAATTAAGAAATTGCGAGAAATCATAATTAGAAGTTTCATTTAATAATTTTAGTTTATTATAATATAATGCAATGTAATTATAAAGTATAATATATATAATTAATAAATATAATAAATAAATATAATAATTAAATAAAATTAATAAATATTCGTAAATTTGTTTTATTTTTAGCGGCCTTATATATATTATTTTTAGCTATCCCACTTTAAACTTATAAGGTTTTGTAGTGCTTACCAGTACTAAGATCAAAAAGAGATTTTGTAAATTGAATGAAGTTTAGTATATTCTATTTAAGAAGCTCGTCAAGATTTATATATATGTACTTAAGAGCTTTAATATGCTAAAAGCGCTATTAAGCGAGGTTATATAACATGTTATATATAGCTTAAGTAGAACTATGCTTATTCCGTACAACACACTTTTTAAATCAGTAGCGTAGCTATTAAGCTGCAAGCAAACAGAAAAGAAAAAAAATAAGTGATTAAGCTTTTTAAACTCGATGTAAATAAAAGAGATTGTTATCGCAGTTTAAATAAATAAATAGCGGTTATTATTATTAATTAAGTGTTAATTAAGAATGCAATTTCTTTTTAAGTCGGTTTTATTACGTAACGAAAGTCTTTAGCGCCGTCTTTATCGCGTTGTTATATAAGTAAGAGCGCGTTCTTTTTTATTATAATAAACACTTAACTTTTATTTATTTATACAATGCTTTTTAAGCAAGTAACTCAATCTAATAAAATCGTTAAGCGCGGCCGAGGCCGTTTAAAAGTAAGTGCTTTTAATAGATTAATATATCTATGTTAACTATTAAAAGAATTTTTTTTTTGCTTTAGCTATTGCTGCTATTACAGCTGCGGCGGCTGCGGCGGCTGCGGCGGCTATACTACGCACTTTTACTTTCGAAGCTTCGCTTTTTCTTTTAAACCTTTTTATTAAGCGTTTGCTTATGCTAACGACCGTTAAAGCTTTAAAGTGTATTAAATGCATTAATAATAAGATCACATCAGAGTTTAATAAAGATTATTATAATTGCGATACGAGCGTTATTCGTTGTTTTCGATATGTTAAAAGTAATTATAGCAATTGCACCGTTGCTTTTGCCGTTGCTAATACCGCTTTCGATAACTTCGTAAGCGTTAAAGATAATAGTGCTATATAAAAAGCTCGCTAAAGTCTTCGAGATGCTATGCGATAATAGCTCGCTTTAAATGCTGCTTTTTTAAGAAGTGCTGCTAGTAGTCCGAGCGATCTAGCGAGTAGAAGTAAAAGTTTTAAAAGTAATCTCGATAGCTTTATAAGTTTTGCTTTTGCTTTTAAGACTTTTAATTTAAATATAGCTTTTATTAGATTAAATAGTCTTATAATAGCGAACTGTAGTCCGATGACGCGGAGCGCTTCGAGCATATTACCTTTTCGTAAGTTAAGCTCTTTAACTTACGAAATGATTTAATTTAAATAGCTCTTTTTAATTAAAACTTTTTTTCGGACTTTATGCAAAAGCTTTAATCTGCTATTATAGCAGCTTTTGCGCTTGCGCTAGCCGCTTTTATTGCTTTCGTCGCTCTCGCTGCTCTCGTCGCTTTCGCAGTTATCGTCGCTTCCGTTGTACTTATTATCGTCGCTTCTTTTGCGCTAGTCGTTGCGCTTACCGCTTTCGCGGCGGCGCTCGCTGTTGCTATGACTCTTGCAGAGCGCCGGGCTAAAGTGAAAAGATTGCTAAATGCTTTAGTCGATCTTTTATTATAAAAAGCGAAAGGTAAAAGCGTATAAGATAAGATAGAATAACGGTTAAGATTATTAAATAAATGCTTTTTCTTAAATTACGTGCAAATAAAAAAAAAAAAAATATAATAAGTGAATAGCATATACGTATTATTAAAGCTTTTCGATTAACGCGCGAGCGTCTTGTAAATTTAAAAGCTTAATAAAGCTCTTAAACTTTTATCGAGTCAAGTTCTTTATAAAACCGTTAACGTACATCTTTTTAATAAAGAGATATTAAATTTGAAAGCTCTTTTTAAAGTGCTTTTAACGCAGCTATATATTATAAATATCGACGTAACGAAGCTTAATAAAGATACGCTCTTTTTTATTAACTATAAGCTTGATTGTTTATTAATTATTATAATAAATTACTTAAAGCGCCGTAAAACGAAAGTACAGCTTTTTAAAAAACCGTTAAAGCGTTATAATCTTTTTTATTATAAAGGCTATGTTAAGAAGCTCCGCTTTAATAGATGATATAGTGATTGTATTTTGCTTTAAAGCTTTTTAAAAGATCGCATTTTCAAATAAAAACATAATATACTTTTAAGAAAATCGCTTTATCTTTTCGTTATCGGCGTAAAAAGCGTTAGAGGCTATTACTAGCTTTGATTTGCTAAACTAGCTATATTAAATACTTTTAAAGCGCGAGCTAAATAGATATCGCAAATACTAGTTTATAGTTCGGAAGTGCTCCGCGCTTAGATTAATGCTAAAGTAAAAAAGTTAAAAAGCTATAAAAGCTATATTTAAGCGTAGCATGATCGTTATATATAATACGGATCTAACCTTTTTTTAATATTCTTTTACTTGCTTTCGCGAAGCTATTTTTTTATTCTTAATTAAGTTATAGAACGGTAATAAAGTTGCTAAGCAGCGTCCGTCCGTAAGTTCGAATTTCTTAGCTATTTTTTTAATATAAGCGTCGTGCATAAGCGTTAGCGTTCTTCGCTAACGGTTTCGAGCGACTTTTATATTAAGAAACCATTTAATATCTTTTATCGCTTCGATTTTATACGCTTTATTAAAACCGTTAATGATCTTTTACGCTTTAAAAAGATTAAAGTGATAATATATAATTTAAATATCGTTTACGTAAAACGTTATAAAAACCGTTTTATTTAAATTCGTAAAAATACACGGTTCTTTACCGAGTAGTATAAGCTTTAATTTATCGAGTGTGCTTATAAAGTCGAAATATTATAAAGCTAGCGAGTTTTTAAGTTTATATAAAGCTTTATCGACTTTTACGAGCAGACTTTTTTGCTTAAAACTATTAAAAAGATAACACGTGATTAAGACGCTGTCCGTATATCTTATAGCGTTGATAAAAGCGTTAACGACATCGAATTGTTTTACTTTTAAGTCAAATTCGGCTGCTATAACTATTATAATTTTAAAAGATTTAGTTATTAGCGTAATCGCGTAAGTTGAATAGATAATAGATTCGTCTTAAAAGTCACTTTTAATAATAATCTTCGATCTAAACTTTACGATCTCTTCGAACGAATTAGTTTTATATATAAACACTTACTTAAAAAGTATAAGTTTTAACTTAACTTCGCTTTTAAGAATCACTTTTTAGCAGTTCTTTTTCTTTAGATTATTTAGCTTTATAAGAGCTCTATTCTTGAACTCTTTGCCGTATAAGTGTCGTTATAGCTTTTTTTAATAAATAAAAGGTTTTAAATATTTTCGTTCTTGCGAGTTAAGCTGTTTTAATAATAGCTTAAACGAAGTAACAGCTGCTATAACAGCGTATAATATCTCGTAATCTTTGCTATCTTCGCGCACGGGTTCGCTATTAGCTTAAAAAGTCGATACAAAATTTAAAACGCGCGAATAACAGTTCGAATCGGCGCGAGAGTTATTTAAAAAAAGCTTATTAATACTTGCGTATATCCTCGCGCGTTTTCTAATGCGGTTACTAATAGATAAGTGCTTTTTATTAAAGTTGAAATTTTATTTAAAATGTTTATAATTTAATTTTTTATTATTAATACTCGCTTTAAAAAAGTTTAAAAGCTTTTTTTTAATTGTTCGGTTTGAATCTCCGTTAGTTATTAACGTAAAAGCTTTCGTTAGTCGGCTTATAGCTTAGCCTTTCGAGCTTCGGCTTTAAATAACAACTTAAAAGTATAATATACGCGCTTTTTTATTAAAGCTAAGTTTTTATTCGTTTACGATGCTCTTTTCTACTTCTAGCAGTCTTAAAGCACTTTCGCCTTTGCTTTTAGCTAAAAAGCTAGCAAGACGTTTAACGGTGTAGTTCGAATCGTTAAGATCTATTAAATCGTTTCGTAAAGCAGTTGCTTTTAGTATAGACGTATTTATAAAGTCTTTAATTAGAGTTAAAGCTTTTAACGTTTATGCATCGCTCGGATTAAATAGAATCGTATTCTTTAAGCTTTAATTAAATCTTTTTAAGTCAACTTTTATAAGGTCTAACGGCTAATCACTTTTTATATTAGCTGCATTCGTCTTTTTTAAGCGATCTTTTGCAACGTTCTTTATATTAGATAAAGCGTCTTTTATTTGATTAGAGTCTTTAATATCTTTTAATTTAATAACGATGCTTTTAATCTCGTTAATCGGTTAGCCGATTGATTTTTTCTCGTTTTTAAAATAAAATTAAGTCTTATCGAACGTTACGTTGCGTATAACAATCACTTTATAAAGCATAAGAATATAAACTTTATATATATTAAAAGCTATATATTTAACTAAGTAGCTTATATGTCTTTTTAATTTAACTTTAAAAGCTCTTTTATTACGAAGAGCTTCTCGGTCTTTAATTATTAAGTACGCACGAGCGCTATACGCAACCAAACCGCTATAATTTAGTTTTAAATCGGTGTCGATCCGTATAAAAATCGCCGGATCGTATTATTTAAAATATTGCTTAAACTAAAGCTATAATACTTTATTCGGACTTTTTATAAAGCTCTTCGCTTTCGGTATTATATTATAAAAGTAGATAGCGGTTAATATAGTTTTAAGTTAAAGCTTTTTTAAAAGCTTTGCTTTTACTTTCATTTTAATAAACCGTTTTATCATTTCTTTCTTAGCTCTTTCGGCTCTTTTATTAAGTTCGTAATTAAAAGATAATAAGAGCTTTAACTCGATCTTAACTTTTTTCGCTTATTTTTAATATTCGATAGAGCCGATAACGTTGATTACGATTATCGAAGAATCGTTATTATAGCGTATAATAGTTATTAAAAGATCGTATTTGCGTTTCGTTTATACTTTAAATTCTTTTAGCACTTTTATAACTGTTAATTGCAACTTGTCTTTTAATATAAAGCCGAATAGCTTTTTATTGTATTCATCTTTAATTATTAACAACTATTTGCTTTTGTTAAAACCGTTAAAAAAGTCGAATAGATTTTAAGCGATCTTATAAAATAGCTTAGCTATTTTATTATTTAACGTACGGCGAAATATGATTTGTTAAGCGTACGTAATAGCATATATTTTATATTTAACTTTAATAATTCTTTTAAGTCTTATTTCTTTAATATTATAAGTTAGCGCTTCGAGCGCTTCTTTGCTTAAATGACTTGTTTATAAATGCTAAAGTACCGATAAATCTTTTTTTAAAGCTCGAAAGACATTACTCTTTTAAAATTTGTAGCGTATTTGCAAGCGCTTTTAAATTGTAAAGAATATTATTAAGTAAAAAAAGCTACGAATCAATTAAAGCAAAGAATAATTAAATAGCTTATATTTCAAGAACGTAAAGTTGAACTTCCTTTTTAACTTTCTTAATACGACGCTTTCTTTAACTTTTTCGTAGCGAAGAGTTGCGTTATATCTCGAGTATTATACGCTAGCCTTGCTTAAAAGAGCTTTCGAAATGATATTAATATTAAACTTTTTAACGATAACGACGTTTTCTAACTTTAAATCTTCCGTTTTAACTTTATTTAGTCCGTTTAAAGCTCTCTTAAAGACTTTAATACTTCGCTTAACGATTAAGAAACTACTCGTTTTAGCTTTAATAAAGTCGGTTAAGCGAAAGCGTTGAATTAACTTTAGCTTTAAAAGATTTTTATCGTTGATAAAATGAATAGCGTCGTAATTATCGAAAAAAGTACTATTAAATAACTAGTGCTTATTATCAGCCGTGCTATAAAGACCGTTAAAAGCAAGATTATCGAGCGTATTAAAAAGCTCGAGATCGATAATAATTGCTAATATCTTTTTAAAGTATTTTAACTTATCGTTATCATTCGATTGCTTCTTTTTGTTTTTTAAAACGATCTTATCGACTTGAATTTATGCTTAACTTTCTTTCGTAATCTCTTTTCGAAGCGCTTTAAACTTAAGCTTTTAAAGCTTTTTTTTTATAGCGACGATATTATTTCGGTTCGGTTTTGCGAATCTACTTTCGTTAAAACCGTTAAAATAATAGCGAAAGATCTTATACTTGATTGCGTTTTAATAATAGTTTCTCTTTTTAAAGCACGAGCATTTAAAACCTTTAGCAAGTCTTTTAAAGCTATCGAAGCGTTTATCGGACTACTTAAAAGCAATGTCGTTAGCTTTATTACTTTTAAAAGTGCTACGAATGATTTGATTTTCGAAAGTAGCGAATACGTTAAAAAAGTTAAAGTTCGGATTATTAATCTTTTTTTCGACTTAGCTTTCGTATTAATTAAAGTAGTCGTAAAAAGTGCGCTTTTAAAGCAATAACAGCTCGTCGTTTCGAATGACTTTTGCGAGCTTTAGCGACGCTTAAGTTAATAATTATTTTTCGCTAATAACTTTTAAAAATGCTTTTATCGCGAGTGTATTTATCGTCTCGTAAAAGTTGTTTATCTTCGTTAACTTATAAATAGCTCGGTGTTTTTTAATCTATACCGCTAAGAAGACGCTCTTTTGCTTAGCTACTTGCAAAGATTTATTATAATCTCGTGTTATCGATAATTTAAAGCTCGAGTCGGATAAACAGTATATTTCTTAAAGCTTTTTTATTAAGAATTAAATAAAGGTATTATCTTCTTTTAAAGCTGTTAAGATCGCTTTTTCGAGAATAAAGCTCTTAACCGTCTTTTTAATCTAGTTTATAATTTGATTGCTTTTATTATTTAAGACTTTTTAATTGTTTATAGCGAAGTTGTATTCTTTTATATTATCGTTATACGCTTTTCGAACGTCTTCGAACTTAGCGTCTTTTAGCTTTAAAAGTCTATTAAGATCGTTTGCAAAAGCTCTTAAGTGCAATTCTTTTTAAGCTTTTCGTTAGCGGTCTTACTCTTAAAACTATTCGTTATTAAGCTTCGTTACTATCTTTATAATAAACTTCGTTTTTAATTTAATTTGCTCGATAAAAAAAGCAAGTTCTTTTACGCTAATACGAAAAGATGCGTATTATTTTATACTAAAGCGCTTGATAAAGTATTTGTAATTCGTAATCTATTTTAAAAAGTCGCTACGACTTATAAAGTTTGTTTTATTAATTAAAAAGACCTCTTTTACTTTATCGTTTATTATTATAGCAGTTAACTTTATAACTAAAGCTTTTGAAAATTAGTTAGAATTCTTAAAAGTAATAAGTGTTAGTTGTAAAGAATAAATATAATTGAAAAAAGATAGATTGCAAAATAAAAGTTATAGCAAAGTAGCGTTAAAGTGACTTGCAGAATCCGCTCTTGATTAATTCGAAGATTATTAAAAACTAATTAAATAGCTCGTAAGTGCGAATATAGCTTTTAATTATAATGCTTATTAGCATTAAGATCAAGAAGAGATTTTGTAAATTGAATAAAGCTTAGTATATTCTATTTAAGAAGCTCGTTAAGATTTATATACATATACTTAAGAGCTCTAGTATGCCAAGAGCGCTATTAAGCGAGGTTACATGATATGTCATATGTAGCTTGGGTGGAACCATGCCTGTTCCGCACAACAGGTTTCCTTATCCCTTATAAGGAATTTGACTTAAAAAAATCCTCTTTATAAAGTTTTAAAAAAAAAGTCCCTCATCGGCCAAGACCTTATGGAGGGAATAGGGAGGAAAACCCTATGGGGCCCCCACCCCATGGAGCAGCCTATAAAACGGTAATAAAATATTAAGAACTTTTTTAAAAGAAAACGTATTATCCGTATTAAATATATTAAATAAAAGCAAAGTGTATAAGATTAAAACGGTAAGCTTAGATCGCAAATTAAAAGAACTTAAGTAGTATTAGTAACTTAAGTAACTTAAGTAACTTAAATAACTTAAGTAACTTAGATAACTTTAATAACTTTAGTAACTTTAGTAATTCTAATAACTTAAATAATATACTTAAACCGCTTAAGCTTCTTTAGAAAGCTTTAGACTTTATTACAAATTTAATGCGCTGGTTCCAAAAAAGTAAGCCTTAACAAATTAATAACTTTAATAACTTAGTTAAAAGAACTTATTTATGCTACTTTATAGCGGCTTACGTATAGAACCTTATAAACCTTTAACAAAACATGAATCTTGCACGCGCTAAGCCGTAAAATCAAAACTTCGATAACTTTAATAACTCTAATAACTTTAATAACTTAGTTAAAAGTACTTACTTATGCTATCATTTATGCTACTTTAAGCAAGCTTACGTATAAAACCGTATATATCTTCGCTAAAACTTGAATCTTAAACGCGCTAAACCGTAAAATCGAAACTTTAATAACATTAATAACTTTAGTAACTTAACTAAAAGAACTTACTTATGCTTTTTAGCGCTAGCTTACGTATAAAACCACTATGTGTATCTTCGCTAAAACCATTTATATTATTACTTCAAGCAAGCTTACGCATAGAACTATTATATATTCTTTTATATAAACTTTTAATAAAACTTAAATCTTAAGTGCGCTAAGCCGTAGAATCGAAACCTTAATAATATTAGTAACTTTAGTAACTTTAATAACTTAGCTTAAATAACTTACTTATATTACTACTTTTACTACTTTAAGCAAGCTTACGTATAAAATCGTATGTATCTTCGTTAAAACTTGAATCTTAAACGCGCTAAGCTGTAAAATCGAAACTTTAATAATATTAATAACTTTAGTAACTTAACTAAAAAAAACTTACTTATGCTTTTTAACGCTAGCTCACGTATAAAACCATTATATATATCTTCGCTAAAACCATTTATATTACTACTTCGAGCAAGCTTACGCGTAGCATTAGTATATCGTCGTAAAGAAAGCGAAAGCGAGCTAAGCCGAATTACAAAATCGCGTAAAAAAGATAGTTTATTTAAAGTACGCCGTAATAAAAAAGAAGATCTATAAGAGTATTTGCGAAAAGTACGCTACGTAAAATAAACGTGATTAAGCTTTAATAATAAATATCGTAGTAAGCGTAGTTTTCGTAAAAAAGCTCGTAAAAAAAGGCTGCAATTAAAGCGCGTCGAGGTCGACCTCGAAGTTTCTTTAATAAAGATAAGTTTAAATCGAGTTTTAATTAACGCTTTGATTTGTATAAGGTTTTATAAGTGTTATTCTTACGCTTGCAATTATTATAAGTACGAAATACTTTGCTTTAATTATTATTTTAAAATAAAGTAATAGATTGTTCTTTAGCTTTAAAAGAGCACTTTTTAAAGTAATAAACTTGAGTTTCTATATCGTAAAAAATAAAGGCTATCGCGGTATAAAGCGTTAAGCAAGTGGTCGGTATAATTAATAGACGCGTAATTATTATTGATTAATTAATTGATCTACGAAATAAAAGACGCGTCTGCATTAATATTTCGGCGCCGGAGTTACTTTGATCCTTTTTCTTTCTTTAAT
The DNA here is from genome assembly GCF_022702325.1 of Drepanopeziza brunnea f. sp. 'multigermtubi'. Taxonomy (NCBI): domain Eukaryota; kingdom Fungi; phylum Ascomycota; class Leotiomycetes; order Helotiales; family Drepanopezizaceae; genus Drepanopeziza; species Drepanopeziza brunnea. The sequence continues at coordinate 1,275,385 of NW_027094072.1, read as the reverse complement.
GTAAGCCGACCCTTTTCGAAAAAAGTTTAATAGATTAATATAGAATAAAAGTTTTAGCACGCTTAAAAATCTTGCTAGACCGGTATAAAATAGTCTCACGTAATTAAATGACTAACCACCACCACAACTACTAGAATTTATCTTAGGTCACCATTAGTAACAATAATACTACCACCTTTCTTTCTTTTTATTTATATATATTATAAAATTATATTAATACTAACGACTTTAATTATTATTTAATTAATTATTATTATTATTAGCTTTATTTCGCCCTTTTTTATATTTGACTCGTGAACCGTAGTTCACGAGTCAAATATGCTTTTTAAATTAGCCGCCGCTAAAAGAAAAGTTTTTGTCCGAGATGCACTCGCTAGCTTATTAATAAGCGAAAAGCAGGCTGCTTTAGTCCGATAATCGAGCTTTAAGGTAAAGTTCAAAGGACGAGTTATTAAGACTTTCGATAAGTTTTTTTAAACTTATTCTTAAATAAGCAACTTTAATTAATTAGCGATGCTTAAAGTCGCAACCTTCGATCTTAATAATAGATTAAGTAAAAAAAACGATTTGCTTTTATAATACGACCAGTTTTTACGAGCCAAATGCGTAAGAAAAAATATAAACGTCGAAGACTTTTTTTTTAGCTTACGATTAATTTATTATTAAAGTTATCGTTATTTACTTTTTTTCGTAATAAAATTGCTAAAAGATATAAACGGATTAAAAAAGCTTTCGATAGCGTAAAAGTCTAATTGCTATACGACGATCATTTTAAAGTTATATGCATTTTAATTCGTAGCGCTCGCTAATTAAGCGTTATTTTAAAGATTTGCATCTTTAACGCTTACGCTATTTAAGTTATTAACTATTATATCGTTGCTTACGTCGCTTTTTAAAAAACTATAGCTAATGCAACTTAAAGACGCAAGTTTATAAAGCTTAATATTACGATAATTAATCTTATTTGTTAAGCCGTATAAAACAAGATTAATATTAAATAGAAAAAAAAATTGCTATTTCGGACGAAGAACTTTTAAAAAAGCTAAGACTAGCAGTTTTATTATATAGCTTGCTAATTTTAGCTTTTTACGTTAAAAGCGAGTACGAAGAACTTAAAAAGCGTATAAAGTTTACCGACGAAATTCGGACTTATAGTGCCCCGCAACTGCTGTTAGCCGAAAATCATAAAACCGCGATTTTTCGCGATACGTGTTTTTTTATTTTATACAATTATTGCAAAAATGCTATTTTAACGTATTCTTTTTACTGCGACGTTTAATAATCGGCTTATTCGGTATTATCTTTCTTTTTATTAACGAAGATTAATTATAAACGGCTTTGCTTTTAATATAAATCCGACCGTTATTATAAAAGCTTTCGAAATACTTCGTAGCACGATTAATTATACTCGAAAGCAAGCTTTATTACGCAACGAAAGTACATTTATATTAAAAGCTGCTCGGCGGAAATTATATTTAATATTTAACGAACGAATTTTATTACGATACGTTTGTTTAAATCTTAAAGATTTATATAAAGATATCATTCGAGCGTATAATTTCGATTGTAAAAAGATTACTGTTTAAAATATTTTAAAAAATCATAAAATCTTTAATTAAAAGTATAAAAAGCGCTTCGAACTTACGGAAAAACTCGCGGCTGCTCGATTATAATAGTGTTTAGACTATCGAAAATAAACGGTCGAAGATTAAAAAGAAATCGTTTGATCGGATAAGTGTTTTATTAAACGAAATCGAAAAAAAAAGATCGAATAAGTTTTTCGTACGCTTAAAAAGAAATAAGATCGTCGAATAATCTAAACATACGATACGAAAAAGAATATAAAAGTGATAATCTAAAAAGCTTTTTAAGACCGCGAAAGATCGAATCTTTATATTATAAATCGAGATTTTAAATCGAAAAAACACGAGTATTTAACACAATCTTACTTCGAAGTTTTCGAAGCTAAAATCAAGCTAATCTTTCGAAAATTGCTTCGCAAATATTAGTTTTAGCAAGATAATGCATCAATTTATATTATAAAAAAAGTTCAGCTTTAGTTCGGCAAAAATAAGATTACTTTACTAAGGCAAAGGACCAAGTTCTTTGTAATGTCACCAACGAGCTAATTACTCGATTTATAATAATCTTAATATATTTAAATCAAAATTATAAAATGAATAATAATAAAAATTAAATAAATATAAAAGTATTATTATACGAGAAATGATTTAATATTTTATTATAAAAAGAAACCTTTTGAAACCTTTTTTTTTCCGTAAAGACTTAAGATCTTATTGCGAATTACTTATATTTCGATAATTTATTTTAAAAGAGGTATCCTTTAAAACCCTCTTCTTTACTAAAGAAATCTCAGACCCCTTTGCAAATTACTTATACTTAATAATTTAATATAAGAAGGGGACCCCCTTAAACCCCCCTTTTTACTAAGGAAACTTCAGACCTTTTTGCGAATTACTTATACTTAATAATTTAATATAAAAGAGGGACCCTCTTAAACCCCCCTTTTTACTAAGGAAACTTCAGACCTTTTTGCGAATTACTTATACTTAATAATTTAATATAAGAAAGGGACCCCCTTAAACCCCTCTTTTTACTAAAGAAACTTCAGACCTTTTTGCGAATTACTTATACTTAATAATTTAATATAGAAGGGGGACCCCCTTAAACCCCCCTTTTTACTAAGCAAACTTCAGACCTTTTTGCGAATTACTTATACTTAATAATTTAATATAAAAAGGGGACCCTCTTAAACCCCCGTTTTTACTAAAGGAACCTTAGACTCTTTCGCGAATTACTTATATTTAATAATTTATTATAAAGAGGAGACTCTATCAAAACCCCTCTTTCAACTAAAAAGGCTCGAGACCTCTTCGCGAATGATATTGTTGTTATTATTTTTATTATTATTATTATTATTATTATTATTATTATTATTATTATTATTATTATTATTATTATTATTATTATTATTATTATTATTATTATTATTATTATTATTATTATTATTATTATTATTATTATTATTATGATGATGATTATTATTATTATTATTATTATTATTATTATTATTATTATTATTATTATTATTATTACTATTATTATTATTACTATTATTATTATTATTATTATTATTATTATTATTATTATTATTATTATTATTATTATTATTATTATTATCATTATTATTATTATTATTATTATTATTATTATTATTATTATTATTATTATTATTATTATTATTATTATTATTATTATTATTATTATTATTATTATTATTATTATTATTATTATTATTATTATGATTATTATTATTATTATTATTATTATTATTATTATTATTATTATTATTATTATTATTATTATTATTATTATTATTATTATGATGATTATTATTATTATTATTATTATTATTTTTATTATTATTATTATTATTATTATTATTATGATTATTATAATGATTATTATTATTATGATTATTATTATTATGATTATTATCATTATTATTATTATTATTATTATTATTATTATTATTATTATTATTATTATTATTATTATTATTATTATTATTATTATTATTATTATTATTATTATTATTATTATTATTATTATTATTATTATTATTATTATTATTATTATTATTATTATTCTTATTATTATGATTATGATTATGATTATTATTATTATCGGTACGTTTATATCGACTTGAGCTAGCTAGTAGTAGTTGAAGGATTTCACTCGTAAACTATAGTTCACGAGCCACTTAACATGCCTTGCTTAGCTGCTAGCATATTATACTAATTAAAGGACTTTTAACTTGATTGTAAAACTTATTAATTAGCTAGTTTACGTGATTCTTTTTAATTATATAAAAGGAATCAGCCCTTTTGAACCTTAAAGAGCAGTTATAATTTAAATACCTTGACAATCGAGTGTTTTGCAATTGCAAGTACTTTAACGACTTTTACGAAGTTACGAATATATCCTTTAATCGCTTAAAAGCAATCAAATAATAATAATAATAATAATTATTATTATTATTATTAATAGTAGTAGTAAAAAGCGCTCAAGACTTATAAACAAAGTTACGAATGAAAATAAAAAAACGAGAAAAGTAAGAAAATTAAAAAGAATATAAAAAAGAAAAGAAAGAAGTAGCTTAGCGTACGTAAAATTAAGTTCAAATAACTTAGCGTATCGTTATAAATTATTTACTTTTTTCAATCGTTTTAAAAAAAAAAAAAGTATACGTATACTTTAAGAATATAACTTTTATACTTCTTAGATTATCACTATTAGACTACTAAAGTTCTTTTTATTTTATTATTAAATAACTTATTAATAATACTAGTATATATATATTAAGCTTGAATTTTTCGATAAGCTAAATTTGTAACGACCTTAAGCGATTACCTAAAGGAACTTACGAAAGCGCGAAGGTTTATATAAAAGCTTAAAAGAATCTTAAAGTAATAACTTAGAATCAACAACTATCGAGTATAAAGGTCGAAGGTAGCTAAGGTTTATATATACGAAAGTAAAAGCGCTAAAGACTCGTAAACTATAGTTTATAAATCAAAAGCAAAGAATAAAAGAATACGAAGAATATAAAGGAAAAAAAAAGGAAGTAGCTTAACACATATAAAGTGCGTTTAAAAGACTTAGCGTATCGTTATACTACTTTTTTATTCGAAAAAAGCTCGTCCTCGAGCGTTTATCTATTGCTTTATTATTGCTTAAGTGATCGTAATTATTAATACCGTTCGAATAAGCTTTAATCTATTCGAAAAGCTTCGCGAGAAAGCCGAAGAGCTTTTTATATTTTAAATAGAAGTCACGTACTTTGAAAAAAGCGTATATAAAGTCGAAAGCGAAGTACTAAGTAAAGTTAATATCGCGGCCGAGTTAAAAAGCGCGATATTTAAAGTGCTTTTTAATTTAGCGTACGGTTAAGATATTCTTTACTTCGTACTTAAGTTCGCTAATAATATTAATCGAATTAAGTTTAAAAATGATTTGCTCGAAAGTAAAATTATTAAAAGCTTTTCGTAGCCGTTTAAAGTAAAAGATTAAATAAACTTTTATTAACTTAAAGAGCTTGAGTTTAAAGCTGCTATAAACGTTATCGATAACTTCGAACGGTCCGTTCGTAAAGTTATCGAGCTTCTTTAACGGTCGAAAAGTAAAGAACGAGCGTATATCTAACTAAACTTTATTATTAACGTCGAAGTCAATTAAGCGCTTTGATTTATTAGCTTATTTAGCTATGCGGTCTTAAGCGCGCTAAAAGTGCTTTTTAGCGAGGTTCTAAGCTTTAAAGTAGCGGTTAGCGTAAGCGCGAGCTTCGTTTTAATTAAGCTTGCGAGAAAAGGTTTAGTCGTCAAGTCGTTTTAAGCTTTAATTTTAAGTAGTCCGAAAAGCGTAACCGTAAATTACTTCGAAAAAAGAAAGACCGCCGAAAGAGTCGTAAAAGAGCGTTAATTAAGCGAAGTCTATAATAAGAAAGAACTCGCTTTAATCGTTTTAATAATAGCTTACGTCGTACGAAAAAACGAAAGCGCTTTTGCAAGTATTAATTATAAATTTCGATTTGACCGTTAGTTTTAAAGTATACGGCGGTATTAAAAGTCAGTTTAGTACCGAAGATCTTATTGAATTTTTTCTAAAACTCGAATTAGTATTAAAGTCCTTTATTAAAAGTCAATATCAAAAAAGCTTTAAAATACTTATAGATATAATAAATATAAAGCTTAACGAAGCTTTTAGCGTCGATAGACTTATAATAAAAGATCGAGATTGCTTGCTTAAAAAAGCGGTCGATTATTACAAAAACGTTATCGTAATTGTATTTATTTTTATTAAAGCTATAAAAATCTATAATAACGTGCTTTTAAAAGCGCGAAAAGATCGAAAAAAATTAAAGCAAATTAAGTTTTTTATCGCGAAGCATTAAAGCTCGTTTATAAGCGTAGCAATTGCGGCAGTATTAATTAACGAATCTAGCTATGCCGTGCTAATAATATTATGCTGCAAAAAGCTTATAAGTTTTGCGAAAGCTAAAATGTGTTATAAATACTTAATCGTAAACTTTTCGGACGAATAACGAGCGTAAGTTTTAAACGTTAAGAATTAATAAGCGGCCGTTATAAAGCAGCAAGTCGCTTTTTATAATAAGTTTAACTCGTAAATCGTAATTCACGAATAAAGACTCAACTTTAAAAGCTTGAATTCGAAGTGCTATAAAACTAAAAGCGATCCGATTAGCTTTTAAAACTTAATTAATAACTCGGAATATCGATAAGAGCTCCGCGATCTTTTTGATAATAACGGCGGTCTTCGAAAGCGTAAGCTAGCGTAGCTTTTCGATTAAGAATCGTAAATCAACGTTATCGGCGCGAAGCAGCGTTTGCAAGCGCTAAATGCGCTTAAAGCTGTTTTAAGAAAAGAGCTTTTCGATGCGACGTATTAGCGCGTTAGCTAAAAGATTATCTTTACTTAATCTATACGTAATAATAAAGCTGTAATCGGAAAAGAGCTTTATTTAACGTACTTAACGAGCGTTAAAAGTCTTAAAAGTTATAAAGTACTTTAAGGCTTTATAATCGATGATTACTTAAACTTAATAAAAAAAGCCGGCGAGTTCGGCGCGGAAGTTATTAAAAAAGCGTATAATAGCTAGCATTTCTTTATCGTAAACGACGTGATTAAGCTTAACGAAAGCTATAATTTTAAAATAGTAAGCGATTAATAGCTAATCGAAATTATATTTTTAAAAAAGGATTAAAGCGATTACGCCGTTTAAAGCGTTAATCTTTAGTATACAAAAGAAGTTTTAGTTATAATGCTATAAGATTAGCGCAGTAATTAAAGCGAGCTTTAAAAGGTCGAAGCTCTTTTAGCATTAAGAATTAAAAAAAAAAAAAACGTTAGCTTTAATCAAGTGTATTAAAAGCTTTGCGATCACGCCGTAATCTCGAATAAATCGGCGATAAAAGTTACAAAATCTAAAAAAGCTTTAAACGCTCTTAACGGTTATAAAAAGCGCTTAATGCTTTATTATTAAAGTCTTATCCGGATCTACTTTTAAGCTTTCGATAAAGATAATAAAGCTTAAGTATTTTACTTTAATAATGCTAAATTCGCACTTTTTAATATTAGCTTAAAAGCTAACGTCGTCGAATTGTTAAAAAACTTAGCGAACGTAATAAGCGTGCTTTAAAAAGTCGAAAAAGTAAATCAAGATATCGTCTAAGTATGCTATGCTAAAGATATTTAAGAAATCGAAGAAAAGGTTATTTATATAGCGTTAATAAGTAGCGAGTCTATTAATTAGTCCGAATAAAAGAACCTTGCACTTATAAGCACCGTAGCGTATTTTAAATGTTATAAGCTCTTTTAAAGCTAAGTCTATTCGTATTTTATAAAAGGCTTGCCGAATATCGAGTTTCGTAAAGATTTTAGCTTTTAAAAGATGTGCGAAAATCTTATCGATTAAAAAGAAAAAGTATCGATCTTTACGAGTAAAGTTATTTAACGCGCGGAAATCAATACAAAAGCGGAAAGAACCGTCTTACTTCTTAATAAAAAAGACTAGAGCTGCAAATAGCGCTATTAAAAGTTCGATAAAACTTTTATTAAAATTATCGATAAAGTAAGCTTTAATAAGCTTTAACTCGAAAATCGATATCTTATATAATAATAAGTATCGAAGCGCTTTTTCTTCCTTTTCGAAAAGCTCGATTTTATAATTGTAAGGCTTATATAATGCTAGCACGTTGCTAACGGCTTTAAAAAAACACGTATATATAATCTAAATATTCGAAAAAAATAAGAAAGTCGTTAATAAGCTTTAATAGTTCCGCTATAAAGTTAATAGCAAAGATAAAGCCGTTAATAAAGCGTATTAACGCTACTTAATAATCAGCTTAAGTAAAAGCAACCGTTTAACGCTCGAAGATTAAGCAATCGAGCTCGTAAAAAGACGTAAAAAATAATTCTACGTTTTTTTAACGAGCAATTATATAAAAAGCGTATCCGAAGACGTTATTAATTTTAAGGTTTTTATTAATTTTATACTTAAATGTTTAGCGAAAGCGTCTAACGAGTAAAAGAGATTCTACGAAAGCGATATCGATTAATACAAACTTACGGTTCATTTAAAACATTGATTTAACGTAATCTTTAAAAAAAGTATTATTCGTAAAGCGAAAGAGTAACGGCTTTACGAAAAAGTAAATAAAAAAAAAGGTTTAACAATCTTAAAAAAAAAAGCGAAAAGAAAACGATTCTAAAAAGAAGAAAATGATTTAATAATTATCGTTACTACTTAATCTATTTATAAATTATAATTCATAAGTAAATTAGCGTCGTAAGCTTTTTAAAAGCGGTTTAAAGCTCGATCACGCTTATTAGCGTCGTGTTAATAACGAGCGTTTACTTTACGCTAATTAAAGTATATAATCTTAATAAGTTTAACGTAAGTAACGGTCGAAAGATTAAAACGAAGCTAATAAAGCTTGCGGCGAGCGCAATTAAAAAGAATCTAATACTTAACTAGTTATGCTCGTCCGAAGATCACGCTATAATTTCTAAAATTAATAATAAAAAAAAGAGTAAAAGATTAAACGCGCTTATTAACCGTAAAGTTAAGAAGTGCAAAATATAAGATAATAGCTTTACGAGTTTTATTATATAATTTAATAAAGAATAAAGCCGAAAAAAATTAAATCAAAAGTTTTTAAAAAAAAAAAGTAATTTAAATAACGCTAAATCAATTAGCGCGTACTTATTAGCTCTTGAATCGAGCAAAGCAAATACCTTATACGAAAAGCCATTCTTAATAAAAGTGACGGGTATAATCATAGCTTTACTATTAAAAAGCTTTGTAAGATCGAAATATCGCATATTTCGAAGCTAGCTTAAAAAAAAGGCTTTGCTTAAGCTTCGACGTTTCTTTTATTATCGAAAGCGTCGGAGTTAGCAAAAAAGAGCTTTTAATAATCTTTAAAAGCGTCGAAATAAAGCTTATCGTCCGAGTCATCCGAATAAAAGCCGTATTTAAGTCTAACGCCGTATTTTATCTCGTTAATTAAATAATAACGAAAGAGCTTTAGCGTATTCGAATCTTTGCGAAACGATTTAAAGGTTTTGATTGCTAATTTAAAAGCGTTTCTAAAAGAAAAGAATTTATTAGATCGATTAAATCGATCTGCACTAGCGCTAAAGCTATTAAAAGTTTAACGCTAAAAAGTAAAAAAGAAGACGAAAGCTAAGCTATTTTAGCGATTCTCGTAATAAGTGATTTGCTTAACCGCTGCTCTTTAAGCCGAGCGGGATTCGTTACGAGCTTTATTATAAAAGCTCTTCGCGAATTAAATATTATACTTAGTTTATAAAGCATCGTAAAGCTTTGCAAACGCGTATTAACTAGCAGCTAATTGCTAGACGGCGGTTTAAAAGTCTTTAAAAGTTATAGTCTTAGCAAATTCTAAATAAAACTAATCGCGTAGCGTTTTAATAATTTTAAAACGCAAGGCTTTACGTAATCGGTCTTTATCTTTGATTTCGACGATAACGGCAAGCTTCGAAAAAAACAAAGTAAAAGTCTTAAAATTGCTAATTAAACTTTATATAAAGTTTTTCGAACTTAATTAACGCTTTAGCTTTCTTAGCGAAGTCGTTTAAAAACTCGAAAGCGATCTAAACGAATTCCGAAGCGATTACGAAGTTGCTACGATTTATAATTAAAAAGGCTAAGAACAGATAAGCTGTCCTTTCGGTTTAATTAAAAACGTAGTTCTTGCGTTAACGTTTTATAAAAAAGTATTCTTTAAAAGCTTTTAAGTTATCGAAAACGCGAGCTTGCTAATAGCGTGCTCGATAGCTTATATCGTTTAAAAGCTTTTATTTAAAGTTAAGGATCCGCTCGATACAAGCGCGACTTTAAAAAGCTAAAAAAGAGCTTTAAAAGTATTGAACTTAGTTAAAATGCGGAAATTGATTAGCTTGTAAAGAAAAAGTAGTTCATCGTCGTCGGCGAAAAAGCGGCGAAAGTTAACGGTTTTATAAGTAAAAAGAGTAGTTTAAAAAACCGAAAGCTTATATAGCTCTTTACTTTTAAAGTTATCTTCGAAAGACACTTAAAAAAGCTTTAACGAGGGTTCCGTAATTAGCAAGACCGCTTAAAGCTGATTTAATTCCTTTCGAGCTCGACGGGCCTTTTTTTTAACTTTATCAGCGAAAGTTTTTTATTCGCTAGCGCTTTTATCGAGCTTTTCGTTGCGAGTTTTCATATCTGCGAAAAGCTTCTTAAGCTTAGCGGCCTTTCGTTAAAATTAAAAGAGAGCTTAATATTAAGCTAAAGCTTCTTCGAAGTTAATAAAGGCCGAAAGATCATCTTTATCGTTTTACTTATTAATAGCTTCTTTTTAAGTAAAAGGAACTATTAGTTAAGCCGTAAAAGAAGAAAAAAAAGCTGCTAAAGCAGCTTTAAGAAATGTGCGAAAGATTTTGCCCGCGAAGCGAAAGTTGCTGTATTATATAGATGTTATCTTTTAAGTTATACTTAAAATAAGCCTTTTCGTAACCGTTAGAATCGTTTAAGTGTTTTAACGTCTAATTACTAAAGAATTTTAAAAAAAAAAGAATATTATTAAAGCCGTTTTCGGCGGAGTAAAATAATTATTAATAATATAACGACCTTAAGCGATTACTTAAAAGAACTTACGAAAGCGCGAAAGTTCATATAAAAGCTTAAAAGAATCTTAAAGTAATAACTTAAAATCAATAACTATCGAATATAAAAGTCGAAAGTAGTTAAAGTCTATATATACGAAAGTAAAAGCGCTAAAGACTCGTAAACCATAATTCATAAATCAAAAGCGAGGAATAAGAGAATACGAAAAATACGAAAGAAAAAAGGAAAAAAATAGCTTGGCGCATATGAAGTGCGTCCAAGAGACCTGGCGTGTCGTTACAAAATTGTTTTTTAGTTTTATTATATATCGCAATATTCGATATGCGCTTTTATAAGTCTTAATAATAGCTTAATTTAAAAAAAAAGAGGCCCGTGCACTTATATAAAAATGACGCGTCTTTATAAAAATAATAGTTTATATACGCGTATTTATATAACGTATCGACGCGTCGACGCGCCGCAATACGTATTTTTTTGATTTTGTTGCATATCGTAGTTTTTTATATACGGCTTTATTAGCCTTAATAATAGCTCAATTAAGAAAAAAAAAAGTGGCCCGTGCACTTTTATATAAATTATAACGAACTAATGAATTCTGACCTTAGAATACAAAGTGAGGAGAGGAAACAGGAAGCTCGAAGAGCTTAAGAAGGTTTATATATATAGCTATAAGCGCTAAGCTTAGATAGGTGATCAGCTAATGCAAGTAATAAAGCAGGCTGTTACACTACTCTTTTAAAGAGCTGTCTTAGCTTTTTTAAAAGTATTTAATAAAAGAAAGAAAAAAAAATTCAATCGTGAACTATAGTTTACGAATAAAATTACTAAAAAAAAAAAAAAAAAATACGCCGAAGCTATAGATCGCGATAATCGTTAAGGTCAGCGTCGTAGCTTTTAAAAGCGTTTTATTCCGCTAAAATTTCTTCTTTTTCGTCCGATTCAAACTCGCTTAAACTTTTATTTTCTTTAACGAGTCGGTCCGAGAAAAGGTCTTAAAGAACTCGCTTTTTTATTAAGGGCTTAACTAAAAAAAGAGTATAGCTAGCTATCTAATAATCGATTGCACCGCAACGAATATAGCGATTTAATTTACGCTAAGCTTTGCGCTAATTAAAAATGCTATAAAAAGTATATTAGAAAGTAAAGTATCGGTTTTTTAATAGCTAAGTTTTATCAACCTCGTGAGCTTCGATAAGCTTTATAGCGCCGAGCTCGTTAGCGTGCTACAATTGCTCGAGTTATTAAGCGCGATCGATTGCTGAAAAGTCTATTAAATCGCCGAGAAGAAGGCTCGTTAACGTGCGAAAGCGGTTTTGAAAAAGAAAAGCCGAAAATCGAAGGAATCCGTAAGACGAGCCGGAAAGACCGAAAGAGCCGGAAGAGCGTTTAAGCTATTAAATAACGTGCACGTATTCGGTATACGTAATTGAAAAAGTCAATTAGCTATTTAAACGGATCCGTATAATTAAGTTTAAACTATTGCGGAACGCAATAATCTTATTAACGTCGAGCTAAATCTAATAACGAGCAGCGTACAAAAGTCGTTCGAAACGTAAGACGTAGATATAAAAAGCGTCCGTACTTTACTTATAAGCAAGCAGCTTATCTTTAGCCTTTTAGATTTTATTTAGATTATCGTAAACGAAAGCGAGCTGATCTAAAAGAGTATTATAATTTCAATTGCCGGAGTCTTAAGCGGAAGCCAATTGAATTAAAACCATTGCTTAAGGACCGGGTTTTATATTAAAGTAAACGTAATAAAACTGCGCAATAAGTCCGCTAAGAGCTTTATCGTCGACGAAAAGCTTAGCTTTAATTAAAAGAAGCTAAGTATCTTATCGTTAAACCGTACTATTGAACTTATCGGGATCCGAAAAGACGCATTTGCGCTAGCGAAAGGCTATTCGTAATTGCTTTACGAAAGACTTTAATTAAGCGATTCTCGTAAAGAAAGAAAGGCCGTCGTCTTCGTAAGAAGACATAATAGAATAAAAAGGGCGTTTAAGTATCGGAAACGCTAGGAAAAAGAGTAAGGAAAAGAGTTCGTCTTGTAACCGAAGTACAAAAAATTAAGAAAAGAGCTCTTTTAAGTCGGAAAAGCTAAAGAAAAGGTAAAGTCGTAAAGAGGAACAATAATCTATAAGCAATAAAAAGACCGTGGAGCACTTAATAAGTAACTCACTCCGTTTTTAACAATAATCAAGAAGCCGTAATCTATAAGCTGTAATAATAATCAATAACAATAAGCTATAATACGATAACTTAATCGAAGGACTTTATATAATATAACGAACTAATAAATTCTAACCTTAAAATACAAAATGAAAAAAGGAAACAAAAAGCTCGAAGAGCTCAAGAAGGTCTATATACATAGTTACAGGCGCTAGGCCTGGACAAGTAATCAGCTGATGCAAATAACAAGGCAGGCTGTCATATAAACGACGCGTCTTTATAAAAAAAATAGTTTATATACGCGTATTTATATAACTCGACGCGCTACGATACGTATTTTTTTAGTTTTGTTATATATCGCAATTTTTTATATACGGCTTTATTAGCTTTAATAATAGCTTAATTAAAAAAAAAAGTAGCTCGTGCACTTTTATACAAATGACGCGTCTTTATAAAAAAAAGTTTATATATGCGTATTTATATAACGCGTCGACGCGTCGACGCGCCGCGATACGTATAAGCTCGATTTTTTTTAGTTTTATTGCATATCGTATTTTTTTATATACGGTTTCATTAGCTTTTATAATAGCTTAATTAAAAAAAAAGCGGCCCGTGCACTTTTATATAAATGACGCGTCATTATAAAAAAACAAAATAAAGTGGTCCGTGCACGCGTATTTATATAACGCGTTAACGCGTGCGCTGCGATACGTATTACGAAAAAAAATTCCGGCGCCGGAATTATTTTAATCCTTTTTCTTTTTTTAATTTTTCCGAAGAAAGTTTAATAGATTAATATAAAATAAAAGTCTTAGCACGCTTACAAATCTTATAAATCCGTATAAAAAATCTCACGTGATTAAATGATTAATTATTATTATAATTATTAGAATTTATTTTAAGTTACCGTTAATAATAATAATTTATCTTTATTAAATCGAAGCATTGCATCGATTACGATTAAGCGAGACTTTTATTTTTATATAAACACTCGCTTTTTTCTTTTTTCTTTTTTTTCTTTTTTATTATTATAATTATTATATTATAATTATATTTTATTCAATTTTTAAAATTCAATACTTAACTTCTTAACTTTAATACTTAATTTCGCAACTTTAATACTTAACTTTTTAACTTTAATACTTAACTTTTTAATCAACTTTAACATTGAATTACAATTATATTTAATTTAAGTAATTATTTTACTTTTTTAATAATTCTTTGCTTTTTATCTTTTTGCTTAAAGCTAATTATTTTTTTTATTTAATAATATCGATTCTATTTTTTTATAACGCTATATTCGAAGTTAACTCTTTTAGCAATAATAATAATTAATTAATTAATAAAATATTTAATCGTTATAATGATTTCGTAGTCGTTTATATTAATAATAACGTTATTAATTTAATTTTATTTGCTATAACGAAAAAGATACGGCTTTATTTTCAAGACTAATCGGCGTCGATTACGAATAAAAAGGTCGCAAAGGTTTTATCGATAAGTTCGGTATTAAGTATTAAGGCAAAAGACTAAGTTCTTTATAATATTATTAACGGGCTTATTATTTAATTTATTAAAATCTTTATATATTTAAGTAAATTATAAAATAAATAATAATAAAAACTAAATAAATATTAAAAAAGTTTGCGCAAGAAATGATTTATTTAATAATTTATAATAGAAAAAATAATCCTCTTTAGAAACTTCTTTTTATAAAAGAGACCTTAGACCCTTTTACGAATTACTTATATTTAAATAATTTAATATAAAAAAAGGACTTCGTTAAATTCCCTTTTTTATTAAAAAAATATTAAACCCTTTTGCGAATTATATATATTTAATAATTTAATATAAAAGAAAGACCTTTTTAAACCCTTTTTTTATTAAAGGAACCTTAGCCTTTTTTGCAATTTATTTATATTTATTAACTTAATATAAAAGAGGGACCCTTTTAAACCTTTTTTTTATTAAAGAAACGCTAAACCTTTTTGCAAATTACGTACATTTAATAATTTAATATAAAAGAAGGACCTTTTTAAACTTCTTTTTTTATTAAAGAAATCTTAAACCCTTTTGCAAATTACTTAATTATTACCAGGGCAAAAGACCAAGTTCTTTGTAGTGTCACCAACAAGCTAATACTCGATTTATAAAAAACTTTATATATTTAAGTAAATTATAAAATAAATAATAATAAAAACTGAATAAATCTAAACGTACTTGGCGCAAGAAATAATTTATCTAATAATTTATTATAAAAAATAAACCTCTTTAAATACTTCTTTTTATAAGGGAGACCTTAGACCTTTTTACGAATTACTTATATTCTAATAATTTAATATAAGAAGAGGACCCCTTGAAACCCCCCTTTTTACTAAGGAAACCTTCGACTCTTTTGCAAATTGATTATATTTAATAATTAATACAAGAGGGGGACTCTCTTAGACCCCCTTTTTTACTAAGGAAACCTTAGACTCTTTTGCAAATTGGTTATATTTAATAATTTAATATAAGGGGGAGACCCCCTTAAACCCTCCTTTTTATTAAGGAATACCGAAGCCCTTTCGCGAATTACTTAAATATTGTTATTATTATTATTATTATTATCATTATTATTATTATTATTATTATTATTATTATTATTATTATTATGATTATTATTATTATTATTATTATTATTATGATTATTATTATTATTATTATTATTATTATTATTATTATTATTATTATTATTATTATTATTATTATTATTATTATTATTATTATTATTATTATTATTATTATTATTATTATTATTATTATTATTATTATTATTATTATTATTATTATTATTATTATTATTATTATTATTATTATTATTATTATTATTATTATTATTATTATTATTATTATTATTATTATTATTATTTTTATTACTATTATTATTATTATTATTATTATTGTTATTATTATTATTGGATTGCTTCTAACCGATTAGGGAATATATTCGTAACTTCGTAAAGGTCGTCAAAGTACTTGCAGTTGCAAAACACTCGGTTGTAAAGGTATTTGAATTCTAATTGCTTTTTAAAGCTTAAATGAGCTGATTCCTTTTATACGGTTAGAAGGAATCACGTGTATTAGCTAACTAATAGGTTTTATAGTCAAGTTGGGGGTCTTTTGATTAGTAGCAGCTTAGCTGCTTTACGTATTACGTAAGGCAGCGACGTGCGTTACGTGTAGCAGCTTTACGTACGTTAGGTGTGGCAGCCTTACGTAGGTTACGTGTGGCAGCTTTACGTAAGTTACGTATAGCAGCCTTACGTAAGTTACGTGTGGCAGCCTTACGTACGTTAGGTGTGGCAGCCTTACGTAAGTTACGTATGGCAGCTTTACGTAGGTTACGTGTGGCAGCCCAGCTGCTTTACGTATTACGTAAGGCAGCGACGTGCGTTACGTAAGGCAGCGACGTTCGTTACGTAAGGCAGCGACGTGCGTTACGTGTGGCAGCTTTACGTACGTTAGGTGTGGCAGCCTTACGTAGGTTACGTGTGGCAGCCTAGCTGCTTTACGTATTACGTAAGGCAGCGACGTGCGTTACGTATAGCTGCTGGCAGAATTAATAGCGGTGGCTGAATTAGGCTTAGCTGTTGTACATGAATTAAACGGGCCGACCCGTTCCGAAAAAAGTTTAATAGATTGATATAAAATAAAAGTCTTGGCACGCTCAGAAATCTTGCCAGACCCGTATAGAAAAATTTACGTGATTAGATGACTAATCACCATCACAACCAAAACTACTGGAATTTATCTTGGGTCACCGTTGGTGACAATTATTATTGTTATTATTATTATTATTATTATT
Organism: Drepanopeziza brunnea f. sp. 'multigermtubi'; assembly: GCF_022702325.1. Classification (NCBI taxonomy): domain Eukaryota; kingdom Fungi; phylum Ascomycota; class Leotiomycetes; order Helotiales; family Drepanopezizaceae; genus Drepanopeziza; species Drepanopeziza brunnea. The sequence goes on along the minus strand of NW_027094072.1, from coordinate 1,258,652 downwards.
ATTATTATTATTATTATTATTATTATTATTATTATTATTATTATTATTATTATTATTATTATTATTATTATTATTATTATTATTATTATTATTATTATTATTATTATTATTATTATTATTATTATTATTATTATTATTATTATTATTATTATTATTATTATTATTATTATTATTATTATTATTATTATTAAAAAGCGCTAAAGATTTATAAATAAAGTTTACGAGTAAATAAAAAAAACAAGAAAAGTAAGAAATATAAAAGAATATAAAAAAGAAAGGAAAAAAGTAGCTAAACGTACGTAAAAATAAACTTAAAAGACTTAGCGTATCGTTATAAATAAATTTTTTTTTTATTTTTTTTTTAAAAAAGTATACGTTTATTTTAAAAAAAAAGCCTTTATACTTCTTAAACTATTACTATTAAACTACCAAGGGTTTTTTTATTCTTTTATTTAATAACTTATCAATTATACTAATATATATTTAATTTTTCGATAAGCTCGATTTTTTTTTCGGTTTTATTATATATCGTAATATTTTATATACGCTTTAATTAGCTTTGATAATAGCTTAATTGAAAAAGAAAAAAATTACACCGTACACTTTTATAAAAATAACGCGTCTTTATGAAAAAAAAGCCTATATACGCGTATTTATATAACGCGTCGACGCGTCGACGCGCCGCGATACGTATAAGCTCGATTTTTTTAGTTTTATTGCATATCGCAATTTTTTATATACGGCTTTATTAGCCTTAATAATAGCTTAATTAAAAAAAGAAAAAGTGGCCCGTGCATTTTTATATAAATGACACGTCTTTATAAGAAAAAAAAGTCTATATACGCGTATCTATATAACGCGTCGACGCGTCGACGCGCCGCGATACTTATAAGCTCGATTTTTTTTAGTTTTGTTGCATATCGTAATTTTTTTATATACGGTTTTATTAGCTTTTATAATAGCTTAATTAAAAAAAAAGCGGCTCGTGCACTTTTATATAAATAACGCGTTATTATAAAAAAATAAAATAAAGTGGTCCGTGCACGCGTATTTATATAACGCGTTAACGCGTGCGCCGCGATACGTATTACGAAAAAAAAATTCGGCGCCGAAATTATTTTAATCCTTTTTCTTTTTTTAATTTTTCCGGAAAAAGTTTAATAAATTGATATAAAATAAAAGTCTTAGCACGCTTACAAATTTTATAAATCCGTATAGAAAATTTCACGTGATTAAATAATTAATTACTATTATAACTATTAGAATTTATTTTAAGTTATCGTTAGTAATAATAATTTATCTTTATTAAATCGAAGTATTGCATCGATTACGATTAAGCGAGACTTTTATTTTTATATAAATACTCGCTTTTTTTCTTTTTCTTTTCTTTCTTTTTTATTATTATAATTATTATAATACAATTATATCTTATTCAACTTTTTAAATTTAAAACTTCATTTCTTAATTTTAATACTTAATTTCGCAACCTTAATACTTAACTTTTTAACTTTAATACTTAACTTTTTAATTAACTTTAATACTAAATTACAATTATATTTAATTTAAATAATTATTTTACTTTTTTAATAATTCTTTGCTTTTTGTCTTTTTGTTTAAAGCTAATTATTTTTTTTATTTAGCAATATCGATTCTATCCTTTTATAACGCTATATTCGAAGTTAACCCTTTTAATAATAATAATAATTAATTAATTAATAAAATACTTAATCGTTATAATGATTTCGTAGTCGTTCATACTAACAATAACGTTATTAATTTAATTTTACTTGCTATAACGAAAAAGATATGGCTTTATTTTTAAGATTAATCGGCGTCGATTACGAATAAAAAAGTCGCAAAGGTTTTATCGATAAGTTCGATATTAAGTACCAGGGCAGAGGACCAAGTTCTTTGTAGTGTCACCAACGGGCTAAATACTCATTAGTATATTATTAAATTAGATTTTTATAAAACTAATAATTAGCTCGTTAATAATATTATATCGGACTTTATGTTTTGTTAAATATCAAACTTATTAAATAGATCGTAAAATAAAAGTAAATATATATAAAAGTATTATTATATTAAAAACTATCGAGTTTATAATTTATTATAAAGGGGAGACCCCTTTAAACCCCTCTTTATTACTCATCTTTTCATTTTTATACCGGGGAGACCCCGGACCCTTTTTATTACTTATAATTATATATTTACTTATATTACGAAAATATTAGAAGTTACAGAAGTTACAGAAGTTATAGAAGTTATAGAAGTTATAGAAGTTATAGAAGTTATAGAAGTTATAGAAGTTATAGAAGTTATAGAAGTTATAGAAGTTATAGAAGTTATAGAAGTTATAGAAGTTATAGAAGTTATAGAAGTTATAGAAGTTATAGAAGTTATAGAAGTTATAGAAGTTATAGAAGTTATAAAAATTACAAAAGTTATTATCGAGTTTATATTTTATTATAAAGGGAAGACCCTTTTAAATCCCTTTTTATTACTCATCTTTTTATTTTTATATCGAGGAGACCTCGGACCCTTTTTATTACTTATATTTATATATTTACTTATATTACGAAAATATTAGAAGTTATAAAAGTTATAGAAGTTATAAAAGTTATAAAAGTTATAAAAGTTATAAAAGTTATAGAAGTTACAAAAGTTATAAAGGTTATAAAGGTTATAGAAGTTATAGAAGTTATAAAAGTTATTAAAGTCATAAAAGTTACAGAAGTTATAGAAGTTATAGAAGTTATAGAAGTTATAGAAGTTATAAAGGCTATAAGATTATATAAGTTATAAAAGTTATAAGAGTTATTAGTTTTAAGAATATGTATTAAAGAGGATTTAAACTCGAATTTCTAACTTAGTTATAAGAGGTGCACTTAGAAGAAGGGGAGGGAAAGGGAAAGGAAGGTCTCGAGCAAGAGAAAGGGGTCCAGGTCTACGTTTCTTACGTAAGCTCTTTTTAGACGCAATACATTTTCGAAGAGACTATCGACAGCGAGCACACGTATCTTTCGAATTAAATATTTATGCTTTACCGGCCGAAAAGTATACTTAGCACTTTTGGCGAGCAGCAGCGCACGCATCGCAAAGCGGGTCTATTAGCTTACCTTTATATATTTGTATTAGCTTAAGGTTACTAGAAAATAAAAAAAGGTAATTTTTATAATTCGGTCTTTATAATACGGCCGACGTAGCCGATAATAGCACGGCGAAAAGGAAAGAGCTTTAATAAGTCCGATTGCTTATACGATTATTATATGCTTATAGCGGAAAGCGTATATAAGTTTTTATTCTTCTTTTAAGTAGTTTAAGCTTAAAAGAGCCGCGCAAACCCGGCAGTCGATTAAGCTTGTTTAAGCTAAGCCTTAATAAAAAGGGTCTTTTTACTAATGGCCGGCGAAGACGCAAACATTTATTGATTTGATTAATAAGCATTAATAAAAGATATGAAATATATTTACGCTTATGCTTTATTATAAAAGTAAGATCGATCTAAAGCTTATAAAGCGAAGGGTAGCAGGTGGCGTAGCAAAAAGAAGCACGGCGGCGGCGAAGAATATAAGAGCCGAGGCGAAGCTAAGAGCCGAAACGCTAATAAGAATCGATAGCACGAAAAGGACGAAAAGAAAAAAAGAAAAAGAGCGAGAGATTATTAGCTTAATTATATCGTCGTCGTTTTCGAATCTATATATATATATATTATTAGCGTAAGTAGCTCGAATGTATTACTTAATCTTAAGATGACTTACATTGCGAGCTTAAAATCTTTTATCATTTTATCTTTTATTATTTTATCTTTTTTTACTTTTCTTTTAACTTCTCTTATTGCTAAGTCTATAGCAAAGAAAAAGAGAGAGAAAAGAAGAGGCAAGGCAGTAGCGGGGACGGCGAAGACGGCGGGGACGGCGGGGACGGTATAAAGAAAGGAGGAGGGAAGAAAGCGAAAGATTATTAGCTTATTTTCATTATCGTCGTCTTAATTAAATTTATATATAATATTAGCGTAAGTAGCTAAAGTATATCACTTATTACTTATATCGCGGGCTCAATTAAGGTAATAGGCAAGGCAAGAGGCAAAGCAATAAGCAAGGCAACAGGCAAGGCAATAAGCAAGGCAACAAGCAAGGCAATAAGCAAGGCTTGTTAAGGGGGGAAAAGGGGGTATAAAAGCAGCCATTGCTGCTCGCGAAGTAATTGTACTTGCCGCTTATAAGCCGGATCCGGCCGACTCACCCGCTTTATATAAGGTCCGTCTCGAAAGTTGCGCTAGCGGAATGAGATTATATTGCTAATATAGTTGTAGTTGTAGCTGAAGTTGAGGTTGAGGTTGAGGTTGATATTGATGTTGATATTAATATTAAGGTTGAGGTTGAGGTTGAGGTTGAAGTTGAGGTTAAGGTTGAGGTTGAGATTGGGAAGAATATTTAGATTATAATAAATATTTAAAAGTGATAAACGAATTCACTTTTTAAAAAGGTCCGTGCTTAGCTAAATTTTCACACTTGCCGTATTCGTCGGTATAGCAGTATATTAATATTATATTTTATATAGTAACTTGTAATTCTTATAACTCTTGTAATTCTTATAACTCTTATAACTTTTGTAACTCTTGTAATTTTTGTAACTTTTGCAACTTATATAACTTTTGTATTATAAGTAAATTTTCGCTCTTGCTATATTTATCGGCTTGGCATGCATAATCATATAAAATTATTAAGTTATAAAAGTTATAGAATTTATAAAGGTTACAGTTGATTCGGCGCAATTAAAATTACAATTTAAATATATTGTTTACCCTTGATTAATTGTTAATAGCTATACAACTACTTTTAATAATAAACTATTAGTGTACATCTTATAATTCGTTGAGCTTATATTCTTTTATAGCTATTAATCGGTAAGCTTTAGGCTCGATCTTTGCGTGAGCTTTTAAGCTTTAAATAGCCTTTTTTTATTGTCACCTACGGTGACCCAAGATAAATTCCAGTAGTTGTGATAGTGGTTAGTCATCCAGTCACGTGAGACTATTCTATACGGATCTGGCAGGATTTCTGAGCGTGCCAAGACTTTTATTCCATATTAATCTATTGAACTTTTTTCGGAACGAGTCGGCCCGTTTAATTCATGTACAACAGCTAAGCTTAATTCAGCCACCGCCATTAATTCTGCCTTACAAAACGCACGTCGCTGCTATACGTAACGCACGTCATTGCTACACGTAGCGCACGTCGCTGCCTTACGTAATACGTAAGGCAGCTAGGCTGCCACCCGTAACCTACGTAAGGCTGCCACCCGTAACCTACGTAAGGCTGCCACACGTAACCTACGTAAGGCTGCCATACGTAACCTACGTAAGGCTGTTATACGTAAGCTACGTAAGGCTGCTATACGTAAAGCACGTCGTTGCCTTAAATATAAATGATTCGCAAAAGGCTCTGGGATTTTTTTACTAAAAAAGGGGGTTTAAAAGGGTCTCCCCCTAACTTATAGTAAATTATTAAATATAAGCAATTCGCAAAAAGGTATAAGATTTCCTTAGTAAAATGGGGGTTTAAGGGGGTCCCCCCTTTATAATAAATTATTAAATATAAGTAATTCGCAAAAGGGTATAATATTTCCTTAGTAAAAAGGGGGGTTTAAGAGGGTCTCCCCCTTATAATAAATTATTAAATATAAGTCAATCGCAAAAGGTATAAGATTTCCTTAATAAAAAGGGGGGTTTAAGGGGGTCTCCCCCTTATATTAAATTATCAAATATAAGTAATTTGAAAAAGGGTATAAGGTCTTCCCGGTAAATTTTTTTTTAAAAGGTTTCTTCTTTATAATAAATTATTAAATAAATTATCTCTTACATTAACTACCTTTATATTTATTTAGTTTCTATTATTATTTATTTTATAATTTACTTAAATATATAAAGATTTTTATAATCGAGTAATTAGCCCGTTGGTGACAATTACAAAGAACTTGGTCCTTTGCCCTGGTACGCTTATCTAAAACATATAAGCGCTAAAAGGTCCGCTTATTGCGATAGTGATAATAAGTATGTAAGTTATTTAGCTCTCTTTACGGGAATAGACTTAAATAGCTTTAATAAGGTTCGTCCGCTAATTTCGCCGTATATTCCGATATTATCACATTTATTAAATTGCTAATTAAACACTTTCGAGCTGTATCTCGAATAAAGTACTTTTTAGCTAGCTCGTAGCGTCGTTAGTAATAGCAATTTAAGCAAGTAGTAAATCGCAAACTAGTATTTAAGATAAGAAAGTATAGCAATAAGCGGAAGCTGCTGCATTTGGTGCACTCGATTTTAATAAGTCTTTTAAGTAGCTGAGCAAGTGCGAGAGGCGCAAGACGCAATAAAGATTGATAAATTGTATTTATACTTAGCTTAAAAGTCGGAAAGAATAAAAGAAAAAGTAAATTTAGCGTTAAATCTAATGCTTTTGCTTTAGCTTTGATCTTGTTAGATTGCTCGATCTGCTTAAAAGCGCGGTGTACTTCGGGATCGTCGTATATTTTTTTATCTTTATACGTCGTATATATAAACTTAGAAAGATTTGTAAGTATAATATCTTAGTCTTTTTCTTTGCTTACTTCGCTTTGTTGTTTGCTTTAAGCATTATCATTAGTCTTATAATTGCTTTAAGTATTATTATTAGTCTGTTAGCTGCTTTAAGTATCGATGAGTCTTTTAAAGTTGATCTTACTTATAATGCGAGTTATCTCGTCGTTATTATCGAAGAGATCGAGTGACTTATATCGATAGCGTAGCAAGCTAGATAATAGTGCTATAAGAGCGCGTTGTAGGGTTGCGTAATAAAGGTCGTCTAATAAAAGGATTTTTAGTAGTGGTGTAATAGCCTCCTTTTCTTTTTTAATGTCCCTTTCCTCTTTAATATCGCTTTTTTCTTCGATCTCTTTTTTTTTCGATCTCTTTTTTCTCGATCTCTTTCTCTTTAAGATCCTTTTTTTCAAGCTCCTTTTTATTAAGCTCCCTTTTTTCAGTATAATTGGTAGTATTTATAATAGTAGTAGGAAAGGCGATAAATGATTTATTACTATGTATTATTTGATTTCGGTATGTCGTAAAAGCAAAGTGTTTAAGTGTAAAGAAGTTATTATATAATATACTAAGGCTAAGTGCACGTGCAAATGAGCTTTTATTTGAATTAAGCGAAGAACAAAGGCTTTTTATTAGTTCTTATAACTTTTATAACTTTGATAACCTTTATAACTTTTATAACTTTAGTAACTTCTGTAACTTTTGTAACTTTTGTAGCTTATACCAGGGCAAAGGACCAAGTTCTTTGTAGTGTCACCAACGGGCTAATTACTCGATTTATAAGAATCTTAATATATTTAAATCAAAATCATAAAATTAAAAATAATTAAGATAAAATAAATATAAAAGTATTATTATAAGAGAAATGATTTAATATTTTGTTATAAAAAGAGACCTTTTGAAACCTTTTTTTCTTATCGTAAAGACTTCAGACCTTATTGCGAATTACTTATACTTAATAATTTAATATAAGGGGGGGACCCCCTTAAACCCCCCTTTTTATTAAGGAAACTTCAGACCCTTTTGCGAATTACTTTTACTTAATAATTTAATATAAGGGGGGGACCCCCTTAAACCCCCCTTTTTACTAAGGAGACCTCAGACCCTTTTACGAATTACTTATATTTAATAATTTATTATAAGGAGGAGACCTTATTAAACCCTTCTTTTAACTAAAAAGGCTCGGGACCTTTTCGTGAATCATATTATTATTATTATTATTATTATCAAAGAGCGCTAAAGGCTTATAAACAAGCCTCAAGGTTTATAAGTAAAAAAAAAAAGAACGAGAAAAGTAAGAAAATATAAAAGAATATAAAAAGGAAAGGAAAGAAGTAGCTTGGCGTACGTAAGAATAAGCTTAAAAGACCTAGCGTATCGTTACTAAAAAAAAAAAAAAAATTCGTTTTAAGAAAAAAAAGTGTACGTATATTTCCAAAAAAGTATCTTTTATACTTATTAGACTATTACCATTAGACTACTAAGGTTTTATTTATTTTATTGTTAGATAACTTGCAAACAATATTAGTATATATATATTAAGCTTGAATTTTTCGATAAGCCCGATGTTTTTTTAGTTTTATTATATATCGCAATTTTTGATATACGCTTTTATTAACCTTAATAATAGCTTAATTAAAAAAAATTTGGCCCGTGCACTTCTATACAAATGACGCGTCTTTATAAAAAAAATAGTTTATATACGCGTATTTATATGACGCGTCGACGCGCCGCGATACGTATAAGCTCGATTTTTTTGGTTTTGTTACATCTCGCAATTTTTTATATACGGCTTTATCAGCCTTAATAATAGCCCTAAAAAAAAAAAAGTGGCCCGTGCACTTCTATACAAATGACGCGTCATTATAAAAAAATAAAATAAGGTGGTCCGTGCACGCGTATTTATATAACGCGTTGACGCGTCGATGCGCCGCGATACGTATTACGGAAAAAAATTCCGGCGCCGGAATTACTTTAATCCCCCTTCTTTCTTTAATTCGGGCCGAACGTTCCGAAAAAAGTTCAATAGATTGACATGGAATAAAAGTCTTGGCACGCTTAGAAATCCTGCCAGACCGGTATAGAATAGTCTTACGTGATTGGATGACTAACCACTACCACAACTACTGGAATTTACCTTGGGTCACCGTAGGTGACAATAATATATATATATTTATACGTTTTATAATCGCTGTGCAAGCTGACTTCGATATATATGATCTGTGTCCCGATCAATATTAATACTAATAGACTTCTTTTTAAAGCGGCAAAAATCAAATATATTCTTAAACATAACTTTCGCTAAAGTCTTTACTTTAAAAGCTAATATATAATATAGCTTATAAGTAAATTTAGCTTTAGCTTAGCTAATTATTATTTTAATTAAAGAAATTCTTTGACTTTTGTATACCGTAATTGCGTAAGCTACGCGAAGAAGTAATTGCCGACGATTGCAAAGCTTGTTATCGTAAAAGAAGTTTCGATTTACGGTAAATATTAAGAACTATTTAGTATTTTCGAAAGTAAGATTAATATAATCTTCGATCTTTATTATAATGCTTTATAGCAGTTCTTTACGTGGTTTAGCCTTTGCCTTTTAAAAGATATCCTTAATTATTTTTATAGACTTATTGATTATTTTTATTTTTATTTAAAGATTTTAATTTAATATTACTTTAGCTTTAATATATATATTAATGCTTTGCTTTAAGCTTTTAGCTTCTTTTTAATTAGCGTTATAAGCTTTCGCGCTGCTCGTATTCTTTGATTTAAGTCTTAAGATAAGCGCGTCCAGCTTTTTTAGTTGCTCGTAGTTATATTCTTTGACTTCCGCGTTCGTAAAGTAAATACAAAAAGCATTTTTAAAAGAATCTTTATTAGCCGGCCGGATATTCATTTTAGCTCGAGAAATGAAGAGTTTTTAGCTGTCTATTAAAAGGTTATCTTTTCGGAGTTTTAAAAGTGCTTTACGGAAATTAATAGCTTTTAAAGACTCGCTTTCTTAACGCATGATGACTTTAAATCTAATAGTTTTGTTAAATAATCAATAAAAAGATTGATCGATTTTTTATTCCGGCGAAAGGTTATAGGTTATAAATAAAGACTTTCTTTTAACTAGCGGTAATTAATAAAAATCATTATAAAAGTAAATACTTAGACTTTTAAATAGTTCTTAAGATTTAAAGAAAATCTAAGCATAGCGCCGTTGAATTCAAGCGAAATCTTTTAAATCAATTATTGATTTTTTATTAATGATTAAATACTTGCAGTCTTTAAATTTCGCTTAAAGGGTTTAAAAGGTAGCAAGAGAATTGTTTATAGCATAGTGTTTAACTAGTAGCGCTAATAATAAATATAATATAGCTCTTGCGATGTTAAAAGCAGCAATACTTATAAGCGCTGCTTAAATAACTAGATTTGGCTTGCTAGCTTTATTCGCTATATCTTAGAGCCGGACGTAAGTAGCTAAAATCGAGTAGGTTTTGCTCGTGCTAGCCTTGCCGTCGAGATGAATTAACAGCTGTAAAAAGGGTTAGTTTAGTAATACTATAATATAATGGTTTATTATAGAATAATAAAACCTCTTTTGTTTATCGGAAAGCTTTTTAAGGTCACAACTTCGAGTAGCGCTAACTCGTATATTAAATACTCTTGCAGCAGCTTTTTAATCTCGAATATAAGTAGATAGAATATTGTATTTGCTAATATATAAATTCCAATTATAAGCAAGATCTTTAAGCCGGTTCGATATATCGTTTTCGTTTATAAGCATAATACGAAGGTTCCGAAGGTTACGAAAATTTTATTCTTTTTTTACGTTAATATTATTACGGTCTCGAAGCTTAAAGCTTTTTATATCGTATTTATCGTTTAAATTAGCTTTATTTTTCTCGTTAGCTATAAAAAGAAGATCGTAGTAATCGAGCATATGCAAAGAATCGCTATAAAGATCTCGATAAAAGCGCTTGCAAGCGCTATAAGCTAAAGCGAATATCGGATGCTTTTTTTCGGTAATATTAATAAGTAAATCGTCTTTTTTTCGATAAAGATAATGCAGTATTAAATAAGTGCGTGCGTTATGCTTATAATTATTATAAACTTTAATATTTAAGTATTAAAAGAAGTAATTGATGATTTAAAGCTTGCTTTTTCGTAAGAAATTCTTTTTTTTGCAAGTGTATATATCGTAGACTTTAAAGAAGTCTAAAAAAGTAACCTTTTTAATTCGCTCGAAGCGTTATCGGTACCGCTAAAAGTTAAAGAGTTTAAGTTCTAATTTATACTTATTTAATTCTACTTAATATTTCTTGTCTTTATTTAGTCAGCAATTTAAATTAATAAAGTTTCGAGTAGATTTAATTAAATTGATTTTAAAGAGCAAGTGATAAACTTTTTAAGCGTTATAATCTTTTTCTTTTAGCAGCTTATTAAGCATCTTAAAGATTAGCGAAAAGGCTAGAGCCTTAGCATTAATATGTTTTAGCATTATATTAATAATATTTTTATAAGAGTCGGATTCTTTTTTATGCTTAAAGCAATACTTGGAAGCGTATTTTAAGAGACTTTTAAAGCTGGATATAAGCTGTATATCCGTGTTAGCTAATTAGCTTAATACAAAAACAAATGAAAAAGGGTTTTATAAAAGATGATTGCGCTAAGCGGCAAATTGATACTTTCGAAGATTTATTTTCCGATTATAATTAGCTATCGGTTATATAGAGCGCTTATAATAGAATTTGTAAAAGAGGACTCTTGTATCTTTGTTTTTGCGTAAATAGTATTTGGTTAAATAAACGCGGTGGATTTGCATTCGATTAATTAACGCAATAAGTTAATCGATCGTATTCTTAATTATATTAAAAAGTAAAGAGGTCGGGTTTTGCAGATTTGGTAATCGAGTCGCATTAAAGTTATAAGCGGTAATATAATCCTTTTAAAAGCTGACGAAGTTTAAAATACGAAAGTAATTATCTTTTTTAAAGTTTATATTAGATTTAAGCTCGCTTGCATCGTTCGGTTTGCTTTTCAATCAAAATATACCGTGAATATAGCTCGAGCTACGATCCTGCTATTCTTATCGCGCTTAAAAATTAGTATACGGTAAATAGTGACTTAAGATATCTTATAAAAAGGCTTGCTAACGGATATATATATAATAAGCAATAATAGCCGGGTTCTTTTGGACATTTTTTTAAATTATCTTAGCTCGCTTAGCTTAATTAGCGGCTTTATATTTATTATATCGAAGAAGATAACGCTAAAGGTCTTCTTATTGCATATCCGCAACACTTTAAGTAAAAAAGGCTATTATAGCGTTTAGCTAAGACTTGGCTAATGCTTTTAGCTAATAGCTTTGCTTCTTTTAAAAAGGACAAGTATTATCGATAGCTTGCTTATAGCGCACGATTTGATTAAAAAAAGCTAGCTGCTTTTTTAATTGATCTCGCAAACTATTAATACTTAAGTCTTTGATATCTTTTCGAGATTTAATAAAGTAAAAAGATACTTTAACGATTTTAAAGCGTATTAAAATATTAAAAAAGTAGAACCGAAAACGAAAGTAGATAGCAAAACGCTTATCGCGGTATTTTATTAAATGTTTAGCATAATTTTTTATATTAATATTTCGAAGTTTTTAAATATAAAAATCGCTTGCGCCGGTAAGGAATAATATAAGAAAAGCTAAATTAAAAAGCTTTTGATTAAGTCTTAGCTTAAAGATTAGCGTAGACCGCTAACTTAGAGCAAAAGCAAAAACATACTGCTTCGATGCGAGTTTATTAACTTAGATAAAAAGCTAATTAGATTCCGTAGTATTTAAATTCAAATCGAGAACCGTAGTCTTTAAAAGAAGACGCTTTTAATTATTAAGTAAATTATCGTTAGCATTTAAGTGATCTTTTATATTAGGTAAAGCATTTTTATCGCTTGAAAGAGCTTTATTTTCGCTCGAATCTTTTTTAAAATTATCGCGAGCTTTTCGGCGCAAGCAGCGGCGTTTCTGTGCCGATGACTTTGTAACTATTAAAGCCGCTGTCTTTAATAAAAGCTGTTTAAGTGTTTCGTCTTTAATAATTGTGACTCGCTTTTTTATTGTCACCTACGGTGACCCAAGATAAATTCCAGTAGTTGTGGTGATTAGTCATCCAATCACGTGAGACTATTCTATACCGGTCTGGCAAGATTTCTGAGCGTGCCAAGACTTTTATTCCATGTCAATCTATTGAACTTTTTTCGGAACGGGTCGGCCCGTTTAATCCATGTACAACAGCTAAGCCTAATTCAGCCACCGCTATTAATTCTGCCAGCAGCTATACGTAACGCACGTCGCTGCCTTACGTAATACGTAAAGCAGCTGGGCTGCCATACGTAACCTACGTAAGGCTGCCACACGTAACTTACGTAAGGCTGCTAATGCCACACGTAACTTACGTAAGGCTGCCACACGTAACTTACGTAAAGCTGCTATACGTAACGCATGTCACTGCCTTACGTAATACGTAAGGCAGCTAGGCTGCCACACGTAACCTACGTAAGGCTGCCACACGTAACTTACGTAAGGCTGCCAGTGCTATACGTAACTTACGTAAAGCTGCCATACGTAACGCACGTCACTGCCTTACGTAATACGTAAGGCAGCTAGGCTGCCACACGTAACCTACGTAAGGCTGCCACACGTAACTTACGTAAGGCTGCCAGTGCCATACGTAACTTACGTAAGGCTGCCATACGTAACGCACGTCGCTGCCTTACGTAATACGTAAAGCAGCTGGGCTGCCACACGTAACCTACGTAAGGCTGCCAGTGCCACACGTAACTTACGTAAAGCTGCCACACGTAACTTACGTAAAGCTGCCACACGTAACTTACGTAAAGCTGCCATACGTAACCTACGTAAAGCTGCCACACGTAACTTACGTAAGGCTGCCATACGTAACGCACGTCGCTGCCTTACGTAATACGTAGGGCAGCTGGGCTGCCACACGTAACCTACGTAAGGCTGCCACACCTAACGTACGTAAAGCTGCCACACGTAACGCACGTCGCTGCCTTACGTAATACGTAAAGCAGCTAAGCTGCCACCAATCAAAGGACCCCCAACTTGACTATAAAACCTATTAATTAGCTAATATACGTGATTCCTTTTAACCGTATAAAAGGAATCAGCTCCTTTCAGCCTTAAAAAGCAATTAGAATTCAAATACCTTTACAACCGAGTGTTTTACAACTGCAAGTACTTTAACGACCTTCACGAAGTTACGAATATATTCCCTAATCGCTTAGAAGCAATCCAATAATAATAATAATAATAATAATAATAATAATAATAATAATAATAATAATAATAATAATAATAATAATAATAATAATAATAATAATAATACTAATAATAATGATAATAATAACAATAATAATAATAATAATAATAATAATAATAATAATAATAATAATAATAATAATAATAATAATAATAATAATAATAATAATAATAATAATAATAATAATAATAATAATAATAATAATAATAATAATAATAATAATAATAATAATAATAATAATAATAATAATAATAATAATAATAATAATAATAATAATAATAATAATAATAATAATAATAATAATAATAATAATAATAATAATAATAATAATAATAATAATAATAATAATAATAATAATAATAATAATAATAATAATAATAATAATAATAATAATAATAATAATAATAATAATAATAATAATAATAATAATAATAATAATAATAATAATAATAATAATAATAATAATAATAATAATAATAATAATAAATCAATAATATCATTCGCGAAGAGGTCCCGAGCCTTTTTGGTTAGAAGGGGGGTTTTAATAGAGTCTTTTCTTTATAATAAATTATTAAGTATAAGTAATTCGCAAAAGGGTCTGAGGTTTCCTTAGTAAAAGGGGGGTTTAAGGGGGTCCCCCCCTTATATTAAATTATTAAGTATAAGTAATTCGCAAAAGGGTCTGAGGTTTCCTTAATAAAAGGGGGGTTTAAGGGGGTCCCCCCCTTATATTAAATTATTAAGTATAAGTAATTCGCAAAAAGGTCTAAGGTTCCCTTAGTAAAAAGGGGGGTTTGAGGGGGTCCCCCCCTTATATTAAATTATTGATTATAAGTAATTCGCAAAAAGGTCTAAGGTCTTTACGGTAAAAAAAAGGTTTCAAAAGGTCTCTTTTTATAATAAAATATTAAATCTTTTCTCGTATAATGATACTTTTATATTAATTTCATTTTTATTATTTTTCATTTTAAAATTTTGATTTAAATATATTAAGATTCTTATAAATCGAGTGACTAGCCCGTTGGTGACACTACAAAGAACTTGGTCCTTTGCCCTGGTATCTTTATCTACGAGTAAAGAATCTATTAAGTTTTAGTTTATATTGATATTAATATACTTAAGATTATTTGCTTTTAAAAAGGTAAGCTAGATATAGATTACAAAGCGCCGAACTCGGCATTCTTTTTTAAATTGGTTGCTAATCCGAAGGTTTTTATTAGTACCTTTTGGCTTGAAAATAATTACGTTGACTTTTTTAAAAAGCAAAAGAAGGTTTTTAAAGAACTTAGCGTTATTAAAAGCAAAGGTTATTACGTAGCTCGAATACTTATATTAATAGCCGCGGTAGCGTTAAAGCGATATATTAATATATAATAATAAGATCAACGCTTTTTTTAATGCCGAAAGCTTCGGCAAGTAATCCGGCACTTTATTTAAGTTTATGTTATTGCTAGCTGTTATAAGATAAGGCTGCTTAAGAAAATTCGGTTCTTTGATAGATTTATTACGGCGGTTATACTCGTAATAAATAAGATCGCCGCGGATTACTTTTAGTTTCATTTTGAATTATCTTTTATTATAGCGAAAGCAAAGGTTTATTTAAATAGCTCTTATAATCGAATGAAAATCTTAAATCATCTTTTATTTTTTTTTATTAACCGCCGGCTTGTATTCGGCTAAAATAGCATACGATTATAATAAGTCCGAAAGAGAAATAGACTTTTAGAACTAAAAAGTGCGGCGGCGTTTTTGTTCGGCTTAAGCAGCTTTTTTAATAGCTTTTCGTTTATCTTTTCGCTATATACGATTCTCTCGTTCGATATTAGCTTAGATCTTTCGAGCTTTACGTATCTTACGATTTTGCTTTAAAGCGTTTAAGCGATAGCTAGTAACTTTTAAGTCGGATCCGAAATTAAAAGAGAACATTTAGCGGTTTAAAAAAGAGTTCCGTATAATATTAAACGATTATAGAAGAAATAAGCTAGAAATTTGTTTTTTAAGACGGTTACGACGCAATTGCAATTCTAATAGAATGCGAATAGCAGGTTTTCTTAAACGACCTTTTCGTTTTTTTATTAAAGAAAATAAAAACGAAAGTAAGAGTTTATTATCTTTAAAGTCCTCTTCTTAATTATTGTTTCGCTATAGTTGATAAGACGGTAGCAAAGTATTAAAAACCTTTTTAAAAAAAGACGTATTATCCGTATTAAGTATATTAAATAATAGTAAAGTGTATAAAATCAAAACGATAAGCTTAAATCGCAGATTAAAAGAATTTAAGTAGTATTAATAACTTTAGTAATTTAAGTAACTTAAGTAATTTTAATAACTTTAATAACTTAAGTAATATACTTAGACCGCTTAAGCTTTTTTAAAAAGCTTTAGACTTTGCTGCAAATTTAATGCGCCGATTCGAAAGAAGTGAGCTTTAGCAAATTAGTAACTTTAATAATTTTAATAACTCTGATAACTTAATTGAAGAGGCTTACTTATGCTACTTTGCGGCGGCTTACGTATAAAATCGTATAAACCTTTAATAAAACCCGAATCTTGCACGCGCTAAGCCGTATAATCGAAACTTTAATAACTTTAATAATTCTAATAACTTTAATAATTCTAATAACTCTAATAACTTTAATAACTCCGGTAACTTTAGTAACTTGGCTAAAAGGACTTACTTATGCTATTACTTGTGCTATCACTTATGCTATCACTTATGCTACTTATCTTATTACTTCGGGCAAGCCTACGCGTAGAATTATCGTATATATATTTATTAAAACTTGAATCTTAAGTATGCTGGGCCGTAGAATTAAAACCTTAATAACTTTAATAATTCTAATAACTTTAATAACTCTAGTAACTCTAGTAACTTTAATAACTTAGCTAAAAAGACTTACTTATGCTACTACTTATGCTATTTATTTTATTACCTCGAGCAAGCTTACGCGTAAAATCATCGTATATAATAGTATATTTATTAAAACTTGAATCTTAGACGCGCTAAGCCGTATAATCGAAACCTTAATAACTTTAATAATTCTAGTAACTTTAATAACTTAGTTAAAAGGATTTACTTATGCTATTACTTATGCTACTACTTATGCTATTACTTATGCTACTTATCTTATCACCTCGAGCAAGCTTACGCGTAGAATCATCGTATGTATATTTATTAAAACCTGAATCTTAGGTACGCTAAGCCGTAGAATTGAAACTTTAATAACTTTAGTAACTCTAATAATTCTAGTAACTTTAGTAACTTTAATAACTTAGCTAAAAGGACTTACTTATGCTATTACTTATGCTACTCATCTTATTACCTCGAGCAAGCTTACGCTTAAAACTTGTATATCTTCGTAATAATAATGAAAGCGGGCTAAGCCGAAGCGCAAGATTGCGCAATATTATAAGAGAAGATCTAAGCGGGTATTTGCGAAGGGTACGCTGCGAAAAGTGAAAGTGATCGAGCTTGAATAAAGAATATCGTAGTAAGCGCTGCGATTTCCGAGAAGAGGCTCGTAATAAAGAAGCTGCAATTAAAGCACGTTAAGGTCGACTTCGAAGTCTTTTTGCTAGCTGACTATTATTAAAAGGAAGAGTATGTTTCGATTTGAAAAGAGATAGCTTAATATTATTTTTATCTTTATAACTTTTACAAGTAGCGAATACTTTGTTTTAATCGTCGTTTTAAAATGATAAAAGAAGCTAAAAAAACATTTTTTAGCAAGCATTTGCGGTTAATATAAAGTTTCGTTTTTATATTATAATAAAAGTGGTTGTTAAGAAGATCAAGTTATTAATTAATTAAAGCGTTACGCGTAAGTATATTAAAGTGACGCGACGATATATGCGGCAGAATTGATAGCGGTGGTTGAATTAAGCTTAGCTGTGTTTTATATTTAATTCAGGCCGACCCAATCCGAAAAAAGTTTAATAGATTAATATAAAATAAAAGTCTTAGTACGCTTATAAATCTTGCTAGATCCGTATAAAATAGTCTTACGTAATTGGATGACTAATTATTATTACAACCTTAAGACCTTTGGATTACTTATACTTATTATAACTTTTAGATTACTTATTATTATCACAACTACTGGATTACTTATCACTACCATAACTATTAGAATTTATTTTAGGTCACCGTTGGTAACAATTAAAGCAAAAGACCAAGTTCTTTATAGTGTTATTAACGGGCTTATTATTTAATTTATTAAAATCTTTATATATTTAAGTAAATTATAAAATAAATAATAATAAAAACTAAATAAATATTAAAGTAGTTAGCGTAAGAAATGATTTACTTAATAATTTATAATAAAAAAGAATCTTTTTTAGAAACTTCTTTTTATAAAAGAAACCTTAGACCTTTTTACGAATTACTTATATTTAAATGATTTAATATAAAAAGAGGACTCCGTTAAATTCCTTTTTTTACTAAGAAAACATCTGACCCTTTTGCGAATTATATATATTTAATAATTTAATATAAAAAAAGGACCCTTTTAAACCCTTTTTTTAATAAGGAAACCTTAGCCTTTTTTGCAAATTATTTATATTTAATAACTTAATATAAAAAAGGAACCCCTTTAAACCCCTTTTTTTATTAAAGAAACGTTAAACCTTTTTGCAAATTACGTACATTTAATAATTTAATATAAAAAAAGGACCTTTTTAAACCTTCCTTTTTATTAAAAAAATCTTAAACCTTTTTGCGAATTACTTAATTATTATTATTATTATTATTACTATTATTATTATTATTATTATTATTATTATTATTATTATTATTATTATTATTATTATTATTATTATTATTATTATTATTATTATTATTATTATTATTATTATTATTATTATTATTATTATTATTATTATTATTATTATTATTATTATTATTATTATTATTATTATTATTATTATTATTATTATTATTATTATTATTATTATTATTATTATTATTATTATTATTATTATTATTATTATTATTATTATTATTATTATTATTATTATTATTATTATTATTATTATTATTATTATTATTATTATTATTATTATTATTATTATTATTATTATTATTATTATTATTATTATTATTATTATTATTATTATTATTATTATTATTATTATTATTATTATTATTATTATTATTATTATTATTATTATTATTATTATTATTATTATTATTATTATTATTATTATTATTATTATTATTATTATTATTATTATTATTATTATTATTATTATTATTATTATTATTATTATTATTATTATTAAAGAGCGCTAAAGACTTATAAATACGGTTTACGAGTAAATGAAAAAGAACAAGAAAAGTAAGAAAATATAAAAGAATATAAAAAGGAAAGGAAAAAAATAGTTAAACGTACGTAAGAATAAACTTAAAAGATTTAGCATATCGTTATAAATAATTTACTTTTTTTTTTTTTTTTTTTTTTTCAAAAGTATACGTTTATTTTAAAAAAAAAAGCTTTTATACTTTTTAAACTATTATTATTAAATTACCAAGGGTTTTTTTATTCTTTTAATTGATAACTTATTAATTATATTAATATATATTTGATTTTTCGATAAGCTCGATTTTTTTTTCGGTTTTATTATACATCGTAATTTTTTATATACGCTTTTATTAGCTTTAATAATAGCTTAATTGAAAAAGAAAAAAATTGCACCGTGCACTTTTATAAAAATGACGCGTCTTTATAAAAAAAAAGTCTATATACGCGTATCTGTATAACGCGTCGACGCGTCGACGCGCTGCGATACGTATAAGCTCGATTTTTTTAGTTTTGTTGCATATCGCAATTTTTTATATACGGCTTTATTAGCCTTAATAATAGCTTAATTAAAAAAAGAAAAAGTGGCCCGTGCACTTCTATACAAATGACACGTCTTTATAAGAAAAAAAAGTCTATATACGCGTATCTATATAACGCGTCGACGCGTCGACGCGCCGCGATACGTATAAGCTCGATTTTTTTTAGTTTTGTTGCATATCGCATTTTTTTTTATATACGGCTTTTTTAGCCTTAATAATAGCTTAATTAAAAAAAAAAGTGGCCCGTGCACTTTTATACAAATGACGCGTCACTATAAAAAAATAAAATAAAGTGGTCCGTGCACGCGTATTTATATAACGCGTTGACGCGTCGATGCGCCGCGATACGTATTACGGAAAAAAATTCCGGCGCCGGAATTACTTTAATCCCCCTTCTTTCTTTAATTCTTCCGAAAAAAGTTCAATAGATTGACATAGAATAAAAGTCTTGGCACGCTCATAAATCTTGCAAATCCGTATAGAAAATTTCACGTAATTGAATGACTAATCACCACCACTACTGGAATTTATCTTGGGTCACCGTAGGTGACAATTATAATGCTAATAAAGTAAACAATAGTATTTATATATTATGATCACTAATTGATTTTTTATTTAAAAAGAAAGCGCTTAAGTCTTTTGTTTCTTCGATTATTTTATCGCTTTTCTTAATTAAATTAAAAAGCAATTTACTTATAAAAATATTAAGATTCGGTTAATTATGCGAGACTTTATTTTTAAGCTTTTCGATAGCGATTATCCGGAAGCTAAAAGCATTTTAAAAGAGCTATTGCTATTATACCCTTTTATTATCGATAGCACCTTAGTATATAAACGCTTTACTTTTAAGTTTTCGAATAAGAATAAGTTTAAGTGGAATAGCAAATGCTAAAAGCTAAGAAAGCTGCTTAAGTTAAACGAGATTTATTTAAACCGTGCTTATAAATAAGAACTTAAGCTAAAGGCGGAGACCGAATTAAACGTATTTTACGTAACTGCAAAAAGACGGGTCTTTATCAAGTTATCAACTTTTTGTAATTAATAAACTTAAGCTAAAGAACGGGTCTTTATTAACCTTTTATAACTAGTAAATTGATCTAGGCTAAAGAATAAGTCTTTATTAACCTTTTGTAACTAATAAATTTAACTCATAATTTAATTAGTATAACGATACGCCAGGTCTCTTGGACGCACCTCACATGCGCCAAGCTATTTCCTTCCTTTTTTCCTTCGTATTTTTCGTATTCTTTCATTCCCCGCTTTTGACTTATAAACTATAGTTTACGAGTCTTTGGCGCTTTTACTTTCGTATATATAAACTTCAGCTACTTTCGACCTTTATACTCGGTAATTGTTGATTTTAAGTCATTACTTTAAGATTCTCTTAAGCTTTTATATAAACCTTCGCGCTCTTATGAGTTCTTTTAAGTAATCGCTTAAAGTCGTTACATTATTAACAATTACTTTACTTCGCCGAGAACGGCTTTAATAATATTTCTCTTTTTTAAAATTCTTTAATAATTAAACGTTAAAACACTTAAACGACTTTAACGATCACGAAAAGGCTTATTCTAAGTATAACTTGAAAGATAGCACTTATATAATACAGCAACCTTCGCCTCGCGGGCAAAATCTTTCGTATACTTTTTAAAGCTGCTTTAACAGCTCTTTCCTTTTCTTTTACGGCTTAACTAATAGTTCCTTTTACTTAAGAAAAAGCTATTAATAAGCAAAACGATAAAGATGATCTCTCGACTTTTATTAACTTTAAAAAAGCTTTAGCTTAATACTAAGCTTTCTTTTAATTTTAACGAAAGGCCGCTAAGCTTAAAAAGCTTTTCGCAAACATAAAAACCCGCAACGAAAAGCTCGATAAAAGCGCTAGCGAACAAAAAACCTTTGCTAAAAAGGCTGAAAAAAAGGCTCGTCGAGCTCGAAAAGAACTAGACTAGCTTTAAGCGGTCTTGCTAACTACGGAACGCTCGTTAAAGCCTTTTTAAATATCTTTCGAAAATAAATCTAAAAGCAAAGAGCTATATAAGCTCTCGGTCTTTTAGACTACTCTTTTTATTTATAAAACCGCTAACTTTCGCCGCTTTTTCGCCGACGACGATAAACTACTTTCTTTTTACAAGCTAACTAACTTTTGTACTCTAGCTAAATTTAATATCTTTAAAGCCTCTTTTTTAACTTCTTAAGGTCGCGCTCGTATCGAGCGAATCCTTAACCTTAAACAAAAGCTCTTAGATAATATAAGCTATCGAGCACGCTATTAGCAAGCTCGCGTTTTCGACAACTTAAAAGCTTTCGAAGAATACTTTTTTATAAAACGCTAACGTAAAAACTACGTCTTTAACTAAACCGAAAAAACAATTCATTTGTTCTTAGCTTTTTTAATTATAAATCGTAGCAACCTCGTAACCGCTTCGAAACTCGTTTAGATCGCTTTCGAATTCTTAAACGACTTTGCTAAAAAAGCTAAAGCGTTAATTGAGTTCGAAAAACTTTATATAAAGCTTAATTAGCAATTTTAAGACTTTTATTTTATTTTTTCGAAGCTTGCCGCTACCGCCGAAATTAAAAACGAAGACCGATTACGTAAAGCTTTACGTTCTAAGATCATTAAAACGCTGCGCGACCAGCTCTATTTAAAATTTGCTAAAACTACAACTTTCAAAGACTTTTAAACCGCCGTTTAATAATTAACTGCTAGTTAATACGCGTTTGCAAAGCTTTACGACGCTTTACAAACTAAGTATAACATTTAATTCGCGAAAAGCTTTTATAATAAAGCTCGTAACGAATTCCGCTCGGCTTAAAAAGCAGCGGTTAAGCAAATTACTTATTATAAGAACCGTTAAAATAGCTCAGCTTCCGTTTCTTTTTTTACTTTTTAACGCTAAACTTTTAATAGCTTTAGCGCTAGTGCAAATCGATTTAATCGATCTAATAAATTCTTTTTTCGTAAAAACGCTTTTAAATCAGCGATTAAAACCTTTAAATCGTTTCGCAAAAATCCGAATACGCCGAAGCTTTTTCGCTACCACTTAATTAACAAAATAAAATACAGCGTTAGACCCGAATACGGCTTTTATTCGGATGATTCGAACGATAAGCTTTATTTCGACGCTCTTAAAGATTATTAAAAGCTCTTTTTTACTGACTTCGACGCTTTTGATAATAAAAGAAACGTCGAAGCTTAAGCAAAGCCTCTTTTTTAAGCTAGCTTCGAGATATGCGATACCTCGACCTTACGAAGCTCTTTAGTAGTAAAGCTATGACTATACTCGTCACTTTTATTAAGAATGGCCTTTCGTACAAAGTATTTGCTTTACTCGACTTAAGAGCTAATAAGTACGCGTTAATTAACTTAGCGCTATTTAAATCACTTTCTTTTTTTCTTAAACTTTTAATTCAACTTTTCTCGGCTTTATTTTTTATTAAATCATATAATAAAGCTCGAAAAGCTATTATTTTACATTTTATACTTTTTAACTTTACGGTTAATAAGCGCGTTTAATCTTTTACTCTTTTTTTTATTATCAACTTTAAAAATCATAGCGTAATTCTCGGACGAGCATAGTTAGTTAAGCATTAGATTCTCTTTGATTGCGCGCGCCGTAAGCTTTATTAACTTCGTTTTAACCTTTCGACCGCTACTTACGTTAAACTTATTAAAATTACGCACTTTAATTAGCGTAAAATAAACGCTCGTTATTAATACGACGCTAATAAGCGTAATCGAGCTTTAAACCGCTTTTAAAAAGCTTACGACGCTAATTTATTTGTAAATTATAATTTACGAGCGAATTAAATAGCAACGATAATCGCAAAATCATTTTTTTCTTTTCGAAATCGTTTTTCTTCCGCTTCCTCTTTTAAGATCGTTAAACCTTTTTCTTTTATTTACTTTTTCGTAGAGCCGTTACTCTTTCGCTTTACGAAAAACACTTTTTTTAAGAATTACGTTAAATTAATATCTTAAATAAATCGTAAGCTTTTATTAACCGATATCGCTTTCGTAAAACCTTTTTTGCTCGTTAAACGCTCTCGTTAAATATTTAAGTATAAAATCAATAGAAACTTTAAAATTAACGGCGTCTTTAGATACGCTTTTTATATAATCGCTCGTTAAAAAGACGTAAAACTATTCTTTACGTCTTTTTACAAACTCGATTGCTTAATCTTCGAGCGTTAAACGATTGCTTTTACTTAAGCTAATTATTAAGCAGCGCTAATACGCTTTATTAACGGCTTTATCTTTGCTATTAATCTTGCAACGAAATTATTAAAGCTTATTAACGATTTTTTTATTTCTTTCGAATACTTCGATTACGCATACGTGTTTTTTAAAGCCGTTAATAACGTGCTAGCATTATATAAGCCTTACGATTACAAAATCGAGCTTCTTAAAAAAAAGGAAAAAGCGCTTTAATACTTATTATTATATAAAATATCGATCTTTAAGTTAAAGCTTATTAAAGCTTACTTTATCGATAATCTTAACAAAGGTTTTATCGAACTTTTAATTGCGTTATTTGCAGCTTTAATCCTTTTCGCTAAAAAGTAAAACGGTTCTTTTCGCTTTTATATTAACTTCCGCGCGCTAAATAACTTTATTCGTAAAGATCGGTACTTTCTCTTTTTAATCGATAAGACTTTCGTACGTCTTTTAAAAGCTAAAATCTTTACGAAACTCGATATTCGATAAGCCTTTTATAAAATACGGATAGACTTAGCTTTAAAAAAGCTTATAACATTCAAAATACGCTACGGTGCTTATAAATGCAAAGTTCTTTTATTCGGATTAATTAATAAACCCGCCATTTATTAACGCTATATAAATAACTTCTTTTTTAACTTTTTAAATATCTTTTGCACGATATATTTAAACGATATCTTAATCTACTTCTCCGACTTTTTAAAACACGCTTATTACGTCCGCTAAGTTCTTTAACGACTCGACGACGCTAGCTTTTAAATTAATATTAAAAAATGCGAATTTAATATTATTAAAATAAAATACTTAAGCTTTATCATTTCTATCGAAAGCTTAAAAGTAGATCCGGATAAGACGTCGATAATAAAGTATTAAGCGCTTTTTACAACCGTTAAAAGCGTTTAAAGCTTCTTTAGATTTTATAACTTTTACCGCCGATTTATTCGAAATTACGGCGTGATCGTAAAGCTTTTAATACACTTAATTAAAGCTAACGTTTCTTTTTCATTTAATTCTTAATATTAAAAAAGCTTCGACCTCTTGAAGCTCGCTTTAATTATTGCGCTAATCTTATAGCATTACAATTAAAACTTTTTTTATATATTAAAAACTAACGTTTTAAACGGCGTAATCGCTTTAGTCTTTTCTTAAAAGCATAATCCCGATTAGCTATTAGTCGCTTATTATTTTAAAACTATAGCTTCCGTTAAGCTTAACTACGTCGTTTACGATAAAAAGATGCTAGCTATTATACGCTCTTTTAATAACTTTCGCGCTAAACTCGTCGGCTTTTCTTATTAAGTTTAAGTAATTACCGATTATAAAGCTTTAAAATACTTTATAACTTTTAAGACCTTTAACGCTCGTTAAGCACGCTAAGCAAAGCTCTTTTTCGATTACAACTTTATTATTACGTATAAACTAAGTAAAAACAATCTTTTAATTAACGCGCTAATACGTCGCATCGAAAAACTCTTTTTTTAAAACAGCTTTAAGCGCATTTAACGCTTGCAAACGCTGCTCCGCGCTAATAACGTTGACTTACGACTTTTAATCGAAAAGCTACGCTAACTTATACTTTCGAAGACCGCCGTTATTATCGAAAAGATCGCAAAGCTTTTATTAATATTTTAAATTATTAATTAAGTCTTAAAAGCTAATCGGACCGCTTTTAGTTTCATAGCACTTCGAATTCAAGCTTTTAAAGCTAAGCTTTTACTCGTGAACTACGGTTTACGAGCTAAACTTATTATAAAAAGCGACTTACTGCTTTATAACAGCCGCTTATTAGTTCTCGACGTTTAAAACTTGCGCTCGTTACTCGTCTGAAAAGTCTACGACTAAGTATTTACGGCACACTTTAGCTTTCGTAAAACTTATAAGCTCTTTGCAATATAATACTACTAATACGGCATAGCTAGATTCGTCAACTAATACTGCTGCAACTGCTACGCTTGCAAACGAGCTTTAATACTTCGCAATAAAAAACTTAATTTGCTTTAACTTCTCTCGATCTTTTCGCGCTTTTAAAAGCACGTTACTATAGATTTTTGCAGCTTTAATAAAAACAAATACGGCTACGATAACGTCTTTATAATAATCGACCGCTTTTTTAAGCAAGCAATCTCGATCTTTTATCATAAGTCTATCGATGCTAAAAGCCTCGCTAAGCTTTATATTTATTACATTTATAAGTATTTTAAAGCTCTTTTAATATTAACTTCTAATAAAGGACTTTAATACTAGTCCGAGTTCTAAAAAGAATTTAATAAGATCTTCGGCATTAAACTAACTTTTAACACCGCCGCACACTTTAAAACTAACGGTCAAATTAAAATTTATAATTAGTATTTGCAAAAACGCTTCCGTCTTTTCGTAAGCTATTATTAAAACGATTAAAGCGAGTTCTTTTTTATAATAGACTTCGCTTAATTAACGCTCTTTTACGACTTTTTCGGCGGCCTTTTTTTTTTTAAAGTAATTTATAGCTACGCTTTTCGAACTACTTAAAATTAAAGCTTGAAACGACTTAACGACCAAACCCTTTTTCGCAAGCTTAACTAAAACGAAGCTCGCGCTTACGCTAACCGTCACTTCGAAGCTTAAAACCTCGTTAAAAAGCACTTTCAGCGCGCTTAAGACCGCATAGCTAAACAAGCTAATAAATTAAAGCGCTCGATTAACTTCGACGTTAATAATAAAGTTTAATTAAATATGCGCTCGTTCTTTACTTTACGACCGTCAAAGAAGCTCGATAACTCGACGAACGGATCGTTTAAGGTTATCGACAACGTTTATAGCAGCTTTAAACTCAAGCTCTCCGAGTTAATAAAAGTTCACTTAGTCTTCTATTCCGGACGGCTACGAAAAGCTTTTAATAACTTTATTTTTAAGCAAATCATTTTTAAACTTAACTCGATTAATATTATTAACGAACTTAAGTACGAAATAAAAAATATCTTAACCGTACGCTAAACCAAAAAGCACTTTAAGTACCGCGCTTCTTAGCTCGGCCGCGATATTAACTTTACTTAATACCCCGCTTTCGACTTTATATACGCTCTTTTTAAAATACGTAACTTTTATTTAAAATACAAAAAGCTTTTCGACTTTTTCGCGAAGCTTTTCGAATAAATCAAAGCTTATTCAAACGATATTGATAATTACAATCACTTAAGCAGTAATAAAGCAATAGATAAACGCTCGAAGACGAGCTTTTTTTAAACGGAAAAGTAGTATAACGATACGCTAAGTCTTTTAAACGCACCTTATATGCGCTAAGCTACTTCTTTCTTTTTTTCTTTCGTATTCTTCGTATTTCTTTATTCCCCGCTTTTAACTTATAAACCATAGTTCACGAGTCCTTAGCGCTTCTACTTTCGTATATATAAACCTCAGCTACCTTCGACCTTTATACTCGGTAGTTATTAATTTTAAATCATTACTTTAAGATTCTCTTAAGCTCTTATATGAACCCCCGCGCTCCCGTAAGTTCCTTCAAGTAATCGCTTAAGGTCGTCACAATTAGTAAATCTGATTAATAAATCTAATTAATAAATGTAATTAATAAATCTAATTAATAAATCTAATTATTAAATTTGATTAGTAATTATGCATATGCATATTTTTATATATATAAACCTTATAAGGTAACTCCACGCCTTGTAAGGTTTCCTTATAAAGAGGGCAGAATTTTATACCCCCCGTGGGTTCCCCCGTGGGGAGGACTCAAAACTCCGTGGGGCCCCATAGGGCCCCATGGAGCAGCCTATTTCGAAAGGGTTTTCGAAAAGCTATTCGAAAGCTAGCTATATTCGCTCATAATAAAGCTTTAAAAAGCTCTTAATCTCCGAAATTAAAATCGGTAAGTAAAGAAGCACGCGCGCGTTTTTTGCTTATTTTTATTTAGGTATATGAATCAATATTTGATATTTTCTATTATATTGAACTGTTCACGTTCCCCGCCGTTTTTTGCGCTGAAGCGGGACAGACTCTTTTCCCGGCATATACTTTTTTCGCCTACTTTAAGAAAGGGCCACAAAAGCTGCGACGTCAGGGCCCACTATTAGTGAAATGGATTTATTATTCCGATATAAAGTTATTACTTCAAATTCTATTTTCATTTTAAAAAAGCTCTTCAGCGCTTTTAAAACGATTCGAATAATCGCTCAATAATATCACAAAATATTTACAAGTGTAATTTAAATAATAATACAACCCCGATCAAAACAAATCACCCGAAGCCGATAAAGCAGGGGTTGTATGTCTACTTTCGGCCTCGCCATCCGCTACTTCTTTAGCTGAGTTTCCGATCTTCTTTCGCAGAAAAGAATTGCATAGTATGCCAGTAGCAACACTAACGTTCAAACTGTCAACAGTGTAGCTTTGATCACATCCCGGGATATACAAGTCGACGTCGGCTTTGCTCCTCAGATTCCAGCGAAGGCCTTCACCTTCACCTCCTAGCATAAGTATACAAGGGGACTCGGACAGTGGGTCGTCCAAGCAATCCGTTGAAATTGACTTCGGCATATGAGGATCATCGCGCTTCGAAGGAGCGACAGCTGCGAAGACCTTCCATCCCGCTGCCTTTGAATCGACGACGAAACCGGAGGGTTTGTTGACAGAGAACAAGGTGACGTTCTCGGAAGCACCTGCGGAGGCTTTGAGAACGACGGGGGTGAAAGATGCACTGTTGCGCGTTGAGATGGCGATGGCAGAGACTCCGAGGAACGAAGCTGTGCGTATAATACCTCCCAAGTTCCCGGGATCTACGATACTATCAAGTAAGAGAACGAATGGCTTGCGTCCAAAGGTGGATTTCGCAACTCTGATAAAGTTCTCCGTTCCGTTGACTGCAGCTTCTTCTCGGGATTGATAGTCAATGGTGACCTCGAAACCTCCTTGCTGCTCTTCAGATGCGGGTTTGAACTCCCCCAGATGAGTGACGGGAAGTCTGGGCAAGGGGGATGCTTCCAGAATGTATCCGTTGTGTGGACGTCCAGCGCTCATTTTGTCCATGAGCCGAACCCATTCGTTGCCTACTCGAACCACGTCGACGCCATTCTTTCGTGCCAGTCGTTGGAGTCTGGAGTCCCGATTTGCGTCCTCACGATTCTCACCTGTGTAGATGTAGAGTTTGTATAGCTTGCGTTTCAGTATCCTGCGGGACATCAAAGCCGCCTCGACAACAGAGGTTCCATAGAGAAATTCCGAGGCAGGTGTGGTGTATGGTATAGAAAGAGGTATTTTGTGGTCGGCAATGTGCATACTGCGAGGTTGGCTATTTGCAGAATCTCCATGGCGTTGCTCGTAAGGCCTTTTCGCGCCCCAATTGGAGCCTCGTTCGAAAGGCTTTCCACTACGCTCTTGCTTGTCCGATCTGCTGCCCGGGCCGACGGACCTCCCCTCGAACTGAGGCAAAGGGCTTCCCGAAGACGTCTTTTCCCTGAAAGGCCGGCTAGGGGTACTTTCGGAATCTTTGAAGGACTTTCGATCAGAAGAGAGTTTGTGGTGGGAGGCTTCTCGTTCAGAGATGGATCGAGATTTCGAGCTTGTGGTGGCAGAGGAACTACTATTTCCGTAATGCGAGTCTCCAGTCTTGCGCCCAAATGACAGCGAAGGGTATGATGGCTTAGGGGTAGAGCCTTCTGGTCTTTGAGGGAATTTCAGCTGAGGAGAGCGGTCAGATGGACGGGAACCTGACTGGGTTCGAAACTTGGAAGGCCTGGCTGGACGATCAGCATTTCGGTCCCCGGTATATGCCAATTTGCCCGGGTCTCCCCTATTCCCAAATCTGGCTCTCTCTGGCCGACCAGGGCCCTCGGCTTCCTTGGAATATTTCCGATCAGAGCCCTGATCGAATATCGTAGAGATTGAAGCACCACTGCCTTCTTCTTCGAATCTGCCACGCCTCTCTCGAGACTTGGCCTCGCCCGAAGAACGGCCAAATCTGGTGCCTGTTCTAGAGAATGCTGCGGTATTTCCATCGTAAGATCGTGTACCCGTTCTAACCTGTGCCTGTGCCTTCTCCCCCTTGGCCCTCCAAGCTTTGTCTGGGAAGCGATCTCCCTTCTCCTTCTCCTTCTCCCTCTCCCTCAGCTCTCCATATGTCGCCCGCTCATCGTTTTTCTGCCGCCGAGAATTGTGCGGAGGAATGCCTCTCGCTTGCCCGTACTTCTGCTCCTGCGGGTGCGGGCGTGGGACATTTGGATGATCGGACGATGTGTTTCTGAAGCCTACGCCTTTTGACTTGCGAAGCCCTCTGGCTATGGCAGTGTTGACGCTTGCTTTGGCGGCGTATGGGCGAAGCTGACAGGCACACGGGATCCTAGAGGGGACAGTGACGGTCCTGCGCGCCAGCATCAAACTGTTCATCGGATGGATATCGAAGGGGGGGGGGGGGAGAGGAAGTTGGTTTGCCCGGGCGGGCTTAAAATCTGGATCTCGCGACCCCAAAAGAATTTGGAATCGCGACCTGCAGGGATTCTCGGGACCGCCCGCGGTAGGCGCTAGAACCTCCGTAAGTAGTAGTACTACTGTACGTACCTACTACTCCCTGCGCTACCTGCGGACTGAATTCCGCATGTAAGATCCAAGTACGGTAGAAGTAAGTAGGGCGTAGGGCGTAGGACTAGGACGTAGGGCATAGCTGGGACGGACGGACTACTTAGTCAAGGAGCATCTGCACTAGATATACATTATCATTTGGTGGGAAACATGTTGGAAACAGATACTAAATTCCCCCCCCTATTTTAGAGTGCCTGATTCAATGCTCAATGCTCAAGTGAGATATATCTCTCTTCGGAGGTCAGAGCTGTTAAGTGCCTGCGGATAAGCCATACCACGCGTGGGAACGCGTACCCTAAGCATTGGCACCCGTCCGTTCATCCCGACTGACCGCGACCGCGACTTCAACGCCGACGACCAGAACACGCTGCATCTCACGCAGAATCCTCTCTACGTATTGCGCCCGCAGAACCAAGTGCGGTGCAGTGCAGTGCTGTACCTACCAATAAGTAAATACATTTTCATCAACCGGCGGGACTTGCAGCATCCCACGCCCACGCCCACACCCACGCCCATGCCCACGCCCGCGTACCTTCTTCCACTGTGTCCGAGGACCGCTTCTGTACTGTCTACTATTGCCCCAGACAAGTAGAACACAAGTAGGTCGAGACAGATATGTTCCTGCAACGCAAAGTAACAGGATGGCTAGCTGATAAACTGGGCAGTCACTTCCGGACCAGGAACGCCTTCAAGACCAAGATGGCTTCTTCCCACGACCTCACATCCGGCTCTGAGGACACCGCCCATGATACAGCGGATGGTGTTCTACAGCCAGAGACTAAGGCGCATACATCAAAAGAGCCAGAGCAAGAGGGGCATGGGGACGAGAGGCCGCACACGCCAGAACGACATCTGGATCCGGGACCGGGACCGCAAGAAGACGTCGGAGAAGACATCGAGAACACGCCGCCCCATTCTACCTTGTCCCACCGATTTCGAGACTCGCACAAAGAGACTCGCGGACTATCTGTCTTGGTGTCCGCGCCTGCTCGTCCCTGGGAATACCAGCCATTGCAAGGCGCTACAACGGTAGAAAAGGTCTTGAAGGAGACCCCAGGACCCGCAGGTACCACATGGTACAGAATTGAGTATGAAAACGACACCGAAGATACTGTGAGTACCGCTCTCTTGTTTTCTGCATAGTCATCGAGTTTGCCCCGCCCCAGCAACGACCCGCGCTCTTTCGGGCTATGAGCGAGAGTAGGCCGCGTGGCCGACTTCGGGCCTCGAAGACCAGCGTCTGCTCCCACTTCGGGCTCAGCTGCTCACCTTGCCATGTTTTTCCCTCGAAAATCTGCGAGTGGATAGTTACGGACCTTCAAGATGCGCAAATGCAGGGATATTTGTGTTCAAGTGGGCTAGATATAGGTTCCACCATGGACATGCTCTGCAATGGAAGTTGTTATTTAGGTGGCTCACAATTGTGCCCCATTGCCACTGTGCAAGAGCTATTCACCGGCTCATATTGTTTTAGTTTGTCAAGAATCGTAAATGGTCGATTGCTTATTAGCGTTCTTTCCTCCCCCCTCTTTTTGTGCTGCTATGTTGCCTTCACTTTTGAACCTTTCCTTTTCAACCCCCAAACCTTGTTCGATCTTTCGATCTCCGACCCTATCACCGGTGAACTTGACCTCTTAGCTCTCAGTGCATACTATTCTCCTCGAATCTCGTCGAGACTTTCGCTTCCTCATTTCGCTGACTGCTGCCCCGACCAATCTTTCGAGCTTATGCTTTTTCGTGGCTTCTTCAGTACCACAATCAGTCGTTTCCATCTCAAATTAATCGGAGCGATCTCACAGGACTGACATACACCATTCAGGTCTCCTTAGAAAAGCTCCTGCAACTTCGCAACGGCCAGAACGCACTCAACTTCTTCAATGACGGCCCTGACGATTCGAACGACTCTAACGACCCACTAAGCGCAGAGCGCAACATGTCTGGTCAGGCTGGTAAGCGCTTACGCGGGAGACCTCCCAACGTGCGTATCGTGGACAGCTCACATCTTTCAATTGATACCGATTCCGATGAGCAAACCGACAAACAAGCAATCACCAAGAAGCGCCGCCTTGAGAAGGGACGTGTTTCTCTATTGACAAGCAACAGTACTCGCCAGAGCAGCCGAGTCGGCAGTAGAGTCAGCAGTAGAATCAGCAGCCGCCCTGCTCAAACAATCCACGATGAGGAAAGCTCTGAATCGGAGTCCGATAGTCTAAGACCCGCGAGACGCTCTTCGGGGCGCATTAATAAAACGCACATCAAGAGGAAACTCAACCGAGCTGCTCGATCTGACGATGACGCTGATGAACTGGCGGGCCCTATGCAGTTCGGAAGCGATGATGGCTCTGATATTGTCTACCGGCGGTCAAATCATCCGAAGCGCAGCATACGTCAAGGCAAATCCCAAACCACGCGTGGAAGAGGTAGACCTCGTAAGTATGCTAGCTCAACCGCCTCGCCAGAGCGCGCAGAGCCGAGTCGCCGCTCAGGACGTGATCGTGTTGTGAAGAACATGAAAGAGCGAGATATGGACGAAGAGATGTACGCTGACGACGGCCCTACGAAAAACACGCCTAAGGTCCTCAGCATTCGAGAGATTTATCAACCCGTCCCGAAGAATGACCGCTTTGCCTTGTTCCATAACAAGTCTTGCGATGTCTGTTCAGGGGTTGGACCGGATTCTAACAAGGGCACGAGTCCTCTGATCCACTGCCAAGGTTGCTCAACATCGATTCACAAGGTCTGCCTCGGATACCGCAGTACCAGAGATCACGCAGTGACTAAGGTTGGCCACGAGAACTTTGTCTTGCAATGTCGCCGGTGCATTGGTCTTGCTGCAAAGAAGGATCCCTCGGCACCACACTTGGACACCTGTCAAGAGTGCAAGAAGCCTGGCCCCGCTTGCAAGGCGTTCGCTCCAAAGAAGACCACCAAGCAGGAAGAAAAGTTGAGACAGGAAAACGACGGAGACGATCCTATTACTAAGGTGCCTGAGACATTGGTCAACAATGCCGAGAACGTTTTGTTCAGATGTATCTCCTGCTACCGGGCTTACCACTTCGACCACCTTCCAGGTCTCAATATTTCAAAGGACATCGAGGAAGAATTGGGTACTAGTGAGCTTCGGGAGAAGCGTTTAAAGGAGTACACACCGAGATGGCAGTGCAGGGATTGTTACCTGGTCCCTGCCAAGGTTCAAACGCTCGTTGCCTGGAGACCTGCCAATCGTGAATCGTACAAAGAAGGCCAGACTATCTTCGATTTCGATGAAGATGATAAGGAGTATCTTGTGAAATGGACCGAGCTTTCCTACTTCAAATCTACTTGGATGCCTGGTGCCTGGGTTTGGGGTGTTACAGCTGCTGCCAT
Organism: Drepanopeziza brunnea f. sp. 'multigermtubi'; assembly: GCF_022702325.1. Lineage (NCBI taxonomy): Eukaryota > Fungi > Ascomycota > Leotiomycetes > Helotiales > Drepanopezizaceae > Drepanopeziza > Drepanopeziza brunnea. Next base: position 1,224,759 of record NW_027094072.1, on the reverse strand, counting down.
GCGCAAGGCTTTTATCAATCGTGATGAGGGTGTCAACGAGCTTCCAAAGTGGACTAATGAGGAGGCGGTCCCCGAGGAATACCTTCGCATGGAAATTGTCTTTGACGTCCGTTATGACGATGAATTCGAGCAAGAGTCGGAAGCAGACGACAAAGCTTCAATCAATATGGTTCAAGAGGTTCTGGTCAAGTTCCAAGGCCTGGGCTACGATGAAGCTGTCTGGGAGGAGCCACCCAAGCCTTCTGATGAGGCTCGTTGGAGCGACTTCGTTTCGGCTTACAACGAATATGTGGCTGGGAGATATTTGAAGCAGCCACCCGTAGCTGACATGAAGGAACGCCAAGAGAAATTCCGCTCTCTGAACTTCGAGAAGAAGGTTGAATTGAAGAAGCAACCATCGGCTCTGACAGGTGGTCAGATGATGCCTTATCAGATGGAGGGTCTCAACTGGCTGCTGTACAATTTCCATCAAAAGAAGAACGTCATTCTCGCGGATGAGATGGGTCTCGGAAAGACTATTCAGCTCATTGCATTCATGGCATCCCTAGCCAAAGATAATCCACGAGTAAGTGCTACACTTGAGCCTCCAGAGTCCCTGCTAAATTACACAGTGCTGGCCCTTCCTCGTAGTCACTCCCAACTCAACCTGCCCCAACTGGCGACGAGAAATCAAGAAGTGGGCTCCTAGCTTGCGGGTTGTTGCATACTACGGTGCTAAGAAGGCGCGAGACATGGCTATGGAGTATGAGCTCTACCCCGATGGATGCTCTGATCTCAGAGCTCACGTGGTCGTTACCTCCTACGAAGCACCCGTTGATGACCACAGCAAATCCTTCTTCAGACGCATCAGATGGGCAGGTATGATTGTTGACGAAGGTCAGCGATTGAAGAACGATGCAAACTTGTTGTATGTTGCGTTGAAGGCACTGAAGGTCCCGTTTCAAGTCCTTCTTACGGGTATGTATTTTCATCACGTTTCTAACTCTCGAGGGGGACTGACGTTTGCAGGTACGCCTCTTCAAAACAACAAGCGCGAGCTTTTCAATCTCCTCCAGTTTCTCGACACTTCTATCAATGCTGCTGACATGGATGAAAAATACGCCGAATTGACAAAGGAGAATCTCCCCGAGCTGCATGAGCTCATCCGTCCCTTCTTTTTGAGGTAAGATCTTGCACTACTGCATCACAAAAGCCTCCGCTAATTCAAATGACAGACGGACCAAGCTTCAGGTACTGAAATTCCTGCCTCCAATGGCCCAGGTCATCCTGCCAGTTTCGATGAGTGTTGTCCAGAAGAAGCTATACAAATCAATCCTGGCTAGGAGTCCGGAGCTTATCAAATCCATTCTCGGACAGAGCAGTACAGTTCTCAAGCCGAAGGAGAGAGGTAACCTAAACAATATCTTGATGCAGCTCCGGAAGTGCCTCTGCCATCCATTCCTATACAGCTCGGCCATCGAAGAAGTCTCCAAGACGGACACTGCGGACGATGTTCACTCCAAGCTTGTCGAAGCATCTTCTAAGTTCCAGCTGTTGAAGATCATGTTACCAAAATTGCGAGATCGTGGTCACCGCGTACTTTTGTTCAGTCAGTTCTTGATGCAGCTCAACTTGGTTGAAGACTTCTTGAATGGCCTCGGGCTTCCTTTCCAGCGACTAGATGGAACCATTGGATCTCTGGAGAAGCAACGACGTATCGACGCCTTCAATGCGCCAGACTCGGAGCTATTCGCATTTCTGCTCTCTACCCGTGCCGGAGGTGTAGGTATCAATCTAGCTACCGCCGATACAGTTATCATCATGGTATGTTATGCATAAATTTACGCATCATTTTACCAATGCTAACTTCTGGCTAGGATCCTGACTTCAATGTAAATCGTCCGACTACCCTCCCAAACGCCTAGCTAACTTGTTTACAGCCGCACCAAGACATCCAGGCCCTCTCTCGTGCTCATCGCATTGGTCAAAAGAAGAAAGTGCTGGTCTTTCAATTGATGACCAAAGACAGTGCCGAAGAAAAGATTGTTCAGATTGGTCGCAAGAAGATGGCCCTGGACCAAGCCCTCATTGAGAGCATGGGCGCCGAGGACGACGCTGGTGTCGATTTGGAATCTATTCTCAGACATGGTGCCCAAGCACTATTCGCCGACGACGATCGTAACGACATTCGATATGACTCCGCTTCCGTTGACAAGCTCTTGGACCGAACACAGGTCGAGAACACCGACCTAGACGATGAAAAGAGTGCCGAGTCCCAATTCTCATTTGCCCGTGTGTGGGCTAATGACAAGGGAACTCTTTCTGATGATGTCGGCGATGACAATTCCGATGATGTCCCTCCAGATACCTCACTATGGGAGAAAATTCTCAAACAGCGAGAGGCCGACGCAGCCGCCGAAGCGGCCAGAGACGCACAGGCATTTGGACGAGGAAAGCGGGCACGCCAGGTAAGTAATACACTCCTCTACTCATTTTCTGTTGCTAATTAAGAATTGATAGACCGTCACATACCGTGAAAATGAGAACAATAACAAGATGGACATTGATGACCCCTCCCCAGTGAAATCGAGAAAGAAAAAGCCCAATGGATCTGCCAGCGACATTGACTACCAATCCGCTCCCGAGACCGAAATCGATGAAGATTCCGACGCTGGTCTGGTTGCTCTGAGCGAGCTCCAAAACAAGGCAAAAGGTAAAAAGCTCAAACCCTTGCCAACAGGCGCTGTTGCTGTTTCCAAGCCAGTCATCTACTCCGGAGCTAGGACTGGAACGCTTACGCTCTTTCACCCTCTGCTACTCAAGACACAGGTTTCTAAGCAGAACCTACCAGCCCCAAAACTGGCTTCTAGTAGTGCTACGAAACAGAACACCGTGAGCGCTACAAATCAGGGAGTCTCAAAGAAAGCTCAGCCCGCTTCAAGTGCAAGGCAGCCTCTCAAAAATCCTACCAACAGTGTGGCTGCTGCCCAGAAAGCACAGTCTCGCCCCTCTCCAGTTCAGTTGCAGAAGAGAGAAGAGACTGCGGAGAACCCACCCGCTTTCTCTAGCCCTTCAGATTCAAAGGATCATGTTCACCGGACTGTCCAATCGTCGCAAGCTGGCTCAAATTCGTCAAATTCTGCGATCAAATCCCAGAACGTCGAAGCTACTCAAGCTAACAAGATTTCGCAGTCACAGAACCCTTCCCGCCACCCCCCATCACAAGCACAATCCCAAGCCAAGACCGGGCCCTCCAAGACCGTACAAGCCAGCAAAGCTCAGCTTCTATCCCGCACTCCCCCATCTCAGCCACAGTCCCAAGCCAAGGCCAGGCCCTCCAAGACGGCACAAGCCAGCAAAACCCAGCTCCTTTCCCACCCTCCCACCAACAGCCGAGTTTCGCGCAAAAGCCCAGTAGCCAAGCACAATCCCAAGTCCCCCAGTGGAAGGCCGGTCACAACCCCTCCGCTCCCGGCTCCGGTCCTCAAGCCTCCAACCACCTCCCGGCCTCAGCCTACGGCGTCGTACCAGGACCCCACCCTGATAAAGGCGGATTCACCCGTTCCTTTAACCCCGCCCGTCAAAATCAGAATCAAACTCAAGGTCAATTCCAGCATCAAGTAATCCAGCCCCCCAACGGGTATGGTAACGCACATCCGTCCGCGGGATCAGCCTTTAGTCGATGCCCGACGTGTGGGAACCAGCATGCGGAAGGACAGTGTGCAGTCCGGGTCCGGACCACGGCAGAGTGCGGCTACTGTGGCATCGCCCATTTCAGTTTCTCAAAGAAGTGCCCGTTCCTGTGCACGGAAGCGCAGATTCGGATTTTAATCGACACTCTCGACAGAGAGAGCCAAGAGCCTGCACCGCTAGTCAAGGCAGCTAAGGACGCTCTGCTTGGGGAGCTTGCTGGCCGCAGGCGGATGCGGGATGCTCGGGCTCTCGTTAAATAGCTGCAGTTTTTTTCCATGCACAGACCACTTTCTTTCCTTCCATACCGACTAGTCTACACGAGGGAATGGGCACAGGTTTAGGGCTCTGATCGACGCTGAATGGGACTTAATGGCGTTCACTGGACTGGTTGGCTGATAGACGTCTCTGGCGTTGACGGATTGAAATTCTGCCTTGAGAGGACCTCGAAAGACAGTCGGGAGAAAAGTTTCAATATACAGAATGCGATAGAATGAAAAAATCAAATGCACCTTAATCCTACCCGTTCTTGAATTCCAGGCTCTTTTGGGATTGATACTATTGATTTGCTTAGGCTTTTGAGGAAAAGTACAAGGGCCTGCCTGTGTGGATAAGAAATTGTAGAAGTCTGATTTGTCGATCAAGCCTTGTCATCATTACCTACGTATAAAGTAAGAAAGAATAAGGCTTTTTGGCGGTAGTACTAGAGCAAATGCTAAAACTCTCAGCGGTTATACCTCGGTGCGATTATAGGTGCGGTGAAAGCTGTGAGGTGTGAGGTGAGCGTATCTAGGCGAGGGATGGATGGAGGGTGGAGGAAGGGATAGTGGAGGGTGAAATGAAGGCGATAAGCACATCTCTTTTTTTTAAGAAGAAGAAGAAGAAGAAACCAACTCCGACCTGTGAAAGAGAGAGAGGAGCCATCCATATCCCGTCTGCTCGCCAACCTCTTGCGTGTTGGCCTCCCTGCTCGGGAGGGTAAGTGAGTGAGGGAGTGAGTGAGTGCTTGATTGAGAAGATGGAAATCCGAGGCCTTGAGATTCTATGATTGACTAGGTAATTGCTTGCTTGCTAGCTTGTCCGGTTGACAGTACCGTAGATGCCATGCCAATGAGTCGGTGTTGTGGTAAATTATTGGTTTTTATTATCGTTATTGTATTGATTGTATTTACGTCTAGCGGCCGGCATGAGTACAAACGCCTCGCAAAATATGATATAGCCTGCCTTACCCGTTTCTCGAATTATTTCCAAGAGGGTCTTATCTATGTACTTCGTCTCCCTATCTCTCTAGCCCATCCTGTCATCCCACTCTAGCTCAACGTCCCACCTCCGGTCATTCTTCCAGACCTTCGCCCCGTCATTAGACGCCGCAACGGCACTCCTCAGATCGTGTCCCATACACGCCGGGCCGCTCGCAATGACACGTGTTCTGTACTCGGCATTGGCGCGGGTTTCCAGGAACGAGGTGACGATGGCGTGCAGGGATGGCCGATGGGAGGGCAGGTACGTCGTGGTGAAGTTGGCGGACGATGACAGCGAGGAGAGAGACGAGCTGGACTCGCAGGCTTTCTTGATGTCTTTTCCCTCGTGCTCAGGAGTGGCGGCGGGAAACTCGGTTGCGGTCTCGGTTGCGGTCTGGGAGGGCGATTCGCGGGTGATGTAGAGGTGGATCTTCAGGTCGACCTTGCCCTGTGCGGCGCGTCGCTTGAGGGTCTCGAGCTCGGATGCGATCCACTGGGTGCTGGAGGCGCGGCGGATGACCCAGACGAAGTCTATTGCGGCGGTGCTCGGAAGCGAGGTGGCGGCGAGCGCGAGGGGGAGGGTGAGAGAGATGCCGGTACCGCCGGCGATGGCGAGGATGTTGGTAGGTTCGGCGGGGGAGGAGGGGGAGGGAAGAAGGGGCGCTCCGTAGGGGCCGCTGAGCACTATGGGGGTGGTTTCTGGGTTGGGAGAAGCCGCGTGGGAGAGGGCAAGAGTCTTGAGACGGCCAGTCTCACCACGGCGAGCGCGGACAATATACGTGCTGGGTGTGGAAGGTCAGTCGATTGCTTTCCAGGAGGGGAGTGGGGTGTCTGTTGCCTTACTGGTGCGGTATTGCTGGATGCGCGGCGGGCACTGAGGCCACGGTCAACGGATGCGATTGCCAGATGCTCAATGCTGGGAAGGTGAGGAAGAAGTGCTGGCCGACAGCCCAGGTGTCATGGTTGTGCTGGAACTCCAGCCTGACCACGCCGCCGTCCTCGTCGTCGAAGTACTGGAGGCTGGACTGTGCGGAGTGGAAGCCGAAGCCTTTGGACGGATGGAGATGCCCCGTGTGAATGAGCGCGGTGCGAAGGAAGCGGAGCCCTCGATCGAGGCCCCAGATGCCCAGCGACGCGATCATCCAGCACGCCAGCCGACTCCAGTGGGCCCAACACGCACCGAAGTAGAGACCGGCCGCGACATAGTGCGCCTTGCGGAAGAACTCGTGGCCGGTATATCGGGCCACGACGGGCAAGCTGAACACGCTCAGGAAGCAGATGAAGACGAGGGCAACGCAGCCCCAGATGATGTAGGTCTGCTTGATGAACTCCTGGTAGACCTCGGGCTGGGGTTTGTAGAAGTTGGCCTCGATGAGCGTCCATCCGAAGGTGTGCAGGGCCGACTGCACGAGGATGATCCGGCCTGTCCAGCGGTGCAGGAAGTTGAAGGACTGGTAGGGCAAGCCCGTGAGAATGGTGAGCATCGACTCCCGGCTGCCCAGCGCGACGGTGAAAGGCGTCAGAGCGTACGCGAGGGCTCCCACCCGATCGGCGAAGCCGCCGATGCCCGAGCGCTGGTTGAAGAGATTCGTCGTGCCCTTGACCGGCGTGATCCAGGTCTTGTAGACGATGCCGACGAGCGAGAAGATGAGCAGGTAGGCCAGGATGATCATCAAGATGAGGACCTGCAGGCTGGTGGTGTGTCCAAACAGGCCCACGAAGCGCTCGGGCAGTAGCCACCTCCGGACCGAAGACTGGATCGCCCGGCTTGCCCGGTACCATGCGCTTGACTGACCTCGTCGCTGTCCCTCGGCTTCTCTCGCGCTCTTGGTCGGCACCGGCCCGGGCCGCGGTGCCAACACGCGATACAAGACCACGATGGCGAGGATGCCGCCAATGACTGCCCACATGATGAACGTGTACAGCATCGACACATCGTGCATCCAGTAGATGGCGTCGAGATAGGCACACGACCCGGGATCATTGGTGCATGGCAGCGTGCGATCGTGGTATCCCCAGTGCTTCACGAAGTAGCTGTCGTCTTTGCCTCTGAATCAGTCGGTGATCGGGTTGTATGTCATGAATAGATGGATGGGAAGAGGGAAAGGAACGAATAGAATGAACATTCATGATGGAGGGAGAGAGAGAGAGAGACTTACCGCTGGCGACTTGAATATGGCCGCCATGCTGCACAGTAGCGTTGTTGTTCATATCGGCTAGCAGTCAGTCAGCTCAAGATGTCTGAGCCTCGGACGCTTTCTTGATCTTGATATACAACGACCCTCCGTGACCGATCAATTCAAGGAGTTGATGTGGATCTGGACGTGGATCTGGATCTGGATCTGGATCTGGATATGGATCTGGATATGGGTCCCAAGATACATACCTACCGGTACCTACTATTATATAGAACTGTATTCCACCACAGACTACAGACGTCTAGTCTGGCCAAGACGCGAAGCCCACTCTTTAAAGGATGCACATCCAAAGAGGGTAGTAGTTAATATGGAAAAATGCTCAAATGCACTCAATGAAGTGTAAAGGTGTAGGTACCGGTAGTACGTAGTATACAGTACTGTAGTAGATTATACTTTAGACTTATCTCAAATCATGTTAATCCTCGAGGGTTGGATGTGCGATGTGATGTGAGATGAGGTCGATGCAGAGTTTTTCTTTGACTCTTGCCCAGGCCATTAATTAAGCATCCGCTTTGATAAGAGTCCCAAGCCAAGATGATCAAGATATCTAATCAAGATATACTACGTCCTGAGAGAACACGACGGGCGCTGCGGTGCACTGAGGACCATAACCTACACCGTAAGCTACAAGGCCACGAATTCATGACTCTGCAGTTGATCTAGATCCTCGTGTCCATCTTCAACTAGATGTACTCTAGGGCTGCATGTCTCGGCTGCTTTGTTTTGACTGGAACCACAATTATCCGATCCGAGACCTTCTTGTTGTGGGGCTATACCACGTGACATCATTAGAGCACAGACCAGGTAGCAGAGGAGTCATCTCCTTCCCTGATGACTCTTCTCTTCTAGAGAATACAACACCCCTTTTCACTTTCGTTACCAATCCTTTAGCTGGCGACCAACGCCGGGACCGAAACCTGGAATCTCTTTCTGATTCGCAGTCAAGTTGCAAGTTGGAAGTACCTTGAAGAAAACAACCAGCCAAGATCGAGAAGAAGACCCACCCGTGAACTCAACTACCAAGATCATCAAAAACAAGATCCAAGACATCAGAGAAAAGATCCTCCGAGACGAATACGAAAGACCCTCATCGACAAGACCAAAGCAACGTCTCACCTACCTACGAAAATAAACGCAAGAAGAAGTCCTCACATCCAACTCACGAAAGAAGCTGCCCGGCCAGCCCACCCCCCCCCCAAGAAGTACCCACTACAAGCCGACGACACCCGAATAAAACCCAGGAAGACACGGATCAGCCCTCCAACATCTAAGAACACACAAACCAAGACTTGGCCCCATTACGCGGACTCCAATCGATATCAACCAAAGATCATGGGAAAAGCCTTGCTATGAAGACAGACTCTTAAAGATCTATTTGGAACAGAAAACCCCCCCTATTAGCTCCTTCCTCTAATTCAAACGCTCGGACCTCCTCATCCAAGAAGACCTTCCATGAAGGGGGGCAAGCAGCAGTCTGCACATCCTGCCTCAGAACCTTAGAGGAAGAAGACAACATGCACTCTTGAAGAAGAAATAAAAGATCCGGTTTCTGCAAAGGAAGAAAACCAACTGTCTAAGGAAGAAGCCTAACGGCCCTTTACTCTTAGACAAAGATTGTTGACAGATCTTACGCTTCCGCTAACCCTACTTTCCTTCTTCTATAGAAGCAGAGTCTTAAGCTCACCTTTAACAACATACCCTTGGCTGAGAAGAGGTTTCACCTCACCCTTAGTATCAGCTGCCTTAAGATCGGATTCGGAAAGCAACTCTCTTAACGACCTACGCCATCCTTAAGAAGACACTTCAGTTATCAAATTCAGCCCAAGAGCAGAGCTGAGAACGTATTAATCTGAAGACCTACTTAGTATAAGATTCCTTGAAACCTTTACCTAAAGCAATCAATTGCAGAACGCTTGTCCACTTACAACAACACAGGGCAGACTCTCTTCAAATAAGATCTCACTTACGATGTCTCAATCTAAAATGCTAAAGTTTGAGAGATGTAAGGATTACGACGAGGAAATGCTAGCGGAGCTGTGGCTAGATAGGCTGGACTATGACTTCGAGCAAGCAGGCCAAGAAAACCTTTCACTTTCAACGTACCTGAGAGCCATCTTTATCCTGCTTACTGAGGAGGCTAGTAAGAAGTTCAGATCCAACTCCAGAATGAAGGCTATCATGACAAACAGATTGATAGCCATAAATAAGGAAAAAACAGAAGTTGTAAAGTAGCTAAAGGTACAATTCTTAAAGGACGAAGAGCAAATTAAAGAGGAAGACGTGATCACCGAAGTCTTAAACTTGAGACAAGGTGAAAGGGAAAGCTTAGCCTCGTACTATTCCAGAACACTTGCTCTCTTTAAGAAAACCGGAGGGAAGGACCTAGACAAGAGCGAGGTGTCGAGGGCGAACTCGACACAATCGGACTCTGATAGGTATATATTGAAGTCGATTTCCTTAGCATTCGTTAAAGGAGTAGCAGACGATCAGATCAGATCACTAGCGCTCACCAACAACGCTTTGCTCCACCCCTGCCTGTGGCGCGCGTACGAAACCCTCGTGCTGTCTTAGAACGCCTTGAAGAGGAAGGAAGAGATCGAGGCGGAGATCGAGAAGGGGAAATACTACGACCGACTATAGAAGTTTGTAAAGCATTATACTAGCATCTTAGCGCAAGCAGCCTTGGCAGCATTTCAAGACAACCTATATGTATCTTTTCAAACAGCTTCCACATCAGCAAAGCCCGCTCAACTTATTAAAGCTACTTAGCGACAACCGGACAGATCATAAAAGAAATCTTAGCAACCGCAACCCTAAAGCGAGGCCTTCAGACAAAGAACAACAAGATACTAAAGGAATAACTAAAGACCGGGCTACGGAACGACTCCTAATGCAAGGAGCAGCAGTTACAACTAGCTAACACATTCTTAAAACAATACGAATCAACAGAACCAAGGACAAGGCTATCGCCCGGCACTAGCACCGGCTCTTATACCTCTCAGACCGGCCTCGGAATTAAGCAACCCGTTTGTAAACAAGTCTAGAACTTACGTTAAAGATAAAGATAGACCTCTTTGCGTGAGTTGCGGTCATACTAGACACATCAAGCTTAAATGCCCGAACCCTTTACTCTTAGATTAAGAGAGAGCCTATCTTAAAAGCATAATATACCCGGACAAGCTTATGAATTCCTACTACTTGGAGATCATTTCAGAGAGAGAGGAGAGCCCGGCGTCTGCTTCTACCAGTGCCCTCCCCACACTAACGTCCTCGACATTAAGGATGGAAGTCATGTCATTGAGCCAATTCTCAGAAAAGTATAAGAAAGCAAGAGTTGAAGATGTCTCCGATGCTACATCGGCAAGCAACAAAGCAAACTTGAGCAGCTTAGGAGGCCTGAAGTATAAAGTAGCTTTGTCAAACATTAAGGACATCCCAGATGTAAACGTTCGCATGGCCGACAGCAAAGCAAAGAAGAGAGTGAGAATCCATAGGTCCTTAGATGATGCAGAGGTAGTAGAGGCTGTAAAGCAACTCACCAAGAAGACCCTTACGAAGAAACTAAGAAAGAAGAAGACAGAGGAAAAGGAAGGCAAGAAGCTGAGACAGCTAAAAGAGATCGTCGGGCGTGAAGGCCAAAGACCGATCAACTATATGGACTTGGCGTCGAAGTTTAAAACAACCATTAATCTACTAGAGCTATTCCAGCTCTCACTAGAGGTGTCTAAGCAATTCAAGAAGCTGTCTACGAAGAAGAATCTGAAAAAGAAGTCGGGACTTGCTTAGATAGCAAGCAATCAAGCTTTAATAAGCGCACTGCTCGCACAAGTTGCTTTACACATCTATCTAGACGACAAGGCATGGAAAGTCTTATCACAAATCAGAATTAAAGATGGAAAGAAAACAGTTGAAATAGAGCTTCTTATCGGGATGAGCGCTGTTGATCAAGGGTTAAACATAGTATTAATGTCCTTAAGCTTGGCCAAAAAGCTAGACCTGAAGGTGCGCAAGCTTACATCGGAGGGCTACGCCAGAGTCAGTTACGGAATAGCAGATAAGGAGATACACTACTTGGACGAGTTCGTCACGGTTGAGATTAAGGTCTTAAGGATTTAGAAAACAATTCACGCATTCATTCGGGAATCAAATGGTCTTCTAGATACCGAACTGAGTCTCTTATTAGGTCTGCCTTAAATGTTTTTAGTGGACGCAAAGCTCAATATTAAAGAAAGCAAGATAACCATAAGAGGAAACATTCCAGATAAGAAAGAGATCACTGTCCAAGGACCCTTCTTCTCACCTTCCAAGACTCTCAACCTCGTACTACACCCGAAAGAAGAGTCAAAGAAATCTCTCGACAACCTCACGGTAAAATTCGAACCCTTAGAATCAGATGTCTCTATTACTAAGAATGATTCTAAGCATGAGTCCGAATCTAATAATACTAATGAATCTAAGCTCTCAAGAAACTAGATTGGCAAGAACGCCTTAGGACTAGCGATAAACTCATCTAAGGGACTAAGCTTCACCTTTCAACTCCTTCACCTTCGAAGCACTTACAAGTGCTCCTTCCCTTTCTTAACACGAATTCCTCTTCACCCCTTTATAACTACCCGACAAGACCACTACTCAAGGTCCAAACTATCTCTCCTTCCTAACCTTCTACAACTTTAGCAGAAGATTCTTAAACCAACGAGTCTTAAACACAAAGAAATCATCATAGGAACCCCGAATCGAAAAGGAAGCTTATCTAAGAGTCCATCTATCTCGAGAAGCATTCGACCAACCTTTCTATTAATCTAGACAGACACTCTTCTAAGATACCCAACAAAGTCACTAAAGGAACAGCAACTATACTAGCAAAATTCTGCTCAATGCAAACCGCCGCTCAACCTTTCTTAACGCCGAGAAGAGTAATTCGTTTGCTTATAGAGTGCCCGCCAGACGAAGTCCTAAGCTTATGGTTATCCAGCTGTAGCTTGACCTTCGGAGATAGAATCCCCTTAGATAGATTGAAAGAAGTCTAGATCTTAATATACATATACCGAAGACTGAACAGTGCTAGGTTAAACGACTTCTTTTATACGGACCTGATCACACACAAGCACCGAGTACTTGATAGAGCGGCTCTAGTTGCAAACAACGTCTCAAGGCGCTATCCTTTAATGAAACTTACTTGGCTATACAAGACAATCGAAGAAAGAGTCAAGAACGGGATCTTCGAAAGCACGATAGCAGCGAACGGCAAGCTTTCAGATTGGAACAGCCACCTTAACCTTATACAAAAGTCGGTAAAGTCGAAGCCTAGAAAAAGAGAGTTCAGAGTGACCTTTGATTACTCTAAGGTAAAGGAGAAAGTCCTCGGTTGTACTCTAGTAGGATTGGGCGAGTGCTACGACTATCTCAGCTACCCACAACACTAAGTGTTTTGCTAAATGGATCTAAAGAATGGCTATTAGAGCGTCTTAATACACTTAAAAGATCGCCATATATACGCATTCTCCGCTCCAAGACACCCACAAATGCAGCTAACACGCATAACCTAAAGAGGAGCTAGTTTTGCGTTCATATATAACGAACTAATAAAGATTGTCTTTGATCTAATACCTAGGTCTTAAATAGCGATAAACGAAGGATAGGATGATTCGGAGCCTTCATTGTTTTCACTATTGTTTGATGAGAAAAGGGAAGTCTCCTTCTTAAAGCTAAAGTATTATATAAACGACGTCTTTTCGAGAGCACGCGACTTTGATAAGGCCTTCACTTTCCTAAGAGACCATTGGTTGCTACGCTTGCTATGATCGCAGTTGAAGCTCAGCTTCAAGAAGTGCTCCTTGTTCATAAAAAAGGTCATAGTGTTAAGGGTAACCTACAAGTCAGGAGAAAGAGCATTAATAAAAGAAAAGAGGGCAAGAAACATCAAGGAATGGCCGACCCTGTTAAACGCTCAAGAGATAAGGAGGTTTCTAGGAGCTATCTAAATCACTAGGAATTGGGTCAAAAACTTTGCGGAGATAGCTAGACCTTTATACCGACTTATAAAAGATGTGCCTTGAAAATAAAGAGATGCAGAAGCCTTGTCTTTAGCGTTGCTTAAGGATCATTGCAATCAAACCTTAGAACGATTCGGCTATGTCCTTTATAAACCTGTTTATATGTACACAAATGCTAGCGCTTACGCAAGAGGATGTTGCATCACACAAATCTAAGATGATGGAACTGAAGTACCTTTTCTGTTCGACAGCTTCACTTTATTTAAGACGCAAAGACACTACGGAACGTACAAGCGGGAGTTATTAGTAATAGTAGAGTTCGCTAGAAAGTTCAATTATATGCTTAAATGCGATAACGATAGCACTCTCTTTACGGATCATTAACCGCTAACCCACTTCTTTGCTTCTAAGTCTATTCAAGAAGAAATTTACGCGAGGTAGGCGACGGAACTTAAAGGACTCAACATAGTGATCAAATACATAAAAGGAAGTCGAAACTTAGTTGCAGACGCCTTGTCTCGAACCATCTTCCCCGAAGACGAGTATCACGACCAAGATTTCTCAGACTTTAGCAGCATCTTAGACACAACCTAAGATAGAGAATAGATCTGGAAAGACGGGAAGAATAGCTACGAAAAGCTCTTGGATAAAGTGGCCGACCCGCTAAAAGAAAAGGAAATAGAGAAGATCCAGACAATAAAAAGAATGCTAGATCCTGTAGTTATCTCTCAACTTGCAAGAGTAAATAAGAGAGACATCAACTTCCTCTCTGCACTCTGCTTGATAAGAAGAGTGCAGTACAAAGCGGGATTAGAGCCGATATCGAAACATGCAAGGATCCCTATCTATGACTATGCAAGCTTTAAGACAGCTTCGATATTAGAAGACAGAACAAAAGCATACGAAGAATATCCTTGGTACTTTAATATTCTAAGGTTCTTGACCTAACACAAATTCCTAGATCAAGCAGACAAAGTCAAAAGAAGAGCTTTAAAAACCAAATCAGCAAAATACAAATAAGAAAGCAAAACGCTGTAGTTCTTTTAGAAAGGCACCTAGAAGACATGCTTGATGCCAGGACAAATAGCAAATGCACTAAAGGAAGCACACGACCAAGGAGGACACTTTGCGACAAGAATCACCTTGAAGAAGCTAAGACAAGTATAATAGCCGACGATAGCGAAGGATACCTACTTATATATCATGGGCTGCATGAAGTGCGCTAAACACGGTCTAGCGCAAAGATCACAACCACTCTCTTTAGTAATAGTGTCGGCTCCGATGAAACTGTTAAGAGCGGATTTCTGTAGACCATTCCCCGGAGTACCCAACGAATACAAATACTTATTGGTCATCATCGATTACTTCTTAAGGTTCCTTTGGACTTTTCTATGCGCTGCAGCAGACTCGAATCACGTCATGAAATCTTTGGAGGCCTTGTTTCTGCAAGAAGGCTTGCTTATAGGCTTTTATGTAGACCTTGGTAGCCACTTCGAAAGGATAGTGAAGAAGTTCATGAGAAAGAAGGGAGTGCTTTAGACGAACTCACCAACCGTATCAAAAAAATCAATAAGGATGGCTGAAAAAGCAATTGACATAGTATAAAAGGCCTTTAGCAAAACAACAAGCACATTCCCGGAGAAACTCCAGTCAGTCATGTTCGAAGTCAATGCGAGAGAGGTACAATACTTAGGATACTCGCTATTCAAGATCCAAAGAGGATTCGAACCAAAAGCAGCGATTGACAGAGCGTTTCTAGCGTATTATGCGAGAGTTATTCACGAGACTCTCTTTCAACAAGGCTTCCTCGAAGGACTGTAAGGAGCTGACTCCGAGGAGAACGAAGATTGGAGCAACGCAGTTATGGAATATATAGCAAAGCATGAAATTCTTCGAAACAACGTTCACGACTCTTCGACTAGAAGGAAAGATAGAGAGGAAAGAGACCAACGGAAGCTCAAGAGGCTCACTCTTAAAGCTTTAGTGATGCTTTACGATCACACTATAGCAAGCCAAAAATTGCGCCCTTCTTAAAGAGGACCTTTTAGAGTATCAAGGTTGGGAAGAGACTACTCAAGATCGTATACCTTAGAACAAATCAACGGCAAAGGAATCTCGAGATGCTTTCATATCGATTAACTGAAACCCTTTTATCTAAGAACAGCATATTTAATCAACGGAGACGAAGAGCGATTACTAGTATATCAAAACCTGAGGGCAGGCACGGCAGAGCACTCCTTGCCGGTTGAGGCTAGGAACAAGAAGAAGATACAGCAGATGGAAATCGAGTCTATTGAAAGAGTTTGGAGATATTAAAAGAGCTGGGAAGGCAGAACTACATTTGCAGAGGACTAGGAAATTGAGATAGCGAGAGGATGAGGAAGGAAGTATAGAAAGGCATAAGCATACTAAGGGTTAAGAGGTCGATATTCAAGAGTTGCTCGAAGGGTTGCTGAAACAAAATAGATAAAAGGAGTATCAGTTGAACAAGACATAGGAGCTCAGTTCTCGGGACGAGAACTAGTATAGAGGGGACATGTTGTGGGGCTATACCACGTGACATCATTAGAGCACAGACCAGGTAGCAGAGGAGTCATCTCCTTCCTTGATGACTCTTCTCTTCTAGAGAATACAACACCCCTTTTCACTTTCGTTACCAATCCTTTAGCTCTTCTCTCCCGTCAAGCGAATCCAGCCCCCAACCACCAACCACAAATTACCAACCACCAACCCAAACCCCCGACTCAATCCCCAATCCGACCCTTGGACCCTTCCAATCAGTCCTCTCGCCGGTCGAAATAGTACCTTTCCAAAACCCCCTTCGGCCCTTCGGCCCTTCGGCTTCCCCGTACAATCAATTGTCAGCCGAAGCCCTCGCACCGCTGCAGTATGCCTCCTCCATCCCGAATCCCCCAGCTCGCCCAAGAAGAGACACCCAGAACCACTTGCATCCCGTCTCTTCAAGCAACGAAAACTGGAATCAAGCCCTATAACAGTAGGTATGGACAGGGGAGGGGGGACACGTAGAGGAGGTGGAATGGGTCTGCTTGCAGCCAGGGACCAGAATTGGACGGGCCGAAGCCGGTACGGTCCGGAGCATTCTGTTCTGACTCCAAGGCTCCACGCTTCAGCTCCGTATATATGTCTGGCAATGACAGAACCCCTTGGAAAAATGGACCTGGCAGTATTCAATCGATTGATCCCCTTCTCGAGGCCATGAGAGATGGGAAAGTGCTACGGCTTCGACGCCAGAACCAAGCCAGGTAGAGGTCTGCATAAGAAGCTTGAAACCCTGTTGTTTCCTTGTCCTCTGTCTCTTCTCTGTCATCTCGAAATAGGAAGGTAGACCAGGAACGGTGAGGAAGGACAGGCAGGTAGGGTATACATATCCAGACTTCAGATCCGGTGTCTTGTCATCCTCAATGTACCTCTCCTGCATGCTATCCCTCTCTCTCTACGTATTTGCGTGCATTGCTCAAATTGAAATTGAAATTGAAATTGAAATCTCAAAATCCTTCTCTCTTCTGTCTCATGTGCTTACTGCTTCCTCCTAGACGTGCCGTTTTCTCTTGCTTGATTCCATCCGCCACTGGCACAAGACCCGCGTAGAAGAGCATAGCTGCAGGCAAATTCTTTCCGGTTGTTTCTGCATTTCTTATCTTGCCCGTTGCACTTGGCCCACTGACCAACAGGCTGCTGGGAGCTCAGGCATGACCAAGCCCGTGTATAGCAGCTTTAAAGCAAAGGTTCTCACTCTACTCTGAGTGGGGAAATCGGCCCTTCAGAATACTCCTTAAACAGCGTTCTTCTTCCCACGCGTTCTTTTATCGCCGCTCCAAAGACGCAGTTTTGTATTCAATTTTTTGGCCGCCGAGCAATTCAAGTCCCATCAGGCAAGGTGGAGAGGAGAAATCAATTGCACTCGAGGCCATGGTTCAAATGACAGAGCCTTTGGGGAGAAAATTTCCCCGCCGTAGAAAGTGCTGCCGACTATACTCTGCCAAAAGGCGAGCTGCGGCACTGTCCAGCTGAGCAGGAACCTGGAACACAGACTCTGTTTGTAGCTTCACATGCTGTTACCTGGAGACTGGTTAGGTGCCTGCTTAGTCTTTCTCTACTCCAGCAATCCAAGGATGACTGTTAGTAGTGGACGATGCTACTGGGGTATATATCTGGGGTACATATCAAAGAACTCATCAGCCTTCTGGATCATTAGTATTACTCCTTATACCTATGCAAAAAGACGCAGATATCTACCGTGCATGTATGGTCTTGAGAGATTTGGAAACAAGAGAATAAATACAAGTTGTATTAAGACATTCTACTGATTCACAGAAGACCACCACGCAGCTGAGGCAAACGAAAGAAAATTCTACTTCTATGACTGTCTGTCTGTGTTTCTATGATTACATGCCTGCCTATATTGCTATTTCCGCTGTGTCATCAAGCTAGCGCCGGATGTAAAGTGACATCGACATTGGGTGAAGTTACCTCTGACTAGGGAACCCAAATGTAAACAAAAACTCCTGGTATAGTATACCTTCTATCCTTGCATAGAAAGGTCCGAAGTGATTTGGCTGGGGGTCAGCGTGCACTTCACTTTGCCCTTCTTGTACGCTCCTTTATTGCAGCATTCAAATTTATACAACTTAATCGTCATATTCGGCGGCGGCCGCCTAGCTCGATCAGAGTTTTCTTGCAAATACAGCCAATCAAATCGATTTCCCCGACTATAGTGAATAGCGGATTCACGCGTATTCAAGTTTGGCGACGTATCTAAGAGGCAAGGCTACGCTAATCATTCCCTTTTGGGCATTTGTATCTTCACTCCCGCCTTCGATCTACGACTCAACACAACTTCTTCAACTATATAACCTCTTCCTCGACCACACCATCCTCTTCATCTACACAAGTCTCTCATCAACCACACAACTCTTTCTTCAATCATAAAACCCTTCCCCGATCACACTTCTCTTTCCTCAAGGACACCCAAGCCTTTCTTCAATTATACAATTCTTCCTGTTCACACACTTTCACCCGTCAACCCTCGGTCTGTACTAGAAGTAAGTATCTCTTCTTTCCTCTGACAATATCTCCGTTTCTTTGGGGTGCTAGAACCCCGATCTAGATCCATCCACATTCGTGCGCGGAAGTCGAACTCCCCTGTCCTCTTCTGCAGTCACCTAAAGAAAGAAGTACCGCTGACTCAAGTCTTAAACCAGATCTATTTACTCTTCTGAGATCGGGATACTTCTTGTTCATACACACCTTCGCCCGTCAATCCTCACTTTGTAGTAAAAGTAAGTACTTCTTCCAATGAAAGTTCTGTTTTCTTTAAGATGCTAGCACCCCGATCTAAATTTATTTAAATTCGTGCGCCGAAGCTGAACTCTTTCATTATCTTTTGCAATTATTTAAAAGATGAATTACCGCTAACTCATATCTCAACCTAGATCTACTTTTCGAAGAACGGAAACCTCAACAATACAACTCTTCTTTCCAAAGATACGGCACCTCTTCCGCCTACACCTTCGCCTATCATTCCTTGTTTCGTGAAACAAGTAAGCATTATCTTTTATAACAGTTCCGCTTTCTTTGAGCTGCCAGCATTGCGATCTATATTCCGGCGCTGAATTCAAAATCCCCCGTTCTCTTCTGCAATTACCCAAATGACGTATCACCGCTGACTTAAATTACAACCCAGGTTTACTCTTTCGAGATCGGACACTACCATTTCCCGTGACCGACTCTAGTAATTCGCCTTCGACCAAGACTCTCTTACAAGCAACCTACTTACCTGCACAGCTGGCTTGCTCGAATTCGAATCCGCTCTCAAGGAATACATAAACATACAAGGTTAGTTTCAATGCTATCTCTCATCTTCTTATCGCGTGCGAGCCTCTTCACAGATGGAAGCACAAGATGTGGTGTATTGGGCGGTGGCCCTTCAAACTTGAATCCAAGAATCAAGCTTGCCTTGCGAGCGCGACAACTTGACGTTCAATCTCTGCGAATCAATACACTTGGTCTGCGCAGCTATGTATCTTCCCTCTCGATGACTACTGGGGTTGTCATCACAACCAAGCAACGCCGCCTTCTTCTGGCATCCAAAGAAAACCTATGCGGATACTCTACTAACACTGTTTCAGCTTCTGCGGTGTTGTTAGACACGAAATCTCTCTTGCCGTGGTCGGTTTACCCTATCGCCGTTTGTCTTTCTGCGCTGATGTATCACGTGTAGATACCCGCTTCAAACGCTGCAGGAAGCCGTTACCTTTCTCAACCTTATTTGCTTCCAGCAAACGGAGAAGTCACTGGACGAGAAATCATAGAGGCTTCTACATAAGCAAAAGGAAACTCGAATCGTGTTTCTCAAGTGTATGTTTTACAGTCTCTCTCTCCCCTGTTGTTTTCCAGTCGGGCTTGGCTAACCTAGACTTTGTTACAAACAGTACCTGCCTCCCTTCTACAGGTCTTACAGGCTGTATAGATACACTGTTCGTATCTGCCTTCTCTTTTCTATCCCTATCCTCTTCTTCCATGTTCAAGAGCACAATGTCGAGCATTGAAGCCGAGGCAGAAGCGGCACTGGCCCCATCAGCTTCTATCGAAGGCCAATCCCTTGATCATCTCGATGACAATATTACTGCTATGGATACCGAGATGACAGGTCCACTGACATTAAGCGATGATAGAAGAACTAGATCTCGCTCCTCGTCTCCGGCCAACCCAGAGATGTCTAACTATAACCGAAACGGCAACGCTGGCCGCAACAGCCGGGGCAACATGGCCAACATGACCCAGGCCAACTGGAGACCCAACAGAGATGCGCAGGAGCATCAACTGAACGGACAACCTCGCCAGGGACCTCACTTTCAAGGGCCTTCTCGCCAAGGTCCTCCTCCTCCTCGTATCACTGCAGACAGCGTTCCTCTAAGCACTGTTTCGCCAGGAGCTGCCTGGCCGACCACCGAGCAGCTCAGTGTAGCATACGGCTACGGTTACCGCCGTGAAGATGGTTCTGTGACGAGACTGGTGCCAGCAGATGAGCTGGCTTTCGCAAATGTTCCGCCCCGACAAGGGGCAGAGGGCCTGATATTGGTCCCAGTCCCTGCACAGCAGGCACCAAACCTCCGGGTTGGGGAGCCCATGGTCCCCACACATGTAAGTCCGATTTTTCAATTTTTCAGATGATTTGCGACTAGATGCTGATGAGAATCTGTAGGTTGTTCAATCTCTTCCCGGCTTCGGCCGTCCCAGCGAGACTCAGGTGCAAGTAAGTCAAAATCACCCTTATCTTCTAAGAAGGGGCATCTATCTACCTGCGACAGCCCCGGCCTTTGCTTCATTTTCCCTGACAATTCAATAGCAGCAAATTGATAACATCGTGCAGTTGTCTTCGGCGTTGATGATCCCTCGTCGTGAGAAAATTTACTGTGATAAGTGGATTCATGAGGGTGTTTGTGCATTCACGCAGATGGGATGCAAGTACAAGCACGAGATGCCGACAGACAAAGCTACACAGATCTCCTTGGGCCTTAACCATGGAACCCCAAATTGGTACCGTCGTACCTTTGGCAGTGTAACTGCGCAGTCCCCCTCATCCACTCAGGCTGCCATTGCAGGAGGAGGAGGCCCGCCCGCCCATCACGGCAACCGCGGCAACCACGGCGGCGGCCATGGAGGCAACCGAATCGAAGGTCCGTGGCGAAGCGTCCGCACCCAGGGCGGCATGCAAGGAGGACCCTCTCGACAGGATGGCGGTGGTGCCCGCCTCGATGTTGGCTTGCGTGGGAATGCTCGTGAGTCTCATTCCCACTCCTATATACACAAACAGTATCTAATATGCTAATCCTCGATCTTATAGGTGGGGGCGGCCAGAACTTGGGATTTGGCGCGATTGCTCCCCCTCGGTACAACCCAGGAAACG
This sequence comes from Drepanopeziza brunnea f. sp. 'multigermtubi', assembly GCF_022702325.1. Taxonomy (NCBI): domain Eukaryota; kingdom Fungi; phylum Ascomycota; class Leotiomycetes; order Helotiales; family Drepanopezizaceae; genus Drepanopeziza; species Drepanopeziza brunnea. Next base: position 1,203,728 of record NW_027094072.1, on the reverse strand, counting down.
GCAACAACGTCAACAGCAACCCGACCAACCTGAACAACCCGAACAACGCTGCCAAGAACCGTTTCTCTGGCCTCAAGAATGAGGAGGAAGATGACGATGAAGATGAAGATGAGAGTACGTTTTCCAATGAAAACCCCCGTATATATCGATCCCAGAATGCCTTATCGACCTACCCTACCTCCCCATCCTCCCCATCCTCCCCCTCCCCTTTCTGAGACTGAAACCTCTCCATGCAATTGCTAACTCACAGGTGTGAGCAACAGTCACCTTCCAAGGTCGTCGCCATTAATCCACCCATCCATTCATTCGCCATCCTGCACTTCTTTGTTCTTCCAACACCAGAATCCCCTCGGAAGGCACTGATCGTCTGCGGTGACCCGTGACCCACTTGTCGATATACATACATCCCTTCTTGGAGTTCTCTTCTTCGCCTCTATCCATCAACAACTCTCCGAATCAGTCGGCAGGGCAGTGCAGTGCGTCTACATACATACACAAACACATACACCTACCGTCCAGGTCTAGGTTCAGGTCCCAACCAAGAACCTACGACTCTTTCTTGTGTTTGCTGTGTGCTTGCAATCGCTCGCTCGCTCACAAGACAAACCCCGCCTTTTACTCTTCTCCGACGTGAAATCACGAAACGAACGAAACCAATCCCCCGTTTTCGTTTTCACGTTTTCCTTGCTTTCACCGGTCCCTGTCGCCCTTGGTTCTGGCTCGCAACATCATCGGATGCTGGGAAAAGGGGGGGGGAAGCATGCAATGATTGCATTGCATTTGGGTGTCTTGGGTGTCTTTTGATTCGAATCCCCCAGCAGCGTTTTCGTCCGCCTCGCTCGCCTCCTGATTCTTCCTTCCGGCGGGTTGTCTTCATCGGGGGCCTACAAAATCCGTACTACGAAGTACATATCATAGAGGCTTTTCCCCTGTTTTTTCTTTGGCCTTTTTTTGTAATTGGACCGGGCAGAATTGCATTGCGATGGGGTGTTGTTTGTTTTGCATTGCAGTCGACTGGGTTCATTCGGGTCTTGCTTCTTCTGCTTTTGCTTTTGCTTTTGCTTTTGCTTTTGCTGTTCGAGCAGGTTTTGGGCTGGCGTGGGGTTTTCTGCATGGGTGCAGACGGGAGGGGGGAGTTCTTTCAACGGACCATTTTGCTTGTGTTTTATGGATCAGGATCACCTAGAGAGAAGAAGAGAGAAGGAAAAAAAAAGACACACAGCCTGCCTAGATTGACTGATAGATAGAATGGAACTGGAAAAGGAGGAATGGAGTTTTGCGGTTCGGATTGAAATAAAATTGGGGTTTCATTCTATTTCCACTTGACGCTCCACGTGCGCTGTCCCCTCCTAAACGGGACAACCTCTACGCCTTGGCCGGTGAAAGACTCCTGGATGACTTCCGAGCCCCTGCTGAGGATTATAGTCTCGTCACGCGTGTCTGATGATGGGCCGTAGAATTTCCTGCCGTGGCCGCCTAGGAAGCCCTTCAGGATGTCGACCGTGACTTCGTCCTCGCTGATGACCTTGCGCGCGATGGCTTGCTCGAAGGCATCCATGACGAGAGGGATGAGGTAGGGTTGCGTGAACACGCCTGCGGCAGTCTTGCCGGATCCACCTCTCTTTGCCTTGACGTCGTGGGGTGCGGAGTCGCTGCCGAGGAAGAATTTACCAGTGCCTGCGAGCGCGGCTTTGATCAGAGCCTCGCGGTCAGCTGGCCATTTGGCAACTGGTTTGCTGGGTGGCGAATTAGCTTCCTGCAGGAGGCGAAGTCCCGAGGAGGGGGGGAGAGGAATGCGAGAGGACTTGCCAATAGCAGAATGGGTCGTCGGCCCAGTCATCGATGGTGAGGAAGAGGTGGTGTGCGGTGATTGTGCCTACCACGTTGGGGCCGCAGTCGTTGACGGCTTCGACGGCTTCCTTGGTCGTGCAGTGTTCGAGGACGATTTTGAGCTGGGTGAAATTGACCTGTCAATGACGATGCTCTCTTGGAAATCTGCCCCGGACGCGAGCGGGGCTGGCTAGGATTTTCAGCATCTCACATTTGGGAACTTCTCGTGGAGTCCTTTCAGCGTTGGCAGGAATGTGGACTCGGCGTTGAGGATCTACATAGATAGAGAGGTTCATGCATTAGCAACCGAGAAAAGCCTCAAGGCCTCCCAGAGGAAAGCGAAGATGATCATGGCTCTGAATACAAAAAGGTCCCCCTTGGCCTGGTGACTTACCGTAATATTCTTCTCGTGATCGGACGGACACTCCCCGTGCAGGTTCAGCACCATTCCACATTGCTCCATGGCCCGAAAGACCGGATAGAATGGCTCGTACGACGAAACTCCCGAGCTGGAGTTGGTCGTGACGCCGGCAGGGTAGACCTTGATGCCGACGATCCCTTGGGCCTTGGCCCCCTTGACCACGGCCGGCGTGATGCTCTCGTGGAGGTACAAGGTCATGAGATAGTTGACCTCCGCCTCCGGGTTGAGCTTTTGCAGGCGGTCCTTGTAGGCCATAGCGGCCGACGCCGAAGTGAGGGGCGGGACGAGGTTGGGCATCACGTACACAGTGTTGACGCCGCCGGTCCTGATGAGAGGGACGATGGTTTCCTGTCAGGGGGGATTTTGGGTCAGCATTGCATTGCATTGCTTGAGGGAGCGGAGTACCTGCCATCATGGCACCATCTCGCAGGTGTACGTGGAAGTCTGCAGCTGCTGGGAGCTCGAGGCCATCAAACTTGGCCAGAGGAGAAGTCAATGTCATGATGTTGGTTGTTGGTTGTTGGTTGTTGGTCAGAGGTGATTTTGAAATCTTATGTTGGAGTTGGCAATACAGCTACGATGCAGAAATGGCGTACTAATTTGGTTTGCAGATAATCTGTGGGCATAGCAAGATGGGGGTAGAAGAGGTGGTGATTGAGAAAGAAGAGGGAAGCTCAGCCAAATAAATCGGCATAAAACTAAGACTGGAACTAAAAAAAAAAAAAAAAAAAAAAAAAAAAACACACCTTGTGTGATTCGTCACTAGACATCTCGCGTAGGTAGAAGGGCCCCAAACGTTGTGCCAGCTACCGTACCTTACACCTACCTACTACCTAGGCCCAACGAAGATTGAAAGTTAGACGTAGTTAGTAACTAAACTCGGAGTCTTCATCTTCATACAAACAGACATAATTCTCTCATTAGTCTCTAGAGTGTACTATCATCCTCACCAAGATAGAGCAGATATGCTCCTCTCCGGATGCAGATGGCGCCCTATTCGCTTCGACCCAAATCGCTTTCCTTCCAAGGCATCGTGAATCGTAGTAAAAATCGCTATGCTCCCAAGACTGCCTCGATAATATGCAACGGTATCACAAGGCTCGGGACATCCCCCCCCCCTTCCCGTAGGGTATCATCTCTCCACAACAGACCTGAGCGTGGGTCTACCATGCCAATACGGATCGGTCTTGACACCATCCTTTTCCACCGGTTACAGAGCGGCTTCCGCTCTGGGCGGGAACCACCGGGCATCATTCGGATTCATTTCCATCTACGATGCCTCTGGACCTATCCCAATAATCCCACATGCTGGAATGTTCAGGCAGGCCGGCTACGCTTCCCGCCACCACCACCCGCACCTCCAAAACTGTCCCTGTCCCGTCCTTGACCCAAGTTTCCGATGTCGAAAAACTCGCCGAAGTTGATCTTTCGCTTTTGCCCAGCGGCCCTTCCTATTGTTGTCGTCGGTCTGCTTCCCGGTCGAGCGTTGTGTCTAGTACGTAAGGGCCGATTTGCACCGGCGTCGGGGGTACGAGTGTTATCCGACAAATCGAGGTCTGACAGAATAATGTCTGTATCTTGTTGGTACTGAGGAGAAGAGCGGAAAGTGAATGTAGCTTGTGGAGGCACGAAGCTGGCGGCTGGAGCCGGTTCCACGTTGATCGGTACGGAAGCAGGTACGGAAGCGGGTAGAGGAACCGATTCTGTTCGTACCGGAGAGACCGTTCGTGTAGGGTTTGACGCAGGGACTCGAGTTGTTGGGCTAGGATCCGCCCTTTGTATGACTGGCGATGAGCTTCGATCAGTTGCTTTATGATTATCCGAGACCTCGTCGTCACTTTCAACCGTCGGGGTTCTCCCATCCAGTCTCTCCGTAGCCCATCTCCGGATCCGCCACCCCTCCCCATCGCTCAGACCGATATTCTCCTTGTCCAAATACGTCAGGAGCTCGTCCAGAGCATCTTGGTAGCCTTCCGATCGTGCTCTCCCCTGGTCCGCGGCAGCACTCTTGTATAGATTAGTGACGGACAAAGCGGCGGCTTTGAAGGCGGCGAGCAGTCGGGCGGGATCCTCGTGCTTGGCCGAATGTCCAGGACCGGGAAGAGACGAGTTCAGGCTTCGCATAGAGTCCATCTTGGGTTGTTCAGCAGCGTCGTGGTAGAGGTGCTGGGCGGGTTGTTTGGGGTGTTGTGTTGTAAGCAAAGGAGGACGGTCGTTGCCGATGGGCTGCGGCGGCAAAGATCCCGAGGCCGCTGCAGATCAGAGGAACAGGAGGAGCCGAGCTGAGCTGAGCGTACAGGCTGGCTGAGAAGTTCAAACAAGCCGAGATCGAAGAAGATAGTATTGTTAGAGAGAGGAGAGTGGGAAGAGGAGGGAGGAGAGAGGAGAGAGGAGAGAGGATAGAGAGGAGAGGTATGAGTAGCAGTAAGGAAGGAAGAAGGAGATTGTTGAAGTTGAGTCAACTCGGTGAATCGGTGAGGTGTTTGAACAGGTGGAAATCTCTGGAATGCCTCTCCGCTCCGTGACTCCCTCCGTACGGAGACCAAGTACGGAGTAGTGGGGAAGAGTGGAGTGGAGTGTGCCTTCATCCATTTACATCGATGGAAATACATAATTCCGCACTTTTTCGCTGTTCTGGGGCTTGGCTTGGCTTGGCTTGGCTTGGGCAAGGTGAGTTGTGACTCTCCGCGCCCCACCATCCCGCCCCGCCCCGCCCCGCTCCGCCGCCGGGGAGCTTTTCCGCGCCGACGCCAAATCGCCAAATTGTGTGAAAGCTTCCTCTCCCTCTCTTCCCCCTGTCGAACGCGTTAAAACGAAGTCACCTCCCTCTGCGAGATACTTCAACTCCATCCATCTACAACACGAATTTTCTGGGCACAATCGAAATTGACGCGGTCAGGAAGCCCCCATCGCGACTTTCAAAGGCGCATATCACATTCAAGTCTGCTGGTTTGAAGTACCAAGTTCACACACAACCATGGCTCCACGCTCTTCGCGCGCGAGTGCTGCTGGGGCTGATCCAGACACCTCGATGGCCGACGCTTCTGAAATCAGAGAACCGTCCGTCGACCCAATGGTACGTTCTCGAAATTCAAAGGAGAGGTCGGGGCGCATTGTTCAAATACTAAGATCTGTCTAGGAGGTTGATGAGACCCCCGACTACACAGAAGACTCTGACACGAATCCCAATACCACTGCCAGCAGTGTTGTAGCAGAGGCGGATGGTCGAAAGCGCAGATCCGAAGCAACACAGCTACGACGAAGTGTCTTTGGAAAGAAGCACGACGTCTTGGGCGAGAGCAAGGTACAATTCTAATGCTTCCTTCTTCTGGACAGGCTGTGCGGCCATTCTGCTCTTGAGACGATTTTAATTGGTGGTCCCTGGACTGCTTTCTAGAACTTCCTCCTCCTGGGGCTCTGCTAACTCTGGTGCAGGAAGATGATTCTATCAGACGTTTCCGATACCTCCTTGGTCTTACAGATCTCTTCAGACACTTCATCGAGACAAACCCGAACCCTCGCATTAAAGAGATCATGGTGGAAATTGACAGACAGAATGCCCAGACTGAGAAGGCCGCGAAGAAGGGCACCAACCGAAAGGGCGGCGCAGCTAACGACAAGCGTAGAAGAACGGAGGCCGAGGAGGACGCAGAGCTGCTGAAGGACGAGAAAGTTGGAGGATCTGCCGAGACAGTGTTCCGGGAGTCACCAGGCTTCATCCAGGGCGGCGAAATGCGCGATTACCAAGTTGCAGGACTGAACTGGCTTATCTCTCTTCACGAAAATGGTATCTCTGGGATCCTCGCCGACGAGATGGGTCTTGGCAAAACGCTGCAGACAATTTCTTTTCTTGGGTACCTAAGACATATCATGGATATCACTGGCCCACATTTGGTGGTGGTCCCCAAATCAACACTTGACAACTGGAAGAGAGAGTTTGCCAAATGGACCCCAGAGGTCAACGTTCTGGTACTCCAAGGAGCCAAGGACGAACGTCACACGCTCATCAACGACCGTCTTATTGATGAGAAGTTCGACGTCTGCATCACAAGTTACGAAATGATTCTCCGCGAAAAGTCTCACCTAAAGAAGTTTGCTTGGGAATATATTATCATCGATGAGGCGCACCGCATCAAGAATGAGGAATCCTCCTTGGCCCAGGTCATTCGTCTCTTCAACTCCCGAAACAGACTTCTGATTACCGGTACACCGCTCCAAAATAACCTGCACGAGTTGTGGGCTCTACTCAACTTCCTCCTCCCTGATGTTTTTGGTGAAGCCGAGGCCTTTGATCAGTGGTTTTCGGGACAGGGAGCCGACCAAGATACTGTCGTCCAACAACTTCATCGTGTCCTTCGGCCTTTCTTACTCCGTCGTGTCAAGAGCGATGTCGAGAAGAGTTTGCTGCCAAAAAAGGAGATCAACCTGTATATTGGCATGTCTGACATGCAAGTCAAGTGGTACAAGAAGATTCTCGAGAAGGATATCGACGCAGTCAATGGAGCTGGTGGCAAACGCGAATCCAAGACGCGCCTGCTCAATATTGTCATGCAACTCCGAAAGTGCTGCAACCACCCTTACCTGTTCGAAGGCGCTGAGCCCGGACCCCCCTACACGACCGAAGAGCATATCATCACTAATGCCGGGAAAATGGTCATGCTTGACAGACTGCTCGTTCGCCTGAAGAAACAAGGTAGCAGAGTCTTGATTTTCTCTCAGATGAGCCGACTGCTCGATATCTTGGAAGATTACTGTGTTTTCAGAGAGTTCAAGTACTGTCGTATTGATGGTGGTACTGCCCACGAGGACCGCATCGCAGCCATTGACGATTACAACAAGCCCGGCTCTGAGAAATTCGTGTTCCTCTTGACGACTAGAGCTGGTGGTCTGGGTATCAACTTGACTAGTGCCGATATCGTGGTTCTTTTCGACAGCGACTGGAATCCTCAAGCAGATCTCCAGGCCATGGACCGAGCCCATCGAATCGGTCAGACCAAGCAGGTCGTCGTTTACAGATTCGTCACCGAGAATGCCATTGAGGAGAAAGTCTTGGAGCGCGCTGCCCAAAAGCTCCGTCTTGACCAACTCGTCATCCAACAAGGTCGCGCTCAGACTGCCGCAAAGGCTGCTGCCAACAAGGATGAATTGCTGAATATGATTCAACATGGTGCCGAGAAAGTTTTCCAGTCGAACGGCCCAACTGGTAATCTTGCCGACAAGGGAACCGAACTGAACGACGACGATATCGAGGAGATCTTGAAGCATGGTGAGAAGCGCACAGCAGAGCTCAACGCTCGATACGAGCAACTCGGCATCGACGACTTGCAAAAGTTCACGTCCGAGTCAGCATACGAGTGGAACGGGCAAGACTTCACCAGCAAGAAGAAGGAAATCGGCATGAACTGGATCAATCCTTCGAAGCGTGAACGAAAGGAGCAGTCCTACTCGATGGATAAGTATTACAAGAATGCTCTGCACACTGGCGGTCGAACTGCGGATCCGAAGCCAAAGGCCCCCCGCGCGCCAAAGCAAGTGACTGCTCACGACTATCAGTTCTTCCCTGGCGCGCTTCGAGATCTGTACGACCGCGAGAATGCCTACCACAAGAAGGCGAATGATTACAAGGTCCCCCTCCCCGAAGGCCCGGAGGATGAGCTTTCCGACCGCGAAGCTGAGCGTGCTCTGGACCAAGCAGAAGTTGACAATGCTACGCCACTCACTGAGGAAGAGAAAGCGGAGAGAGATAAGTTGTCGAAGCAGGGATTTGCGGACTGGAACCGCAGAGACTTTCTGCAATTCGTCAATGGCTCTGCTAAATACGGTCGGAAGGACTATGAAGCCATCGCCAGTGAGGTTGATAACAAGACGGCCGAAGATATCAAGGCATATGCCAAGGTCTTCTGGCAGCGATATACCGAGATTCACGATTACAGCAAATACATCAGCATGATCGAGGCCGGCGAGGAGAAAACCCGCAAATTAGAGCATCAACGCAAGATGTTGCGCAAAAAGATGCAACAATACCGGGTCCCTCTCCAACAACTCAAGATCAACTACTCCGTCTCGACTACAAACAAGAAGGTCTATACCGAAGAGGAGGATCGATTCTTGTTGGTGTTGATAGACAAGTACGGCGTTGAGAGCGACGGGCTTTATGAGCGCATCCGTGACGACATTCGTGAGAGCCCTCTCTTCAGATTTGACTGGTTCTTCCTCAGCAGAACCCCCGTCGAGATTAGCAGACGATGTACCACTCTCCTGACAACTGTTGCTCGCGAATTCGAGGATCCACCAGCAACCAAGAACGGTACCAATGGGAAAGGCAAGCGAGATCTGGAGGATGACGAGAACGACGAAGACAGCATCCTGGGTATGGAGCCTGTGAAGAAGAAGTCCAAGAACGGCGCCAAGGTTAATTGAACTACCTACTCCCTCTGAACAATATGCAGTACTGACTCTCTTCTAGAACAAGGCCATCGACAACATCAAGTCCAAGGCAACTTCGGCAGCTCCCTCGTCATCTAGAGCATCTAGTGTATCGACGACGGCCGTCACCCCACCCGCCGCGAAGGGCAAGGGCGGTAAAGGCAAGAAGAAGTGATCCGGCATGTAGTATCAAATGGATAGATGGTGTTGGCAGGCTCAGGAAATGGGTTGATTACGGAACGGAACCCTGAACGCTCTCTTTCGCACTATTTATGGGTCAAAATTGGGAGGGATTATGGGGGGCGTAGTCATGAAGGCGCGATCGTTGATTTGGCGTATGGAGGGAGATTCTGCTGTGGGTGTTGTCGTTGTTTTGCGGCGCAAGAATGGTGGCAGGCTTCATGGATACACTTGATTGATACAGATACACTTGATTGTGCGCGGAAGACAAAATAACATGGATGATTCATTAGATTCTTTAATTATGGTACCGGTATGTGTTGGTGATGTGCTCTGACTCGTCGTGCCTGAGGCCTAAACAGTGGATCCCATAGACTACGTAGTAGTACCGGTATAATATAGTAAGCGAGTCCACGTTGAGGTAATTAGTTCCTTGCTAGTCACTACTCCTGCACCTTCCTAAAACCTCCTCCCTTTCCCTTTCCGCGGGTATCCGACTCGACTCGACTGGACTCGATTCGATTCGACTCGTCTCGTCTCGGCTCGTATCCCAGACGGACTCAAATGCACACCACACCAGGCCTCCGTCTCCTCTCCAACGCATCCTTCAAAGCCACTCCCCGACGACGATTCTCCTCTCCGCCCTTATCACTACTACTGCTACTACCACCACTACCACCACCAGCACTACTAGCAGCACAACAGCAGCAGCAGCAGCTGGGCGCCAAGCGATCGTTCGCTATGACGAGCTCGTTGCCGTCTCTGTCTTCCCGAGACCCGCGACGGTTTGCGCCGATGAGCCTTGGTGCGGGTGCGGGTGCGGGTGCGGGTGCTGGTGCTGGTGTGGGGGAAGGAGGAGGCCTGCCGAGGTTGAGGGGGGTGATTTTCGATGTTGATGGGACGATTTGGTAGGTTTTGTTTGTTTGTTTATTTATTGTTGAAGTTTTTGTTGTTTTTTGTTTGTTTGTTGGATTTTTGGGTGTTCGTTTTTTTTTTGTCTTTCTTTCTTTCTGCTTGTTGGTTGTTGGTTTAGGGGGAGAGAGAGGAGGAGGGTTGGTTGATGTGTTGGAGATTGAGAGATGTTTTGGGGGGGTTTATTTTTTATTTTTTTATTATTATTATTATTATTATTGGAAAGGGGAGGGGGGTGGTTGATTGGAATGGGTTATGAACAGAGAGAGAGGTATTGATACTCTGGTTGGTATGGATGGATGGAAGTGAGGGCAATTGCTGCTTTCATGAAAGGTCGCAAGTGCCCATTTCTAGTGATGAAGTGGCTCCTCGTGCTGTTTGTTGCTCACTCTTACATGCCTTGGAATTTTTTTTTTTTTTTTTTTTTTTTTTTGGCAAAAATAACATGATGGCGATCTATTGTATGCTTGCTTGGTCATTTGCAACTGTGGGAGAAAAACGTTCATTTATCGTGGCTGCACTTTAAGAGGACGCTGTTTTTCCATTTATTGCCTGCTCGCAAGCGTGCATATCCACCGCGGCATCGATAAATTCCTTCTTCCGTCCATTCCGTAAACGCTCGCTCACCCAATTCCCGTCTCTTATCTCTCTGTCATCTCATCTCAAACGACACACATCCTTTTCTCAACCACGGATCTGACCCACCCCAGCCTCCCCCAAAACTGGATGTTCAGCCAGATGCGCACAGCCCTCGGCATCGACAAGGGCACCGACATCCTCGACCACATCCACTCCCTCCCCACGCCCCAAGAACAAGAAGCCGCGCACGAGAAGATCCGAGCCATCGAGCGCTCCGCCATGTCCTCGCAGGAGCCCCAGCCAGGCCTCGGCGCCCTGGTCGACTACCTGGACGCCCGCGCCATCCCCAAGGGCATCTGCACCCGCAACTTCGACGCCCCCGTCACCCACTTCCTCGACCGCTTCCTGCCCGGGAAGGAGTTCGCGCCGATCGTCACGAGGGACTTCAGGCCGCCGAAGCCGAGGCCCGAGGGTATCTGGCATATTGTTCAGAGTTGGGGCTTCGTGGGCGAGGATGGCGGGCCGGATGCGCGGCAGGTGATTATGGTTGGGTGAGTGGTGATTATTTTCCTCTTTTATGGATTGTATTGTTGTTGTTGTTGTTGTTGTTCGTCCAAGGCCTCGAAAACTTTTCGAGGGGTGTGATATTGCGCGGACGGCGAGGCGGAAGTCAGTTAATTCGCTAACTAACAATGGGTGGGATAAGGGACTCGATAGATGACATGACGGCCGGCTATACAGCTGGCGCCGCGACCGTCTTGCTCGTCAACGAGGTAAACGCGCATCTTGCTGATCACGAGCATACGGATTTAATCGTGTCGCGATTAGACGAGCTGATTGACATCCTAGAGAATGGCTTCGTGGGGAGGATTGGGAGGGGGGAGGATAGTAACACGGGGGCTCGAGCAGAGGGCGTTCTGAGGAATAAGAAGGCCGAAACTGTCATAAGCGAGCAGACGGACTAGAGAACACTTCACAAGCACTCGATTCTAAATACACCAGTACTGCATGGGAGTACCCTGGTCTTCCCTCATCCTAGCGCGCAACTCGGGTCCATCACGGACCTAGAAATGACATGAATTTAAAGAGCAAAAGAAAAGTCCGACAATTAGCGACAACGCCGGAAGATGCTGGAAATTGCTTGCCGATGAGAAAGGTAGAAAAAAAGATGCGAAAGGCTGGCATTAGTAGTCGTACGAATTGGCGGACCCGTTCGCCGGATGTCCAGATCCGTATAAGCCGTTTCCAAATGTAGCTTGGCGTCTGCTCTCCTTCTTAACATCAGAGTCGCCATTCTCTTTTCTTGGGACGGGTGGGGGCGGCAGCGGACCAGCAGGAGGAGCAGGCCTCATGGGCAGTGCTGACGAGAACGAGACGGCGTTTGCGCTCGAAGGACCGTTGGTGGGGTGGTCAGGGGCGCTAAGAGTGGTGAGTCTGGGGACGGAGTTGGTGGTTGCTACGCGTGGGGGGAGACCCGGGTGGAAGGAGGCGCCTGTGTTGCGACCTAGACTCCCGTGGCCGTTCCTGATGGGTGAGCGATCACTGTAATGAGGAGATGCGATTGCTGAACGCACATCACCACCACCGATCGGGATATCGCCAGAGGTAGGAGTTGGTAGGCCGGTAGGAGAGTCTGCTGAGCGGAGCAGTTGTTGTGTGGACGGAGATAACTGAGGGGCGAGATGAGATTTGCGGTTGTCTTTCTCAATAAGACTGACTGCCCATTCTTTCAAGTCGACTGGTGTTCGCTTGGCTGCTTGTACGAAAGGTTCTCGCTCCTAGAGCCTGTAAGTAAACAAACCAAAAACAGAAGTTGAGAAATCTTACGAATAGTTCTTGTGGTGTGGGACGCTCCTCCGGCACCTTTGACATGCACTTCTGAATCATGTCCTCGAGAATTTGTGGGAAAGCCTCGCTCTTGGGAAGCTTTGGTGCTGGCTCATACACAATCTGTTGCAACAGGTCCAAGATACCAGCAGGAGCTCCGTCCCCGTCAGACAACTGCTCGCTAGCATCGAATGGGAATTTGCCAATTGCCAACTCCATTATGGATAGACCAAAGCTCCAGACGTCTGATTTCACCGTGTATTTCTGGCCCTGGATTCTCTCCGGGGCCATGTATGTAGATGTTCCAACAAAGGTATCAGCCACCGAGTTGACCAGCTCTCCGGAGACACCGAAATCGCAGAGCTTGATCTGACCCTTCGAGTTCACCAGAATATTTGAAGGCTTAATGTCGCGATGCATAATGTGGTGCTTGATGTAAAGGTAGGTGAGTCCTCCCAGGGTCGCCTCAGCGATCTTTCCCAGGACATCTACCCGTACTGGACCAAACAGCCTCGAGATCCTGTCGAGTGATCTAGCATATTTGAGTTAGCATGCGCTTAGGGCTTTGGCACGACTTTCTCATTTCATACCCAACATCCATGTATTCCATGCACATAATAACGTCGTTGGTGTCGCTCAGGAAAGCACCATAGAAGTTGACAATGAATTCGGAGTTGGTATCGTGCATAATCTGGAGTTCCCTCACGATTCGGCGGCGCATCTCCTTCTTAGCTTCGACATGGATAACCTGGTGGAGAAGAAACCGATCAGCATGCACTCACTCAACTCAAGGTGCCACCACGGATCCTGCCAGCCTCGCCTTACCTTCCTCGCCATGACTGTCCCCGTCGCCATATGCCTGACTTTACTGACGGTGCCTCCATTGCCGTGGCCCAGGTCTTTCAACACCTCTAAATCTTCCCTCTTCAAGTCCAGCTTGTATTCAATCCCAATCTCCAGCTGTGCAGACTGCCGAGCATTCTCGTTGTTATTGCCGCCGGGATTCTGGGATCCGCTCTCAGACGGTGCTGCTGGCCGCGGGGCAGGAGCAGCCAGAGCCAGACCTTTGACGTTCTTCCTCTTGAGAGTCCGCACCGAACCTATGGCGTCTGACATGTCGGCAGGCTCTGGTAGATTGTGAGGAGTTTGAAAAACAGGGGGGGATCGAACGGGGAGTTTGAATGATGGTGTTGGTGTTGTTGTTGGTGTTGATAATGGTGTTGGAAGTTGAATTGGTATAGAGGGGCGGTTCGTCTGGCGGCAGTTTAAACGCCCGTAGGAGGAAGACAAGGCGAGGCGGGCTGTGAGGCCAGGAGGCAAATGGGTGACGGATGGAGCTCTATGTGAATGAGAACAGAACAGGTAGCGAAAAGTGATATAGGCGTAGTAGTCCCAGGCCAGAAAGTATTAGGATTGGTTGGGTGGGTATCTAGGAGGTCTTTGGGAGGGTTGCAGAAGAGGTTGCAGATGCCGTTGCAGTTGCAGAGTTGCCCAGTTGCAGTTACATTCGTCGCACAGTTGAAGGGTACCCTAGAGCTCGTGTTCTGTTTCAATGCGATTCGGACAGTGTTCGGTGATACCAGACCGTCTAGTTCTGTAAGAGGAAGAACCCAAGGTAGGACTGTGCGGGGGGGGCTGAAGAGATAGGGAGGGAGAGGGCGGAGAGAGAGGGAGAGGGAGAGGGAGAGAGAGAGGGAGACAGAGCAAAGTTAGGTCGATGCAAAGGCCAATGAACAGTTGAAGGTGAAGAGATTCGAAGTATATGTACGATATGGACATGTGGACATATGGACATATAAGATATGGACATATATACAGACCAACATCGAGACATAGAGACATCCACCATCCATCAATACGGTACCGGTACGTGAATACATATACGATTCATGGAAGTACAAGAATCAATGAAAGGGGCAAGCTTTACATAATAGCTTCAAGTAACAAGTCAAATACTTCTATTATTGATTGGATTAACGGGAAAGGGACTATTGAAGACTAGGTAGCGGTACCAGTACTCGATGTCCATGTCCATGCCCAAGCTTGGCTGGCTGAGTCGGGGCCAGCAGCAGATTAATTGACACAGCTGTCGGGAAGTCTATAACATTCGAGAAGAAGATAAGGGAATAAGGGAATAAGGGTATCCTTGATGTCTTTCTTTCAACGTCTTTCTTTCAACTCGATTGTGGTCTGCCTCGCCAGACGTTGGCTAGGTCGAGACGAGAGAGAGAGAGGTGTCACGTGACGCTTGACAGGTGTACCGGTATGTGTGTGTCTGTAAGGTTCACGTGATCTGTTATACGGAACATCGACGCTTTACCACATCACCTGATTTCCCTCGTAAGGTAAGATAAAGATATACTACGCCAGATAAATTGGTAGTTGGGCTTAAAAAAAAAAAAAAAAAAAAAAAACCTAGTTTCTGCGGATGCTATACCTACATACAGCATACAACTACTCCGTACTTCACACCTCTCTCAGAGGTGATGGATGCTGACTCAGCTACGCAGGGGCCAGGGCCAAGGTACTCTGGAGCTCAAGATCGCGGTCGACCCAGACGCGGCTGAAAGAATTTCTTAAATTCAACCCCCAACGACCTTCTCGACTTCACACACCAGCTCACCCCTCGGGGCTAGCCAGCCACTTATTCACCTCGCCTTGTCGTACCCGACTCAACTCCCAGTCCCCCTCCACCCTCTACCTTCTGCGACTGTTCAATTCTTTTCTCCTCCCTGGCCCGTTGGACCGCAACAATGAGCATGCGAGACCTGATTTCGGGGGAGGCCGAGATTGATGATGAGGAGAACGACGATTCTTTCGATGAGGAGACGGGCGAAGTCAGACCCAGAAAACCAGGCAACCCCGCTCTGGATGACTCGAGCGAGGAAGAAGACGACGACGACGAGGAGGCACAGCGTGCGGTATGTTGACACATCGTTATGTTTGTGGCCGAGCCAACCTGCTAATGGATCTAGGTCCGCGAGGGCTTCATCATAGAGGACGATGACGACGAGGAAGACGCAGCACGAGAGCGACGGCGGCGCAAGAAGCGGAATCGCGCAGAGCGGGAGCAGGAGGAGGCAGCCTTAGATGACGAAGATCTGGATCTCATTGGGGAAGCAAACCCTGAATGGGAACGCAAGGCCGCTACACAGGTATGCTATCGCAGAACTCCTACTCGTGGCTTATCTAACACTCCCCAGCCAAAATTCAAGCGCCTCAAGCGTGGACACCGAGACGACAACGACCTGAATCGAGAGCGCGGCTTGGATGAGATATTCTCCGACGACGACGATCTTGACATAGGCGCTGACCAGGACCGAGGGTTTGGCCGGGGAAGTAGAGTTGATGAATTTGATGGCTTCATTGAAGAGGATGAGCTCGAGGACGAGGATGAACGGCGGAGAATTCAGGAGCAGAGAGAAGTGGCACGTCCAAGAGATCGAGCATATGTTGCTGGCACGGAAGCTTCCGGGCTCGACAAGGATGCTCTGGATGACATGGAGGCCATCTTCGGCAATGGGGAGGATTACGATTGGGCTCTAGCTCTGGAGGACGAGGCCGAAGCAAGAGAAGCCGGGGATCACAACCTTGAGCTGAAGGACGTCTTTGAGCCATCTCAGCTGGCAGAAAAGCTTCTCACCGACGAGGACAATCAAATTCGGTGGGCAGACGAGCCGGAGCGGTTTCAACTGGACCGATTACCATACAAAAGTTTGCAGATCACCGATGAACAATTCAAGGAGGAAGCCCGCTGGATAACCGACCTCATCTGGCCAAAGAAGCAGTTGCATAGCGATCTCCGGCTCCCATTCACCAGAGCCATTGGCAAGGTCTTGGAATTTTTCGTAGTTGATGAAGTCGAAGTCCCCTATGTTTTCCAACATCGCAAAGATTATTTGATTCATGCCAAGAAGACTCGAATTCGGGATAAGAACGGCCAGGACGACTACGTTGTCAGCGCCGAAAAGCTTCTCAACCAAGACGACCTGTGGCGTGTTCTCGAACTGGACCTCAAGTTCCGAGCTCTCATCGAAAAACGCAATGTCCTCGAGAAGACATACGACAATCTAAAGCTCGCTGCCGGCGTGGACGACCCAATGGTAGAGGCAATGTTGCCCATGGCCGTGACAATGGAAGAATTGCAGGATATCCAGGATTTTATATACTTCCAGTATTCTTCCGAGATCAAGGATTTGGCTGCTACCAACGGCGAGGTCAAGGAAAAGCGTCGTCCGGGCGGCAAATCATCCATGTATGATCGCATCCGGAAGGGCAAGGCTTATAACCTTGTCAGGGCATATGGAATCACCCCTGACCTAGTCGCTCAGAACGCCTTGAAAGAGGGAAGAAAGCAATACGCTGAAGACTCTTCTCTCACTCCCATCGACCTCGCAGACTCCCTGGTCCATGAGAGCGAGTTTGGAACTGGCGATGAGATACTCCAGGCTGCCCGTCAAATGTTCGCTGAGGAGCTATTCATGAATCCTCGCATGCGAAAGCACTTCCGGATGAGCTACTACATGATGGGCGTGGTCGATTGCCGAAGAACGGATAAGGGTCTGAGGAAGATTGACGAGCAACACCCATACTACGAGCTCAAGTACCTGAAGAACCAGACCTTCAGCGACATCGCGAACAAGCCTGAGATTTTTCTAAAGATGCTCAAGGCCGAAGAGGAAGGCCTCATTGAAGTCAAAGTGTCGCTACAGAACGAGCAAGAGTTCCGGAAGCAGCTCTTCTCCGAATTTGCGTCAGACAATTTCAGCGAGCTTGCAGATGCATGGAACGATGAGCGTCAGAAGGTTTTGGACTTGGCATTTACCAAGCTGGAGAAAGTCATCACGAAAGGTGTGAAGGAGAGCATGAGAACCGAGTGTCAAGACTCCGTTCTCAAGATTTGTCGGGAGGACTACTCGAAAAAGCTGGACCAAGCTCCTTACAAACCAATGGGTATGATGCTCGGCACGATTCCCCGAGTCCTGGCATTGTCGAATGGGGACATGGATCCCGCTCGGGATTCCGTTTGCTGGGCTTGGGTAGAGGAAGATGGCCGAGTTCTGGAACACGGCAAGTTTGATAATCTCACCCGCAACGAGACTTCCCGAGAACAGTTTGTCGAACTGATCCAGAGAAGGAAGCCGGATGTTCTAGGCGTCAGTGGATTCTCGGTGGACACACACAAGCTCATCGCTAGTCTCCGGGACTTGGTCGAAGAGAGAGGCTTGAGGGGTGCTGAGTTCGAGGATACTGAGACTGGCGATGAAAGAAGCGAACCCCTCGAGATTATCGTTGTAAACGACGAAGTGGCTCGACTGTATAAGGACAGCGCACGCGCTGCTATCGACCACCCAACATTCCCCGCTCTCACCAAGTACTGCGTTGCTTTGGCCAAATATCTGCAGAATCCGATGAAGGAATACGCCGCATTGGGCAGAGACATTGTCTCATTGTCTTTCCATCCCTGCCAACAGCTCCTTCCCGAGGAAAAGCTCCGAAAACAGCTTGAGACGGCTATGGTCGACATGGTCAATCTCTGTGGTGTCGACATCAACGAAGCTATTGCAGATTCTTACACGGCTGCACTACTTCCGTATGTCTGCGGTCTCGGTCCGAGGAAAGCGACCGCCGTATTGAAGACTATCAATGCCAATGGTGGCGTTGTGAACACTCGAGACGAGTTGGTCGGTGATCCCGACAGTGGCAAGCTTCCCGTTGTTGGGCCGAGGGTCTGGAACAACTGTGCCAGTTTCTTATCGATCGAGTACGACAGCTCGAATCAAGCGTCCGACTACCTTGACAATACTCGGGTCCATCCCGAAGATTACGAGCTTGGTCGTAAGATGGCTGCCGATGCCTTAGAATTAGACGAAGAAGATGTAAAGGCCGAAGTCGATGAAGGCGGTCCTGGAGCCATTGTTCGCAAACTTATCAAGGGGGATGATCAAGAAAAAGTCAACGATCTCATTTTAGAAGAGTACGCCGAGCAACTGGAGCGGAATTTCAATCAGCGAAAGCGAGCTACGCTCGAGACTATTCGTGCGGAGCTTCAGCAACCCTACGAAGAGTTGAGGAGAAATTTCTCTATCCTGACCGACAACGAAATCTTCACTATGCTCACTGGTGAAACTTCAGAGTCACTGTGCGAGGGAATGATTGTATCAGTCAACATTCGTGTGGCCAAGGAAGACTTTATCATTGCCAAGCTAGACTCCGGTATCGAAGGTCGAGTCGAACAGCAAGAAGGCTCTGATACCGGGGACACTTTTCTCAACCGCATATTTTCCGTTGGCCAAACTACTCAGGCCAAACTTCTGGAGTTGGACCGACACAACTTCTCGGCACGACTCTCTCTGCGCCAGCAGATGTTGCGGATCCCATTCCGAAAACGTATCGACCATGACCCTGGATCCTGGGATTCTTTCCAGGAGCAAAAAGACAAGGAGGAGCTACGAGAGAAGGACAGGGCTACCGGTCGAACTCAGCGAGTCGTGAACCACCCTCTGTTCCGACCATTCAACTCCACTCAAGCAGAAGAATACCTTGGTTCCCAGTCAGCTGGAGATGCCGTTGTGCGTCCCTCCTCGAAAGGAAATGACCACCTTGCCGTCACTTGGAAGGTGGCTGATGGTGTGTATCAACACATCGATGTCCTCGAATTGCAGAAAGAGAATGAATTCTCCCTGGGGCGTATTCTCCGAATCGGAAACGTCAATTACACTGATTTGGACGAGCTTATTGTAGATCACGTCAAAGCCATGTCCAAGAAGGTGGCTGAAATCATGGACCATGACAAGTTCCAAAGCGGGAGTCGAGCTGACACGGGTAAGACGAACCTCGAATCTTTTTATCTAGGCATTTTTACTAACACTGGGAACCATAGAAAAATGGTTGACCACCTACACCGAAGCCAACCCGAAACGATCCGTCTATGCATTCTGTTTGGACACTCGACATCCAGGGTACTTCCATCTTTGCTTCAAGGCTGGGCACCTGGGACGTCCCCAAGCATGGCCAGTCCGGGTGATACCCAAAGCATTCGAGCTCCAGAAATCCCAATACCCGGACATGAGAGCGCTATGCAATGGGTTCAAGATCAGACACCAGACCGAGGCGATCAAGAGGGCATAGGACATGATACTGTACACATCGCGGGACGGAAGGGGTTGGGTTGGGGTATGGGACGGGGGGAGTTTAGATAGGTGGCATTGAATCCTTCTCCAGTCTGTATTATATTAAAGCCCAGCCAGCCCAGCCCGACCCGGCCCAGCACGGCGGGACGGGATGTGATGGGAAAGGCACGCATTTAAAGGGGTGAAAAGCATTCGTCTTCATTTTGATAGGGATGGAGTTGATATTAACACGATGCAGATGGTGATGATTGAATGTGTCTCTTGAATCTTATTTCTTGTTTGCGATGGGTATTGTAGCCCGAAGAGGCGTGATATACTCGCCCAGCCGTCTCCCATGAAAGTCGATGAGAAATACAAAAACCTCCCCTTCCGCGTTGGCCCGTCCAAGGCTGGCCACTACCACTACCTGTCGCTCGACCTACCTAGGCAACCTTTGACTCCATCTGAAGGCATGCATGCTCAGACCTCGAATCTCGACACGGTCGCGTTGGATCAGAATGCGGAATAGCGACGCGATGCCAACTATGGAGGTGTCCCAATTGCGAACCGCGGAGGAAAGACGCTCTTTATCAGGTGACGGTGCACGGACCCTTCTTAGGACCAAGGCCAAATCGCCGAGGACATGGTCGTTTGAGGATACGGGAGAGCCCTATATGCCTATAATTAGATACATATAAATATATATCTTGTAAAACATGACCTACTGTCCTCTACAGTATAATAACTCTTGTCCGCCCTGCCACCTGCATACCGGTACCAGCCTCGCCGTGCACAGCTCAGCCCTTGCCTACTTCGTGCATTCATTAATAATCAGGCATTAGGCCGTCCGTACTGTCAAGTCGGCAGGTCGAAGCAAAGAAAATCAAGCTAAGTAAACAACATAACTCATACAGAAAATCATACTATCACCACCCTCACGACAACTACAAATCGGACACCTGCCTTCCTCCGCCATATTTTCTCTATTCTTATGGACAACGTCGAGCAACTTGAATCCTCGAGCAAATCCATAAGTCTCCGGTCATCCCGCCGGAAATCCAAGCACTCTGGCGGCCGTTGTTGCACGCCCTCTGTCTTTAAATAACAGCTTCACATCTACGCTGGGTACCATTCGCGCCTTTTCGTCGGATCTTCTGCGCAATGGCCGGGTTGGAGCAGCTGGAGATTCATAGCAAGGTATGCATAGCTTCTATGGTCGCCAGGTGGGATACAAAGAGGAAACTAATGATCCGGACAGTCGTACATCGTTCGCTGGGTTAAGGTGGATGAGGGGCATACTATTTCATGGAGCGTTCAGCCGCATAAGAAATCCATGTGAGGATCATCGCCATGCCATGTCTATCTGCACCTAATCCTGTAAGGGCTAACAGCGTTGCTCCAGAAACTTTGGCATATTCAAACACCCAGGCACAAGCAAGGATGGAATCCCAACGGCATCCCCAGCCCTCGAGGAAACATCTAGTTCACTTCTCCCTACGGACGCTGCTGCCGACTCCCGCAGACGCCCTTCCAATATGCGGAATGATGCCTCGACGGCCCAGGAACAGCTGAGAGCGAAGGGCTTCCTTCCGATCCAGTGGTACGGGAAATGCGAGGCGGACAAAGTGTCCATGGGGACCTATGCTGTGACTGCATATAACGGAGGAATGTATGGTCTTGTGTTTGACAATACCTTCTCGAAGCAGGTTTCCAAGACTGCGACGCTCGTCCTTCTGACTTACCCTACGAATGCGCCTCCGCATGCTACACATCATCAACAAGGAGCTCCGAGCTCTATGGCTACGACTGGTATCGGCAGCATTGGGAAGAGTTCTAGCCCTAAAGTCGGTGCTGTGACTTCTGAGTCTGTGGAAAGTCTACAGAGTCAAAGCAGAGGAAATTCACTTGCTGGACTGGACAGCGACAATGGATCACCAACATATCATGTAGGCGTTCTATCCAAGAGACGGCGGAAACGTGGACAAGGCTATGCTCGCAGGTTCTTCTCTCTGGACTTCGCATCTTGCACGTTATCATATTACTACAACCGAAATTGCTCTGCTCTTCGTGGAGCTATTCCTTTGAGCTTGGCTGCTATCGCTGCGGATGAAAGACGGAGAGAAATTAGTATCGATTCTGGAGCAGAGATTTGGCATCTGAAGGCTAGTACAGCCAAGGATTTCGAAGATTGGACGAGAGCTCTGGAAATGGCAAGCCATAGTGCCCGAACAGGAGTTGCTGAGCCCGAGCTGGTGTCCGCTCCCGACCACCTAAGAGCTCGAACGTCTGGCCTGCCTAATATTGTTTCAAATCAAGCTGATGATCGAGACTGGGATCAGATAGAGACGCTCGTGAGTAGGATCGTTGGTACTCGAGATGCTGTCAGGAGACTTTGCAAGGACACTGCGCCAGGCGCTGCCGCTGGGAAAAAGAACGCCTTGCAAGGATTGGGACTTTCCGCTCTGAGCCCAAATGCCGACGATGGATCTGATTATTTCGGATTGGCTGCAGTCCCTGAGAAGAGGCCGTTTTGGAAGCGGAAACCTAGCGCTCCTACAACGCCGCGAACGTGCCCCACGGGTCTTACTTCCCAACTTGCCGTACCTTCTCAGTCTCCCCTGACCACAGTCATTTCCAACGGGACACCTGAGCTAAAATCTAGGAATTCTCTGGCTAGAGAGGAGCCCAGTCTGCATGAAAATTGCACCGCGCTAATGAACGACCTCGATGCTGTTGTTAATGACTTCTCTACACTCTTGAGTAACAGTAAACGCCGCAGAATGCAAGCTCCGCCGTCGGCCTCGAGGAACAGTGTAGACTCTACATCCACGGCAGAGTTCTTCGATGCAGAGCCTGGCGATTTGGATCGTTCTCAGGTGGTCCTCATCGATCGGCGAAGTGATGAAGATGCCCAGCCATCAGAAGCAGATGACGATTTCATTACCGATGCGTCGTCTCTTTCTTCGGAGGAGGAAGAGAATTCGACCCACCTGAATGGCAAAGCGGCTCTGTTCCCAGTGAGACCCAAGATGCTGGATCCTCTACCTATCTCAACCACAGTCACACGGAGGAAGACTGTCCCTGTAGCGACAGTAATGCCACCCAGCTTAATCACGTTTCTTCGCAAGAACGTAGGTAAGGACTTGAGTACAATCAGCATGCCCGTCAGCGCCAACGAGCCTCTTTCGCTGCTCCAACGTGTTGCCGAACAGATGGAGTATGCGCCACTCCTCAACGCGGCCGTGTCCCAAAAGGCTTCAACTCAGCGCCTCTTACACGTCACTGCGTTTGCTGTCTCTCAGTTCAGCATGAATCGTGCTAAAGAGCGTGCTATCCGAAAGCCTTTCAACCCTATGCTGGGGGAGACTTTTGAGCTAGTTAGGTCGGAAAGTGAGGTCCCCGGTGGGCTAAGAATCCTGGTCGAGAAGGTCTCCCATCGCCCGGTGCGCATAGCCTGTCAAGCCGACTCTGCGAGCTGGTCATTTACGCAATCCCCTGCACCAACACAAAAGTTCTGGGGGAAAAGCGCAGAGCTTATCACAGAAGGCCGGGCGAGACTTGTGTTACACCTACCTGACGGCAGCGACGAGCTCTACAGCTGGAACACTGCTACTGCATTCCTGCGCAATGTGGTCGTCGGCGAGAAATATGTTGAGCCTGTTGGAAACATGACTGTGATGAACGAAACTGCCGGTAGCAAAGCGATTGTGGAGTTCAAGCAAAAGGGCATGTTTGGAGGTCGTAGTGAGGAAGTCCAGGTTGCTTCTTACAATGCGGATGGCTCATCAACGGGTCTTGGTATGGTAGGGAATTGGACATCGAATCTACAGGTTACGGAAGGTGGGAAGGCGAAAGGCCCTCGGATCTGGCAAGTGGGCGACTTGGTTGATAACGCTCCGAGCCGCTATGGTTTTACAGTTTTCGCTGCCAGCTTGAACGAGATTACGGGGTTGGAGAAGGGCAAATTGCCTCCCACGGACAGTCGGCTACGACCTGATCAGAGGGCAGCTGAAGAAGGCAATTTGGACCTGGCGGAGAAGTTGAAGGCGACCCTGGAGGAGAGCCAGCGATCTCGAAGAGCGGGGATGGAGGAGAGCGGTGTTGTGTATAAGCCCCGATGGTTTACAAAAGTTGAGGATGGGGATGGGGGCGAGGAAGTGTGGAGGTTGAAGGGTGGGAAAGAGGGTTATTGGGAAGAGAGGACCAAGGGGCAGTGGACTGGTGTTGAAGATATCCTTGCTGTGTGATTGTGTTTCGTTGAGTAGGACAGCTACTTGGAATGTACGAGTATGGCGTTGCACGGGTAGAGGTGGTGGTGGTGGCGGTGATCGGCCGGGCAAAACGCACATAAACGGGCTTGGGATAGACCATATTTTCTGTTGGATGATGTGAAAGAATTGAGATGTTTTCCATGTCCATCTCATCTTCGTGTGTTACTTTGTTATTCTCCCCCCGGGTACCACCACCTGTGGACAAAGTCATAAAATGAACGTACTGAGTTGGGTAACTCGCTCGCTCAGTGCTACGTGCGATCTGTATGTATAACCAATAAATACTATTTTCCCACCCTCTCCGTCCGTTGGAGTTTTGGCACGCACATCATGGTTGCGCTACAATATCATCTCGACGCCGGCGAACCCGGTCGGGGCGGCCAGCCAGCTAGCGTTGACTTTCGGTAGGCTTCATTCATGTGTGTATGTATGTATGTATGTATGTATGTATGTATGTATGTATGTATGTGTGCGTGTGTGCGTGTGTTACATACATGCGCCTGGATCGGTGGAGCCAGCATCGCCTCTCCGTGGCCGCGGCCGCGGCCGCGGCTTCTCCTCGACGCTGTTTGACGCCGAGATGAGATGCGTAGAGCCCGAGTTTGTTCGGTCTACCTCTTCTTGGCCGTTGACCGGTGGGGGTAGGCAAGGGAGGGAGACACAACGGCCGAATCACCCCGCGACACGGGGGATAGGTGGGGTGGCTGCTGCGGAACAACTCGCCTGGGAGGTAGATGCTCATTCGCCGTTGAGGGGCCCGGTCGGTGCCGGCCACTGTTGGCGCTGGTGGCGAGATGGCGGCAATCGGCCCTGTGTTAGGTACTCTTCGTAGGCGCTCCGCGCATCTGGGGAGCTGGAGCTGCGAGAGGGGAGGGAGCAGCTGGGAGATGCCCAGTCTGCTGCTCGAGCACTGGAGGTGTGTACCGGTACTATTCGTGGCATGCTGGAGGATGTGTTACGGCCGGGTGCGGCTGGTGCCAGTGGTGGGATTGGAACGCTTCAGCCGGGGGAAGAGTACTTATGATATCGATATAGATATCTATATCTATATCTATATCTATATCTATACCTATATCTATATCTATATCTATATCTATATCTCTCTCTGCACGAGGTTGCCCGGCGATAATCAACAGAGCATGATTGCGTCCAGCTCAATTGATCGGCACCTGATTGCGGAAGCTTCCGTAGAACAGTGTAGATAGAGTCAAGCCAGCTCTGGGCAGACAGACCGAGAAAGACGCGCGAGTTAGAAGCACTAGCCTCATGCATGATGGATCAGAAACATCATGTTGGCCCGGGGGCTGGCTACAGCCGTAGCCGTAGCCATCTCCCGAGATAGTAAACAACCATTAGCGAGCGTATGTGCCACGCCAGCGAGCAGAACCGTCAGGCCGCTCGTTGCCTGCCTTCCTGCTATACCTGGGACGCACTCGTGGACAGTTTCGTCAGGGAAGGTTTCAAGACCACAAGGACCGAGCTCCCATGAACGACAAACACACTGAGGGATTCAACCCAAGCGAGCCAGCTAGCGACCGATAGACGGTGGAGGTTGGCGGGGGTAGGTGCTCGCTCGCAATTTCACGCCCCCGCGCAGTCAAAGCCCGGTGTTCGACCCAGGGGCTTGCTTTCCGTAGTCCACTGACCCGTGCTTGACTCGATGTCTCGCCACCAGCTCTCCTGGCATTGCATCCAGGTTCCACCTACCGGATGCGTAGAGATGTCAGTAGGAAAACGGGAAGAACTGTCCCGGTCTATCATCTACTTACCCATCTCCCTTGACATGCAGAGAGCCAGGCTCAGAACTTCAAACTCGGGGAGATGATGATCACGGGTGTTTTTCGCTCGCTAATTATCGGCTGCGGCGATGTGATAGGGTCGTATCTCCTCTATGGCGAGGTACGGTAGAGAATAGAGTGGGGAGGTCTGAGAGCGAAAAATTTACGCTATGTGCACTACTGAATATGGTGTTGACGTTGACTGACCTCAAGCGAAGACGCCACCCATACCCGGGGAGGAGAGAAGAAAGAAGCTAAGCGAGGGTTTCCCCTTTTATCAAGTGGCAGTCCTCGGCAGTGAGGCCACTTTTTCGACGACCTCTGATTTTCGTGTTTTTGGTTACCAACAAGAAAGTTTCACGCTATATGGATAATTGCGTTGATTTGGGGTCAGACGGTGAGAGACGGTAGGTGATTTCATGAATGCGGAATGTATGATGAAGCTTGATAAAGTACGAATTAAGAAGTTGCCCACTGGTAGGTTTGGCGGCGTTGTCGATCGTGATCGAGCTTGCGCGTTACTTACCGGCTCGGTTACGGCCTGCTCCTGCGTGTTACAAACTCTGACAGGATTGTGAGCAAGTGAAAGCTGTGAATCATGTACGCTCCTTCGCGGCTGGCGGTCGTTTGTTGGTGGTGACATGGGAACAAGATGACTTCCGTCTAGTCAGTGCTACAAAGATGCAATACCTTGAGCCGTGGCGGATTCACAACAGCCCTGTGATCCGCACTCAACACCAGATCGCCATTCGGTCATTCAATAACCCGAATGTATCTGATAAATAGTCTGGTCACTGCATACAAATTCTCTGGACTCGGAGGAAGAAGCTGGGGAAATAAGCAACCTTAAAAACATCCCCAGCCCCTGACCCTACTCAATTACCCATACTCATCTCAGAGAACAACATGGTGTGCTACGACCCCATCCACGAGGCGTTGGACACTTTTTTCGGCGGCAACGAGAAGAAGAAGAGGAAGCGGCGAGAGCGACAGGAGCGGAAAGCCCGTAGCCGACAGGAGAAAGAGAGGGAGAGAGAGGTCAGGGCGATTATACTCGTTCGTGACTGTGACTGTTGCTTCATACCAACGACCTATCTACCCAGATCCCCCGGGCGGCACTTGCAGTCCATGTCTAACGCCTCACACCGCTCTGGTCGTCCACAAGGCTCTTTGCAACCGAGCCAACATCCTCCGATGGAGGGAGCTGCCACGACGCCCATCAAACCAAGCGGCACCTTTCCTGAATGTCTCGAGCGCACACCTCTTTTCATTCAGGTTACTTCTCCACCAGCCCTGCCTTTGCAGGGAGCTTCTCCCTCTTGGAACCATACCCGAGGCAGTCGTCCAATTTCGAGCCCTCGAAGTGGATTTCGACCACAGTCTCCTCTTTGCAACATCAGCAGACCAGGAGACGACCAACGCTTGTTCAATAGTATTTCAGGCCTACCCCCTTCATTTGACAGATTCATCACAGCAGGTCTCCGCCAGCCACCATTTGTAAATCCTCAGAGCCAACCACCGTCTCGGATGCGGTCTCAACGCGATTCCTATCCAGTACCGGCCGTTCGCAGCTTTCGAATGCGGCAGCCATACGTTGTATCATGCCCGTCCAGTACCCAGGGTCCGAGATATGACTCTCAAGGAGCTCGGTCTGGTCCAGCAGCAGCAGCAGGAGGAGGAGGAGAAGATGAAGCAGAACTAGACTTTAACGGTTACTTCTCTGACGGATCTTTCATTTCCCAACCAAGAGCAAGGCGTGTTCCCCAAGGCGAGAGAGGAAGAGGAGGAGAAGATGAAGTAGAACTAGACTTTAACGGTTACTTCTCTGACGAATCTTTAATTTCCCAACCAAGAGCAAGTCGTGTTCCCGAAGGCGAGAGAGGCGGAGAAGAAGAAGACGAAGCAGAAACGTACTTTGACTGTTCCCTCTCTCACGGATCTTTCACTCCCCAACCAAAAGCAGGACGTGTGTCCGAAGGCGAAGGAGAAGGAGAGCCAGGGAATGGATCACGGCCAGGATCAAGTTCGCCGGGGTCTGCTCGGCGTTCTGCACATCAAGAGACAGCACTGCCGAGCTCTGGGGCGCACGTAGTGACATCTCAATCCCATGTTGGAGATATGGCGAGGACGATTTACGAAGGCATGGTATCGATGACTCCCAGCGAAGTGGCAGCCGAAGAAGCGGATGCTGTGAGGAGAGAGAGGCAGATGGAAGAATATCGCCTCCTCCTCCAGAAGACCGATCGTGGATGGTGAGAGCCGCTCAAGCCGTGGCAGAAGAGGAAAACTTTCTGGAAATAGGCGTTTATTTGGCTCGATGGGTTTTGGTTGTTGGAGTGAGTGCTGTGGAGCTGCGAAATAGTTCCAATGCAAGAAAGTCCTGCCTGCTGTTAGCAACATATGTGGATGCAGATTGAAGAGATGTGCTCTTCTCTCTTGGACATATATATATATCGAAGCAATTCAAATGCGATCTTCAAATGACCAGAAACGTGTCTAGCCAGGCTCCCAATGTGCATGTACCCACCGCGACAGTAGAGATCAATCATGCATGCCATCTATCCTCGCAGTGATAGATCACAGGAATCGTTTCCAGGTTCACCATGGCCGACACTTCTCAGTCTGTGAATGTCCATCCGTGGAAGTGATCGAGAGTAGAGATACCATTCCCATCCCAGTAAGCAGCGGGTGACACATAACCGCACTCAACATAGCATGAGGCACCCCTTCATGGATGACTTGACCAACCTGCCTCAACCCTGTGTCCTCAAAACCAGAGCCGAACACACTCCTTCAACGATACGCAAAGCCCGCATCGCACCAGTCGCAAAAAGAGGTCTTGACAGAACGTCGCACCAGACAGCACCGGCAACAACGAAAAGGGGCCGAAGTGTAGGATAGGATAAGCGTGCCGTAGAGCCGGCATTTCGCGTAACCGAGACGACTGTCGTTCGGAGCAGGCGCGAGGACGAGACCCGGGGCTTTTTATCTCTATTCAAAAGCCTTGGACGGGATGGAGTGAAGAAAGGTTTCAGCGACTTGGAAAAGACAACTATCTGGGTCATAGGCCCGTCGGTAATTGAACCGAACGCATCCTCGGCCACAGAAGACGACTCGGACCTCTCCGGGAGTCCTCAACAATAGAGACTATCGCCATACCAAACATACCGAAGCCCCCAGCGCCGCTAAACATACCCTCTCCGGATCATTGCTGCCGTTGTGCGATTTGGAGTCGCGGTGGAAATCTTCTTTATTCCTAATAGATAAGCACGACTCAGACGATCCGGCCTTTTTTTCTTTTTTCTTTTTTTCTTTTTTCTTTTGGATCCGCGATGGAAGAAGCTGTTTTCCCCAAGAAGGAAGAAGTTTCGGACGACCCATTCAATAAGGAGAAGAAGGAGAAGAACAAGAAGAAGAAGAAGAAAGAGAAGAAGACCAGAGGCACAGAGAACCCAGTGAGGAATCATCAAAAAACGATTTCAAGGACGCGAGGAAAACCCGTGCCAGAGGTAAGCCCAAATACTCTACTCCCCTCCCCGTCAATCCCCATTCGAAGAAAGCGAAGTCGATGCGAGTATAGCAAGTAGTTATCCCACTGCCCTCAGCCTGCGCTTGATCTGCTTACTGTATCCCTCCCTCATGTTTTTGCCGACGTCCCTGGCAGCTGGGCCACGTCCCTTCAGCCAGAAGTACTAACCAAGCTGTAGGCTAACGCGGCACGATGGAGAGTGATCGACGACAGGGAGAAACTTCAACGAGCAAAGGATAGAGCCGACGAGCTTATGCGAGAGTATGAAGAGCAGCAGAGAAGGATTCAGCGAATCGAAAAGAGGGTGAACGGATCACGTTCTCCACGTTCTGCATCTCGCACGCCAGAGCCCGAGGAGAGCCAAAAAGTGGAGCCCCAGCAGGAAGTGTCAGAAGAAGAGTCTGTCGATAGAGAAAGCTTCCGAGCTCCCAATGCCTCATTTTCCGCAGGTTCGCAGGGGAATATAGCCTCGCCAGCTCGCCCCGGGCTTGAGAGATCCGGCACGGAACCTAGTCAGTACGGACAAGCACAAATGCGTAAAAACGCTGTTCATAGTTCAAACTCTGAGAGAAGCCGTCCAGTTCCGGCGCAGTACTCTGAATCGTCCAGTGGCGTTGCGAGCAGCAGGAGACGGCAATCCGAGACTGGATCGAATGGACCTAGCTCTGTCTACCAATCTAGCGAGAGAGCAGGTAGCCAGTCGCGCCTCAAATCCAAGAGACGAAGCAGCAGTATCGCAAGCCAGTTGAACGAGGGAAGAAGCAGTGCTCACTCGCCCCCTTCTTCGGAAGGGAGAAGTAGCATGGCAAGTCAACAGCAAGAAGTTGCGAAGCCAGGGAGCGAGGGAAGGCCAAAGCGGCCGCAAAAAGATCGAGCAGATAGTGGCCCTAAGAAAAGAGTACCACCGAGCCCTCTGCGAAATGTGCTTAGTTCCAATGATGTAGAGCCTAGAATACAGAGCGAGAAGCCTGCATCATCCGACAAGAGAACACCCAGTGCATCCGGCCGCGGATCAGAGACGAGCCAGGCACAAAAAACCTGCAACCCTGGACGCCGAAGCAGGGCAGGTACTGGGAAGACCAAGGCAGGGCTGTCCCGGACAAGCACCCTACGACCTGCACTTTCCCCTCTGACCGAGGAGAAGGTGAAGAAGGTCGAGGAAACTCCGAAGGTAGCTGAGGAAGAAGACAGCGACGAAGAGCTATCGTCGGCTTTCGTGAGGAACGAGGAAGCAGAAAGAGAGAGGCAGGATTCCACGATCAAAACGATGATGAACAGACGGATAGGTGTTATGGAGAGGCAAGTCTTTGCACACTAATACAACAATTACGCATTTACATACTTATGATCTCGATAAATACTGACATTTCTGACAGGAGTCATGTGGAGGGTATGAAGATCGCGACATCCACACACAAGTCACGAAGCGGGAAGCAGAAGACAACGGCGACCGAGAGATTTGAGCGGAAAGATGCCGCAGAGAGAGCGAAACAAGAGAAAATGGCCAAGTCAACGACCCAGCGAGGAATAGGTGATATGAGAAGGTAAAGTTGTGTTCTATATCGGGGGTGACTCAGACCCGGGCCCAGGATTTGAGAGCTAACCAACGGGACCAGATCAAACATCGAAGCAATGGTGGAAAAAAACCCCGACGACGAGTTTGAAGAAAGAGAAGCCATGGAGCGGGAAAGGCAGAAGAGTATAGCGAAGACACAGATGCACAGGGGTATAGGAGACATGGAAAGGTTGGTGCCCTCTACTTCTCCGACGTCACAGACACGGCACGCTGAAAAGCAATGCTGATAACTGAAATAGAACACATTACGAAGGTGTGATATAAGAAGTCCAGCCGCCTTGGCGAGAGACCTTGGATATCTTTGAACTTCGATGAGGCCTTTCGGGGTATGATATGGTTTATGGCACTAGAAGAGTATCGAGGTTGCTTTTGGCGGGAGAGAGAGAAACATAGAGCGAAGGGCTGCGTAAAATATGCCTGATGTTGGCTCGGATGATCACGTTCCATGAAATTTCGAGTTGATCATTTTTGTGTCTTGACGCCCGCTCCTCAATGTTTAACATCTTATCTCAACGCCGCCTCTACTGACAGTCAGGTATTTGACGCCCTTATACGGCTTAACACCTTCACCGAGTCCTCGACTCTTCCTCGTGTCGATGACAAGACTTTCCACCTTGATCCCAGAGGCCAGCCATCCTTTGACGGAGAAACTGACCATCGCAGAACTTGGCATGAGAATTTTGTTCTGAGCCACTTTTTTCGCATCTCTTTGCTCTTCTGTCTCCGGAGGTTTGGATTTCGCCGAAGAGCTCTGATATGCATCTACTTCATAGTCGTAGCCACCCTCCAGTCTGAAACCAGTAGACTCAAAATCCTCCTCGATTGACAATGGCCCGACAACGGTGCAACGCAAAGTAGCACCGCCAGCAACAGTATCCTTAGCAGGAATATGCCATTCAATATTTCTCTCCCCCGGATTATAAGTCGTATCGCCTCTGCTGGCTCGGATCTCAGAAAGATTCCTCACGTCCGCGGGTAACGGTATTCTGACCACCAAATCCTCCAGCGTGGGGGTAGAAGAAGTGCCTGCTTGACCGCCTAGTCCAGAAGAGAAACCCCCGACACCACGGCCACCAACTCGACTGCTACTTCTCGAGGAGGGCCCAGATAACGACGTATTCCCCTGTCCAGAGACATTCGTGATGAGAAGCCTGACTTCGAAGTCGGACCCTTGTGGACCTTGACCAGTTTTGACTTCGATATTGACGGGTAATTTCAAATTCGAAGCACTGGTAGAGCCAGATTTGCCATTTTGAAATGGTAGTAGGTCCACCTCATATCCAGCGAGAACGAATCTTCCGTCAGGTGGAATGAAGCTCAGCTCCCCAGGTTTTTCTCTCCATCTAGCCAATCTTACACATGGATGAAATACCGGCAATTCCATAACGCTATTGATATTCTGCTTGCCTGACGGCGTGGAGAGGTTCAACAGCAGATCTGGAACTCCGGAGATCTTGGAAGTAAGGGCAATGGTGCCGTTTGCAAAGGCCGCCAAAGGTCTCCCCGACGGTGCCAATGTCACGGTCAGTGTCTCGACCAGGTCGACATATAGCTCATTGGACGTATGCCGCACGTTCGCTCTTCGCCAGGGCAAAGCTGGTGTGTTAGCTGCTGATATTCCCGAATGCAATATAGCACTCATGTTTGAGTTTGACGACGCAGAATAGCCAGGTTTCCTACAGATGAAAGTCAGTTTGGGGCCACAAACAAGAGAGGATCAGCAAACCCAGGAATGTTAATTCCCCCCAATAGCTTCCCTATCCAACCTTCCACTTCCACCAGATCTCTTAAGGCATTGGGTTCTGTGGTGCTGATGGCGCCAGCATCACACATCTCGTTGAGTAGCTGTGCAACGACATCGTAGTTGTTCTCAATCTTCTGCGCTAAGATTGGCGTCCCAATAAACTCCTCTAATATGTCTATAATCCGGTGGAGGAATTCGAGAGCGAGGAGAGGTTCGATTTCGGAAGACGAAGTCAGGAGAAACAGCAGGTTCGAATGAGTGAGGCTGAATAGCAGGGTCGGCGGCGATGTATTAGGTAGATATATCAAGCTCGGACGAGGGAGGGGGTGGCCCTGATAGAGGGGAAGGAGTTGGGACGCCGAGAAAGGTCTCGAGGTGTAGGTATGCGTGAGGATCGGACGGCTGCGAAGAGTTAACAGGAGAAACGAAGCGAGTGGATGCATACATACGTGTGCTCGTCGTAGATGTAGAGCGCCTCAACAGCTCCGGTCATGATTAATCGAAGGCCAACGTTATTGCATCGTGGAATTGTTGGTTCTTACTTAAGTATCCAGTGCGGCTGGGCTCGAGGCTGTGGTGATGGGACCCCACTTGCACTTGCTTCCTGGTCCTCTTTGGGGAAAATGTGCTCTGCTACCCAACATCACAGCTTCAAATACCAATTCAACACCAACCTCAATAAAACAACCAGACGCGATGACCATGGGGAATGCCAAATCGCACGAGCTTCAACGACCCGAAAGTCTACAGGAGGCTCTCAACCGCGATCGTGTCGACGACTGTACGCCTTGTAGGGTTACGGGCAAGTCTAAGCAGCCTTCATCGCTACACACCCGAGCCCCTTACTCACAGTATATCTAGGAGCTGCTGCCTTCATGGGTTTGGGCGCTTACAGCTACTTCTCGGGACACTCGCAGCTGAAAGCACAGCAAGCCAAGATTCTCGCAAGCAAGAGCATGTTTGGAATGAAGAGTCGACAAGCAGGAATCACGACGATCGCTCTTACGCTTGGAGCCATGGGATTTTGGCGACTGGTCAACTAGAGCCTTGCGGATAACTTACGTTATGGAGTACACGAACACAGATGGGCGCAGGACCTGGTATCATGCGGTCGATGGGCTGTGTTTGACATTTACTTCGCTACTCTCCCATCGGAAGGCCCAAGTCTACATATCCACTCGGTCCTTTCACGTCTTACGGATAATCTGTCTCATGGTCTGACTCGCAGCATATCGCTACCACACCTGTGTGCGATACTCCTTTCTCTCCTTTGAGCCTTGATACTCCCGGATTTATGAAAGCTAGCAATGCAGGCTTCCAAGACGAGCGCTTCCCTGTGGAGGATACGCTGAAGGCCAATCTTTTACCTATCTGTTGACGAATCGAAGCCCCGCAGAACACCAACTGTAGGTGATATATCATGGACGCGATCGTATGGCGCAGAGTAGGGCGATCGGGGATGTGAGAGCCGTTCCAGAAATCAGTCCAATTTTGGCCGAGGTTATGATTGTGAGGACGTTGAAATGAGGGATGATCACAGTCTTTGGCTTATCATCTTGAGAAGCCTGATCTCCTACTCGGACATGTCTCTTCAGGAAGCTTGGATAAGAATGGCAAGACATCTGGCAGAGGGGAATATTTGTCTTTGAGCAGGCAGGAGACACCAGACCCGACGGGCGGGGGGGCGGGACGGAACACCCGGGGGGTGGGCAAAGGGGTGAGAGCAGTCGGATTGAAGTGGACACTTATATTGCGTGATGTAAAGCAACAGAAGACGTATACTGTGAGATAGATTCCCATTGCCAACACTACAATGTGCTTTTAGACCACGGCGAGGGACCTAGTGAACGGCTCATCTTGGTGGCACTTGAGAGTTGCCCGAATTCTCGATTCCAGACTCTTATGTCCGAAAAAGCAGAGTAGCCTCGTTCAAGTGCCAAGCTCTTCAGCCTCACCAAGGATTTCCTTGTTCGTGCATCAGCCTTGCAAAGCTTCCACATCCTTTTCAAGCACCGAGACAACCATGGCCATCACCATACTCGCTCCCGCGCCGGCAGTGCCTTATCAGTATGCGGGAGAGCCCGAAGACGAATCTAATCAAGATGGCGGTGTTGGTTTGGAGGGAGATCTTGACATGCGGCCTGCAAAGCGAGCCCGACACAGCTCTGCAAAGGATCTCGTAACCCCAGGACAGACGGTGACCGACGATCCGCAATGGATGAGGTGTGTCTTCCAATGAATCACAGATCCGTTAATAAATATACATGTATATATATAGGAGCTGATGCAAGGGTAGGGGTCACGGCACATACGTCGCATCTTCCAGCACCGAGATCATTGCGACCGTCGCCGGCACGATCCAGAAGACCAACAAGCTCCTCTCAGTACGACCCCTGCGTGCACGCTACACGCCCGAGATTGGAGACCTGGTTGTTGGTCGGATTGTGGAAGTCCAGGCTAAGCGCTGGCGTGTCGACGTCGGGGCGCCAGTTCTCGCAGGACTGCCGCTCTCTGCTATCAACCTTCCCGGAGGAATCCTGCGGAAGAGAACAGATACCGACGAGTTACAGATTCGAACATTCTTTTCGGAGGGAGATTTATTGATTGCCGAGGTGCAAAGCTTGCATCAAGATGGGAGTGCGTCACTACACACCAGAAGTTTGAAGTATGGGAAGCTCAGGAACGGGGTGTTTATGAGTGTCAGTGGCGTCGGAGGAGGTGGAGGTGTTGTCAGATCTAGGAGGCAGGTCTGGACTATCGACACAGTCTCCGGCGGAGGACAAGTCGATATCGTTCTTGGGGTCAATGGTTACATTTGGATCAGCAAACATGTGGAGGTTGCAGGTGGTGATACCGCTATTACGAGGATGGAGGAGAATATCAGCAGTACGGTATACTCGAGCCAGAATGACGAGATTGGGCCCGATACGAGAAGAGAGATCTCACGAATCCGCGGGGTTATCAACTTGCTAGTGGAAGAGGGTATCAGGATTGATGAGGACATGGTCACGAAGGGCTACGAAGCTGCGGTCCTGGTGGAAAATAGGGATGGGGAGAACAGTGGATACCTCGGAGGGGAGACGGGCAAGAAGGTTTTGCTGATGCTGAGCGATCCTTAGCGGATTGGACAATAACGAGCACGAGTCATTGTCTGAACTGAATATCGAGGACTTTTGAGTTCTGCAGAGGCGAGTGAAGTTGGTAGAGAGGAGAGTCTTTGGTCCGGAGGAACTGATCTTCATTGTGAACTTTCCCCGAAAACCTGGAATATTTACGGATAGAGGGCGACCGAGGCTCACTGTGCAGTCGTGCAGTACCGGTATGGAGCCACATGGAAGTTCTTGCAGAAAAAGCAACAAGCAACAAGCAGCGATCTACAATGTCTGTCGGGTTTTTTCGACCTTGGCCAAGATTCCGTGGAACAACTTTGGAACCTCGTTCGAAACTTTCATATAGGTACCTAAAGTAAAGCTGACAAGTCTTCGAAAAGTCAATCTCGCTACCGATGTCGATGCAATCAGCTCTCTTGATACTGGTGATATCCCATGCACGTTCTTCGTGTAAGTGACTTTATTCTACCTATCTCATCGTTAATAAGTTGGGATTTCTTTTTTCTTTAGATGGCTAGGTACCTAATCAATAATCTAATCTAATCTACTTAGTGATGGGCGCTGTATGCCGGATACGGGATTCTTCGAGCATACCGGCAGGATTGACTCTTTCGTGCTTACGCCTGGACTTGAGCATTCCGATGAGCATTGTAATGCACACTGTATTAAGTACCTGTTATGTACGGTATTACAAACTTCATCCTGATAGAGTGATAGAAAATGAATAGCTTGAAAGCGTTATTCGAGTGACGGCGAGCGGAAGGGGGACTCTGAGAAGATGTAAATACGTACTCGGAAAGCCTTGACTATTACTTACCGACTTATAGACCTCGATTTGTTGCTCCGTATCTCGCTTCTTGCTACGTAACAAACCGCAACTATACTCTGTACGTAATATTTCGGACGAATTACTACGATATTACTGTACGAGCCGATAGGTACCGGTAGTTTCGCATGCCTCTATCCCTTCAGTCCAAACTCTATTGTGCCAAAGCAGACCTGCAGTGCAACAATGCATATTGCAGTTTCCAGTCCTACAACCCTACACCGCACGATAAACCCCCAAGCCGCTCTACGCAGCGAAAAAGAAACTTCTCCCAATCCGTTCCGCACGCGCGCCATGGTGCTGGAGGTCCAGTACCGGTACCTAGGTCACCGCCTTCATCAGCAAAGGTAGCGGAACAGGGCGCGTAGCGTAGCGGAGCCTGACTGTAAGTAAAACAAACCACTATACACCGCCTAGGACCGACATCTACGGTACTTACAGAGGAGAAATGTTCGGCTTCCGGCGCTCGAATTATCAGTCACCCACCGCGCGCTAACAAAGCCAGCAAGCCGTCGGGCTGCTCTCAGTCCCTCGTCCCATCCATCGCGTGCGGCGATACCGACTTTTTCCAAACCACACACACCGACCTTCAAATTAAATCCATTTTTACCCCCGGCTATGAAGATTGGTTAAGAGAAAAAGTAAAGCTGGATCCTTTTCACGCGGCGCTGTTAAGCGCCTTTGCTGTTCTATGTTTCCGAGCGGTAGCACCATCTCTATTCTATTCCCGGATCGGTATCTGCCTCGTAAGCGCAATGTTACTTACTCCTTCTTTTAACAGCTGCGCATACAATCTCTTTTCTCCTTTTTTTTTTTTTTTTTTTAAAAAAAAAAAAGAAAAGCGCGCGCAATGAAGCTGCATTGCCTTGCGAAGCCTTAACCTCACTAAAGAAAAAAGCGTGAGCGACGATATTTTCAACAAGAAAATCGATATGAACGAATATTTTTTTTTTAAAAAAAAAGGATGCGAGAATAGCAAGAGCTAAAGAAGATTTTCTTAATTAAAAAAAAAAGAAGGAAAAAACGACTTTTTTTTTGCACATATCACTCTTTCAGATTGTATAATCTGTTTGCAGAGAGAGCTACGGCTAGCTTACTTGATTTCCGCCGTGGAGAGAGAGAGAGAGAGAGAGACCTTGCCGTTTCTTAATATGGGAAGTTGGAACGGCGATTCCGATCGGTGGTTTGATTTTCTTCCAGGCGATTACTTGATGATCGGTTAGAAGACGATGTAGATATTTGTAGCGGAGTTATATGAAAGAGACGATTTGTTTTGCTGTTCGGGATGAGGATGCGGGAGATTTACGCGATTGTTGTCATCATCATTATCATCGCTGAAGCAACTTTCTCTTCGAATATCTTCTCGAGCGCGATGGTTGCTTGGACGAAATGCTTTGTCGATCTGCTCTACATGTATTGTTTCCGTGGAGGTCTTTCAAGAGACCGTATTTGAGTTGGAAGTAAGTATAAGAAGATTGCTTAGCGTGTCTAGCTTTAGCGGGATGTATTACAGTAAAGAGCAAGATTTTAAGCGACGTTGATTACTAATTCGAATGAGGTTTAAAAATGAACAAGATCTTTAATTGTATATATATAGCTATACAAACATTTAGCGTTGGTAATAGAATATGAACATTTTACTTGATAAGCGTTCCTAGCGATTTTGATGTTCCGAGTCAATTTGAAAGTCGGTGTGTTTTGAAAGTCGGTGTAGCGCACGCGATGAAACGAGTGACGGAGAGCAGCCGACAGCTTGCCTTATTGGCGCACGGTTAATAGCCAACCAGAACTTGGGAAAAAGCTTGGAAAGTTCTTCTCCTCAAACGGCATCATTTCTTGTCAAAACCGCCGGACCACCGAACCAAGAATGCGGAGGGAGAATGCGGAAGGTGTGGTCAAAGACTCCGTGCGGAGTGGCTATGATTAATAAGCTCTATACTCGCACAGATACCGGTACCTACCGGTACAGTAAGTGTGTCTATGACAGCATATTGATCCACTAGAGGAGGGGTAATTGACCAGAGTCCGGATCCAAGAAATGGGCTCTGAACCTTCCGTAGCCGTAGGGTGGGTACCTAGGTACCGGTCGGTAGGCGGGTCGTTTATCCCTTCAATATTGACTTCTTCATTTACACGAAGCGGTTCACACTTCTCAACAACACGACGTATATAACCATCGCTCCTGCTCTAAGAGTTCTCCCATCTTCAATAACTGCAACAACACAATAACAGCGGCTGCAAACATGACCAAAGTGATCGAGTTCACCGTCTTCAAGGGCTCAAAGGAGGGCAAGATTGTGCAGTCCCAGACCAAGAAGGAAATCAAAGCAGATGAGGTTCTGATCAAAGTTACACACTCGGGACTTTGCGGCACAGATGGTAGGCAACGAGGGAGGGATGTCTGATCCATCTCCCAATCCTTCTCCATTCCTCGAAATCTTCCTAGCCGGGCAATGACTGACTTCTCCGCGTGTCCCTCTAGAGCATTATAAGGGCGTCGATATGGTACTTGGGCACGAGGGCGCAGGTGTTGTCGAGGTAGGCTAGCGGATCTTAGCCTCTACTCTTTCCTCACCGACGTACGATCGTCTAACTCCAGATCAGGATGTTGGAGCATCGGTCACTACATACCAGAAGGGCGAGTCCGTAGGATGGGGATACCAGCATGGTTCGTGTAATCATTGCAAGCAATGCTTGACCGGCCACGAGACGCTCTGCCCGGAACGTTCCATGTACGCTTTCAACGACTTGGATCAAGGGTCCTTTGCCTACTACTCCGTCTGGAAGGCCGATTACATCTTCAAGATTCCCGAGTCGATCCCCCGACAGTTCGCTGCTCCACTGGTCTGTCCTTACCCTCCTCGCATAGTATGCAAATGTCAAACTGACCACAACGCACCAGAACTGTGGTGGCGCAACCGTCTTCAACGCGCTCCACTCCTTCGGCGCCAACTCGCTGTCTCGAGTGGGTATCACGGGGCTAGGCGGGCTTGGTCATCTGGCAATCCAGTTCGCCTCGAAGATGGGCTGCCACGTCACTGTCTTCTCCGGCACCGACAGCAAGCGCGACGAGGCCCTCCAGCTCGGCGCCGACTCCTTCATCGCGACCAAAGGCGCCTCGTCCCTCGACGTCGCCGGCAAGATCGACCACCTGCTCATCTGCACCTCGTTCCAGCCCGACTGGAAGCTCTTCCTCCCCATCATGGCCCCCGGCGGCAAGATCTACCCGCTGACGGTATCAGACGGTGATCTGTCGATCCCCTACATGCCGCTCATTGCGAGCGAGTTGAGCATCCAGGGCAGCTTGGTGGCGGCCCGGAACGTGCACATGGACATGATCGCGTTCGCGGCGCGTCACCAGATCCGACCTGTGATTGAGGAGTTCCCCATGACGGTGGAGGGCATCGAGGAGGCGATGAAGAAGTTGGCGGATGGCAAGATGAGATACCGCGGCGTGCTTGTTGCCCCTCAGTAGAGACTCTACGGTAGAGGCTCTACGGTAGTAGATGGTGTTGAGGGTGGTGGATGGGCTGGGAGCGTAGAAGGCGTTGCATCATGATAGAATTTAGAAGGGAGGTAAATGGCGTAGAGAGGGTGGGAGACGTCGAGTCTGGAATATGGGCTGATTACTTGCTGATTACCTAATCAGCGCTATTCCAGATTCTAACACATCATGTATATCGATATGACTGGCATACATATGATTGAAATACAGGCACAAAAGCTAGAAACGTAACGAAACGTAACGATAAAATAAAATAAAATCTTGACGGGCCAGATTTGAATTTCATCTACGCAAGATGATTGTATTTAACCGAGCACACACATGGTTTTGTCCGTACTTCCGTATCGATCAGAACCCCAGAAGCCCCCTTGATACATTTTCCCGAACCCGTAAACGGTATCCTTCGTAGTAGAATTGAATACTCGTGCGGCTAGCATATCTGTCCCCATGTCGAAAATCATGCTAAGTAGACGAAGCGTTGCAATCCCTTTCCCTAGATGAAAAGGGGGGCTACGATTCTTTACCTGTACGAGGTGCCCCCTACGAACCTTTAGCTCTTTTTCCTGCGGTAAAGAGAGTCTGGAGAGCCGAAATTGATCAAGGCAGCCTTTCAGGGAGTTTTTTTTTGCTAGGGATCCGAACGAGCCTTTTTTTACTTCGATCATCCCCCCGACTACGATTTATACTTGACGGGCATACCGATTGGGAATACTGAAAGGATTTGCGATAATCGTCGGCTCGCTTAGGTGGGCCTCCTTTCAGCCTTTCAATCTTAGTCGGTATAAGCGACTGCGGATCGGAAGCGAATGCGGATTTTTCGAATGTGTTAGAAATTCTTATATACTATAGCAATTACTATTATAATTAACTAAAGAATATTTATATAAATAATTAATTTACGAGCATACCTTTTTCCGAAACATTTAAAATTATATTATTAATCGATAACAAGCTTGCTATTAAGCAATAAGGTAAAGAAAATCTTGAATCTGCTGCAAAATAATAACGCGTCGATAAGATTTAAAAAAAGGAAAAAGATGCTAAATATCGTGAAGGAATCGCATAATTAAGCGCGAGCGTAAAAGTATTATACGAGAACGCTTTACTATAAGCTTAATTATTTAAGACGACGATATAATACTTATTCTAATTCTCGATTCGGAAGAGATTTAATAAATGCAACAACCTCTTGAGCGTTAAATTTTGCGGCCTCGTAAAAAAGGTATTCTTCGACCAACTCTCTTTCAACCCGAACTTTCTCTCGATAACGATAATTTAATAATTACAACCGACACTATTAGAAACCCCTCTTTAAAGCAAGATGTTTTTTCTTTTTTTAATATTAATATCGATAGCGATAGCTTTAATTCTAATAATAGTAGAGATTCAAACGATTCGTTGCGTAAAGTAAAAGACGAGTCAGATTCTAATAAAAATAGCAATCGATAGTCAGATGTTTCATCAAATGATACGATTTTAGATGTTTCGGAAAAAGATATAATGATAAATTAATTATTTATATAAATATTTTTAAGTTGTAATAGTATTTGCTATAATATATAAAAGAATTTCTAACACATTCGAAAAATCCGCAGTCGCTTCCGATCCGCAGTCGCTTATACCGACTAAGACTGAAAGGCTGAAAGGAGGCCCACCTAAGCGAGCCGACGATTAAAAAGGGAACGAAAGAAGAAGGATGAAAAGGGGTTTAAGACGATTTACGATATTGCGCTTTGGAAAAGGCTACTTAACTAATTTCGGTTCGGCCTCGAGTTATTTCGATAATCGATACCGATATACGTTACTTACGCTATAACTTGCCCTTCAAGTTTTTCTCCGACGAAAATACATTATATTTTTTCTGCGATCCATTTTATCCGTACAGGAAAGGCACAATCGATAGCAGCTGCGCTATACTAATTTGCATTGCTTTTAAAAGTTATAAAAGTTATGCGATACGGTACTTCGAGATTAAAAACCCGAGGCTATTTAAAAGAAAGGTTTTATTTAACGTGGTTTTTTACTCTTAAATAGATAGTATCTTATATACAATTTCCTTTACTTACTACGTCGCCGTACCTTATAAAAGGTCTTGAGGTTTAAGCATTGCGTTTTCAATACCCGCCCGACTTTGATGAATAATATAATAACGATAACAACAACCGTAGTAATCACAACAATCATGACAATCAGAATAATCACAACAATCACAATAATAACAATAATAACAGCAATAACAAGAAGAACAATAACAACAACAAATCCCT
The DNA here is from genome assembly GCF_022702325.1 of Drepanopeziza brunnea f. sp. 'multigermtubi'. Classification (NCBI taxonomy): domain Eukaryota; kingdom Fungi; phylum Ascomycota; class Leotiomycetes; order Helotiales; family Drepanopezizaceae; genus Drepanopeziza; species Drepanopeziza brunnea. The sequence goes on along the minus strand of NW_027094072.1, from coordinate 1,161,835 downwards.
AGATGAAAAAGACTGATGCCTTCTGATTACGCTACTTAAGGAATGGGGCCCCATCGCCTGCGCCATTCTTCCTTCCCACTAATCAAAAACTCGGTCGTCCAAGCTCGCCGTGAATAGTCCAACCTCTTTTTTTCTGCCAATCAATGAACTTATCCGAATATTCCTTCAGCTGATTTTCCGTTTCAAAGCATTTAGCCCGCAATTTCAAAGCAGTATCTTCTGCTATCACCTTCGAGGGAATAAGCATTTGCAGCTGCGCGCCAGCCCGGACCCATGAGATGCGCAGCGCTTCGTCGGGCTTGTTTACCAATGCCCTGACGTAACTCAAGATGAACTCTTCGTCCTCGGACCAATAGGTTGACGGGATGTAAACCTTGCTGAGATCCCTCATCTCCTTCGTTTTCGCTGTGATAGCACAGTACCAATTCCCTTCCTCTGCATTTGGCCAGTTTTCAGGTCCTTGTACTGAGGATTGCTGTTAGCTTTTGCGCGAGAGAGTATGTCTATGATGATCCATGTACGCATGTACGGAGGATGCCAACTCACATATATAGAAGCCGTGTCCTAACTGAACATCGAAGCCGGTCGTAGGTTCCTTTGGAAAGAGCTTGTTGTCTTGATTAATGCGCCTAGCATCTGCCTATCGTTCGCGCAATCAGTATATACAAAGCTTATATTATATAAATCAACAAGTGGAACTTACTTCGGAAACTGTTGCATAGCCCATGACTTTGCTTGTCTTCTTCTTCCACCACATTCCTTGGGCTGTATTAAAGAAATAGCTCAAGGCTAGCAAGATCGCAAAGAAAGACGTCGATCCTAGCATCGTACTGATTTATACAAGTCTGTTGGTGACGCGATTCAAGCTTACGAAAGGGAAATAAAGCTCGCAAAGGGTCGGAGAAAAAAGAAAAGTAGTAAATTAATTCTGAACTAAGTGCTTAGAGAAAAGGAAAGGAGAATATCTCTCTCTTTATAATAGTATTTGAGTTGCTACTTCGGCTGTAAATAATCGTGCGGCTAATAATAATCAGCGCACTTAGAGTATGGCAATCTTCCTTTTTCGATTTAGAAAAATCGGCGTAATGGATCGCTTGGGCGGCCCTTTCTTCGACACCCTTATACCGGTATAGAGGTTTGTTCACTAAGAGTGTCCGTTTATTAATATTGTCCGGCGCCGCGGATATCCCTGATACATAGCGATAATGTTGGGATCACATAAGGAGGGTACACACAGGTTAAGGCTCGATACGAATAGCAAGTGTTGCATACGTGGTGTTGTTAACTAAGGAGATGAAGCTATTCTGGGTGAGTGGGAAGTGGTAGTACCGGTAGTAGTGGTGCCAAGGCTGCACCGGCCACTGCACCGGCCACCATCCGATCCCGAGTGCTTAATCCCGATCCCTCCAATCCCTCAAGTCCATCATTCCCACAGACAAAAATAAAGATGGAGATGGAAATAAAGATGCAGATGAAGATAAGAATGAAGATGAAGATAAATATGAAAATAAAAATGAAAATAAAAAGGAAGATAAGAATGAAGATAAGAATGAAGATAAAGATAATGATAATGATAAATATAAATATGAAAATAAATATAAATATAAAGACAAAAATAAAAATAAAGATCAAAATGAAAATACAGATGAAAATAGAAAAGCGGTTGTCCGACATCTTTATATTACACTGTTCCGCGACCTTCGGGACAAGGCGCGACCTGGTAGAGTGCAAGCTTTACGAAGCTCTCTCGCTCGTATCGGAAATGGGGTCTTTCGTACTTGGTCAAGCCTTTCCTAAAGCTAAAGCTCTTACGATATATTTTGCATAAGATGCTTGCGATACGGACTATACACGAAGACCTTATTTAATATTATATCAAATTCTAGCATTACGACGCTAATCTAAGATATGCTTGCGGCAAGCGCAAAGTCCCTTTTGCACTTCGCTTTTTATCGATTTACACGACGGCGCTTCTTCTCTTGGCTAAAGGGAATACGACTACGGACTTTATCAAGCACGATCTCGAAAGCCTACGACTTTTTAAAAGCCTTTCTTAGCAATCCGGCCTACTTTTAAGCCTTCTAGACCACTACGCAATTCTACTTTGAGTACTGCACCCGATAAGAGTGCTACTTTAGCTAACTGATATTGCTTCGGTAAGGAGAACAGGGTACGCTTCGCCTTATAAAGGCTATAAAGGCTTGTTAAATAAACGCACGACGGAATAAAGACTTTCGAGCAAGGTGGTGAGCTTTCGAAGGGACTTCTTTTGATACTGCTATATAATATTGGTTTTTTTTTTTTCAAGTTTAGGCATTTCGTTTTGGGTTTTCTTTGCACTTGTAAGTGCTTTTCGGCTGACCCCGGTCCGGCCTTGACACTGGTCTTTATGCGATTCGCATAGCTACGCTTTAAGCTAGCTATAATACCACGGTACAGGCCTAAGTATTACCCCTCGAGGGTGCCTCAAAAGTTTAGTTTCCACTTTAAATCCCCTGGTTATCCTACCCTCGAGGAGTAATACTTACGCCTGGGACGTAGTACTTTATACCTGCTTAACTCTCTTTAATAGTTTTCCTTTAACGAGATATTCCCTTTCATTATGATTCATCTTATCCGTAAGAAAAAAGCGCAAACGATAGTAGCTCTAGCTGCAACACCTTGAATTGCTTTCTGAGGCCTTCTTGTATATAACTCTTTAGCTTAGCACGTCGCCGGATCTTATGAGAGGTCCTAGGGCGGCAAGCTTCGCTTGCTACCCGCCCGACGTAAATAAATAAATACAACAACAATAACAACAACGATATCTTTATATTTATAATTATATCGGTAAGTATATTTATCTATGTATCTAAGTATCCATCTATTTGTTTATCTATCTATCTATCTATCTATCTATCTATCTATCTATCTATCTATCTATCTATCTATCTATACCCGTATATCATTTCTACATTTATTTCTGCGACTGCTCGACATCGATCCTTTCTTCGTCTCTCTCTCTCTCTCTCTTTCTCTTTCTCTTTCTCTCTTTCTCTCTTTCTCTCTTTCTCTCTTTCTCTCTTTATTTATTTCGGCCCTTTCGAGTCGCTGCCTTGCGTTTTTCAGTTGATATTCGACCAGAACGCGCTTTAAAATCGCCATCTAAGGCTACCTACCCTACCCTACCCCCTTAAGATTTTCGCGAAAGTGCGTGATTTTCGATCTCACCTACGAAAACTCGGTAGGGCTTTCGCTCACGTGCATCGATCGATTTTCTTCATTTTCCCAAAGTCGATACGTACGTAGGTATGCATTCAACGTACATCGGCCCCGATCTTCTTGCTTGCGCCCCTTGCTACTACCCATCCTCTCCTCTCGGTCCTTCTCTCGCGTGGCTTCCAACCTTTCCCTCGACATCCTTCCTCTTTCGTCCCGTCCCGTCCCTACTCCCTCCCTCCTCCCTCTCCCTCCTCCCTCTCCCCGTCTCCATCCCCATCACAATCCTGCCCCCTATACGCTGCCGGCAAAAACACAAAGAACGAGAAAGGGAAGGGAAGAGAAAGAGAAGCTGCGACGGCTGGTGTGGGCAGAATATCTTAGCGTAGGAAACAACAGTCGGATCGCTAAAACCTGTCGTAAACAATCAAATTTTATTTGTTCGCCTTCAATATCCCAACAACAACAACAAACTTTATTAAAAAAAACCCTCCCTCCCCCTCTTCCCACCGACCGACAGGAAATGTTCGAATACAGTACTGTAGATCAGCAAAGGAAATGATTATTGAGGGACAGCGAGTAGTATAGGAAAGGTGTCTTTCATAGATTCTGGGGGAAGTCACATTCCTAGACCTTTGCGCAATCAACGCGTTAATCAGTTCAGAAACAGAGTTTAGACACATTGTTGGAAGACCCGCGCGCCACTTGGGAGGGTTTGTGCGATACCGTGCGTTTAAGAGGGTTCAACTCTTCAACCTACTGTTTCCCTTTGTACGTACTTATCCGTAACTACCGTACTGGCCGCACACAAGTACTACAGGACAGCCCTAATACAACTAACTACCGCCTGATGCTGGCTCAAAAGTTTCAATCTCCAAGTTAAACCCCCTGGTTTCCCAACCCTCAGGTGGTAATTATTACGCCTGGGAGGTACCGGTAGTGCATTACTATACTTCAGACCAACTCGTAATCCCTGTGCTGTGTACGCCGCGTACTGTGTATGCCACTTGCTTCCTCTGTCAATCAACGGCCGCCAAAAAAAATCACAAAGTAGATTACTTATAGTCAAACATACATCGCTTGGACGCGAATTTTAATCAGCGCATATTATTATATATATATATATATATATATTACCTCAACGCAACCAAGAAGGCAAACCATTGTTAAGCTGCGGCAATCTTTTGGTTCCAACTGCAATCCAAGCGACAACAGCCCAGCGCAACAATACACCCTTAGCACCGCTTCCGCCGAGAGTCAGCACGAAGCTGATCCAGTAGGCCAAGCCCTTGATCTCGAGGCCATCGCGGTCGAAGTTGGGTTTCACCTCGGTCATGGCGCGGTATTGCTTGAGCTTGCCGTCATAGGGTGGGTAGCGGAATTCGACGAGCTTCTCCATCCAGCCGGGAGTAGTCACGACGGATCGACGGTGCGTGAAGGTATCGAAGGAGGCTTTACCACGGTAGGACCCTTGGCCCGAGTCACCGACGCCGCCGAAGGCGAGAGTAGGGATCGATCCGTGGAAGAAAGAGTCGTTGACGGTGGCGCCGCCGGATGTAACTTCGTTGAGAACTTGATGTTGTCAGCAAATGGCGCCGTGGAAAAGGACTTGGGAACATACTCTTGTCAGTCTCGGCTTTGCTACCGAAGGGATACAGTCCTAGAGGGGTTGAGTGGACAGAGTTCGCGATTTTGATAGCCTCTTCCACACTATCGACTGCCAAAAGGGGCATCAAAGGTCCGAAAGACTCGTCCACAATCATCGAATCCTTCGGGTCGTCGACCTGCACAACTGTGGATTCAATAAAGTTCTCAGCTTCATCCATCTCGCCACCAATTAAAATCTTGCCTTTCGAATCGTCAACCATCTTCTTGATTCTGTGAAAATGTCTTTTGTTGACAATTCGAGCAAAATCGGGGCTAGACTTTTGACCCTTGGGGTAGAACTCCTTGAACGCGATCTTCAGTTGCTCGATGAAGGCAGGAAGAATTTCTTTTTCGACCATAGTGTAGTTCTGACTGATGCATACTTGCCCAGCATTATGAAGCTTACCCCATACGAGACGGCGAGCTGCCAGGCGTGGATCCGCATTCTTGGTGACAATGGCAGGATTTCGGCCTCCAAGCTCAAGGCAGACTGGTGTCAGTGTCTCGGCTGCCTTCTTTGCAATGATCGTTCCGACACCAGCGCCTCCAGTGTAGAAAATCTTATCCCACTTCTCGTTGAGCAAGGCCGTGGTTTCCGGGATAGCACCGTTCACGACAGAGTAGGCATTTGGGTCAAGATACTCCTCGAAAATCTTCTTCAGGACCATGGCCGAAGCTGGAGAGGCCTCTGATGGCTTCAAGACCCCAGTGCAACCAGCTGCGATAGCACCAATAAATGGACCAAGCGAAAGTTGAACAGGGAAGTTATATGCGCCAATAACCAGGACCGTACCAAGAGGCTCCTTTCTGATCCTCGGGTTATTTAGAGTGTTTATGAGAGGCATATCCGGAGCAGATTCGTCTTTCATCCACTTCTCCAGGTTCTTGGTAACAAACATAATATCATTTTTGCACCAATCGATCTCTGACACGAAGGTCTCGAATACGGGCTTCCCAATATCCTGCTTGCATGCTTCAACCAAGGCATCAGAGCAGTCGACAATTCCCCAGTAGAGCTTCCGGAGCTGCACTAAGCGATATGCAATTGGCTTGGTCTTCTGCGAGCGGAATGTGGCCCTGCAAAGGTTGACGGTGCTTGGGATGGACTCGACGGGTGTAGACTCGAACGACGCAATCTTGATGGCCGCCATGGTGTATTGTATGGATTGAGCTACAGAAAAGATAGTGAGTATTTGGCAGTTCGGTTCCGAGCTTCATATAACTTACTGCTGCTTAATGGGTTTGTTCTGTTCAAAAACAGCTTTCGTAGAAGTGGTGAAGAAGATTGGCTCCTGCATGGAGACCTGTAAGCACAAGAGGGGACGGTCAGCTTGCTTTATAAGGTACCGGTACCAAAAAGCAAATGCAGGTGAGACAAGTACCGGTATGTATGTCAGCTTTAGGTATGCAAGATAAGAGGAGTCGGAGGGGAAAGCGATTGGGAGAGAGGGCCTGCTCTCGAACTCAACAGGAACATCCGCGTAGGCCGAGGCTTGAAGAGGGAGAGCTCCCGAGTGCGGGGCAATCCTGCTCCGTGATAATTAGGTAATCCCCCAACACCTAAAGCTGGATAAGATGCCGCCGGTGTAAGCTTGATTGAAATTAGGATTAGTATCATCGTCTCTTATTTGATCCAAGTTTACCTTCCTTGTTTTCTTTCTTGCCTTCCCCCACGTGCAATAGACAACGACCCGGGAGAGCCGATCCCATGGATCAAGTATTCGTACATTTGGATATATGTCTCTCTTGTACTGTATTCGTACACTGATTTGCACCTACGTCCTCAACCCGAGCCTCGTCCACAATCACCTCCTGACTCCCACCTTCTTTCCCCTTTTCACCGCCAGGTCTGGTTGAGGCAGTCGAGCCCCCGTATCCACGGGCCTGCTCAATCCCTCTTGGATCTGCCTGATGCCATCTATCAGCTGGCCTGTGATTTCTCGTTCCTGGTCCTTCAACATCATCGCTTGACGGTATTTGATCAACTCCTGCCGCCGCGTTTCAGTCACCGCCCACTCTTTTGGAAATTGTGGCTTTGGCTTGACAGGGTGATGCCGTGTGTCAAGTGGGATATCCTCGAATGTGTCTGTTGGATCCTGTGCAGTGTCAGCATCTTGATGCCCTTCAGAGTAAGCAAGGAACCTACTTTGGCTTCCTTGAGCAGCGTGTCAACGATATCTCCAAGGTATCGCTTGTTTTGAGCCTGGGTCTCGAACATTTCGCAGCTCATCTTGACGATATCCTTCTCCGGGTTGTATCTTACACCCACCAGCTTCCGGAGCTTGTCCGCTTGCACCTTCGTCAAGCCTGGCATGTCTGCCGGAGAGAACTCGAGGACGACTTTCTTCTCTGCTGGATGGTGCTCGCCCATGTAGGTCGTATACCTGAATCGCAGGGGCATGTCTCTAGTCGGCGGTTTAAATGGCTTTGCCAGTTCTGCATCTTCGTTAGTAGCGTATTTAAGAGCCTAGTCAGAGCCTTGCAAACATACTTGAAAGCAGTGGCATCTCCCATGCAACCAAACGGGCATAATGTCTCATCTCCCGGTGCTGCTCCAACTCTCCGTGCGCCAAAGAATTCATATCGTCGTCGTCGTCCTGCATTGTATACTCGTCCTCCCACGGTTCTACCTCTCCCATATTCATGAAACTCTCCTTTAACTTCTTCCGCTGTCGTAAAGGTTCATGCGTAGCAAGTATCGCATCGATCCTTCGGTGGATCTCGTCGAACTCTTCACCGTTCCTATCCTCATTTCGCACCGCCAGTCCAAGCCTTTGATTTTTCTCCAGTAACTCCTTCACCCTGGGATCGTTGCTGTTTCTCGATTCCGCGGCTCGAATATTGGGTCGTTGAGCTGTCATTGAGAATGCCCTGCCTGACCCAAAACCAATTGAGTATAGATATTGCTTCTGAATGCACACACAGCTCTTAGCTGTTGAGCGGAGGCCTTGCATAGCTGTTGCCATCGGTGGTGGCTCTCTTGATGTTGGCGTTGTTGTTGATATCTCCCAGCGACAAAATTGTAGACCCAGCCAGGAAGCATCGGCCGATTTTGGATAATCTCGCACCCTTGATCTTGATGAATCTACTACATCCACATCCAGCCGTTATCGATAAGAAGGACGCTAGTCTATCTACGGAGGTGGTCGGCTCCAAGCGATGCCAACATTTATCAAAGTTGAATGAACATACGGAAATCAAAAGCCGACTATCTTATTCTATCTATATCCACTAATCCACTGTGTGACTTATCCCCGACCACATCTTGATTACTCAAAATTACAATGTAAAAGAAGTATACATATTTCGGATTTACACTTCTACTAGCAACTCTCCTCGGTCCAACTCCGCCCAAATTCCTCCAATACACCCACACACAAACCGGTACATGATACATCCTTCGATGGCAAGATGATCAAAGAGTGCTTCATCACCACCGGTGCGACAGCAAGGTTCACAGAGCTCATCCAGGCAGTTTTTGCGCCAGAATCTCTCCAAGCGTTTATCGACAATGGCTTTACAAATTTGAACTTCCAATGCGGAGACTCAATATCAGCTTTTGAGCAGCTCAGGCTTACGGACACACGAGGACTTGTCATCAACGGGTTTGATTTCAACAGGAATGGTTTGAATAAGGAGATGAGAGCTTGCCAGGCTGGGAATAGCTCCAGGAAGGGGCTTGTTATATGTCACGCTGGTATGTCACAGCTTTGATCTCTCACGTGTAGCAGTAACTTACAACCGATGCAATAGGTGCTGGGACAATTCTGGATGCTATGAGACTTGATGTCCCGCTGGTCGTGGTACCCAACACGTCGTTACTGGATAATCATCAACAAGAGCTGGCCGATGAGTTGGAAGCTCAGGGGTATGCTACGAGGGGAGATACTCGGTATGTTCAGACCCTTCATGTCCCACGCACGTACGCTGGACCATCAGACGTTGCAAATCTACATTGAGAGAAATTTCTTTTGCAGAAAAGCTAGCTAAGTAAAGTAATCAGGAATCTGGCATCAGCAATCCGAGCTGCGTGTGCGAAAGAGGGGAAAGCTTGGGGTGGTCATAACACCAGCTTCGCCCCTATCGTGGACAATGTTGTGGGCTACGAGGAAGACGTTCGTGCCAGGTTGGATTGATACTGGAATTCTCCGGTCGGTCATTGTAAGGAGTTTCGGCATCAGCATTGGATATGTAAGTTGCCTCGCGGGCTGGCTTTACCAATAGCAAGCATGGCATCGGAGCTACCAAAGCACGTTGGCGTTTGATGGAAAATGCAGGAGGTTCCGCCTTGAAGTACATTTTCTTATACCCATGAGACACAGCGACCAAATTTTATCAGATCTAGGCAGGCGCCGAGATATCCTTCGTTTAATACTTCGCAGCGCAGTGCTCAATATGGGCTCTAAGCTTTCTAGGAGTCTACCAATTAAATACCTAGCCTTCTCCGGTAAGTTGCATGTCTGTCGCTTTTTTTCGTTTTGAGTCTAGTTGCAGCGGTCTGGAGTACCCAAGTATCCAAGGTCTTCGCCTCTTCGGTACAACATATGTAGGCAGTGAATAACACCGCCCAGTCCGCCTCTGAAGCTATCACCGGGGAAATGATATTCGGGTATTACATTTTGAGGTTGCCCGAGACCCATAGGCAATTTCGTTCCACACTGAGTAATGGCTTCAAGTACGCTGGGATTTTTGTACGTGATTCATCAATTGCACTTATTCAGCAACTTGACTGGCGAGTAGTCAGCTAACAAGGAGAGCGAAACCAAACTCGCAAATCCTGACATCGGCAGAAGACACTGTCAACCATCGTCTACTGGTGCGATTTCCATTCTATTGTGTCTCGGATGTTTCGGGATAAAGGTTCTGTGGGTATAAGCAGTACAGACGCGATTTAGAGAGGTGAGGTGTGAGTCGGGAGAAGAGAACTACTTGGACACTTATCCGTGACGCCCCTTCTGCCTAGATGAGAGCTGCTTGAATAGGTAATGAATGATAATTATATTAATACCTTGCTTGCATTGCTGGCTAGCCCCAAGTTCCCGTTAACCACTTTCCTCATACATTTGTTTTGCCCTTGGTGACCTGACACGTTCGCTCTGTGATTGATCCGCTCCTTATAAAGGTGATTAGATCCTTCGAGCCTAACCCGGACCCAGTAGATGACAATCACAAAGTCGTCCGTCCCATTTCCTGTCCTCCCTATTCACTGTCCTCCTCTGAAAACTCGGGCTCTCTCTCATCTTGACGGTTAATCATCAACCCCAAAATCGCCCCATTGTATACATCGTAACTGAACAGAGAGCGGCCCTCGTCCCTGAGCACCTTGCCATTAAACCTCAATACCTGTCTCCAATACGGGACCCCGATGTCCTCCTGCACCAGGTTCTTGACCCGATCAACCATGTCATGGGGCTGTACGTCCAGCGTAAGGACCTCGCCGTCCTCGGCCTGGATGAAGATTTTGCGGGTGTTGGACACGTCCCCGATACTTTTGCGGCTGATTTTCAAGGTGAGGTAGAGGTTGGCTTGGTGGTAGATGCTCGAGTCTGCGAGGGTAGAGCTATCGCTGAGGACTTTGCCTTTGAAGAGTAGTCGTTGTTGGTGACATGGTATTCCTCGGTTATTGCGGATCGTGAGCTTGATCTCTGATATTGTTGTGTCGCGGGTTACTTCAAGGACCGCGTCCTCGCCTGTGAGGCGTCTGACAATGATCTCCATGTGGAATAGCTCCTGAAACAGAGAGGCAATGGAGAAGGAGAAGGAGAAGGAGAACACGATACTCAGTGTATAAAAAGAAGACCTTTGAACTGGATAGTAAAAGCTGGTATATATAGATAGATCTTGGAGTTGAGATGAAGCTGAATCACAGTGTGGAAAATCTGGTTGTGAATAGCCACTAGCTAAATGACTATTGATAGGCAACTCACAAAACTGTTCAAGATTTCTAGGAGCCATCCTCAAGGGGATCTCCTCAATGACTCAATTAGTATATCAGCCCAGCTGGGATCTAGGAGTCTTGACGCTTCCCGTGTTGATTATAGCTAAGCGAGGACACGCGATGTGGTTGTAGAGAGCCGAACAACAGTCGAATAGCCTCAACAAGCACCCGGCTGTTTTCTACGTCTTCACAAGAATGTGGAGCGTCGCCAGAAACTAAGAGCACTTAGACAAAGGTTGGGTTTTGAATATAGGAAAGATCAGACCTGGCGGTCGGGCTAGATGTCGAACGAGGAACGAACAAAAGCAAGAAATTGAAAGGTACGAAAAGAGTGTAACGCTCAGCCCAGGTGTAGCTAACAATTCGACAAATGGAATTGGAGCAACAGGTCTATTCTACAGTATAGTTTACAGTCCACGAAGTTGAGTGGGGTCCTGCTGATCCATAGGGATGTACCTCTCAGCTAGAGTCTCTTCCACGGTCTTATCGTGGAATCGTGGCTGCTCGTATCTCTGATTGAGAGCCTTCTCCACGGCTGAAGAATGGCTCAACATAGCAGACTGTCCCTTTGACTCCATCTTCTCAGCCGCTAATCCAACGGCCGCTTGAGCTTTGCCAATGGCCTCTTTTCCCTTCTCGATTCCCCTGGTCACAGCGTCTCCAACAGCCCCACGAGCCGCATCAAAAGTACCACCACTGTGCTTGATGGCATCTGCCGCATCTTGAGCACCAGTTCTAGCATTCGCAGCCACCCGGTCAGCCTTCGCAGCGGCCGCATCGCGGATCCCCCCAGCTTTCTCCCCAGCCTGTGCCCACTTCTCCTTCGTCGCTGCGGCAATCTTGCTCGCACCTTTCTCAATCCCAGTGCCCACCCGCTCAGTTGCCTGGATCGTCTTCGTCGCAGCCCTGTCAATCCCAACAGCAGCTTGATCAGCCCCCTTTCTAGCAACAGCTTTGCTCTCGTCGAAAGCTTCCTGGAACCTCGGCCCAGCTTGCCTCTCCCCTTCCTCGATCCCCTCCCTTGACTTCTGTAGTCCACCTCCTAGCAGCCGTGCCACAGCTCCCTCCATGCCCTCTCTCACATCATTGAAATCCGTTCGTTGCACCCAGCGTACTGCATTCTCAACCTCGGCATTCCATCTATCTTTCGCAGCTTCTACTATGGTAGTCCGTTCTTCGCGTGCGAGCTCGTCGCGGCTTTGTGGTGGTGGAAGAGGTTCGGGATTGAGCAGGCGCTCGAGGACGAAAGCCTGAGATCTGAGCTCTTGCCCCTGGAGACGTCGGTTCCGCTCATGAGCAATGACTGTGAGGTATGCGATTCCCAATGTCAAGGTGACACCTCCGGTCTGTATAGGTGTGAGCTTTTGACCGGCGCAATCGGTGGTGCCCGGAACTCACGAATCCAGTTGTGAAGCCCATATTTCGTAGTTTTTCTGTGCCGAATGCGCTGAAACTTTCAGTCTTGCTTTCAATAAAACATTAATGGAGCAATAAGTCCAATTGGGTCGGGTCAGTGAGAGCTCAAACGAGCTTTTAGGTTGGGAGCCACGAGGAGCTGGCGTTGATCTGGTGTCTGGGGTGCATTGCGGCTCGCGAAATTTCGTCGGCATCTCACCATCCCAAGTAGGAATTTCTAAGCACCACGCCAGTCGTCAACCACGAAGTGTCTCCCAGGACAACCAGATCTACGCATCGTGGTATTTCAGCATGGCAGGTGGACGTATGGTGAGTCGACTAATGCCCTCCATTCATCTCAGGACATCACTTCTAACACCGCATCTACAGAAATATCGCCATTTGGGCCGCAAATCCTCCCACAGACAGGCTCTCCTCCGCAATCTGGTTACCAGTTTATTCACACACGAGTCCATATCCACGACATACCCAAAGGCGAAGGAGGCCCAGCGGCTAGCGGAGAAACTCATTACCCTGGGAAAGAAGAATACTGAGGCTAGCAAACGGAGAGCTTTGAGCATATTTTTCGTACGTCTAATATCCCTTCAATATGTTCCCTCATGAAATACCACGAATTTCTACGGGTGCTAACGGCGTCAGACACCCCACGAGCTCCTGCCAAAGCTATTCGGACCACTGCGAGAACGATATCAGAATAGACCAGGCGGCTACACTCGTGTGCTTCGAATCGAACCCCTAAAAGACGACCAGGCACCTTCCGCGATCCTAGAGCTAGTTGATGGACCGAGGGATATGCGGTTCGCCATGACTGCGCGGACTATAGCGAGGCAGAGGGCTGCAGGCGAAGAGATGAACGAGATGACAGAACGGAACATGGAGAAGGTCACACGGTACAGGAAGAAGGGTGAGCAAGAGCTCGAGAACATGATCCAGAAGATCGCAAAGTTGCACATGAATGAGAGGGATGGCGCTCAGAGTAAGGACAGTAGATGGGGTGGGAAGACATAAGATTTGGTGTGTATTTGAGGGACACTGTACAATTAGAAGGCACGAGTGTACTGCATTGCATGGGCTGGCGTTGGTTTCAGATATTGAGCCCCTTGTATCGCAGGAACTAGGTTTGATTGTTTTACAAGAAATCAAAGGTATCGCCTTTCTCCATGATCATCTTCCCTACTCTCTCTGTGCCTACGACTCTCTCCAGCTTCAGAGCATCCCATTTGGAGAATAGGGCTCTGACAGACCCTCCACCTTGTTCTAAATTTCCTTCCCGAACACTTCTCCCCAAGAAACCTCCCACGATCTCCTTGTAGAAGATAGGGTTGTCGGGCAATCCGTACATTATGACTTTCTTCACACCTCGGAGCTGATAGCGACGGAAGTGGTGAGCTCTTTCGGTGTAGAGAAGAACATTGTGCCTGCCATTGAAGAAATGAGATCTCGCTCTGGCAACATCCTGAACAGAGGTGTACTCAGAAATGTTACCAAAGGACAGTCCGATCGTTGCTGTTGATGCAGAAAAGTAGTTTCGTACCCGCACAAAGTCGAGGTATGAAGGTATGAAGATAACAGTACCAGCGATATCCTTAGAGCGACGAGTCAATGCTGGAATGATGGCGGTTGTAAAGTAAGTAAAGCGAGCGTCCGGGTCGGTAGCGAACGAAGGTGATTCGAGCCGAGAAAAGGTTTGCTTAATCTTCAGACCCAGCTCCTGGATAGCGCCTGTATACACAGCGCTGATCTTTGTCTTGCCTGCCCAATTCTTCGACTGGTTGAAGAAGAGGGTGTTGAGTTCCGGAGTGTTGAACGCGGACAGCGTGATCGTTTGGCGGAAGTACTTAGCATGGTTGTCCAAATACCAACTCCGAACTCGACTGAAATCGCAACCATGGGCTTCTTTTGGCTGGAGATTCAAATGCTCAAAAATGTATTCCATATGCTCCCAGTTCTGCATGAGCAGAGCATCGGCTTGGTCTACAATGACCATCTCGATAGAACTCAAGAAATCATAGTCCCCCTTCTTATCATCTTTGCCTTCCAGAGCCATTCGCAAGCCCAATGGACTGGCAAGTATGATATCGGAGTTGTAAAATTGGGAGAAGTATTTGACAGTCTTCCGAGTAAATTTCAAACCAAGCCGGAACATGTCATCGTCGTTTCCACCAAATAACTCTCTGAAATCTTCTGCCTTGTCGGAGAAGAACTTCTCCTCTTGATCTACGTAAGAATCGTTGAATCGCTTCTGATTCTCCTGCTGTTCTGGCTCACACAAAGATGTGATCATGCTTACCATTCTTACACATGATTCTCGGGTGGGCAAGATCATGAGTACTTTAGGCCGAGTGAAGCCCTGATCCCGCAGCTCTAGATCGTCGCTGCTGTCTTCTTTCGCTAGCCGTGAATTGTTCTTGATTACTCGGTCTCGAGTCCTGCAGTTCTGTTAGACCAATCTTATCTAGGCGATTTACTTTTCACTTACTTGAAAACATGATTGACGGCATGTAAGCAGGCTAGTCGTCGTAAGCTTTCAGAATTTCCTGTGTTCCTTTCGCAGAACAGAATATCTTGGTAGTTGAACATGAGAGGAGCAAGAGACTTCTCCAGTGGGTCAAAATTTGGTCTCTGTTTCCCCATGACGTTTGCCAACTTTTGCTTCAGCTTGAGTTGGCTCGGGCCTAAAATCGTAGCTGGAGCAAAAGCCTTGGATTCTTCATTTCCAGGAAGGCTGACGACAGCTTTAGAAATCTTCTGGAGACATATTTTCTGGGTCGTCCACTGATTCAGCTCCAGGGCTTTGAGTCTTTTGGAGAGAATGTTGTCATCAGGAGCGGCGAAGTGTGCCTCGAAAGGATCTGAACTGTCTTCAGTATCGTCGTCCTCCAGAATGTCGTCGGTTGCCGTCTCTGGTCCCTCTTCCGGCTCTTCTACTTCATCTGCATCATCTGCAATATTCTCTGAAATATCCTCGTTATCATTCTGGTGTGGCTCGGCCTCGGGAACATGATCCAGTTTCCGTCTCTTTGCTTGATGACCGGGTCCTGACTCCGTAAAGCTTTGCATGAGAGTTGCATAGGAGCGTACAACCGTTAACGGCTCTTCTTCCTCGTCACTAGAATCGCTCTCGCTGGCCTCATCTTCCCCAGACGGGTCTTCTGATTCTGTGCTTTCAGCTTCCTCGCTATTGTATGTTAGACTTTTGTTCTCCAAATGTAAGACCGAGAAGCTGACCCTTCTTTTGGCTGTGCCAGTCTTTGACTATCATAGACAGGCTTCCCTCTCCCTCGCCCTCGCCCTCGTCCTTCGCCTCCCCGACCTCTGAATCCCCCGGGTCCTCCACGACTTTTGGAACCACCCGAACTTCCTCCCCGGCCTCGAAAAGCACCTGAAGCTGCTCGGTGACCTCTAAAACCACTGTAACTGCCTCCCCGGCCTCTTGAGCCACCACTTGAGTCTCCAAAAGCCATATTGTGAATGTTCGAAAGTGCTGAGAGACCCTTGTCGCAATTTTTTTTTTTTTTATTCCGCCGGCTTAGCCCTTATCGATAAGGTCCTATTCTTCTCAGCGTGGATATTTTGAACTGAAACTGATCTGACTTTGTCACGGAAAAGATGGGCATGCTGCAGAATAACATGACCTTTCCGATGAGTGACTATACCAAGCAATCTTTTTCTCAAAACTCCATTTTATCCCGAACCCATATTGAGAAAAAGAATTTATATAATGTAGACACGTGACTGAATTAGGTTCCCACAAGCGGCGGCGAGGGGTCAAGGTGCGTAGTTTGAAAAACAATCTCGACATTTCCCTCCACCCCGACCTCATAACCAACAGCCCAGCATGGCGGTCGCCGCAAACAACTCCCTGCATGTCGCGCGCCCTCTTGCGCCAGCAGTTATCGGTGCAAATGTCTCAACTGCCCCTTTGAACGTCGTGGTTCAACCCCAGGTACGATGAATACTTTCAAAGATGTTCTTAGTACAGTTACTCACGCCTAACAGGCTGTTTTTTCCATCCTCGACCACGCTATCCGCCGCGACGACTCGCAAACCCAATCCGCGCGCGTCATCGGCGCTCTTCTCGGCGTACGCTCGGAGGATGGTATGGAGGTAGAGGTTCGAAACTGTTTTGCGATCCCGCACACCGAGAACCAGGACCAGGTCGAGGTCGATGTCGATTACCAGAAGAACATGCTCGCGCTGCAGCTGAAGGCGAACCCCAGAGAGGTTCTGTTAGGATGGTACACGACGAACCTGGGCCTTAACAACTTCAGCGCCTTGATCCAGAACTTCTTCGCCAGCTCCGAGACTGGAACTTTCCCGCACCCTGCCGTCCACTTGACGATCTCGAGTGAGGCTGGAAAATACATTGAGGCGAAGGCATACGTCAGTGCGCCAGTCGGAGTGAATGCTGAGCGTGCTGCGGAGACCTGCCTCTTCATCCCAGTGCCCTACGAAATCCGATACGGCGAGACTGAGAAGAGTGGCCTTGAGCTGATTTCTGGAGCCAAGGATAGCGAAAACCGAGCTGCCCCAGTCGTCTCGGATATTGAGGGTCTGGAGCGTGCAGTTGATCAGACAGTGGATCTTCTGGAGAGAGTGTCGGAATACGTCAACTCAGTTCTGGACGAGGAACGTGAACCTTCGAATCCCTTGGGCCAATTCCTCATCAACGCCTTGTCATTATCGCCAAAGGTCGATCCTCAAGAAATCGAGCGAGACTTCAACAACCACATCCAGGACGTGTTGGTAGTTTCATACCTGGCCAACACTATCCGCACTCAAATCGAGCTGTCCCAAAGACTGGCAACGGCTACTCTCACGATGGGTAGTTCAGATGCTACGCCTGGAAACGGAGGAGAGGCTGGCTCCGAGAATAAGGGACAACGCAGTGGTCGGGGTGGAAAACGTGGAGGAGGACGTGGCGGCGGAGGTGACAGAAATAGAGAACCAAGAGAGCCCAGAGAGCCCAACGAATAGTCATGTGGTTACTGAGATCCTTCAAATGTTCAACATGCACGTTACATTAGCATAGGAAAGGATGAATCGCGGCGTTCACGGAGGGCAATTCTTCACCCAAAAATACAATACCTGTCCAATATAAGATATTTTCGCATCACAGCGTGGTTTCATGCGTTGTTCGTAATTGGTCTATCAGCTCGATTGTTGTAAACCTGGTACTAAAGTATCATTTGATCCCCGCAGTTTCCTGCCACAAACTCCTCACCAATGCTACCCCGTACGCCGCCTATTATTATCACAAAAGTCTCCCTAAAACCCCGTTGGTGGTTTAGGAGGAAGGGTCGAGGGATTGCCGTAATTCGGAAGGTGGGTACCAATCTGCTGAGGCATACCTTGCATCGGTAAGCCTTGTGCCACACCCTGTTGCATCATCGGCCTATGAGACATGTGCGGAGAAGCATGGTAAGATGGTAGTGAGTTGTTTGAGCCTTGCCTGATCATGTTGTAGCCCATACCGTTGCTGAACTGTTGTTGGGTTGGAGCAAAGGCGTTATATGGAAGGTGGGGAGAGCCGTGGTGGGGAGAGCCATGGTGGGAAGAGCCCTGGTGAGGTGATCCATGGTGTGACATGGATTGAGGAATTGGAAGACCTGGGTTGTTCGGGACGAAAGATTGAGTCTTTGGGTTGAAAGCGTGACGGTTAAAACTTCCAGGGATCGGATGCTGGCTCTTTGGGTCCGCTGGGTTGACAGCGTTTGGCAGTTGACCAAACGCATACGGGACGGCGCTCGGGGGTCCTCTAACCGGGGCTTGGTTTTGGTATCCAGTTTGGTAGCCAGCTTGCTGCGGCCACTGCTGGGTAGAAATTTGTGGTGACTGAACTGGTGTACCATACGATGTGATAGGGGCACTGTGTGGTTGGTACCGCTGCTGAGTTGACTGTTGGGAATACTGCTCAATCATTGTCAGAGACAGTTGTACGAGTGATGTGGGGTCCATCACCTGTGGCATGGCATTATATGGCTGCATGCTTCCATTGTTTCCTAAGGCCGGATTATATTGCTGCGTTGGCTGAGCATATTGGGGGGCCATGGCAGATGGATAGCTCGTCTGGACTGCACCGTTGTATGGTTGAGAAGCCATACCTCCCATGTAAGGGGTTTGAGCCTGTGCGACCCACGTTGGTGCTTGTGGCTGTTGAGGATAGAACGGAGTGTACTGCGACCGGCGATCGAAGCTCTCAGAGTCATCTCGGCGTTGCTTGGGAGGCTTAGGCTTCTTGTTCTGCGCAGCTCTATCCTTCGCAGAAGCCGAGCTCGATCGTGACATTTCATTGCCCACTTCAATATCTGAAATGGTCAGTGGCTAATCGATGGCATGGTACTAATATCTCATCATACCTGGTGTAACCTCTCCGGATACTTCCTCCTTGCCGAATATGCGAGCTCGAGCCTCATTATATTTAGCTTCTCGTTCCTCACGGGTTTGCCTTGAAAAGTTAGTGAGGGAATTTAATGCATTTAAGAATACTGTTACTTCTCCTTTGCAGACAGACTCTTCTCTTTGCCATCACTTCCGGCTTCGGAAGTCGCCTTGGAAGGGCTTATCCCAATATCTCCTCCTCGGCGCATGATCTTCATTGCAGGCATCGTTGGCGGAGGGGTGTTTCCGGTAGTGGGAGGGTTGGAGATACTAGTCAAGGAGGGTGGTAGCCGACAGAAGGGAGTCCGAAAGATACGAACGGCCCCAGCAACTGCATCAACTTGATGGGTCATATGATAGTAGTCCGCGAGCTTGTGCGTGAGCAGTCGACAGAACGAGTTACAAGGCGGCAGATCAATGAAGGGCTCCCTGTATCTGATCAGATTTTGAGCTCCAAACGCATTGAGAGTTTCGGGAGAGAACTGGTTGAGAAAGGGCCCTCGAGATAAGAGTTTAACTTACTTCGAGTCTTTTACAAATTCAATCACATCCTGCTCCAGTCTTAAAAGGAAAATTCTATCCTTAGGCGACTCTAATGCTTCTAACAGCTTCTCATCAGGAGTCTGGCGATAGAATAGGTTGAACGCATCCGGTACATCCGAGGCACCTACAAGAGGCTTTGATTTTCCATCATCCGTCGTTTGCTGCGAGGAGCCACTTTGAGGAGTGTTGATTCCTTGGCCTTGGCGTTCCTGCGTAAGTTGCATGCTTCGGCGATCAGGAGCTTCGTAGAACTGTGCACGATATGCACGAGCAGCAGCTTCAGAACCAATCCTAGAACCTGCCACAATGGAGCCCCGCCCCGAAAATGTATCGTCATCCTCAGCGGCCTTGACACTCGCACTATCGTCCGGACGCAAAGACTCCTTCTCATCCAGAGCGAATGTAGTTCCAGATGTTATGCTCTTGCCGTCAAGACTCGGTGGTTTGGTGCCTAGCTCAGATCCAGAATCCGTTCGTTGAAAGATATCCTCGGTTAGCCCCTCAATGCCCTCAGGCTTGGGATTAGCCACGCTGACTCCGGACCCGTTGACCACAAGGCTAGGCATTTCAGAGCCAACGTCCAGAGCCTTGACCGCATCAATCAGTTTGGTTTCAGCATTGCTGGACTCTGACCGAAGGACAGGCGGGTGCACAGTCTCCCCTCGTGAGCTTCGTGGTCCGATATCCGCAGTGTTCGAGTGCTCTTCTTCTTGCAAAGTGGCAAGCTCGTCGGTGGACTTGAGATGTGTAGGTGTGTGAGACTGAATCGAGCCCTCCGTGGATTCCTTCTGTGCAGGGACTGCGAAGTTGTCCTTCCTCGGATCTCGAAGTGTGCTCGAGGATGCTACTCTGGCGAATGATCCTAGAGTGGCATTGTTGTTTCCTGCAGATGCAGCTACCTACGCAAAAATAGATGATCAGTTGAATCCATGATAAAGACGCTTTCTACGACCCTGGTGTAGCGGGTCCACGTCCGCACATACCTTTGCAAAGGAAAGCCTGGAAGGATCTGCAGACATTGGCGCAGTAGCCATGTTTGAGAATGATGTTTTTGACGGAACCTGAAGTTGAATCGTAGCAAAAGAGCGTAGGGCTACGAACTGGACAAAAGTGAATCGCAGCGAGGCGGAGAGCCTGATTGAACGGGAGCGTTTGAAAGGTTATTAAGGCAGAAATTTAACAACAAGAGCGCCTAATGAGGTGAGGCATCTGGTCATTGTCGTAGCTGACAAGCAGGTGGGAGGGTTTTCTTGTTCTTGGTCGTTTGATTGTCGTTGTCGTTGTCGTTAGCTTCGCCTTTGGCTTTGGGTGTACGACGGTCAGGATGAGAGAGGGGGGGGGCTTTGGCGACCCGTACAACCAATCCCGTGGTGGACTCTGCAGCTGATCCGAGTGTCGTCAAATTTCTAGTCGAAGAAGTTGTCTGCGATGCCGGATTCTGGGATGGATAGATGGATAGATGCCGTTGTCCTTCGTCGCCGTCGCCGTCACTGTCAGATCAAAGCATCGCCGACGTGCCCTGCTTGAATAAGTACTGTGAAGGTGTAGGGAGGCGGACGACAATGCGCCCAGGTGCAGTCACTTTTCCGCAGGTGGGTCTAGCCTTGGCGTTGGCAATTTAACCTAGGTAGTTCCCCAGATAAAGTGATGCATAAGCTCCTGCGACCGTATTCTTTAAGTGCTCTAATTATTATTTATTGCCTACGACCATACATGACAAGTGCACCTCAACAGTTCTGCAGCGATAGATAGGAAAGGGAGCAAACGATTCAGTAAGGACGCTCATCCGCCAGTCATCCAACAACCAGTCAACTAACTACACAGAATAACGACATTCACTACCCACCAGCCAGCTAGCTAGCTTTTTCTACGGAGTACATTCATCAGTCCTCCGCCTGCTCCTTCTCCAAGCTGCAAGACAAGGATTTGAGATTAAGGAAAAGGATACCTCAGGAAAAGAATACCTACCAGATCTCGGAGCGCATTCACAAGGCACATTTTCGGGGGCCGCAAACAAGAAGCTGGAACGGCCTGCACAACAGCATATACGACCACACAGCTTCACAACTTCTACAAAAGATTCCATCA
The DNA here is from genome assembly GCF_022702325.1 of Drepanopeziza brunnea f. sp. 'multigermtubi'. Classification (NCBI taxonomy): domain Eukaryota; kingdom Fungi; phylum Ascomycota; class Leotiomycetes; order Helotiales; family Drepanopezizaceae; genus Drepanopeziza; species Drepanopeziza brunnea. Next base: position 1,140,624 of record NW_027094072.1, on the reverse strand, counting down.
AGAGGATCAACCCGCTATGAACAGATACGCCAGGGGCCCATTGGCCGCCTCCTCCAAGGCTACGGCCTCCACGCTATGCCAAAAATGCCTGAAGAGAGATGAGTCCATCGCCTCGATATCAGAATGTGCGAAAACTAACATCGGATTACGCCACTACAGTTACGAATGCAAAGCAGTTATCCAGGAACGTCCCTATGTCTCGAGACCATCTCGGACACAGCAGCTGCTCAATCCAAAGTTGCAGCCCAGATTGATGACAAGTGATGCCCCGCTAGACCTCATGAGAAAGTGGGTTTCTCCACGGGCGCGTGAGGAAGCTATGCACTGACTCTTTGCTTCCAGGAAAGGCATCGCCGATGAGCTATTGGCCAAAGCGGACCAGGAGAGGGGCCGGAAGCGCGAGAGACAGAGTGAGGAAGCAGAAGCTCCAGGTACATCTAAGAGAATGAGGTCTGCGTCTTCAGCGTCCGTCTCCAGTATATCTACGGGAATTTCACGATCTCCTTCTCCTCACCAAGCAACAAGAGACTACTCTACAAGCAAGAGTACACAGAGAAATGTTGCGCCTCCATCTCGTCGAAGATCTCCAACCATGTCTGCATCACCGCCCAGAAATCGACATGCCGATCCGGAGAGGAAGAGGAGGCGTGACTCATTCTCTTCGACTGATTCCTACAGCTCCGCAGAGAGAAAGCCTTTGAGAGAGCGAGCAAGTAGTCGAAGTACCCGGAGACGCTTCCAGCAGAGCGACCCACCTGCTAGAGGCCGGAGTACGGAGAGCAGAAGCCCTTATAGAAAGCGAAGAGATCTGTCCAACGATCGACAACATGCCAGAAATAGGCTCAGTGGAATCGAAAATAGGCCTCCGCCTCCCAAAGAGCGAAGTTTGAGTCCGTTCAGCAAACGGCTTGCTCTGACACAGGCCATGAATGGTGGTGGTAGATAATCAGTTGATACGAATGGCTTCTAAGGCGGTCAGCTTGGCTCGAAATTTTTTCGGCATGGGACTAAACTATGGTGCAATAGTTGAGTGGATGCTTGGGGATCGGGTGATTGTGAGGTCACTGTGTGATGACAGAAATTTCGTGGACACAGGGCAAAGGTGCAAAATTGGGCTGATGCTTTGAAATGGCATGATTGATATACCCCTGGCTCGTAAGCCATTGCTTTTTTATGAGTAGAGAACCATAGAGAATCGCCGTATTCCAATCCCAAGTCCCTCCGACGCATCCATGTGAAAGTCGTGATCTCAACCCTCATTAAGTTTACAGCATCTCGTCGTCTTCCTTCTCTCGCCTCTCCTCTTCTTCCTCTTCCCGTTCCCTCAGTTTGACACCTTCCACTAGAGCAATACCCTCCATCCCCATTTCTTCTCCCCCTTCACTTGCAGTGACAGCCCCATTGCCCAATTTTGCCTTCTGAGACCCCTCGATCCTTTCCCGTACCATCCTCGCAATCGCATTCTCCGTCCTGACATTCAGAATCTCCAATTTCTTGTCCAAATCCCGCTTCAGGTCCCAATTTGGCTTCTTCGGCTGTAGCTTGAATAGATCTACGCCCTTGTCATCCTGCTCCTCTTCCTCGGCCTTCTTCCTAATCTCGTCTTCGACCTCCTTCGCTTGCTGTTCCAGAGTCTTCTCGACAGCTAAGGTAGGGGGCGCCTCGAAACCAAGCCTCGGCCCCTTGGTTTCCGGATCATAGTTTCTTCCTGAAAGATGAAGCGTTGCAACATCGGGTTCGGTGGGTGGAGAGGGAGAGCGTGTCGATTCAGGAGCTACGATTTCGTCGCCAGGTTGTTTGCGCTTCAGAGATTTGAGCTTTGCCAGGCGCGCCTTGCGCTCATCCGCAGCTGCGCCGAGGCTAACATGTGTAGAAGACATGGCGGAGAGTATGAGGTTTGTTTTCAGGGAAGATGCGCCATGTGGTTCTTTTTCCAATTCTTGTCAATGTCGTTCGATGATAGTCGCGCGGACCAAATTTCTCAGCCCTGCGCTAAAAATTCTCGGTAGCCTCTTCTTCCAACTTCTCTCCGAAACATGATTTTTTGACGGAGCGGCCCATCATACCACCCTCGAGTTCTTCACTTAAAGCCGCATTACTTTTATGGGCCTTTGAATGACTGGAGCCATTAGCTGATGCCTCCACGCGCAGACCTGCTGACGAAACGCTGGTCAACGTTCGATTTGCCCATCCTCCCGTTTCTGGCACCTCGAGTCTTCCAGCCATGGCCTCGCGATACACCGAGGTCCCATTCGATCGCATCCCGCACGAAGAGCCATTCACGTCGATGCGTCAGAGCTTACCATGACGGTCTCCCCCAGCCGTTAACCAATAAGCAGGAAGATCTTGGAGAGCTGCGGCACTGGAAGCCTCTACGTGCTGTTAATTCAGACTCTTGCCGAGGTGATCGAGCAAACATCAACGAAGAGGTTACTGGAGATCACATAGAAGCTGGGCGCAACAGTTGGAGAGATGATAGGCCACACGGAGCTTCCGATGATTTAGGGGACGAAGAGGATTTCTGGGCAAAATATGAAGAAATCTGGGGACGGGAAGCGACGAAGCGGGATGCCCAAGACCCCATGGAGAGAGTGGGAGGAGATCCAGACCCCGCGAACATCGGAAAGGAGCCATCCGATTCAAGGGTTAAAGTACCACTTGGCGAGGATGCTTTTGAGATGCAAGAGTCGATACGCCCATGTTGGAGACTGCGCCCGTTCTTTGTACGGAGTCTTAAAACGACCTGGCGGAGCTTCGAGCCCAGGTCACAGAGGCCCCAGGAGGCACAGACGACGCGGCCGAGCTTCAAACCCAGGCCACAGAGGCTCCAGGAGGCTCAGCAGCAATGGCTTGGGGAAAAGCGGAGAAGCAGGCGGCTTAGAAGCCAATACCTCGTCAGAGGTTTACCAACAGTTCGAACCAAGTTCGTCAGGCTGGTACCCGAGGGACCTTATGGCAACCTTTCGTTCTCTTCCTCATGGAATTGGCGATTTGCGATGCTCAATGCCCGTTATGACAAGGCGATGGCAGGCGCCCGAGCGAGTTCAAAGGTGTACACTTATAAGCGACCTCGTATCAAACAAGAATTCATAGACAATTTGGTCCGTCTCGAATCTCTGGCACTGATGACAGAGGAGTGGAAGACTCTCTCGCCTCAGACGAGGAATCGAGTATGGCAGGATGTTATGCTCCAAACACTGGATAGACATCCTCACCGTGCTATCGATGTATTGGTAGCGACCTTCATCGAGCCATACCCTCCCGGCTATGCCATCGCTGATAGTCTTGACTACATCTTTACGCACTTCCTTCATACCTCCAAATCACAAAAGATCGGAATTTCCGGGATACTTGATCTCTTGCTTGAAAAGGGTCCGAGGGGTCACATCCAATTGGATCAGCGTACACTGTGTACTTCGATTAAACTAATGGATGCGCAGCGTCCGCCGAACACGCATTCCATCAAATCGCTCTACGATACGTTGCGGAAGGCCGATCACCCTTTACACGTGAATACCTTGATCCAGTTCGGGACTCGGTTTGCTAAGAATGGTCAATTCAACACTGCATGTGAAATTTTGCAGATGCTGAAGGATCTAGGCTGTGACTTCAACACTCCAAAGGTCTTGAGCTTCTGTACTCTCTTGCTCAGACAAAGAAGAAGAACCTTGCCATCAGGGGAAAATCGTTATTTGGCCTTGGACGTTTTTGATTTCATGATGAATTCGGGAGCCAAGCCCAATATCATAATATACAACGTTCTCTTGGAAAACGCGCTGGAAAACCATGAACACGAGACAGCATGGCAGCTCCACAGTATAATGGTTGAATCTGGTCTTCAACCCGATGCCTACACCTACTCTCTTCTGTTGAAAGACTCCAAGCTACGAATGGACCCGCACGCTATTAAAAAGGTTATGGAGCATGTCAAACACAGGGCAATCAGAAACAGCTATATTGTGAACGATGTCCTGCATGCAATCCTCCTTCTTCATCAGCAAGAGCAGAAGAGTGATTATGCTGCAGATGGACCAAAAGAGCAGGTCGCTTCTGCTTTCGATCGCCTGCTTCCGGTTTACTGCGACTATTTCAATCTCGAACCTTTAGCTCGAATTATTCCCAAATTTTCTGAGAGGTATCCCAAGCTGCGAATTCAAAGGGATCCGAATGCATCAGTAAAACTAGAGGACCCTACAGCGCCGACTCTGGTCGTCATGGTGACTAGTTTCCTCGATGACATTCAGAATCCACTCCCCGCGCTTCAGCTCTACGATCAATTTCGTGAAATGGTATATAACAATGATCCCGCTGTGGCCTTTCTGACGCAGACTACTCACATTTGGAACCTCGTTCTCATGTCGCTTGGTAAATTTCGAGAAACCATTGGTGACTGCCACACCCTCATTGGAGACATGATCTCTCCACCAGAGCAAACGCCTCAGTCATCACTAGCAAGCGAAAAGAGGGGAGAGCCGCTTTCCGATATTGATCAAGCTATACCGCCTCAAGAAGACTCGTTTCTAGAGCGCCATGACCGACAATATGCCAAGTTTCCTCACTCAGACCAAGTTCTTCGGTTGCCACTAGCAAGCGAGGAAAGTGGGCACTCCAAGTCAGAACCTAGCAATCCCAAAGCGCTTCAGGACTTCTCTACGGAGCTCCGCGACTCCCAAAACGATACCTCGCAGTTCACTGTGCTTACGCCTCCCAAACCCGACGTCTACACCTGGTCAATTCTTATAAAGATATTCATGGATCATAAGCAGCCCCGCGCCGCAGAGAAAGTCCTCGACATGATGCGAGAGCGCGACATCGAGCCTAGCATCGTTACATGGAACACGCTTGCCCACGGTTATGCTTCTATGCAAGACACGGCCAGCCTTGTCGGTGTTCTGACGAGACTGAGGGCGGCGGGATTGGAAGCGGATGATGCCACGACGATCGCGCTGAGCATGATCAAGAATCGGAGGGCGTTGAATGAAGAGTTGCAGAAGAAGAACGACAAACTTGTTGATCTCGACAGAGGGTTTGTGGAGGAGGTTCAAGAGGAGCTAAAGCTTGAAGCTGAACAGGATGTGGTGGGAGCGTCGAATGAGATTGGGGACAAGGAGCCGAGTGAGGATGAGCTTTTTGCTACGAGCTGGTTTTAATGAATGCCGGAACGAGAAGGGACGAAGCGAAAGAGAGGGAAAGGCCCAAATGGGTTGAATAATAAGCAACATGTCGGTAACTGAGCGAACGCCGCACCCGATTCTCCTCTTGTTAATGTAAAGAATGTCTATACCGGAAATTACCCATGTAATCTATCGATCAATATGTAATATATACCAGCATTTGTCCCCATGACATACTTGTGTATGCTCTCTCTCTCTCTCCCCTTCTCAAAACTCACATACCCGCAGCGAACTCACTCACTTACAGGCTTTTTCCCACGACGTCAGCAGCAAAACTCACCCAAAAACTCATTTACTTACTTACTTACTTACTTGCCTACTGCTGATCCTAACCTTGATCCTAGGCCTAGATAGTTATTTGCCAATTCGACCACGACCACAACGCTAGCCAAATCCCATCTTTCCTTCTGCTATTCATCCTTATATAGTAAAGGGCTGGCTGGGACTAGATGGCTGGGACTGGCTGGCTGGCTGGCTGGCTGGCTGTATTGAGATAGCCGGTCGAGTGGAGTGAGAAAAGAAGACGGAAAAGAGAGAGAGAAAGAGGATGTTTGTCGTGGTAGACATTTAGGCGAGTGAAAGGTAAACAAGAAGAGAGGGGGTGGAGGAACGCCCACACGATGGATGAAATGGTTTTGATCTGATCGATGCGCCTCCGGCGGACGGATGGACGGACTGGTACAGAGGATGTATGTAGCATAGAGATGAAGGAAAGGGAGGAGTACACCGTGCTGTCTTTGGGGATCTACAGATGGTGGCTTGGCTGTCGACGATGTTGAGTACGTTGCTACCTAGCTAGCTCTCAATTTCGGTTGTGATTGATGTTGTTAACTAGCCCAGAGCATCAGTACCTAGTATTTTCATTACTGGGGACTTATTCATCGGCGACTTCGAACGGAAATTTGCTGCTACTTCTGGAATTAATTATGAAGTACTACATCCTGCTTTATCAGCTGCCCATGACGAATCCAAAACATTAGATATAAGCCGTATAATCGATCTCCCCCCTCTGCGTCACCACCCTCGTCGCAGCCCTGGCGTCAACGCTCACCGGCCTCCTCCCTGCACCCCTCACTATCCTCGCGGCTCTGCCGACCTCCGGAGAACTAGGCGTGCTCTTTGAATTGCCACGGCCCGGTCCCCGTCCCGGTTCTACCTCCTCGCCCCCCGAACTCAGCTCTACATTCCCAGCCCTCTCCCGGCTCCTCTGCGTCTCCCAGCTCCCGTCCGAGTATCCATCTGGCAGATAATCCTCAAACTCAGACTCATCTCCCCTCTCCCCTTCTTCGCCCCGACGCCCGGGTCCCGGGCTTCGATCCCGATCCAAGTTGTCCAGCTCGGCCGCGCTCTCGAACCGGCTGTCCCGGCTCTCCGCACTCATCAGACTTCCGCCGGTCCGGCTCCGCTCCATCTGGCCCTGGTGGTAGCTATTGAGCTGCCGCGTCCCCTCCCGCGCCAGCGAGTAGCTGATTCCAAAAGAGTCCCTATCCGTCTCGTCGCTCATCTCCCGCATCCCGCGCATTATTCGCGCTTCGAGATTATCCATCATCGATTCTTCGGGAACCGTGGGAGAGTCGGCGTACGAAGAGCGGAAGGAGGGCCGCCGGTCATTGGCGATCTTGGCGATCTTTTTGGAGTTGCGGATAGAGGAGCCACCGAAGAAAGGGGATGAGCCGACGCGCCGGCTGACGGGCCGGGAGAGTCGGGAGTTGCCGCTGCTTTCGGAGAGCACGGAAGGGTGGTAGTTTATGGATGGGCTTTTCGTGACTTGGCGGATCGTCTTCCACGGTGACATTGCTCTGGTTCTGCGCATTGGCTCTTCGTATGTGGTTGACGAGGCGCTGGCAACGCTGCGACGCTTGTCGGTTTCGAGGGATGTGGCCACAGTGAGCCACGTTCTGGAGTCTCTCCTCATGTTGTGTGGAGGAGCGTAGTCTTGCCCGTGGCCAATACTTTGTCGTTTCATGATTCCGCCAATTGAGGCGGCGGACCCGGGACGCCCGTGGCCGATGGCTCGGGGCCTGTCGATTGTGTTCATGAGCCTCGACCGCCGTTTGGCTGGTTTCAAAGCAGCGGGCTGGACTACAGAGTTTTCTATAGATGGTAGGGGCTCGTTACTCTCTCGAAAATTTGCTTGATTCTGGATAGCGGAAAAACTGTCGAGCTGTCTGTCTGAGAAGTTGCTGTCTCGCAGATTCAAAATCGTGTCTGCTGTGACCTGACCATGATGATAACTTTCCCGCGCTGGATGAGACGGGTCCTGGATCGCAGAGGTTAGCACGGTTGATCTCCGAACATGTCCTTTCCGCGAATAATTCGAATAGTTTCTCGTTAGCGGCTGCGTCCGAGATGAACCTGTTCCGGAGGATCTAAGATCTAGCTGTGTGCTGCCTTGGGTGTATCTCCAGCTATCTTCAGACGTTGATAATGCGTTGTCGGATTTTGATCCCCTTCTTCCAAAGCCTGAATTATGCGAATCGCCATTTATGAGTTGAGACAATCGAGGGTTAGACATGGTCTTAGACCTCCTGAGAGGATTGTCTGCCAATTTCTTTCTGCCTCTTCCGGCAGTATCTGTTCCTTTAATGGGTCCTATCACTGCTCCGGGTCTGGAACCGCCTGATATTCCAAACGCGGACATGTCCAGTTGGAGGGGACGAGGTGGTGGTACTGGTATAAGTGGAGATGGCTGATAGTAGACTTCTACTATGCTCGGGCGGCTCGATTCGAGGGGTGACGAAATCTCGCGCTTCTCTATCTTTCCGAATTCCTTCCCTTGCTTTGCCTTTCGTCTTCGGTGACAGTAGCAGCAGAGTGCCAATAAAAGGGTGCAAAATACCACACCAATTGGTATGGATATTGCCAAAATGGCATTGCTACTAAGTCGCTTAGAAGAGCTTGCGGCAACGGCTGCGGGCTCACTCGTTGTTGATGCAGTAGCAGCAGGGCCTTTCGAAGTATTCTTCGAGGAAGCTCTCGTTGCTGTTGAGGTAGTACTATTGGTAGAAGTGGTATTGCTTTCGACAAGCAGCAGTTTGAACGATTCGGATTCCTCCTTATTTGTGGACTTTGATCTTGCAGACAGTTCGATGTCAATTGTCTCTGGTTCCGCTTCGGATGATATCTCTCCCGCCAGCGTGAAGGTTTCCGAGTCGAGAGAGAGCCAATTTTTATGGGGAGGGATCTTAGCAGTGAGAACTGTGTCGGCTTTGTTGGTCAGGTAGGTGCTCAGGTCGTACGAGAAATTTGAACCTATTGTAGCATTAAAGTCACCAATTGACCTGCTAAACAACGCGCCCGTAATCACGACTCGTATGATTACGTCTGCTGTATCTCCGTAGATATTCGTCGCTAGCATAGTGATGTTCACGGAGGTTGCGTCTGGTGGGACAGTTCCAGTGAGCGTAAGAGTTGTATTGTCGAAGATGATCCACGATGGTGTCTGCGCAGTCGCCGAGACAATATCCGTTGGCTTCGCAACCTGTCCATCGAGCTCCAGGTTCCCAGAAAGTCCATCGAAGCTGAAATCGCCCCCAACTGTTACATTGACGACAGTGTCTGCGGGATTGAATGCGAATAGGTGCACTCCGACCTCAATTTCAAAGAACATCGACGTCCCGCTAAATCCCTCGACATCAGAAGCGATGAGCTGTATCCCAAACGTCTGTGGTGGCAATATGAGGGACTGGTAGTCTGGAGTTTGTCCACTGAAGGCCAGTGTACTGCCATCGAATTGTATCCATGATGGCATTGGCGTGTTATTTGTGCTGAGCGCATAGTAAGCGAAAGTAGCATCGCTACCATTACTCGTGAAGGTGCCAGGATCCAATTTGATGTTGAATGGTGTTGATGGATGGTACAGAAGTGTTGAAGGAGCTGAAAATTCGCCAGCCTTTTCCAACTGTGTCGCCGGTATGCTAAGAGATGGCGCTGGATTCTGCGAAATTACCAGCCTCGCATCGAGTGTTACTGATCCATCAGCGTCGCTTGCCATTAAGATTATGGGAACATCGGTCACTACATCTGTGCCCACGTCTTCTGTCGAAGGTGTACCAGATAGGGTCCGAGAGTTGCTGTCTAAGGAAAGCCAATCGGGTCCACTTGAGAGGGTATATGTCATGGGCAGCGTAGAGGAGAACGTCGAGCTGGGAAAGGTATAGGAGAAAAGCATATTTATACGTGCCGCAGGAGGAACTTGAGAGTTGAGAGGGAAGGCAACCGTTGGGATCGCATTGGTGATCGAGGCAAAGATGGCAACAGCGGAAAAGACGCCCCGCAGCGCCATCTTCGTGAGACTGCTGCTGGCTACAGAAAACTTGCTGCTTGGTAGGACCTCCGACTGGAGTCTCTGGTATTAAGGCGACGCAAGATAAACCCGTTGTTCCCAAGTACATGCATGCAAATCGATAGAAAAAGTAACAATGAGAGAGAGCGGACATGATGCTGGTTGTCATCAAAAAGGGAATTTTGGAGGCGCAGTGAGGGAGGCACGTCTATCGGTGGTTTCGCCTTGCTTGGAATCCAACAAAGTGAAGAATGACAGACTGCAAGGGACGGAGCCAGTCGACCCAGCCCTGCGATGGATGGACAAGATGGTAATGCATACAGACACGAGCTCGCCCAGTTTCAATAGTGCTGGGCATGTATACGATGGCAGTACATGTGGTCCAGAGGCTGATAAATACTTCAGGCCAGCCACCGGCTGGCATGCATTGCTGGAATTGTGTCGGCCATCGTACCAGCCATACGGATTACAGTATATCTCAGTATTCTGTCTGACAACGGTGAAACAGAAAAGATGCTTGGATTTCCAAGCTCTGCTGTCAGAATCCTTTCTTCGAGTTGAGCGAGAATAGCTGACGAAGAGCGGGCATTGCAGTGAGAGCTGCGTTCGCGATATCTTCTTCTGGAGGCCAGGAGCTAGCTGGCTTCCACAATGGAGGAGGCGGCATTCGGGTTTTGGACGCCGTATCCATATCCCTATCCCTAATTAAGGAGGCATAGCACCAAGATATTGCAGAGTTGTTGCGAAGTCAAAATGAAGGGATTCCAAGGTGAATGATGAATAGATGATGGGTGACAATGGAGCAGTGTGGAGGAATGGGAGGAAAGGGATGAAAGGGAGGAGATCGGGACGAGCACTAGTTGTAAGACCTAACCATAACCGAGCCTTTCATAGCCGATGTTTAAGCGATCGACAGCAGCTACCATACCTGCAACCTACTTCGATGGCCTCTCCTTCCTGACCTCTGACTACTCCTGCCACCAATTATATATATATATATATATTTTTTTTCCTCTTCCTCTTCCACTTCCATCAAAAACTCTGCAATATGTCGTCCCGGTCTGTTTCTCCAGAATTCTCTCCCCGAGCCATGGACGAGGATCTCGCTCCCGTACCCGCATACAAATCCGCCTCAACCACCTCAATCGACTTCTCGGGTCTCCTCGAGTCTCCGCTTCAGCTCCACGAAGACCTGAAGTCTGGATGTGGCGGACAGCTGTGGCCTGCCGGTATGGTACTGGCTCAGCAGATGCTTCGTTACCACAGAACTTCGCTGAGAAAGGCTCGGATGTGAGTCTTGGTCTTCTCCAGCGTCGGCGGGGCGTCGCTGACTTGCAATTGAAGTCTTGAGCTCGGAGCTGGTGGTGGACTGGTTGGACTGGCGGTGGCTGTTGGGTGTGAACTGGACCATCCCATCTACATTTCCGATCAAGAAAATATGCTCGATCTGATGCAGCAGAACATCAAGCTGAACGGTCTGGAGTCACGTGTAAAGGAAATCGTGCTGAATTGGTAAGCCGCTTCTATGTATTGTCTCTCCATCAGCACCTCTTTGTTAACCGTATTCTAGGGGTGATCCGTTGCCAGAAGCAGTTGTCAAGGTGAAACCAGATCTGATCCTGGCAGCCGACTGCGTGTACTTCGAGCCCGCCTTCCCCTTACTTCTCGCTACGCTTGAGGACCTCCTTGAGCTGTGCGAGGAATCCGTCGTCTACTTCTGCTTCAAGAAGCGGAGGAGAGCAGATATGCAGTTCATAAAAAATGCCAAGAAGAAGTTCCTGGTCGAGGAAATTGAGGATCAGGACAGACAGACGTTTTCCAGGGAAGGGCTGTTCTTGTACACATTCAAACGAAAGCCATGAGTTCGCAAGACCTGACATGGTCTCACGCTCTGTAGTGATCATGTATCCCTCTTTCTATGTCTATTCGCTTCCTCCCATATTGATGCCGAGCAAGAAGGCCGGCTCGTCAACTTTATGGTGCTCGTAAGACAAGACACCAATAGCTCCCGGCTCTAGCATCATGGGCAATCCCTGGCTGAGTTCGAACCCAATCCACCTCTTAGCAAAAGCCCTCAAGATGTGTCCATGCGCAATGAGGACGACATCCACAGCCTTCTCCCCATTCATATACGGCCCCTGCATCTCCCGAATCTTCACAATAATCCGATCAAGTCTCTCCTTGACCTCGTCAGCCGACTCTCCCTCTTCACATCCATCGACCCAGATATTCCACGGCCTCTCCTTGTCCAAGCCCTTCTCTCTACGCGCAGCCCTGATCTGAGCTGTCAACAGCCCTTCATACGCCCCATACTCCCACTCTCGGATGTCCTCGCTGGTCTCGTAGTTTTCTCGAAGCCTGGAGCGAGAGGCATCGTCGAAGAGGAGTTCGTAGGTGCGTTGGGCGCGGGTGCGAGGGGAGACGAACAGGTGGGCGACTCGGGAGGGGTCGACGATCTTCCCTGGACCGACAATGACCTTGGCGGATGAGGAGACTTGCTTCTCGCCGTTGGCTGTTAGAGGGATATCACTGCGGCCGGTGTATCTTCCGGAGATGGTCCATTCGGTCTCTCCTGGACCCGAGTCAGTCTCCAATGTGGTTGAGTGGTGGTCTCAAGGCCTCTACCTCATAGGCAACCTTTTCTAGTGAAAGGTAGTTATCTAGGTAGGACATGGTTATCGAACGTACCGTGTCTTACGAGAAAGACCCTTGGGGTTCCTGCATCTTTGTCGGGCATATGGACGGTCGGGCAAGGCTAGGTATTTGCAATAAGTATTACGGGATATTAAGTGGTTCAAATAAGTGCATGGCAAGCCATGCGCGGTGGGGCTAGCAAGGTAGAGAAGCGAGGAAAAAGATGACTTAGCTAGTAGCAGAATTCAACGTTGTAAGACGGAAGCGAGCGTTTTGGCTGCTCGAAACTGAAGATTCAGATACCGCATATAGTCGACAGAGTGGCGCCCAAGGCTATGGACTCCATAAGATCGACACATTGCTTGTATTAGGCAGGGCTTGACTTCTACTGCCCCCATAGATATACGTAGGGCAGGATTCCAAGGGTACACTTTTGCTGTGTTTTGGCTCGAGCCACCCTTGGGATGCTGCCTTTCATTCATGGGGGGGGATAGTAATTGGTGAAGATACGTAGAATATTAATTATAGCTCCAGCGTAATTTCGAAGTCCATCTAAGCCTTTGCGCAAGCAACGCACCGATCAGTCAAGAAACAGAGATTAGACGTTATTGGCAGCCTTAGGCGCCAATTCTGTCGAGTTTATGCGGTACTTACCTAGGTAGTTATCATTTCTTGCTAATCGGCTACTTTTCGCCGCTGTCCGTCTCCACCGCGCACGGCTCGCTATGCACTTATTTAAAATAGTCAACACGGTGGATGGACTTCGAAATGATGCTGGAGCTATAATCAATATATCTTCAACAGTTAGAAGTCGAGCCTTTGCCAATACAGACAGTGCGTCGATCTTATGGAGTCAACAGCCCTGTGCGCCACTTTGATGAGTTTATGCGGTATCACCGGTAGCCGCACGATTATCTACAGTCGACGTAGAAATCTCAAATGCGGTTACTAAGTTAGTAAAATGAATATGGTCAAATACATTACAGAAAAGAGATATATGTCCCCCATTGCACACTCCAGATCAAATCCGTCACCTTGCTTACCATCACTTTCCTTAGCATCACCTTCCTTACTATCACCTTTCGCACGATCGAAAGACTTACAAACCTTGAACACTATTTCGCTATTTCTTAAATGATGCTATTATCGTAATCTATTTGCTCGATCTTGCTAGCCTCAAGCTTTCTTTTTTAATGGCGCTGAAGAGAAGTTATCGGTTATCTATCTGTTCTCGAATTAAGTTTCACTTAATTTATATAATGTAAGCTTATACGAATTACCCGAATTATGAAAAGAAGCTTAGTATATCAACGAGAGTAGAGGACCTGGTAAAGAAGGGAAATTCGATAAAAAAGGGCCGCAACAATTAGAAAATGGCTTTCAAATAGGTAAGTGGATTTACATTCATTAAATTGTTACTCATTACGCGAAACTAATAATTTAAAAAGTAAATAGACCTGCTGGCTGGTATGACGACATATACTTATGGTTTTGTGCTATCGAGGCAGATAATAAAAAGATGAAAGACTTAAGCAAAGTATAGTTCCCATTTTCTAACCCTGAGGATGGTAAGAGATTATGAAGAACAAACGAAAAAAAATATCTTGAATTATACCGAGTCACTAGTGTCAAAAGACCCGGAAAAGGCATTACGCTTTGCATACGATAAGGTAATTGATTCGAATACCCTCGAGGACCTGGAAATGTCTATTTCAACTGAAACGCTAAACAACGACGACTTGGATTTATAGAGTAAATACTGGGAAACGAGGGCTAAGCTGGAAGCACATGCGAGCCAACCTGTTGAATGGTTAAGTTAGGGGGATATTTCTGGAAATCCTGGACCGGTGTACAAGCCAAAGCCGGCCAGGACCTGGGATCGGGCAGGGCGGCCATGGTAGGAGAAGAGCTCGAAGGAAGGGAGGAAGGAAGGAAGGAAGGAAGGAATACAAGTATGAAGAGAAGATACGGTATCTGCACTCTATTCGGGATTTATGGTTTTTGATTTTTGATTCTTTTTGGTTTTGGTTTTCTTTTTTATGTATTCGCCAGGTCTTAATTGTGCATTGTATTTGTGCATGAGGAAAATGCAGGTGTTTTTACGGACCTCTCACTCAGTCCTCGAAGCCCAATTCTGAAGAACAAACAAAGTTGGGCGCTGCAAACTCGCTAGTAGCCACCACATCTGCGGTTAAAAAACTTCCGGTACCCTACCTATGTTAACTACCTTGCCACCACTACAATTCTATGCCGCGGCCGCCAGCCCTTTTCCAGATGATGTGCGTGATATCGGTCCATCTGCAAGCGTATCAATTCTCTCATGGCATCAGTGAGTAAAGTACGGAAATAGTCAGTGCGCTGACTATTAATCGATACCCGTCGATGATCGGTTGAAGTTCGGCGCCGAGCCAAGCAACAACGACAACAACAACAACAGCTGACTGGCAGTTAGTCAGTCAAACTACCTGCAGTACAAAATGATTACATCTACATCTGCATCTAAATCTGCATCCTAAGCAACAACAAGACTGACTGGCTTCCATGCATCCTTGGAATATAAACTGAAGATATCATCTATCTACATATCTCTCTCTCTAGCGTTGATCTGAAGCTCCTTTCCTTTTCACTCCCTCCCCATTACTTTCCGTCCGCTTGCTTCTGTGTCCTTTCCCTCGTTTCCCTCTTCTCCTGTTTGTCGTTCTTTCCTCCTCTTCAACCTGGATCGCTGCCCTGGCCCTTCCCAATTCCAATCTATGATCGTATATATCTTTCCTCCTTTCCTTGAGAGTCGAGTTTGACTCTTTCAGGACTCATATTTCGTTCGCTATCGCTCGTTGATCACCAGCCAACTTCATCTGTACTGTACTTACATACTTATCACAGCCATCGCATCTGTATCATCCCTACCTAGGTGTGCACAATGCACACAGTTAATAACGCTCGTTCTCCGCCCTCCACTCCGGCTCCGTCACCGAACCGGGCTGGGATAACGGCGAATCAGCAAGATAAAGCTCAATCTCCACCATCTCATCCATCCATTGCCTCTCTAACTTCCACCAATGTGCCAGGCTCCTCAGATGGTTCACGGCCCGCCCATGATCATGTTAGCAGGAAGAAGGGTTGCGAAATCTGCATGGAGAATTTTGGAGAAGACCAGTTTCCCTTCCGATGCTATAAGTGTCTCCGCAAAAAGTTCTGCATCAGCTGTATCAAGGAATGGTTCCTGTTGTCCTGTATGGATCCATCAAATATTCCAGTAAGATGCTGTGTCCCTATACCGGTGGCACTCGTCGATGATCTGCTGTCTATCGAAGAGGTCGAGTACTACAAATCGAAATTCGTGGAGCACAGCACACAGAACCCACTTTACTGCCCAAATCCGACTTGCTCAACATTCATCCCTCCAAGGCTCTTCTATGATCCAAAGAAGGCATCTCCGGTGCCACAAGCCGAAGCATTGATTGACAACTACGACTGTGGATACCCTATGCAAGTTGATACGCCCCGTCTGGTGGGTAATGTTACATGTCCAACATGTCAAGCCTTGGTTTGCCTTTCATGCCGATCCTCGCATGAAAATTTCCTCGAAGCGACCACTGGGGAGATACTAGAGAAAGAGGACTTCAAGCGGTGCCCTGAGTGCGCGATAGGTATCCAAAAAATTGGAGGATGTGACCTTGTAGTGTAAGTATTTCGGAGACGTGAGGCGCATGTACTCACAGGTGCTGAAACTATCCAGATGTCGCTGCGGCACATGTTTCTGCTGGGAATGTCTCCAACTAAACAATTTCTGTATATGTTCCCGGCAATATGAAGGCGCAGACGAGACCGGTGAGATTGACGTCGACGAAAATGGCAATTCCCACGATACTAAGGATGCATTGGGCAGCGCTGTATCTGAAGGTGGATGGAATTGGGGGTGGCGATGTGAGCACAAATGGACGGCACCCAACGTTTTTTTCCCAAGGGAGGGGCAGGAGTGCTACCGTTGCGTCGAGACAATCAAGTTTGCCGACCCAGCAGAGACTGATGCGAACTCGCCCACCAGATCTGAGGACATGGTGGAATCTTCGCCTGCTATAGATAAAGAAGAGCCATTGGAACCCAGGCCTGACAGGACACCTTGGGAGTGTAAATACTGCTCAATGCTTATTTGTGGGGACTGCAAAGTTGCCGAGGGATGATTAGGGAATAGTACCGAGCATAGCAGGCATATAAATGCGTAGCATTCAAGGCATACTGAGTTCCTCTCTCATTTCACATTTGTGGAGCATCTTTATTTCTACTGTAGTCTTTGAGGGGTGAATGAGTGCTCAATCTCCCAAGGGGACCTGAGATAGGAACTCGGATGTTTTCATATCAGGAATCTGGATGTCCATATGTTGATTACGCTCCGTTCAATCATTTTTGTCATGGTTCAGCAGGTCAAGACTCGTGCAAATGAGGAGGGAGGCGGTTTATTTACTTCCTTCTTGCTCGCTAAAGCTCCCATGATTCGAAGTCGAGAAATATACCATGGATATATTCGGCAGGGTCGGGGGAGAGGTTAGTTGGATGACTTTTCTATTCGAAAAGAATCGTGTATTTTTCTATTGGAATGGAAGTGCTATTGCGGGGTTGGAGGGCGGAGGGGAGGGAGGATCTTGTGGTGTACGGTGTTTGTCTTATATTCAGACTAGCTCAGAGGAATGGTTTGATATTTCAGCAATTGCTAAACTGGCGATTGTAACGTTTTCAAGTTTTTAGGGCGAGGCAAGAAAATTCTGCACTGATGCATTGCATTGCATTGCACTGCAGGATACGATATTGAAACGTTGGGCTTGGTTTGTTCTACGGAGGCGTGCATGGCATCTGAAGCTCGGACGAAGAGGAGGGGGAAGGGCTACGTAGCTTTCTCTGTCCTACCAACCCGCGTACCGTATCTCGCCCGCATACCTCGGATCCTGTCTGCTGAAGCTTCATTTTTGGAAGCTTGCGTTTCGGACAACCAGATCCTCGGATATCAGAGACCGGTGGCGAGGGCCAGCCCGAAACGAAAACCGGAGATCCAGTTCTCCCCGAGAGGAAAACGTTGCAAGGATGGCCTTGACGTGAATTTTCGATGACGCTGCGGCAGCGCTGCCACTGACAGGATCAGGATCAGGATCAGGATCATCAACAGACCCAAGCTTGCGCCTGACGGGCGCCAGCTGTATCGATTTCGTGGTTGATAAGTACCGGTACAGTAGTGAGTGGTTCTGGACGCACAGTCACGATCAGGCATGGAGATAAAATGGATGTATTGAAACTCACGATGAAAATGAAGAGACAGTGCTTGCGATAGGAATCCAATACTACTTGCTGTACCTATGCACCTGTATTAAGTCAAACGTCCATGGTGTAATATTTTTATATATGTATATATATACGGAGATACCTTCTTCCCAACGTCACAAACAACACACTGAGCAATTTACGCGCTAAGACTGTTGCCGCTTAGCGCTTCCTCGGTAGCGCGCGCCGCCTTAGTTCGATCTCTCTCCCTCTCTCTCTCTCTCGGGGAGATCCTTCAACAGCCCGAGTTTCCTTCACGCGACTTCGAACAAATCTTCATATACCGGACATCGACAATCGAGAAGAATACTCACACAAACCTCCCTCTGATGCAAAAGCATAGATAGTCTGCGCTCTACTATCCCAGCGTTCCCTCTCCCAGCTCTACAGAACCCCGCATATCGTCATTTTCCTTTCACAAAGCCCCAATACCTGCTGTCCACCACCGCCCTCCGACATCGCGAGGAAGGATAAGGTAGACAGAAAGACAGGCACCAAGCAAGATGGGTCAGACCCTGTCCGAACCGGTGATCGACAAGGTTTGCACTCCTTTTTTATCGTTCGTCGTCCGGCATCATCAGCAAGAGCCCGCTAGCTAGCTTTTATTTGCATATCCGACCATATTATAATCTTCGATTCTGTCAGAACCAGTGCGCCAGCAGGATTTACTTGAGTGCGCTTCTGCAATCGTCTGCCAAACTTTCGACTCCCTTGGATCTACTCTCGTGCTGCGGGGATAAGCCTGCAGCGCGTTCCAATCCTACAATCTTTGTTTTCACGGTGCTGACTTATTCGCTCTACTAGACTTCCGAGAATGGTGGCGACGATCGCTTGATCTACGGTGTGTCTTCGATGCAAGGATGGAGAATCAGTATGGAGGATGCGCATGCTGCTGTGCTCGACCTGCAGTCAGTGGCCGAGGACAAAAAGAACACGAAACCCAAGGACGCTGAATCGAGGCTTTCATTCTTTGGAGTGTATGATGGACACGGAGGAGATAAGGTGGCACTATTCGCCGGCGAGAATATCCATCCCATTATCGCAAAGCAGGATGCCTTCAAGAAGGGTGATTTGGAGCAGGCCTTGAAGGATGGATTTTTGGCAACCGACCGGGCAATCCTCAGCGGTCAGCAAGCCCGCACTTATCTGGGGGCTATAGGAAACTGACTCGTGCTTTGCAGACCCACGGTACGAGGAAGAGGTTTCTGGATGCACAGCTTCCGTTGCTATCGTCTCGGCAACTCAGATATTTGTCGTAGGTGGTACCTGTGGAGTCGGCCGGGCCATGACTGACCTCTTCAGGGAAACGCTGGTGATTCTAGAAGTGTTTTAGGTGTCAAGGGCAGAGCAAAGCCATTGTCGTTCGATCACAAGCCGCAAAATGAAGGTAGGCACACGACTTAGAGGGCAAATGCCTTGACGCGATTGCTTACTGAATTGCAGGCGAAAAGGCAAGAATTACAGCTGCCGGTGGATTCGTTGACTTTGGACGAGTCAACGGTAATCTTGCTCTGTCCAGAGCCATTGGTGACTTTGAGTTCAAGAAGAGCGCCGAGCTTGCTCCCGAGCAACAGATTGTCACAGCTTACCCCGACGTCACCGTTCACAATATTTCTCCTGATGATGAGTTCTTGGTCGTTGCTTGTGATGGTACGCCGTCTCGTAATTTAATTTTAATTCAAATAGCTCTAACACTGTCCACAGGTATCTGGGATTGTCAGTCCTCCCAAGCAGTTGTCGAGTTTGTTCGGCGCGGAATCGCTGCCAAGCAAGACCTCTCGAAGATCTGCGAGAACATGATGGACAACTGTCTTGCTTCCAGCTCCGAGACCGGAGGTGTTGGCTGCGATAACATGACCATTATCATCATCGGACTTCTGGGCGGCAAGACCAAGGAGGAGTGGTACGATGAGATTGCGAAGAGAGTAGCCAATGGAGACGGTCCTTGTGCACCTCCCGAGTATGGCAAGTATTTTGTTATTGTCTAATCAGAACTGGGCTAATCATTGGACTAGCGGAGTTCCGGGGCCCGGGCGTTCACCACAACTTTGATGATAGCGACAGCGGGTATGATGTTGACATGGACAAAAAGTCAAAGTCTATCGGAGGTAACCCTCGTGGTCGTATAATCCTTCTTGGAGATGGCACTGAGGTCCTTACAGACTCGGACGATACCGAGATGTTCGACCGCAGCGAGGAGGACCAGGATCTGGCCAGCCAAGTCACTAGGGGACAGCCGGTTGAGACCACGGCCACTCCAGAGAAGATCAGCGATTCCGAGCCAAACTACAAGGGTATTGCCGATAATTCAGACGAGAAGACTACCAAGCCATCGAAGTAGAACCAGCAGAATTTCTTTGACCGAGAGAGCTTGCGGCAAGCTTGCTGCACCTCGGCATTCTGGGAGATAGGTGTTTCTGGACATACGTTTATTCTACACAAAATGCCTGGAAAAGCCGCAAAGTGTTTGATTGAATGACACTACCGGATATAGCTTCACGGATAACTTATTTTCTCAACTGGATGAGTGGGTGGGCTGGAGGATAGCATGAGGAACGGGAGGTTAAGGATGCCGGAGCACTTCTCGCATTGCAACACTCGGAATACTGGGCGGCGCTACTGTCTCCTCCCGTTATTTTCCGGATTACGAATTCCATCACGCAGCGATTTTCTCGTGTCTTTTCTTTTGCATCAGATTTCAGTCACGGAAGGAAAGGCCTAGAATAAGGACAGCTGCTGCATGTACTGAATGAAGAAGCGCCCAATTGGCACTTCAAACATAGTTGTCTCGATATTTCGGATTGTTTGGTTTATCCTGTAAGCTTGAGGTGATGTTGAACTGGTACTAACTCTTGGATGGCCATTTGCATGCCATGTTTATACTAAAGAAAAATATGAGCGTCAGCATCCCTAGATCCCCAGCGAAATGCGAAGTCGCATGCTCGGGGCTCGACACGTGACATATGACGTTTTGCTGGATCATAGATGGGATAAACCGGGCAGGGCACGGCAAGCATGCATGCGTGCTAGGGAAGGAAGGCAGGGCGAAGTAGTTGTACTTCCGTACCTTCGCCACTATCCTCTACGTATCCACGGCGTGGATGAAAGTCCACGTACCTTACTAAGTCGTTACGAGAATCGACACAGGACGTTCTGCGGGTGCAATTAACAATTCAATCCTCTTCTCGAGTAAACACAAAACCATTTGTCTCGTCTTTTTCAACCTCGAGCCGCATTGATCCTCCGGACTCACTTGACCAGGGTCGCACCCCAGCTCTGATATTTTCCCTGCCCTGCCTTGCCTTGCCTTGCCTTGTGAACGTGCTAGTTCTGATTTCAGGTTACTTGTCAACTTGTCGTCCTACACAACCTCATCGACTACACTCAATCACCACCCGCTTTCTTTCACCCGCGACTGAACTCCCACTTTGTTCCAGAAACCCGTGGAACACTGCGACTCTCATCTTCCTAGGCATTCCGGGTCAAACAGCATCCTGCGTCAATCAGAGACTCCTTGTCCGAGAACACGTCGGCACCCAGACAGACGTCAAGCAACATGTCCTCGCCATCGTCAGCAGGATCCGGCAAGCGGAAGAGAACGAGTACCTTGACGAAGAACCCAGTTATGCAGCCGTCGTCTCGAGATGCTTCCGGAGAGGATGGAGAATCTACAGCGCCAGAAACCACTAAGCACAAGAAGGGCTCATCCACTGACAATGCTCCTGCTCCCAAACGACTCAGGTCAGCGACCCACGAAAAAGTCAATGGCGATCCCGGAGAGCCGTCCGAAAGTACCGAAGGGAGCTCCGACATTGAGAAACGCGTTGGACGCAAGGGCAGGAAGTCCAAGGATGGGGAAGAGGATAAGCCAGAGGCGATGGCACCACCACCGCTGGGACAGCTGACGGATCCCGTTGGGTATAAAACCAACCCGGCTCCCGTTGGTAGAGCGGTTCGGGTCTACGCCGACGGAGTTTTCGACCTGTTTCATCTAGGGTAAGTCAGAGTTGGGCACCATTGGATCATCGGGACCTAAAAGCTAACGCTTGACTAGACACATGCGCCAACTCGAGCAAGCTAAGAAGGCATTCCCAGACGTGTACTTGATCGTTGGTGTAACGGGAGATAAGGAAACACATAAACGCAAGGGTTTGACTGTATTGTCTGGACAAGAGCGCGCTGAAACAGTCAGACATTGCAGATGGGTTGATGAGGTCATTGAGGATTGTCCGTGGATTGTCACACCCAAGTTCTTGGAAGAGCACAAGCTTGATTATGTTGCACACGATGATCTTCCATACGGTGCCGACGAAGGAGACGACATCTACAAGCCTATCAAGGAAGCTGGCAAGTTCTTGGTTACCCAGAGAACAGAAGGTGTTAGCACGACTGGAATTATCACCAAGTAAGTTGCCTCGTGGTTCTCGCTGCAAGCCAATCGGAACAGTATTAATTGTGTTGGCAGGATTGTTCGAGACTACGAGAAGTACATTGCTCGTCAATTCAAGCGTGGCACTTCGCGTCAAGAGCTTAATGTATCATGGTTGAAGAAGAATGAGCTTGACCTCAAGCGCCACGTCTCAGAAATGAGAGAGGCTATTCGATCGAACTGGACAACTACTGGCCAAGAGCTAGGCAAGGAGTTGAGACAGTTCTGGCAAGCTAGCAGACCTGGATCCCCAGCTCGTATGTCAAGTTTTGATGATTCGTCCAAGGCTAGCTCTCTTACGAGCCCATCGGCCCTTTCGCATCTCAGTCGCCGTTTGGAGATCCCCAGAAACGATAGCCCTGGCCCTGGTAGTGACTTCGCCACTGGATACAGTTTGGGTTTGATCGGTGGTGTTCGATCATGGGTACGTTTCTTACGACTTTACTCTATACCTATTCACCCTGTACTAATACCTTCCAGATGATGAGAAGTCGCCAGACCAACCGTGATAGTCTCCACGGAAGTGACAGCAGTGAGGAAGATAGCGATGAGCGACCGTCTCCTCGTGGCCGTTCCGGAAAGGAACAGACCAAGGGTGAGGCTGCTGAAGAGGAGAAGCAGGTAGACGCTCAGATTGACGCGCTGATGGGGGAGAACTCGAAGAGCTCTGGTGCCTAGGGGTGGCGCCCAGGGGTAAAACTCGTGGTGGTGATGGCCGTTAGCTGGCAGGGGCGTTGTTTTGTCCGATAATGATTGCTTCTGGTATATACCTCTCTCCTAGTATGTGTAGCAAAAGCGCTAGGATTTGATAGAGCTTGATTAGGAGGAGTGAAAATTGAACACGTACTTGTAACTTGCCTGGGCCTGTCTTTGTCTTCGTGAAATTTTAATAACTATCTATTTGCACCAAACAATTGGTAATATTCACTAATATTGATGGATTAGATATATCCTTTGCTATCTCGCACTTCGCTATGATGCTCACGTGAGTATAAATTGGCCAATCAGAGTGAATCCTTTACAATACCCAAACAGTTAACATTTACTGAGGCCGACGGCTCAGAGCCACCAACCCCACGAACGCCTCTCCAATCCCAGCCTCGTCACCCGTTTCCTTTCTTTTCTTTCTTGTCAAACCTCAATCTATTGACAAGATGTTGTCCTCGACGAGATCAGCAGCCGCGCTGGCTCTGCGAGGTACCTATTGCCACCTCTCGAAGCTCCCAGTTGCAGAAAAGAAGCTAATCAAAACATCTTTCTACGTACAGCCAAACCAGTATCCTCCTTCATCCCCTACCGCTCTATCGCAGCCATCTCCTCCTCCTCCTCGAAGACCGCGAGTCCCAGTCTCACACCACAAAATGTCTCTGGCAATGCCGGTTCGCCACCACCGATAATAGGCGTGACGGGCAAGGAGAGGAGGGAGGTCCCTCTGCCTAGCCAGGAGGGCAAGAAGGGCGTTATGCAATACGCGCTGTACGTTTTTTCCCCCACTACGATGCGACTTGGGAGGGCCTGGTGGAAGTGTAGTCAAAAGCAAGTTGCCGACCTGACCCCCCGACAGGACAACCCTCGACCAGATGGCCAACTGGGCTCGTCAAGGCTCCCTCTGGCCCATGACTTTCGGACTCGCCTGCTGCGCCGTTGAGATGATGCACCTGTCCACTCCCCGATACGACCAGGACCGCCTGGGTATAATCTTCAGAGCGTCCCCGCGCCAGTCGGACGTCATGATTGTCGCCGGGACCCTGACGAACAAGATGGCCCCCGCGCTCAGACAGGTCTACGATCAGATGCCGGAGCCGAGATGGGTCGTTTCCATGGGCAGCTGTGCTAATGGGGGTGGATACTATCACTACAGTTACAGTGTCGTGAGGGGGTGCGACAGGGTTGTGCCGGTGGATATCTACGTGCCTGGGTGCCCGCCCACGGCGGAGGCGCTGATGTATGGCATGTTCCAGCTGCAGAAGAAGATGAGACACACCAAGATGTAAGTCCCAACCTTTTGATCGCTTGCGGGAAATTTGGTTGATATTGACTCCTGGTAGCACTAGACTTTGGTACAGGAAGTAGAGGGCGAGGATGGGCATGGAGCATGTTTCCTTACTGTATAAAGATCAGTCACGCACACCTGGGATACACGGAGTTCATTCGTTTGTTATCATTATTACAGAATGAAAAATTAAAGTTGAAATTGAGCCCCATCTCCACAGCGAATGAATATCAGCCTCCTAACCGGTCATTGAAAATCGCTCGCGAATGGTAGTAGCCGTTTTGGCGATTTCGTTCTTGGGTGGCGGGCGGAAGCGTTATGAGCCAGGTAGCTAGCTACAGGATATGAATCTCCACATTTGTCTTACATCTATCCAGATGAAAAACTTTGTTCTCTCTGAATCAAAGACGCTCGTTCGATTCCTAGCAGATACGAAGGATAGATCTGATCAATCGAGGGTATGAATATATATATATATATATATATCTCATCTATCCCTATCCCATACCCATACCACACACACAATGCTACTTCAATCGATATGTACGTACCTCCCACAACCAGCTACTCGACTTGTCAAAGGAAGAGGAAAGCCTCGACGAGTGGGTGACCGTGACCTGGAGTCGATTCGTTCATTTAAATGAAAAGAGAAGAAGAAGAAGAAAGTGTCGTCGTCGGGGTTAGGTTGGATTTGGTTTTGGTTTTGGATTTGGGACGAAGTAGGTAGGTATATTTTAAACGATGTCGACGCTGCTCTTCTCGACAAACCCTCCTTTTTTTTAAAAAAAAAACTATTGGCATTCGATGCTTATTGAAAGATGATAGATATACAAGTCAATTCAAAAAGAAATTGTTTACATTGTTCCAGTGTGGAGATTGGGAAGGAAAGATTCAGAGAGGACCTTGTATATAGATTGTTTGCTTTTTTGCACGTGTACGCTACAGCTCGCTAGATGTAAATGAATACAACAAGAACGACAACAATCCAAAAACAGCTACTGCTTCAAGCCAAAACAAAACCCATGTCCTGGTACTCCTGCGGTCGTTCAACAGCGCCAAAACGACGATTGCCTTGATCGAAGATCTGCAGGATCGGATCATTAGCAAGATCTATCTGCAGCAGACAACAGCGGATAGGAAGAAGGGAGTCTTCTCACAGCATAGACCCCCTTCAAAAAGGCATGACCGAGGATGTCAAAGTCCATATCACCTCGTGACTGGATACTGCTATAGATCGTGCTGTTTGAAGTAGTGGCAAATCCCAGGTCCTCCTTGTTGATGGTGAACTGCTTGTCACCGATAGCGACACTCACAGTTGGAAGCTGGTCAAGGGTGGTGATGGAAGGGAATACCCAACCTTGGTCCTGTGGATCATAGACGGCCCCCTCGATGGAGCCGTAGATGGCCTGGCAGACGACATCAGAGACAAGTGTGAGAGGGCTCCCGGTGTCGATGATGGCAGTTTTTCCCCCCTTCGTCACTACCGTATCATTCACGATGGTGGAGCCGGAGCTGACAGTCCAGAATCCATCGGAGCTGTCGACTGGAGTATAGTAAATGTCTTGGCCGGACGCCTCCACGGTCGGTAGGTCAATGTAACCGAAGGTGTAGAAGCCAGCCCCCTCGTCGTCCGGCTCATCGGCGTCACACCAGGAACCAATCTTCGCAGTGCAGAGTTCTGCACCCTTAGGGATGTCTGGCTGAGTGATCATGTTCTCGACTGGAGTACTCACAGCCTTGGGTGTCACAGTGTTGATCGATCTAAAAGCGAGGCCTAGGATTCCATCACCAACGCCAGGAGCGACTCTTTCCGATAACGATTTGGCCAGCTCGATGGCTTGTCCAGTGACCTCTAGCCCTCCGAGGACGACGGTGTCAGTACCGACTATTCCAGATACGGCAGAGTGGTCACCATGGGTGATCTTCCAGGTACTGCCGCGCATTTTCGTGAAAGTCGAGGACTTGGTGGAGTCAAAGAGTTCATGTCCATTACACTTGGCTGCAGACTGCATATTCTTGCTGAGCTCTGTAGACCAGACCTGTAAATAATGAGCAAAATGATCGGGAGGCCAATCGCACAAGAAGCAATATGTGAGCCAGAGTGGTTCGCATACCCACGAGTCAGCCGAAGCTGTATCGAAATGGAGTACAAGAGTCTGAGGTGGAGTCCCAATCGATACAGTGCAGTGGTAGAGATTCTCGTTCTGTTGGTCCCGTACAGGCACGAATTCGGTGATAACAGATGATCCGTCTCGAGAAACCCCCACCTTCTTGACCAGCAACCGAGCAGAGTTCTTGCCCAGCTTACTGAGAAGACCTTGGTGTCCCGAGTTGGACGGGCCCGCTATCTGGACATATGGACCTGGTTGCGTAGGGTTGAAACCCCACTCGTTGAGAAGGTAGGCATAGGACTTGAGACCGTCCTTCTGGTACTTGGGGTTGGTGATGATATTGATCTTCGACAGTCGTTCGAGGGCACAAGACTCTTTAGGGCGGGAGTTTAGATTCAAGACGAGTCCTCCGAGAAGATAAGACACTTTTGAAGAGCGAGGTTAGAATATATTTGAGGATAACTTGTAATAATTTGTGAGGCTAAGTGATGAGAAGAGGCTGAGATGTACGGGAAAAGAGAGGAAAAATTGAAGAAGACTTGTACCATCTTACCTTGCCTTTCCTTGTATGAGTTCAGGAAAGAATGAATTATCTACTTGAACCGAAGAGGGGAGGAAAGAGGCAGGAGGCAGGCAGACAAGCAATACATCTACAGCCTCAACTCCAGCTTCGCTCTTGTCAGAGCTAAAGCCTGAATCCGGCCTTGCCCGGACACAAGGGGCAGCGTCATTTGACAACGAAACACTTAGGTAGGGCTGGCTCATACCAAGCATCGAGCTCCCATTCGGCTAGCATGCATCCATCTATCGCTCTTTTCATCCGTCTCCGTATATATCGGATCAGTAAAGTGAGAACTGCGGTCCTGGTCCTGTTCCTGTTCCGCAGCCATAAAAGCGGTGGGGAAGCGAGAGAAACGCCAGCTGAAGAGGAATACGTTAAAGAGATACACGTACATACATACATACATACATACATACATACATATACCTATATAGACGAGAGCGACAGAAGTCCAACTTACCATACGCAGCCTCACGTACCTAGTAGGTCTTCTTTACCAAGACATAGACACATTAGGAGGATAGACATGCAAAAACACCCATGGAAAGCCGCAACACAATATAAACACAATACAACACAATACACACAGCAAAAAGATCCCATATAAACGCTGAGCCCGAGCTCTGAAATGAAACCAACCACTTGCAATAGGTTAACAACAATAACAGCAAGGACTAACTAACTAGCTAACTCGCTCGACAAATAATGGCTACAGTACTAGGCAACTGCTGTTGGCCACTTAAGCGAGAACGTCAAAATCAACATTAGACATTCAGCTATCACTTCTCAATTACTCAGTAATTACAAATCCCAAAAGTAAAAATAAAACACTGTTTTATTCTTTGGACTCCCTTTATTCTTCTCAATTTTTAAGCCAATTATTCGAAAGCGCACGGACCTTAATATTTAATATGCCAGCCTTCGGCCGCGATATAAGCTTCAATTTTATCTAGCATACTCTAACACAAATTATCAAACAACGACTGATCCAATGTATCCCATGCAGCTTGCAAACAACTTTCCATCCTTTGCCTTGCGTGTTCTGAATCCGATTTGTCGATTGCAACGTCGAGAAACATTTAATAAAGCTTCTTTTTACGGTGCCACCAAACGTGCTCGATCGGATTAAGATCGGGGGAATAAGGTGGCCGATTGATTAATAAAGTGTTCTTATTTTTGCCGAACCACCGCCGAACTTTCTTCGCAGTATAATTCGATGCATTATCTTGCTGACTACTACGTCCCAGGCGTTAGTATTACCCCTCGAGGGTGCCTCAAAAGTCTAGTTTCGTACTACGTCCCAGGCGTAAGTATTACCCTTCGAGGGTAGGGTAACCAGGGGGTTTAAAGTGGAAACTAAACTTTCGAGACGCCCTCGAGGGGTAATACTTAGGCCTGTACCGTGGTAGCCAAGTCTCACGAGCCAGATCAAGCTTTAATTCTTGATTTTTAATTCCCGAGACATTCGTATTTCATCATTCCGGAGGTAGGTACTCGCTTAAAATAAGGTGCCTCACTCAAGCTAAGCCAAGTACTACTACGTATATCTGGTGATATTGTTGAAGGACATACTACGTCGCAGGCGTAAGTATTACCCCTCGAGGGTAGGGTAACCGGGTGGTTTAAAGTGGAAACTAAACTTTTAAGGCACCCTCGAGGGGTAATACTTAGGCCTGTACCGTGGTAGGTATGAAGACATGCAGAAACAAAGCTACCACGGTACAGGCCTAAGTATTACCCTTCGAGGGTGCCTTAAAAGTTTAGTTTCCACTTTAAACCCCCTGTTTTCCATACCCTCGAGGGGTAATACTTACGCCTGCGACGTAGTAGGTAGAGAATTGGATCAGGAAGGCTCTAAAGTTTTATCTTACTCACCCGATGCGATCTGCGTAGTACTTTATAGTATTTATGTACTTGTTACATATGCGAAACAAACATGCTTCAGGTTACTCCTACCCAAGCTTTAGCTAGCTTACCTATACAGCCTCGCTCGCCGATCAGCTCCACCTCTTTCTTTCTCCATCCATCTCTCTAGCCTGTCAACTCTTAACTCTCAACTCTCAACTCTCAATCAACTCTCAACTGTCAGCTCTCAACTCTCAATCTCAAAACCCCAAGCCCCCCCCCCCCCCCCCCCCCCCCCACCTGCCTGCCTTCAATCTAATCATCACAATCTCTTTCGATCATTGCTACTGCTGCTACTACCCTGCACCACCTGTTTCCATCATCACGTTCACCTCAAAAGCTCTATATACGCACTTACTACTTATCACTACGAGCCATCAGCTACTTTCCTCTAACAGTCAACCTCTAACGGCCAATGCATAAACTCTCGTTCGGCACCAAGAACTCTCTACATCTGAGAGCTTCCTCCACTCCCTACTGTACTCCCCCATGAATACATGTCGAAAGTATAATCCTGCAAGGGATCTACTGTACCTCACCAGGTCTCAAACCGATCAACTTACGTAGTACAAGGATTCATTCAGCCTTGAAAAGTATCTTCGAGCCAGTATTTAGCCTGTGCAACGGAGTCGGCAGGGTTTTCAGCAATTCAGAGATCACCGCTGTACGATTCATGGAGCTGAACTGGGTCCGACATTGATTCATGGGGGGGGGGGGTAGTTCAAGAAAAAAAAGAGTCATAACCCTCTGATCCAAACAAAACAATAAGAAGATAGCTCATAACTACGAGACGACTCTATTTCATACTGATCGGCTCAAGAAAGAGTCAATCAGAGCAGAAAAAAAGTATAGCTAGGAAGGTGGCTCTCGCTTAACTATAAGAGAAGTCTTGGAAAGAAAGAAAGAAAGAAAAAAGAGTCACAACCCTCTGATCTAAACAAAACAACAAGAAGATAGATCATAACCACGAGACGACTCTATTTCATACGTATTGGCTTAAGAGAAGTCTTCATAGGAAAAGAAAAGAAAAGAAGAAGAAAGAAGAAGAAGAAAGAAAAAAAAGAGTCACAACCCTCTGATCTAAACAAAACAATAAGAAGATAGCTCATAACTACGAGACGACTCTATTTCATACTGATCGGCTCAAGAAAGAGTCAATCAGAGCAGAAAAAAAGTATAGCTAGGAAGGTGGCTCTCGCTTAACTATAAGAGAAGTCTTGGAAAGAAAGAAAGAAAAAAGAGTCACAACCCTCTGATCTAAACAAAACAACAAGAAGATAGATCATAACCACGAGACGACTCTATCTCATACCTAACAGTTCAAGAGAGAGTCAATCAGAGCAGAAACAAAGCATAGGTAGGAAGTCAGCTCTCGCTCAACTATAAGAAAAAAAAAAGAAAAAAAAAGGAAAAAGAGACGATCTAAGCTTGACGGTAACAAGTAGAATGAATGCATACCTTCCTCGAAGACAGGATTGGTGATATACGTAGTACACCGGGTAGTGTTCGATGTATATATGTGTATAGATGAAACGGTTTCTTTATCCTTTCTTTTCTTTTCTTTTCCTCTCCTCTCCGCTCCTTTCTCTCCTAAGCTCGAAGAAGAGGGAGGACCTTACTTACCTTACTTTACTTTACTTTACCTCCCTACCATACCTTACCTACCCAAGCCCTAGAAAGATTCAAGAATCGACTGCCTTCAACTACCTAGACATGGAGATAATTCAACTGCCTCTTCCCGTCCACCCCCTTCCCCCCCCCAATCCCTCTTCTTCAAAAAGGAAAAGGAAAAGAAAAAAGGAAAAAAAAAGAAGGATGCTAATATGCTCGCTCGCTCGCTCGCTCGTTTCCTTTCTATATTTCTCTTTCACTCTTATCTTACCTATCTCCCCTTCCACCTATCCTACCAACCACCCTTCCACCCTTCCAATCCTCCACAACAGACAAGAAGCTAACCCCCCCCCCCCCCCCCCCCCTAAAAAAAACCGTACACCAGTCACTGAAAACAAAAAAAGCGGAGCGGTCAAAAAAAAAAAAAAAAAAAAAAAAAGGCATACACATAAATACATATAAACACATATAAACCCACATAAATACACATAAACACACATAAACACACATAAATACACATAAACTCATATAAACACACATAAACATATATAAATATGCATCTTTTTTTTTTTTTTTTTTTTTTTTTTTACAACCATCCCATCCCATCCCATCCCATCCCATCCCAAATTATATATATATATATATATATATACTCAACATATATGCCCCTCTCTTCTTCCCCTTCCCTCCCCCTCCCCCTCCCCCTCAGCCACCATCCACCATCCTCCTCCCAAAACCCAAGCTCCAAGCTCCAAGCCCACAACCTCGCAAGAAAAAAAAAAGAAAAAAAGAAAAAAAGAAAAAAAGAAAAAAAGAAAAAAAGAAAAAAAGAAAAAAAGAAAAAAAGAAAAAAAGAAAAAAAGAAAAAAAGAAAAAAAGAAAAAAAAAAAAAAAGAAAAAAAAAAAAAAAAAAAAAAAAAAAAAAGAAAAAAAGAAAAAAAGAAAAAAAGAAAAAAAGAAAAAAAAGAAAAAAAAGAAAAAAAAAAAAAAAAAAAAAAAAAAAAAGAAAAAAACACACACACACAAAAAAGCACCAACAAAAAGCCTCGCGCTACAAGATAGAGATACCGTCTTAAACCCAAGGACAAGTCCAAGTCCAAGTCCAAGTCAAAGTCCAAGTGCAAACGAGTTGAGAGAGGTGAGGGAAGAGAGAGAGGAGAGGGAAGGAGAGGGAGGAGAGGGAGGAGAGGAAAGAAAGAAGAGAAGAGGAAAGGAAAGAAGAGAAAAAGAAAGAAAACGACGACTTGTAATCATCCATACATCTATACATCCCATCCCATCCCATCCTATCCATACCATACAATCCATACAATCCATACATCCGTCCGTCCTCCCAGAACCGATTGTCCCGTACCAATCTATCTATCGTACCGTCTCGTCCCGTCTCGTCCCGTCGTCTCGTATCGTCCCGTCCCGTCCCGTCCGTGAAAGAAAGCAGAGTGCAAACGCCCGCCCGTCCGCCCGCCCGTGAAAAAAAAAAAAACCCCCCCAAGAACTCTATCCAGCCCGGCCCAGCCCAGCCTAGACAACCTCCCCCCCCCTTTCGCTCCCACACCCCCCAAAACGCCCTTTCGTCCATGGATACAAACGAAGCGAAAGAGAAGAGAAAAACAAAACAAGGGGGTCATGCTGGCTTCACACACGTAGAGGAGAATAAAAAAAAAAAAAAAAAAAAAAAAAAAAAAAAAAAAAAAAAAAAAAAAAAAAAAAAAAAAAAAAAAACCCTACGCTGCCTCCGATTCCTCCTCCACCTGCTGAGCGATCCCCTCATACCACACCCCGTGACTCTGCCGATCCAGTGCTCCCACCCGCCCCATCTCCTCCACAATCGCACCGACCTTGTGCACAAACTCGGGCAGGCCGAGACTCGCGAGCTTCTCACTGGCGGTACTCGCGCTCTTGACCCTCTCCTTCTCCGTGTGAGCCGCCAGCCGACTCAAGATGTGGCCTCGCAGCCTCGTCATCAGCAATCGCGTCACGGGATCGCGGAGCTCCGTGGTCCCCGAGGAGATGGCGGCCGAGGTGGTGACGATGCGGAGGACGAGATCCCTGATGTGGTTCTTGGTCGCGGCGGGCATGCTGCGCGAGGACTCGAGGGCCGCTTGGATACCGTGACGGGCCTGTTCGGGCTCCTTGGCGTTCTCGAGCACGGAGAAGATGCGGCTTGCTTCCGTTTTCCACTGGCTGCGGACGTCTCGCTTCAGCATGTTCTTGCATTGGAGCAGGATCGCACCGCAGGTGACGATACGCAGGATGTCGCCTCGGATCCGGGTGATCCGCTTAGAGTCCAGCTCTAGAGTCTCTGGGATAGGGCTGGAGTAGTCGAGGGTAGTAAAGACGTCGACAAGCATCTGTATGTACATCTTTTCAGGGGTAGGGCGGGCTCGAGCCAAGTGGACCATCTCGGGGTCTCTTCGCGCATGCTCGGCCACCACCTTCGTCCGGGCTTCCCTCCACGCTTTCTCGGTGGCCGGTAGGTCACTAGAAGTCTGCTCCAGGATCTGGCCAAAGATCGACGCCTCGTACTCGGCGGCGTTCTTGACCAGAGCCGGGGCTGCTTGTTGTAACATGAAGTTGGCGTAATCGAGTTGCATCAGGTCGATGCCGTGCATCAAGGCCTGGAGACGGTCGACCACGTCTCCGCTCTGCATCTTCTCCTCGACGATCTCTCTGATCTCTGCGTCACGGAACGGGGCACAGAGCCGAGGAAGCAGCGAAGCCATAAAGGAAAAGAATTTCTCGTAGGAGAAAGACCCCGCCTGGAGCTCTGTAGCTACGACCTCGTTGTCGAGGGCCTCGCCTATGAGCTTGTGCATGGAATTCCCTTCTTTGAGAAGCTGTTGAAGTCGCGTCCTGATGTTCTCTGCCATGGCTAGGATCCAGATATCGCTGTTCCCTGACGCCACCTCCTGGCGCATCTTGTCAAAGACTGCTTGCATGATCGCGTTTCTCTCCTGGAGAGCATCTTCGTCAATCCGATACTCCCGGTTGAGCGCAACCTCGTGCGTTACAATCCTGTTCGGAGGAAGGATAGGTCGGGCAATCCGAAGCTCGTCGGCATGCGGACTTTGATACTTTCGGGGCGTGGCTGGTGGCGTGAGAGTCTGCAAGTGCGAATCGACTAGTTTCTCGGACGCTGCAAGATCGGCCAGGACGGGTTGTTCTGGCTCGACAGACTCGGCGGCTCGAGGGCGCGAATCTCCAACGGGCTTCTTGACTCCCCGGACCTTTCGCGCTTCCCGGATAGCATCCGTAATCAACTTCTTACCTTGCTGAGCACCAGCCAGCCTCTTGATTCGCACCATGAGCTTCAGCTGATTCTCGCGAATGCCATCTCGGTACGAAGCAGTGACCGCCTCCTCGGTGCTGTCCTTGACGGATTGCCAGATGGAGTCCAGCTCCACGAACTGCAGGACCATCATATCGATCAAGGTCGTCGAGTCTCTAGCTTTCCACGCAATGAAAGCGTTGAAAAAGGTCGCGTAGACCTCGGACAGGGTCAAGAGCTGCCCCGGAGGTGGGGTGTAGCTGTTTGCCGGGTTCAGTCGTGATAGAACATTCTCAAAAGAGATCAGCAGATCTCGAGCCTTGGCTACCAGCTCCTGTAACTGTGGATTAGCTAGATCATCTCTCCTCATGGACGGCGATCCCCCCACCTGCTCTGGCTCTCGAATATCCACCTTGCCGCTCAGGACTTGAGTTGGGTGCCCGAGGATGAGAAACGCGCCCAGGAAAGTGCGTACGGCCGTCATCTCATTGACGGAGCCCGTCTCCCCCTCCTTGAGCCCGCAGATCCGCAGGATCTGTGCAGTGCTGACCAGCACTTTCTCCTGCGCCAGTAGATCAACCACGTCCTCAAACGAGGTTTCACGGACGCTGTCAATCGTGAGACCCAGAGACGCAAATTCTCTCAGCGCCTTCGCTTTGCGATGGATCCTCCACTGCTGTTGGATCCTCGAAGCCGCCACCTCCTCGCTGATCGACTCACAGACCGAGGGCAGGGGTGAGAGGCTCTTCCGCGGCTGACTCAGAGAGCGCCCCCTCTTCGAAGACTGCGCGCGATTGAGGATCTCCTCTCGCCTCTTCTCGGCCTCGGCAAGTCTCTCCTCCATCTCCTTCCTCAACTTCTTGCCCTCCGCCTCTCTCTTCTCCTTCATGCTCTCCGCAATGCCCTTGGCCCGCTTGACCTCCTCCGCGCACGACGCGACAATCTCCGCCAGGTTCTTCTCTCGGGCATGTTGCGCGGCCAGGGCCCTCTCCTCGCTGTTCGTGGTACTCCGCGGCGCGGCCTTCGCGACCGCCGCCCTCAGGCGCACCTTCTCCGCGTGCGCCGCCCTATCGGCCAGCCTGGCCTTCCGGTCCTCGATGATGGATGCGCGGCGCAGGTGCTGGGCGATGTAGTTGCTCTGCGGCCCTCCATGACGGCCGGACAGTTGCGACTGGTGAGAGTGTGCGGAGGAGACTGAGTTGCGACGAGAGGAGGCGGCGGACGACTTGCGACGGTTGGTGGTCGGGCGATAGAATCGGGCGGCGAGTCGAGGAGGGGGGGTATGCACGCGCAGCTCATTGGGTTCTTCGTTGATGAGGTCGAGGTCGAGGGATTCGGGAGTGTCGGACGGGCCCGTTGACTCGGCCAGGTTGCGGTCGGGATCGCTGAGGTCCTCCGCGGGGCGATGCATCGTGAATTTGTTTGGAGGGCTATATGGTGTGCTGTGGTGTATAGTTGCGTATCAATTCCGTGTTGAAAGGGTAGACGGAGGGCGTCTCCGGGCGCAAAGATATGAAGTTGTGTCTGTGACGCAAGGCTCGGTATTTACAGTAGAAGCGAATGAATATGGAGGGACCAAATCAATACAAATATATCCGTCGTCGTTGACGGTTGCGGTACAGTGCTGGACAGAAATGAGGGGGTTGGGGCTGGCTGGCTTGCCTGCTTGCGTTTGACGTCTTAGAGTTGACGATGACGAGAGAACCGAGAGCCTCGACTCAGGTCTCAAGTACGTACGTACAAGTGCGATCAATGAGCACGCATCAACAACTCTTCGTTCTCAAGAAGGCAGGAGAAGCGTGGGTGTTGCTGATATTTCTCTCTTTCTTTCTGTCTTTCTGTCTTCCTTTCTTGATTCCCATATATATGTGTCTAGTCGACGATCTCCTCGACATGCATCTTTCTGCCAGCCCGCTAAACCAAGCAACCAGCCAGGCTGACTGACAGCAGGCGGTGCACGAGATCCAAGTCCGTGATGCACGCTCCAAAGCCAAGGGAGCTAGTGACCTAAGTGCTGACCTAGGTAGATAGTCATACGGTACACATACATAAATCTACGAGATGCAGAAAGATAAAGTATCCCAAGACCGCAAACGAAAACATGTGATTGCCTCAACTTTCCGTACCTCACAACCACCCTACCTACGGTACCTACCTACCTAACCCACCCACCCACCTACCTACCCACCTTGCCCACCTCGTACCTCGCCAAAGATAAGATAAGGCATCCTCCAGCCAGCAAAAACGTGACCAGGATCAGATACCGCTCTCCTCCTATAACTGAAACCAACGACAACACAGTAAACACAAGGTTCACCTGATCTCCATCTCCCATCGCCATCCCTCCCTCCCTCCTTCCCCCCCTGCCACGATCGTCATCACCATCATCATTAACCCCCCGCCCCACCCCCATCCCATCCCATCCCAAAACCCACTCACTCACGCGAAAATAGCTGGATCTATACCGGTACGTATCCATACTGTAAGCAAGTAAAGTAAGCGATGTACGCATCACACACACACACACACATATACACATATACACATATATACACATACACATATATAAATAACCCCCCCCCCTTTCCCACCCATCGGCCAACCCGAAGAAATAAATACATAAATACATAAATACATAAATATATAAATATATAAATATATAAATATATAAATACATAAATACATATATACATACATACATAAATAAATAAATACATAAATACATACATAAATCCATACATAAATAAATAATCCCCATCCAATTATACACACCAATTCCAATTCCAATTCCAAATCAATACCAATACCAATACCAATACCAATACCAAGACCCAATTCCAAATCAACCCCCCCCCCACCCCCTCCTCCCCAAAATACCTACCTAATCAATAATCAATAATCAATAACCAGCCTCAAGCAACAAGCCACCCCAAAGCCCAAACGCGACTCACTGACAATGGTACTACTACTACTACGGTACGTGTCAACACCACTCACCCACTCACCCACTCACCCACACACTCACTTACTCACTCACTTACCCTACTATAAATAAATAAATAAATAAACAAACACCAGATTAGACCAGGGACGGGACGGGTCCGAGGTCCTAAATACTACTATATATACCGGTACCGTATCATCAGTCCACCTTGGCGCCCGACCGAGCCCGTGCGGGCGAATTGATTAATTGATTGATTTGATTGCGGAGGGGAGGACAGGAAATCACGGCACGGCACATCACACATCACCTCACATCACCGGCTGCGGGCTCTAGGGGATGTTTATTTAAGCATAAGTGAGACCGAGGGTTTCACAAGAGACGGCAAGTCCGATGGAAAGATTTCCTATTTTAGATTTGAGACCGTGTCATTGCGTAAATCCTCGGGCGCGCCAGCGTCCGTTGTCATCATCCCAGCAGCCGGAGCATACGGCGGAGCGCCAAACCAGTCCAGTGGCATTTCTCTGAATCCTGGATTTGGATGCTAACGGGAAAGGGAAGAGAAGGAGAGAGAGAGAAGAAAAAAAAAAAAAAAAAAAAAAAAAAAGATAGATAGCCAACGACTTATATAAAACACGTGAGAATCGGGTAATGGGGTGTAGACTTATGTACACTAGAGAAGAGGTATATAGACAACCGCGACCATCTCGTCTCCAACGTCGTCTCGTCACCAGTGTGCAGGGGGCGTGAACAAAGGAAATCGGGTCTAGATAAGTGACGAGAATATCAAGGGTCGGCTCCCTTTCTGATAGTGTTCCCAGAGAGACATTTGATCGCTTAGGAGACTGGGAGGGGGTTCATGGGGTAGTAGGCACCTGGTGCTTCACTTGGCACGGGGACGACGGTTGCGGTGCTGTAAATGACGGGGACCGGCGGCGTTACGGCAGGTCCGGCGGCGGTGGAGGTTTCGAGGATGATGCTGCTGCTGCTTGCGGCAGCAACAAGAGGGTAGACGGGAGGGGGCACCACGGGGTAACCACCGGTAGGGGCGGGGCCGTGGGAAGAAGTGGAAGTGGGGACGTGGGAAGAGGTTGGGGCGGTGCTAGATGGAACACCGACTGCCGTGGAAACGTAGCTGGGGTGTCCGGGGGGGAAGACGCTGGAGCACTTCTTCTTGGTGGAGGTCATGGTGCTGTTACCGTATGGGGAACCAGGGTAGCCCGGAACGGGTGGGTTGGATGGAGGGGTGATAGCAGGACCAGCAGGGCCAGCGTTGTTGACTCTCGAGGCGACTGGTACGAGGCCGCTGTCGACAGGGTATCCACCAGCTGGTCCGGATGGGATGGATCCCTCGGCGGTTGGGGCACCAGTGGGCTGATTGGGGCACGATCCTGAGCCAGGCTAGGTATTGTTAGTCAGATCCACGCACATCAGGGAGACCATCAGCTTACAACAGTGACAGCCTTGGTAACGGTAACAGTGACGGGAAGGCAAGCGTTGTCGCTGGCGACAGGGGCCGAAGGTGCGGCGACAATGGTGATGTAGCGAGTGGATGTAATACGTGCTGCGAGAAAACCTATTAGCCTTGTAGAACGAGGGCCTGGACACGACGTTCCAGCTTCGATGCGATTCAGCACTCACCTTGAACCGTGGTGGTCACTTCAGGAGCAGGGGGGCCAGCACCGTAGCCTGGCCCCTTCTCGCCGGCCGGCTTGGTAGCGTAGACGGTGTTGGTCTTGGTGTGCTTGATCGTGGTAGTCACGACCGTGGTCGATGTTCCGGATCCAAGGGTGTAGGTGAGCACGATCGATTCAGCGCCAGAGAGGGTTGGGTAAGGAGCGTCACCCTTGGGGTTGACACCAGTTCCAACCGGACCCTTAGCTGTCGATTGCGACTCGCCAGTAGGGTATGGGGGCTGGGGAGTACCCGCGGGCGGATGGGGAACCTTGCCGTAGCCGGGTGCTCCGGGAGTCTCGGCGGGGACGGTCGGCGGCATGTTCATTCCGTAACCTCCGGGAGAGGTTTCTTTGGCCGCAGAGTAGGTTGACATCATGGCGTGGCTTGCGGCCGATGCAGCCGATTGGGCCTTCGTCACTGGGCAGACAGTCTACCACACCGGTCAGCGGTCTTCCCTCGGTCTCTCCAAGGTCTTCCTCATTTCTTACTGTGTAGGCGCCGAGAGTCTTCGTCACAACCTGACCCATCGATTTGCCGCCGGAACGCGCAGGGCAGTCCTTCACCGTCGCAGGACAGTCGGTGACGGTGAACACCTTGGTGTGGTAGACAACCAAGGTGGTCGAAGGCTCCGGGGCGGGCGTATGCTCCGGGACCGGGTTGGGCATAGTGGTGTTGTAAACCAGATATTGGCGTTTCGCGGCCGCATTGTGGTTGTGGGCAGCAGCGGCTGAGGCGGCGAAGAGGCCGATGGAGAGGGCAGCGACCTTCATTTTTTCCGATACTTCTCTCGTGATTTGTTCTTCTTCAGATGGTTTGCAGATGAGGGGGGTCGTTAGATGGTCGTGAATCGGGACAAATCTCCTTTTGGGGTGATTGATGGGAAAAGGCAGAAGGCGACTAAGCGAATGTGTCTCCGGAGAGAAGGACGGGAGTCGAAAACGAAAGTATCAGCGGTGAGAAACGACTGTAATGACTGTAGTCTGCAGATGTATCCAGTTGGAGGTGAATGAACATAAGTAGTTCAGGAGAGGGAGAAGGGAGAGGATAAGTGAGAATAAAGTGTGGGTGAGCGTTTAAAAAAGAAAAGGGCAGCGCGGGATTACGGTGAACAGGGGAAGTCCGAGCTAGAGGAGATTGGGGGTGTGGGTGGTTGTGGTTAGACGCCAGGGCCCAGGGCCCATCCCTCTTTCCCTGGTTCATCCCCTGGCTGGGATGATGGGATAAGGAGAGAAGGTATGGGTATGGATATAGATCCCACCGAACGAAAAGGCTTGGGAAGTTGGGGCCAGCAGGACGGAGAAGGGGGGGCTGGGCTGGGCTGGGACGGTAGAGGCCGGCACAGTAAGTGAGCGACAGTATTACTAGCTGGCCTGGGTTAGCCGAAAACTTGAGTGGGGCTGCAAACAAGTGGCGGGGGGGGCTATTCAGACTTCGGCCAACGTCAAAGTCGATTCAGGGGTTGGTTGGTCGGTTGGTCGGTCGGTGGGTTGGGGAGTAAGGTTGTTCCGTGCTGTGGATGAGATGTTCCGTAGATTGATTGGTGAGGAGTGGGCGCAGCACCCGGCTGGCGCATATGCAGGGCCCCGTGACGCAGGGGTGGCTGGTCGTTGTGAAACGTGAAACCAGAGATGAGATGAAATAAATAAATCATGAAATAAAAAATCGAGATGAAAATAAACCACTGATTTGGATGAATAAAATAGCAGTCCGATGAAACATTCTTCACTGTAATAATAGCAGTGCCTAGTAGTATCTAGCGGAGTCGAGAGAGCCCAATATACGTAGTACGTACTACTACGTAGTACAAAGGGT
The DNA here is from genome assembly GCF_022702325.1 of Drepanopeziza brunnea f. sp. 'multigermtubi'. Taxonomy (NCBI): domain Eukaryota; kingdom Fungi; phylum Ascomycota; class Leotiomycetes; order Helotiales; family Drepanopezizaceae; genus Drepanopeziza; species Drepanopeziza brunnea. The sequence continues at coordinate 1,100,909 of NW_027094072.1, read as the reverse complement.
CCATCGACATGGGTTGGCTGTATAGATACTCCGTACGCCGTATAGTAGAACGACGACCAGTACCGGTACTCTAACTATATTCTACGTACGTAGTAACTACGGAGTACAACTTAGTAGTACTAGTACAACTTACCGATCGAATCTTGGCCTATTAACTTTTAAGAGTATTCACTACGTTCGTACTACTACTACCGGTACTGCTACTACTGCTACTACTACTACAACTAGTACTACTAGTATGGTAGATCAGCGCCCCGGGCGCATGGCCCATAGCATGGCCGGAGATTATACTTCTTTATCATCCCGGTGCTAAGTAAAGTCAAGATAGAGGATAAGGGGGCAGAGGACGCAGTACCGAATCCGACGGGAGGTGGTGGTGCAGGCCGATCAGAGAGAGAGAGAGATAAAGAGAGATGAAGCGAGAGAAAGATGGCCGTGACCAGAGTACGGATAGGATCAGGACCATCAGAGAGGTACGTAGGTGCACGCATGCGCCTATCCGCTATTGACTGTGTTTTTGCTTTTGCTTCTGTTTTTGCTTCTGCTTCTGCATCTGCTTCTCTCCTCTCCTCTCCTCTTCCTCTTCCTCTCCTCTTCCTCCTCTCTCCTCTCCTCTGCCTCTCCTCTCCCCCTCTCCCCCTCTCCTCTCCCCTCTTTCGCAACAGTACGGAGATTTCTCATTCCAGGCCCCAGAAATCCCCCGACGGACTCGAGTTGTCGCGACTTGCCGCGCTTAGCCAAGCACCCAAGACAAGAAGATGCCAACACGATCAGCTAGCCGCATCGCTCATGGTCCAATCTCGTGCGGCCTTGCTTTTTCTTGTAGGTGCGCCGCATGATTTGTATAGAGTAGGTCAGTGTATGAATGAATGAATGAATGAATGAATGATTCGCGGGACGAGGGGGTAGTGAAGGAGTTTCTGTCGTGCGGCCGTCCCCCAGGTTTCCAAGTGCGGGCTTGAAACGGCGCCACGACGCCACCACGACGACGCCACAACGCCACGGTTCGAGCCGGACGGCAGACAGGTCGACGGCTCGGTCACTAGCCATGGCTAGTAAGTACGTAGTAGGACAGTAGTTGGAACTGCTAAACTGACCACGTGTAGGAGAGACGTCTCGGGACGTGCCCCCTTGGCGCGGTGGAGGAAACCATACCAACGCCTAGTGAGGACAGTAGTAAGTACAGTTCACTAGTGACCTGAGACCAAACGAATGAATAAACAAAACGAAATGACCTAATACAAGATCTCATCTCGGAAGCTTACCGTCCTACTTAGCATCAGCTTCTTGCCGTGTCAGCTGGCTGGTGACGCGAGGATCGCCGTCTGACAGCTCGCACTGGATGACACAGCATAGGGCGTACGTACATGCATGCATTCATTCATTCATACTGTACGTAGTACATTCTTTCGTTCTTTTCTTCTTTCATCCATTCATTCTTTCATCTCATCTATCCAATACTGCTCCAACCCCCGTCCCCGCCGACACGGGAACAAGCGAAGAATCGATTGAAACAGTTCGTCTGGATCCCACAGATGGAATCCATCCAAGACTTGAGACTCACACTGACATGTTTGATCCTGTCTCACTCACATCTCGACTCTCACCACTTTTCATCCCGCATCCCGCATCCCGCATCCCATATCCCGCATCCCGCACCCCATTTCCCATCTCCCATCTCCCATCTCCCACATCCCTATCCCCATCGCAATCTGCCAATCCCCCACCCCGTTGGTTCGGCCGCTAGGCCCTCGGACGGCGGCTTGTGGATGCGGTGGAGAAGACAAGCACAGTGGGCCTGAGGGGCCGGCCAATTTTATCGGGGCTTGATGCTTGTCAGGAGCGATTCCCGAGTCGCGATTCGTCGCCGTCGCCGTCGCCGTCGTCGTCAGCCTCATCTCAGCGAGCCAACCAGCCCGGATGGTGGTGAAATTGATCTTGCTGCGACGTTGATCTGCTGCATCGGAGCTGACTTAGAAGGATCGGGGATTCGGGCGAGGCATTTTCTTTGATTTGTCAGTATGCATCGGCCGGGATGAGGTCTGGAAAATCGCGCGCGCGAGGAGGTGAAGAGGAATCGACAGTAGCACTGTGTCCAGGGAGGTTGTCAATCGCGCTTGACGTGAATCGACCCGCGCGCATACAGAATCCCCGGAGGAGAAGATCAGAGAGCCACCCAGAAATGAGCTACCACGTACCAAAAAAAAAAAGAAAAAAAAAAAAAAAAAAAAAAAAAGCCTGTTTCTCAATCTCGGTTCTCAAATGAAATCATCATCTCATCACGACGTCACCACCAACCAACCAACCAACCAACCAAACCACCCTTTCTGTCCCTTATACTACGTATAAGCTCCTCCGCCCCGTCTACCCAACCCAACCCGTCATCTCCCCCTCTCTCCCTTCCCTTCCCTTCCCCTCTTTCCCCCTCCCCACCTCACTTTCCCGCAACCCCCCCACCAGCCCAGCCCAACCCAAACCGACGAACGACGCCTACCAGTTACCTATCCGACCACCGATCGAGTGGTTGCAACTTTAAAAAAAAAAAAAAAAAAAAAAAAAAAAAAAAGAAGGAAAAGGAAAATTAAAGTAAGTAAAACGAAATTAAAATCTCATGATGATATATATATGTGTGTGTGTGTATATATATGTGTATTTATTATTATTTATTATTATTTATTATTATTTATTATTATTTATTATTATTTATTATTATTTATTATTATTTATTATTATTTATTATTATTTATTATTATTTATTATTATTTATTATTATTTATTATTATTTATTATTATTTATTATTATTATTTTTTTTTTTTTCCCCCCTTTCGGTGAGGGAGGGCAACGCACGCACGCACGTAGTAGTAGCTACCTTCGGGGCGGGCACGGCACGGCAGCCGTCTCCGAAGGCAAATAAGCTGCTACCGGTACTGGTACTGGTACTGTACTGTACCTAGCTGCTGCTGCTGCGAGAGGTTCCCTCCTTCTACTGTATCTATATGTACTCTGTGCTCTGTGCTCTGTGCTTTGTACGAACGGAGTAGGTAGGTAGGTACGTAGGTAGGTAGGTAGGACACGTAGGACACGTAGGGCAGGTAGGGCAGGTAGGGCAGGTAGGGTAGGTGGAGGTGGAGCCCGACCGACCGACCGACCGACAGCGCATACCATACCATACTTCTTCGCTCCGGCTCCAGCTTCCGGGATGGGGAAGAAAAAAAGGAAAGAAAAAAAGGAAAGAAAAAAAGGAAAGAAAAAAAGGAAAGGAAAGGAAAGGGATAGGCTCCGTCGTACGGTAGGTCCTGCGTGAGCTCCCCCGCGGAGGGGGTGGTCATTACAGTAAGTAGCAGATGGGATCCCGTAGAGATCCCGGCCGTCGGGAGGCGGTTGGGAAAGATGTTTTTTTTTTTTTTTTTTTTTTTTTTTTGGCTTGCGTTGGTTGGCTTGCGTTCTCTTCCTCTCACTTCTGCCTCTGTTTGCCCCGCTGGTTCCGCTGTTCTGCTGGCTTGAGTATAGTAGTAGTAGTAGTAGAAGTAGTAAGTAAGTACCTCTTGAATAAGCGTACTGGATTTCTGCGGGCGACGGAGGGGTGGATGGGGTGGACTTGTTTATCGATGTCGCGCTTAGCCGAAGAGATGAGGAGATGAGAGGAGGTGAGATCGTCGGCGAGAGGGGCCTGGTCTGCGCGGAAGCGGAGATGTGCTGCTGACGGACGGAACGGATAGATCGCTAGCTAGCCAGCCTATCTACCTATCGGTATCTATCTACTGTACGGTATCTAGCTTACTACAGAAAATACGTACTGTATTGCAACTAGTTAGCAGGGCTAGCGTGATCTCGACGTGCTCCGTAGGTTCGTCAGAGGGGCACGCGGGCTGTGACGACAGCATCGTGCATGCATGATGATATGGTGGAGGAAAATCGATGGAAGAACCGTGGTGATCATCTCTGCGGAGTTTATGTATTTATATATATATATCAGGAAGTCTTCTTCCGCAGAGAACTCCTGCGCGTCGACCACGAGCTCCGGATGATCGATGATATCAACATTATTGAAGTGGTGTTTACTTACTCCCGGCCCAGGTATCTATCGTACCGTGAAAACCCCCCCAGTTTTCCTCTCGGCCAAGAGTTTTTTTTTTTTTTTTTTTTTTTTTTTTTTTTTTATCGGTAAAAAAAAATTAAAAAAATTACTGTCTGATGCCAGCCAGACCAAATCCACAAGAGTCCTTCCCGGAGAACATCTCCAAGAACCCTCTTGCCACCTGAGCCCGAATGGAAATCGAGAGGGGTCTGTGAAAGAGCTGGTTCGGATGTACTACGTACGTCCCAGGCGTAAGTAAGTAAGTATTACCCCTCGAGGGTGCCTCGAAAGTTTCAAGTTTCCCCTTTGAGCCCCCTGGTTACCCTATGCTCGAGGGGTAATACTTACGCCTGGGAGGTAGGTAGTACGTAGTACGTAGTACTCCCCCATGAATACATGTCGAAAGGATAATTTTGCAGGGGCTCTTTACCAGGTCTTACTTAAACCGATCAACTTACTACGTACTACGTACTACTAGTTGTACGTAGTAGTATAAGGATTCATTCAGCCTTGAGAAGTGTCTTTCGAGCGCCAGTATTTGGTCTGTGCAATGGGATTGACAAGACTTGAAGCCATTCAGAAACCACCGCTCTACGATCTACGCAGCTAAACTAGGTAGGTCCGACATTTATTTATAGAGAGGGGGGGGTGGTGGGGAAGGGCTATATAGCCAGGGGAAAAAATTTACGGAAAAAAGCATTGTTTTACGAAAAGATTACTACCACGGTACAGGCCTAAGTATTACCCCTCGAGGGTGCCTCAAAAGTCTAGTTTCCACTTTAAAACCCCTGGTTATCCTACCCTCGAGGGGTAATACTTACGCCTGCGACGTAGTATTTCGAGGGGGGGTTTTTTTTTCGCGCTAATCTGATAGATGGGATAGCCATGACCTCGACCTTGCCTGCCGATCTACTACGTACCCTTCTTAGGTAACATTCTGTTACGGACCTAGCCCTTGACCTTGCACCGCGAGGCGATCCCCTTTTCTACGGTATACTACGTACGTACCGAAATATAGTACTAGTACTAGTACTAGTACTAGTTAAATCTTCTGACGGCCTTGACCCTGTCGCTGATCGACCACCTGCATTTCCCAGTCTGCCAAAATAGATTTCGCAGGCGAACCTCGAAAGAAAAAAAAAAAAAAAAAGAACGGAATCTTTAATATACTACGAACCACAGTACGTACCGCTATGACATAACGAGGCTCGCATGATCCGAGTCGAAACGAGAAAAAAAGAAAAAGAAAAAAAATGCTAAGCTTCGATGCGAAACGGAAACCGTCCTTCCTTTTCCTTCTTCCTCTTCCTTCTCTTTCCCGTTTGGTAGGACACACTCTACGGTAGACCAGAGATAAAATCAAGCAGCTAGGGACCTACCGGTTGCCACACCGTTTTTTCCGTCTCCTTCTTCGCACGTGCGCTACCCACCGCTGCGGGAGACCCCACCCACCGGTTTATTCCACGAAGGACTGCTTCCGCGCCTGCGCAGACGGCACACCCCCCACCTTAGCACCTAGGTAGGTAGTCGCCCAGTAGCGAAAAGTGCAAGCTACCTACCGTACCGTACCTAGTAGTACGTAGTAGTACGTAGTAGCTCCGGGGGGCATCACGTTCGGATTTCCCTCTTCAGGATCTCCCTTCCGTTACAGACCTCCGGTACTAGATACCTAGCAGCATTGGGACGAGTAAATCACTTCGGCATCTGATGTCCGCAGGTGGCAGGCTGCGAACTGGTCTCGTATCGAGTGCAGATTTGCATGAGTAGGTAGATACTGTATCTTTCCTCCGGAGAGCCCTGGAAGCAGATGCTCGCGAGAGTTGTACTTACCATTCTCTGTCAGGCTCTCTCTTTCAATCCATTTATTTACGTCATCAAAGTTTCTCTTTTTTTCTTTTCTTTTCTTTTCTTTTCTTTCTTCTTTTTTGGCCTCTTGCAAGGAACGCGTTAGAAGAGGATTACGGAGTAGGTACGTAGTAGATATACTCGGTAGGGATAAACAGTATTTGCTAGGTATACTTTGTCGGTACGTACGTAGTACCTAGTAGTACCGGTACAGTACTTCGTACTGTAGAGGATTTTATACACATATCCATGCACGCATGCATGCATGCAGATAGTAGTAGTAGTACTTGTTCATCCCTTCTACTACGTACTTCTTCATTCGGTCCGAACGAGATCTGGTCTTTCGCGCCATCCGATCCGATTAGCTTCGCCCTCTTCCCCCGCCCACCGCCGATTTCCCCGCCCCCTCATTTTTTTTTACACTTTTTTTTGTCTTCGGATTTTTTCCTTTTTTTCTTGTTGGATTTTTTTTTTTTCTATGGCGTGTCGCAGATCAGGGTTTCCCTCTCTTCTCACCAGTACGCCTAACGCCTACCAGCACATCCTTCCTCCTCTTCCGTAACCTTCTTTTTTTTTTTCCTTCTGTTTTTTTTTTTTCCTTCTTTGCCTTGAACAGGCTGAAACGGGCGAGCGGGCAACGTCATTTCTGACAACTGAAATTTTTATCAGGTTTACTCCTTAACTTGCTTGCTTGCTTGCTTGCTTGCTTGCTTGCTTGCTGTCTCAACCTCTCTCTCCTCCCCGCCCTATCCATCCATCCATCTATTTCCAGATCCCTCATCCATTCCTACCAAACCTACCTACTCTACCAAGTTTCATCCCAATTTTAGAGAGAGAGAGAGAGAGAGAGAGAGAGAGAGAGAGAGAGAGAGAGAGAGAGAGAGAGAGAGAGAGGGCCAGCCAGCGAGCGCTATAATTACCCACTCACTACTGTAATCCCCCCAAAAGGTAAAATGGACGACCCGACGTCGGGCTTAAGCGACCGCGTGAGTCCTGCAGATCTTCAATGCAGACCCACGATTCGTGCCGGCTTGCACATATACTACGTAGCACTTGGGGTCGGAAGGATCTGTCCTCCGATCGAAGAAATCGTCCGAAAATAAAACAAGGTTGGGTCTTCATTAGGTTTCCGTACGCGGAGCTAATTCTGTACGTACGTAACTGCGGAACGACTAGGTACGTCCAAGACAGTAGTACTGTCCCGGACGAAGCATTGCAAGCTCTCTCCTGGGTTCGGAGTGACTGATCGACGCATGGGGACGGGACGGACGGGAATAAAAATAAACCATAAGTACAAGGAAAATAAAATGGGAGGGGGAGGGGGGGGTGGGGACGGGGGTTTGGCTTATACAACTAGTAGTACGGTAGGTAGGTATGCTACGTAAGGTACCCCTTCTGTACATCTTTAATTGCGAGGTCATGCATAATTGTAATTGTAGTAGGTAGTAGTAGTAGGAGTACCTTTTTTTCCTCCCGCGAACCAGAAAGAAACTCTTGACTTCTGACGGCTTGAACGCTCTAAGTACAGCTATAAGCTTTGCAAAGGTAAAATGAACATTGCAGTAGGTAATCGTCGGCCTCGCTTAGGGAGGGCCTCCTTACTGTATGTACAAGTACATCCTTTTCAACCTGAAGTCGGCGTAAGCGATTGCGGGTCGGACGCGAATGCGGGTTCTTCGTGCACGTTGAATTATTACCGTACTACTATTTTTTCTTTATTTTATTTTTTTCTTTATTTTATTTTATTTTTTTATTTTTTCATTACAGTAAATGACAACTACCACAGCCGTAAAAAAAAAATATATATATGTAAAATAATCAACCTACGCGTCCATCTTCCTCCGCAAGATCCACAACCGCATGCTCCGATTCAAAAAAAACATCTCTCTGACTACCGTACCCATTAGCACCTTCGTCGGAATCCGATCCGTCTCTGACCTTGCGCGATGAATCAGTTGTAGATCTTCACTCACCCACCACCTGCAAGGATTGCAAGCCACCGCTACCGATCTCCGTAGGTACTTTGTGCAGCGAGGAGGCCTTCTTTTTTTTTTTTTTTTTTCGTTTTTCGCACGGTCCATTTCTTTCTACGCTCGCGCTCCGCGTCGCGTGAGCTGGGTACTACGTAGATTGGTAAAAGGTCGCACGTGTGTGTGTGCGCGGCAGGTCGCGTTTTCCACGTCGCGGAAGGGTGGACCGGTAGGTATCCGGGTAGGAGGAGTGGTTGTTTATGTACCTAGGTATGTGTAGCAGCGGCGTTGGAGACGCGTCGCGAGATCTTCGGTTGCTTTGGGAGTAAGTACATAGGTAGGTACCTACCTGGTTGCGCGTGGGTTTTATCTGTTAAAAAAGGGAAAAAAAAAATTCTTGAAGGCGTCGTCGGATGAATATGCCTTTATCGGCCTGCGGTTGGTTACAGGATGTGAACATATCGAGCGGTTGTAGAAAGAAAAAAAAAGAAAAAAAAGAAAAAAAAAAAAAAAAAAAAAAAAAAAAAAAAAAAAGAAAAAGAAAGAAAAAGAAAGAAAAAGAAAGAAAAAAGAAAGAAAAAAAAGAAAAAAGAAAGAAAAAAGAAAGAAAAAAGAAAGAAAAAAGAAAGAAAAAAAAAAAAGAAAAAAAAAAGAAAAAAAAGAAAAAAAAATGATGTAGGGAAAAATGTGTTTTTGTATACGGAAATAAATGGGTGGCAAGGGTGTTAAAAACCCGCCATTCCGCTTCCGGTCCGCCACCTAGGTATTCGCTTGCGCCGACTGGGACGACTGGAAGGATGTGAGGAGGCCTAGCTAGCTAAGCGAGCCGACGATGTACCTACCACTTATCAAACAACAAACTATCAATATAAGTAAGAGAGAAAAACAAATCTGTATATGCTTTAAGAACGTTGCATTACAAACGTGGATTGGGAATGTAAAGATGTATTTATTTGTGGTGATCGAATGCGTTAGAATGCAGCGAAAAAAAAATATAGCTAGAGACTGTCCTAAATGATTGAATTTTTTACGTGTCTGCTTCGGATATTTGAATAACTACAGCCTTTATAATAATAATAAAAAAGAACATCCCATACATCGAAAATAAACGATCTAATCTATTCTATCGCTAAGAGTTGTCAATTACTAAATAAAAGTTGGTAGTAACGCACGTAATTCTTTTGCTGGGTTAGAATAAAAGTCCGATTTTCGCGCTCCTCGCTTATTATTCTATTCTAGTATTGACACAAGCAATTCTGAAATAGACGCAATCAACAACCATCGTACAGGACCATTTTCTTACTACTTTAACCCTAGCACAGCACAATCAAGGAATAGCATTTTTTTTTAATTGAAATTTGATTTGTTGATTGATATCAAAATCAATACGGTGCATCTGTCTATGCAGATTTAATTACGATATAATAATTGGTTGGTTTTCTATTTTTTATAGAGGAGCGAATTTTACTGTCCCGCCGTGGTGGCAAGTCGGTCAATTCTTTCGAATTGGATTTAGGGGAACCGGCGATTATGTGTCTACCGTCTGTTTACTAAGCAGATTTAAGCTTGACGGTTTCAATCGATTAGTTCCCCGAGGATAGAATTATTAAATACCGGCTGTGGGGGGGGTTCTTCAAAGTGTTGACCCTTGGTTAAGTATCGTTCGATGGAGGCGTAGAAGTCCTTCCTTTTTTTTCCGCAGAAATTACTTAGGATAAGACAGGAACTGAGGGGGGGATCTTGCAGCTAGCTGGAGGATCCGATTGTTCTTGTTTCCGTTGTTTCGCTTGGTGAGCTCAAAACTGACTGGCGACCAGATGCTCGACTGAGAGCTTTGGGAAAGGGCGTGAGGTAGGGGAGCTGGTCTTGCCTGGTACAAGGCGGCGACGACTCCTGGGGCGCTCTATGTTATTGGAGGGAGACAGACATCTTGGGGGAGCTATGGTGCGATAACACGGGTAGTTTTGATAATGTATGTGTGTATGTATGTATGTATGTATGGCAGAAGAATGGATATTAAGAACATTACGAGTGTGTAGATAGAGGAGCGGTAACAGATGGGATGAACCAAGTGTGGATAAGTAAGCATACGGCCAAGTGATTGAGTGATAGAGTAACTAAGAGGGTGGTCTGAAATATTAATATCGATAGCAGTACTAGCAGTAGTAATAATCTAGCTATTCAAGACGCATATAGCGGTAGGGCAGACCAAGAAAAGAAGATATCGATAGCAGCGTCGTTTCCCCCAATTACAACGGCGTGCTAATTTGGTCAACCCGAAATCGATCAAGACCCAAAAGCAGAGTATTGCGTCGCTCCAGGGGTCACACGGTAAGTCAGACGTCTCCTCGACAAGCTCCGAATCATAGAGTTGAGCCCTTACCGACCTCGTCTTCATCCTATCACAGCCTGTTCAGACGGCACTGCAAACAAGCTTGTAGGTGACATCGGGTACATCGATCAATATAAAAGGGTAAAATATGTCGGCACACTTCACACTCATATCGGCCGCGAACGCGGTTCCAAGAACCACGAGCACAGATATCGTGTGTATCAACGAGCTCTTGCGCCACAGCGGCGATAAGTACCTACTTGTAGTTGCTCGGCAGGTTGGTGGGCCGGGGCAGGCTGGCGTGCAACGACCGCATTGGCTCGATCGTACAACCTGTTTTCGTCCCATTGCGCGCAAGGGCAGGTTTTCCAGGGTTCGCCACATCGGGAGCAGAATTCGGCTTTGCACGTACACCTGAGCTAGAAGTCAGTATATTGAGCTATTGGAGGAAGACAATCCGAGATACGAACGTCGTATGGTTGCAGCCAGTATCAAGTTCAACTACGCGTTGGCATTTGTAGCATCTCTGCCACTCGTTCTCCTTGGCCGTCTCAAGGTCCAATTGCAATGCTGTATCTTCGGGCCAGTCTCCCCTGTGAGCAGCAAGCTTACAGATGGTACAGGTAATTGTCCGATACGTTTGACAGTAGGCCCGCTGTTCAAGGATGTGCTCCTTCTGGATGAACGATGAACAGACAGGGTTAGAGCAGTATATTCTATTCGGGGTGTCAAATTCGAGCTTCTTGGCCTCATACTGCTGCACCATGTCGGTGCTAAGGTATATTCGAACGTTGCCACAGGGAGTAATGGGCTCTCGACAACAGCGGGGAGGGAACAAAGTGTCTTCTGTCATAGAAGCTTTGAGTAGACCTTGAAGACAGTCACCGCAATACTCGTGACCGCAAGGAGACCGTCCCAATTCGCAGGAGACAAACTGCTCCTGGCAGGCGGTACATCTTCGTCGAGGAGCTGCGGGCATTCTCGAAGCTGCACACAGAGAAGACTCCGCCTCTAGAGAAGGTATCAGTACTTTTCATTGTCCTTCTAATTTCAAACTTACGGGAGCTTCCGGTCGGTCTATACATATCAAATGGAATCGATTTATCATCAAGGGACGGAACCTCTCCAGCTGCACACCTATGCAGAGCATCTAGTCTCTCCAAAACCTCATCCAGATCTTCCTCCTCCACAATTCCCTGTGCTACGGCCAGCGGTGCCGTCACCTCGCTAACCATGACAGAGATCTGCCGATCGTGATTGGCACGCTCCTCCTCCACGAGTGATATTGCAACTTCGTGGCCATCGGTACGGCATGCTTCAGACAGACTCTTCGTCATCTAGTGGTCGGCGATAATCCTCGCATTGCGTTCCAAATCCTCCCTGTAGAACTAGAGGGCTAGCTGGGTATCAGAGACTATACCCTCACGTTCCTTACCGTTACGGCCAGACGAAGCGAGAATTTCTTCGCTATCTTCGATCTGGAGCTCAAGTATCAGCGCAGCGGTAGCCGGATCCACGCCGCCGAGGATATCCATAGAGAAGTCTGTGGGGTGACTACCGCTCCGAAAAGAGCCGCGATCGTTGGCGAATTGCTTGCTCGATATCGGAGCTTCTCACCCAGATGCCATATTATCTTGAGGCCGCAGTTTGGGAGGGGAATTGAGTCTGCCAGATCTGCAACGCCATGTGAAATCAAATGGCTCGTGCACACTAAATGATACGGAGAATCAAGAGTGTAGAAGGTATTGATTCCAGCATGAGAGTGCTAGATGCCATATACCTAGTAGTACGTGGGAATAGCCAAGAGGCTAATAATTCCTACTCCGGAATGAGGGTGGAACCCAATATTCCAACACTGTAAAATATCTCTCCACTCTAATAAGCATCGAGGGAGTTTAAAGAGCAAAGGTAGGTACCACCAACCGAGCCAGAGCTGCAGCAAGCAAGATCGGTAATTTGAACAATCACGGAATCTGGTATTAGATAATAGGTATCTCATATCATCCGTGAAACAAATGAACAAGCAGATGTACAGATACCCTTCCAATTGCAGAGCGGGGCCGACATTCTCACATCTTGCCTCTATGCGTTGCTTTAAGAAGCCGAGGAAGGAGGCCGAATCAAGGTGAGAAGACAAACACGGGCGCCAAAGATCCTAAAATTTCGGAGACAGCTTTGAAAATAAGGCAAGAAGAAGAAAGAAAGAAAGAAATAAACGCAAGTGTCCGCGAATGGCAGGCTCTTCTCGTCAAGCTTGAAAATCTCATGCTCATAACAATGTATTTAGATATTCATCCGTTTTTCTCTCCATCTTGTTCTTGGAATATGAAAGCCTGTCGTCAGATACCTTGAGACGGTTGCAAGCAAATGAAAGATTGATAGCTCTATTCAGAGATAGAATAAGCTTCTCGATGGTAGGATGAATAGGTTGTGTATATATAGGAAACTGCTTCAGCAAAAACATATTCTAGGGAAGCGTAGTAGGCACGTCTAAATTTGGACAGAAAGAAGGCTCATCTTGAGACTTGAAGAGAAAGGGTCCATTGTAGATGCCTATCGCAACGCAATCGTCTCTGCATCCAGCGTCTCAGCAGCGTGAAAGATCCCAGGTTGGCAATTCCAGTCGTTTGGACAGTCCCTAAACGCCTTCACCCAAACGCCCATCAAGTCGCTCTTCGCAGGCGCCCCCAAACCCCAAACCCCTAAACCACACCTAATGCCGCCGCACTCCAATACGCCAGGTCTTGCTGCCTCTCTCTGTAGCCCACCAGCCGACCACGCACATGTGGACAACCATTTCCCCCAAGATCCCAGTACTCTCACATCTCCCCCAACCCTCCCTTCAACCAAACTTCTTGGTCCCCCCCTTCCGCGCCTCAACCTCATTCCCCTTCTTATCCTTCCCATCCTTCGCATCCTTATTCTTCTTCCCGCCCTTCAGCAGCTCCAGATGTCCCGCCTTCGCGCCGAGCGTGCGCTCCGTCATGGCCGTCAGACCCGCCGAGTGTTTCTACGGCGATAATGTCATCATCAGTCCCAAAAAATTCCCTTGCCGTGCTTCCCCACTCTCAGTGAAGAGGCGGAACAAAAAAAAAAAAAAAAAAAAAAAAAAAAACCCCGAGAAAACTCCTTCCCCCCTACCTCCCCCCTCCCAAAAATAAAATGAAGGCGACAAAAGAATGGAGACAATTTTTTCCTTCCGAATCACAGGAGAACAAGAAAAAACAAACCTTCGTCATCTTCGCATTCCGTACCAGCACCTGCTTCTTCGGCGCAATCGTCCTCGCCCCCCTCTTCGGCCCCAGCACAGCCTGTCGCCGACCAGACTCCCTCGCCGTGGCCGTCGTCAGCTTCTTCGACTTGAGCGTTCCCTGCACCATTTCGAACTTGATTGTCGCTATTGTTTTTTCCGCCTGCCTTTCCCTTCCCTTCCTTTCCCTTCCTTTGCTCAGTCAGGTATCCTATCCTACGCTCGGTGTGCGGAATGTGGGATTCGCAATCGGTGGTTTCTGGTGTCCTGATGCTTTGTTCGTCCGACCGTTCGTTCGTCCGTTCGTTCGTTCAGAGTCTCTAACTTCCGAACGAAGAGCTTTTGTATGTAATCGCAGAGGGGGAAAACGTAAGAAGGTATGGACGTAAGTAAGCAAATGCAAAGCGGCCGCTAGTGTCAAATCCTCCGTAGGGTTACCGTACGGTACGGAGTTACTCCGAAAGAACCCCCTCCTCCTCTCCTCTCCTCCGTATCTACGTTGTAACCTATCTTCTAAACTCCATAAAGAAAAATCTATTCAGCAGACGAACTCTACCCTACCCTATTTCAACACCCACCCACTCAATCACAGGCACCGAATACACAATACATGTGGTCCATTTCCAAAGCCTACAACAACCCATCCTCCGTATTCCCTTTAAACATAAACACAACTATATCTCCAATCCTTAATACTACCTCGCAGAATCAGACAGGATTACTAACTAGTAGTAAAAGGCGGACGAAACATTTGAATTTCTACATAGCTATATACATACAGATAAGTAGACAGACAAATCACACCCTCACACCCTCACACCCAGAACAGAAGAACGATCAAGAAATACCAGCTTATAAAAGTGTGCTTATCTCATATCTTAAATTCCGGAAACTCATCACTCGTCTGGAGGAGAGCTACCTAGCTAGCCTTGCGTGATACATACATACATAAAATAATAACAGCAACAGCAATAACAAAATGCAGCAGCAAAACACAGCTTTCATATCATATCGTTTCGTCAATCCCCGCATCATTTCTAATAACCCACCCCCAAGTCTTCTCACGATTCAAGTAATCGTTTTTGGCGGATCAACCCCTCCATCGTCCAATTAAGTGCCAAGAATCCCCCAGATGCAAATTCATATGTTCTGTCATCGTAATCTCGTGGGTGCTCTAGAACTTCGTCCAAGTCGTGCCATCGTAAAAAGCAGCTCTCGCTCGTAAATGTAAAAGTGGGAAGGGACCCCACGCTCATCACTCTAGTCTTCCTCTCCCGCCCAAGCAAAACATACAGGTATAAATCAACAAAACCCGCAAGATCGGGAACGCTCTAGCTGCCCCGGGTTATCTTTTTTTTTTTTTTTTTTTTGTTTGTTGGTAGTACAGTCTCCCACGCGTGTCATGAGAGGACGAGGGCCACCGCCGAGACCGTTGATCAAGCAGCAGTTGCTCTGCGCCTCAAGACATCGTCCACTCCATTCTTGACGCTCTTAGGGCCACTGATGGAAGCGCGCAGTTTTTCACTCCGCTGCACTCTTCTCTTCTCTCGAATTTTATTCCTCATCCCGCTCCAGCCCACGTACTCGACTCGAAGACCGAGACCCGGGATTGTGTGTACTCGTCCACCGTTACCGTCTTTGAATCCATAGCCAAAACTCCCCGGCGGGGGTCCGGTTACAGGGATGCGGTCTTCCTTGTACACAGTCCTGTGGTTACCGTCTCTCCTCAAAGACGTATTGCTCCTCTGCTTGACCACCTTCATGCTTCCACTAATCGTCCTTCTCATAGTCCTACGATCTGTAGCATGCGGCCGCGTATCATGGTAACGGTCTTCCTCGATAGGCAAAATTGCAAAAGTACGCTTGAGCTTTTGACTCAGGGTACGTTGCGAAGGCGACGGTCTATTGTCTATCGGCGGGTATCCGTAATCCTCGTCCTCGAAGTAACGCTCACGTTCAAGATCGTCCCAAAAATGGGATGGCCTCCAGAAGGGATGTAATTTACCCGCATCTGCTGGCCGGTCGTCTACAGAAGGATACAGTGTCACAAGGTTCGCTCGCTCTTTCGACGTCTGAGTCGACATATCTGAAACATTCCTACGGCCTCCGCTCAGAGAAAATGTGCGTTTCAAAAGGCCGGCAGTCGGCACTAAAGCTGCTGACTTTCGTCGATTACTGAAAGCACGGCGCAACAATGAAATCGTCCGTTTCGATTTGTCGTCCGCGCTCACAGGTCGCTCGTCCATATCAAAATCCAGCTGGCGATCCTCTTCCTGCCAAGGAGCGAGACCTGCAGGCGTAGGTGGAATGAAATTGATTGTAGGGGGTTCCGGAGGATCACGAGGGTTTCTGAGCGGAGATTCTACCTCGTCCATGGGATGGGATGGCTGTGGTGGCGTCACAGCACCCGTGACTAGATTCTCGTTGACTGACATCTCTGCTGGAGGAGTATCGGAAATGTTCAGTTGCTTTGGGGTAGACGGAGAGTCTTCAGAAGAGGGTCTATGCTGCACAACTAGGACCGATCTGTTCTGGTGAGAGAACAGAGTCACTGCCATAGCTTCCGAGACTTCTGCTGAAGTCCCAGCAGTTTCATAAGATGTCTGAGAGAACGGGGTTGCTTGCGCAGACAGTCGTTTGCCAAAAAATGGATCCCCATTGTGATCTACGTTCAAAAGATTGCTATGAGTTTCCGTTTCTCTCTCAGTCTCGACAGGAGGCTGCAATAGCTCAGGATTGACGAAAGCCATAGTTTCTTGCTTCTGTTTTAGAATCATGTTATGGGCATTGAGACTCTCTGCGGTAAGCGACCCGGCTCTCGAAGTATTTCGACTTGTCGGGGCCGAGAGTGAAGATTGTCTAGCAGGGATGCTGGGTGGAAAGTCAATTGTCCGTATAGAATGGCCAGACCCAGCCGAGTCCGACATGGTACGATTTCGAGATGGGCGCATGTCGAAGTACCCAGGCTCATTGTATTTCGACGGTTGGATCCTTGGTGCCGCATGTAGCGAATTGCTCCTCTTCGTCTTCTTGCTGCTGGTAGACCTCAGAGTTGGCGGCCTTGTCTTGCTAGATGAACGACGATCCGGAATCACTACTACTGGGATACCCCCATTCCTCGTGACTTCTTTTCGAGATCGACCACCAGATGACGTTGTATTAGAAGTGGTGTTAGACGCCAGGCTCCGGTGCCTTCGCTCTGGGGTCCTGGCAGCTGCGTGGTGAAGACGATGCCGAGGATCATTCGATATCACCGACTCTGGCGCTGAGCTCCTTCCTGACTGATCAGAGCTAAAGTCTCTCAGCCCTAGACGCTTCTTGGAGTGCCGGAGGGTTTTCCTCCGAAGTGGAGGGCCATCAATAACCATCGCCTCAACCACTGCCGAAGAAACCGAATTGCCAGACATGGTTGAGGTTCGGCGCACGTCTGGTGATTGGGGCGATTCTGGGTCTGCCACACACGCTGGCCAGGCGATACGTTCAGCGAAATTCTCGGTTGAGCTTCGATCGGCTGAGTCTCTGATTAATCGGTGCCTAGCAATCCTCTCTTGCAGAGGGAGGCCTCGGACGACTCTTGTAGCACTAGTTAGTGATACGGTGTCGTCTTCTACTACTTCTTCCGTGGCTTCGTCTACAAACAAATGTAGCGTTTCTGGATGCGCAGGTGGTCTTTTGCAAACTGTCACATTCCTTAGGAGATTGTCGTCCCATTCCCGCTCCACTTCACTCTCCTCTCCGCCTGCAGCCCATTCTCCATCAAAGACAACGGATTCTCCTCTCCTCAGCCTAGGCGTCGTGGTTCGTTCGTTGTCCGATTCCAGGCCTAGCCCTAATCCAACTTCCTTGCGTTTTCTGATTTTCCGGAGTAATTGTGGTACTTCCGCTGCGGACGTTCGCGCAGAGTTTAGAGCGGGTCTCACAGTAGAGGCTTGATCCTCGTCGGAAGAGTATGGGGTTTCTCGAGCAGTTTTGAATGAATCAGTACGCGATGAAGGGTATCGGTCGCTGGTTGGAGGCCGAAACGCCAGTGGCATCGCCCGAGGAGGCGTCACATCTGGAGTTGGCGGGCTTTGCGAATGGTGGGGAGTAGTTGGTGTGGAGGGCGCATCAACGCTGGCGGTGGACGTAGTCTTAAATTTGGGAGCTGGGGCAAGTGTAGGATTGCCTCTTGAGGACTGTCGGGAGTGGTTTGGGGGCGTTGGAGGAGTTGGAGGTAAGACCGTCGCCCCAATCCTTCTGGATGCATGCTTTAACCGTGGAGGACTCGAGCTATCTGAGCCGGTGGAAGAGGAGGTTTGTGTTTCGATCACTAAGTCGCGCGGCTTTGGCGGAGGGGTCGAAGGATAGTACAAAGGCTCTCGAGGATGTGGCAGTATCTTGTGCTTTTTGAGTAGCATCGTTCCAGCGCTATGAGCCATGTTCGGAGGAGCATCGTAGGAGCTGCGCAGCTCGCGGGCCGGCATCCTGAGCCAGTTTGTCTGGGTGAGGAGCATTCACAGGGGGGTGGATGTTGGATCTGCCCTGGGGAAAGGACGGGAAGGATAGTAGGTAGATAAGAAAAGCCAGTATCCGTATCCCTAGGTCAGTTGCGTCGAGGTCTGGTCTGTCTCAGTCTCAGGAGGGCATCACAGATCATCTTGCGGCAGGATGCATGTTATCAACAGGCGTTGTGGCTCGTGGGTCGCGGATCGCAGATCGCGGGGGCGATGTTTGATGTCGCGATTGGATTGCAGCAAAGTGGTGGGAGTGTGCAAGGAGAGTCGTTGAGATTTGTGAACAGAGTTCGTGTTAAATGTAGTCTATGTAGATTCAGACTTGAGATGAGCGACACGGGGGAAAGGCGCACTGGGCGGTCGATGTTTGGTCTGGGCGGCGGCACTCTACTAAGGGGAAGTCGGATATCAGAGGGGGTGCATACGTAGATAGATAGTATATATATCAAAATATTTATATATATCACAACATATATATATATATATATATCATATCACAATATACATATAACCGGTACCCTATACATACATACGAAGTACATGCATACCATACATGCACGCTCGCACGCACTGCCGGGTTTGTGCGATTCATGTCTCGAAGAACAAAGGGGTTGGGGTTGATATATGATATTTACTTCACAGTTCACAGATGCAGTGCAAAGTTATCCGTATTCGACCGGCGCAAAAGAAGGGAGGAAAAGAAGTAAACATCCATCCATAGATCCATCCATACATCCCCGAATCAACGGCGGCGAGGGCTTTCAGTTGCAGATGCACCCTCTCTCGAGCGGCGAATCGGCGAATCGGCAGCTCTTCATACATACATACATACATACATACATACAACTGCATAGGTAGATCTGCAGACAGCCACCCTACCTCCCAGGTTTGACAACTAACTGAGTTGGGAGGTAAGGTGGGTGGTATACAGAGTCAAGAAGTAAATACCTGCATGGCCCGGGCGTGATGAAAGATGAAAGCCACCGATGCGATGCATCGATAGGGGATGGAGTTGCAGTATCTTCCGTCTATACCCGTTGCTCTCGGTCAGCTTGATTTCAGTTTTCCATTGACCTTGCCTTTGAGTATCAAGGGATAGAATGAGATCGCGGAAGATCAAGGACCATCATATATCAGAGTTTGAGGGGGCAATTCCTTGTGGTAACATAACAAGAAGCAATGGGGGAGCCTTGAGCCTTGGGAATCGCCGAGTTCGGCATCGGGGGTCTTCGGCGTCTTCGTTCCCTTTCTCCAGATCTCCTGGCAATGACAATGCAGTAGAATAGTTGTAATACGGAGGAACGCACACCGGTAATACATGCAGGTTCTGTTCCTCAGAGACCACCACATGTAGTAAAGTTGCCTTCGAGCTTCTCCGCTTGAACAAGTCATGTGACTCTATCATATGATCGAAGTCATATGATCAGATCACACGTAATCCCGCCAAGGAAAACCAACTACTATACTGGCTCGGATTATTTCGAACCACGGAACCTCGAGGCCCACTATCACGACTTCACCAAGCTCCAGACTCCCTCTGCCCGGTCACCGGTGTCAACAATCCAGAGTTCGAATTCTCGGACTCTTGGTGCCAATAAAAACTAAGCAAAAGTTCGCCCCGAACGTCGGTGATCAGAAGGCAGTTCTGATCTCACCACTGAGAGCGGCGCCTGCGCCTCCTGTCACCTGCACCACCCAGAATTGGCACCTCAAATCACTCAGCCCGCTCGATCTTCGAGTGGTGTGATGTGATGTGATGCGGTGCTGTGTTTTCTGGTGCCGCATACTCCGTATGATCTTTCTCTCGGTTTTTTGCTTCTCTCGTTTCTCGTCCCCGTTGTCTTTTCATCTGTTTTTAAAGTGCAAGTCTATCCCATTCACTCCTCAAGGACATCGCTTTTCATCGTGATACCCTCTTGATATTGTATAAGACTCGGGCTTAACGGCCTCGTACCCTGCCGGAAGATACCAATATCCCCAAGTCTATCCGGACTCAAGGTTCTGGCACTACTGGTCCCTGAACGCGCATCAACGAAATGGCTTTCCTGACTTCATACCCGCCGTTCCCCGTCACTGGTGTTCCCCGCCTATCCTTCTTCACACAGACGACCACATCTGCAATCTTGACGCCTACTCAAACAGCCATCTTCCACGAGAGTGACTCTAGCACGTCTACCTCATCCTCCGAAAGCTGGGAGTCCTCACCCACCGCAAGCGGAAGTCCGGACAGCAGCAAGGATGCTTTTCTCGACAATCTTGATAGTGGCAAAAAGGCTGCCATAGGTGTTGGCATTGGTGTATTTGTACTTCTGATCTTCCTGGTATCGGTGTGGTACTGCTGTGGCGGCTGTGGTTTTCGTGCGAGACGCAGGAAACGTCTCCAAAGAGCCACGCAAGTGCTTCCTTCTGTCCCCGCCACCCATCTTCCAGCGGTTTTGGGTAGCATGCAGAGTGTCGATATCGCAGTTCCACGTACTGGAGAAGCCCCTCCGCCTGTGTACGAAGTGGCTATCCCTCCTCAACACCGATATGTGGCTGGCGGAGCAACACATATTACGGAAGAAGAAGAGGGTATAATCTCGGACGGCAAGATGCCCTTGAGCGAGATCCCATTTGAGGATGTGGTGCTTGATCACCCGCCCTCAGAGGGATCGTCGAGGAGTTTTAGCGAAAGACATTATGGGCTGGGAGGAGACACAACTGGGCATACAAACTCTTGAGACTTGCCCGGAGAGGGGAAGATGTTCGTTAAGAGGAGAGGGAAATGGTTGAGGAGGCGAGATATGACGCGGCGCACACGCGGCCCACTCGTCCTGAACACCGTGTCAATGGGGTCGGACAATGTTCAATAAGCATCGCGATGGCCTCACTGGCCAAGGATACACTGTTCAGCTTGACTGGGCGAGGGAATTGATACAACGAAGATCGCCGTATGCAGAAGCCATGAAGAGTTGACTTGCCAATTGGAGAAGAGAGTTAGGACAAATGAAAGCTTCCAATATGAAGCTGATGGTCGAGGACACACAAACCTACCGTCATAAGCCGCTGGGATGGATCTCACATATACGGATAAGGTCGGTCATTAATCGCTTTCCAATAGTCAACGCCGACGAACTCTTTGCATTCAGTGTGTTGCAATACTCCCGCCTGCCTTTTACTAGTCTAAAAAATTCATATGTACGCTGCCGCCAGCTCAAGCGAACGCTCCCCCCAGTCCCCCCTCTCCCCCTTCAGAATCATCTGATATTAGCTCTTTCGTTCACCCCGCGGACTTGTTTGTTTTTCCCGACCCCGTTCCATCCCATTCCAATTCAAATCTCACCCGCTCCTCACAAGTCTCAGGATGGATGGGCAGCTAGGCAGCTAGTTTTACACCCCGCCTCCCCCGCGCGCCACCGTGGAAGCGAAGCGAAGCGGGATTATAACATCTATATACATACATAGATATATACATTGTGTATATACATTGTGTATATACTTATAATAAAACATATATGAATATATATGAATACCACCCCCAGCAAGCAGCAAGCAGCCTACAGACCAAGCAGCAGCAGCGAGATATGCTACATACGCTCGCGGATCGAGGTTGCGGATGTTGTTCTGCTTTGCCTTGGCTTTGGTCTTGGTTTGATTTGAAGGCGGGACGGGGGTTGGGTATGCGTGCGGTGTTTGGGTAGGGAGGGAGGGAGGGGGGGGGAGAAGGAAGTATTCGCGAACTTGCTGCTTGAAGACCTTTTTTATCGAGGTCGATTTTTGGGAAATGGGGTTTGGGATTTGGGGTTTGGGGTTTGGGCTTGGTCGGGTTGTGGATTGGATTAGGAGGGTCTGGGTAGCTTGGACGGAGAGATGGACGGAAGGATTTGACTGGTGGTGGTATAAGTAGATTGGGACTTGTAATGGAGGAGATGTAGTATGCTGTTGGAGATGAGGGGGGTGGGGCGTTAAAGCGCTCTCGAGCGAGGCAGAAGTGCCGCGTTCTATTGTATGTAGTCTGTAGATGTCGATTCGAGTGTTCAAAGTTCCTTTCTGGATGAAGCGCGCTGCGACAATGCATAGTTATTCATTACGGAGTGATGATGGGGAAGTCCTTGGGGAAGAGCCTGGATTCATCGAGCCCCGCGAGTAAAGTAAACCAAGCTCCCAAGAATCTTCGACTTCTCAATGTCCCTAGCATATCCATATCACAAATTTTCTCAGATGTTACTGTGCTATCTGTTGGAGAACGCTGCTTCGAAACTATACTGCGATACATCGTCAAGCCCCTGATCGGCTCGGACGTTAGGTCGCATCACATCAGCGAAGTCTTCATCTAAATTGAGTTAGCAGACGTCCGCAATCATCAACGCCTATCAAATCAAATCCCTCACCCATTTCAGAATTAACACCTCCAATGATAAATATACGGAATTTCTTTATTAAAGCTTTTAATTTCCGCGAGTCTGTGTCATTATGGGCCAAATTACTTCACCCAAGACGGTAGGTGTGTATGTATGATTTAGGTCCCTCAATAACTGTGATAGCAACCTCTTTTTCTTATCCTCGTTCAAATTTAGGATGACCTCAGTTCTCTCGCAAAATCCTTGCGGCTTTTGTCCATATCAAGTGCCCTCTTCTGATTATCTCATCCTGTTCTTCATCATCGACTTCTAGGCTGTCGTGGCTGCCAGTCTGGCGCGGCGAATTTCTCGACTTGTCATCGCTCTTGGACACGTCAAGAGACATTTTAAATCCAGAGGCCGGCCGCTTTCTTCGGTACCGGTTCCGACTACGACCACTTCTATCCTGTCGTGGTCCTTGCGGCGATTGAAGATTGAAATTGACTTTACCTATCTATTGTGCCTCTCTATTGTGGAGGCTAATCTGGACCTGTCTGCTCTAGAGGCTGTTTGGCTCGCATACTTTCTAAAGAATGCGCCACAGATAAAAAGCTCGCACTGCATTAAAGAATGCAAGAGTGCGTATTCGAGCATTGCTGTTCGTAGCTCCGGGGTTTCGAGAGGAACTACCAGCCTTCCGTGGAAGTATAGCTTCCCGTGCGTGAGATCGTATTCCAAGTCTAGCTCTACGCCATCGCGCAGTTCTTGCAGCTCCGGAGCTTCTTTGTTGGCCTGGAGCACCTTTTCGGTGATATCTTAGCCGTATATATCGTAGGCTACCTGGGATGTCGGGTCGGGAGGCTCTCCTATTAGTTCTTACAGCCCAGGTACAACTGGGATGTTCGTTTTCGTATTCGCTTATCTCACACGTGATGCAGTTTTTATTTACTCCCACTGGAATTGAAGGTGAACGTCTCTGATACCGAGAACAAGGCTCAGGGGAATAATAGTACGTAAGGGTCCGATGTGGCTTGTTCTTTGGGTTTGGGAAACCACTCGCCTATTTGCCCTTTATGTTTCGGCTTGGTTCTCTTGTGGGTCGCGAAGAACCTCGAAGAGGCCGGTGGGTAAATGGAATGGATCGGTTCCGAAGATTTCTCGGCGTATTTAATATCTTGCGGAATTTTCTCCCTGTATCTATCTTCCATTTCCATGGATTTAGGAAGAGCTTGAGGTGGGGGGGGATCCAGGCCGTAGAATAGGCCCGGTGCTGGCGAGGCAGAGAACAAAAAAGCTCTTGAAGGAATTCACAGATACATCGAACGGAAGTGGCTGGTGACCCCTAGCCCCAGCAAGCGACTTCACAACAATAGGAACACAGCTCAGAGTTGAACTGATGTCGTAGGTATTGTCGTTCATCAACGCATCCGAGTCCCTAATCTCGCTAGTGTCTTGCAAATTCTGTGGCTACAAAACGGCCAACCTCCTCCCTCTTCTCCACACTCTTCCTCAAATTTCATTCATCAACCCTCGAGTATCACCACCACAATGTCGATGCAACAGGCTGAAGACTACGAGGCCATGTGCCTTCAAGCAGAGGGCATCGAGAACGTCACCAGTCGGGTGTTTATCTACGACCTTCCAGCGGAGTTCAAGAAGCAGCTGCCAGACGCCCGCTTTCGGGCAGCAGCATGTGTGAAGGGATGGATCTTTCACGTCAACGTGCAAGGTAAGTGTTCATATCCTCACCGAATCAGTATACAATCCTTACCGTATCCAAGGACAAGCAAACATCCGACAATCCTTTCACTCCGAAGTCTACCCCTCCAGCGATTACCTTCTTGCAGGCCCGTGTCGGAAGTCAATCTACGATCCGACCAGGAAGAACTTCGACGTGCTAGGTCTCATATATGACTTGACCCCAGAGCAGGCTGCCAGCTGCGAGAAGTACTTCCATATAGATCGCAACCGAGTTGACCTCATTGCCACCATCGAGGACCGCGAGACCCTGGAAGTGCAGAGAATCGCCGTCTTCGCCTACGTCGACCTGCGCAATACCGCCGACGGCTTCCAGAAAGTCTTCCCCGACGATCCTACGAACCGATTATACAAGCTTTGGAAGTTGAACTTCGGGATGTTCGAGCAGGCAGGCATCAGTAAAGCTTACCTCAACGCTACCTTCAAACAGCTGTTAGGTAAATCAATCCCATACCCTGAGCCCATCTACGTCGCCCCGGCCCTTCTCTCGCAGTATCCAGATCATGTCTCTTCTTTTCCCGCCTCTGTCACTCATCCTTGTCTCGACGCCACCTCGAGCCAATCACCTCAGGCTCGTCACGTGGCCCAACCCCCCTTTCAAGGAAGCTCCCAAATCACTTGGCAGTACGTGGGAATCACGAAGTTCAAGGCATACTTCGAAGCCAGCATCGATGCATGCCCCAATGACACCGTCTGCCAGAAGCTGGAAGATCAATACAATGCAGGACTGAAGAGCTACCGTGAGCATCAGGAGCAGCTGCTGGCGCAGCGTCAGGAGAGGTTGAAGAAGCAGCGGGTAGAGGAGCAGTGGTCAGACGAAGGGGAGTGTACAACAGATGAAGAGGAACAACTCAAAGATGAAGAAGAGCAGCTTATAGAGCAAGGGGAGCAGCTTACGCATGAAGATGAGTGGCTCACAGAGGAATGGCTCACAGAGGAAGGGGGCCAGCTCATAGATGATGAAGATCTTTTGACAGAGGAATGGGAGCAGCTCACAGATGATGAAGACCTTTTGACAGAAAAAGGAGAGCAGCTCACACATGGAGAACGGGAGTGTATGACAGATGAAGAGGGGCAACTCACAGACAAAGGGGAGCAGCTCATAGATGATGAAGAGCTTTTAACAGAGGAAGATGAGTTATCAACAGATGAAGAGGAGCTGCTAATAAAGGAGGAGGAGCGGCTGTCAGAGGAAGAGGAGCAGCTAACAGAGGAAGATGAGTTGTCAACAGATGAAGAGGAGCTGTTAATAAAGGAGGTGGAGGAGCAGCTGTCAGAGGAAGAGGAGCAGCTAACAGAGGAAGATGAGTTGTCAACAGATGAAGAGGAGCTGTTAATAAAGGAGGTGGAGGAGTGGCTGTCAGAGGAAGAGGAGCAGCTAACAGAGGAAGAGAAACAGCGTGCAAAGGAAAAGAAGAAGTTGGAAAATGATCAAAAGCTCCGGGAAATCTGGGCAGGACTTGTGAAGCGGGTACGTGAGCAGAATGGGGATAATGCTGCTGCAAAGGGAGAAGCTCGAGGCCGTACTCACCCTGCCAAGTTCAATTCTGCCAGAAAGTCACTATCTCTTGACAGTCTTCCAGTCATGGGAGAATTCTCTGCTCCTCGGTCTCGTTTTTCAGGCCAAGCACGCCCTCAAGTATACCCTCCTCAATCTCAAGATCCTCACGCCCAACAACCAAGACGCACGGAACCTAGCTTGCAGGCTCCTAACGCTCAACTTCCTCAAGTCCAGAAAGGCCGAACTCAAGTCCAGCAACCTGGCTCTCAAATTCAGCAAATTCGCCCTCAAGTCCAGCAAACTCGTGTTCAGCAGCCTCAACATTCCACCGGTGGCCAGAATCCTGCTCAGCGGATACCGGCCGGTCCACAGAGTCAACACCCTCTCGCACCACAACCCATCAGTCACGTCCAGGCTCCTCCTCGGCAACTAACACCAGCCGATCTACCAGGTCCATGCCATTACTCTGAACCTATAGGCGGCGGCTCAGGGGTCTTTCGGCGAGTACCAGCCGGTGAACAGGGTCAATACGCTCAAACTGGTCCACAAGGTCAACATATCCTTTCAAGACCATCTCAATCTACAAACGGCGGCCAGAATTCTGCCCAGCAAGTACCAGCCGGTCCACAAGGTCAACACGCTCAACCCACAAGCGGCGGTCAGCATTCCACTCAGCGATCAACAGCCGGTCCACAAGGTCAATACGCTCAACCTGGTCCACAAGGTCAACATATCCTTTCAAGACCCCCTCAATCTACAAACGGCGGCCAGGATTCTGCCCAGCAAGTACCACCCAACCCACAAGGTCAACATGCTCAACCCACAAACGGCGAACGGGTTGCCTTCCAGCAATTATTAGCCAGCGTACAAGGTCAAAGAACTCCTGCAGGATTCCCTCAATCTACAAACGGTAGCCAGAACCCTGCCCAGCGATTACCAGCCAACCTACAAGGTCAATACGCTCAACCCACAAACCGCGATCGGGATGCTTTCCAGCAATTACTAGCCAGTGTACGAGCTCAAAACATTGGAAAACCCCTCCCGCAACCTCTCCAACCTACAAATGCTGGCCAGAGTCCCGCTCAGCAACTACTAGCCAGACCACAGCAGTGGCATTACTCCGCTCAACCCATAAACGGCAGCCAACTTCCCACGTCTCGCCCATCACAAGCCAACCTACCCGGTCCTCAATCAATGAACGGCCTCCAGAGCTCCACCCAGCGATCAGGGGTCGGTCTACAAGGTCCAGCACTTCACTCACCATTCCTAAACCCATACGCGGGCTTGAGCAACCCTACTCGAAACCCACAAGCTGCAACAGCCCGCCTGCAAGCCTCGCAACCTCACACTCGCAACCCGCTCCACTCAGACAGCTTCTACAACGACGCGCAACCGTCGAGTGTTCTTCAACAACCTCGTCCCCAACAACCTCGTCCACAACAACCTCACGCAGCTTCCACCCCATCTCCCGGCCGACAAGCCCCTAGAGGTTCCGCCCCCCAACCCGAGGACGAATCTCGGCGCTAGATCTAGAAAGCCACACAACACACACACAGTAGTAGTCGCTCCATGACAGGGCCACACACGCACTACCCAATGGGTGGTTTCGGCGCATTGGAGCCGGAGCCTCGGAGAGAGAAGAAGAACGGAGAGCAGCTCAGCTCAGCTCTCACCTCACCTCACCACAACCCTTCTTTTCTCATCGTTCTTGGTTCGGAAGGGTTCGTTATTTGGTCCACAGTACTCATCACCCAGCGAGAGGCTAGACGTATCACGCATCAGACAGGATCTTTCCACGTGAAGGGGAGTGGAGAAGAGGATCCCGGAACTATTCAGAGAATTGGTGCCTTGGTGCTTTGGGTGTTTGGAGAGAAGGAGTTTTCGTGTATCTTTGGCATGCAGCGCGGCGTTTGGGATTTTTTTTTGTGCTTGGAGAGAGAGGAGAGAATTCGTGCGGGGGGGGGGGGGGGGGGGGGGGGGTTCATTTCAGGGGATCAAGGGCCTGTCTCTAGGGTATGATTATGGTGTTTGGGAGGATCTTTTTCTTTTCTTTTCTTTTTTCCAGCGATTCACGCGCGTTTGCGTCGAAGGAAGGTACGGGTTTTTCCTTTCTTTTCTATTCTTCTTCTTCTGTAGACAAAAGACCAGCATATTCATGTCTCATGCAAGGGAAGGCATTTTTTTCGTGTCCAGAGAGGATCCGCTTCATCCAGATTCGGGAGAATGAAAAAAATAAAAATAAATAAAAACATCGCTATGACTCCCCCCCCCCCCCCCTTTTCTTTGGGGGGGAGAGATTTTCCGCCGTCTTCCTCGTGAATTTTTAGAGGGTGTTTAACTTAGTTGCGCGTCCGGATATTTCAGTGTGGAAGGAGTTCAGGCAGTCGGTATAGGATTTGAAGAAAAAAAAAAGGAGGGGGGGATCTATGAGGATTATGAATGAAGGTGGATGGGTGGGTGATAGGGAGGGAGGAGATTATGAATGAATGGAAGCCGTTTAGGGAGAAGAAAATGGGGGGGGGGGGGGACGGCCTGGTGAAGCTCGAGATAAGATATCAGGGGATTTATATATGGTACATTTATAAGTATATATACCTCCTGGGGGTGGGGAGAGGGGGAGGGGGCGAAGAAAAACTACGAATCGGGATGGGACACGGCAATGATAAGAAGATGTAGGCGTTCGTCATCGGGCTGAACTTTCTGGTGGTTTTCTCTCTCACTCCCCCGCAATATATATATATATATATATTTTCGTCCGTCAATTTTATTCCAGGAAGGGTCGTCGCAAGTTTTTATTTATTTTCTTTCAGCCTCGCTTATTAGCGAACGAACGGTTTTGGGTAGAGGGAGGGAGAGAGGGAGGGAGGTGTGCATGATCTTGAACCAAGAAAAGAGGGACTAAACTATTACTAGAAGCCATTAATAGATGATGATAATTGGTTTTAGACTTGATACACAGGAAGAATTAAAATAGCCTTGGCGATTTCGGTTGTTAAAAAAGAAGGGAGACTCGTATATACACACTTCTGATTATAAAGGTACGATAGATAATATTATCCCGCGCTCAGTTACTCCCCACAGGTCATCAGCTCACAGCCATATACACCCCTAGCATGTCCCAGTCCCCCACCCACCACAGTTCCCGCCTCGGTAGGAGCCATCGGGACACCCCTCCACATCACAGATGGGTCCATACGTCGCGGCGTACGTCGAGTTGGTGTAGGAGTAGGCTTGGCTTACGCGCCAGTACTCGTTGCCTCTGTACTGGCCGTAGTTGGTGGCGTAGGCGGGCGCCCACGCCTCGCTGTACATGGCGCAGTAGATGCCCTGGGGCGCATCGGCCTGGTTGAGGACGTAGACGACGACCTGGTTGCAGACGCTGGGCTTGCCAGTCGAGGGTGGGTGGCGCGAGTTGTAGGCCGTCTGGCTGGTGCAGGCCGACGTGCAGGCCACGGCGCCGTTGGCGAAGGTCTGGACCGTGGCGAAGGAGAAGAACTTGTAGCCCATGTAGGTATTGGTGTTGGTGATGGGGTCGTTGGGGGCGTTGATGGCGCCACAGAGGGCCGTCGGGCCTGAGAATCCGGATTGGGGTGCTGGGCCGGCGTTTTTGTTGTAGCCGTTGCTGCCCGAGATGACGACCTTGAAGGAATCTAGACGGGTTGATGATGTTAGGATGGACTTTGGGATCGTGACTTGTGGATGGGTGGGTTTCCTACCTCTGTACTGTCCGGTGTTTGTCGCGGTGGTTACGTTGATGGCAATACCCCATCGTACACACTTGATGTTGGTCACGGATGTTGGGTCGGGACAGTCCGTCGCGTCTGGGTGGACAGAGGGGTCACGCTCGTAGTAGAGGTTGAATGCAATACATCCTGCTTGTTTATCGCAGTATGAAGCACAAGCGACGGGGTCATAATGGCTGATCGTCTTGAATCCGAGGTACGAAACCGTTTGGGAGGATGCCTCGAGATTGGAGAAAGCAAGGCTGTATCCTGGCGGAACTTGTGCTGGTGCGGCTGCAGCAATCGCATTATCCTTGAACGGTTTCCAGCTCAAGAAAGACGCGGCGGAATCATCTGGACTATCGGAACTCAGTATATCACGCTCAAGAGGAGGAAGACTATGCTTACATTGTGACTCTAGGCCCAGTGCCTGCAGGTTGTGCGGCGCAATTATCATCACGCCCAACCAACTCACCTCGTCGACTGAGTTCCTCTGTGGTCTGGGCAACTTCGGTGACGCTCTGATCTGCAACGGCGATAGCTGCAGCAACCGGCTGGATAGGAACCGTTTCGGACGTCACGTCTGAGGGAGCCGTGTCCAGGATCGGGTCAGGTGCTGCGTCGACGAGATCGAAATCGATGTCCTGAGGACGAGGAGCTGCCAAAGCAAGAGCTGCGAAGGCCAAGGCGATGAGTGTGAATCGCATAATCGAGGAGGGTAAGCAAGCACCGTGGGATGTCGATCAAGATCAGTTCGCTTGGTGGTGTCTACTGGTCTGGTCTACACTGCTTGCTCTATAAACACTGCTCTACTGGAGGTCTCAACGGGCAAATGGCCATTTCTTATTCTTATAGAAATCAACGAACGCCAGATAGAGGACCATCCCCTAGTCCTTCTCTGGTACGAGAATACAGTATACCTTGAGCTGGAGCAATATAGGCTGAGTGTTGCACAGCAGGCGCCCCATTGAGTTGGAGAGAAGACCTACCACGCGATCGTATGGATAGATTCGGGCTATTTTCCGTATTGAGGCCAGGAAGTCGCAGAAGCCATAAGGGGACCCACTGCCATTCTGGAGAGGGAGTTGTGTTGTGTTATGGCTTTGGTGGCTTCGTGTCCTCGTGGGCTGCTCCCTGCCCGGGCCAAACGGGTTACAATACCTCTCAGCTGAACTTCATTCCCCGATCATGCCAATATTGGATCACGGTCAGCCTGTCACTGTCAGGAGATAATTCCTGAGCCGAGAAGGGAGAGGGGAAAGGGCTTTGCAAATTGCAATAAGTGAATTGCGGAAGGCAACATAGTCGTCTCCGTGGACGAACGTGTATATACATATATACATATATAAATATATATATATATAAATACTCTCCCTCAGGTCAAGACAGACGACAGGGATAATCGACGGCCACACCTATCAAGCTTTCGTTGTACTACTCTGTAAACCCGACGAGGAAGAAGCCAAGAGACTTGAAATGGCAAGAAATGCTTAAAAATAAAACATCGAGCGGATTATCGATTGGGCTCGGGAAAATGTGGATGGATATGAGTTCGGGAACTCCCTTTTGACTCCTTCTGGTCACACAGATTTCTCTTCCTTCTGGACGCCACCCAACGTCATCAGCCTCAAGTGCGCCGCGGAGAGAGATAGAGTGGCTCCATCTGCCGTCGGGGAATAGATGGTCAGGAGCTGACTCTGTTCCTTTTATCGTGTGGGCCGGCTGGCTGCCTACGAAAAGGGAAAGAAGAAGAAAAGGCCACGTGCACACTTCCACGTGCACTCTCAGCAGCATTTTAGAACTAGAACCAATGCCAACCCCCGCACTGTCTTCAGAGTCCAGGAGCCGCATCTGCCTTTTACATGTCCGTATCTCACAGCTATCCATCCGCACGAGATCCGACCTATCGATGTCGTGAGAGCAGCCTCCTCCTCCGTCTCTTCAGCGAAGCGTGAAAGAACACCACAACAACACCATAACTACACGCAACAACCGAAGGAGCATTCCCAGATCCTGGGCCCGCTCCAAGGATCTAAGTTCTGGTTCACACAAATAATAACACTATACTACCGGTATACCTAGACTCCGCGCTCAGAAATCGCTGCAGCTCTCCTCGCATGGGAATGGATCAAGATAATCGGAAATCCCCTTCCTACTATTTGCCTTGCCTCCCTTCTGATCGTGACTAATGCGGCCGGATGGATAGATAGATGGCCCACTCAGCTCAGCTCCGGTCGTTGGAATTTCGAACTGAATAAACGAATGAAATGTTTTCTCAGGCCTGCCTTATGCCGGTCGGGCCGCTGATGTCGATGTCTTGGTGAGGCAATTTGAGCATTATCCATATGATCCTCAAAACCTGCTCAGCAACTAATTAATAACACGACAAGGCCTTGCTTGGATCGCACACTATATAAGCAAGCTGATGCGTGCTCCCAGCGAAAAGGGAGGATGTAATCAGCATGTATTTTCAACGACTGATTCCACGACTCTTTTACTTGTATCATTCATTCATTTCAATCTAGACATCGAGATGCTGATCGTCGATGGAAAGACTTGGTTACGCAATGGCGCTGATCCAAGGAGGGTCTGCGATGGATTGAAGTCAACCTGGAACACAAACAGATCATATCCCTTTTCATTTCCGAATTCTCAATTTCCTGGTTGCTAGATTTTTGGTTTTTAATTTTTCATTTTTGATTTTTCATTTTTGATTTTTCATTTTTGATTTTTCATTTTTGATTTTTCATTTTTGATTTTTCATTTTTGATTTTTCATTTTTGATTTTTCATTTTTGATTTTTCATTTTTGATTTTTCATTTTTGATTTTCCATTTTTGATTTTTCATTTTTGATTTTTCATTTTTGATTTTTCATTTTTGATTTTTCATTTTTGATTTTTCATTTTTGATTTTTCATTTTTGATTTTTCATTTTTGATTTTTCATTTTTGATTTTTCATTTTTGATTTTTCATTTTTGATTTTTCATTTTTGATTTTTCATTTTTGATTTTTCATTGATTTTTTTTTCTTTTTACAATCGCACGTACGCATGCACTCATTCACGATCCCTCAGACGACGACGATATACTGGAAGAATATTTGGGTTCCCATCTTCAAAAGGTTTGATTCCATAACACGTACGTCCCGTCCCGTCCCGCCTATCTATCTATCGCATGTGGGTACAATACAAAACAATACAAATCGCTGATTTACATTATCTACAGCCCGTATATATTCACGTTCCAGATATCGTCAATACTGCGGACCGCAAAATCCTGTTGCTCGAAACACCAAAACCGTCTTCTCATTTGCAACTACTCGGATCTTATTAGATCAGGAAAGTTGGGGAGGTGCTCTTGACGACCACAGGGAAAGCCGTGGAAGGGACAGTTGCCGATTTGGATTTCCAGTACAGGGCGTACACGTATGGCGTGGTAGTTGCGTTGGCCCAAAAGTTCATCTGGTAGTCGAGCGAGCTTGGCGTCACATAAGAGACGGTCCTTCCATAAAAGGTGAAGCCAGAGTTGACAGCCCCGGTGGGGAGATCGGCGGCAGTGGAGAAACCAACTGGAGCGAAAGAGCCATTCGATGGGATGATGTACATGGAGAGGTCTGAGGTGAAGGAGACGGTGGAGGAGTTGGCCGCGATGGTCCATGGAACCGAGACAACGGCGTTGTCGAGAGTGAAGGTGATGTTGGTTGATACGACAGCATCGGCCGGGGAAGTGCGACCGAAGTAGGCGAAGCCTTCTACGTGTCAGGAGTAGGTCTGGGGTTTCAGGGAGGGGAGGAGGGGACTGGAAGACTGACCATCGGCATAGGTCAAGGGAGTTCCATATCCAGAGCCATAGACATAGAGTTGGACACCGGTCTCCGCGGCACGCTTGTGGTTGAGCGCCATTCCGCTGGCGAGGGAGCTCAAGGCCAGAGCCGAGGCAATCTTGGCGGTCGAGAACATTATGTTGATTGATTCAGATGGAAAAGGGGGGGAGACGATCGAATAATAGTGGTAAGTAAGGAAATCGAGAGATAAAGAACGCGAGAAAAGAAACAGTGGGAGATGGGTAAGAAGGCGGGACGTGAGGTGAGGAAGCACCAGAAACCTATCTCGGGCTCGCTGAATAAGTACTGACTTCTTATCCTCAGCAAGTTTGCGCCGGCCTACTTACTACAATCTACCACTCCTGCGGCACCGTCGTCGGGCCGCGAAACAAATAAATCGGATGTCGCCCCTACTACCTACTACTACTATTTGGAAAGGGCAATCCCGGGATGTCACCGACCGAAGGTAATCCTCCTTGGCAACAATAAGGCCGGGGCCCTTAAGCATACTACGTACGTAAGATCTCGCAAGCGCGGTCGGCGCAGCCGAACAACGGAAGTACAGCGGTTAAGTATTATACCATGTCAAAAGGAAGAGGGATGTCAAGCTCAACCCTATCCTAATGAAGTGGGATTTTCAGGTCACAGAGAGCAAAGCATTTTAGCGATGCTGCTCAATGGAGTAAAGTGTCCTCCCGTACCCCCACGACCACATGATATTGGATGTTTCGTTGATGATTTGTGGATCTGTGGATCTGTGGATCTGTGGATACGGACTTTTGGGCCCCCAAAAATGGGCAGATGTCGAACATGACAGCGATGAGAATGGAAGGGCCGTGGTTCCACTTTCGAACTTTCGAATGAGTCGGTTGAGTCGGTCGAGTCAGGGCCGAAGAGTCGGCCTTCGGCAGGGCATCGGCACCCAAGGGCACCCAGGCTACTGTAGGTCTAGCACCCACACCGCTGGGACCGAGTCACTGCCTTCAACTGCTCTTGACACCTTCTCGAAGTTCTGGAAGGAATTTCTCTCGGCTGACTACAACGCATGGATCGTCTAATAAACTCAAATTCCCGGAAAGGCAAATAACAAGCAACGTATACGGAGCTCCACAAGGCACGCCTTAATTCCAATCTACTACTACAACCAACTACTACTTACCTAATCTACGAAGTACGTACAACCACCTTTTACTTACTACTTACTACGCCTCCAACTAATCTTGGACCGTTGCGTCAGAAACAAGTGCGAGGGACTCCGATCCCCAGATTCCCAACCCTGGGGTCCCTGGCGCGGCCAAATTAATCGACCCGGGAACCACAATTACTAGTAACTAGCACTCCGGCCCCACCATGAATACATATCGAAAGTATAATTTTGCAAGGGATCTTACCAGCTCTTAAACCGATCAGCCCACGGTACAGGCGTAAGTACTACTACGTAGTACGTACGTAGTATTACCCCTCGAGGGTGCCTCAAAAGTCTAGTTTCCACTTTAAGGCCCCTACTTACCCTACCCTCGAGGGATAATACTACGTACTTACACCTGGGACGTAGAATTTACGTAGGTAGTTTAAGGATTCGTTCAGCCTTGAAAGTATCTTTGAGCCAGTATTTGGTCTGTGCAATGGAGTTGACAGGGCTAAGCAATTCAGAAATCACCGCCCTACGATTTATGGAGCTAAACTGGGTCCGCCATGTATTCATGAGAAGGGGGGGGGGGGGTTAGTACGTACTGTAGTAGTAGTACTACGTATATCTTGATTGATTTGGAAGTCTAGATCACCGAGAGAAGAGGAGAGAGGGCCTGAGCGAGCTGGGTTAGGTACGTACGGAGGCCTCCTAATTACAACGTTCGGCAGATCATTGGGTTATATTACTTATCTGGGTACATACTGACTTTGAAGTAGCTTTAGGGTAGCATGCACTGTACGTAAGTGTACTACTAGGTTGTGGATCGTGCGAACCCACGAGGGTTATGCAACGGTACTCGACGGGCGTGACCCTTCTCGACTCGAGCAGCCTCGGGACTCGGGAGGAAAGGAGAGAGAGAGATAGAGAGAGAGGTAGGGATGGGGAGGGAGAGAGAGAGAGGCATAGAGAGATACGGAGAGAGAGATAGAGAGAGTATTTAGAGTTGGCCTCTCCATCGTCTCTACTTGCCCTCACCACCAACCTTCTCTCTCCCTCGCCCTCTCTCCCCCTCGCCCTCTCTCCCTTTCTTTCGATTCTTTTCGTTGTCATTCACTTAGTGTTAATCCTGAACTTGCTGAAATGCATTTCTCACCTTCTTTCCTCGCCTCTGGCCTAGCAGCCCTCCTCTCCGTTGCCTACGCATCTCCCCGTGTGTCTCTGGACCGCAATCCTCTGGCGAAGAGATGCGTCAACTCGGCCTCCGACAGATCTTGCTGGGGCGATTACGACATCTCGACCGACTACTACAACGTGGTCCCCGACACGGGAGTGACTCGAGATTACTACCTCGAGCTGGTCAACACCACCGCCGCTCCTGATGGTGTCGAGAGAATGGTCTTGCTTGTCAACGGAACCTTCCCCGGTCCGACGCTGTTTGCAGACTGGGGCGATACCGTCAGAGTGACGGTCTACAACGGCCTTGCCAACAACGGTACATCTATCCACTTCCACGGTATCCGCCAGAACTACACCAACCAGAATGATGGCGTGGCATCCATCACCCAATGCCCAACCGCGCCAGGAGAAACCGTCACCTACACCTGGCGAGCGACTCAGTATGGTTCCACCTGGTACCACTCTCACTTCGCTCTCCAGGCATGGGAGGGCGTTCTTGGTGGCATCATCATCAACGGTCCCGCCTCCGCCAACTACGACCACGATTTGGGCATCATGCTCTTGAATGATTGGACCCACGAGACGGCCGATTCCCTGTACCATACGGCCGAGACTTCTGGACCTCCTACCTTGGACAATGGTCTGATCAACGGTACCAATACCTACGAAGATCTGGGAGCTCGCTTCAACACGACAGTCGTCGCCGGCGAGTCATACAGAATCAGACTTGTGAACGGAGCCATCGATACTCATTTCAAATTCATGATTGATGAGCACACAATGACTGTCATTGCCATGGATCTTGTCCCGATTGTCCCTTACGACACGACGGTCCTCTCGATTGGTATGGGTCAACGATACGACATTGTCGTGACTGCTACTCAGTCCTCGGGCAACTTCTGGATACGTGCCATCCCTCAAGTGACTTGTAGTGAGAATGAAAATGCTGATAACATCCTGGGCATAATGATGTACGACAGCACAGACACCACCGAGCCCTCGTCTTCCGCGTACACCTACACCGATTCCTGCGAAGATGAGGCCATGACCGATCTGGTCCCTTATGTCAGCAAAACCGTATCCACCGCGGACGAGAGCGAAGACTTAGCTGTCAGCGTCTCTAGGAGCAACCACGTGTTCAAGTGGTACATGGCCGGCACAACCTTCGAGGTCGAGTGGGAGGACCCAACCCTACTCCAGATGTACAACAACATCACGGACTGGACCGACTCTTCCCACGTCATTGAGCTGCCCACCGACAGCCAGTGGGTCTACTTCATCATCGAGACGACCTTGAGTGTCCCCCACCCTATTCATCTCCACGGCCACGACTTCTGGATTATCGCACAGGGCTCCGGAACCTACGACTCTGACACTGTCACGCTGACCCTCGACAACCCCCCCCGCCGAGACGTCGCGATGCTTCCAGGCGGCGGCTACCTCGTCATCGCCTTCGAGACCGACAACCCCGGTGCCTGGTTGATGCACTGCCACATCGGTAAGTAAATCCGTGCATCTGAAACCCCTCTCCAAAAATACTTGAGAAATAAAATAGAAAGAGAGGGAAACTAATGCCAAATTGTGTAGGCTGGCACACGTCCGAAGGTTTTGCCCTCCAACTCGTCGAGCGCTCCGAAGAGATGGTGGAAATGATAGACTACGATACCCTCAACTCCACCTGCACTGCGTGGGATGCCTACGTCGCCGTCTCGGGTGTCGTGTCGGAGGATTCCGGCGTGTAGATGACGGGAAAAACCATTACGGCAATTACGCCGTCAGTTCGTTGCTCTGGGCAGCCTGCCATTTCAATATATTTTTCTCTTGTCATCTCATGCTTTCGATGTACACCTTTACAATAGATAGATAGATAGATAGATATACCCCGGATCTCTCATCGGTTCGGCACAGAGTGGAGATCATCATCCTGAGACGGGTAACTGGACCGACTTGGGAATGAGGACTGGTGCGCGCGTATGGAAAGATGGAGTCTGTGTATACAATCGGTGCTCCTGCGTGCTTGGTCTTTCTTATAATGTTGTATTTCCTTCCAGCGATTCCTCCTGCATTAATACAAAGCAAGCCCTTATCTAGGGGAGCTAGTGACTAAGTCTGTCTAGAGCTCTAATCGAGCTCGATTCCCAGGTATCTTATCTTCCTCGATATGAAAAAGAGACCCTAGCACTGTTTTGTCCTCATGAGCAGGCCAAGATCTGCGAACTGCCCCTACCCTCCTTCGCCCGGATTACTCTATCCCAATTCGGCAAGACGACTCGCTTCCTTCCTAACGTCAGGCCAGCTCTCAGCCTCTCACCAAGATCAAACCACCCGCCCTCTCTACAAAAAACCACAAACAACCCAGCATCTCCGGCTTCGATCTGAAGCTGCTCAGGGAGCGTTGGACGACGTTCGGCACGTGCTTGTAATACCCATTCCGCCGCAAAAACCCAATCAGGTCCTCTCGATCACTCTCCAGCCACGGGGCTCGAGCCTCGATCCCCTCGAAGCACCTCTCGGCTGCCGCTCCAAGCGTCTACATCTCGTTAGCCGCCAGTTTTTCAAACGAGTCGACACGTTTAACCAACCTTCGGCTAATCTTGACTCTCCAGATACCACTACCTTCTCGCGCCGGCGCTATACTCCATCTTGGTTAGCGAGTTCAGGACCATCTCCCCCACCGGCGCGACCTTCTCGAGGTCCTGGCCGGGGATGGTGGGTGGACCAGGCACCCGAGGCGATAAAGCGCCAGAGCGAGTATAAGGTGTGAGCAGGGTGCACGGCCCTCAGCCTTGGCACTGGTCCCCACTACAACCTCGCCCCAATTCCCAGTCCTACTGTAGGTACCGGTAGATAATACAAGTCAAGTCAAGCACAACCATCAGAACTGCTTCCTCCTGTGACCTAGTATTATCACCAGATAAGTACTAGCAATAGAAAGCCAATTTTCTATGTATACTTCTGCTTTAATGAACTTTACTAAATCCTAATCTGAAACTGAATTCTCTCGTAGTAGTACTACGTACTACGTACTACGTAGTTATGATCCGTTTCTCTTCTTATCTTAATGTTTGAGATTTTTATCTACCTTTTCAAAGCTCATGGTTGAGGAGAGTTCAAGCTATCAAATGCAAAGAATCCTGGTGCGAAAATACCGGTACTACTTACTACCTAATCGTCGGCTCGCTTAGCTAGGCCTCCTTATATACTTTTCAGTCTTAGACAGCGGAAGCGATTGCGGATCGGAAGCGCATGCGGATTCTTCGTGTATACTGGAAATTCTTCTATACTAGAGCAATTACTACGTCCCAGGCGTAAGTATTACCCCCCGAGGCTAGGGTAACCAGGGGGTTCATAGTGGGAACTAAACTTTTGAGGCACCCTCGAGGGGTAAAACTTGCGCCCGTACCGTGGTACTATTACAACGATCAAATATTTATATACATAATCAATCCACGAGTATACTTCCTTTCGAAAAAGTCCAAAATCGTGTTATCCCATAAAACATCTGGCTATCGGTTACTATTTTTATCAGAATTTGATTCGGTTTTTTTTTTTATTTACGTAATGGATCGTTTCAATAATTACTATTATTAGTATTATACTTATCGCTATCGCTATCTATATTAAGAAAAGGAAAAAAATTTGGCTTTTGAAGAGAAGCTTTTAATAGTATCTGTTGGATCGCCCGTAGCGATCGCGTGAACGTTCGTTCGTAACTTTGTAAATACTACGTAGCGTGCAGCACACGTAGCTTCTTGCAATTGCAAAACAATGGGTAAATATAGTACCTGATTTCCGTGTCCTCCTCAACGTTCTAAGGGAGCTGATTCCTTTCATGCGAATAGAAGGAATCGCGTGCCCTAGCTATATTATATAATAGTGTTTCTACGTATCGAAGTTAGGGGTCCCTTGAAGGCATGCCACGATAAGCGAGGTATGCTTATTCGTGCTTGAGATACCCGAACTGGCCACACCACTCCCCACTGCCTCATAATGAATCATCGTTATCGAGAAAAGGTTTTAGTTAAGAGAGTTATTATTTTTCTTGTTGTTGTTGTTGTACTACTATTTATTCACGTCGGGCGGGTGGCAGGCGAAGCCTTCCGCCCTGGGACCTCCTATGGGGTACGGCGACGTGCTAAGGTCAGGAGTTACTACGTATGTACAGGAGGGCCCTAGAAAGCAATTCGATGTGGTGCAGCGATAGCTACCTACTGTCGTCTGCGCCTTTTCCCCTTACGGATAAGATGGATCACAGTGAAAGGAAATCTCTCGCTAAGGGAAAACTATAAAAGAAACTCAAGCAGGTACAACGTCACAGGCATAAGTAAGTGTTACACCCTGAGGGTAGGGTAACCAGATGGTTTAAAGTGGAGATTTAGAATTTTAAGGCATCCTCAGGCTGTAACACTTAGGCCTGTACCGTGGTACATACTGCTACAGAAAGCTCGGGGAAGGAAGGACTATCATTAATGACATCACGACTCACTAGCGCACCTCGGAAGTATATAGCCTTCTGTACCCCTTAGAATAATAATCATCCTTTCTTCTCCTGTTCTTACGGAAAGACTTTACTGCTATAGCCAGCTTATAGCGTGGCTAGGCGAATCGTAGAGCGACTAGTATTAAGGCCGGACCGGGGTCAGCCGTATTAAGTTAAAAGAGAGTTGGTCGAAGAATACGTAGTACTTTTCTTAAGGGGCCGCAAAAGTTATTGCAACTATTAAATCTCTTTCGAATCGAGAATTAAAATAACGATTAAATCGTCGTCCTCAATAACCAAGCTCCCAGCAAGGCGTTCTCGTATAGTCCTTTTCCGTTCGCGCTTAGCTTTGCGGGCATCGACTCTTTTACAATACTCAGCATCTCTTTCTTCTTTCCAAAGCTTGTTAACGACTCGTTAAGTATTATTTCGCAACCGATTCAAGATTTTTTTTTATATTAAGACTACCCACCTAGTTAAGCGTAGCTTTTGTATTGAAAAAAATCCTAACAGGCTACTTCGGATGAATGCGTTTTCGGCCTATAGTTAATTATAGAAGACAATTGAGTTGCGCGGTTGTAGATCATAAAGGTAATGTTGTGAATTGTATTTTGTATACAAAAACTAGTTGTAAAGTAAAAGAATCCGCATTCGCTTCCGATCCGCCGTCGCTTACGCCGTCTAAGATTGGAAGGATGTAAAGAGGCCCACCTAAGCGAGCCGACGATTGTCTCGGGGGAAAAAAAAAAAAAGAAAAGAAAAGAAAAAAAAGAAAAAGAAAAAAAAAAGCCTACTGACGGTTCCTCACTCATTGAACTGCGAGTCAGGAGGTTGCGATGATAGATTAGTTACCCCCTCGGGTAATCACCCCTTACTATTTACCTCGGTTAGCGCGGTAAATCACTCTGGTTGCATCTGTCGCGGAGCACTCACTCACTTCCGGGTTACACGGTCCCCAGCATCAGCAAGGGGATTTGATCTACCTATTCCCTTACGAAGAGGGCATTCCCCCTATTCAGAGAAGAATCCAGATTCGCGGACCACCTTCAGTACTGAAGAAGTACCACGGTACCGGCCTAAGTATCACCACCCCTCGAGGGTGCCTCGAAAGTTGAGTTTCCACTGTAAACCTCCTGGTCAGTCTACCCTCGAGGGGTACGGTAATACTCACGCCTGGGACGTAGTACTATTTCCCCCCTCGGCAATACACAGGCGAAGAAGCTTCATCCATATTGCCGCTTGTTTACTACCAGCAAACCCACACTCAACCCTCTCCTACAACACGCCTTCTTCATCGCTGGCCTTCCAGAAATGAACCAGCTCATGAATCCCAACCGGAGAAGAGGAGAATAGGGACAGAGAGAGAGAGAGAGAGCGGTCTCGCGAGATCCCCGCTCTCAAAAAAGATGCAGGTAAACAAACATCTTGGTGTCTTTTCAGCCGGCCGACCCGTAGTACGCTAAGCTAAGCTAAGCCAAAGCCCATAGCAATATCGACGACCGCGCAATACGCAACCGCTCCATGCTGATCCCTTAAAAAAACAAAAAAAAAAAAAAGGGCTCTGTCCAGCTGCCATGTACACACAGTAGCATCTGACGAAACGCATCACTTCCATC
This sequence comes from Drepanopeziza brunnea f. sp. 'multigermtubi', assembly GCF_022702325.1. Taxonomy (NCBI): domain Eukaryota; kingdom Fungi; phylum Ascomycota; class Leotiomycetes; order Helotiales; family Drepanopezizaceae; genus Drepanopeziza; species Drepanopeziza brunnea. The sequence goes on along the minus strand of NW_027094072.1, from coordinate 1,059,413 downwards.
CTCCTACTGTATATGGCGCCGATTGAATATATAAGAAGGCCTACCGGTACCACGTAGGGCAATTCAGCATCACCGCCTTCCGCCCTCCCTTCATCTAGGGCCGCTCGATCCTGATCCCTTAAAAAACAAAATAAAAAATAAAAACAAAAAATAGCTCTGTCCAGCTGCCATGTACACACAGTAGCATCCGATGAAACGCATCACTTCCATCCTCCTACTGTATATGGCGCCGATTGATTATAGAAGAAGGCCTACCGGTACTACGTACGGTACGTAGGGCAACTTCAGCATCACACCGCCTTTCCGCCCTTCCATCTCGGGCACCTACCTACCTACCTACCTATCTTCCTTCCAAAAACCATTCCAAGATTCCGATTCTGTCGAAAGAAACAAAGAAATCAAGAAAAAAAAAAAAAAAAAAAAAAAAAAAAAAAAAAAAAAAAAAAAAAAAAAAAAAAAAAAAAAAAAAAAAAAAAAAAAAAAAAAAAAAAAAAAAGGGGGGCCGTTGATTGATGTCATTGACGGACGGACGCATCTGTGAGGACGTAGACTCGAGTAGAGTGTAGTGGGGTGGGGTGTTGTTGCGCACGCGGTTCTGGATTAGCCGGCTATGCGTGTGTACAGACAGACAGACAGACATACATACATTACATTACATAAATAAGTCAACAACAACCTCAACATCTTCTTCACCGACGCAAAGAGCTCTCGTCCGAAAAGCTACATACCAACAACAACAGCAGCAGCAGCAACAACAACAACAGCAGCAAAACGCCTTCCCCTACTCACCAACTTTGGAATCCGCTATTGATGCACTACATACTCCGCGCTAGCGTCGACCTCTATAAAATAAATTCCACGGCTCTGGATACATACATACACACACAGCACCACCCATTTCGCACTCCCATTTCGCACTCCCACTCCCACTCCCAATCCCAATCCCAAAACCTTTTCAAGCTAGCTAGCTAGGCAGTAGAACTTTTCGCATATACCAGTTCGGCATATATCCATATCCACATCCACATCCAGCCTGACGCTTTAAAAAAAAAAAAAAAAAAAAAAAAAAAAAAAAAAAAAAAAAAAAAAAAAAACCCGCTTCGACAGCCCGCCCCCGTGCGCGTGGGGGACATTGCGGGTCTTGCGTACAGTAATCCGTTTTGATGTTTGATGGTGGAGGTAGGTGAGCGCGGGGTTTGAGGGCGGGGGGGGGGTTGTTGACTGACTGACTGACTGACTGACCTCGGTGGGCGATGTGAATGTGAATGTGAATGTGAATGTGAATGTGAATGTGAATGTGAATGTGAGGATGAGGTTGGGGGGCTGGGTGGGAGAGTAAGGTTGGAGTTGGGAGTTGGGTGGTTTGGTTTGGATGCTAGGGGGGGGGGGTTCGGCTTGAGAGGAGAGGAGGAGAGGAGGTGTGGGTGGGTGGGTTACGGGATGACTTCCGAGAGAGGAAGGAAGGGAGGGAAGAAAGGAAGGAGGGAAGGAAGGGAGGGAGGGAAGGAAGGAGGGTACTGATTGGTTCACTATCTATCTATCTATCTATTTATCTGATCTGATGTGACCATCTTCTTGGTTCTGCATGTCCGCCCTATGAATGACATTCGCTATGTGGCACCGGTTGTCGTGATCGCTCGGATGCGATCCTACGCGAGAGATGGGTTGAGATCCTGATTGTGAAGGGGGAGTGATTCGCGCGCGCGCCAGCATGGATTTCCACATTCTCAAAAAAGGCAGCGGAGAGAGGGAGAGGCAGCGAAGCAAGATAGAGGCCGGGACGCAGACCGGATGAGGGATGTACGCCCTCTGACCTCCCTCTCTCTCACTTCCTCAACAAGGGAGCATTTTCAGCCGCCGCCTCGGCCTCGGCTTCATCGTCGCCCTCCAGGCGGATCTCATGCCCGTCACCTTCCCTGACCCAGTGGCTGGCCACGATGCTGAAGACGGCCACGCACGCGAGGATCCAGAACACCAGGCCCACCACCCCGGTCCTCAACCCGACACCGTACAGCCAGCCACCCATCGCAGGTCCCACCGTCCGAGCGGCACTGCTCGCACTCTGCCCGATCCCGTGGATCGTCCCGAGGACGCTGGGGTGCGGACTGCAGTTGTTGATGAGGATCGTCGTGGCGGGGCTGGCGAAGGTTCTGCCCACGACCCGCACCAGAAGCACAGATGTGAGTGCGATCCAGATGGGGAGGCCCGTTTTCTGGCCTGGGGGAGGCGTGGTGGATGGGATGAGCGAGAGGAAGGGAACGACTATGTAGACGACCGGGAAGCAGTACAGGAATATCCGCCACGAGCGGACGGTCCCCAGGCGTTGGTTGACGTGCGGGTAGAGGAAGAGCTGGAGCGTGATTCCGATGGAGCCGAGGATTGCCGAGGCGAATCCGACAGAGCGAGGGGGGAGACCAATACCACCCGTGAAGACGAATGGGAGGTGTGGATGGTCGTCTGGAGAGGAAGTGGCGGGGTCGAAGACGGGCGTTGAGAGGAAAGAGTACCAGACGCTTTGGAATGTTCCCATTGAGAGCGACATCAGAGCGTGGCAGAGTAGTGTACAGATTACATTGTAGGTGAAGATTCGTCGGAAGGGGAGCTTGTTCCTGTAACGTGGTGCGACGCGTTTGCGAGCTTTGGTGTCCGGATCATATTCAACGACATGGCTAATTTGCCCGTCGAGTTGCGCGGCGAAGACTGGTTTATATCCGTCTCTCTTTCCGCGAAAGATACGACGTATTGCAGCAGATAGTTTTTGACGGAAACTGATACCGCGATCTTGTAGATGAGCATAGGCTTCATGTGTCTAGGAAGATCAGCATATGATAAGCTACGGCTCGGAGAAACAAACCTCTTCGAGACCAAAGACGACTGCAAGTGCGGCACAACACAAGTACATCGCACTAAGCAGATTCGGAGGGGAGTAGGGAAACTTTTCAAGAAACCGGTTCCCTCCAAACCATGCTGGGTAGTTGGCGACCGGGTCGGAAGTAATCCCACCCATGATAGGCCCAATGATGGAGCCGATGTTGGCGACCATTGGCAAGATCAAGAAGGCTCTTGACTGGTACTTTTTCTCCCTCACAATCTCGCTGATCATTGTTCTCATCACACCGACATTCCCGTTCAGCGCGCCTCCCAGCATCCGAAAGACCAAAGCCTGCCAGAAAGTGGTCGAGAACCCAAAGCCAAGAACTGATATCATAGTTCCCGAAAGTCCAATGAGAAGAACGCGTTTCCGCCCTCCTCGGTCCGAGTATCTGCCCCATAACATGGCGGTCATGAGCTGCGCGGCGGCAAAAGACCCCTGCATGATTCCTGCTTGACTCGCAATAGTTGAAGCCGGAAGGCTCTGGTCGAAGGACCTCAACTGATAGAACAAGTAGGACTGGGCACAGGTATCAGCAATTGGTCCCCTGTACACGTGTAAATAAGTGGTAGGACAGCTTACCCGCAACGAAGTGTTTACCAAGGGCTCCGAGAACCTCGCAAAGACCAGAATGGCCAGTTGGCTCTTGTGAGGTAGACTCATCCAGGTAACTGCTTCAGCCTTCTGCACCGTGGGAGGTTTCATCAGCATAGGGTCTTCATCTTCCTCAATGAAGGACCGCCTTCGGGCCCGGTCGTATAGCGGTTCTTGATGTTGGTTTTGAAGGGCTTGCGCCTGGTAGTCGGTCCCGTGGGGTGATCGATCGTCGGACTGGCTGCTTTCTGTGTCGGAATTCTCGATTGTCCCGTAGTTCTTGGGTGACGTTGGCCGGGAAGAGCTGAACATCGTTCTTTGCATTTGTTGATGCCAGGCGTTTGGGAGACTAGGTAGTCTTCTTCCTCCGGTTCGAATGTCCGCCCGTTCGACTGAAATGCAGTTCTGTTGTTAGTTGAGAAAGGAGTCGGATCGGACACAAAGGAAGTCGAAGTCAATGTTGACGCTAGTGAAATAGTATGGACGAGCTAAGCTAGCGCCTCGAGCTTGCGAGCATGAGACAGCCGAGACGACTTATATGAAGTTACGGCGCTTGGCGAGCTCGACCTCTTTTCAAGTTCTCAACCTCTTCTCGCGTCTCGGTACTCTCTTCTCGATTGATTTTCTTCTGATCTCGCCCATAGCCACCTCCGCTTCCTCTGAAACACCGTTCGTGTACACATGAACATTGATTCAAGTCGTATCCCAATGACTGGCCCTTCTCGGCAATTCCCTCCGTCATTTCGAGATGGACGTGCTGGGCCTGGAACGCCATAAGTACTCCAACACAGCCTCCGTTATTCGCCTCGAGATTTGATATTGATACTCCGTACACAACACCCCCAGCCGAGCACCCGAAGCCTTGATGTATTGACGAAAGCGTTACCAATATCGGAGGAACGCAACATGTCAGACGTCCTGGCTGAACACCAAAGCTCTTGACCCGTGTTGCACAACATCACTTGATGGAGCAGTCGCTGGCGGACTTCAGCTCCGGCAGGTTTCATCGCCGCGGGCTTAAATGAAATGATCGTCAGCGGTGGCCGCAGCTCACCTGGAGATGTTGATGCGAGCCATAACCATTGCAGCTTCTGGATGATGGCTGGTTTCAAGGATAGGCTGTCTTCATGTCAGTGTGGCGCTCGAGTGGCGTACTTGTCAGCCCCGACCATTGCAAGGATGACGGGCTCGCCGTCTTTAAAATGACCACTCGGGGAGCCGAATGACAACTCATCTGATATGTTTCTTTCGCTTTTTTTTATCATAGGAGGCAGGAAGCAGCTAATATGCGATATGGATGCACCGGGGTCCTTTTTTCGGTACCAACACTCAATTGTGGACATGGCTTCCCAGGATGAGCTGCTTTGTTTGATGAATTGCGTCTCGAGTCCAGCGATAGTATGTTTTTGGATACTGTTGGCATGATACGGCCGAGGATCTTGAGAGCATCGGCTTGATGGTGGGCTGCAACAAACGCCGGTACCAGAGTCGGTACCAGAGCTTCCGATTTCGACCCGTGTCGCTTTCCCTGACTGTCATACGCCTAGGGAGCGGTCAAGTCAGCTACGTCTCGCTTTCGAGCTTGTCTTTCTCAACCTCTGAGTAGTCTAGGCTCGGGCTTGCGTGCTTGCACCGAGTTCGACCGTAGGCGTCTCTATTTATCGCTTACACGCCCTGAGCTGCGCTTGGAATATCCATGATGTTCCCTGGGTCTGGAATCGCTCAGACGACGGTTATCACCTGCCGCCACGGGTACTTTGGAACCAGAGTCAAGAGCGGACTTGAATAGCGCGTTGACAGCCCGCCGAACAGAAACAGAGTCCCGTCCTCTCAGGCCTCGCTACCCGTTCTTTTGTTGCTGGGTGATGTGTACCGCGAGCGGGACCGCGGCCAGTCGCTCTCAGGATCTTCGAGTCCATCCGCTCCGTCATGCCGTTGCAAGTATGAATGACGAGCAGAATTTGAGTACGAGTGAGCTTTCTGTCACGGGATGCCAAGCACGTCGGCAGCATCTCCAGGGCCAAGTCAACAAACATACAACGGAGCTGGGAAAACCGCGGGGTAAATATAATGTGTCGGTCAAATCTGAGATCGTCTCGGTACGGTATAAATCACCTTCACCCATCAGATCCTCAAAACTGCCGATTGGCCGAGGTCGGATCTTTACTGTATCTAGCTGCAGGTATCCGTCCTCCTGGGCGCTGCATTGGGTCGTGAGATACCGGTAGATAACGTGTTCGGGCTCAACCACGGTAAGCACCAGCACGTTCTCACGCGTCCGGGAACCGAGAGGCGCTGGCCACAGCACGGCAGCATTCCCGGTAGATGCCACGGAGCCGCGGTAGTCGACGGGTGGGTTCCTCGGCAGCATCACAACTGAACATTCTGTATCACTTATATAATCTACATAGGTAGACGACTGCAGGTAGAAAGCCTCATTCGTTCCAACGGTCCCGAGTCGGCTCGCTACTTTTAGGCGTCAGAACCCCCGACGCAGAATTTTTGTCTGCCTGCTCTGATTTATACCAAGTACAACTATAATCGCCTTGTTTGTGCTTTCGATATATGCTCTACTGTATGGACACGGAGCCCCAGTTAATCAGATCTGCCTTACGCGCACGCACGCATTCAGTCCATGTAGGTACCAAGGTGGGGGTTGCAACTTGCAGCTGTCGCTACTCTGTATGGTACTGTATACTACCGTACTGCAACATACATACCGTAGTAGCTACCGTACATACCCATACTCCGTACATCCAGAAGTTTAAAAGACGTGTCACCCGAACCTTCGTACCTTAACTCCGAAAGCTGAACCCTGCACCTTCGCCAGAAAGCTGTCTACCTAGTCTACTACGTACCTTACTTACCGGTACTTATCCTGCCCCTCTACTTCTCTAAGTACTACTTAACGACTTATCGATTTATCGACTTATCTCCTTATCTCCTCCCACCTACCCCTCTATCTATCCATACGTAACTCCTCAGACCGAGCCCGTTGAAGCACAAATCCCCTCCTTGCCAGGCCAGGCCAGGCCAGGCGCAAAAACCGCTCCTGGAGGATTGCAGGCAGAGAAACGTGACCAAGGACCAAAAAACAACGCTATTATTGACGGAAGCGAAAAAAAGAGGAGAGGAGAGTAGCGGTGAACACAAAACCAGACCCCCCCTCTCCCCTCCCCTCCTTTCCTCTCAACATCTCGACCTCCATCTCCATCCGCCCCCGTCCCGTCCCGTCCCATCCGTCTCTTCACCCCGCAGGGCCGCCCCTCTTTGCGAATCGCCAGGCGACATACGCAGCAGCACTACCACCGCCAACAATAACAACAACAATGACAACGACAACGACAACAACGCATACCTACCTACTCTCTCCGTAAGTACGGAAGTAGGGGTATCTAGGGTCCCCTAGTGCGGGTCGAGCCGCCGCCGCGGGCTGATCGCTTTGTTGTCACCTCCACCTCCCCTCCCCTCCCCTCCCCTCCCCTCCCCCACCTCTCCCCTCTCCCACCAAGAGCCCTCTGGCGGTGTGGACAGTGAGCTTCAATCAGGACGTGCAGACCAGACCCAGTGCAGGAACAAATCCCCCCCGGCAGCCCAGAACAGCCGTACTGTATGTACGAGGAGCAGGTGCCTACGGATACCTAGTGAGTGGACTTACCGTATGCCTTGGTGCACCTCCATTACTGGCCCCATGCAGGCAAGAGGAGACGGGTAAATGCTGTTTTGTGTTTCTGTGAAGGGGCCATGGGAGCGCTTGGCCGGGGCTCTCTCTCTCTCTCTCCCTCTCTCTCTCTCCGCAGCAGCTTAAGAGGATGTTGGTAAAAGCCCGTCTCGGTCGCTTGATCGATCGATAATAAATGGGTCTGCCACATGGCAGAGAGATACGGTAGCCCAGCCAGCTAGCCAGCCAGTGCAGTATCATCACCTTACCCCCCCCCCCCCGAAGCAGGAGGAGCCTTTCCCATATATCTTGCATACTCCCCCCCCTCCCCCGTTTACTTTTGCTTTTACTTTTCCCCTTGTCTCGCTTTCACATACTTACTACTACTACTACTACTACCATCTATTCCTCTCTGCTCTTGCGCTTACTTTGGTGGAAAAAAAAAACCCCCCAAACCAAAACAGTACTTCTCCCATATACCCACCAAAACCTTTTCCTGCTACCGGTACATAGCAGCAGCTACTTTTACCTACCTAGATACCCCCTTTCCAAACCAAAACATCCAACAATGGCTGCCGCAGTTCTCCAACCTCCCCAGGGTCTTTCCCTCGATCGGGAGATCATGGACCCTTCTCCCATGTCTCCGAACGCTTCCAGACACGGCCGTAGTAGGCACGGGGGAAGCGTGTCCAAAAACGCCAAGGGCCGGGGCCGAGGATACAGCGTCGTGGACGACCGGGAGGTACTGATCTCCAAGGCCCTCACCTGGCTCCTGAAGAGGACGATCGAGGCGGGCGAGGAGCAAGGCGAGGGGGAGGAGAAGCTGGTAGCCGACTCCGACGGCTGGGTCGGCTGCCAGGAAGTGGCAAGTTTTCCCCCCATCAGTTGCCATCATCCCTCCCCACACATGTCAACAACAACAAACGTCTAACACGCCTGCCTCCTCCAGCTGAAAAGGTCCAACCTCGCCTCGCTCGAAGTCACATTCCCCGAGCTCAAGGCATTCGTCGAATCCCCGGCCTCGAAATCCCGCTTCGGCCTGAAGCTCCGGCCAGACGCGAAGGAGGTCGAAGACGAGGAGGAGGCCGCCTCCGCCTCCGTGTACCTCATCAAGGCGAACCCCTCCCCGGCCGGCCCAGCGAGCCCCACTTCTGCCACAACCCCCAAGTACACGCCCATCTCCCTCACCACCGAAGACCTCCCCGACTTCGTCGTCTACGAGACATCCTACCCCAACTACCCCTTGATCCTTGCCTCGGGGGGGATCAAGCGTGCCGGCGGCCAGGACCTCCTCCAGTTCGCGACCATCGTCGTCCAGGAGGATGGCTCCGAGGTCAGAGCCCCCAAGTCGGACGCGGACGTGTCCATCCACATCAACCTTCGTCAGGTCATGGAGGCTGAGCCCAAGATTCGCTGGGCACGGACTGATGCCGGTACCGTCGTGACGGCTGGCGATGTGGACGGTGGCATCGCCAAGGTGAACTGGAAGAAGGTCGTGGCTCGCCGACCGGATATCGGTGTTCTGTACGAGAATGGGGAGGTCAGAAAGGAGATCCCCATTGGGCTTCGTGGCAAGGGTGCCAAGCCCAAAAAGGGAGGTAAGGGCAAGGGAAAGGGTGCGGTGAAGGAGATGAAGGCTCGTAGCGACGACGAAGACACTGCCAGCGATTAGATTGCTGTTGTATCACCAGCATTCGGGTTTGATACCCGGTACTTTTAGTTGGTCTACCATTGAAACACCCTGGCATATAGGTAGAACCATGAGATATAGTTCAAGGTGGCAGTTTGTCACTGCACACACCAAACCCCATTCCGTTCCAATTCCTGGGTATAATCCGTCCATCATAACTCGTCATCGTTCTCGTCATCCTCGGTCTCGACATCGTACTCTACATCATTACCATGGCTCGCTGTCCCAGGCCGAGCTTCCTCTGCCTCGACCCTTGAATCCGAACCAAGAAGTGCGTCGAGGTCGGAGTCCGTGTTCAAATCTGCTGCAGCATTTTCCATCTGCTTCACCCTGTCAACTCGAGCCGCCCCAAGCTCCAGCTCGGAAAGTCTCTCCTGGCGCTTCAGATAGAATCTCTCCAGACAATATGTCCTCTCCTTCTGGGTCCAGCCTTCAACCAAGAGAGCGAAGTCCGTGGTCAAAAATCCAAATTCTTTCGCCATCGTACAGAATTGTCGGGCCATCACATCCTCCGGGGGGTTGTAGACATGGTTAAACTTTCCAGGGCCCGCTGTCAGGTCTTGTGAGTCCGCGAAGAGCCTCCGCTCTCCATACTCGACATCGTTTCCGGTTTCTATTGCACGACGGCTGAGCTCTGCTTCAACCTTAGAGGATCCCACGACTTCGGAGTTTTCATGCGTGTACTCCACTCCTGCGGATGCTAAAATGGCCTGGATCGGATCCGCCTTCGCTCGAGACTTTGCGTTCTTTCTTGTTGTTAAATCATCGCCTTCTGTTAGAAGCGCAGCCAATTGACTCATAGCAGCGTCGGGATCATCATCATTGTCACACCTTAAAGGATTATCGTCATCATTCGCTGCGTCTTCGGCATTGAAATCCAATATGTCAATTCCTTTTTTGGCTTCTGCAACATTGGTTTTATTGACGATGTCCCGAAGAACAATATTATCCGCGTGGTAGGCAAAGAGGTTATCCAGACCAAAGATCTCGCCTTTTTGGTCCTTGTTGTTCTGGACACCCTTGAAGTATCGACGTTCAGTTGAGGCAGTGTAACCAATGTTGGCCTGCTGCTGCTTGTATATTTGACGAGCATATACAATCTCTTCAACTGTGCCGGCAGAGACCAGGCGATAAACTTCAACATCTCGTAGTTGGCCGATGCGATATGCTCGGTCCTGAGCTTGCAAATCATAACTTGGGTTCCAATTCGGATCGAAAATCACGACTTTATTCGCACTAGTAATATTCAGGCCGACGCCTGTCAACTTCAGCAACGAAGAGAGAAGAATGACGGGGACTATAGCTACCTCCTGCCTTTGTCGATATCAAGAATACGAACTGGTTAGGGTCCGTGTTGAAATCGTCAACTGTTTTTTGTCGTTGATCATTTGGCATCGAACCATTCAAGAAACTGACGCTGTAGGCAGTGTTATTGAACAAATGTTGGAGCATCCTGAGCAACTTCACGCTATGCGAGAAAATCAACACTTTGTCGCCTTGCTCGTGCCAATGCTTGAGGAGCTTCTTCAAAATCACCCACTGAGAAAGGGGAGTGAGCTGAGAGCAATGCCAGATTCGAATAGAGCACATACCTTCCCGCAAAATTCCGGATTTGAGAGGGTTGCAAGGTTTCCCCGATTCGCATAAAGGGTATCCCAGTGGTCTGGTAGCATGTCTCTCAGCATGTCAAGATCTCTGTTCCGTTTCTCGGGTGGATCCTTGTCATTGGGTAGCAAAATAGCTAGATGATTCGACAGCTTCTGGAGCTGGTTGATAATAGGAAACACCATGGCCTACCAAAGAGTTTAAAGGCCAGGTCAACTCCATGCAAACGAGAGGAGACTTACTTTCCAGGTGGTATTGGTTCCCGGTAGAGTAGAAAAGCAACACCAACCGCGCTTTTTACCCGTCTCGCCACAATCACAATCCTCAGATGAAGTTCTGACAATATCAACAACTTCACTATCGAGGAAGCGTTCGTACGCTTCTTTTTGGAGATTCGTAAGAGGGCAGAACACAACTTTGTCGGTCTTCTTGGGGAGTTGATGGGCGATGAGAGACTTCATACGGCGTAAAAAGAATTGTGGCAACAAGTTATCACGTAGCTTTTCCGCAATCTGTCTTCCTTGCTTAAGTTGATGGTTGGTAGCATCGTGACTGATATATTAGTCGATATAGTGCAGGCGAAGAAGGTGACTTACGACTGGCCGATTCTCAAGGGATCAGAAATGCTGGTCTTCCAAGTCGACAGAGGGCCGAATTTCCCAGGATTGGTCCAATTTAACAAAGTCCAGAACTCTTCGTACTTGTTTTGGATTGCAGTTCCGGTCAGCCCGATCCTACATAACGCGTTGATCTGGTCCATGGCCTGAGTCGTAGCCGAAGATGGCTCCTTGAGTTGGTGGCACTCATCAGCAACAACAACATCCCATTTTATCTGGTTTAGCTCGTCCATATGGTTCCTATATGTATTGTAGGTTGTAATTACAACTTCCAGACGACCTGACTTTGCTGCTTCATGGACAGCTTTTTTTGCTGCGACAGAACCGTGAAATATGTCAGCATGCCACCACCCCCATCTTGTTAGTTCGTTTTTCCAATTCTCCATCAGAGACCCTGGGCACACAATCAAAGCACGCGGGTACCATGGCTTGCATGGCGAACGTCTCATTTTACGCATTCGCTTAGCGTCTCGTTCATCTCCAGTTTTCCCGAAGGCTACCGTCAAGAAAGCTGCAACTTGGACTGTTTTACCTAAGCCCATGTCATCTCCAAGTATACCACCTGACACCGTTAGCAATACGCCGAGCCATATCATAATTCTTGAAAGCGCTACCTTTCTGATACACAAAAAGTTCATGCAAGAACCCAACACCTGTGACCTGATAGTCCCTTAAATACTGCGCAATGGAGGCAGGTATGACTCCGGCAGAGTGCGGCAGCTCGATGTCCTTGTACTCCCTCGATGTCTCCATAGTATCAGGGAAATCAGGACGTTCCGCAAGCTCGGCCAGCCGTTCATCGTCGGAGAAATCGATGTCCTCGTAGCGGGGGGGTACTTTCAGGCTATCCTCATGGTATTTCTCGTAGTCGCGGTCGAACTCCCTTCGGCGCTCCTTGATGTACTCGGGTATGTCCTCATTCAGCATCTCGTAGTCGGACACATCCCCCCATACCTTCTCCTTCTTCTGCTTCGACGGCTCGCCATGTTTCGCCTGCTCCCTGATTTCCAGAATCTGCTTTTCCTTGGCTTTCAGTTTCTTCTTCGTCGCTGCGACGCGTCTCCGTTTCAATTCCTTTCTGTTCTTGAACTTTTCGTAGACATCATCCTCGCTGTCGTCCGATAGAATAATCCGCTCTCCCGCCTTGCGTTTCCCCTTCGCGAAAGTAGAAGGCGCTGTACCTGTGATTTTGACATCGAAGTCCGAGTCTGAGTCGGATTGCGGCCCATTAACGCCTGTGGGATGTTAGGGGGGCAGCTTAATGGCGGGAGTTGACGAACGGTCGATATACGCGTCCGCGTTCATGATAGCTGAGCCGTCTCGGGGCGGTGGTGGTGACGATGAGACCTCGTCTTCGTCTGCAGTCTCCTCGACTATGGAATTCTCCGCGCGGGCCATGCTTGCGCGCTGCACTGCGGGACTGTATGTACGGATTGATATGTTCGTGTCGGAGGTTTGTCGATGTCGCGAGAATGAGGCGCGGTCACTGGGTTTGGATGGCATGGCTTGGTATGGCTTGGCAGAGTGGTATCGGAGACAATATGACGAGTCTTCTATCTATTTATATTTTTTCTTTTATCTTCTTCTATCTATTTTGTATTATATTGAGCTAGATGTAGATCTACGGCTAAGACCGTAAACTGTTAAAGATGCGGTCACTTGATTTAAAAGGAATACGTTGATTAGGTGCCTCCATTTGGGATCGATTAAAGCGTCATGAGGCCATAAGGCAGAAACAGGCACACACGCATTAGACAGCCACTCGGACGCCGAACCTCCGACGGAGCTAATCTCAATCGGGTATAGCCTACATCATTCCCGCATCAACTACTCCGTAAACGATTGACTAATAAGCGCGCTTATAAAATCGGCTAAGTCGCTAAACTCCGATACTTAATATAAAAATTCGAGTTCAAATCGAATTTAAAGTTTCGCTCGTGATTGATTTGATTCGAATATCACGTGCGAAGCTCGTTAAGCGGCCGCTAGCTTCGACTAACTAATCCTTTCTTCTTTTAACCAAGGCCTGCTTGCTAGCACCGTATAGTAACAAAAAGAAGGCTAAAAGCGGAAGTTTGAAGAGCCTTACGTGCACGCTCGAATCAACACGTGACGTAACAATAAGCGTAAAGCTTTTTCAATATAAGTAATAGTTTATCTCGAAGTAAATACACGTTATCGATAAAAAGCCGAAATATCTTATAATCAGTTAAATTAAAGAAATAAAAATAAAGGTAACGTAAAAGAAGTCGAGCGCACGTGCTTAGTATTATAAAAAAGCTAAAAATAGTTTTTATTTCGTTGAATTTGCTTAAGTCAAACGGCGAAGGAAGTAGCGAGAAAAGTGGCGAAAGAGGTGGCGGAAAAGGTGGCGGGAGAAGTGGCGAAGGAGGCTGTGTTATGCGTGTATGCCTGTTTCTGCCTTATGGCCTCATGACGCTTTAATCGATCCCCTCCATTTGAGCTCGAGCCATCGAAGAATATCAAGAACTTGACTAAGCGCTTAGTAATAAGAATAGGCATCTTATAAGCTAGATTTGCAAGCTAGATTTGCAAGCTAGAATTTCGTAAAACTACTTTTTGCAGCCACCTTTTACAATTAAAAATTACGATTATAGATTCTTTTCCCCCCCAGTTCTTCACGTTTTCTTTTCGAATACTTGAACATTAATTAATTAACAATTAATGATTAATAACAATAATGCTCAAGAAACAGCTAGCTGCATCGGGCTAAAATGGGCTATTGCTACGAACCGAATGCTCGAAAGATAGCTGGCCACACCGCGTTGAATAAGGCTGGAAAAGGTCTATGGTTATAGATGAAATGCTTAAAGAACAGCTGATTGTATCGCGCTACAAAAGGCTATTGCCATTAGACGCTCAAAGAACAGCTGGCCGCCCTGGGCTAATAAGAGGTCCTACGGCTATAGATTAGATGCTCGAAAAAACAGCTGGCAGCATCAAGCTGACGAAGGCTATTGCTATAGATTGAATGAATACTCGAAGGACGGCTGGCTGTACCAGCCTGAAAGGGGCTATCGCTATAAATTATAGCTACGAATATTACATCGCGGAGTCCGGCAAACTTATCCTGGAGCTTGCGGAATGCCGCGAGTTTGAGCTTGCGGCCGGGCGAACGCGTTATATTTTGTTTGCATCCTTTTGAAGCGTATTTCTTGTACAGAATTGATGTAGCATTAATGTTAATGTTAAAGGCCTCGGAAGGCAGCCTTGCACTACCGGTACAAGCGAGGCGAAGCGAGGTCCCTTGGCCCCGGAGCTGGCGGAGGGCCGCCAGGGTATGAGGTCATAAGCTGTTTCGTGCATTAGCTTTTTAGACTGGTTTTCGATTTCTCCTCCTCCTCCTCCTCCTCCTCCTCCTCCTCCTGCCCCTCCCGTCCTGTCCCTCTCTCTATAATCTCCCTCAATGCCTCGTCCAAAACCTTATCAAAGCAAACATTGGTTCCATGGATCAGAGTCAGAGGTATGTATAGCTAATTCTGTCTAGCTAACAACTATTTTTGCAACCCGTAACCGGGATTTTTGTTTTTCATAGTCGTCACACAGTCGTTAAATATACTGATTCTTCGCTCTCTTTAGTGATCGTGAGCATTGTCAGCCATTGCATTCATTCCGCTCATCTGTGGGGAAGACTCGAGTTCTGTGAACCTGCAGGCATTCCTCAATTCAGGATACCTTTGTTGAAATGGCTCGTCCAAACTGAAGTTCGCTTCGGTTTCGATGTGTTGAATGAATGCCTCCGTTGCCATTACTTCTTCCCCGACGAACATGAGAATATTCTCCTCTCCATAAGGCCAATTCACATTGACGCTGGCGTTGTACAGTTCCATGAACTCTGCCGTCGCATACTTTTCCTGGTTGCTGATCACTACATCTCGCATCCTCCCCCAAGCCAGCTATGTTGCCGGTCAGCAAGGATCATCGACACGCATTCCTTCTTTGCGACTTGGCTTACCAATGTGGTCCAGATCGGATGCGCCGTCGACATTTGCGAGGGCCGTGGGCGAAACCATTCCGGCATACTGCTGTAAGTATTTACGTCAGGCAATATTTGCCATTGGCAAAAGTGGTAAACCAAAAACGCCGCTGCCACCTTCTCCGCAAGGGATCGAAACCTGACCCGAAGAAAAAGCTGTGCAATAACGGAGGCGACTGGATGTGTTTTGCTCGACATCTCAAGACTGGTGAAGGCTTTGAGATCTGGATAATAGGGTCCGATGGGTGAGCTCCCCGGCGTGCTCTCAATTACCAAAGCTCTCTGACGTTGCAGCAGACTGAGTAGAATTCTTTCGAGTGGCCCCTTAGGTGGTGTGAAGACTAGATTGAATCTCCAAGGCAAAACGGGGGTGAAAGTGCTTGGAGCTAACTCGTAAGTTGGCCTATTCTGCGGTGCTGATACCTGTGAGTCCGTTTCAGCATTTTGGAGGTTGGTTGTCAATAGATGATCGTTCAGAGATGGCATAGCAGGAGCGTTGCTGTTGAGCATGCCAGTAATTATTGGTGGGTTACCGATTATAGATGTTGGATGGCCAGTCAGCGGTGGGGGACCGACTCCAATTGTAAGTCCAGTCATTGCTATTCCTAGCGGTTTGCTCGCCGGCAGATCTATCATTATGTTAAAACAATATTACCATACTTTTCATAGATGTTCAACGAACCGCGTTGTCCATCGAGATATGATCTACTTCGTCCGACCTGGGGCCGCGAAATTGGGCCACCCCCCCGGATTGGTGATGCTATCACAGGAGCGTTCGTGATATTTTGGAAGTCGGGTTCCGATATGAAGGTTTCGGGGTTCATACGCCTTGGTTTTGAGAATCCAGAATGCAATCCTAATTGACCGGGAGCGAAAGACAGCGGTAAATCTCCTGCACTTGAAGTTGGGAACGACCAAAATAGTCCACCGGGTCCACTCGCCGAGCCGATTTGAGGCGACATACTGCTAGAGTACGCAAGCGGATGTGTTTGGTTATCTAAACTCTCCAGGCCAAATCGTGCTTCATTTCGTCAGTCCGATCGATCAAATAGATGTTCTTCTCTCTTGGATCGTGGGGTCGGACGTGGTCAAGTGACTTCCGCCATCGCTTGATGGGTGTGATTTATCTGCCTATGATCACGCCCGAGAGGAACCGTTTCACTTACGGGACAACGGATTGGGCTCAGGGGAAGAAGCTCCACTGGCATCCGACCGTCCCAAAAGCTCCTGAAGCTGCTTCAGCTCTTCTTCCAGGTCTGCGTTTCGTCTCTTGATCTGCTCCAGCTCCTTGGTATCTTCATGTTCTGACAATTGTCGAATCCGTTCCTCTAACTCTTCAATATGAGCTTTTGTCCTTTGGCGAATCAACCTCTGAGATTCACGATCGTTCGCACGTTTTCGAGAGAGTTTCTCAGGAGTCAGAAGAGAAACACTTCGGCTCCCAGCGCGAGGTGCTGCAATTGTCAGAGAAGGATACCAAAACATTCGCTGCGGGCGCAGGTGCACTGTGAGATAGACATCCTACTCGTACCTCTGCGTTTCGGTGCAGGTTCTTCGTTTGCTGCATCTCTACTCTCGGCGACCTCTTTCGGGTCGGGATATTCGGATTGGCCGTCGGCCATTGTCAAGCAAGCGATCCCCAGGTACGCTGTGGTTAATCAGTTGGTGCCACAATCTATCGGAGGGCCTCTTTCTCCTCGGCTCGTGGACTGTGAGCTCCGGTATCAATGTAAGGAGAAACGTTGCAAACGTGAGGAGGGGGCCGCCACACGGATATGCCACATCTTTTTGTAGGAGGTTGTTGGTGTACGAGAGGAAGCTGGAATGGGTGAACCTTGCGGCCATGCGTCTCGAAACAGGGGGAATTTTCCCTTAGAAGGCTGAGAGGGAGGAATGCACCAGTCAAGACGAGACAGAACGAACGAAGGTGTCGAAGTATGCGACCCAAGGTCCATTGGCTCGGTTGGGCTTACCATGGCTCTTAAGGAGCGAATGGACACTTTTGAATTTGGTGTCGACGTGAAATGCCATTCCTGCCATGAGTAAGTAGAGTACGGCATAGATCGGGCCTGTGGTAGAAGCATCGCGAATTTGACTTTTCACCAGCCTTGTCACAAAGTCAAAATTTTATCATGAGGGCAATTTGAGCGATTTCCGTATCGGTAGGCTGCCCGGCTCGTGCCTTTCTCTTCAACAACACATGATTGTGCGTGTGTGTGTGTATGTGTGTGTGCGTGTGTGTATATGTATGTAGGTATGTACGTAGGTATGTACGTATGTATGTATGCATGTATGTGTATGTATATACCTGTTTGTGCGCGTCTACATCGTGGGTGTGGGTGCGCCAAAGATCTGCCTCGAACCCAAGAAATAAGCAAGCAAGCAAGCAAGCAAGCAAGCAAGCCTACCTACCTAAGCTCGAGCTGTGGCAACAGGATACCTAGTACAGTACCGGTAGTACCGTAAGTGCCTACCTAGGTACATCCATACCGTACCAGCCACAAGCTCGCCCGCCACACGAGGTTATTTTATGGAGCGGCTCAGCGCCCGGATCTAAATCCGCAAAAGCTTTGACAAATAGGTCTCACCAAAACAATAATATAGTAGTAGTAGTAGTAGTAGTACCGGTACTACGTACCCTATAGTACCACACGCGGAACGGACAGCCCTACAGCAATACCGGTAGTACTGTACAGTAGTAGTTACCGCCTGAGGGTGCCTCCAAAGTTTATTCCGCCGGTGAGATTGTATTGCCAAGTTGCCACAATAGCCTGTTTGGCTCCTCGCCGTCGCACGTCCGTGCAGATATACTACGTACTACATACAGTAGTACAATCGACTTGATCCTTGAGCAGGATCCAACGCTCAACCCAACTTGAGCGTCAAGTTTTGGTTGCGGTTTACGCGTTGCCAAGGCCTGTTGGGCGCGCAGAGTAAGGTAGGTAGTGGGAGTGAATAGGTGGGGACGTGGGAAAAAAACGAAAAATCGAATTCCGTCCTGGCAGTCAGTGCCTAATCGATCCTCTTTCCTAATATTTTTTTTTTCTTTTCTTTTCTTCTTCGGGTTTACCGTATATCATCTTCTGGCTTTGCGATGTACGTAGGTACCGGTAGATCTACCGTATCGCCTCGTCGGCCGGCTTGGATTCAATCGTTGTGAAACATCCCGACGACCTGGCGCAAGGTCGGATCCATCTCCTGCGGATTACTACGTACAACGTACAACGTACAACGTACAACGTCACAGGCGTACGCAAGTGTTCCTTACACCCTGAGGATACCTACCTACCTAGGGTACCTGAGCCAGGACGTCTAGAGTGGAGGTTTAGACTTTCAAGGCATCCTCAGGCTGGAACCCTTGGGCCTGTACCGTGGGTAAGTAGATGGAAGGTTACCGACGATTACCGTATATCCTGGACTTTCTTTCCAGTAATATATATATATTCCCTTTGCAATGTCAATGCGCGCGCCCGCGGTGTCCCTAGCATCCTCTTGGTATTAGGTATACCGGTACTACTCTCTTCATCCTCGTCTAGTTAATCGCAGGGCGCGCAGCCATGTCCCTGGCATGTTCTTCGTACTACTTATATTATCCCTTTTCGGATGAGTGGGTCGAGCGAGAATAGGTTTCGGGGAACGTCGGGCGAGGGAGAGGGGGGTATTGAGGAAAAAGCTTACAGCTCGAGCTTGCAACGTGAGAGTTGGCGCTATTTGCTGCAGCTGGGATTTGTATGGTGCATCTGGAGTTGCAAGGTCAAGATACTACGTACGTAGTACGTAGTACTACGTACAGTAGGCACGGTAGAAGATGCACGCTGCACAGGATTTTCGCGCACGACCTAAACTAAACAGATTGGGCAAAAGCATGCATGCAACTTGAATCGGGACGGGGACGGCCACGGGACGCTCACGGGACGCTCATTGGACGGTCTCTTCCAATGGGACGGTCCATGACTGTATTAGCTAAGCTGTTCCTGGATAGAGCTTAGTACAGAATTTACGCGGTCCAATAACCGTCTTTTGTAGAAACCTTTAAGGTAGGTCCCGGTCTAGGAAATCCTAAGTGGGTACTTGATCAGCTGTTTTTAATGCGGCTTTATTTACGAAAAATCATTAATTTACCGACCGACCGACCTACGTCTCAACAATCTAATGCTTCAACGAGCCAGAAGACGGCCGGCCTGATACCGAGGTAAACTTCTCTCCCTCGCACTGCTGGGACCTAGCGAAATTTTCCCCGCCAGCCCGCCAGGGCCGACCCGATTTCATCGCTTGGAGTTTTCAAGCGATCAGTTTGCCGCGACGCAAGCTGGTTGCGCCCGGCGCTCTTGCTAGTCAATTGCGAGTAGAGTCTTTACAGTGTATTTCAGCAGTCAAACACGCGCAGATGGCGAAGATGACTGTGCAATCGAAGGCACCTTTTTTTTAAAAAAAAAAAAAAATCGATCAAGTTAAGGCAGGCCTGTTACGCGCCCGAGGCTAGAACAAATTGCCGGGGCAACTGCCATTGCCCTCTGAGATGGCGGAGTAAACGACCTTATCATCAATCATAAGAAAGGCGTTACCAGCCGTGTACAAAGCCTATGCAATCTCTGGATTGTCATCTTTCACCGCCGAGACAAGTTCTTCCAACCCGCCAACTTCTCTTGGCCCATCGAAGCCTTGAGGGGGCAGAGCCCATGATGGCAGAGGGCTGAGATAGCTCCAAGATCCTCCGGCATCTTCGTAACGGAGGCTGTGCAACCACAAGGAAAGTTCCTGCTCACCAGGATCAGTGTAAAGGGGCGTCTGGCAGACATCGCAAAGCTCTCCTGACATCTTCTCGGCCTTTTTTTTGTTATATTCGTCCACCATTTCATCATGGTATGCGACGGCATCAGCAACCTCTGACTTTCCCATTCGCGAGAGTCGAGTTATGATATCTTCGTCCGTATCCTGGGAGGCATCCACATCGTTAGCTCCGAGCCTGTCGCCCCAAACGCGCCTGTTGCAGTAAATCGGATCATTCGCGATTGGATGACCTAAAAATTGCAAATGGACCCGGAGCTGATGCGTTCTCCCTGTCACAGGGAGACACCTCACAACCGAGTATCCTTCTTCAGTGCCGGGTCGGGAATTATCATCTTCGCCTAGCTGCGATGACTCTTTGTCGAGTGTAGGCGGGTAGTAGGCGAGCTTCTTGAATACCGTGCGGGCCGACTTTCCATTTGCTCGAACACGATTGAGTCCTAGCTTAGGAGATATTTGCAGAATCGGCTTGTCACAAACAACCTCACCATCGGGAAATTCTCCCTTCACTCTGGCAATGTATTCCTTCCTGACAGTTCTTTGGGTGATTTGTATGCTTAGCGCCTCTGCAGACTTTGGATGCTTCGCAATAAACATGACCCCACTTGTCAATCTATCAAGCCTATTGCATGGCAGCGGGTTCCAAGCGTGTCCTCGTTCTGCCCTCATGATCTCCACTACCGAGTTGTAGTTGTAACGACCAGCTGGATGCACTGGGACTCCAGACGGCTTGTTGATCACAATCATATCTTCGTCTTCGTGCAAGACAGAGATGGGCAATGCGGTAACAGGAGGTTCATGCCGATGTAGGGTATGGGATATAACATCCCCGTTCTTGACTATGTGCTGTGTTGTAGGCACGGGCTTACCGTTCACTGTGACCGCTCCGCGTTCTATGGCATCTTTCTATGTCTGTTAGCTGGTCTCTGGATATGTCTCCGTCTCCCGGACTTACATAGTACTCCAGTGGCCTGTCTCTGAACTCGCTCGCGAATATATCCAGCAATTCTCTTCCGCGCCATCTCTCCTTGCAGTAGGTATTGTACGTGAAATGGTACGGCGCGACCCGCCGCAGACCATTTTCAAGAAAATATGGCCGTGGCCACGGGTCGCAAGGCGTAATCACCACCGGAGGAGGCTCCTGAAGGGGCTTCTTCTCTTCGAGCGGGGGATAAGTCGCCGGCCGAGACGAAGCTTCAACAAGCGCCATAGTGCTGACGATTGCGGCGCGCCGACGAGCGAGCAACGCTATTATTCTTGGTGATGGCGCCAGCGGATACTCGTGTGTATGCGCGTATGCGTGTGCGTGTGTTTGCTGCTAGAGCCTGGTGTTGTATTGACTCACAAGGGTTTGGTCGATGGGTCGAGGGGTGGACGTGGGCAGCAACAAAAAGAAATCTTCGATGACACTCCGCCCTCCCTACCCCTGCAATTTTCAGCCCCTTGTGGCTGCACTTGCCCTCATCCCACAACCTCGGCCCGTTCATTGTTCCTGCATCGACCGCATCTTCGACTTCTCCTTTACACCCCATAATACACACTCTCATTCAAGATCAACAGCATTCTTCCGCGCTGCAGAACATCCGGTTTCAGTTCGCTGTAGCTGATGAATCCCAACAGTCTTCGTATCATCACTTGAGCACACTGACATGGCTCCCCAGGACCTCAAGCAGCGCAGGAGGGAAGACTATGGTTATATTCTGGACTATCGAACCAGATGGTCAGACAATGATATGTATGTGTTGGTGGAATCCTCTGTACTCTTTTACAGGTTTGCCCAGGCCTTCTGAGTGTTTCTCTTTTCTCTCCCTGAAACGTACTTTCCAAATCCATCTCAATGCTGACACTGATGTCCAGGGTATGTCTATCTTACGGAGAGAAGTCTTAAAGCCGTTTTCTCTAGTCCCTATAATTAGCGAAGATGGGCTTTTTTCTCCTCATGCAACCCTTTTTCCTGCGAAGTCGATGACTGATTCCTGTCATATAGTATGATCATATGAATAATTCGATTTACAGTACGTACGGGTTACCTTCTGCTTGAATGGTAGCTTGCTAACTCTGTGGAGACTTTTTGTAAGCGAAGCTCGCCGCTTTTCACATCTTCTCCAGGTCAAGGCCTCTGATTACTTTCAGATATGATTCGGTAGTCAATACCTATCTAATCGAGGAGGGTGGTATGCACCCACCGACATCAGCCCAGTAAGGATCGCGTCTTTACTTGCGTATATGCTTCTATGATATGTTCCGAGTATCTTCGAAAGTTTGTTGAAGTGCAGGGGAATGCACAGACTGGCTTGGATATGGATTTAAGCAGCTACTATGGTTTGTAATCAAGCTGGCACTATTCTGATCGCTCAGGGCTCCGGTATCCCAAGCAGCTAGGATTGGCAGAGCGAGAAAAAAATAGTTTCTCTTGCTTTTAACATCTGGTTATCGCCTTTCATGTAATGTGCTGACCAAGAGTGCTGCCAGGTATGGACTTATTGTGCACTCCCACGGTGACTTCTTTGGATCGATCGCGTTCCCAGCTGTTGCAGAGCTCGCTCTCCGAGTCAACAAGCTAGGTAAAAGCTCGGTCACATATGAGGTCGCTCTCTTTGAGCGTGGTGTTGAGGAGGTCAAGTCTGTTGGAGAACTCATCCATGTATTTGTTGAAAGAGAGACTGGTCGACCAGCATCGAAGGGCATGGATAGCAAATTCAGGGATGCCTTGCAGAGGATTCTGGTCAAACAATCGAAGCTTTAAGTCGTTGCACAGATGAATGGGTACATTCTTTCTATTCTCATCGAGTTCAACTTTGAGCCACGTGACTGTCCATTATCCGAAGCCCCAGTCAGGAAGGAACGCGCAATTACCTAAACATAAAGCTAAGACTTATGAAGATTCCGTGACTTGTCCCCACGTAGAGCGGTAATTGATTTAATACGGGACGTAGCTCCTGTCATCAGATCCGAAGGTGAATTTTGCCTCAGTATCGTCATCATGGAGTGAATGGGTTTGGGTGGCTGGCTCGCTTCAATCCGGAAAAGCGTTGCTATTGTAGAATAGCGAACTTGCCAGAAAAAAATTCGCCAAGCCTCTAGTCTCCCACTTACAATTGTCCCTCGCTCTTATTGTTAATCGTTCTCTTCTTTCTGATTCCCTCAAGTAACTCGTTCTCTTCCTTCTGCTTCCCACAACCAATTCGCCCTCATCCTTCTACTTCCCACAAAAAGTAACTCGTCGCAATGCCTCCCTTCCTCTCAATACCGTACTCTTTCTTTAGCAAGCTCAAGAATCTCGGATCTGGCACACCAGCAGCTCCACCTGCGATCACAGAGCCACCCGCGTCCGTACAGCGCCCAATCACCAGTACCATGGCTCCTGTCGCAAGACCACATCTCGACCCAAACCCCAAGACGGCTCGACTGTTGAACCTTGATAGAAACCGAACTAGGCAGTGGTGTGCGCCTTCACCGGGAGGACATCCTGGCCTCGGTCTGTTCCCCGGCCTCTACTCACCTGGTCCGAAGAAGCGTCTTCCCAAGGAGCCGCCTGCTCTATACCCGGGATTGACACCATGGATGCATGACTGGTACGTTGGTTTGCGCTCAGCTTTGTCCCCGGCCTACAAGTTTAACACGTCAGCAGGGCTACCGATCTGAACGACCAGCTGCCAGAAGATGACGGCTTTGAGTGGGACAGCACAGATATCCCCGACGATGGCTTCTCGCTTGGCGAGCCCCTGGAGGAGCTCAACTACTGGGAGCAGAACTGGATCGACAAGAAGCTCGAACAGGAGGCGGCCGAGAAGGAGAAGAGAAAGATGCAGTCTCTCAAGAGGAAGCGGAGCGTGCCTTTGACTGCCGCCGGTCGCAAGAAGCTCTACAAGAAGCGCGCAGCGGAGTCTACCGTGGAGAGACTCAATGGCAAATTCATGAGGAAGGAGCCGGTCATTAGTAAGTCCGTCCAAATTTCCGTGATACGCCCTGCGGAGTATCTAACTGGAAACCACAGTCATCGGAGACGAGGAAGCCGATATTGCCCACCAAGCCACTATGAAATCAATCATGAAGTCACTGGTGAGTCTCATCCGACGCATCAGGTGAAGAAGACCGTACTGACTGTCATGAAGGCAAAAGCGAGGGAGGACTGAGATTTTCGGCGACTCCAGCCCACTGCAGAGGACCAGCCCAGCCATTGCCCATTCATCTACGACCACTTGAATTTTTCCGACATGGTGTGCATTCTGGATTGCCCAAAATTCAAATAGATATTGGGACAGGGAAAAAAAGTCGAAAGTCAGGATACGCGCTACAGTAAGCCCGTCCGGCCACCTCGTTCCCCAAACTGCTTCTGCTTCACCTCTGAAACTACTCGACCAGAAAACACGTTTACAGTAGCCGACGCGAAAACGCCATATTCCCATTCTGGTAACCCGTCCATCCATCTTTGTGTCACCTGGCTGGCGGCCGGGCAGCCATTTCTAAGACCGCCGATCGGCACTAGACTGGTCTTTTACCCCGCCTTTGCCCGCGTCGCATTTTATGTCTGGGGGAGGGGGGATTGCATTCGGATGGTAGCAGCAGCCTTGTTCTCGGTTTCTCCTCGGTGACGTGTGCCCGCGCCGGTCAAGGCGAAGGAAGATGGGGATGGGTCCAAAGCCGATGGGAGACTTCCTACTAGAAAGCTATACTATCCACTTTCTCCAACTCTCCTCAGTCTCTTGCCGCGCACCTTCTCCCCTTGACTACACGTGAGCAACCTCTCGTCTTGTGAGCGATAAGATTCCGGGTTCCTTCATCATACCGTTCGTGAGGCTCCCTTCGTCTTGATACAAGATGTCAGCGCAGGACGACAAGCTCGAGAACGGCATCGTGGTCGATACGAGCTCCGATAAGGCGATTGACCTTCGTATTGATAATAGCGAGACTGGTACTGCGAGCGCTGCGGGGGGCAGTGCTCGACCGAGACGTGAAGCCCCTGAGTTCATTCGCAGCATGGCGCCAGAAGTGAGGGCGGCAACGGAATTACGATTGAGGAAGAAGCTCGACCTGAGAATCATGCCAATGATCGTCCTGATGTACATTATGAACTACTTGGACCGAGTGAGTGGTCGTCGCAGTTGGGTTGAGTCAGGCCAGCGGGGACCCGGTACTGACAACGTCTTTCGGAATAGAACAATATTGCAGCCGCCAAGCTGGCAGGTATCATTACGGATCTGAACCTCTCGGATGTGGAATTCCAGGTTAGTCTTCGAGAACCGTCAGATTGATCAAAGGCTGGGATGTTCGTTGATTGGGATTTTTCTCTTCTTTTCGTTTTTTTTTTAGACAACAGTCTCGATCCTCTTCGTCGGCTACCTCCTGATGCAAGTCCCTTCCAACCTCTTCCTGAATAAGATCGGGAAGCCGGCCATCTACCTGCCAGTCTGTATGGTCATCTGGGGTATCATCTCGACGGCCACCGCAGCGTGCCAGAGCTATGGAGGACTTGTCGCGTGTCGGTTCATGCTGGGCTTCGTTGAAGCCGCGTACTTCGTAAGGCCTCTACCATTCATTGACACCCTTCGACTCTCAACACAGCAATAGCAGCAGCAGCAGCAGCAGCAGATAGCTGACAAAAATCAACCCAGCCTGGGTGCTTATATTACCTCTCCTGCTGGTATACCCGCAAGGAGCTCGGCTTCCGCACCGCAATCTTCTACTCTGGCGCCTTGATCAGTGGCGCCTTCTCCGGCCTCATCGCAGCCGGCGTCAGATACAACATGGACGGCCTTCACGGCCTCCGGGCCTGGCGCTGGCTCTTCATCATCGAAGGTGCCGCCACCATCGGCATCGCCATCGCGGCCTTCTTCGTGCTGCCCAACTTCCCCAGGACCACCTCATGGCTAACAGCCGAAGAGCGAGCGCTGGCAATCTGGCGTTTGGAGGAAGACATCGGGGAGGACGACTGGCTCGACAGCGAGCACCAATCCTTCACGGTCGGCCTGAAACTGGCGTTCTCGGACGTCAAGACCTACGTACTGATGTTCTTGCTCTTCGGCATCGTAGCCGCGGGGACGGTCACGAATTTCTTCCCGTGAGCGTCCCTCTCCCCCTTCTGCCCAAGCCTGCAACTGAGCTGACCAACGCACAGGACGGTCGTCAAAACCCTCGGCCAGAACGACGTCAACACGCTCCTGCTGACAGCACCCCCCTACGTGCTGGCAGTAATCACCACCTTCCTCAACAGCTGGCACGCCGACCGCACCGGCGAGCGCTTCTTCCACATCGCGCTCCCCCTCCTCTTCGCAATCGCCGCCTACGTCCTCGCGGCAGCCACCACGTCCACCGCGCCCCGCTACGTCGCCATGATGCTCATGGTGCCCGGCGTCTACACCGGCTACGTCGTGGCGCTGGCCTGGATCTCGAACTCGATCCCGCGGCCGCCGGCGAAGCGAGCGGCGGCCCTGGCCTTCATCAACGCCATCAGCAATTCGAGTAGTATCTACGCGAGCTACATGTATGGTGCGACTTATGCGCCGCGCTATGTCGTGGCGATGGGGGTGAACTGTGCCATGGCGAGCATGGCGATTCTGGCAGCGGTAGTTTTGAGGGTTATTTTAGTGAGGCTGAATCGGAAGCTCGAGCAGGGGAAGTTCGTGGACGGTGCGATTAATTCTGGTGGGTTCAAATATCGGCTTTAGGTCCTAGATTGTCTCCCTCTGCGGGTCGAGGATATGATATCTGGCCTTCAGGGTTAGCATGCAGAATATTACCAGCACGAGCCCAGAGGTGTATTTAAGAGTAAAGGCTTGAGCCTGTATGAAAATTGGTTTGAAATTTTCGTAGACTGGACAAGATATAGCACCCTCAGAGTTGAAACTCGTGTCTGTCTTGACCAAAACCCCATATCAGTCTTCAAGTCTTCCCGAGGAATCCCTGTTGTACAGTCTTAGAAGAAATTGTTACCAATACCGAGACTTCCGTACCCGTCAAAACGCCTCTCAATTCTCCCTTCTCCCGAGGCTTTTTCTGCCCATTAAACAAAATGTCTACCCTGCGTCGGCTGCGGATAACTACGAGAATGGTTCTGATCCTGGGGTGGGTAACTCATCTGATTCAAGTTGATATCCCTTTGTGCTACCGATTGTGTACTGTTCCACGGCTGGGATTGGTAACCATCAGACACATCGTTGGGTGTGAGCTTCTGGTTGTTGTCCCTACGAAATCTCCAGAACGCGAACGGGCCAGCGAGGACAATGACAAGGAGAACACAGGTCAGCAATGCCCAGTTATATCTAGAGTTCAGGGCGAGGGGAAAGCCAAGGAAGCCGTTGATTATTCCTGCTGGGATGATAAATCTTCCAAGCCATAGGTGGATGGGTACCAGCTTCGTAGTCGCTTGTGTTCGCTTGTAGATTCGGTGATGCGTGAAGCCAAGGACCCATTGGCCGATCATGGCGATTATGATTATAATACCGAAGATCTGATGGGCAGATTGGAAATGCATAGTCTTTATACTGTTAGAAACCGACAGGATTGTCAACCTGATGTGAGGACTTACGCGGTTGTACTCCAGCCCAGCATATATTCCAACACCAGCTCCGATCAAAGCTACAGCACCAGATATCGTCTGAGCTATTCCGTGCCATCTCGGACTCTTCAAGACCCGCAGTATCAGAACTGCAAGCGGCATGAGTCCAACGAATGTCAGAATCATCAGAACAGCATGGGCTGGCGGGCCAAAATCGTTGTCCGACTCGTCCGAAGTCTGGGTCGTTCCTATCGAGTTGGCAAATGTTATGACAGGCACTCCTGCCACACCCACAGCTTTTGTCAAGTCCATAGTAAAAGTTCCGTAGAGATCGTGGCGTTTGATATCGGCTGTCAACGAATTACTCTTCAAGCTCCCACCTGGGCCGGTGGCATAGATGAATTTCGTTGCGGTCTCCGCAGGATTGATAGAGCCTCTTTTCCAGGATCTGCAGTTTGAGCACATTGCGTTGACTGTATAGTTCCCGTTCTCGATTTTAGTGCCTCCTAATACTGAGATGGAGATGTTCTTCGTATGGGAGGGTTCGACGTGGTCGTACGAGAGCCGGGGGCTAAGTGTGATGTTCTTGCCTGTGGAATCGGCGTAAGCCATGAATATCAGGGAGTTCTTCATCTCGTCGCTACCCAGACCGACGGCCTGTAGGATACTGTTAGCATTACTTCAAACAGAGGGGTCGCAGACGTACGATCCAGGTGCTGACGGACGGCGCCTGCATCGCGAAGTACAGTTCATCGCTTTGGTTATCGTTATCCTCGGGAATGTTGAGGGCAAAGTTGATGCTCCCATCTTTAGCAGAGAAACTGGAGCCAATAGTGGTATCAACAGCTGTTGACGTCGAGATAAACAGTGATGCTGTAAGGATGTCAGTGCTGGATCTCTCGGCGCGGATCCTGAGCTAGGATGCCTCCGCCTTACGGACAGCCCACCAAAATACCCCGGATTTCAGGGACGTACCCGCGGTGGCCAGTGCTGCCCAGCTTAGTCTTACCATGGCGTCTCTCTTCTCGTCCACTTTTGATTTCTTTGCAAGGTTAGTGTTCGTATGTATGTATCTATGTATCAATGTATATATGTAGCCGCAATGAGGAAAAAGATCCAGCTTGCCATGATATTAACGCAGACTTAAGTAAGTAGGTCAGTCAGTGCCGCCTATTCATTTCCCCACACCCTTTTGCCCGCCGTTGCTGCATGGCCAGGCAGCGCTAATTCGCAACAGACTGTCACTGCTGGCCTGTGAAGCGCTCGCTTTGCCTCTACACCCGTCTACTGAAAAATCGCGGCGCTTCGGAGGCCAAAATAGTAGCAAGATGGACCAATCACGCCGACGATGTCTGATCCAGGCACTCTCGAGTTAGTAAAAGAGATGTCGTGATTGGGGAGTATTTCGGTGCTTCAGGGCAAATTTTAATGTAGTGGAAGAGAATGTCACCAGGAGACGGAAAGCTGGTTCAAGCACGTCCGTACGTATGCTTTCTGCACGTCGCTTTCGATGGCCAGTATTTTGTTTCATAGAGATCAGGAAATGAGAGATTGGAAACCAGATATTGGACAAGGGTATACCGGAGCTTCAGATGTCCAAGACTCTGCTGTTGATCTCCTGCTCTCAAGTTCTCAGTCTCTGGTTCCTGATACTACGAGCCGCTGCCTACTCGAGTGCTCTTAAAGAGCCAGTAAGCGAAGCGCCTTGTTTATTTTGTTGCGAGTCGCGAGTCTGTTCTATGTCACCTTCCTTCCTTTTGCATTTGTCTCTAGCACTTGTCTCGAAACTAGCTTGGGCCTGCTGACCGTGATATTTGCCTAGGGGGAGAAAAGAGGGTAAATTCAACCAGGTTCGCTGTTCCCTTTTCTCCTAGGAATGTCAACAGGACCCCCTTCAGTAAAGGAAGGGTATTGGAGCAAGTTTATGATTATTCTTTAGCCACGGAAGCTACCTCAAATTATGATATGAGGTTTGACATAAAAGTTTTCGGATACGAAATACAAAATTCCTTATTCATAGTTTCATAGTTGCATATAAGCATGGCTTCGGGTCATCAGATATGACTATGTATCTCATGGGTCGGGCCACCAGCTTAACTGTTTTGTAAAAATATAAGCTTATCTTATGCAAGGTTTGAAAGAGCTGTGCCAAGATGATGGGCTGCCAGGTGTTAATAATGTTCCCCTTCCTACGATGAAAAGGTTCCTGCTCTCTCCCTCAAGCTCACCATCTGGGTTTTTAAGTATGGTTGAAGGGAGGGCACCAGGTCTCTGCATTGCCGGGATTCGTCCTGGCCAATGCAATGCCACCTTCCATCGCAAAGTAAACTTTCCAATGCGGACCAAACCAACGAACCCTCAATCGACTCTTCCAACACCAGCCCACCCCTTACAATGTCTATTGGAGTCGCAATCATTGGAAGCGGAATCTTCGTGACGGAAGAGCACCTGGTATGTATCCCAGTATATCAAGCACTATTTGTAGCGCCAACATCAGTAGCTGACTCGTCATCTCCCTTGAGCCCGCCGTCAAAGCCAGCCCGAACCTCACTCTCAAAGCCATCTACTCGCGCTCTCTCAAATCTGCACAAGCTCTCAACACTGGAGTTGATCTGTACTCGGAGGACTCGGGTGACGGAAAGACATACGGCGATCTGCTGCTCCGCGAGGACATCACAGCCGTTATCATCGCCCTCCCAATCCTTGCGCAACCCGAGTTCATCGAGCAGGCTCTCATCGCCGGCAAGCATGTCCTCTCTGAAAAGCCGATTGCAGGAGACATCAAGCGTGCGGAGGAATTAATCCAATTCTATAAGGGCGAAAGGGTCAAGCATGGTGCAACGTGGGCTGTGGCAGAGAACTTCCGGTTCTTGGACTCGTTCAAATTCGGTAGAGAGCAGGTTGAGAAGCTGGGCAAGGTCCTAGGGTTTAGGGTTAAGCAAGCTGGCAAGGTCAAGATGGGAGGGAAGTACTTTGGTGAGCTCTGTTGCCAGAGTGTGTCTGCAGCGAGTCTGACCTGCTGCAGAGACTGCTTGGCGTAAGAGGCCCGACCATCAAGGGGGCTTCCTCCTCGATGGTGGTGTTCACTTCGTTGCCGGTATCAGACTTCTGCTGGGTAACAACGCCAAACCTACGGCCTTGTCCGCCTTTACACACCTCCTGCAAGAACATCTTGCTCCGGTCGATACTGTCGATTCTATATGGCAGACGAAGTCCGGGGTCACAGGCACATTCTCAGCTGTAAGACATTGGGGCATCATATTGTTTCCCCACTCATCTAGTTCGATCCTGAAATATTTTCAACTCCCTTCCCGAAACATATATGTATAGCAAACACTGACGCCCCCGTGATCCAGTGCTTTGGAACTACGCTCTCTGGTAGCGAGTATACAGTAGCCTGTGAAAATGGCAGTGTAACGGTCATCGTAAGGGAGAAAGTCATCGTTCGCCTTGGAGAGGAGTGTGACAAGAATTTTAAAGAAGAATGGTTCAAGGAAGAAGGCAGTGGTGTCAAGCAGGAGGTCAAGGCTTGGGCACAAAGTCTTGTTGACCGCAAGCCTCTTCCAGCACAATCTCCCGAGGAAGCCCTCATCGACCTGGAGATTCTGGAGAAGATGCTGAGGAGTGGGGAGCAAAACGGCCAGTTGCAGGCTTTGAAGTACTAGGTACTGGGTGGTGATTCGAGGGAGGGGAACACAGCACCGTCTCTCTTCACTTACCTTATGTGGCACTGAAACAGCACCACAACATCATCTTGCATTTTCACATGGATTTGGAGCTGTAAAGGTATTACATGGCTGCAATGGCTTGCTCTTGTGGCCTATATCTACCGGATAGCCCTAGATGCCCGCCTATACATGCAGATATCAGTGGCTGTTACAATCATAGAAGCTGTAATCGCGTATGATGTGTGTAGCCATCCCTCCCCACACTTGTTCCACGCCTATTGTATCCCTGAATCACTGCATTTAGGACAACCGCTCGCTGTGCCAAAGACAAAAAGTCCATGGCCCGCCACAGAGCAGTCAAGAACGCGCTCGTGGATGACCTTGGAAGTACAGTCGGTGTCGTGGCTGGTTGACCCGCATACTAGGCAAGAAGCAACAGCAGCATCTGTCATCATAGAGATGTCCATGCTGCTGGCTGTCCTCTGTAGCTTCTGATCTTGCTCCTCATCCTCTTCTTCTTTTTCTTCTTCCTCTCTGATCGTCTCCATCGGATCGAGCTTGCTTTTCTTCATCTCATGCTCTTGCTCTCCTCTTCCGATATTCACGTTTAGCACCGGCGCTTCGGTACTCTTGCGCGGTGAGATGGTGAGGTTGTTCGGCGTCAGACCTGGGAAGCTCTCTTTCTCGTTGGGGACTATAACAAATTTTAGCACTGCTCGCTCCTCTTCGGGACATCAATTGAGTACTGCAAGCTTACAGAGAGAGTCCCAAATCCAGCGCTGAACCTGCCATCTCATCTGCTCCGCCGGGAGGTCCTCGTACCCCGCGTCAAAGAGCCTGTCCTCGAACTTAGCCATGTGCTCCGCGAGGTAAGCATCGTTGTAGTTGTAGGGTGGACTCTTGGCTTTGGCTTGGATCTTCTCGCCGATGGAGAACTGGGAGCGATCCATTCCGGTGGTGGTTGGGGACTCGATCTTGTGGGGCCAGATTGGTTTGACTGGGAGACGTTCATATGTGCCATCTTAATTCCGCACCTTGAGGGCATCTAGGCTATCAAAGGTGAATGGAGTCGAATCTAGCGACGCTTCCGCCTCGCTTGGGATGTTTATATTGGTCACGTGTTTTTTTTTTTCTTTCATGTATGAAGCTGCCGGAAGGTTGGATGTTTCGTCGGTATGAGCTAGACTGAAAATCGAGCAGTATTGGCGCCTGGAATTTCCTAGTTCTAGTGTCGTTATGGTTCATTTTCTGAAGCCGATCACATGGATCGCTGTTCGCGGCAGGATCGAGAAATGTGATGAAGTGCTCACAGCCAAATCGCCCGCACCGTCGCTCATGGTAGTCTACCGCGTGGCACTCCTCTCAGTTCAGGCCTTCTGTTTCTTTTCTGCCTCGGAACTATTCGACGCTCTGTTCCAAGTTGCCTGGTTTTCGCTGGGCATCATGTGGACGGTTCAGGGTAGGAACCTGGCTCACTCTAAGTCTTCGGCTATCCTTCAATTGGAGCATTGCCTGTCGACATAAAGATCCAAGTTAGCGACGGTGACAGACCAGCAAGCAGAGAACACAGGCTATACCTATCTACAATGAATAAATCTCCTACCCAGGACTCGGGCCAGGACTTGGGCCAGAGGAAGAATGACTGGAGTCTCTAGAAATTCAGGGATTTGATACGGTTCAACTCTTTTTCAGTACCCGATATTGCATCAACCGCTTTCTGGAACCCGGCCAATCTGTACAGCTACCTGGTCCTAACGATGGATGGACACTCGAAAAAGCGAGAACTGGCCTAAATTCGGGTGTCCTTATCTTCTCTGCTAGCGATGGGGATGATAAGTTGACATTGGTAGCCGAGAGAAAGTTGCAATGTCCCAAGTAAACATGGCCTCTTAGCATGCAGCTCTCCTCCTGTTTGGTCAACTCTCGCTCCGTCCCTTAATGATCCGCATCCACTAAAATATTCTCTGTACCTTCTCTTGACGGCTCTTCATACCCATGAATAAGCGGCAGACCTGTCTTGACGGGGGAAACGTTTCGGGCATTATCGTCGAGTGTGGGTTGCGACTGCCGTCCTCTGCTCTGTCCTCTCGCCGGGCTTTGTTCAGCGCTCTATTGTAACACTTCGTTTCCTTCGCCCGTTCTTCTTGAACGCTTTCACTCCTAGCATCTCCTTCAGCTCTCAATATTAGGCGCTGCATTTCTGGACATTAATTTGCTTATCCTGTCCCTCGCGCGCTATCGCACCTATTTATCTCTCCCGGCTGCTCCTCTCATTCCTATGCAACTATGAATCCTAATACTTTTACGTCGACTGATTGATGTACTCAATTCAGTTCATCTGCCAATCCATTTCCTCGGATATCCTCTCTGCCATCCCACGCGCTCAAGCTCAAGCTCAACGATCTCTGTCTTTCTCGCGATAGGGTCGCTCACGATACTCATGCCACACCTGACATTCCACCTCGGTGCCCTTTCATTTATCCTGTACACGCTTTTCCGCCCAGGAGACCACCACAATGCCAGAACTGCTATCCGATGAAGACTTGAGGAACTTGCAGGGGGAAGTGGTGCCGCGGAGTTTCAAAGCGGGCTATGTCGTTCTATCCTACTTCGTCAGTTATATTGGAGCCTTCACGACCATAGAAATTATCATGAGAAGGACAGCTTCGAGGGGATGGTATAACCTGTGAGAGACATGGCTCCATCGGGATTGTCACCATCTGACCCAAGATTTAGGTTCCTCCTGGTTGCCGGTTCCATATCTATGGGCGGAATTTCCATATGGTGCATGCATTTCGTCGGAAACTGCGCTATTGTGCTTGGAGATGGCCAGGAACAGACCCAACTGGACATCAGTGGTGGTTTTACCACGCTGTCTTTCTTCACACCGATAGTCGTTCTGTTCATAGCTTTCGGCGTTGTGGGATCGGACGAGAGCAGTATCTTTCGGGTGGTTCTAGGCGGCGTCCTAGCTGGCTTGGGGATCTGTGGGATGCATTTCCTCGGACAAGCAGGTATTGCAAACTACGATTGCATATACGACGTCGGGGCTTTCGTTGGTGCCGCAGTAATTGCGATCGTGGCTAGTGTGGTAGCCTTGGTCATCTTCTTCATCTTCCGGTCTGCATGGAAGTCCTCTTTGTGGAAGCGGGGGCTTGTTGCTCTTATTCTTGCCAGCGCGGTCTCTGGAATGCATTGGCTTGCTTCTGTCGGCACAAGCTACCGGTATAAATTTACAGGCTCGGGCCCTTTCGCGGTATCGTACATGGCAACCGCGGTGGTGGTTGTTATCGTTTTGGTACGCAGAACTATCTCTTGACCTGAACCAACTGACTGTCACAGTCCATCATCTGCTGCATGATACTCTTTTTCCTCACACTTCTCGAGCAGGCAAGATACAGGCGGCTTGAGAAGGAAGCAGAGCAAGTGGTCTTGGCTACTGCTATCTTTGACTCCCATGGGAAGCTGTTGGTCACCCACGAGGGACTTTTACCTACGAAAAAAATTGCAAACTCTTGGCTTGAGAAAGTTTGTACAGTCGCTCCCCATTGACGTACGAGCTAACGGGCACGTAGTCGATGGATGATGTCTTCGGTGTGGCGCATCCAGTATTTCTTTGGATATTCCGGACTAGTCGAAACTGGTATGCTGTTTCAGGCTTGATTTTCGGGATGAGAAACCACATCAGAAATGCTGGTGTGAAAGGTCGTCTCCATTCACTCGACGAGTCGGCATTGTTCACCGAAGAAGGGACTCCAATAAACGATTACTCGGCCATATTTCGAGAGCTATTCTGTATTGCAGCAGCAGACCTTGCAGATGATCTTCGTCACCCAGTTGAGAAGCTAGGCGTTCTATACGACGAGGTGGTCACTACAGGTCTCGCAGCAAAAGCAGCAGAAAAGGGGGAAAAGAGTACTGCCACCGCAGCTAGCTCCATGCTAGATGTGGAGCGAGACGTTGATTCTTCTCCGGGTAAGGGGCAACTCCTTTTCCTTGTCAGGAAGGTCAATGGGCACGAGGCCGACGCCTTGCAAGCTCATGGCTTTCGCTTTTCAGACCCGGAGAATGTTGTGACATCTCTGGCAAAAAGCTTACGGGTGGGGCCTCGAGGACTGGCCCGTCGATTGAACATCATGCGGCATTATGCTGGAGATCATCATATGCTCGATCCGGGCGTGCATCTCGGATGCTTTGCTATCCGCGCCTCGATGGCAGTTGGAAACCGCGGATTCGACATACTTGTACGAAAAGATGCCAAGAACCAGCTGCCAGCTATGCAGAGTCCTATCAGTACTCTGGAGACATGGCAGATTGAGTATTTGGAGACCATGGACTCACAGTCCATGTCCATGTGCGTCAAACAGCTTTACAAAGCGATGAAACCGAACAATGAGAATGCGCAGCAACGAGAGTTCGCCAAAAACTTGTTGCAAACGATTGAGGCGCTGAAAGACGAGATGGGGGATCCGCTGTTTGTTGACTCGCTTCTGATAGCGAAGCCGTTCGATGTTCCATGCCGTGGCCCGACCGATCATTCAGCTCCTGGAATAGCTTCCCTCATTGCTTTTCGAATGATTCTACCGCTTCATAGCAGAGCCCCCGGCAGAAAATTGACTTTCACGCCGCTGAGTCTTTTCCAGGCACAACAACGCGTCTACCGAAATTCTCCAGATAACGCCTTCTTTGCAAGAACCATACATCGGGAATTCGCACCCATGCTGGATGTCGAACGTGTTTCAGGTACCTTCAAAGAGGCCAATTCTGTGACTCGAAAACTCACTTCAGACATTGCGAGGTGGTCTAAGTCTAATCGAAGCAGCCGACACGATGTCGGGATGGGAGAGCATGTTGACATGTACGGAAACGCCCTCCCAGATTCCTCGTCTGAGCATCGTGGACCGGGTAAAATCAGATTTTGGGATAAAACGTCGCATACGAGACGGATGGGTGAACACTCCTCCGAGCAGAATCTGATAGGCTTGGGCTCTGGGAGTGGTCTGGCTGGTCATCAAAAATACCGCAGGGATGGTGTAGACAGAGGCCATGAAACTTCGAACCGACCATGCAGTGTGGGTAGTCCACCGCCAGGCGACCCAGAACCAGCTACTCAGATGCAATTGTTGGATCCAGACTACCACAGACGCGAACCATCTACTCCCAGACCAGTGCAGGAGAAGGAAGAAGAGTCGAAAATTTATGTCGACGAGCTATTCAGGTTAACGATCACAAAGAGGCAGGTTGGATAAGTGGGTTGATCGAGGCTGCTTCCGAAGACCCTCGATTAACAAAATCGATGGGGAGTTACCTGAGCGCACTAAGATGCCTGAATAGACCAATTTGAAGACTGGCTGCTCTTTATGACCCTTCTATAGCTGGGCCACGACGTCTTTTTGAGATCACCGCTGATGAATGATGACCTTGCAAATTAAGAAATTGCTGATGTGAGAAACATACCGAGCTCGTAGCAGTTGCTGGCCTCACCAAGCCCCGAGACTAGAATCTCAAGCGGTTGCTGTATCTTCCACGGAAGCAGAGCTCTGGGCCTTATTACCGGGTAGGCTGTTCATTTTTACTTCTTAGTCACTGGCTTCTATAAGCGACGGCGCAACGCGTTTATTTGATACGAGTAGACTTCTGCCAACATGGAAGGTTCAGCATCCATATAGCCGGATGACTTGTATGTTGTCTGTTTTGATATAATAGTCAGTGCGCTGACTTTGTGACCTGCGGGCTCTCGGTCACAGTCAGGACAAGCAAGTGTCCCAGGTCAAGCAAGTGTCCTACTTCAAATTGCTATTCCATAGTAAATCGCATACAATTCCACCACACTTGCGACAGCCATTTTTCCTTCAACATTTCTCTAACTATGCCTCCGCAAACTTCAGAAGCTCTTGTAGCTCTCAATTATTACGGCCGCTATGCTACTAAAAAAGAATACGACCGCGCTTTTCAAGAAGCGCGCGATTAGGCCTTAGAAGATATGGAAACCGATGATGAAGGAGTAAAACGACCGAAAAGCGAATGTGCTGCTACGTCAGCACGTATATTCGGAGTTAAAGAACTTGCCTTACGAAAAGCTGTATACCGAGCTAAAAAGAAAAAGCGCAATCTTATCACAGGTCAATTTAATCGATAGGAAGGAAATAATCAGATTTTGTTGTAAGAGCAAGAAGAAGCGATCCGACAATATTGCTACGAGCAATAGGAGCTTGGTTTGGGAGCAACTCTTTTAATGGTACGCGCTGGAATCAATCACTTGAGAGCAGTAAGTGTTATTATTTTATTTTATTTATAATTATTAAATCGCTTTTAACGTCGTATAAAAACAACAGCTTTCTCTTTCTCTTGTATCACAATCTTGGTTCAAAGATTGGCTTCGCCGAAACCCCGATCTTCATACAATCAAGACTAAACCAATCGAGCGCGTTAGACTCGAATCGCATACCGAGGAAGAGATAAAGAAATGGTTCGAAGAATTGCAAAAGGATATGGTTCTTTATAATATCAACATTTCGAAAAAGCTTTTGAATATGGACGAGTCGAGAGCGCGTGTTAGATGTCCGCCGAGAGAGACTGTGATCGTTCCAAAAGAAGTCAAAGAAATGTATACAAGCTCTCTAAACAATCGCAAATCGATTACAATCATTGAAACTATTCGAGCAGACGGCAAAAAGACTCTTCCGTTATATATCATTACACCGAGCAAGAAGATTATAGAGAATTGGATTACGGATGAGCTTACAAGTGACGAAACGATTGATTGCTCTCTTACAAGATATATTAATCACTAGATTATCTTAAACTACGCCGATCACTTTATCAAATGGACACACGCTAAGCCAAATAAACTATAGAAAATGCTGCTTTTAGATAGCTATGAGTCTCATCGATTAGATGAATTTGTATTAAAGCTTAAAGAAGCGCATATTCATTGCTTTTGGTTTCTTAATCACTTTACACACGCGCTTCAACCTCTTGACGTTAGAGTATTTCGTCTTTAGAAGCATTATCACGCTCTTGCTGTCCAAAATGCTATTCGAAGTTTGGACTTCGAATATACTATCACTTCGTTCTTCCGCGATCTTACGAACATCCGCCAACAAGCTATGCAATACTATACGATTGTAAACGCTTTTAAAACCTCGGGAATGTGGCCTTGCAATGTCAACGCTGGTCTTAAAAAGATTCGCTCTTATAATAAAGGAAAGAGATCAATACTCAACGAAGAAAACGATGAAGATAATCTTGAGCTTCCCGCGCTTCGTCCTTCTCGACCTGAAGATTTATAGACTACAACTGCAAAGATCAATTTATTACGCACTTAAGATCCGACACAGTTTTCCGATGATACGAAAGAACTCTTTAAAATTACGATAAAGCAAGCTTCTATCGAGCTTTAAAAAGCACATCTTACTTCGATAGAACATATCAATCTTTAAGAAAAGATTAGAGAAGATAAGAAACGCAAGAGAACATCGCGAAGGAGTATTTATAAAGGAGGTTCTTCTGCTGCAACTAGCGATTTGAAAGAACGAATTCAAATTCGTACGGAAGCAGAAAGGGTAGCGGCGTTACGAAAAGCTGAGAAAACACTTTAAGCAGCTATTAATAAGCACAATAAGCTCTTGAAAGAGCAAGGTATAGCTGCTCGAAGAGCTAACAGAGCTAAAAGAGACCGAGTTCAGCTTGCAATTGCAAGAAATAGCTTGCTTGCACCCGAAGATTTAATCTTAGATCGAGAGCTTGATAAAGCACCTACTACGATCGAAGACGCTCGCTTAACGCGCGAAGGTCACCTTGAACTATTCTATATGGTTCTTCAATTGGAAGCTGAATTAAAAAGAGAAACGAAAAGCCATATCGATTTTCTTGAGCCTGATCTTTTAATTAAGACTAATAATTCACGAGTAGAACAGCTAAATCACGACGAATTCCGCGAATCGAGTCCAATTGAAGGTATTCTATAAGAAAGTTCGGATGTAGAATCAAATGCTGGGTCAATTGATTCTATTCAAAAAAATGCCGACTTTTCTTATGTAATATAATTGTCAAAATTCGTTGCGTTGTGCATTTTTTTTGTATATAGAATGCTAGTATTTTCGATGTTCTGACCATTTGAAGTGGGACACTTGCTTGACCTGGGACACTTGCTTGTCCTGACTGTGACCGAGAGCCCGCAGGTCACAAAGTCAGCGCACTGACTATTACAAATTGATATTGTTTCAAGAGTTCCTGGTCCAGTGACTTCTTATAGCTCTGGGCTGTGCTAACCCTAACCTGTGAAATAGGGGAGAACTTCCTTCCAGTCAAGCGAGCCAATCAAGCACTCCTCTAATCGTCTGACACTGGCGTCATACTACAGCTACGTACCTAGGTATATACGGGAGTAGGTATATAGTCTGTGCACAATCTTATCAGATGGGATGCTCGATAAAACACAAACAATAAATCTGCCCCTCCTCTGCGCTGTCGAACGCGAACGCGAACTCGGACTCGACAGACAACCAACCTCTCAACACCACATCGCGCAAAAAGCCAGGCTGATAAGTGCAACTATGGCTTCCGTCCAGATCCTCCCCCTCGCAGACTTCAAACCCGCATCGGGCTCGCGCGCCTGGGCCTCGATCCCGAACCCCAATGGCCTCCCACTCATCGCGACCGCCACCTCGGACAAGACGGTGCGGGTGTACTCCCTCAAGAACTTCACGCTGCACTCTACGATTGAAGATGGGCATTCGCGGTCCGTGAGGACGGTGGCGTGGAAGCCAATGACGCGGGATACGGGCAGCTTGATGCTGGCAACGGGGAGCTTCGACGCGACGATGGGGATCTGGCGCCGGAGTAAGAAGAGCCATGCTACCAGGGAGGACAAGATGCTACACACCATAGCAGCGGCAGATGGGTACGATGATGACAACGACGCGATTGAGGTGGAGATCACAGGTGACGGCGCGAAGAAGCCGGTCGCGAGATTCATGCAAGGGGAAGGGTCCGACGGTGAGGACGAGTGGGAGTTTGCAGTTGTGTTGGAGGGGCACGATTCGGAGATCAAGAATGTGGCGTACTCGCCCAGTGGACAATACCTAGCGAGCTGCAGCCGGGATAAGACTATCTGGGTCTGGGAGGAGGTTGGCGAGGAGGGCGAAGACGAGTTCGAGACGATTGGCGTGCTGAACGAGCATACTGCGGACGTGAAATGTGTATGCTGGCGCAAGGACGACGGGAACGGCGAGGTTCTCGCGAGCGGATGCTACGACGACACGATTCGGCTCTGGAGCGGAGACGACGAGGGCGAATGGAACTCTATAGCGGTTCTAGAGGGTCACGAGGGCACGGTCTGGAGTCTCGACTGGGAGCCGGAAGTCAGCCAGCGGAAGTTCGAGTCGGAGTCTGGTGTGCAGGAGTCAGACGACTACAGCCCGCCGATACCGCGGCTCGTCTCTGCGTCTGCGGACTGCACGATCCGGGTGTGGAGCAAAGCGCCCACGCCCCCCCCGGCGAACAAGCCCTCGTACTTTAACACGGGGATCCCGTCGACGATGCGGCCGCCGCCCTCGAACGAGACGTGGGAGTGTACGGCTACGCTGCCGAGGGTCCACACGCTACCCATCTACGCCGTGCACTGGAGCCAGAAGACGGGGCGCGTGGTGTCCTCCGGCGGCGACAGCAAGATTGTGGTGTACGAGGAGCGCACGCAGGGCCGGACTTGCGTCGGCGGTCCCATCGAGAGGGGGTGGGTCATCCTCGACGTGTTGGTGGGCGGACACGGCCCGTACGAGATCAACCATGTGGCGTGGTGTCAGCGGTTCGATGCCGGGAGGGGGAACGCTGACGAGGAGATGATCATCTCGAGCGGCGATGATGGCGTCGTTAAAGCGTGGGCGTTGGCGGATGTGCCGGAGGGGAATGATGCTGATGCTGCTGATGCTGGTATTGTGATGCTGTCTTGAAGACAGTTTTTCTTTTTTTTTTCTTCTTCTTCTTCTTCTTCTTGAAACAGCCTCAGCGTAACAACATGTCAAGCAGAACATGGATAGACAGTGAAGAAACGGGATGGTATGGGGTGGGCCTGTGGGAATTGGAGACTTTGCTCCTCGGTACGTCTGGAAGACGGTCCAATTGGCGCGAAACACAAACAGCCTTTTCAATCGGTTCAAGTTTCAACGGTTTTTATGCATAGCGACCGGCGCAGGCGGTAGATAGATAGATGGGCAGATGGGCAGATGGGTAGGCTATGGAGTTAAAGCTCGCTAGCAAGCTACGTTGGTTATAAATAAAAGTAAAATAAATAAAAAGCCAGGAACGAAAATGGGTATCTTCAATAGCTGGGATGCCCCCCTTCACCTGTTTCTTTCTTTTCTTTTCTTTTCTTTTTTTTTTCTGATTAAAAAAAGAAAGGAGATAAAGAAAGTGGAGAAGGAGAAGCAGAAGGAGAAGCAGAAAAGTTCCATCTAATCTTATCTTATCTAATCTTATCTCTCATCTCATCTCATCTTATCTTAGCACAGCACAGCATAGCTACTCGCAGCAAGACAGAAACAGTACAGACGGAACAGTCATCTCTTCCGCAACTGCCAACACACATACATACATACCTACCTACATACACATCTAGGTAGGTAAACCCTTCCATCTCGCACCACACCTCCTTCCTTCCTTCCTTCCTTCCATCCTCCCTCCTTCCTTCCTCCCTTCCTTCTTCCTTCCTTCCTTCCTTCATTCCTTCCTTACATCGAATCCAACAGCCTTAAACTCAAACTCTCTCCCACCGATCAACCAGCCAACCGACCGATCAACCAACCAACCAACCGTAGATAAGCCTTTTGTTAAAAATAGATAAAGATAAAGATGAAGAAAAAGACTAAAAAAAGGGTAAAAAAAAGAAGAAGAAAACAGAAACAGAAATAGAAATAGAAAGAGGAAAGTTTACAGCCCCCTCCCCCCCCCCCCCTCCCTCCTCTTTTTCAATACATGAAAAGACAAGACGAGACAAGATAAGACAAGACGAGATAAGACAATAGCAAGACAATAGCAAGCGATAGCTTACTTCTGACTATCTGTGAGACCGTTTTCAAGCGTCTTTCTCTTTTGCAGAATCCCAGATGGAGAGAGTTGGCTTGATGGGATGGGGTTGAGTGGGTACCTAGTTGGAAGTGGAAGTGGAAGCGGGAAGCGGGGATGTGGGGAGGAAGGGGAGGAAGGGGAAAAGAAAGAGAGGAGGGAGGAAGGAGTGACGTTAGTTTTTAGCTTTTATCTCTTGGCTTTTGGCTTTTGGCTTTTGGCTTTTGGCTTTTATATATGTGTGTGTACTATGTATGTGTGTGTAGATAAGTAGTAGGACCGGTAGGTAACCGGTAGGTAGGTCTCATGTATTCAACCGAGCGGATACTTATCAAGATCAATTAGCTTGATTGGGGCTTAACGAATTGCCTTTTCTTTCTCTTTATCTTTTCCTTTTTTTGAGAGAGAGAGAGAGAAGCGGAAGCGAAACATAGGAATGGAAATAAAGATGGGATTTATCGTTTGAATACCGGCTGATATCAATATCAATATCAATATCAATATCGAAAAAAAGAAAAAAGAAAAAAGAAAAATTGTATAGATATTTTTCCTCTTTTATGTAAAAGAAGGTGTCAAGGACAGAAGAGCTCTACTCGGTAAGAGAGAAGTAGGGTTGGTCTTCATGAATGGATGAGTAGTTACCTAGTTACCTAGTTACCTAGTTACCTACCTAGTTATCTAGTTAGACGCGAGAGACTATACCTCGAGGTGTACCTTACCTTTCGCCGACCAGATTATACCCAGCCTAAGCCAACCAACTAAACGATGCGATAGAAAAAAGATATATATATATATATATTCCTATCCTTCTGTTTAGCATTGTGTACCTTAGACAATATACCAACTATCAGCTATCAGTCTAAACGGGAGGGGAAGTGATATAAAGGAGGGGGGAATATCTATTTATCTATCTATATTTACATATTTACATCCCTTTCTTTCTTTCTTTCTTTCTCTCTTCCCCTCCTCTTCCTCCTTTTCCCTTTTTATTTTATTTTTATTTTCTAATTTTCTAATTTTGAATTCTTATTTTTTATTTCTCTCTCTTTTTTTTTTTATACACTCTCTCTCTCTCTCTCTCTCTCTCTCACACACACACACACACACACACAATATATATATATATATCTATCGAAACGACCACCCACCCAACCAACCCACCCAACAAAAGCAACAACAAACCAAGCCCAAGAGGTCCAGCAGGCGGGCACTAGGTAGATCGCATCATTCATGTAGCAAGCATAATCACGACTACCGGTACCTAGGTATGCAGAGGGTACCGTACCGTACCGTACCGTAAATCATACCATGTTACACGCCATATCACATTACATTATAAATCATATCATATTATAAATCATATCATATTATAAATCACATCACATCACACCACACATCACATCACACATCACATCATAAATCACATTATAAATCACATCACATCACATCACACCATACCACACCACATCAGCGGAAAAGAGAAAAAGAAAAAAAAAAATTGGAAGAGAGAAGATGACGACAGGGTGTGTGAATGAGTAAGTGATAGTGATACTGATAGAGAGGGAGAGAGGGAGAGACGGAGAGAGGGAGAGGGAGAGATGGAATCAATATATTTAATACAAAATAACTTAGAAATGGGTAGCTCACAGCGTAGGTAGACAGACAGTCATAAAGGAAAGGAAAGGAGAGGCTGGGCTAGGCTAGGCTGGGCTAGGCTTGTGGAGAGAGAGAGAGGCGGGGAGAGGAGAGATCACACCCGGGCCGGAGCAGGGAG
This sequence comes from Drepanopeziza brunnea f. sp. 'multigermtubi', assembly GCF_022702325.1. Classification (NCBI taxonomy): domain Eukaryota; kingdom Fungi; phylum Ascomycota; class Leotiomycetes; order Helotiales; family Drepanopezizaceae; genus Drepanopeziza; species Drepanopeziza brunnea. The sequence goes on along the minus strand of NW_027094072.1, from coordinate 1,015,585 downwards.
AGACATCACACCGAAACAAGAGAAAGGAGAGAGAGAGAGAGAGAGAGAGAAGAGAGAGAGAGAGAGAGAGAGACAAGCAGGAGGTACGGTACTAAATATTATATTCAACATAGGTTGTCATACCCGTGCCATCATTTCCAGCTCTCACACTCACACACCATGCCATCGCAGACCAGAGTTCTTCCCCTCACATCATCCGGTCCACAGATATGCCGTGTACCAAGCAAAACTCATCGAAGCTCGTGGCGGTCAAATCGCCCTAAACGCCATTCCCATGTCTAATATCGTGCCCCGGAGGAGCCGCTCATCTGAAACAAAACACCTGGCGCCGTAGCACCCATGCGAATAAGCACCAAGAACATCCGCCATCTTTTCGCCCTTGCTGGGAATGGATCGGTCGTAACAAGGATTCGATCCGCGTGTGCATGCAGCCTTCTCCTTTCCAATCCCGCCCCGTTCCCATCGTCTCCGTGTCAACTAGCCGCGTGCGGCCGACTCGTGTCGGAAATAATATGTGTGAAAATACCCAGCCCATCCCCGTGGCGGGATGCGACGAAGAAATAAACTCCTCTTGAAGCTTCATGCCGGACGCCCGCAATGCCAAATAGTAAAACGCTCAAATTGCAAAAGTAGGGTATTCGTAGTTCGTAGGAGAAATCAAAGTACCAGTTCCGGCATCGCTCGTGCAGCTCCGTCGCTCTCCTCGTGAACCTGACACGTTCCACACTCTGTGCAGCAAACAGTTCCTTTTCCCGGCGGATCGCCCCTTCTGGTGATCACGCACCCCGCCTCTGCTTGGGGTTTCCAAGATGCCGCCACCGACGGATGATCGTCGAGCAGCTTCTTCGTCACAGATCCCCGTGCCTTCTATGAAGGTTTTGCGGTCCAGCTCTTCTTCCCAGCCATAGGGATCAGAGCTGACCGTGGTGGAAGTGGATCGAATACTCGCTTCCGTGGAGATCATACTCGCGGCAGAGCTTGCGACACTGGCATCGAGATTCAGAGCCTGTTCTTCCACGAGGATACTGGCCACGGTGATAGTAGTGGAGAGGCTGGTGGTCGATTCGTGGCAGATGGGGTGCGCCGAAATCCAGATCCCGTTCACTTCCTCGAAATTAAGATCCATCTCGGCCGTCTCGAATGAGGTACCCAAGGTCAGTTGCCTATCCCCCAGAGCCGAGGTATGATGGACACTCTCATCCTGCTCGGAGGGTTGCGTAGCAGTGCCACATGGCTGCTGCGGTGCAGCCTCTCGCTTCTCGAGCAACATCCTTTCGTTTTTTCCCGCTTCAGACCCAACAGGGGCATTGACTTCTGCGGCCACACCATCCCTCATGATATTTGCTCCTCTCGTCCCCGCTGATGTAACCCATCGCTCAGATCGCAACAAATCCCCGTCAGTCTCCGGACACAGGCTTGGTCGTGCCATTGCTGTCGTCACAGACGGACGCCGTCCGGTCAGGTCAATCAGAGACGGTGACTGCGGACGCAAGTCTGGAGAATGATGGGGAGTGCCCGCAGGCGGGGTTGTCACAGGCGCGATGTCTGCGACGGGGGCAGGAGAGTGAATATCATGTGGAGAGGGCGGGGCCTGTCGCCTTCATAAGCCACTGCCGTGGCTGTCGTCACTCGTATCCCTCCCGAAGGTGAATTTGGAGGTGCTCGAGTGCGAACTGTGACCGGGTCGGCCTTTTTTCCACCCTAGCTTCGCACCCATCTTCTTCCAGCTGCTGCCTTCACGTGCAGAGTGCGGGCTGGTTCCGGGCGAGGCGTCGAAGGCTGCGCTTGAGGTAGGCGGGGTGTTGGGGGGCGTCATCGGCTCCAGTGCAGATCCGGTCGGTGATTGGGAATCGGTACTGTCGTCAGTCATATTCTCGGGGCCCTCGGCAGACGACGTGCCCGACGATCCGGAAAGGTATGTCGACAGTCGAGAGACTCCCGACCGACTAGCGAGTGCGAGAGACACATGCGAATGGTGGGATTGATGGGTCCGCCGCAGCGGTAACCCTCTGCATGATTGGGAAAGGATGTCGATGCCGGAAGATGGACTGCCCCCCCTCCGGCCCCGAGACTGGGCCGGGGATAAGGTTCGCTCATCTAGGGACCGATTCCGGTAGGCGTCGGGCGAGGATTGATCGGAGGTCCATGGACTGGCGTACGAGTCGGGCCCACGTGACAAGGACACCGAGTTGAGAAACGGCACGAGCACCGACTCGTCCATCAGCTCGTAGATGATCTTGACCGCGGTATCGAGCTCGACTGGATCGGGCGGGGTACGCTTACAGGGCTGTGACAACAGGTGGTCTCGGACGTCGGACGGCAAGTTGACTTCGCGTGGTCCGTTGGGTGCGATGTAGGCGTCTAATAACTTTTGCCACAGCATCCGCACATAGTCGGCGTCGTCGCCCTTGGGCGGGCTAGGGGCAGATGCGTGCTTATCCACCATTTCCCGGTGATGCTTTGCATACCTCTTCGCATCCATGGTAAACTCCAATGTCTCTAAGCAGTGATTCTGCGACAGGTACTGCATGAAGGCGGCGAGCGTCCATGGCGGCGGCGCGGTGTTCGACAACACTTCTTGCAATGTCGGTCTCCGAGGGCAATAAGGCCCCGGAGGTATTGCTAGACTGAGTGCCCTCGAAGGCAAGATCTCTCCAGTCGACATGAAGCCTTCGTCGTCAGCGTCACAGTCCGACAGGACAGATGAGCAGCGGGGGGATGTTTCTCCGGCCGCTGTTATATGCAGACTCAACGCAGGAGGTAGCTTTCGAGTTCTCGACTTTCGCATGGCGCTTCGGGGGTATTTCATAAACACACGAAGAGCCCCAGCCTCTCACTCACTCTCTCTCTCTCTCTCTCTCTCTCTCTCTCTCTCTCTCTCTTCTCTCTCTCTCTCTGTCTCCGCCGGGTGATTCCAATCCCGCACGACGATGCTGGATGGACCGTAACTCCCGACTCGTACGTAATGCCGTCTGTATGTACGTAGGTATGTATGGTGTGTAGGTATCTATGTAGGTATGTAGGTATGAAGGAATCGAGGTGGTCCACAGGCGGGTATTAATCGTTATGGTAAAGGGCACATGGATCGTCGAGATCGGGTACTTGTACAAAAAGGAGAAGCGTTTCCGCCCGTTTGCTGTTTGTTGAGCGCGGCGGCCGATGCGAGCGGGAGACTCAAAGAAATATCGTCACGTCGTGGTCTGCGGGTAGCCGGCGGAAGGCCGCGTCGTCGCAGATTCAAATCCAATGGGGGTTGACGGGCCGGTCGCTGAACACAGACGGGTGTTGACAGGACCTGATGCCGGGTGAAATTCTTTTGGAACTGGGGCGTGTCGGTAGAGCAAGGCGGGAACGTGCGATGGTAATAATAGGGTTACAGTGGCGAAAGGCTGTCAGAGGTCGGCAAGGAATACCTGTTCTTTTTTTGCAGATAGGGAGGAGGGTAGTGCTGTAGTGCTGCAGCGCTGTAGTGCCGTAGTGCTTGGTGTAGTGTGACCTGCCAGACCGAGACCAAGCTAATGACCCTTTCCTTTGCCTTTGCCTTCGGGGGGGGGGGGGGGGGGGGGGGGGGGGGGGGGGGGGGAAAGGCGGGAAAGGGGGGGGGGGGTGGAGGGGGCAGGGTCGAATCTATGAAACAGGACGAGGCTTTTGAACGAGCGGCTGAATGGAAGGAGGGATCTCTGGCGGACTTGCGGTATTCTCTGAGACTTGAGTCTGGGCTCTTCTTCCTCTGTGGATTTTGATTCTTCCCGGGCGGGTCGGATGGGGAGTCTCTAGGAGTCCCTGGGTCTCTGGATGGAATGTTCCTCGATTCTTTTGTCGCGCATGTGGCGTCTCCCGGGTGGTGGTGGTGGTGGTGGTGGTGGTAGTGGTAGTAGTAGTAGTAGTAGTTGTAGTAGTAGTAGTAGTTGTAGTAGTAGTTGTAGTAGTAGTTGTAGTAGTAGTAGTAGTAGTGGTAGCGGTAGTAGTAGTGCTGGTGCTGGTGGTAGTGCTGGTGCTGGTGGTAGTGCTGGTGCTGGTGGTGCTGGTGGTGCTGGTGGTACGGAGATGGTGGTGGGGACAAAGAAATGATTTGTTTGTTTGGTGTGTTTCAGTTATCGGTATCGGGGCTCGGGGATGAATTGGGGCGCCTCGCATGAGAAGCTCTCGTTGGGATCAGGGAGGGAGACCAAGCAGGCAAGGCGGCAAGGCAGTACAGTAGGTAGCGCGTGGGTGCGTGCGGTCGCTTCAATTTCACTTTTTGTTTTCACTTTTCACGGCCGATCAATTCGCATCGAGTCGAGTCGAGACGAGTCGAACGTCAAAAGGGAAGAGATGATGATATGCAGCAGAGGAAATGGACGGAACGGGGGGTGGGGGAGGGGGGGGAGGGGGGGGGGGGGGGGGGGGTTGGTTGACGGACGGTGGGGTTCCAGAGTCGGATGAGAAGGGCAGAAATAGAAACAGGAATAGGAGCAGGAACGTGAAGAGTCGAACCAGAACCAGAATCAGAACCAGAACCAGAACCAGAACCTGAACCTGAACCTGAACCACCACAGTAACAGCCAGCAAGCAACGGCCGGGTGAGTGACCGAATGAAGCAAGTGGCGCATATTCCGCTATTGATTGACGTGATTGATGGATTCGTGGAAGGGGGGAAGGGGGGACGGGGGAACGGGGGAACGGGGGAACGGGGGGGAAGGGGTGGAAGGGGTGGAAGGGGGGGGGGATGGGTGGACAGATGGGTAGTGCCAGCCAGAGCCCAGCCCAGGTGGAAGGAGAGAGAGGGCAAAATCCCAAATAAAAAAAAAAAAAAGAAGAAAAAAAATAAAAAGACCAAAAAGTCAGGGTCGGGATCTTTAGTCAGGGTCAAGCATTAGTACCCACTCACTCTGCTACTACCGGGATGGGGATCCTAGTAGTTACGCCTACTACGCCTACTACAGCCCACTACAGCCCACTACAGCCCACTACAGCCCAGTACGTCCACTACCCCCCCGGCTAGCAATCCTCGGATCGGTCGGTCTGAGACTGCCCGAGCTGCGCCAAGCCTCGCGCCCAGCCGCCATCGAACATTCGATTTCGAAGTCTTGGCCGCCCTTGGGGTCCTTGGGGGCGGGGCCGAGCTGGGGACCCCCGTCCACGGCCCACGCGGGACTAGCCCCGAAGCACGATTTCTCTGACAAAGGAATTACAAAGGAATTCAGTGATTGGCCTGGCCCACGCCAAACCGCGCTAGTGAGCACGCATCTGACCAGCGCCGGGCGCTGGTCGATGGCATCATCATACATTCCGTGATACGTGATCTATCTAGGTATCTACTACCTACCTACTTATCGGGCGTGTCTATTCTGCGTGTCTGTGTCGATGTGATTGATGGTGTGTCTGTCTGTCTGTCTGTCTATCAGTCGGTCGGTCCATCGAGCACGAGCTTATTAAGTTACCAGAGGACTTTTTTCATTGTGATTGGATAAGCTTATATGTATATATAGGTACAACATGTACGCATGATTATATACACATCTAGTAGCACTACGTACATACTACTATATACCCATAAACACATAAACACATACCTCCCCCTCATCTCCCCCCCCCCCCCCTTCTCCCCCTCCCCCTAAACCTACAGAAAGACAGATCATCATTGTCGTCTTCTCGCTCTCCCCTCCTAAATCACGGAGCGGAGTATAGCGAGCATGTACTACGTACTAGTATGTAGTATGTCTCCTCCCTACGGATGCATACAGCATCGCGGACATCCCTCAACCCCACCTGGAAAAAGCTTATCTCCCTCCCTAGAGCACTTATCTCCGTCCTGCCCGACTTATCTCCGTCCCATCAAAGGCCACCCCCATCGGAGATAGATAAACAAACACATACCGGTACATACTCCTGAACGGTACCAAACATGCAGTAAGTACAAAACTCACAGAAACCTCCCTTATCCCAGCATCATTCATTTCCGCTGCGCATCGCTGCGCATCTCTTCGCATCTCTCCGCATCTCTTCGCCCTTTCTTCGCCCTTTCTTCGCCCTTTCTTGTCCCTCGGTAATTCTCGCTCAACGCTCCCCTTCGGCCCTCACTCGTGATTCTTGAGTCCTTCGGCCCCTCCCCTCTCCCCCTCTTTCCCTTCCCCTTCCCCCTTCCCCTCCCCCCCCCCAACCGTATTTGCACAGACGACGACGACGTAAGCTGGGGACATCACATCGCCTTGACATTTAACATTACTATCATATCACGCCATAATAATAATAAGTACGACGATGCCACTAATACAATGCCGTATTCCCCCCTCACTCGTACCCTTCCTTACCAAGAAGCTATTCTTTACAGTAAGGAAAAGGTAAAAAGCGAAGACCCCAAGCCGGCGCCCACCTCCCCCTCCCCTTATCTACACCCCAAGTACTATTAATCTGCGTGCAAAGATCCAGCACGCATCGCACCCTACGTGCGAAGACCTTGCGGCGCACGCCGTGCGTTTCGTTTTCATTTCGCTTTCCTTTTTCCCTAGGAGCAAGTTTCTCTCTCCTTCTTCTTCTTCTTCTTTTCTTCCCCTCCTCCTTTCCCCTCCTCCTTCTTCCCTTTCTTCCCGTCATTAGTCACACCGACAGGACAAAATCACAAGAAGAGAACAAAAAAAGAAATAGAAGGCAGGGAGGAGGAAAAAGAAAGAAAAAGATTGACCGCTGGCTGTCGAACGAACAAATCCATCACCGCCATAGTAGGAGTAGATATAGTCAATAGTTTGGGCGGCCTCCCCGCCGGGCCGACCGACCAACCGAGACCGACCGACCGGCTAACTGCCGGCGGAGCCTCGCCTCCAACAGATAAAGGTTATGTATGAATCGGGATGGTACGCCCGGGCGACATGGCTGGAAAGGGAGTAGTCGTCCCGTAGGAGAAGCGGAGGATGAGGAGGAGGAGGAGGAGGAGGAGGAGGAGGAGGAGGAAGGAGAAGAGGGGTGGTCGAGGAGGAGCATCGGTGATGGTTGTGGTGGTGATGATGATGCAAACCAGACATGGTGTGGTCTCTGCTTTTACCTTCTCTGCCGTGAGTAGTCATAATCGGCTCGTCCGATCGAGGAACCGCTGTACGTCGTAGGTTTGTTTGCTGTGGTCGTTTAGATTTTTCGCGAGAGCGTGTGGGTGGGGATGGGTAATCAATTATTCATTTGGTCGCCCGGTTTCGCGTACTCCGAACAAAGTCTGTCGGTTTAGGTAGTCAGCACGTACGTACGTATAGTACGTCGTCTCCGTAGTCGTCGTACTGGGTAGTAGGTAGTAGTAAGTAGTAGGTGCACAAAGGTGGACGGCGCCGAGAGGTGCATCTGGATCATCTTCATCTAACTATGCGGCGGCCGGCCATGTTGTTTTTTGGCACCTGATTTCGCTTAAGCGGTCAACGTAGGCGAGAATGCTGGGCCAACTCGTCGGCCGGCGTGGGAAATGGGATAGGGGTGGCCCAGGCGGGGATTGGAGTTTCAGAGTAGGCAGGGCAAGGCGATGCCAGGACAGGGCAAGAGCAACGCAAGGGACTCCGTCCGCCCCAGGTCTCACTTGCAAGTGGGGAAGGGAGCTAGCATAATAAGCTAGTGCGCTAGAAACACAACAAATGTTCTGGAATGTTGCTTCTTTCGACTAGCCGTGCGGTGTTTGGCTTTGCTCGGTGATGCCGAGACAGAGATGGGGACGTGCTGCTTTGAGACAGAGCCTATCCAGAGCCTGTCCAGAGCCTATACAGAGCCTACGCAAAGGCTATTAGGTACGACGTCGTAGTAGGTAGTAGGCAATCAATTTTGCTTGAGAGTTAATTGACTTGAGCTTCTTGGTAGAGTGATGTATGGAGCTGTACGTCTTGAGATGATTGATCGGTTGATTAATGCGAGACCGGTGGATAGACGAAGAAGGAAAAGAAAAGGAAGGAGAAAAAGAAGAAAAAGGGGACTGCGGGCAGTAATCGTGCGTGTCGCTTAAACAATGCGTAACAGGCAATGCAAACAAGCAAAAGCAAAAGCAAACCCCTACCTGTCATAAACTGCTCACCGGCAGATGCATAGATCCGATGCTTCGAGATACATGCATAGATAGTAGTAGTACATACATGCACAGATGGTACATACTACGTACTACGTACCTAGCTGCCGTAGCGTCAGTTAGTAGCTGTCCAAGCACGAGAGGCAATTCAGTTGCTGTTACGAGATGAGATGGGAGGTGCAGTAGCAGCAGCAGCAGCAGCTGCAGCATGGAAGAGGACTTATTTTTAGCGACCGACATCTACCAATCCCATTCCGCAGGCCGACTGAGGGGCGCGCGGGATGGAATACCGTAGTCATGCTCGCTAGCTAGCTAGACGAGTCGATCGTTGTTTGGTTACGATGATCTGGTGGCTTCTGCGGTGCAGCCGTTGTCTATCACGTGATACCTTAGCTGGTGAGTTTTCTCCCTTGTCACCGCGTGCGCCAACGTGATTCTATATTTGCCTCCTTCAACCTTTTTTCTTTCCCTCTAAAGAACTCACGTCGTCTTAAAAGAGGGGAGTCCTTGAAAAGCACAACAGAACAAGCCTTACTCCCGCCGGAGCTGAGGTCACTGGTCAGCTTATCTATATGCTTTTCATTGGTTGGATCTGGAGACGAGGAAGTATTCAGAGAATGTAGATCTACGTATGTTCTATATCTATAATATAATAGAATATGCGTTGACTGCGCAGTATAGTCTAGGCGGATTTAAGGGATCACGGGTAACGGCGCTGCAGAGGAGAGAGACCAGTGTTCCTGTCCGACTTCCTTTTGATTTGTGGTTTGGTATACGTCGTTCGTTCGCTATCGATGTTGGGGATGTTTGGATGGCCGTGGCTGGGTGACTCGGGGGTGCAACTTCTCCTGCTTTTTGATAGTCGAGCTTTTCTACTGCGAATCTTGTCCTTCCCAAGTTCTGACTTTGGTTCTGGCCATGCTCCTTCCATACCACCTATCTCGTTCTGAGCCTGTACCCACTGCCCAGGAAGATTCTCTAGTGAAAGAGGGCTGTATTTCGACTTGAGAGATCAGATGGCAATAACAACTCTGGTATATATTTCGCGTTGTCCAAGATGATCACTGATCAATGATTTGATGCGTGAAGATCCCCATACATTGCCTCCATGGGGAGAACATCAAGCTCCCAACGTGCTTTCCCTTCTTGTCGAAACTTCCCCTAGTGGTACTCTTTCCTCGCTCGCTCCATCGGTGATGATCCCTCATCTTTCTTTTTCCTCTTCTTCGTCTGCGCAACCACGGGGACAGTCGCTCGAGGACGATGTGGCCTTAGCCGCTGTAATCCAACATCTCTCTCTCTCTCTCTCTCTCTCTCTCTCTCTCTCTCTCTCTCTCTCTCTCAACCCTTCATTATTTCAACCGCGATGCCTTCCTGCCCCATCGAGACCACCTGTTGTACCAGTCGTGCACCCCCTTCTCCTGACTGCGTGCCATCTCGGCCAGTTGCTCAGGCCCAAAGAACGAACAGACGAGGCTCCAAGGGCCACGTCCCGTCATGGATCTCCGTCGACACTACAGAACTTCAAGCAATCTTCGAGGAAACTGCCCCGAGTGACCCCTGTCGGGCAAACCACATCATACACAAGAGCAGTGCCAAGTTTAGAGAGATCCTCGAGGGCGATAAGGAGTGCGGAACAGACACGGAGTCAGAGCGGATCCAAGAAAAGAAGAGCTCCAGTACCTTGAAGGCTGTAACGCAGAAGCTCAAGAAGCACCTCTCGAAGGAGGACGGGGTGTCGAAGCGAATGTCCAGGCAGAGCATCGGCACAAGTGAAGAGGAGGTCGAGCGCAGAGCGGAACTCAGAAGGATCAGAGAGAGGAGGATTCGAGAAGAGCTGAGCAATGAGGGTTGTTATGACGATGATGCAAAGTCCTTGCCCTCGAGTCCGGGTACGCCTCTCAGGAACGATCGTCCATCGTGGATTCCTGGCCAGTATGTGCCACTGCCGACTTTGGATCTGCCCGCTCTGGATCCGTTGTACCTACCACCTCCGCACTTGAGTCCTCTTGAAACGTGTGTGACTGAAACCCCAACTCAGAAAAAAAGCTTTTGCTGACACGAGTTAGGGCACATAAACCGCTTCTGGCAACAGATTCGACGGCAAAAACGCCTGGATGCCAGTCCGATCCAGCTTCTCCAAGTACCGCAATGATCAATTCCACCGTCTCAACCTCAGTCTCCCGACGATGCAGCCTGCCTGCTCTGTCTGACGCGGGCACTGAACTCGACAAACCAATAGCCTATCTACCCACTCGGAAGCGTGGTAGTTCAGTTGCTGAAGTGCCAGCAGCACCCATCATCGCGGCTCAACGACTTCCAAGTCTCACCGATCCACTCATCTCAGCATGGCGTTTGTCGTTCTCGGCAGATAAGCGAGGGGAGCATCTCCGGAAGCTCAGCGGTCAGGCGGTTCCCATAACTTTGAACCCAGAGCTGCTACGGGAAAAGTCACCCCCTGTAGACCGATGGCTCCATAGTCAAGGGCTTAGGTCGCCATCACGGGCTTTTACGGAATCGGACGATGACGGGATTGCGGGAAATTCGGAATCTCAAACAGTTCAATGCCATGCCCATGATGACTTTGGAGGCGTTGATGGCGTCAAAGATAATTTGACAGCAGTTCATCTGCATGATATGAATATATCAGAGCGTCTTGCTTCCAAAGGTCTCCAGAGTTCTGCTTCATCGCCCCAACTGTCAAGCTGGGGCTCACACCAACGTGATGTTGACAGCATCAGCAACATCTCTCAAGCAGCTATGGCTGAGCGTTCTCGCTTTTTGCGAACTACCTCAGACTCTGCGCATCTGAGTGACCAGATTCCCAATTCTTGGGGGGCCGTTATCGAGCACCGCTCATCATCTATTTATCCATCAGACCCAAGTAGCATGCCACACTCTCGGGAAAGCTCATTTCTCAACCTGCTGTCCTTCTTTCCTAGTCCTAAGGGACGCGAGATTCGTTCATCGAGGGGTACTGTTCACCATCCTACTACGCGCCCTGGCTAATAATGTTTTAGCTGCAGAATCTCCTCCGCCACTGGCCTGCTTAACAAGATCAGCAACGGCAAACTGCTCCTCTGCCAGTCTCTCGGTTCCTTTGTCTAGACAAAATCACCACTCGAATCATGATGACAGTTCCCTTCTGGCCTCAGAAACCGCGTCATTCCGAGAGCGAGAGTTGGAGCTCAGTCTCATCGAAACACGGTTTGCCTCTTCTGAAATCGTCAAGAGTCGCAACTCACCTGTGCCCAGTAGATTCAAAGAAGAGTTTGACATGGAATCGGAAGCACCTCCCGAGCCACAACATCGGAAGCCTTCCGTCTTCAATAAATTAGCCACCAAATTTGCAGTCAAGACCTACGATGGCACCTCGAAAATTGAAGAGCTGTTGGATGTTCCGATACCAAATTTCAATGCGGAGTCTCTCCGGACCCCTCGAGGCAGTTCCCGGGTTACGACCAGTTCTGGTGTTGATCGTGCCGGTACCAATAATCCCTTGGCGGAATTCGAAGATTCTGCACATATGTGGACCAAGGCTATCAAGAAGGATGACAGGGCCGAGGATGTCGCCAAAAATCTGCGTCTGCCCGGAAAACAGGCCAGTGGTGCTAGAAAGAAGAGTGCCATGGAAGATGATATACCAAAAAGTGCCTTTGACACCATCTTTGGTGGCCTAGCCAAAAACAAGAAGAAGAAGGTTGATATCAGCGACCACAAGAGTGCCGCAGAGGAGTACAATGCACGCTTTCAGGAGCGTTTGGCTGTCAAAGAGCTTGTGTTGGGTTCTTGGGAAGATGAGATGGCAGCCACAGCTGCGAAGGCGAAGACAAAAAGTAAGAACATTGTCAAGAACTACAAGCTGACGGGACCTGACAAGAGGTATCCGGCGACTTGGTCACGTTTCGATTCAGAGAGTCGGGTCGAGCGGTGCATCAGTGCCGGAGCGATGGACCGAGTCAACGTCAAAGACTTTGCAGTCCTAGGTCATCGAGATGATGGGGAGATTATCTGGTGTCTCGAACATGATGATGACGGTCATCACGCCGAAATCGAGATCGTTCACGAAGGTCTGACAGGCAGGCTGGGTAACAAGATTAAGCACAAGGCCTACAGGTTCGACACGCAAGATGAACAGTCCCAGCAGACCAGTGGACGAAGAGGAAGCTTGTCTGTTGCTGGTGAGCTTGAATATCCAGAGTTGGAAGTCTTGCCATTCACTCTAAGAACACAAGAGGAGATGGTAGCGGAAATCGATGCTGAGCAAGAACTTGAGAGAAAAAAGCAAGAGCAGGAGAAAGAGGCGAAGAAGCAGCATATTCCAAAGCTGGCTGTCAGGCACAAGGTCAACGTGGATGGAAGTTTGGATGTGCAGCTTGACACCGCGACTGACGGGGTCAGCATTGCTGATCCGAGATTCTACGAAGATTGTGTTGTCCATCCCGGGCTCGACTCGAAATCCCCAGGCCCCAATACGACTGAAGACGGTGGTCTTGGTGTTCTGAAGACGCGTGGTAGAGGTGGCGAGGACGAGGTGGAGGGTATTGCTGACCCGCGGTTTTACGAGGACTGTGTGATCAATCCGGTCCTGGATGACAACGCGGCGGACGCTTACAAGAGGCTTGGAATTAGTACTTTCGAGAGTAGCAAGAGAAAGGGTAACTTCAGGACGTGGAGCGCTAAAGACTGGGAAGGGTCTAGTGAGCACATGCAACGGGCGGGTAGTGCGCATGTCAGAGGTAGTGCGGGTATGGGTCCAAGTTTGATGAAGCGAAGCAGAAATGCTAGTATGGGAACGATGGTGTTGAGGAAGAGTACCGATGACTATTTTGAGAGTGTTGAGAGGATGGAGCGCAGGGAGCGGGAGAGGGTTTTGAGTGTCGCGGAGGTGGCCTGGGGTGAAGGTAAATAGGTGAGTATTGCGGGTCGACGAGAGCGCGAGGATGAGGAGCCATCACTTATCGTTCTGTTTGTTTGTCCAGGTTGTATTTCAGAAGTTGGGTTGGAGCGTTGGAGCGTTGGATGTTGTGGTCTTGCATATTACTCTTGGTAGGCATAGATTGGCGTAGGAGGCAACCATGGGAGTGTTGGTGCATTCGGCTAGGGAAAGAAAGGGTTTCTTATGCGGGTCTAGTGAATCGGCACGGGTGTATTGCATACCTGGTATGAATAGGTCATTGTAACCAATTAAGAAACTTTTACTCAGTTCAAGAATGGATCATAGTAGTTCGAGTTCCTGACACAATAATATACTTTTTTACTTACTTTCTTGATGGAGGCTGGCTGGCCGGCCGGGCCGTGACGTAACGTAACGTAATACCTGGCGTACGTAGGTACGTCACGTTCACGTTCGCCTTTTGTTTATCGATCGACACGTTCGTTCTCTGACGAGAGTCTTTAAGCCCGAGGCTAGAGGCTAGGGCCTGGGACCAGCCTCGTATGCACGAAGTTGCTGTACAAGTCTACACAGATAGATGGTTGATGATTGATGGTTGACGGGCAGATGTTAGTTGCAGAATTTTTTTTTCTCTATAGATGAAAGTGAAATGATTCAAAAATATATATATATATATATATATAATATTGGTGGTGGCGAAAGGGGGTGTTGTTGGGTGGGGTTTGGAAGGGTTGGGTTGAGTTGAGTTGAGTTGGAAGCTTTTCGTGTCTTGCCTGTCGTGCCTGTCGTGCCTGTCCAGCTCCGTTCCGGGCAGTCAGTTGGCGAGAAAGGGAGGGAGGGAGGAGGAGGGAGGAGGGAGGAGGGTTGAGTTTTGATTTTATGATTTCTTGATAGTCTGGTTGGTCGGTCGGTCGGTCGTTGGGTGGGTGTGGATGGATGGATGGATGAGAGGTGGGAGGTGAGGTGAGTGGGAGGTGAGGTTGGAGGTGAGAGGTTGGAGATGGGGGATGAGGGATGGGGGATGAGATGGGGGATAGGAGATGAGAAAGTGGATGAGAGGTGAGAGATGGAGGGTGATATATATATTTATTGATTTGGATTTTGGATTTTGGAGAAGATGAGATGAGATGGGATGGGATGAGATGGGATAGGATGATGGGATGGGATGTGATGGGATGGGATGTGATGGGATGGGATTAGACCCCTTCCCTTTCTTCTTCTTGTTTAGGCATGATGATGATGATGATGATGATGATGATGATGGGGAGTGGTAAGAGGCAAGAGGCTGAACTGAATTTGATTGAAGCAATGGAAATAGTAACAGGAATGGGAATAGGGATTAGGAATAGTGATAGCAGGCAGGCATCTTCGTGCATGTTTTGTTTCGCTTCAGGTAAGCGAGTAAAGAGGGGGGTTATCGGAGGTATAACGTCACGACAGCTAGGTATTGACTGGCTGACTGACTCATCCCCGAGTCAAGTCAAGTCCAGGACCCATGAGAGAGAGTCCCTTGTTTGATCGAAATACTTGAGTTCATCGGAAGTAGAAAAAAGGGGGAGAGGGTGTGTATACGTGATGATATCATAATCGGCCCAAGGGAGTTGAATTGGTTGGTGGTGATGTGATCTCCGCTTTTCGTACTGGCTTCGATCGCGCATCGATGTCGTTGTTGCCGTTGAACTACCAGCTTCGCGAGCTTCTCAGCCCAGCTGTTCGCCGTCCGATCATAGCACGGGAAATTATCGCATTAAGAAGCAGGGGAATCGCATAATTGCGACGAAACCATGGTGAATATGAATATGGGTGAGCCCTCCGACAGCGAACACACTGGCCAGGGGCAGGTCGGTGTGTAGAGCTTACTCCGGACCTATTATAGGCCACATATACCTCTGCGACAACCGTTGGGATGGATTCTTTGGCTTCTTGCGCGGCTCGGCTGCCGAGGTTGATGTCTGAAGTTCTCGGAGGTGTCATCCTAGCGCGGTCGTCGCAAAGAGAGGTTGGTGGTGGACGACGAACGTTGCAGAGATAGAATTTATTTTCGCTTCGAGGTTTACCCTGGAAGCGAAGCCCCTTTCTGGGCGAGGTGGTTCGCGTATCTCCCAGAAAACGTCCTGCTGCCACCGCCGTTTCACCCGTTCGCATGCCAAAATCTCCTTTTGCCCTGGTCTAAATTTGGTTCGAACTTTCGCAGGCGTCACTGGTCCCTTTTGGCTTTTTTATCCTCATTTGGCTTATCGTAGGCATGGTGCAGTTTTCTGTCTGTGCGAGTTCTTCGTGTTGATCTGCCGCGAGCATCGTATGCCCGGGTCCACGTTGACTTGCATTGATCTTCGCGGGGGCGCACCCTGAGCCACGGCCTTGGATTCTGCACACCAGCCATCCGGAATACATGTCTCTGGTTTGAGAGTGATTCTTCACGCAATGCCTTCAATATTAGACACTGGTATTGCAGGCATTGAACCGCGATCGGGATTTGAAATGGCGGTGGCTCGCGATACGCTGGTGGCGGGCGAAAGGTCACGCAGTCAAGGACATGAGGAGGAGGAGGAGGAGACGGTCTGGCAGGTATCATCTGAGGATGACGGTGGCTGGATGATGGATTAGCAGAAGGGCATGAAACATCTATATTACCATGACTGGTCCCATCTCCCATCCCAAAGTCTTTCATTAAACGCTCTTATTAGCTTCTCCTTTCCGGCAAACGAACCACCATATAGTCTCCCCAAGAAGGAGACTGGATATTCACAACGGAGCGAGCACTTAGACGACGACCATCCAATACTTGGATACCAGAACCGATCCTACTTCCCCAATTTATCGTTAAAATGCCTGGCGAAGCGTCGACCGAGGTGCCGCTTCACTATGGTGGGAAGACAGATGGAGATCCCGCTCCTCCTAGTTCGCCTATCCGAGCGTATCACCAACCTCGAATGGGATCCTCTCCAGAGATAGCTGCTCACGAGCCTTCCGGATCAGAAGATATCAGAGGCGTTCTCAGACGTAGAGCAAGCAACCAAGCCCCTCCCCGTCGATACTCGGGGGGAGAATACGACGGTGCTCCTCCCAGCATCTCCCAAGATGGCGGTGCTAGACGACCCTTGAGATCGAGAGACGATGTGTTCCACCGCGAAGACGAGCGTGGCTTCTCGAGACGGGACGACTACCATCAAGATACGATTGAGCGATCCCGACCACCACGCACTTACCGTCATTTCGACGCATATGATAAGCCCCCTGGCTCGGCTTCAAAGCCCTACTTCGAGGACTTGGACCGTGATGTCGAGCCTAACACTGGCTGGAGGGGGCACAGGAAGAGAGTTGGTGACGAGGAGAGTATCGACGGGTATAACTACGACGCCCACAGGAACCCGCGGACGGCTCTTAACTTCAAGACTCTGAGTCCGGAGGAGAAGGCCGAGGTGATGCGGCTGCCATGGACGCAGTGGATGAACAGTGAATTCAAGAATCGTAAGCGCTTCCCACCCCCCCTTTCACATCACGGATCTCGCATGCATCTGGGCTTGGACATTTACTGATGCTCGCACTCCCTGTATGCAGACTTTGTGGCAACGATTGGCGAGTTCGTCGGCACGACCATGTTCCTCTTCTTCGCCTTCGCCGGCACCCAGGTCGCCAACATCCGGTCCGACTCGGCCGACAGCACCACGTCCGGCGGCGCCACGGGCTTCAACGTCGCCGTCTACCTCTACATCTCCGTCATCTTCGGCTTCTCGCTCATGGTCAACGTGTGGATCTTCTTCCGCATCTCCGGCGGCCTGTTCAACCCGGCCGTCACGCTCGGCATGGTCATGGTCGGCGCCATCCCGCCCATCCGCGCCATCTGCCTCTTCTTCGCGCAGATCGGCGGCGGCATCGCCGCCTCGGGCATGGTCACCGGCCTCTTCCCCACCAAGCTGAACGTCCGCACGACGCTGGCGGGCGGCGCCAGCACCGCGCAGGGCGTCTTCATCGAGGCCATCCTGACGGCCGAGTTGGTCTTTACCATCTTCATGCTGGCCAAGGAAAAGCACAAGGCGACCTTCATCGCACCCGTCGGCATCGGGCTCGCTCTGTTCATTGCCGAGATGGTCGGTGTGTACTACACTGGCGGCTCCCTCAACCCGGCACGCAGCTTCGGGCCGTGTGTCGTGACGGGCGTCTTTGACAAGGAGCATTGGATCTACTGTAAGTTTTTCAAAATCTTTTCCAAGGCTTTCTAATCCCCTTCCCTGTCTCTGCTCGCATAATTTTTTTTTTCTTTAGAGCGGCTGCTGATGATGATGATGATGAATAGGGGTTGGACCGATGATTGGCACGTTCATCGCCGTCTTCTTCTACAAGTTCATCAAGATGCTCGAGTATGAGATGGCCAATCCTGGACAGGATGGCGATGATGAGAATGACCCTACTCAGAATGACGAGAAGAAGGCGGAGATCATGCAGAGAAGAGAGGCGAAGTATGCAAGCTCTCGTTAGTGGGAGAGTAAGACAGCTCGACAAGAGCAGATGGGGATTCTGAGAAAGCGAACAGGATTTGATGTTTTGTGTTTGAATATTGAAATTGGCATTCAGGCTAGATGCTCCTTGGGCTAATTTGGTATATTATATCGAGAGTACGGTTGCTTTGCTTTACAAATAACTTCCTCTGCTCGGATCGAGAGTAAAACTCCTAGCAAAGTAATAAGAATGCCACCGTCGGCTAATAAAAATGACACATCTGAAAATCTTCATCTGAGCGTCGGCCGCTTATCCAAAAGTGAAACGCACGCCACTCTAAGAGAGGCATCTGCACCGAAAAACCGTCCACAATTACAAGATGCCGGGTATGATCGCCTTCCTGCCAGCGGTTCCCTCCTTGCCGAACCGCTCTACGTACCAATTCTTTCCCTGTACTGCTCTCGGCACCATCGTTGCAATCTCGTTCAGCAGGAAGGTCCTAGCAGGCACGCAATGCCAGCCACCGACGATCCAGAAACCAGCCCATTCGATCCACTCAAACAGGTAATGCGGGTAGAAGATCCAACGAAATAGTCCATTGATCGGGATCATGTATACCTTGTCGACGCCTTTCTTTGCCGCCTTGCCTTTGCCGGTGCTCTCCTCGGCCTCCTTTGCTTGTTGCTTCTGGTTCCGCATAGCTGCTCGCCGGATCTCGCGAAGGTCGTCGTCGTGGAACATGTTTCCCATCAGCCCGAAAGCCCAGATCATCATGCCTAGTTCAATGCGGGCTCCGGATATAAAGTTCTGACCGTTGTTGGTCCAGTCGAGACGGGATGTTGGGCCGTAACCTCCAAGCCAGGAACCAATGCAGAGGCCATTGGTGATTTGGAAGCTGAGGCCGGCGAGCCAGATAAAAAGGTGGATGGGGGACATAGAGGGCGCAAGAATGGGGCAAAGAATGGCACGGTACAGGTAGTGGACGGTCTGTTGTCGGCACTATTAGCTCGCACTGACTGACTGTAGACCATGTTTGCAGGACGAGGATGGAAATGAGACGTGGTGGCTAACATATAATCCAGCCATTACTTTGTTCTCCCAGGGCAGCTCAGCGAGCCCGATTTTTTCTGGCAAGGTATACATAATGTAGAGCAGTGTGAGCATTCCTGGGGTCTCCATAGTCATCCAGGCGATTTTTCCAGGTAGGTTGAGTCGACTGACGCTGGATGTCTTTCCAGCTCCGTACCAAGGCTGGATCCATTGAAAAACCGTAACCTATTGTTGATTTGTGAGATAGGTAGTGCTGGTATTACCGCGTTGATAGCCGTAATATGCTACTACTAAACGACGCAGCACTGCAGCAAACCTATGCAGGTACTTACCAGTGGGAAGAGTTTGAAGTAGAAATGCACCAGTTCCCAATTCTCTCGCGTGGGAGGCATCCAGTTCTCGACGACTGCCATGATGGTGATGGTCGGATCGAGCTTCGAGTCAGTCTAGATTCTCTGCGTTGTTAGTTAAACAACTATTAGAGACCAGAACCGAGGCCGAGGACGAGGCTGTGGTACAGCTCTCAGTGTTGATGTCATTATGTTACTTTGCCAAGAAGTAGCCTCGCATACTTGGCAAATATCTTGGTGCTTCAATCTTCATGTACCGATTTCAATCTAATTCTATACATACTTATCCATCTTCTTGCCCCTGCGCTGATCACCTTCAAGCATCATGGTCGAGACAGCTCTAAACGATCCCGAGCAGATGATTGCCCTATTCAGACAGGCTCTCGGGAGTTTCCAGAGCTCCAAAGCCGCGTTCCGAATTGTCTCCTCCATCCCCCATCGTCAACAACAACAACAACAACAACAACCCTCTCTACCGAAGATGGTGTACATCCTCGACTCTTCCTTCAATCCTCCCACTCTTGCCCATGCAAGAATCATCCTCTCAGCTCTAAAATCTTCTCCGGGATCGCCAAATCCACCTCGAGTTCTGCTCCTTCTAGCCATCCAGAACGCTGATAAAGCGCCCAAGCCGGCATCGTTTGAAGAGCGGTTGGCAATGATGCAAGTTTTCGCAGAAGATGTGATTGACGATATAACGTCGTCGTCACAGTCTAAACGAGGTCTACAGCAACATAGCTGCCAAGTAGGGATAGACATTGGCCTCACAAAGCTCCCATATTTCGCCGACAAGGCCCTCCATATATCTCCATCTGAAGCATACCCGTTGCAAGATACTGAACAAGTTCATCTGATAGGATATGATACACTTGTAAGGTGCTTAGATACAAAATACTACCCACCTGCACATACGCTTGCGCCCCTTCAGCCGTTTCTCGCAAAACACAAACTGAGAGTCACGTACCGTGCGGACGATGAATGGGGAGACAAGGCTGCGCAAACCAAATTCTTGAGTGACGTTGGCGAAGGAAGTCTGGAAAGCCTAGGTGGTTTGCGGGAATGGGTCGTTGATAAAAGGATTGAAATGGTTGAAGGGAGGAAAGAAGGCGAAGAGGTGATCAGCAGTACGAAAGTTCGAGAAGCCGCGAAATTGAGAGACGAAGAGAAACTGGGAAGCCTGGTGACGCCAGGCATAAGGAAGTGGATATTGACGGAGGGGCTGTACACTGAGTGATGCCAGACAAGGCCTTCGACGAAGGCATATTGGTGAAGACCGAGCGATTCGCATTGCTATCCAAGCTCGAAAGTTCTTACGAGGGAGATTTCCAACAACCGGTATATCCTCCTCGAGCTTTGAAATTTACGTGCACCCAATACAAAACGGCTCATCTTCCAGAAACCTTTCGTCATGCATCATTGCCATCTACCTTTTCCTCAGCAAACCCGTTGCCGAGATACTCGAATCTGTTGGTATGTCGAACTCGTCTACAAACGTCCGAGTCCCCCCACCTGACCTTGGCTAAGCATTTTACTTTGTCGGCCGATCAGTATCGCTAAAGTTCTGGAGGGGGAAGGGGCTGGTCCCATGGCTTCCAGGTTTCCTATAACCGGAAGGAAATGCGTGCTCCCAGATGTGTGGCTTTCCGGGTGCGGTGCAGTGCAGTAACCATCGAATCGACGCCTGCGACGTTCATGCCTCGATATCAAACTTTATCCGCCCAAACAGATCGGGGCATGAATTTTGAATGTGCCCGTTCCACTCGTCAACTACGGCTGGCAGAGATCGGATAGAAGCCTAATGTTCGGATTGCAACTTAGGAAAATTTTCGAGGACATAGTGGCTCAGTGATTGAGACGTGGGATTGCTCGATGCGCAAGCTGTTCATTGCGGCTGACGAATCCTGTACTGTCAGAACCAAGTTTTGGATTCTGACGTAGCGATTCACTTGGTTCGGCATGCCTTTTGCCATGACTGAATCGAGGCCGAGAGGAAACGAACCTGAAAATTTGGCTGGCATCGATCACAATGTGGGCACGGTCTTCTAGTGAACGACCAGAATCCTGCTCGGTCGCTGTAAGTGTCCAATTACATTCCTCTTTCCATTCGCCATTCGCTATCGTGTATCCGAATTCCATATTGCCGGAGCTCATTCTTGTCGATGAAGTTGTTGAGGTTTTGTTTTATCTCTCCTGCCAGTGCTGGTGTAAAACGAGAATCCTTGGTTGGGTTCGGCGATTTTTTGTATGGTAACACGAATTCTATGAACTTCTCCGAGAAAACGTTTTTTGATTATATATTTGGAATTCCTCGCCTTGTTGCCGAAGAGGGTGGTCAGGATTGACATGTGCAGCGCTTGCTGAAGCTGTGCCTGGACTGCCAACAGGCGCCGATCTTGAAGTGCCGTAGGGATCTTGGCTACGACATTGGAAAGGAGTTGTGCTCTTTGAAATTTTGCTTGGACTTCAAGCATGCGTCTTTGATGGCAGTTAATAGCCTGTACCTGGAAGAGCAGAGCACCCGCACGAAGTCTCGTGTTTCGAAGAGTTGTAAGAGGTGTTCCTACGCAATGCTCGCTATTGGATATCCTCAACTTGAAGGGTGGTACACTACATACGCTTGGGCAGCCTTGTTGCCAAAGGACCAGCTCGCTAGACACTGGTGGGGGAACAAAGCCCAGTATTTCGAAACACAAGGTATGAACACTCATGATTTGTTGGGGCTCCATTGAATATTTCTATCTTACTCTCGGCTGAGTCGACGGGAGAAGCCACGAGGTGCCGTCTATAGCGCTCAAGATAGTGAACCGCACCTCGGGCTCGGCACTGGTCTTTCCAACATCTAAGCATTACCAGAGATAAGGCCAAATGTAGTCAGCATGAATTCTTGTTCAATCATGCAAGGAGGATAGATATCGCCGATGAGTGGAGCTTATTTGCCTGAAGAAGCTTACTTGCTTGAAGGAGCTTACTTGCTTGAAGGAGCTATTAGTGGTGTTGGCTATGCACCTCCCTTTGTTGCAGCCTATCGGCTATGCACCTCTCTTTGTTGCAGCCTATCAAAAGTACCCAAAAATCGGACGTACCCCAATTGGTGATTGTCAGCATGCATCTCATTCATGACCGCGAGTATAAGCATAAGACGGTAATTGACGAGTCTGATTTGTCATTTGCTGTGAAGAGCTTCGTTTTGGGCGACAGCAGCTACATTTTCTCGAGTTGACTTGCTCATCTGAAAGGTCAGCTCTTCGAATGACTCTTTAAAAAGAGAACACAACAGAGATAATTATGACGATTCTGCTGAAAGCCTCCAAGGTCTTCCAAGCACCAATACCTATAGAGAGTAAGAAGGAAAAATCAGGTATTATTGCAACACTCCTCGAGTGCCTCCACAACTTCAGCTTTGGTGCTGTTCAAGAGCAGGAGAAGTACCTAGGTGACGCGGCATATCTGAACTCCTTGAATGCTACCCCGGGACTTCCAGAGCGCTCGGATGTCGTCGTCGTTGGAGGAGGAATCCATTCACTGATTTACGCCATCCACGCACGCTCCTTGGAGCTCCAAAAATGCAACGAGGGTAAGCCGTCTGCGATACCCAGCACTTTAGCCGCTACCTTCTCCCCCACATGCAAAAAGCGACTGAATTCCAAAATTACAGAAGGTTTTCTGACTTCCATTACCGTCCTCGAGAAGTCCTCCTCCCCGGGTTACAAAATTGGCGAGTCAACCCTTACCGTCTTCGGCGTATGGCTGAACCAAATCGGCATCGCCGCCCCCATGCTCTGGCACCTATTTGGACCCAAAGACGGCCTGGCATTCTACTACTTCAATCGCGAAGGTGACCCGGAGGATTACACTGCTTTCATCGCCAACGGACCGCCTGGAGATCACGTTCCTACCTTGCAGATGGAGAGAAAGATTAGCGAGCTGCTGCTTACACTCTACGCTCAGCGTCTTGGCATTACGGTTTTACATGGTAAGCAAGTGCTTGTCGATGAGGAGACAGTGAAAGGTCCAGCAGACGGGGAGGAGACGACTTTAAGTGTATTGGATGGAGAGAGTAACGTGCAGGAGACAATCGATGCTCGGCTTCTCGTGGATGCATCTGGCCGTTTCCATCGCTTTGTTTCGAAGGCTAAGCATCGGATCGAGCGCCTTGAGGGCTTCAACACGCATGCTTACTGGGCTTATTGGGAGTGCGATGTTGATGAGAAGGAGATTCCACTCCGTCAGTATCAGAGCGTCAACACCAATCACATCTGTATTCCGGAGGGGTAGGTACTCTTTCCACCAATCTTCTGCACACTTGGCTAATCGGGACGCAGCTGGGCTTGGGTTATTCGTCTTCCAACCTGGGAGGGTAGTCCTATTCCTAACCTTGTCAACATGATCCATTGTAAGCATCTGGTCCGCTCGGCTTTCTACTCAGTAATGTCTGTTATGTGCTCGTAGAGGTCCTATCAATTTTCAGAGAGTCGATCTTGTATCTTTAAGTGCCTTTTGCGTCAGGTGTCCTCGGGGTACGGGATTGTTCTCTAGATCATTTCTCGAGAGTAATGATTACTCTTTCTAGGAATCTCGAGTTCGAGACGGCGGATTCGTTCATTAAGAGCGTCAGACTTGTTCATGCTGAATTTCCCAAATCCGGAGACCAGTGACAGATACGACTGGATTATATCCTGCCTCACGATTGCTCTCTCCTTTTCACGTCCCCGCCTCCCAAAATTCCATCTCTCAAGGCTGCTACATCAATCCTGGACGAAATCTTGCTTACTTCCCTTTTCTTCAGACCTACTTGACTTGAACGCCGCCAAGACACCTGCAGACGAATACCCATCGACCGCCGAACTCGTAGAGAGATTTGACCTCAAATTCCGCTGGGTTTCCAGCATCGGCTTTGCCCTTCGTTCAGACATTGTTTATCCTGAGGACATGTCGGAATACGGAAGCTGTGAGGCCGAGCAAAAGTTCAATTGGGTCGTGTCCCGATATGCCAAGGTCACCGAGCTCATGAGCAAGTTTACATTACTCAAAGATCTCTATGGGCCCGGTACTACATGTGAGGCAGTATCCACTTTCAATCGTCAATTTCAATCAACAACTATTGACCTGTCCGATACCTAGGGTACGCTCGCAAGAACCTCTGCTTCAAATCTCCTCGTGTCAGTGGACCGAATTGGATGTCCATCGGCGATGCGACCGGCTTCACGAACCCTCTTTACTCCCCAGGAATCAATGCCAACATGGGAACCAGCGTCTTCGTTGCGGAGCGGACCGAACAATTCTTGGCCGGTAAGGGTGCCCGAAAGGATATCTTGGACGAGTATGAGCTGTTCTGCAAGGACCGCATCCCTAACCTTCAGCGAATGAACAACTTCAACTATATGTGCTTCCGCAGCCCTGCTACCGGCCCCATCGGTCCAATTTGGCAATATCTCATCGGTAAGCTCATGACCCCAAGAAGACCTACATTTTCGGTCTCCCAAAGGTTTGTGTTTATCGTTCAACAGGTACCGGTAATTCCCGATTCCAAAACTCCGCCAGGTACACTCTCAAAGACTGTTCCGAGCTCCTCCTGGCCTGGGACTGGGGTGCAAATGAGGCAGAGTACATTGAGGCCACCAAGAAGATTTGCAAGCTGCTCAAAGGTCCCTCTGACGAGCCCCTATCCCAGGAGACGATCGACGAGGTCATGAAGGTTTCTGCGCAGGGACTCAGGGACGCTTTTGCAACGGGCAAGTACAAGGGTCGCTGGAGCGGCCTGTTGAGATACTACGACGACGACCTGGTCTTCGACAAGGACAAGATTGACCGCGACGTCCTGGCGAGACGATGCGAGGACTGTGGGGAGTGGCGGATGCTGAGATCTGATCTGCGTAGATGCGTTTTTTGCGGTTATGAGCATAGCGTTGAGAACAGCGTGAAGGTCATGTACAAGTCTTGACCTGTTTTCCTTTTTCGTTCTTTTTTGGGGGGGGGGGGGGAGGGGGGTATGGTTGATAAGTTTGGATAATGGTCGCGGCTGCTGAGAATGGGAAGGCGTTTGCTTTGGAATAACGATGGCGAATGAGGTATGCCGGGATGATTGGATTGATAGCTATTCTACGAATATGTTTTTGAATCTGAAGCAGATCACATTCACGGCGGAGAAAGGTCAGAGCCGTAGTCTCGTTGCGGATCTGCAGATATGTGACATCAGAAATGAATGCTCTTCGGCTCCAAGAGTAATAGTCAGTGCGCTGCCTGGAGGCCTGAAGAAAGGGAAAAGCCTGATGTGTATGTACATGGAGCGGCAAATAAAACCAAAAGGTTCAGGATTACCGAACCCGCAGCCGAGAGAAGCAAAGCACAGCCATCCTCGCTATTGAGGATTGATGTACAGAATCAAGTTTTTGCACATTACTTCGATGTAGTATCGAGATTCATCTTTTGAAGCCGGAACGGAACGGGACCCATGTTCGATTGGTGACTCAAGTTGGAGCCCTGATGTATTTACCTTTACTCTAGCAAGTCACGTGATCAACAGTAGCGGATCAACTTCAGTAACGACGGGCGAGCATGCTTCAATGATAATCAACGCCTCTCAATCACCATATGCCTCAAACAAGATACAAATGACTGTGAAACAAGGCTTGTCAACTGGTATTCAAAGCTCTCCCGAGACCAATATTATTCATACACTCCTGACTTTCTCTCCAGATCCATATCCACATATCATCACCTTCCAACGATCAAAAGAACACCCTTTTCTTGACTTCACAAGATGTCCTCCTCACATGAAGACACCCTCAGTCTCCCCAGCCCGGCGCAATTCTTCACCATATTTCGAAAATTTGCCACCGGACTCCAAATAGCTAGCGATTTTCAAGTTTGCTATCTTAGCACCTCGAGTCATCGAGTTTGGACATCATGACTGCAACATGCGTGTTCACCAGACCGTTACATCCCGATCCCGAGACCAGCTGCCGCTCGTCCTGTTGCATACGACACACCTGGCCCGAGAAGTAGCATTGAAATCTTACCAGCTTTTTGAAAGCAGAGGCGCACCATGCCGGATTGGGTAGTTTGATTTCAGACGCGACACCTTGTATCTCTCTTCCACTCGGCAGGCCCACGTCGGAAGTTCAGCCTCCAACTATGCTTTATGGAATTTTTGGAATATAGTCCCGCCTCAGAGCTCGGAGCAGGTCAAGTGTTTAAAGATAGCAGGCCATGGCGGCGACCACGGTCCACACTTGCAATATTATTTGTACTTTTGGAGCTTTCCGGCCTGGAGCGGCTCACGATTGTGTATGAGAACTGTCTCCATTACCGAGGCGAGAATGGTCTGATCAAGACCGAGAGAAAGCTTTCGGTGATGCGCGAGGTGGAGGGATTTAAACGGCAAAACCCTGTTCTGGAGTGATACCGAACACGAAAGTCTGTTATGGAGGCGACTATGGAAAGAACCGAAGATATTCTTCGAGTTCGAGGAAGGCCCTGTCTGTTCTACATGTTGCTACAAGGCGGCATTAACAGAGGCCATGTACTCATGCTAGAGGTAGCCAAGACAAGGTGCCTCTTCGCATGCTCATTGGTCACTAGCGGACAGAGCGAGACTTGTCACTTGCGCCTTTCCCCTCCCAAACTTCGACCAGTGCATACGGAGTGCATACATAGTCCGGCCCTTGAACTTCTCGAAGCACTCGTACACTCACTCGCATCAGTTCTATGGCCATCAAGTCGAATTCAGAGAGAGGTGAGAAACATGAACAATATGAATACAGCGTTCAAGACGCTGCACTTTCCAATTCACCTCTACCCAACCCAGCTCCACACAAAGCTTGCCTGTCTCTTGGAGGGCATATTCCATACTTCGTTATTTCGTCGCTTCATCAATCGTGCATCATCCAACTCTCAGTCACCTCGCTACGAAGCCGGCCCAGTTCTCGACGAAGCAGACACCTCACTTTCGAGCGGCTTCCGCCCCCACACAACATATGCCCTATGATACGCGTGAACGCTCCTATCAGAGATTGCACTTCGCACATTTACAAGGTAAACCTATTCAGTATTCAGCTCATCAGTCAGATACAACTGCCGGGAATTGCACACCTCAATTTCTGTTTTGGTCCATTTCAGGTTTCGGGAGAAGTAACGCATGCTGAAGCCAGATAGACCGTCTAGACAATTCAATTCCGATTGCCTACCAATGGCCTTTAGGTGTTTCTCTCTGGGCCAAGGGTTTATGGGTATTCGGAAGATGCGCTCTTGAACGTCAACGAACCCGACCTCTTCATACCACCGCTTCAATTTGTGAGCTATTCGAAGTGGCCGACCTGATGCCACTGGAAAGACGGTCAGATTTTTGTTATGACGAAAACGCAGCGCTGGAGAGGGGAAAGACTACCGGAAGCATCCTCTACATAATTGGTCCAGTCTAAGAACGGCCAATCCTTGGGCATCGTCCCATCGTCGCACAAAGGTGTCGACAGAAATTCTTGACTTTCCATCCACCCCCCTGGCTTGGTGTAGTAGAAAGCTTTCCTGATAATGTCTCGAAAGTCCGTGAAGCATCCGATAAGTAGTCTGGTATGGATGAAGTCAAAGTCTTACGATCGAGGGGTTAGCAAATGGTCATCTCTGAGCGTCTCGAGTGACGACTTCACGAGCAGAAATTCGTCAACGACAAGCGTAAGAGGGAAACAACTCCTGCCTGGTGGATCTTACATGCTGCTGGGACTGCCCAGTCTTCCTCACTAGCGTCGTCGATGAAAAAATGGACATTGACAGGAACACATGAAGGCTGGATGGGTGAGAGGTCGGTCGCTTGGACCTCGGCATCTGGAAACTCGTCGCCCATCTCGGTAGCCTACTGATATGTTAATTTCTGTCTCTTACCCGGAGCCTCTTTGGAGGTATCGCTCTGCGGCTGTTGGGCCGAGAGTGGGCGAGCTCAACCTACCCATCGGCCAGTTCCAGTCCCAATGTCTAGGATGCGTTTTGGGTTCGATAACGGCGCGAAGTAGTTTCGTCCTTCGAAGGTATACTTCAACATCAGGTATTGGCTGTCGAGTCGCTCATTTTCCGAAGCGTCGTTGGGGAAGGGGTATGCTACGATGCTCTCAGCCACACAAATTTCAAGGTGTTCGCCGCTAGATCACATACTGCCAGCTCTATATCCGTGACTGCGAGATCCCGCAGTAAGTAATTATACTTCATGAGTGGATTTTGGGTTCAAGGGAGTGGTCTCGGGAGTTGCTCGCGGGGACGGACCCCAAACCAGAGACATCTTAGTAGCAAGGGAAGGAGAGAAATCGGCGGCTACTGACTAAGTTCTCCCGTTCTCCTCCTCGAAATTCGCAGCGTCGCTTGTCAATGATCGGGTCGACCTAAATAACCAGTTATAAATATATAAATATATATTAAAACAAAACGTGGGTGGCTCAGAAGCAAGATCTTCGGACACAACACACGACGTGCCACACTTTTTTCGTCTCCAGATTGCCGGGACAACTCACGCGTCCGGACTTTCCGCGTCCGCAGACTGGCGGCGTCCGAATTGTCAGCATATATGCATATGTTGTATATATTTACATATATATGTATGTATACTCGCAGAGCTGACAGCTACTTACGTCTGCTTCAATGGGCGTCTGTTTTTGAGCCAACAGCAGGCTTTGGGCACTACTAACCGGAGAGGCCATCTTGAAGATTCGGTCTGTGTCTCTGCAGGGGGGGATATTGGGAATGAGAGAGAGGGCGTGGCTTTCTCCAGTCTCCGAACCTGATGATGATGGGATATGGGATGGTATGATATTGTACACCGCTCCAAGATGATTGAACCACTGACTGCTAACGAAAAAGGCTTTTTTGGGGAGGGGGGGAGTGCTTTTTCTCTCTCTCTCTCTCTCTCTCTCTCTCTCTCTCTCTCTCTCTCGCGGTCAACTAAGGAATAAAAGCGGGAGAGATCAAATTCTCTGTCCCCATGGTCCGTGGCTGTTTGCACAATTATTGTTGTTGATTGATTTTTGTGATGGATGGATCCAAGCATGGGCTCTGCAGAAAGATTAATGCGGTGGTGGCGGCCACGCCAGCCCGCGGTCATAGCCAACAGCACTTGGCCCCTTGGGAAAAAACGGATAAGACGCGGGACAGGGTTGAATTCCAGCTGTTTGGTCCCTGGTTCGGCACCCGGTCTTGTGGTCTTGGGATTTCCGCACATCCCCGAGCGTCGAATCATATTGGTGAGTGTTGTTGTCGGTTGAACCTGGCTGAGAGCGATAGGGCTAGCTACGACGTAGTACGACGTACATCCGCCCCGGTCGGTTCAAAGCTAGTTCAAGGCGCTCAAGGCTGCAAACCCTCTTCTCTGGTTTGCTGCTTGCAGCCGGCAAAGGGAAAGCAATCGCAACGAAAAACCTATAAACGTGTTGGGTAAGGGGCTTCGATTGGTGCCAGCGGGGTGAGGTGACAGTGGGTTTCTGGTTGTCGGTATTACCCACTCTCTACTCTCCGTACGTAATACCGGCACTTCCCATCTTCTACTAGTTGTAGTACCGGATAGTAATCTAGGGGCAGGAAAGGCCACGGATCGTGTAAGTCTTGCCGTATAGAGAAGCATTAGACGAAAGGCATAAACAAGCCTATCTCTTCAATCCTTACATACAGCGGTATAGAAACTTTTCTTCCATGTAGGGGTTTTGCTTATTTCTCTACTACAGACACAGCTATATTATAAAGGAAAAGATCTACAGACTACCTCCAGCAGGCTACGAAGTACTACTGTACAGCACTTCTACTGCAATACAAAGGAGAAAGGGCTTTCTTTTTCTGGACCGACCGACTGTGATCCTGGGGGAGCGTACGGAGGATGATTACCGTGGTCGGTCATGCAAGGTAGGATCGATGTGGTTGGTGGCATGTTCCTTCTACGGGTCGCCTTCTGGGCCCTATATGGATTTTTGACCAGTAGTTGGGCGGAAGATATTTCCGTTATGGTCTCTTGGATGGAGGCGAGTACCCGTATTGTGTTACGATACTGTATTGTACTGTACTGTACTATCGTGGTATAATATTCTGTACGAAACCTTTTGAAAGTCCCATCAAGTCCAAAATAAAGTTTTTTTTGGAGCTTTGATATCTCGAGGACGTCTCTAGATACGTACTACGTAGTATATCGAAGACACCAAGGCTAATGCATAGAAATATGAAAGCGGTGGGGCAAGGCTGTACTAGCGATTAGCGCTCCTAATTAGTATTCGTTAGCAAATCCTATTTGCACTGCAGCCTAGTGCAGCTTAGTTGCCCAACCTGATCATCGCCGCTATTATTCAAGCTAGTCTTACTTTGGTATTCTCGCTTTTCGCAAACCTTAACATGGCCACCTTTTTTAATGACCGCTCTTAAGCACGGGATGACGCTTTTCGCTGACATCAATCTAAATATCCTGTCTTATTTAGTGTTTCTTTATAAAATATAAAATACGTAATAGCGTGATCTTAATAATGGTACTACGTACCGGTAGCTTCGATATGAAAGAGATTTTGAAAGCAATATAAGCTTTACAATTAGGATCTCCGTAAGCTGAATCTTTGATTGAAACATAAGACGAGCTTGATGAGCTTAAGTACTTTGATCTTTGCAATGATAACGAGGACGATGATATCTAAGTCGCAATTAAGTAACAAAGATGCTTCTAAAGAAATCGATACGCAAGCAACAACTACTAGAGATAAGAAACGCAAGAAGAAAGGCTTAGCGTGTGGCACTGAAAAAAGAAGCGACTCATAGACTTACAAATACAAGCAATAGAAGTAGAAAAGTGATCACAAAAACGGATTTTTATTTTTTATTTGTGATTGATCATTCGTTTCGACGCTTTTCGATATCATGCTTTTGCTATGATCCTGTTACTGAAGATAGCCCCGCTATATAAAATAGTACTAGTCGCTTATCTAGCCCCGCCAGGCCCCGCCCTTTCTATGCACAAGATTATGCATCAGCTTTGGCGTCTTCTGTTACGGTCCTGGCAGGTCTTGGCACAGTTCCAGGGATCGGGTGCGGGATTAGTCAGCCGAGGTACCATGACATCCCGCCCTTAGGAGATGCATATATTCTCGGCTTTGTTATTGTAGTTCTCTCTTCTTCTCCTCGTCTTTCTTTCATACTACGTAGCGCACGTTTGGTAGCTACTACAGTACTACTCTTACTAGCCGTAACATCTTCGATATATCTAAAGGTGTCCTCGAGATATCAAATCTTTTTTCTTCTTCTTTTTATTTTCTTCTTTTTTCTTATTTTACGCGTCAGCCCCCGTTTCCGTATTGTATTGCATGTTTCCGGGATTTGAACGATGAGCTTTCATATCCCGCGGGAGGTCCTAAAAATAGCAGCCGCTTTGCCGATGCTAGTCATAATAGTACAGCTAAGTACTACTGGTAGTATGCTGTGCTGTGCTGTGCTGTGCTGTGCTGTGCTGTGCTGTGCTGTGCTGGACTGTGTTGTTAAAGATACTCATCATCCTCTCTTGCCTGTTTACCCTGGTTGGTCTGCCTCGCGTATCCGTATATATGCCCTCATAAAGTAATCAGCTGTTGGATCAAAATCAGATCGATCCGTCAACGAGTTAGTCTTACTCCAGAGAGCACGCAAAGAACCCAATCACTCTGACTTCATCTGGAAGGAAGAGAATAGTTGCACAACTACTTATAACTAGTAGTAATAGACCTTTTGTCTCGTCCAATCTAGTCATACTTCGCGTCTGTCCAAATGCTTATTTATTCGGTCGAGACTCGCTTCGCCATACAGTAAATACCGCGAAACTCCAATCCATCCACCAGATGGCATTCTCCATATCTTCCTCCTACGCCAAGCTCCAAGCCATCACCGATTTGACTCCTTCATCGAACAACGTCCTCTCCTCTTCCGCAGCCCTGGAAAGGGCGGAGAAGAGCCTCCCCTCCTCGCTCCCAGCATGCTGCGGCCGGGGCGAGGCCGCCACACAGAATCCCATCTCCTCGCGGACCGATCCTCCGCACTCTGCTAGCGGGCGGA
This sequence comes from Drepanopeziza brunnea f. sp. 'multigermtubi', assembly GCF_022702325.1. Lineage (NCBI taxonomy): Eukaryota > Fungi > Ascomycota > Leotiomycetes > Helotiales > Drepanopezizaceae > Drepanopeziza > Drepanopeziza brunnea. The sequence goes on along the minus strand of NW_027094072.1, from coordinate 983,802 downwards.
AGACCTCGGCGCACTACTACGGCTTCGTCACCGGCGGCGTCTTCCCTCATCGCGAAAGCCGCCGACGACAACATCGTGATGGCCTTTGACAAAAGGAGCCGCGGCTGGCATCAAACTCGCCGATTCCATTGCAGGTGAAGGATACTAGATGCTCAACTTGGTTCGTGACATCCTTCCAGCTTCCCAGTTCCCGAGCGGTACAAAGGACAACGAACGATGCCATAGACCTCATAGACCTTTAGACCTCCTCCGGCATCCCAAGCCTTACAGCTATGGTTTCATCCTCACCCGCTCCCGCGAAATCCTCCTCTCAATCTTCCAGAACCTCAACGTGGCGTACCTGTCGTCAGGAGGGCCACCATCGCCACTCAACACCGGGCTCGAAGACTCGCGCCGCTTCCGGACCCTGCCTGTCTATACGCCGCGTCTCCCAGTTCCTGAGCGCGTCCGAGCATTTCGATCTGCTCGCCCGCAGCCAGCTCCCAGCTGCCAGACCCGAGCGGCATCTTTCCCTGCTCCAAGGACATGCATATCATCGTCCTGTTTAGAGCCAAGGGACCAGACGCTCAACGAGGTTCTGGTGGAGAGGATCAACCGCTCGAACAAGATCTTCGTACGTCTGCGGTACGTTGGTGGGAAGGAGAATCCGCGTGCCAAATTGCGGTGAGCACATGGAGGGTCGGACGTGGAGACTCGAGAGGGACCTGAAGCTGGTGACAGGGGTCCTACGAAACGTCGTGAAAGGGAGTTTCTGAAAAGAAAAAGAAAGGAAAGGAAAGGAAAGGAAAAGAAAAACGTTCCATCGTATCATACTTTTTTTTTCTTTGGGAAGGCGGGAGAGGGGGTCGGGCCTTCCTGAATGAATGCGCAAGACTCCCTTTACGGAATAGGCCATTGCCCTGCTCGTGAGCTCCTCAGGATCCACCCCCAGAACAGATCAACGCCGCCGAAAGACCTTTCAGCCTTGCAGATGTGCGTACGGAGTAGTCAGCTTGGAAGTAATCGGACTCTGGAGAGAGAGAGAGAGGACAGCACCTTCCTTCCTGCCTTCCTTGCAAACTCGGATCGTGCTGCACCAAATAGACATACGGGGTACATCCACAAAAGCCCTTCCTCGCTCGCCCCTAGACGCTAAGCGAGCTCTCGCGACTCGAAACATCGACAAACATGATTTTTTAACCCCCTTCCCCCTCCCCTCTCATACCAAAGGGAGAAAACAAACCAGAACGTAGAAATGGCAAAACTCAACTAGAAGCCCCCTTCCCCAGGATCCGATGATCCGATGATCCTGAGAAGGTCCTGGTCTACAAACCTAATCGAATTAAATAGGTTCTTTTGTTGATCTCGGATTCGAGGGTCCCAAACGATCCCGTCCAGTTTGATCTAAAGACAGACAGCTTGCCTACAAAAAGCCATCCCGCCTGCTGGATGATGCGATCCGGATTGTGTTGCTATATGACCAAGGTGCGGAAATTCCTCGGTAAGTGATCGAGGCTCCTTGGTTGAGGTCGGTGGCACCTTGATGTGAATCGCAGACTAAAGTAACGCGACGGCGCTAATATTTTCCTGCTGTTCTATACGCGCTGCAGAAGAAGCCCAGCAAGGTGGTATAGGTAACAAAATATTGGGCCACTGGAGCAGATATTGAGATAGACAGAACAGAGACGAAGTTGAAATCAAGAATTACATCGGCTACGGCAGAAGTTTTGACAAGGAAACGCAAGGAGCATGGGGGCGCGAGAGGGTGTGACTCAGCCTTATGTAGGCGGTATCACCTTGTAAAGATGAGAAGTACTTGGCGGACGAGAATGGAAGGCATGTATATAAGTCAACTTGCGATTGATATATTTTCATTTTTTGTGTCCGATCATTGAATTTAACACATTTTGATAGGTACCATGCTTTTAATGTAATCTTGCCACTTGAGATACATACAAAATAGTACTGGGCGCTTATCTGGCCCCGCAAGGCTCCCCGCCCCTCTTGTCTACGTCTTCGATATACTCCGTCCCGTGGTAATCCAGAGAGAGAAGGAACGCTAGCCGTTTAGCGTGCTTGGCAAACAGGCGGGAATTAATATATGCGCCGCTCCGGGTACGACGATATGCGTTCCCCTTATTGAATCGCTTTCCTCGGGACTGGAATTTTGCGGTAAACACCACTCGTTTCCAGTCCATCACAAAGCAATAAAATGTTATTAGAGAATGCACCACTGTTCGCAAGTATAGCTAAGCGAGCTCAAATAGGAAACTGCGATTAATCTTTTTTTGAAAAAAAAAAAAAAAAAAAAAAAAAAAAAAAGCTTCGTGCGATCGCAACGGCGATTCCCAACTCTTCGACCTCCACCTTGCGCTGATGTGCTCTTTGCAAATTCAACAATCAGACGATGTACGCCATCCTCTTGAAGTTGCTATTATTAATCAACACGAAATTCATAGAGGCTAGATTGCGATCCTTATACGTACGGGATCGCGATTGTTTAAAAGGGCTTATATAAAAGTGGCTAGACTTTGACTTGCGAACCTATTTGTACGCGTTGATGATGGACAGGGCCTGATAGCTTTCAGAGGGCAGGAGAATGGCAGCGAGAGAAAGAAAGCTACATGGTCAGGGGAGCTTGCATTGATTTCTACTCCAAATGCTAGTTATCCATCGCTTTCGTAGTGCTCGTTTGCATACTATCCGTCGATATCTTAGGAGCACGAGGTGTATAAGCTGCAATAAGGTTATCCGTGAGCGTCTTTTCCAGCTCTATAATAAGCCAATGTCTTGGGCCTCCTCCTAGACCGTGCTCGAGGAGCGGTTCCCTTCTACAAAGAAGCATTTGGAGCGTTCAATGGATGAGTTTCTTGGGAAGGTAATTCAAGGCCATGTCTTCGTTTAGCAATCATAATTTTAAGGAGTTATATAGTTATATTGACGATACGGGATGCAAATATTGCGCCAAACGCCATTTAGGATTCTAATATGCGGCTGCTTTTTGGAGCGGCGTAACCATTAATCCACCTTGTTTGCCAAGTACGCTAAGCGGCTAATGTTCCTTCTCTCTCCTAAATTACTACGGTATTAAAGTTCAAATTACTGGTTACATATTTATAGCAACTAGGTTAAGTAACAAGTAGTAGTAGTAATAGTATTATTTTAACGTCTGTTGCGGGTCCTAAGAGTCCGACTTATCACATCCTTGAGGATATTCCGACGTGCCGGCGTTGAATCCCGACTTTATTCTTCGCAAAAGAAATCGGTTTTGACTAATTAAATGGTTTTTTTAAAATATAAAATATATTTATATCGATAAAATCAAAACCACGAAAAGAAAAAGATACAGATTGATATACCACGGTACAGGCCTAAGTATTACCCCTCGAGGGTGCCTCAAAAGTCTAGTTTCCACTTTAAACCCCCTGGTTTCCCTACCCTCGAGGGGTAATACTTACGCCTGGGACGTAGTAGAGTCTCGAGTCTTTAATCTCGCGGTATCGCAGCTTTAATATATTTTAGTGCTTTTTATTAACGGCAATGCTTGGTTGTTAACATTTTAATCGCTGCGGTCGCCTTTTATTGCGATCGGTTATTAGCGGCTCGATATACAGTTTTTCCAATTCTTCGATCGAGTATTCGACCGAGATCCTTCTTCTTTTTTTTCTTTTCCGTATTTTACATATTCGTAATCGATTATAATTATAAGCGTCCTCGAGCCAGCATCTGCTAAATGTTCCTTTAACGTATAGCAATCTCGAGAGTTCCGAAGGGCTAAGCCGCTATCGTATCCACTTTATTCCTTTAGCGTCTTTGTGTAAACCGATCGTAAATACCGCTCTTTAAGTGTCGAATAAAAAAAAAATTTATCGAATTCAATCGTCGGATAAAGTAATCAAGCTGATCGATAGTATCGAGTTCGAATTTCATATAAAAGAATATGTTATGATACTTGTTTCGTGTTTTTAATCGTCTTCCGTTTCGTCGGCAGATACGAAAGGAACGGCTAGCATTAAAGTGCATCGCTTCAACTACTTCGAAAGGTGCGTTTTCTAATCGGCTTTACAAATATTATTAAAAGTATCGTAAGTTTATAGCCAGCGCCGCGTACAAGCTTAAAATCCGTGTTCGCTGGCCAAACTAGGTTAAGTGGAGAGTACGGGATAAGTACATCTGTGCTTATACTGATTCTACCCACGGTACAGGCCTAAGTATTACCCCTCGAGGGTGCCTCAAAAGATTGCTTTCCACTTTAAACCCCCTGGTTACCCTACCCTCGAGGGGTAATACTTACGCCTGGGACGTAGTAATATGCGGCCGCTTTTCGGAGCGGCGTAACTATTAATCCACCCTGCTCGCCAAGTACGCTAAGCGGCTAATGTTCCTTCTCTCTCCTGAATTACTACGGTATTAAAGTTCAAATTATTGATTACATATTTATAGCAACTAGATTAAGTAGAAAGCACGGAATCAGTATATCTGTGCTAGCAGGTTGATCTTTCTAATGTGCAATTGAGAAAGGAGATTGCAATATTGTAAATATAGTTGTATAAGCGTCAATCAGATATTATATTTAAGGTGATTTTAGATATAGGAACGAAAAGGATTTTAATTGCTGTAGTTAATATTAGTAGAATGAATATGGTCAAAGGGATATAAAACCCTTTTCTGCACCTGCTTCGGATTTGAATCTATCATCTCCCTCACTACCACCTTCTTCATTATCACGCTCTCTGTTATCATCTTACTCAACAGGCCTATTTCTTCTCGCCAGCTCGCATTATCGAAAACTCATAAACCCCTAACACTCGTATTTCTAGAAGGATGCAATTCTCGCAAACTTTCTGCTCGACCATGGCGATCTTGGCCTATCTTTGTAATAAGTATGCCTCAGAGCCCCGAGAGCCCGAAGAGCCCCAAGTGTCCCAAGTGTCCCAAGTGCCCCAAGAGCCCCAAGAGCCCCAAGGCCCTCGAAGACAAATTATCGGTTATCGAATGGTTCGACCGGTAAGTTTCATTTCATTCATATAGTATAAGCTTTATATTAATTACGCGAGTTACAGGAAGAAGCCGCGGCTATCAACACTCTTCACAGGCCTTTTAGAGATGAAGCATTCGATGAGCAACACGCACGCTACAATCAATTAGGGAGTGGCTTTTCCATGTGTAAGTTAATTCATATTCATCAGTCGCTCCTTCTTCATCACGCGGGCGTTAATAGAAATTTGAAATAGCACAAGCGCCTGCTGGCTGGTTGACTACTCGTCGTTCCGCGTGGCAATGTGTTATCGAAGCGGATAGTGAAAAGATCAAAAAAGCCCAAAAAATATGGATCCCAGAATCTTACTCGGAAACTACGGAAGGTGGTGAGACTAAGACAACGAAATTGTGGGATTACTGGGTTTCAAACGACGACGCTATTCTAAAGTATATCGAGTCAATGAATGTGCCGGAGCCGGAGAAAGCAATACGCTTTGCAATCGCTCGAGACGCCCCTGATGTGCTGCAGATGGTTATTCCAACTAAAGTAATAAATGACAATGAGTTGGATTTCTCGGCTGCATGCTGGAAAACAAAAAGGGAGCTACTACAACATGCGAAGGAAGTCGTTGATTGGAAAAGTTGGGATATTGCTGGAAGTCCCACCCCAGTGGATGATAAACCGAGCGGTTCCTCCTCTCAATAGAAAGGTACGGAGGTCCAGCGGTTAACGATTATACCTACGATGGGAAACAACGAGTCGAACTGAAGGAAATAGGGAGGACGAAAAAAGAGCCGATGAAAATAGGTTCGCAATTGCATGTACTTTGAAAAGTCAGTGGGAGTTCGGTGGGAGTCGTTTTCTTAGCTTCAGTGGGAGTTATGCGTTGTGTTTCTTCTTCTTCAATATATGTACTGTACAGTGTGCTCTTCAAGAATTCGATGGTCGATATGCCGAGCTATATACTCCACTACCCAATACCCTAGACCTTAGTCCTCTGGACGAATACAATCTCCCCAACCGTAACGCCTTTACCATCGTTCTAGACAAGTACAAACTCCCCAACCGTAGCGCCTTTACCATCCTTCTCCCAGCACCCATCAATTTCCAGCCTCGCATAATCACCACTCCATCTCTCATCCGGAATATGGAATACCGTAACATTACTCTGCACAGGTTCAATATCAAAAATATTCACGGCTGCCTCTGCAGCGTTGTAGGGCCGATTAGGCTCGATACCATTGATTTCGATCTTAACCTCGCGAGTCATGTCCGCAACGCCGTTGGTGTAGTTACCAAGGTAGACAACAGCCAAGACGGCAGGGCGAGCCCCCCACTCTAATTGGATGCTCGTAAGCAGTTTGGGTGCCTGGGAAGAGGTGTCGACAAGCATGGAGGCGGTAGAGTTGGTGGTAGGCTGCCATCTGGTAGACGAGGCGCCGTCAATGGCTGCAATGGGAAATTGACCTGGGACATGTGCGTCTTCGCTTGTTGCTGGGAGGCATTGCACGATGTTACCTGCGATAGACTTGATCTGCCAGTATAAGCGATTTTGGACCGTGACTGTCTGGTTGACCGTGATATTATAGCCTGTGGGATTATCAAGAGAGCCGACAAGGAAAGGCAACTGTTGATTGATGAAGACTTCGTTGACACCCGCAGAGACAGGGGTAGCAAGGCGAGTCAGATTCGTATGTGTGCTGTTCATTGTCGCTGAGAGTGTGGATCCGGCATAATAAAAATTTCGAATCCTGACGTAGGGAATTTGCGGCGGTAGCGAGGGGTTAATGCGGAGCAGAGGCTCATTTGTTCTTAGCCCCAAAAACCCGAAAGGTACAATTTGGTTGGCACCACCATGCCCCGTAAGAAAAGGGAAGGCCGGCTTGGTGTCACCATTTGTGGTTGGGTCATCGTCAACTTGCTCTGAAAATTGATAGAACGGAGCTCGTAGATAAGGAATTGTGCCAGCCAGTGCGTAGGTAAAAGATGAGCAGCCAGAAGGCGACAGCCCGTTGGCATTGGCTGCGAAGATGGAATAAGTCATTGCAGGGCCGTCAGGACTCTGGCGGTTCGCATACTGTACCATGTTAGCCACCATTCGTAGATTGTCACTAGGAGATAACCCACAAAGTCCAGATCAAGATTCTTTTGCTCGGTGGTGTAGTTCTGCTCATAGTCAAGAGGATAGGTCATCAGAACGATATCGGCCTGCTTGACGGCTGCACTGTTGTTCATTGTAGAATATTCAAGTGTGATTCCCGATTCCGAAACTTCAATGTTGACGTTGTTCGCTTGTTCCAGCCACGTTTCGTTGAGAGGTTCTCCATGCTCAGTTCGCAGATCGTTAGCAATTTTCAGGACTGTAGATATCGAGGCAAGAGTGAAAGCGGTATTGTTGACGTTGTTTGCGTATTCGTCCGGGTCAGTGGAGTTGCGGATATCCCATTTCTGGGCAGTCTCGTTGAACTTGAGCAAGTTCGACATTGCAATTGCAATACCATCAATCACTCGTCTAGATGGGGCAAATGAGGTCTCGTTCTTTGTAACGTTGAACTCCTGGACCATGTTGAATGCGATATCAGGATTCAGGTGATACTGGTAATCGATACAAGGTCCGGTACCTGTACAATTTCCATACCGCCCGGAAGTCCAAGAATACAGAGCAGATCCGTTGGGAAAGTTGTTGAAAGCAGCATTTTCCAATGCTTGATCGTACTGCTTGACTCGGAAATTGCTGATCTGCTTGCTGAACTTCGGGAGGGCGATGTTCAGTCCAGGCGCCATCCAGTAATCGGCATCCCAGAAACGCAAACCACCGTACGCATCAGATACCAAGCCACCAACCGAAATACTCTCGTCGTTGAGTCCGCTCCCTTCTTGCATCAAGTTCTGGACCAGGTAGTATACGTTTGCCACGGATGCAATCTGTAGGATCTTGACGTTTGTGTCGTCTGGTATTTCGCCCGTGACAGGGTCGGTGAAGTCATCAACGAGCTCACTTGGTATGGCATCCTCCCACGCCGCACTCGTCTCTTTCACCAAGACATCCCAACTGTCTTGCCTTGCCAAATCCTGGCTTTTTCTCGCAATCTTCTCAGGTTGATCAAATTTGTCAGTAGAAGCAATACCAACAAATTTGTAGAAGGTGGCCGGCTTTCCCGCTCCGAGATTAATCTTGTAGGTCTGGCCAATCGTTGGGTCGCTGTCAGAAGCATTGCATCCCTGGGCACTCGTTCGCGAAGACAGGTCCGTGTAGCCATTCGAGAAGTTGGCACCGGAAACAATCCATCCCGTGACTTCTGGAAGGTTGTCAGGGTGAACGGAAGTGTAGATGGTGTTGCTGTTTTCGTCCAAGCCCTTAGAATTGAGGTAGCTGCGATCAGCACTTCGACCGTCTAATAGATCGGTGACAGTACCATTGATGTCCTCGGATGAAATGATGATTGCCTTTACGGCAATCACGTTGGGTCTAGCCCTGCTGAAAAGTGCCATGTAAGAGACGTTGAAATTGGCATCACAGCCTTCCGGTGTCCAGGTGTAAGCCCATTCTCCAACACCAGTCTTGAAAGAATGCTTGGAGAAGAAATTGGAGATCGTAGTATTGCTGACGGTTGCATCCAATGTCGTCCCTTCAAAGCTAAAATGAAGACCGGTAGGGTGTGGGATTCCCGCAATGAAACTGTCCCAGCCATACTGTTGCAACCAACCATAATTGGTTCGACTGGCATTTTGTTGGACATTGAAAAACCCCGAAATAGTCGAAAAAGACTTCCTCGGATTATCAAGAGGCCAGCCGCCGACTGGAGGGGGACCATTGGCGTCAGTCAAATTGACATCGGCTTCAAAGAACGGCCCAGCAGCGGCAAGAGAAGCCCCAACATATCTTAGTCAAGTCAACCTCTTGCGTTACAATATTGGAGAGACAAGCTCTGACTTACCCGTTGGCAAGGGACATGCGAGATTGGAATTGTCCCGCTTCAAACCTCGTTGTGCTCAACGACCAATCTGCCTGATTCCATTCCGAGATGTTGCCAGTGACGGCAAAATCAGTGTAGGCAGCCACTGCGCTGAAGAGCAGCGTCGCCACCAGGGCGATGATTGCGGACCATTTCGCCATTGCTCTTTAGATGATGCAACGGGCGTGAAGAGAAGGAGAAAGAAAGAATTAAAGAGAGTTAAAGCGAGAGTAGAAGGTAATCAATTATGAGTTGAGCGACATCGAATCGTGGAACGTGCAACTGAAGTTGTGACACATGAATGTATGTGGGAGGGAGGAGATCGAGAGGCTTTATGTGTATATGACTAGGTTAATTGACTATTGGGCTCGCCCAGTACTTACTGAATATGGCCTTGTGGGGGTGGGTGGCTCCTGCTCGTTCAAATGGTTGCGGGGAAGGGGGCTGGTTTGAATTAGGAGGGTTGAGCAGAGTTGTTGACGTATTGATTTGTTGATATTCTGTTGTGTTGATGCGTTGATTCGTTGATTGATGCGTTGGTCGGTTAACGAATGCACCTTCTCAAGGCTAGAAGCATTAGAATAGAAGTAGAAGTAGAAGTAGAAGTAGAAGTAGAAGTAGAACTAGAGCTAGAGCTAGCGCTAGAGCTTAGGAGGCATTAACTCAGCAGCTAGTTAGCCCACTCTGGCTCGGAGGAGCATAGAAGTAAGCGAGGGAGTGCTCTAGAGTCTAGATCGATCCATCTCAATCCAGGAACGTACCACCTGACCATCTGACCACCTGATCAGACTCGTCGGTCCAGCCCGGCCCATCTAATGGAGAAATCCGAGGCAGATGCAAGAGCAGAGGAGAGGAGCTGCATGCATGCATGTATTGCCCCGCAGCGGGGAAATCTTCCTTCCTTTCTCATAACAATCCATCCCGCGCTCCTTTGGGTGGACCACACGGACGGTAATCAAATTTACTGCCGAAGTGCGGAAATGATGGACTTGCCCATTGAAAAGGGTCAAGAGCCCCGATAGGAGGGAAGGCACGAAAAAACATGAGAAAACAGAGGAAAACAGAGGAAAATAGAAGAAAACACCGAGGACAAAGAAAGAAAGGAAGAGTGGAAAAAAAATTAATTTCCTTCACTTGAAATGCGATTTCGGCGAGTACGGAGTCCATGTTTAAGCGGAGCCGGGCTTTCAAAACAAACAAACGAAAAGAGTCACGGAACCTTTCCATGTATCATCACTTCAGGTTTGATGTCTTGATGTCTTATTATCCTCGTGCCATGAGAGAAATCATCTCTCGCGGCTCCCTTTATACCCAAGTCTAGACATAAAAAGACAAGCATCGTGGAATCGAGAAAAGGCATTCGATCATCTATCGCATGGCCCTAGCACTGATCGATCCCCATGCATCAGGGCTATGTCGACCATTCGCCCACCCACTTGCATCAACACTCTCTCTACTGACGTTACGGCTTCCGTTCTTCTTGGGAGGGAATTGAGCCATTTGACCTAGGGTATCTCCGGAACCAAGGGCGGCACCGCCTCCGCTCACAGCGAAAGGATTGTTAGTCCCTGCGGCGGGGTGACCTAGAGGACTTTGTTGCTGTCCCACTGCTTGGGGTCCAGGCTGTGACTGGGCTTGGATCTGGCTCTGCTCGGGTTGGAGAATGGGCTGAGGAGGCATTGGGGCCATCTGGGGATGATTGTACAAGTCCATGATACTCCTCTTATCGGCTCTGAGAGTCTGTTGTGGCATCTGAGGATACGTCTGCTGTCTTTGCTGCTGGTATTGCGGTTGATATTGTGGTTGGTATTCAACTTGCTGGGGAGCCTGCGCCTGACCGAAAAACGGATTCATTGGCTGGGGTTGCTGGGGTGCATTCTGGTTAAGGAACGGGTTCGTCTGTGCTTGCGCCTGGACTAATTGCGATGCTCCATTACCAAAGAAAGCAGATCCGTATTGTTGGGGGGGATGTTGATCCATAGGACTTTGATAGAGACTCTGTGGCGTTGTTAATTGTTGAGCGTACGGATTGCTCGCGAAATTCGTATTGAGAGACGGTGTTTGGGCAGGTTGATTCTGCTGCATAAACGGATTGTAGCTATTTTGCTGCGGTTGGGATTGTTGGGGTTGCTGGTGGTTGTTTTCGAACATTACAGGTGTATGGTATTGTTGTGGAACAGAGGGAACTGGAGGTGCCATGGACTGTTGGAATGCCTGTTGCTGAGAAGGAGTTTGAGGGGAAGGGAAACCACCAGTACGGTTCGGGAAAAGTGGTGGCGGTTGTTCAACTGACATGTTCTGGAAAGCTTGGTTGAGGTTGTATTGTGACCGAGAGGGAGCAAGTCCGAACGGGTTGGGATTTGGTGGCTGCTGATATGGATTATTTCCCACAGGAGAAGCCAGCCCTCCAGTAGACTGAGAGGACTGTGTTTGTGCTGTAGGCGGGGTATCCAGCATATCAAATGGATTTGACGAATTTGACGAAGGAACATCTCGTGTCCGATTTATTGTCAGTCCTGTCCGAGATCGAGCATTGACGGGTGGCCTAGGGAGTTCCGGTGACTTAAGCCCTCCATTGCCACCCTCTCCAAGTCGAACAAGAGTTTCGATTGTTTTCTCAAAATTTCCACTCAGGCCCTTCAAAACTGCAGTGTTCTTCCTTTCGTCCTGGAATCCCATATCTCGTAACCTCTGCAATTTCAACTCCAGATCGTCGACCTCTTCAGCTCCTACCGGAGTACCAAAGATCCTCGATGGCTTGTTCCTCCGTGGAGACGGCGATCGTTGTCGTGCACGGTTATCAAAATCTTGCCTGGCAGCGGCATCTTTACGATACTTCGAGGACAACGGAAATATTGAAGAAGCCGATCTAAAGCCAAACCTGCTGCCGGGTTTCGGCGGCAGTGGTGGAGGCTGATCGTCCGAATTCGTGCTTCCAGTATTATTCCTCGCAGGAACCTTAGGCGCAGCTCCCTCAAGGTATTTCCCCCGGATGAATCTCTCCATCGCTGAATCGGCTTCATCGGCATCAAAAGGAATAGGTGCCCTCGCGTTTGTCGGGTTGAATATTCGGTTTGATGCAACGTTTCCAACTCGCTTCATGTTCTGCCAGATCTTAGTAGTTGTCCTACAGGCACCCCCAAAATCGACGTACTTCCACCTGCTCGCTCGTCCAGGAGTCCATGCTCAACGACTTGACCTTCGTTATGTGCGTTCCCAGCTTTCGGTGCAAAGCGGCGCACCGCATGCATAGAAATATGCCGAGCTATTTCGGGTAAGCTTTTTGGGTGCCGCCATATCGACCTGGTGTTTACTTACACTCCAACTTGCCCATCCTGTGAAAACACAATCAGCAGACGTCGAAAATACTCGGAGCTAAAACCAACCCACCTGGATTCCGGGCCTGACAATCCGCGCACACATTGTTCCCCGGCACAGACTTTATAAGATCCTGGAGAGCGCGTTCGTTGCGCGCTTGCTGTCTCTTGCTCAAAGCACCGGACATCATTTTCTCTGCCTTGGTGACCCAAACCGGCCGAGGGATTTGCGTGTGTTGACCACTGGAACCCCCCAGCTCTCGAGTTAAGACTGATCGAGCAGAAAACACAATGAAGAGGAACAATAGTTACACCTTTGTATAATAAATCAGCTCAACACAGAAAGAACATGCAAGGATGGATTTTGCTGTGGTAGGAGGGAAATCGTGCAGGTTGTAAACTCGTTTGAAGCACGCCCGGAGAGCTGATGGCAGTGTCAGAGGAGATTATTGGAAGGGTTTTCGTTGGGTCCGCGGTGCAAAGATCAGCCATGGGAAGAATATTGTGTCGGGGAGAAGGTGAAGTGGAGTTGAGTTGCGAGGAGGGACATTTGCAGGGGTTCCAGAGCGGCTAGCTCGCTTTGGGACAAGACTGGCTGGTACTGTCCGGGTAGAAAGAAGTACAATGCGGACGATGGCGATGTTCTTCCTTTACAAGACTTGTGCCCGGTTTGACCTCTGCCTTGATAGTTGGACCTTTGGATACAACTTACTTTCGGAGCCTTACTTCACTTTTGAGATATTGGTCTCCTTGTCCGACGATCAGCATCGGTGGCTGCATTGTCCTGCATCAGTGCGTCGCCATCTGCGACATGTTTTTGTTTTGTTTACTTTGTCATCGACTTGGGACCTCGGGTCATGTTTTTCTTTCCACCATGCGATCATGGAGCATACACGTTTATCTCCACTTCTTTGCCATGTCCGTCCAAGCGGTTATCATCTCGCTCATCTCCGTATTTGGAGCTCCGCATGGCTGGCAAACTTTTCTTCGAAATCGTATCTCATAATCCTGTTTCTCTATTGTTCCTGCTTCCGGTCTTTCAGCAGCTCCTTGCTTTTGGGCTCATCACACACAGCATATGAAATGTCATCATCACCGTTGAAACCTTCTTTTGCCATCTCTGCAGCTCCTCCCAAGGACTCCCCTTCTATCGAAATCGTCGTCAAAGCCCTCAATCTTATCCCCCATACTGAAGGCGGCTACTACACGGAGACTGACCCCTCTAGAGAGAGCATTCTCTCCCCCTTTCTCCTTCTCCACAACCACTGGCCACGTGCCCATAAGACCAGGATTCGATCTCCTCCTTCGCATCCTCTCAACCCCCATCTGCTACCGGTATCTCTTCTCACGCCCGCTAAATCCCAAGGTGGTTTCCATCAGAATTCCGCAAGAACAGTGACCATTCATCGAGGCCATGGACGCCACGTTATCATCTAGCTGACGAGGAAGTGAAGGAGAAGAGAGTCGATAGCTTCGTTATTGGAGGCAATTTAGCGAACGGAGAACGGCTGTAGTAGATATTTGACGGAGGGAAATTCAAAGCGAGCTTCTTACTGCCGGACGATGAAGGGGGCGAAGAGTGCCAGGGGCTTGGTGAGGTAGAAAGTGATCACCCCTCATCAAACAATAAATCGAGTGGTTTCTTCCAAAGTCCAACAGAACTGCCAATGACGGTAGCTTGTCACTTTGCCAATTTGAGTGTGAAGGTAGCTAGGCAAGGCAATTAAACGGGCATGCTTTTTACACGAAGCAGGAAATGCAGCTAGTCCAGGACGATATGCAGGAACTCGTAGTAATGCAGACTCCAGACTCCTGGAAAGGTTACTTCGGGCTCCAGCCACGATGACGTGGAGAACAGGGCTCGAACATATTTTTGCTGCCTACAATGATTGGAGCGTCTCGATACCGACTGTGGCAGATACTCTTGTACATAGATGAGGCAGGTCGAGGTCGAGCCTCCTCGAGCTGCAACAACAATAACCGCCAGTATTCTGTACTCTACGCAAAAGCCTCGAGGATAAGCAGCTTGAGACAATGCAAGTTTCTTGGCCGTAATTTAGGACTGGAAAGTGGATTTGTTTGGGCTTCCATGACATATTCACCTCCTTTGTACTATCATTGAGGCAAGGTGAGAGATTTCATATGATTTGGTCTTTCAAGAACATATCACCGGTAAAATCGCTATTTCCACCACCCGTGGTCCAGCTTCTGCATCATGTTCCAGATTTTGAAACTGGTGTCTGCCCGCCTCGACTCTCTTGATTATGCTTCTCACCACTAAAAAATACAGCGACCAGGAAGCCGTTAGTCACCCCAAACCTCGGATTGAGGGGCGCTGGTATATTGCGGTGACTGCTTGAAGCTGCCCCAGTGGTACTAGTGCATCGCAACCTCTATATTCGAGTCTCCTGAGATGATATCCCGCACCTAATCATCCCTGGGCAGCAGCATTTGAAGGCGTGATACTTGATCCTCCTTTCAAATGGGAGGTCGAGCCCTTGAACAGTGACTGCCAGATGAAGGCTTCACTGAGGAGAAGCTCGATATCTTTCTCAGTCCAATCCCTCGTTGGCAAAGCCTGAAGAAACATCATCACTTCCTGAAAGTCCATCTTCCGTAATTTTTCGGACCATTTGACCAAGAAAGCCACGCAGACGTAAAGATGGAACTCGGAAAAGCCTTGTTCTTCGGCCTAGATCCGTGTCAGTTTCTGTGTGCTCAAATTATGAGCCCACATACCATATATGTGTCCCACATTCTAATGGTGTTTTTGACGCTGATCTCCCTCATAAGAAGACAATTCATCCACCTGAAGCTGAATTGAATAAATTCAACGCTCTCGTGCTCCAAGTGTTTTGCAAGAGGCTCGTCAATCCTAGCAGTCAAATCGTGAAGAGCCGCAACCTGGCGCTGAATGCCAGGCTGTGCAAAAATATAGTTATCCTGGATTCCATCCAACAGCTTGGTGATACACCAAAAAGTGTCTGCTTCCACGGCATCGAGAACGGGTTTTGGCAGCTGCCCAGGGTCCATCCCGCTCTCAACATCCGCATCCGTGATATAACTGGCGAGAAAGACCTGCCAAAAAGGGGTAACAAGGTCATTGATACCTTGAACGTAACCACTTGCAGGATGCCGTACTGCCCAGACATAGAGGATTCGTTCCAGGGATCGCTGCGTAGCTTCGTAGCTGTACAGCTCCAAATGAGGGTTCGTCCGAGGCACATCGATACTAATCTGGTGCCAAATTGTTTCATCCAGCCCTCTGATCTTGCCTGAAGTGCCTGAGCTGTTTCCTCCTCTTTCGAAAGCCTGCCTGACACCATCAAGATACTCCTTTCGCTTACGCTCCAACGTCCCTACTCGTCGTTCACTGCTTGTTGGCAGATATCCAAGTAATAACTGCCAAGTCATGGCGCGGACCTCTTCTGGTATCCCAGACCATGCTGCTGCTCTCAGTTCTGTTAAATTTATCGAGGTTGCCTGCAGTATCTTTTTGAACTTGTTGATTCTTGTTATCCGGGCGGAGTGGACATCTGTTTCTTTCGGCGAAGCACCGGCAGGTATTGGGGGATGGCTTATAAGATGCAACGAGTTTGCCGGGTCCCTGAGAACCTCCTTGTATTGAGGTCTTAGAATTTTGCCCTCGCTCTTCTTTGCAACGGGATAACTTGGCGCAGGGCGCTCGATAGCGATATCGGCGCTGTTGAATAGTCTGCTGGCTCCAAATCCACCAGAATCTCCTGCTGGTCCATATCCAAAGGGAGGCACATTCCCTCCACCATCAGTTCTGCGCTGCTCTAGACCTTTCTTACTCTTCCGTCTCATGCTTGACATGCTGGGAAGCCCAAAATCGTCCCCGTCGTCATTTTCATACCCGTAGTCATCGTAATCATCGGCCTCATCTTCCACATTCCAGTCATTGTTCGTGTTGGAAAGAAAGTCGGTATAGTTTCTTCTCAGAGGGGAGGCCAATCCAGAAGATCCTCGGGGCGGTGGCGGGGTATTGCTTCGAGTTTTGAGTGAAGAAGGAGGGGGGGTTCTAGGGCTGGTCGAAGATGTAGACAAAGATCTGCAAAAGACATGTCAGTAGCTGTATAGGTGTCCCTATGGTATTTGAAATCGCACAAGTTGTCAAATCTCATCATATCGGCATGCGAATATGAGGCCCCTATAACCAGACTTGAATCCCGAGACGCCTGCTTCTTCGCAGACTGGTCACGGTGTCCTTCTGCTGTTCGGGTTCGCCAAAAGGGAGATGCAGATCTGGAGCCTATAGTCAGTGAAATGCCCTTTTTAGCCCAGAATCTACCCCTCTCCATGCGTTTTCGGTTTAGACACATACTCAGATCTTTCTGCGAAAGAATCAAGAGTCAGCAAGTTTCCTAAGCAAATCCGGGGAGAAGCCCAAGGTGGGTATCCGCAGCGTTTGGGTATCTAGGGGTGCCCTCAAACTGGACTGAACTGAACTGACCAACTTGAACCATTTCCTTCAACCACATCAGAATCAGCGGCATGTTCCTCTGAAAAACAAGACTTCCAATTGATCAAACTGAACTGACCTGTTGCACAGGCTTCTTGCTGCTGTTCGTAGAGTTCGAAGAAGAAGAAAACATCTTTGCAAGCCCTGCCGCAGACTTGGACCGTATTATGTCTTCATTCAATCATTCATTCATTCATTCATGCGTACGTGCGTGCTTGCATCCGTCCTGAGGCTCCTCAGTCAGCAGCCAGTGCCAGTGCTAGTGCGAGTGCCCGTCTCAGAGGTCCGAGCGCCGAAGACTCCGAACTGTCTGCCTTTCCCACTTGTTTTAACATAATCAACCTCCACCATCACAACTGCCACCGTCACGACGTCTTTCCACTTTGGCATTCATTCTTCACATCCTCTTTCATTCTCACATTCCTTTCTCCTTAGATTCTTTTCTTGACCATCTGCCGGACACATACCAGCCCTCGCCTTCCGATACGTTCCATCAAACACCTCTCCACCCCCGATTGGAAATACAACTCCCTGCCACCTACCAGGCAAATTACTTAACACTATAAGACTTCAAGCCCACACCAGTATGGCCGAACCCGACAACTTCGAAGAGGATCTCTTCGCCGATCTGTACGTATGCTGCTCGATGACGAGTAGACGCTCAGCTCCTTAGCCTTGTGTAATATACGGAGCATCACAACTTCTATCCTGTCCTTCCTGTCAACATCTTCGTTCTCTCACTTTCTATTCCTTCCCTCCGATCAATTAATTTGCTTACGCCAATATTAGGTACACGGAAGAGGAGACTGTGCCAAAGCCAGTAGTGCCTGAGGTTGAACTCAAGAGCGAACCAGCCAAAGAGGTCGCCAAAATCGATGAGGCACCTG
This sequence comes from Drepanopeziza brunnea f. sp. 'multigermtubi', assembly GCF_022702325.1. NCBI lineage: Eukaryota > Fungi > Ascomycota > Leotiomycetes > Helotiales > Drepanopezizaceae > Drepanopeziza > Drepanopeziza brunnea. Next base: position 966,199 of record NW_027094072.1, on the reverse strand, counting down.
AAAATACGGAACCTAACGGCGCAGGGGGTGAAGAGAAGTATAATGGAGACCAGGATATGGATGATGAAATTGATTTCAATTTGGGCGGGAATGGAAATAGTTATGATGCTCCGGTCAGCCATGAAGCACATGGGCCTGGCATCAAGGAAGACGGGTAAGATATCAGTTATTTTTCTTTTAAGTGCTTCATCTACCATGGTCGTCACATGGTTATAGTCGCCAGTGCCCCGCTTCAACACGGGCACAGAGCGAGATCTGGACCCATTTGCTACACTTTGCGGAAATAACGGAACGTGGAAGGAGGATATCGGAGCCCACGAGGCATAAGGGGTTGGCACTGGGCGGAAACGGGACTACTGGGTGCCATGGGAAAGCTCTTGATATCACAAAAGCCAGATTGTCGAAGAGAATCGGACGACAGCTGGTCATGCGAAGACTTTGTGGTGGCTTTGGATGAATTTGATGGGGCCAAAAGCGCAGAGGCTTGCGAAGGACCAGAAAAATGCACAAGGATAATTGGCATCTACGGATGGAACCGCACTGGCATATGAAGAGGATTGCAAGGACACTGATCTCGCCTCATGCATTCGACATCAACAGCGGCCATAGTCAAGCCTACTACATAGCCTATTGTCGAGATAATCTTCATAGAGCATCAGAGGAGGCCACAGATAGGCTAGAAGGCAGCGCATAGCGCTCGACGCCAGTACCTAGCATCACGATAGCAAAAGACAACGATTGTTCTTGGATATCTTGCAGTGTCATTCTTCATTGCATGACTTCTCCGGACTTGCCATGGCGTGGACTGGCATGGGTTGATGGGCGTGAGGCGGTGCGGGAACGGAATCATGCCCCGCTACCGCGACAGGACAATCTTCTCTGATGTTGTCGCATCGCCTACATTGGATTCTCGAAGCCCGATACGAATGACGATGAAATGGCCCGCTTGAAGTGCTCTAGTCTCTGGGTCCTGCCTGGCAAGCGACTCTGTCTCTTTTTCCAGACCCAGAACCAACGGCATATCAGAGCCCTGAAAATCGACCGACCCCGGACTTTTATATCATTTTGTTGTTTCTGTTATTCTTATGGCTCTATTTGCTGACTAGTCATGATCTTATAGCAAGATGTTCATTGGTGGATTGAATTGGGAGACGACCGATCGTAAGTACCTGGACGATGCTGACACTCCTGTAAATCCTCTAACTTGGCTGGTCTAGAGTCACTCAAGGATTATTTCTCTCAATTTGGTGAAGTTTTGGAGTGCACCGTCATGAGAGATGGCGCTTCAGGCCGCTCTCGTGGCTTTGGCTTCCTGACGTTCAAGGATGCTCGTACTGTTAACATCGTGATGGTTAAGGAACACTACCTCGATGGCAAAATTGTAAGCCCCAAATCTCCGAATAACACAAATTCACTACGTCAATTTTGCTCTCGGTCGCTTCATGTGACAGAAATAACAAGCTGACGTATTTGCTCAAAGATTGACCCCAAGAGGGCAATTCCCCGAGATGAGCAAGAACGCACAAGCAAGATCTTTGTCGGTGGTGTCAGCCAGGAGGCCACTGAACAGGATTTCAAGGAGTACTTCATGCAGTTCGGACGAGTTGTTGATGCCACCCTCATGATGGACAAGGACACCGGTAGACCTCGGGGCTTCGGCTTCGTCACATTCGATAGCGAGGCAGCCGTCGATGCTTGTCTCGACTCGCCTCTCGAGATTCTCGGTAAGCCAATCGAAGTCAAGAAAGCTCAACCTCGTGGCAACATGAGAGAAGAGGAAGAGGCTCGTGGTGGTCGAGGTGGAAACCGTTTCCGCAAAGGAGGCATTGATGAGAACCAGAATGCCAATCAAGCCCAGCAAGGTGGGGGTAACCAGATGGCTCCTGGCATGACTCCTCAGTTGATGGCGCAGTACTGGCAACGAATGCAACAATACTTTGCCATGATGCAACAGCAAATGGCTATGGGTGGCGGACGAGGAATGCCGGCTATGCCAGGTGGTATGAACCCAGCTATGATGATGCAGATGCAGCAAATGCAAGCTATGCAGGCCCAGATGCAACAAGCAGGAGGAAATCGCAGCCAGAGTCCCCAGAGCCCTGTTACGGCGATGAACGGTATGCAAGGCATGAATCCAGCTATGATGCAACAGATGCAACAGATGCAGCAGATGCAAATGCAAGGCATGGGCGGTGGAGGAGGTGCTGGCATGGCCGGAGGAAACAACTATGCTGCAGGTGGTGGAAGCAACCCCGGTGGTCGAATTGGCACCCCAGGATACAATGCTTATGAGCAACAGATGTTTGAGCAGCAGAAGTATGAGCAACAACAGATGCGACGCAACCAGGGCGGCTATGGCCAGGCTCAGCAGAATGGCTACGGCAGTGGTCCAACTTCTTGGGAGGGCATGTACGACGATGTTCCGCAACCCATTGTTCCCAGCGGAGGTGGTGGGCGTGGAGGATTTCAGGGTGGTGCTCGTGGTGGAAGCAATAGAGGCTCGGTTCCGCCTCAGAACGGTCCTGCTAGTGCTCCTCCTGCCAATGCACCCACTGGGCCGAAGAATGCTGGCAAGCCGGGTGCAAATTATAGGGGCGGAGGACGGGGAAACAACCGGGGCTTCCATCCATACGCTCGGTGATGATTGCTTGCAGTGGATTTTCTTCTGCGTTTGGGTATGGGATCGATGAGGGGATGGGATCTCAAAAGTTGTGGTACGACCACACACATTTCATGTAACCTTAGGATTCACATCCCTTCTTTGGTGGTTCATGGTCAGTTATCTACGTCAACGGGATTTCTAAGACAGCGTTTCGTTGCTCAATCCTACCTACAGCTTTGTGAAGCCTTCCTCAGGTGGCTGTAACCAATTTCTCTCATCATACACTGCTCCCTCCCCTTCAATGACGTGGAATGTATAAATGATCCTCCCCTTCTGACCGACATTTTTCTCACTCTTATGCAGCAAATTCCCATGAATCAGCACCAGACTTCCCGCCTTGACCTCCCCCAGCACATACTCCCCCTCCGCCTTCTCAGCACCATATCCTGCACCCGCCGGGAATTGCCTTCCCTCATTAACGATAAATTCCGTACCCGACCCGTCCCTCTTCCTCACGAACCTCTGCTTAATCTCCGCACTCTTATGGCTACCGGGCAGGAAACTCAAACACCCATTCTCAACTGTCGCATCCTCAAGCGCATACCAAAATCCGACGGCACTCGGCGGATCCGTATACAGAAACGTAGAATCCTGATGTGGGGGCACAGCGCCTCCAATCTCGGGCTGCTTGCAGATGACCATGCTCTGTAGACATTGCGGCTCGCGGAAACCGAGGGAGCGGGCGATCAGGGACGGGGAGTGCGCAGCGGAGGGCGAGAGGAGGGATGCGAAGGGCGGGGAGAGGACGTGGAGATAGTGGCCTATCTTGTTGATGGCTCTCTCCTTGGGCTTGGTGAGGGTGCCGTCGGGGTCGAATGCATCTGACGGGTTGGTGGTTGTTGGGTGACGTTCGTTGTTGGTGGGAGGGGAGGGACGGATGGACTTCTACTGACCTTCTTCGAAAAAGAACCGCACCTTGTCGCCGCTGGACAGGAAGTAGTCGTCGCCTACATGGTCGCTCTTCTCCCCCGTGGAGAATCTGGTCATGGGGTGGTCCGAGAGGGAGAAGCTGTCCAACAGGGAGTGGGTTTCGGCGAGGAGCTCGGAGACTTTGGAGGCGGACAGGGCGTTCGGGATGATAAGGTACCCATCTCGTTCGAAGGTTGCTAGCTGCTCCTTTGTGAGGCCTTGGGCGGCTGGTGGAGGATCTGAAGAAGTTCGTGAAGGCGCCATATTTACTTATTTGATGCTGAGATTCTATCACCAGAGCAGGAGGTCGCATGTAAGTATGGGGCTTATCGGATGGACCTACCCCTCCCCCTCAGCGATAAGCACTTGCAAATTTAGGTATTGCCCCACTAGCTGCTGAAGCGTAAAATGTAACAACTATCAAATGGCCATTCAACAGAATTCAAAGTCCATTTATATTTGTTAAATCAAACTCTATGCAGCTTATTGAACGTCAACATTCGCTTAGTATGCGAAACGACAAGCGAATGCTGAACAGCTCCTGCCAGATTTTGGCTTGTCTACTCGGTCGGAAATTGCTAGCTGCCAGTGAAAATACGTCTACGAAGGATGTCGCACCATCAGACGTTCTGAGTTGCACGTTTACCAGAATCAAAATGATAGACGAGATAGCCAAAAGACAGTGCCGCCTGTGAGGGTCGAACTCACGCAACTTTCGTTAATGGTGATATGAGCTTGAAGAAACTTAAAACCATCGCCTTAACCACTCGGCCAAAGCGGCAAATATTATTAGTCTCAGATGTAAAATAGGACATGATAATTCAAACAAAAACTTTTGAAGCCTCTGCGAGTCCGTGGCCACTTCGCTTCCCAAAGAACGGAGCATTCCACAGTCCGCCCAATTCACATTGACAAGACAAGTATAAATCTTCCTAAACACGTTAATCATCGGAATAGGAGATTTCTGAAATGTGCCTGAGCGTCAAGAAGCCACTCATACTCCATTGCATTCCATTTTATCAACCATGTCTAACCACACGAACAAGTGGTTTATCAGAGCATTTGTTCAGCCATTCCTTGATCCTCCCAACCCCTTGCGAGTCTCCTTGACTGGTTTCCTTCAGACCTCGGTCAACCCAACCCTCAGTATACGGTACCCGCCGTCAAAATCAATGAGCCACAACCGATTTTCCTTGTCGACTAGCACATTTTGCGGCTTAGCGTCCCATACAAGACCCGCAGCGTGCAGTTGTTCTACGAGGCTTTCGAGCTCAGGAGCCCACTGATCTCGCTGCTCGTCCGAACAATCAGACCAGGGCGCCAATTCGTACAGTGTCCCTCGGTTCTCGATATAATCGAGGAGTATTCCAACCATACGTTGCGACCAACACTTCTTTGTTTGTCATAATCTGGAATCATCTCAGGGTTGGAATCATAAAGCTCGCGATCAAGACTTTCCCATCTAGCGAGTTCTTCTGCCGATACGTGAATCAAACCTGTAAGGACGTCGCGATCTTCGTCGATAACCATACTATGAAGGCGACAGATACGCATATCCGAACGAAGTGACCCTGATATAATCGCGGCCGTCATCTGGTTATATATCCATGAATTGTGCGCCAACCTTTTGCGCAGAAACCCGTCGAATACGTGTTGGTTGAAATAGCGTAAAGTGCCATCTTTGGCGAGAACTTTCGACGGTCCTCGGATACACGGGTGGTGGTGGTCGGCGGAGTCGATCACCAAACGGATTTGACGTGAAGTAGATGTTTCGATCGACTCCAAGTTCAACCATTCTTCTCCGTGAAGCCAGCTGCAGTACAGGCCTGGAGGTGTGTAGCATTGTCGCGGAAGACCTCCTTTGAATCGGGGTTCGATAGTCGAACCATCATGGCCCGCCGTTGCTTCGAAGACCAAGTATGGGACATAGAAGTAGTCAAACAGTGTAAATTCCTGGCCCCGTGGAATCGGAGCCGACGTGGTCATAAGCTCTTGGAGTGGCTCCTGGAGATGATGAATTTCCTCCCAAGCTCCATGATAGTCGCCGCCATGATCAATACCAGCTTTCACTGTATCAATGTATTGTCTAAATTGCGATAAAACATGCGAGAATCAATAACCCTCTCGAGCTCATGTATAATCTTGAAATATACACCTATACGTCGTATAATGATATTCAGGTCCGTGTCACCGTACACAATCTTTATGTTGCATGGGATTGGAGGGAGTTTTGATATGCTCAAGGCATTATCTGGAGTGCCCCAGGCCGCAGACTGTTGCTGATCTATGATGATAGCGGCTGTTATGTATGTACCGTTCCGACGAGGAGGTTCTGAGGATGGCTAGGCGTGGTCGTGCATCTGGGAAGGAGGATAATCTTTCAGGTATCGTGAAGGTGCTTGCGAAAAGGGGGAGTCTTTTAAGAGGGCTCGTATGCGAGGGAGAGGGGTGAGTACCGGTATCCTAGCATCAGGATGTCCTTCCGTCAGCGTGCTTGACTCAGCTCAGGGAGAGACTGATACTCGGCAGCTCGCAGGTCAAAAGGCAGCGAGCGCACTTATTATTAGAGTCACTCGATACGCTGGATACTGGGGTGAGCCGAGACTGTATTGCGGTGTGTATGCGAATGAGCGAGTGACCACAGCCTCGAGTAGCACCTTATAAGGCTAGAGCCACGGAACAACAAAAGGGATACGTTCAGACAAAGAATTGTTAGTGGAGCTGTATTTCTTCGAGCAGTGCTGAAGAAGATTGACTGTTAGATGCCAGTATTTTTAACCATTTTTAACCCAAGAAGCTGAGGAAATCATGGGACGATGTGATCGCAATAGCGTATAAGAAATTCGCCGCTTGTCAAAGTATATCTTCAAGGCGAGAAATATAAACTACGATCAGTGGCAGGTGTCAGAGGTGACTTTCCAAAGAACTAGATGCTGTAAATCCCTTGTTTGTCGATTGTCTTCTAGCCTATAAATTCAAGATCGCCTGAGAAACATCCATCCGCGTGTAATGTTTTACAGCTTGGTAGTGATATTAATATCTTTTGCATGAGCCGTAACACAAGTAACAAAGTAGGGCCAGAAAAAGTCATCGATGAGAGTTAATTCCTCAAGAGCAGTTGGCACAAGAAAGCAGAAGACCCAGAATGGAAGTTTTGAAATGCGGCATTCTAGCTTCGCCTGTTCCGTGACGTTGAGTCCACCCACCCATCTTGCTCTGGCCATATCGGCAAGAGCATCCACACCGTAGATTACCTGGCTTCCTTGTAGCGTAGGAGGACTTCGTTTCGTAGGCGCTCACTCCTTGAATTTTCCGTAAAATCTTGCGGATTTGCTTTACTTGCCCAATTTGAGATGAGACATCCTCACACGTGATAAGGTTGTCAATCCAGGCGTGTGTGTTGAGTAGAAGTACCATACCTTAGTCTTAGTGAGGAGAAAAAAACACAAGTCGCCAGATAAAGAGCAACGGGTAAGAGGCAATACCACAGAACAATGTAGAAGGTGCAACACAAGAGCTGCGAGACAAGAATGGTCTTTTCGAGTACAGGATGGAAAAGAGAAAACAGATGCCGCTGTGTCAGAAAAGGGATATGATAAGCTACCTAATCGGAGTGTGAATATGTATGTAACTGTGATTTGTGACTGTGACTGACCTAACAGCAGCTATGATATATACGTCAAGCCTATTGTACGTGTATCAGACCATCGGACGGTCCAGTAAGATAGTAGTCAGGTGGCTGGCTTACTGCACGGATTGGATAGGAACGAACAACAAGATGAGCTTGGTCGGCAAAAACAAGACGGGAGCAACAGAAAACAACAGAACAGGAACAATAGAGCAAGAACAACCAGGTAGAAGGAGCGGATTTGACAGAAAGATTGGCAGAATCAAAGTATCAAGCAACAACGAACGCTAATAGGAATATATTTTGCGCTACCAGCATCCACCAGAAGACAACAGCTCGTCATATACGCTTCTACCTCTGCCTTTCTCAACTCCAAACCTCTCTTTTCCACGTCGTCTCACCTCTTCGCCTATCTCAAAAATGTGCCAGTTAATAAGGAGAAGATATCTTTGCGAACACGCCTCAGACGAGTCGTACTGGCTTGCAGAAACCCCAGGTTCTTGTCAGATGGCCCTCACGGTGAACCAATATGATATCATGGGTCGACTGAAACGTTGCGAACCAGGAACAACGGCGACCTATATCGCCAGGGGTTATTGCGCCGCCGAAGAAAATCACACTTGCCGCAGGAAAGCGTTCAAAATCGCCGGTTGGCAGTGTCACGTCTGCGCTGCCTCTATTCCTTCTGCCGTCGGGGCTCCTCGTGAAAGGCAACGCGACGGCCACGGAGACGGAGTGGTGATTTGTGCTTGTACACATGTGGACACACTTGCCCGATAATCTGTAGGTCCACCAAGCAACTCTGGTCTAGTTGTTCAAACTAATCCCAACGATTGGAGGCATTAGTCGTGAGGTACGAGAGCCGAGGTATGCGAACTGTCAGTGTCCGCTTTGTCGTGAAGGATTTTCCGAATATCGTATCTCTGAGGGCGCTTTAGCGAGATAGTACCTTGTCTGGATAATGCTGTTTGATTTCTACCATAATGACGGAGGTGTTAGATAATGTTGGACTCCGAGCTGCAGGCCTATGATATAATATTAGCTTTAAGCTCGCTTAAAGACTACTTGTAAAGACTGATTTCAACTAATAATTAAGCTTGATCATTAGGTATCTACCATAATCGTAAAAGTGGTATGTGCTTCTTGACATTAGAAGACCACCCTAGTGCATCTATTATGCTGCTGACAGGACGTACTCAGCGACTTCCAGACCCTCAACGCCCGATATCCCATCATACAATTTCATTACCAGCTTGCTCCTATCCAAATCGCTGATCGGGAATGAGTTCATAGTCCCCTTCAGAAGGAAACGCAAATGCTGAAATCGAAATCGCTCCAGCGCTAATCATCGCAATGCTCCAGCTGACTGTGCAGAGAATCCAAGACTGGTCGAGCTTCCAGCCCACAAAAAAACGATCGTCGTTATCAAAAAGATAGGCCTGCACGATTAGCAAAGTTCGAAATGAATTGGTACGAGCAACGTACAACAATGGCCATGGAAGCACACTGAACGGTTGCCACAAGCACCAGCATAAAGCTCAGAAGTTTCCAGCCCTTCTCCCTCTTCTGCTTGCCTCCCACGAGCACCAGAATGAATGCAACGACTGTGCCCAATTCTAAGATGGCCGCGGCGGACATCAGGAAGCCCACAGACCGCCACATGGAGCAGAAGTATCTGTCACTGCCGCTGCAGTCCTCCTTCTGCGGGAAATGTATACATGTGTTCGTAGTCGAGGAACAGCTTCGGTGCAAGCCGACCCGCTTAGTGTAATGCCCCCCCGAGGGAGAATCGACAGTCCATGTAATCCAGTCAGGTATGAAGTTTGCGGCAATGGTCATGCCGGTTGCTAGTTAATGCGATCAGCGATGGTTTGTTGTGAGCATTGATTGAGATCCGGCCTCTTACCTGCGAGGAAGGCAACCAAGGCCAGAGAGTACACAATAGATCTCGTCATGGTGACCTGTGTCCTCCCCTTCTGAGCCCGAACGTGTTTTCAAACGTGCGTCCTTCCGAGCAGGAGTTGGGGTTGGAGGGTGGCAAGGAGCTTTGTCAAGAAAGAGGTGGAGGGGTCGAATCCAGCTGCCTAGTCTGACGCATTGAGTGCAGATCAGCCTCGCGAGTTTATGCCGCAAGGATAAATAGAAAGCTGCAGCGAAATCAAGGTGGACACTTTGGCTAGATCGTAATGTGTTCAGATAACCTAGATTTGGGGAGATGGGATTCTGGCCTGCAAGTGTAAGTACATTTGATGATTGGCTCGTCGTGGCTTCGGAGGCTTAAATCAATCGGTCAGACTACGTCGGTTCGGGAGATAAAGCTGCATATGCGACTTGTTCACGAGGCACACTTTCGAGATATTGATAAGATTTGATATTTCGGATGTGGATCCTTTGCTTTCTTATTGGCTTGGCGAGATTGTGAGGTCTAGAAATTGTTTGATTTTCTTTCCGCGAAGTCATGCTGAATACAGGGCAGAGTCGAGACCATGCATGTTGACCAACGTATGGATTGTAACTACTATGACCGCAACAATCGGATTTGGGAGCAGTCCGGCAGAAATTAAGACTGGCGGTCTCCTTTGCTATACTGCCGTCTTTCCATGACCTTGCCGTGAGCTACATATGTGTGAACCATCCAAAGATTTTTCTTCCCTCGGCGCTTGAAGCGAGCAATCTTTTTTCCTTCCTCTATTCGCTGTCGCTACTATCTTCCGAATCGCTTTCAGTCTCCTCGCTACTCGAGTCGGACGACGACGACGAACTCGACGAGCTGGATGATGACTCGTCCTGGTCGTTCTGGGCCGTATCGTCGTCTGCCGGGCTGTCTTCGGAATCGCTGCTGCTGGAGTCCGAGGACGAGTCGAGGGTGACAACAGTCCTCTGTTTACGCTTCCTAGCAAGCTTTTGTGGTAACGCATCCTTCGCCCGAGCTGCATCCTGAGCTTCTCCGTTCTCCTTGGCTGCAATAGTAGATGTGGTATTTCCACTACGTTCCGGAGTAGATGCTAGTGTCGCGAGTATTTTCTCCGTCCTCATCCTTTTCGCGACCCTCCCTTTCATTGCCTCATCTGATAGCCCTGACAAGATCCCTTCCTCATATCCCACCTCTTCAGTAAGCTCAGCTGCCGTCATGGTTGCCACGTACTCTTGCATCGCGACTTCATACTCTCGCTGTCTCTTCTCCGGGAGCCCCATGGTCTCGGGAAATCCGCTCTCGCCTGCTTCCAGATCCTTAACTTTGATTTCGATAGCCGTGTCTCGCAGTCTTGTCCGAACGCCTCCTTGTAGCCCTTTCACGTACTCGTAGAGAAAGTGAACGTGGTCCGAAGGTACGACTTGGAAGTTGAACGCGTGCTTGAGAAGATGATTCTGGTGGTTCTTGTTGAACTTCCAGCTGTCGCGAGATTCGCAGTATTGTCTGAGATACTGTAGGAACGGTCTCGAAGAAGGTGTTGTCAGTTTGACAATTTTCGAGGGTTTCGTTTGCTTCAACTTGCTCGGCTTCTCCTGTACTGGCTTTTTGACTCGTTTGACTTTGCGCTCCCTCACGTCAAGGTTTGCGTCGACTTGTTCTTCGACTCGTGGTGACTCTGGTGTTTGAGAGACAGGGTTAGATTTTCCAAACTCAAAGGTAGGATCTTGTGCTTGTTGATGTGCCTTCCAAGAGTTGAATAATTGCTTTATGCTGTCCCCGTCGTCGGTCTTACATTCAGGCGTAAAGGTAACCGACTTCTTCCTGGCAAGTTGCGGAGTAATTGGTGTCGAGGAAGAGCCTGTAGAAAATATTGAATTCTTTTTGGGCTTCTTCAAGGGTGTGTTGTCTTCGGTGGCTGGCCTCTTCCTCTTGGAAATCTCCTCCTGAGCAGGTTCAACAACTGGGACCTCTTGGGCCGACTTCAACTTGAGGCCCAATCTCCTCCAGGCCGGGACGTGAGTGGAGGAAGCATTGGAAATTGTCGCGGATAGCATGATTGAAGACCCGCTGTTGAATATCGCAATACCTTAAATTCAAAGCTTCAGGATCGTGGAGTCGTCGCGGGTGAAGGCTGCTGTGTAGACTTGAGATTTTTCACCCGGGCTTATCTTATCGGATCGGGGCATCAATCGACTGCGCACGTGATATACTATCCGAGCTTCTCGTGGAGCACGCGTTGTCGTCTGCCTCGCGAGACTCCAGATCTGGAGCCAAAGCCTCAACGTTCGAACGCATTGCATCTGTGACAGCCCACAACTCCGCACGATACCAACTTCTTCACTCGGTCTTCTGGATACCGAAGAATCTCCCTAATTGAATTGCAAACTCCAACGCCCTCATTCGATCAAGATGTCGGGTATGTTAAATTCCCCAAGCTCCAGCTGAAGCTCTTTATTTAAGTGGCCACAGCTAATCCGGGTCTTTGGAATAGGCAGCGCAGGATACGACAGACACATCACTATCTTCTCTGACCAGGGAAGACTATACCAAGTCGGTGAGCAGAAATTCTCCATTCTCGAGCTCTCAGTAGCTTCGACTCCCTTTCAGCTCTCTTCGCACATGGTGTTGAGCCTCACCTTGGAGAAATTATGTTGATAGGATATTGTGGATAGAATATGCTTTCAAGGCTATCACGGCTGCGAACATCATGTCGATTGGTGTGAGAGGAAAGGACTGCGCCGTTGTCCTGTCGCAGAAGAAGGTCCCCGTAAGGATACAATGGTACCTTCATTTCAAGGGCATAACTAACCTTTGGATGATGTTAGGACAAGCTTATCGACCCATCATCTGTCTCGCACATTTTTCAGCTCTCTCCATCGGTAGGCTGTGTCATGACCGGGTCCATCGCCGATGCCAGGGCATCTGTCCAAAGAGCTATCGGTGAAGCCGCTGAGTTCAGATACAAGTATGGGTACGAGATGCCTTGCGATGCTCTGGCCAAGCGAATTGCCAACATCAGTCAAGTCTATACGCAAAGAGTAAGCTGGCCCAACTGGCCCGCTTAGCACTCTATTGGGCTCTCTAGCTAACGGGAACATAGGCTTACATGCGTCCGTATGGCGTTGCTACTACTCTGATCTCATTAGATTCCGAGTACGGTCCTCAACTCTACAAGTGCGATCCAGCAGGTTACTACACAGGCTACAAGGGCACGGCGGCAGGCCCTAAGCAGCAAGAGGCTTTTAATCATCTTGAGAAGAAGCTCAAGAACAAGGAGCATGCAGATGGCAGCTGGGAAGATGTTGTTGAGCTTGCGATCACTACCTTGAGCACTGTTCTCAGCGTGGATTTCAAGAAGGGCGAATTGGAGATTGGCATCGTTGGCGGGCCCAGAAAGGACGGGAAGGAAGGCCCCGACCCGGGTTTCAGAGCTTTGACAGAAGAGGAGATCGACGAGAGACTCCAAGCGATCGCAGAGAAAGATTGAGTTCGCACATGGGGAATATGATATCCAGAGAAGCAAATAAGCGTTTGGGACTCCCGAAGGTCCGTTGGGCTCAAGATGTTTCCTTCCTACATTTGCAAACCATGTATTAGAATAGAGAAGGGCTGGCGCAAAAGCGATATTCCTTCTATATTGTGTTATTAGTCTCTGTCGCATTTGGGAAATCAAGCTCCGACGTTGGGTAGTACAGAGTATATTCTTGGGGTGGGAGCACAACACAGCCTCTGGTGTAGCTTGTCTCTGCAGTGTCGATCTGACTCAATGCAGGATGAGATGCAGACTTACCGTAGGAGGGCAAAGCAGACGCCGCCTAACAATGCGTGGCTGGCTGTACTCCTAAGGGCCGTATGGTGCATTTGGATCCGTCTGACTTGGTTGTTCGGATGCTGATAGCCAACCGAGGCCAGTATCTCTTGGCGCTCACTGGAATGAGAAAGAGGCTCTCGATCACCTCTCGACCTCTCGACCTCTCGAATCCCGACTTTGCACTCTCAACGTTCCCCCTCTCCCCACCCAGGTAGGTCTCTTAGCTGCAACCACTGTGGCCACTGCGACCACCTCCGTCATGCAGCACGAATGGGAAGTATATCTCTGTGTTTACAGCTTGGTAGGGTTCTCTGTAGCTTTGAGCTTGCAAGTGTTAAGTATCAAAATAGTGTCGGCTTGCGCATCTCCCCGTCCATCAGTAAGTGATGGCGGCTCCAATGAACCCGTCGCGAGACTGGTGATAGCTATCCATGGCTGAAAACCGTGGACAGTGAACAGAAGGGGAAGTCCCCGATGGGCGGTGGGCAGGACTCAGGATTGTGAGTCCAATGAGGCCACGATGCTCTGTTCCTGCTTTGGCTTCATACATCCCCGCCAACGCCCCTTCCCGAGACATCGTTTAACGGCGAGCTATTGCACCGGTCTCTCTTTCCTTCAAGTACTTTCCAAAATCTCTCAGGCTGCCAGCTCCTCACGATATATCTGCCTCTCTCGTACATCCCAAATACTCTCTTTCAAAACTGGTGGACGGATGTAATTACTTCCTTTCTCGTACCTTTCTCCACTCCTCTCCCTCGTTGAGAGAAACCCCATGGACTCAGGGCTGATATCCTAGTGTTAATACCAAGACACGGCATTTTGGGAACAGAGGGAACTGTGCAGCAGCAGCAGTAGCAATTCTCATAGTCCGATTCTATGACTCGCAAAATGAATGGCTGACAGTGTCATTTAGGGATAGCGGCTAGTTCAATACGTTTGGACTTTCTACGGATACGTGGATATTCAACACAAAGGGAAGTAAGTACAATAGCCGAGCGGGCTGTCTACTACCATGTTGATCGGCATGGCACACCGGCAGGCAGCAAGAAGTGATCTACAAAAGCAGTATCCGGCTGAGATTGCGTGTGAACATGTTTGATGCCGAAAGAATGAGCGAGCGGTCTGCCAGTCGTTCGGCTCTACGAAAGTTTCATCGTTCGATTTTGCTTCTCCATGCTGCCAATAATCATCATGATGCTTCTTTGTTCTGTTGACAGGTTTGCAGATCCGTCGCCTTACGGAAGATCACTCACTCGGCTAGCTCGCAAAATTGCCTCTTCAGCAAAGGCACAAGAAGGAGCCGCGGTAGACCTCATACCAAGATTAAGACGCTTCAGATTGAACTAGCTACTCTTGCTCTGGACACAGAGAGCAATTCCCGCCAGTGATAAAGACATACCTATCCACGTATCTGAGAACGTGTCAGCAAAGGCAGGAGAAGTTTCAAAAGTGGCGGACTACACACCCCTACTAATGACCTTGCGATCAACATACCAATCCCCCAGCACCGTAAATAAGAACGCCAACGAGTTGGTGATTGGTACCGTCAAGCTCAGCTCTGCACGTCTCATCAGCCTCATTTTCCAGGAGGGAATGAGGAGAAGGGGACCCACCAGCTTTCCCAATCAACAGGAAGAACCACACGCTCCCGGTCAGGTTGATCACAAGGGGGATAGCGTATCGCGGGTTCCTGAGCAAGTCGATAACGCCGAAGAAGGCGCCGTAGACTTTGCTCTTGACCCAGCTGTCTCTCACGGCGGAAGAGTCGAGGATGGGATGGGGCGGTGGGGAGTGGGTACGCGCTGCCTTTCTGATGAATGGGGTTGTGAAGCTGGATGGGGGTTCGGAGGTGTTAGCGAGGTGATGCTTGACTGCGAAAGTGCATGCATGCAAACATCAACAAACAGTAAGGGGGAAGAAGCTGAGGGAGAGGTGTTACATACCCCCAAGCTATCCCAATCATCAGGAATCCCAGAATATAGCGCACGATGTGGGATGCATCCGTGGGTGGGGCTTCTGTAGGCGTGTCGGACATTGTAGGAAGACTGAGGAGAAAGCAATGCGTTGGTATGATGGGTGAGAAGGAATGAAGATATCAATCACGTTTTCAAGATCCGTTTTCGATGTTGTCGGCCCGCTTCTTACACGTGATTGTTTCGGGGGCTGAATTACGGAGGTGGGATCGAGGCTTTGCTTATAATAGTGGGCCTTAACGTCGCAACTTTTGGGGCCCTAGGCACTATTATCTCGTTCGAACCTCGGTAAAGGCGTTTATCACGATTTATCAATCTAGCGGTAGTTGTACTTCCTTGCCTTGCACATTTTGCATGTATCTGGGAATTCCGACCGCTTATTGGTAAGAAATGAGAAGGCATCGCAGGCTTTTGTTGGGAATCGGATTGGGTTATATCCTGTTCACTCTGGCAATAAAGTGGTCCATCTGAAGATTCGAGAAGGAAAGAATAACTTGGGTCATGTCATTCTCACCCAAGCTTTTCCTCAGCCGTACTTCCGTTCCGCGAAAGCCTGGGGGCCAGGGCGCAGCTTTCCCCCACAATCGAAATGGAAACACTGCTGCGGATTCATCCAAGTCATATGTTGAAGGCCACGTAATGCACGAACGAAAATGATCGAGGGCTGAAACAACAGCTGTCGACAGTGGAGAATCAAGTAAGTTGGTTGTTGGCTGTGGTCACTGTCCTTCATTCCGTAGGTACGGTAGTCAACGACTGAGGGCGTTGGCGGAGGTTGAAATTAGGAAAAACTTATCTCCATATCCGTTTGGGCTACCCCTGCATAGCTGATGCCAAGCAGCACCCCTGCTAGCTCGCGGCCAGGCACGGTTGCTACTTATCAAAAGCCGCGGTACTCTGTACTCTGTACGGAGTTGCTATCCTATATAGATATTGGACCAGGTAACTATTTGTTTGCAACTAAATCAATCATAAGACAGTCACAAAGTAATGAACTTCTGATGACGAAACATAGCAATAACAGCAAGAGTGTTCGTTTGCATCGAGTTGTATTGAGGAATGAGAAAAACCAGAGTAAGTACCTACCGGTAGAAGTACTACATGCGATAGTACGCGTTCGGAAAACTTTCTTTCGAACATGGGCGGCAACACCAGCCACCTCAAAGTACCGGATCCGTAGCACTGCACCGCTCTTACCTTCAACCCTCAATCCAGGAACAAGAAACATAACACCCACCCATCCGACCCATCCATCCAATCTTTTAATGTGCAGATATTTGAGAATCCCAAATCCCAATCCTGACACTAATTCCAACTCCGCCCCCGGATCCCAAACAATGCCTAGCTAGAGCTGGGAGCTCCCAGCCTCGTAAACAAAACAAGGCCATCCGCGCCCCAAATATCTCCCTATTAAATCACGTCAACACCACTCCCACCACCACCACCACCACCACCACAACAACATGGCGAGCAAAACGAAGGTCAATGGCCTTCGTGGCGTCCATACCGCTGGTATCTACTCCGATATGACGGTCGATGGCCCCGAAATTGGAACTCTGGTCCTCATTGTCGACCGGGCAAAGAACCTACCGAACAGGAAGACAATCGGTAAGCAGGATCCTTACTGCGCGGCAAGGCTGGGCAAGGAAGCAAAAAAGACAGAGACAGACAGACGAGGAGGGCAAACACCTAGGTGGTAAGTCAATTGGCGGTGGGGGTCTTGCAATCAATACTATACTAACTCTGCCCAAGGGACCAAGAGTTGCGATATACCGTTCACGACTCGCCTGATTACTACCAATTAAAAGTGTCGGTCTTCAACGACGACAAGAAGACTGACTTGATTGGAGAGACTTGGGTCGATTTGAAGGAAGTTGTTGTCCCTGGCGGTGGGCAGAATGATCTGTGGCACAATCTGAGTTGCAAGGGAAAATACGCAGGCGAGATCAGGATTGAGATCACATACTACGATACGCGGCCAAAACAAGAGAAGCCGGAAAGGGTCAGACCGGCTGCTCCTGTGACAAATAGCATGGACGAAGGAAGCAGAGATTCACTCAAGGGTCCTAGACAACCGAAGTCCCAGTCTCCGGTGAAGAGAAGGCCATTGCCATCGGATCCGGTGACAGGGGCACCAGCTTTGCCCGTTTCCATTCCTGATCAAGTTCAAACTCCCTCTCGAGGATATCCGCCATCACCGTCAGCGGCTCCTGATCAGGCCCCAACGCCTCCCCGAGCATACCAGAATGCACCAGAGCATAGCCAGACACCCCCGCGAGGGTACCAGAACCCCCCAACAGCGATTCCCGAACACGTTCAGACTCCCCAACGAGGATACCAATCGCCTAGCTATGTCTCAAGCCAGTCGCCCCTTCAGAACATGGAATATAGTGCGGCTCCGTCAAATTACTCCCCAGCCCAAAGATACGACATGAGTTCAGGCACGAACGGATACGGGCCAGCTACCCCTCCAACTCAGCCCGCGCAAAATGATCGGTACGATGCATACGACCGTGCGTCGAAAAGCGAATACTCGCATAGCAACTCAGCAGACCCTTATCGAGGCGATGAGGAAAGCATCGATCCCCTGGATAGGTACAACCATCATCAGCAAAGTCCATATGAGCTGCCCCAACCGGACTCCTTCAGCTCCCCTCCAAGCCCACGGGGTCCACCACCGCCTCCCCCAGCTCATCGAAGCAGGATTGGGACTGGGAGTAATCAAGCCAGTCCTCGTCCCGCGGAACTTCGAGGTGATTATGGACACTCGCCCGATCATCGGTCTCCGAACCCCTACGATGCCACAAGACATGAACCTCATCGTCACTCCGTACCCTCGCACTCGCACACCGGTTCGTACCATGCCTACAGCCCGGAAAAGAATCAGGACCAATTTCGGAGATCAGCCAACGGTGGCAACCAATATTCGCCTCCTCGTCATCATTCCTATGATTCAAGGTATGATGCTGACTACGGTTCGATGCAACCGACTGTCGAAGATGCTCCTCCATCCCCGGGTGCAAGCTACTCTAGACCGAGAGGTACTTCTCGCGTGTCGCAAAACAACGAGCGGAGATACGATCAGGTCCCTTCTCCCGCTCCCCTCAACGTCAGTGGTCGAGGAAGTTCTGCTTCCGGTCGTAATAGCATCTCCCACGCTCCAACCCCTACCCATCAGTACTCGAACAGCTCAGTCATGTATCAGAATTCTCCCAAGGACTCGGTCTCATCCCGTCCATCTTACAATTCTATGAACCAGCAAGAATCCAGGCGAAGCGAGGATCAGATGGGGAGCGCGGCATACCATCAAAGGCCAAGCGGGCAATCTCAAGATCAGCAAATGGTCCATTCATCAAGCTACAACCACTCGCGAGGCCATTCAAATAGCCAGGTTTATGCTCTGCCTTCTGTACCCGCAACTCTGGTTCCTGGCATGGATCCTATCATTGCCCAAGAAATCTCTGAGAGAATATTTGAGGAGAAGCGCGTGAATGCTGGGAATTCAAATCGAAGCAGTTATCAAAACCCACCTCAGTATCAACAGAATAAGCCGAAGCTTCTTTCCTACCCCAACAATGACGCTGCCATCGTGCCAGCGGCTTCTGCGTACGATGAACGCCAAAGTCGTTTTTCAGCTGCATCAACACCGGCCACGAATCCGAGAGGTGTCTCTCCTGATCCCCGGGTCCCTATGCGTAAGTCTGTCAGTCCTTCACCACAACCTTCACAGGAGCAGAAGAGACTGTCCGGCGTTCCTTTCGGGCCCGACTCTTACAATGCCCTAAACACAAATCTCGTCAGCTCGGTTTCTACGCCCTCTATCAGTGAGGCCTACGATACAAAGAGAGTAGATCCTGATGCAAAGATAATCACGTATGATGGTCGAGAGATTGATCCAAGTGATCACATTCCAGAGTCCAACTATGCACCTTTGCTTGAGTCAAAAGGTCCAAAATATGCATCTCAACTACCGGATCGAAACTACCGGCCACCACTGAGCGGTCCCCAGCCTATCTCTGCCAGTGGTCGCAGGCAATTGAAGGTAGCTGTACGACCCCAATCTATGGGACCCATGTCCAATTATACAAACAACACCAGTCCTGTCTACGATCCGGTAACCCCAACTGGGCGCACCCGGCTGCAAAAGAAATCTGCCCGGATGTCTGCACATTCTGCGCAAAATTCGAGTCCCTTAGCTCCCATCTCAAGCTACCAGGATAACAACTACTCACAAAGAAGCCACCCCGGAACTCACTCGATCGACTTCCAATCGAACGAGAACTACGCAGCCAGTTACGGGGGCAGCTCTGGTTATCGAGGTGCGGCTGGCCCTCCACCAATTCCGGAAAAATTGCCTGTCGACGGTTTTCATGGCTCACCTCAGCCAAGCGGAGGTGACGCTTGGGCTTTGCTGGAGGAGATGAAGAATATTGATCTTGGAAGCGGGAGAGCTAGACGTCGTGGCTATTGATTTTCCATCTCATGACTGATGATTATGTGTTACAATAATGTGTTTGTACTACCTGTACTACTTCTCTTTCGTCGTTCCACTTTAGACTGCATGATGGATGGAAATTTCTTTACGGTCTTGATATTGAGGGTGAGAAATGGACGATGGGGGTTTTCTCGCAAGTACCTAGCTAGGTAATGAATGGGCTGAGAATATGGCCATACGTTTTGCATCCATCTATGTTTGAGCCTTTTGAGATAGGGGAGGGAATGAGCAGGTGGGTCATCTGGATGTTAAAGGGGAAGATGCTGATGTACGTATGCTTCTGTGCATGCATTCTTCTGTGAAATGACTAGACAATGAACATGGAACAGCTTTCGCATCACCTTTAGCATTGTTGTTGTATTAAAATTCTCGTTCTCTCTCTCTCTCTCTCTCTCTCTCTCTCTCTCTTTCTCTGCTTGGGAGCATGACTGGTATTGGCAACGATGTATAACCAACCAGCTGAGGTGGGAACAATCCATTTTCCCACCTTGTTTCACTCCGGGCTCGCTAAGAAGAAGAAGAAGAAGAAGAAGAAGCCCACTTCGAGCCCAAAATAAGGTGAAAGGTGGAGTGGATTTGATAGCTTGGGCAGAGGCAGAAGGGCAGACGGGCAGATAGGTAGACAGACTACCGATACCGAGAGGCCGGTTTGTTGCAAACTTATTGTAGCATTCTGTGGGGCCGGGCTGGCTACTAGCAGCAAGTGCTTACTTAGTAGAGCTTGCATGATATACCTAGAACGATACTTCGTACGTAGATTCATTCGCCTGAGCCTGTGTTGCCAGAAATTCATTCTGCACAAGGTTCAAAACGGAGACTCGTAGCTTTTTTGTAACCCCCCCCCCCGACCCTTTCAAAATACCCGAATTCCCACCAACGCCTTGCTAATTACGAGATCCGACCCGGAGATGCTTCTAATCTACGCAAAATGGATGCCTTCGTCGTTGAAAGCAGACAAGAGACGTAGGAAGTCATTCTCGTCGCACTTCCCGGCTCGCTTATCCGCCAACTCCGTGACGTCCTCCAACACCTTGCGGATCTTCTCCTTGACCAACTCCGCAACCCTTGTCTTCTTCTTCTTGCTCTTCGTCTTCCCTCCACTCTCCTGCGTTGCCCTTTTGGCCTGCTCTTTGAAGAAGGAAGGGGTGTCGTCCTCCTCTTCGTCCACATCCATAATGCCGCCCCACTCGGCTTCCTCCCCTTCCCCGTCCATCTCCGTTTCCATCTCCTCATCCTCCCCAATCTCCGTATCGTCGACCGGGATCTGGTTTGCCGAGCACCAGACCTTGTAGTTCCTCTCCAGCATGGCCAGGACCTCCTTTGTGCCAAGCCAACTCGCTCGCATCGTACGATTCTTCCTTACGAAGCATATGCGCAGCATGCCGTCCCATTCGTCCCAGCTGACGCCTGGCCTCTCTGCGCCCATCTTCGGCTCGATCCGCACTACTGACGATTCGACTTGTGGCGGCGGTCTGAAGTTGTTTTTGCCTACTTTCATGATATGCGTGATTTTAGAAAAGAATTGCGCATTCACTGATAATCGACAATACAGCGGATCGCCAGGTCGCGCAGTAAGTCGCAACGCGAACTCGCGCTGAAACATGAGAATTGAGGTTCGCGGTGGATTCGGCAGGGCGAGAAGTTTAAAGACCAACGGACTCGAAATCTATCTATCATCAGCACCTCCTCTTCTCGTACACTGACCACAGAACATACCTGGTACGGGGTATTGCTAATACAAACGTCGAAATGCGGCAACTCGGTCTTGATCACATCCCCCAACAGGACCTCCAACCTTTTCTGCTCAGGCTTCCCTTGCACACGCTTCGTGACTTCTGCCGCCATACGAGGATCCAGTTCTACCGCTATCACTTTCTTCGCCTTCTCCAGTATGCGCACCGTCAAGTTCCCGGTTCCGGGACCGACCTCGAGAACGACGTCGGTGGGCTTGAGGTTCGCTTTAGCGACGATGGCTTCTGCGACTCCAGGGTTCTTGAGGATGTGCTGGCCCACATTTGTGTTCTGCAATAATAACTTCAAGTCAGTATTGTGCAATGTATGGTGTGGAGTGGTGGGGGAAGGGGAGAAAAGAACGGCAACATACAAATTTGAAGACATTGTTGGTGGTGGCTTGCGCTTTCGAATATGGGCTCGAGCTGGCAGCGGAGCTGTTCTTTTTGCCTGTCTTGAGTTTCCCCATTTTAGGGGGCGACAGAGGGGGAAATGGTATGATGGTGAGCTTCAGGATGTCGAACGGACTGATAGACTCCCGTCGGCGAACATTTTTTTGGGGGGCTTTTCGGATATGGTTTTAGCGGGGTCTTGATCATCCCCGGACCCAGAGCCGACAGTGCGGTCATCACGTGTCGATTCTTCGGCTCGGAAAAACAACCAGGCTCGATTCCCGAAGCCGACCCCACACGCCGGGCTGTTTCAGCTCCGTACTGTACTCCATACGTCGAGAGACAAATATCTTCATCACTTAGATGAAAAATTGAACAGATAATCGTCGGATGTAACGAGGCTTTTCAGAAAGCCAAGTTACCCCCGGCTGGCGTCGCCCCAAGAGATCCGCCAAGCAGTTCTCAACCATGGATTTCCCAGAAACCGCGCCCGCGGGTCTGGAAACTCAATGGACAGACCCTTTCCCTACTACAACTAGTTGTAGTAGTACTACAAATGTCTCTCCTTGAAATAAATGGGGAAGCGTAAAGTAATTACGGGGTACGAAAAGGAACTCAATTAACAAACTACAGAGATGTAGTTGTATAACTAGGTTTGAAATTCATTAAGTACTCCGTAAGCGATCGATTTGTCAAAATCTTCTAATCTACAGTAATGTTGAGCTAATGTGGATCCTGTAAACTGTTGAAAATACGGTCACCTGACCGACGGCCGCTACATTGATTGGGTGCTCCATTTGAGCTTGGGCCATCGAGGCTCACCAAAAACTTGGCTAAGCGCTTAGTAATCAGAAAAAGAAATAAGAAAAAGAAGAATCTTGCGGGTATGACAAGCCAGATTCGCGTAGGACTACCACCTTTTGTAGCCACCTTTTGCAATGAAAAACTACGATTATAGGTTCTTCTCTTTCCGAATTCTGTACCCTCACTTCTCGAACTCTTCAAAATTAGCTAATTAACTGTAAGGAAGGAAACGCTCGAGAAACAGCTGGTTGCATCGGGCTAGAAGGGCTTATTGCTATAGACTGGATGCTCGAGAGACAGTTTTGGCTGCATCGCGCTGAAAGGGGCTGGAAGAGGCTACTGCTACAGATTGGTTGCTCAAAGGACAGCTGGCTGCACCGGGCTAAAAGAGGCTGTAACTATCGATTGCTATTACTATCGATTGAATGCTCGAGGGACAGCTGACTGCATCGCGCTGAAAGAAGCTATTAAGTCCGGAAAACTTACCACGGAAACTGCAAAGGGCCTTAATTTTAGCTTGCGGCCGAGCTGAAGCGTTACATTTTCTTTTTATTCTTTTAAATCGTATTTCTTATGGAAAATTGACGTAGCGTTAGTGTAAAAGGCCTCGGAAGGCAGCCTTATATTACGACCGTTGCGAAGCGAGGTCCCCTGGCCCCGGAATAGAGTTGATAAGAAGAGTTGACAAGACTTTTTTTGGACGTCTGTAAGCTGCCTACTTTAAGGGTAATCGAACTAAACCGGGTCTGCTTCTACCGGTATCTCGGGGAGGTTAATGTAGAGAAGTCGACGGATATCTAATATTAGAGGTAGTGCCAAGCCAAGGAAAGTCTAGTAAGGTGGTAGAAGGTTTCAAGAGTGACGGACTACCTACTCAGATAGAGAACTATACTGGCTGCCGATCTGCCTATTGATAGCATTGCAGATCTGTAATTCCAGTACGGTAATACAGAGTGTGTTGTCACGTCCTGCGAATATCGTATTTGGCTTATTGAGGCTGTGGTTTACAGCTACCTACTCCCCTCCGCAATCCCCTGCCCTGAGTTGATAGACATTATAGAGTTGTGTATTCTGTCTAACTCTCTGTAATCGTGTGCCCGAAAGGCTCAAAGATTCTTGATTATACATAGGTATAGACCGCCTTCGGTTCGGTGGTGCTATAGTACTCTTGCTCTTGTTATACTGCGACGGTCCTCGTCGGCGCCGTACTTGATGCTCACAAGATGCTTTACCTTGCTTTCCCCCTACTCCGTACTCTGCAGACACAGGTCAAGGCGTTCCAGACCGGGTTTGGCTTGTTCAAGACAACTGAATGAGTGGATTTAGCTCAGTTAACGTTTAACTTGCTCTTACTATACTTAGTTTGAGTTCGTTCACTCGGCTCCAATATCCTTCTTCTACTTCTAGAACCAGTAATTGCTCGCTCAAATCCGCCAGAACTGCGTCTAATCAGTCGGGCCGCCGGAAGTCGTAGACAGGGCGATCCCTGAGGCGAATATTTCTTGATTTAGCGTTTCATGCAAACGGAATAAAGAAAACTCGACTGCAATACAAATAATCTGGCTCAGGCACTTTAAATCGCTTCACCGACAGCAGTTTCTTCCATTCGTTTGGGTCAATTTCATTCTTTACACGATGTCGAAATCTCTAACACTGCTTTTCTCCTTGTTGTCTCTCGCTTCTGCAGCCGAGCTGACTTGGACCTCATGCGGCACTGGACTGGAATGCAGCTCTCTCACAGTTCCCCTCGAATATGATAGGAGCACCACCTCAACAGCGACTGCCAGCATCGCCTTGATCCGTTATCTCTCCACAGTCGCTAAAGACCAGCGATTGGGCTCCCTTCTCGTCAATCCCGGCGGGCCAGGCGCATCTGGATATTCTTTCGTCCAATCTGGAGCTGGAGAAGCCATCTCGAAAATCACCGGAGGTTTGTACGATGTCGTCGGGTGGGATCCTCGCGGTGTAGGGAAATCTACCCCCTTGATGCAATGCTTCCCCAATGCCGGAGAAGAATTCACCTTTTCAGAGGCTCTTCCCGGAGGTCCGAACCTCTGGCTCGGAATGTACTCCAACTCTAGCTACGATGCTGAGGTTGAAACTAAGATCACTGATTTCGATGCATCAGTCAAAGAACTGGCTGATGCATGTGTCGCCGAAAATTCCGATGCCCTCTACACGTCTTCTGCAGCATACGTAGCGAGGGACATGGCTGCCATCGTCGATGCCGTGGACGGGACAACCGCGAAGTTGAACTACTGGGGCTTCTCATACGGCACGATCTTTCTCGCGGAGTTCATCCAGGCCTTCCCAGAGAGAGTTGGAAGAGTAGTAGCAGATGGAGCTGTCAACCCAGAAGCCAATGCCATGACTTACGACAACCAGCTCCCCAACGACCAGATCTCGATGAGGGACGCTCTCAACGACTTGATTTCGTTTTGTGAAGATGCTGGCACAAACTGCCCCCTCGCGACTCCACCAGACGGTGTGACCGGCACCCTCACCGAGCGAATCGACAATCTCTTTGAGACCCTCTTCAAGGACCCGGTCGTATACAACGGATTTGCTATTAGCCTTGACTCATTCAATGTCCTCCTCTGGTCCTTGATGCGAGTTCCTGTCACCTGGTCCATGGTTGCGAATATCATCGCCGGACTCGAGATCCGTGACCCAACTGCCTTCTTGACCACTGTCTCTGGTACAGCCGCCACCGCACCTACCGACGCGAAAGCTCCGGGTGTTGCTACTCTGCGCGAATTCCCGCTGACATGCATTGACAACGCCGCCTCGAGTAGCGTAACTCTGAAAACTGTGATTGACCTCACCAAGTCTCTTTCCATCGACCAGGACACCCCACTCCTCAACGCCGGCCTGAAACCCATCACTTTTTGCCGCCACTTTCCTGATACCCGCCCGCTCGTGCCACCAGCGGGTATCTCATCCATGGCTAAAACCGATATTATGCTCTCGGAAGCAAAAATCACGATCTTGATCGTCAACCCAGAGCACGATACTGCCACACCCCTCGTCTCGGCCGAGAAGCTCCGTTCTCTCCTGCCAAAGTCCTCCAGGCTCGCTATCCGTCGTGGACCAGGCCACACTTCCGTCTCTCTCGCCTCTCTCTCCCTGACGCAGACTATCCGCGATTTTTTCGTCGATGGAACAGTGCCGGATGATCTTGTTTCCCACAGCACCGACCAGGACCTGTTTCCAGCCGGGTCCGGGAAGAGCCTGGTGACAGCGGCGGCGTTCAACGGAACATCGTACACCCCGGAGGACATGGCATTGTTGGAGGCAGATTATGCTATTTTGTTGGCGTTCTTGGCCATTGCATAGAGTGCAGTGTTGTTATAATATGCTTCTTGGTAAGCATATTTGATACCCGCTCGAGTGCTGCTCGGTACCCTATCCCCTCATGGGAATAAAAGCGAAAGCATCATTTTACAAGGGCTTTGACAAGGGATTTGGCCGATTCAATCTTGAAAGATCTCTTGGAAGTCGGAGCAAGCGATCGGTCTGTGCAATGGAGTCAAGGCGTTTCGCAAATTACCTTAGTACAGGCCTGGAAAAGTACACCCCTCACATTACTCCATAAAAGAGACGGAAAGAATAATTCAATAGAGAGCTCTGCTTCCCTGATTAGGCAACTCAGGCTTGGAAACCTGCGAATTTGAGTGTACCTCCGCAATCAATCCACCATCCCAAGAGTGGAACTGCAATAAGCAATGTATTTTATTCTTTCTATGAGAGACGTCGAAATGTGACGCGCATCTTAATATGTTTTCCTTTGAACGAGTATCGGAATGCTCTCCTCTCGCCCCCGAGCAACACTTACAGTTGTTGACTTGCGTTTCCGTCGATTGACTAAGTAACCTGCTGCAGCAGAAACTACTCTTCTTATTCTCTGCTAGCCTTTTCGTCGACTCCTGCTCATTACTAGCGCTCACCTGCATCGCTATGGTGATACACACATTTCAGTAGCCCGCCTTCCATGCCCTTGGACCAGCGATTCTGTCATCACAATTCAGCCAACAAAAAATCGTGAGTACAGAAAGGAGGAAAGGGAAATCGGCACACTGATCGTTATACGCCGGTGGAAATAGTTATGGCGAGGAGATCAAAACGTTAAAATGCCCATCGTGCCAAAACTTATATACCAAAGGAAAGGGGGAAAAAAAAAGCAAAGCCCAACTAAAAGTCCCCAAAATCCAATGATACTGAGAAGGACTAGTCTACAACCCAATTGGATTGAATGGTTTTTTCGTTCTCGCATTCCGAGGGCCCAATCGATCCCGTCCAGTTTGATCTAAAGACGAAATGCCTTCCAAACCATCCCGCTTGCTGGATGTCCGGAATATGAGAACTTGAATATAAGTAGAGATTACGGAAATGCTTCGGCGGAGGGGAAGCTAGTGAGAAGTGCCATGATACCTGTACTACGCTTGCCATGTTCCCATATCGTTCAGGTATAAGGTTCTATTCTCTATCCTGTAGGAACCTGAAGGCAAGCTATACATAGCATGCTCTTCTGAAAAGTAGTTCTTGAACGATGGTCTAAAGGTACCGTTTAGTTGACGGACATGAGACTATTTCAAGCGGCAATGCGAGTGAATGGCATGAAGGACATCAACATCGAAATCACAGGATGGAACGCTCCACCGCCATTGACTGACTCAACTGAGTGAATTCGCAATCCTTTGCAGTAGGTGGTCGCCATGCTCCAGAGAGGCCGTGACCAAAAACCCCTGAGTATCTCGGACTTGTGCTCCTGAAATGCCACTTAAGTACAGTATCTGGCTGATACCGTCAAGAATCATAGAATTAAAGCGAACAGGTTTTTTTTGTCACCTCTCTGATCTTGGAGATCGAAAACAATTCGGGCAGCTCCGAGAATGCGTTGCCGCTTGCGGTTCTGTTGCCACAAGATAGCTGTTGGTAAGATGACAACATGGGAGAGAGAGTTGTTTATCACAGTAGATACTAGAATTTCGACGACTCGGTCGAAGAATTTTCAAGTATGCAGAGGGTCAAAACAAACAAATCGATGCAGCGCAAGAACAAGCACGCAACCGTCAAGTCCAATATCGGCTGGCGGGATGAAGTCAAGAGCCATCCATCACTTACCACGGAAAATGCAGATGATCTATGATAGCGAAGCTTGAAGAACATTCAAGCCAGGCGCCTGATTGGAAACTTGTCTATCTTTACATGTTTCTATACCACCTTCAAACGCCTCGCCCGCACTGCACCTCCCATACACTATGAAATGCCCCGTGGATCGAAAACATTTGCAAACCCACGCCAGGTTCACGTCTGCTGGCCTTCATCTGCCTGTTCAATCGTTCCCATTTACCAGCAATCCATACTAACAGCCATCGCCCCGAGAGTCCGGATTTTATGCTCACAATCATCCATTCTCAAGCATTACTGGCCCATAAGAGCGAGATCAAACCGTTTGTCCCGATCCTCCATTGCCTTCCTCCTCCGTGGTCCCCATGCATCCATAACCGCCTGTCTCTTTGCAGCCCTCTCTTCCTTCCGCTTTGTATCATCCACACCCGACTCTTTCAGGAGAATACTGATGAAGAACGGCGAGCAATTGAACTTCCGCGCCAGCTTGTTGCATCCCCACGCTTCCGGGTCTTTCCTATGTAACTTATAGATTTCCTCAATGTCCGCTTCCTTCAAGTGGTGATGCGGTAAATGGTTTCCGTTGGGTCTGACCTTCGGTGGAAGCTCTGTTTTCGCGGGTTGAAGTCTCGAGGCGGTAGTAGCGAGAAGCTGTCTCCTCTTGTCATCTTTTGGCAGGAATTTAAGAGGCGTGTGGTAGACGGAGGGAGCAGAAGACGGAGGATTGAAGATTATGTGGTCTTGTCGGGGCGATTCGTTGGAGAGGACGAAGGACTGATCTGGTTTGATGTTCATCCGTTGCTTCGAGCGTCTATATGAAGATTGCTGTCGCCGGGAGCTGGCATTGAGTGAGAGCAGACATTGGCCTCTACCCGCTAGCAGATCGAGGGCAGGCCTCCTGAAAAGCCGTGTGTCCATTGTTGTTGTTGGGCTTGCTTGGAGGTTGAGGTCTAAGATGGAATCGCCGTTGAGCTTCCCTCTTTTTTTTGGGTGTTGTGATGACTAAGTAATGCATTCAGGGCTCGGTGGTCGGAGGTCGGAGTCGGAGATCGATGCTTCCGGGCCGTCAAGCAAGTTATGAGGGTCATGAGGTCTAAAGATCCGAACAAACACACGCAATTCAGCCAGAACCTCGACAATGTCCTGGGGATCCTGATTCCGATCCAGCCCGGCGACTGTTGCATTGCATTGCATTGCATTGACAGAATAGCTCACTGGTAATCCGCGCCAGCCCTCCAACCTGCTACACATCACACCATGTGTCCAAGTTTTCAAGCTCTTTGAGCATTTCTCTCCCATATCAAACGTCGGACATTACGCGAAACATCGATTCCTCACGCTGCGCAAGTGTGTATGCAGTTTCCGCATATTACATACTCATGACCAAGAGTTTTCAGAATATCCGGAACGGCGAACTCCTAGCGAAGACTGCAGACTACCACGAACAACTTGAAAATGAGCGCACCCGAATCCAGCACAGTACAGCCTAATACGCCTGTCCCTGGGGCCCGTACTCCCACAAACGTACCAAATGTACCTCTTCTCGGTGAGGGCTTCCCGGAAAGACCCCAACCTGTTTTATGCGAGGCCAACGGCAGTGATGTTGAGGAGGCGGCAGGCATGAAGAATGGAAAGCGAAGATTGTTTGGCTTTGGCAAGAAGAAGGAAGAAAGCAAGGCGAAGGGGAAGAAGAAAGGGGATGCTGCTATAGTTGCCAGCAGTGCTTCAACGATCACTTTCCAACCTGTTCCCCGGAAAGTTCCACTTGGGTCTTCCCCGAGATCCCACCCAAACCATCCTTACCTTGTCTCGCCCGCTGGATCTCAAATCTTCGAGCGCGATGTGCAGGAAAGCTCTCTCCCCATCACGAATTCTCCCGCGATTCCCTCCCATATTCAGACAGAGAATCACATACCACCTGTCCTTGATGCATCGTCAGAAGCCATCACAAACCGTTTCATTGATCCAGACACGGTCGAGATTGTGATGCATTCATACCATCAACCAGCGGCTATACCAGCCTCTATGAGCTTTCCAGGCTTAGGAGGCCTTGAACCGAGTGGTGGAACTGGTCTCTACGCAGATGATGCAGGTACCCATCCAGAAAAGGATGATGCAGCTTCAAATCATGGCGCTCTCGAAAGCACAGATGCTCCGCGGCTGAGTTTTATATCCTTCTCAGATATCTTACAGTCAGAGCATGCAGAGCACGCGGGGTTCAGAGACTCTTTCTACGTAGCGGGCTTGAGCTCGCTGTCCTCGGGTCACAATGAATCTCCATCGCCAATTCGTTCTCCTGTGTCGTCTCAAGGTTTCAGCTCTTCTCCACCAACAAGTCAGTCAGCATCGTTGAAAGGCATTGAAATGTCTCCCAAAGGAAGGCCGCTTGGAAGCCCAACCTCAACTCACGCCTCTCTTGGCGAGTTGACGATAGAAACAATGACTCAAGCATTGAGAAGAACCGGAAGTAGAGATCTTAGTGGCATGCGGAGCCGACCTCTGAGCCCATCGAGTCCCGATGGACTGTCTGAGCAGTCTTTCAGATGAATGAGTAGAGACAGGCTATCGGATCTATAGATGTCTTTACTTCTTGGGATGCAGTATATCTGGGGTGCCTTGGTATCGGCTTTAATTTGCTTTTTGGGCTAGGAAATGAGTGAGTTGTTTTGAGTCGAAATGACTTGTCTCTTAGCGGCCACAGACTGTGCGTTATTTAATATAATTCTACTGTTCAATGTCAACATATCAAGGATTCACGAACCACGGAACTCACGGTCATTGAGATCAAAATTGATGAGAGCTGACTAGATAGATTTCCAACTGTCTTACCGTTGGTACAATGGCACGAGGACATAGGGTTGCATTCTCTTCGATATCTTAACAGTCAATCAATCACCTTGATAGCGGGGATCTACTTGCGGCACATGCTCCCATGCAGACTGATAACCACTTCCCGATAGTTGACGATAAAGGCTGCGAATCTTATTTATATTCTCTACTCGTGTGGAGATGGACGGAAATGCCACCGGTAGAATATCCTTCATGCTCAGCAAAGCAAGAGTATAGTTTGGAAGCGGCTTGACGTGTTGAGGTTAAAGATAGATAGATAGTAGTGGTCGTATTTGGTTATCTTTCTACGTTGTTTCGGCTTTTTCCAATGGAGGACGGATTGAGGCTCCAGTACAAAAGGTAATGCCTATCACTTCCCACTCTCTTCTCGAATTATTATTGCCAAACATTGATCGTGACGAAAAAATAATTGGCATTTGAAAGTGCATCCAGGACCGAGTTGCCTGGACTAGAAATTCGGATATTCTTCGTGACATTACAAATGACTGAGCGCAAGTCGAATGATAATACCTACGTACTTACCCGCCCGCTACAGCCCCCGCGCCATTTGGTGATCTGCGCTTGGGACAGTTATACAAGCTTCCAAGAGCATCATCGAATCTGAACCAAACCCACAACACCGTTGTTCTGATCTTGAATGGCCCGTCAACCTGACGTTCGCTCCCTCTGATCTTAACCCGACAGCTATCACAGGAGGATAGGAGATTGGACCTTTTGCCACTTCACTCGACGGGCACTTTGGGCAATAGGCAGGCGAGGATGAAGGAGGGAAGAGACAGAGGAATGATACTGGGAAGACTTGTGGCCAACAAACCTCAGGACTGTCGATAAAAAGGCCTGCGAATTTGCCCTCGACTCGGTATAGATCTCCAGCTTGCGCCGACTGCATTCAAATTGCTGAAAGACAAGGTGGATCCGATCAGGTTGACCCGCCATACATCTATTCGCCCACGTCAGATGTCGCCGCCACCGTAAGAATCATAACCAAACCCCTCTATATATTGCGATAAATTCTCGCGATCGGGCTGCCCCGGCTCTTTCCTGGAAGTTCGGGTGGAAGGGCATGATACGAGCAGATATAGATGAGCCAGCATCCTCAAATGAACGAAATCCTGCCTCCAGGAATGGACGGTAGAAACTACAATGGACGGCAAGCAAGTGACGGCTCTCTGCAGAACTGGCAACGAAATGCCTCCGAAACCCTGGCAAGGAGCACGGAAAGAACAAAGAGCGATTCCTACACAGCGCAGAGAGTGCAGTCTACAATGTATACCCTGCGTCCAGTAACACCAGAAAGCCGGGGGGGAGGGAGAGACGGATTGTTCGGTGTCGGACCAGTGCACACATCACCGCGGTCTGTATATGGAGGAGGAGAAACCCAAGACCACCGGCAAAGGCTTGTCCATCAAGACTCACAGATCACCGATTCGCTTGAAGAAAGAGGAGGTGGAGGCCGTTCCGCTGGACTACCTATCAGTTTTCCGCCTATCAGTTTTCCCGGCCGGCCTCGGAATCGCACTATCAACGAGCCCTCCCACCAACGGAGACTTTCCAGCAGTGTATCTAAGAGCAGGCATCGTGTCGGCTCCGTGCATTCAGCAGTCTCTCCCTCGTCCCACGATGTATTACCTCAGACCGATCTTTCCGACTCGTCTGGGCTTCCTTCGGCTTCTACAAGACCTCCTCCACAGATACAGAGGTCCAACTCATTGAAAGGTGGGCGTCGTCTTTTGAAAAGACCGTCAAGGCCAACGTCACCTCAGCCTAATATAGGCGATGTTCCCTCAGTGGATTCGCTTCCTTTTCCCGTGGCCACAGCCGACGCCAACAAGATTCTAATGTTAATGAAAACTTTGTGTGGCCGTATGAGAGGGGAAGTAGAGTACCAGGTCGTCGAAAAAGGGCCACGATATGCGGGAATTTGTTATATCGACGATATCAAGGGATCTCTCATGTACGAAGGTGACGATAGAGGTCCCTTCCATCTTGTCGTAATATCTGATCTGCGAGGATGTCGAGTGAAGCCTTTCAACTCGCCAGAGAGACCGATCAAGTGCCTCGAGCTGTCGAATAGAGCATCAGCCATAGTAATACATCTTAAGCCGATGGTCAAAGCAGAGTATGATCTCTGGCTGGCAGCTTTGCTGTGCTGGCAACAGATCCGAACAACTTCTCTTTCGGCCAGCCCACCAAGATCTTCAGCACCGCCTTTGGTGGAGAAGAGACCGTCGAATCAGAGGCGTGATTCGGTACTCAGCACCAGGCAGAGAGGGGCAACCATCATCAAAGTTGCACAATTACTGCTTTGGGATAAAGGCGCCCCCTCTTCTCCGACTGCCATTGTACGTCGTGTCTCAACTCGTGACTTGCGTTCGTCAAAGCGGTCGGGTTGGCGGAAAGTATCATGCATCCTTCAGGATAATGGAGAGTTCAAGCTTCTGACGGAGAACGACATTACGCTACTATCAGTCATACAACTATCTCAACTATCGCGATGCGCTATACAAAGACTGGATAGGTCCGTTCTTGATGAAGAGTTCTGTATCGCCATATTTCCACAATACACGCCCACTTCCACCCAACTATCTATATTCCGACCAGTCTACATCGCGCTAGAGTCACGCCTGACACACGAGGTGTGGTTTTGCCTGTTGCGAGCTTTCACTGTTCCCGAGATCTACGGCCCACGAAGCTCGGTCTTGGAGAACAGTGACGGTCTGGGGGTCAACCAGCCTTTGCCTTCTACCAATGATATGTTTCGGCTGGAGAAGTCAATATCCCTCCGCATTGTTGAAGCCAGAATCAGAACTGTTTCTAAAACCAATACTTCTCACCATGAGAAATCCGCGAAGGCTTCGGAGCATGACCCGTCTGTGGGAGACTACCTTGTTGAAGTCATACTGGGTGGCGAGGTTCGGGCCCGTACGAAAACCAGGACCAAGACAAGGAATCCATTTTGGAGAGAGGACTGTGAGTTCTTGGATCTACCAGCACACCTACCAAGTTTGTCTATTGCCTTGAAACAAGTGGTGCATCCGATGACCTCTGCACATGGTTTCCTCTCCTCATCTGTTGCTCAGACGCCGAATGCTTCCGTCGAGACGACATGTGGAATTACCGAAATACCCCTGGAAAAATTGGGCGAGGGAACTGACAATGAATCTTGGTGGCCAATCCTCGATGACCAACAACAGCAGATTGGAGAGTTGTTTCTCAGGGTGCGGCATGATGAGCTTATAGTTCTTCTCGCAAAAGACTATCAACCTATTTCCGAAATTTTGCACAACTTCAGTAGTGGATTGACTGTACAGATAGCCCAGGCTATACCCTCCAGATTAAAGACACTTGCCGAGATATTGATGAATATCTTTCAAGTGTCTGGGCATGCTGGGGAATGGCTCACAGCACTTGTTGAAGACGAAGTCGACGGCCTTGGCAAGGAGGCACCTAGTTCTCGGCTAAGATGGAGCAGGAGACTCGGTTCCAACGAGTCTTATTCATCTATGATGGATCGTGAGCAGACGGTAAGAGATGTAGGAAAGTCTTTGCAAGGAGAGGCTAATCTCCTCTTTCGCGGCAACTCTCTCCTAACCCAGGCCCTTGACTTCTACATGAGGCGGGTCGGGAAGGAGTACTTGGAAGAGGTTTTATCAGAAAAAATCAATGGGATCAACACCATGAACCCTGAGTGCGAGGTAGACCCGTCCCGCATATCGCACGCTGACGACCTTGATAAGAATTGGACACTGTTGACGGCTTTGACGACGGATATCTGGGAAAGCATCGCTGGATCAGCCCAAAGATGCCCACCCGAGCTTCGACAAATTCTCAAGTACATCCGGGCTGTTACCGAGGACCGCTATGGCGACTTCCTGCGTACTACGGCATACACCAGCGTCTCTGGCTTTCTATTTCTACGATTCTTCTGCCCTGCTCTTCTCAATCCAAAATTGTTTGGTATACTTCCAGATCACCCACAACCAAAAGCTCAACGAAGTCTTACTTTAATCGCCAAGAGTTTGCAAGCACTAGCAAACCTCTCACACTTTGGCCAGAAGGAGATTTGGATGGAGCCCATGAATCGGTTTTTGACTGCCCACCGACAAGGGATCAAAGAATTCCTCGACTCCATCTGTGATATCCCCGCAGAGCGTGATGGCGGATACGCTCTTCCAGCATCTTACTCAACGCCCATAACTATCCTGGCACGACTTCCACCAACATCGCGAGAAGGGTTCCCTTCATTGCCATATCTCATAGACCACGCACGTAACTTTTCCTCCTTGGTCAAGCTCTGGCTGGACACAACGACACACTACATGGCACCTCTAGGTCTCGAAGGCGAGCTTCTTGATTTCCACAAGCTATGCCTCGGCCTCCAACGCCGCACGGATGACTGCCTCCTGAAAGCTGAAGGGGCAGACCGTGGCGCCGACAATTTATCACTGCAATGGGAAGACATCGTCGAGACGCTGAAAATTTCCACCGATGTCACGAGTCCTTCAACATACTCCAATCCAGATCGAGAGCCGTACTCGGAACCAGAATTGGAGAGTCCGCTTGGGACTTCATACACTGCAATGAACACTATAAATCCAGAACCGAACCAGCGCTTGCCATCTGGCTCGGCGTGCAGTGAAGCCGAAATTAGTGAGCAAAAAGAGAGACGAAGTTTATGGGACTACACGCTCGTCAAGGAGGTCGTCAAGGAGAGCAAACACCATAAACCCTACGATACAATGACAGACACCGGTCAAGCGAGTCCCCCCAGTAGAGGGCAGAGCCGGAACGGGAAGACTTCGGGATTTTTGAGCGGGTTCAGGAGGAAGGGGAAGGGCAGTGATGCGAATACGCATTACATTGAGAGTGCGGGTGCTGGGAGTTCATGGAATGGACCGGGAGGTATGTTTTGATCGCAACCTCTGATGTTCAGCGCTGTTGGTATGTTCTCGAGGACGAGAGTCTTGTCGCCTGTGGGGGTTGGTAACATACAGTGAGCGGCTTTATGATGAGCAATCATTTCTGTAGTTCAAATAGGCGTATCATAGTTGGGGAGGAAACGCGTCGTTGTCTATACCAATATATTCCTTTGTTGTTGCAAACTGGATATATGAGTAGGACTGTCAAGCAAGGAGAGCATAGGCTCAAGTAACATCTCAAATTTTGGCCCATGGGATTGTGGGTACGAAAAACGCCTCATTGCTCCGCTCCGTGAAGACCTGTCTTTTGAGCGCCTTCGTCAATGCAGCAATGCTCCAATGCTCCAAGTGCACAAATCCCGTCAAATCATCCAACCCCAGCCATCAAATTCGTAAGTCGTCCCTGGACATTGTACGTGCCATTCCGTCGCTCAATAGCGGCGACAAGTCTATGAGAAGAACTTGCTATACGCAGCTTTTTCCTTCTTGGCCCGCTCAGCAGCGCTCTTCTTCACAGCTGCCAGCTCTTTCGCGATCGCTGCATCCCCAGGAACGAGCTTGTTGGCCTCAGTCAAGTCCGTCAGCGCAGCCTCCTCATCCTTCAGCGCAATCTCAGCGATAGCACGACGGTACAGAGCCTTGGCTTTATCCGTGTCCGAGATGTCAGAGACGTCCAAAGCAGCAGAAGCGCATCTCAGTGCCTCCGCGAAGTCCTTCTGCTTATTGGCCAGGAGAGCTGAGTTGCAATTCAACGTAAAGCGCAGAGCGTTAAGAGCTGCCTTTGTCTCGGCAGGCTCTTTCTCCAGATCTGGATCTTCATTTAGATATCTGAGACCCTTCTGATACTTGTCCAAGCCAACACTCAAATTCCCGCTCTTGAAAGCTGTGTTACCAAAACCCTTCAAGGCTGTAGCCACCTCGAGGATGTATGCAGCGGATTTCTCGCCAGCTTGATCCTCTGGGAAGTCTTCGTATGTGTCGCCGGTGGAATCTGGAGCCTTGGTCTCGGCCGCGTCAGCTTCTTCGCCGGTCAACTCGCCGCAGTTTGTGATGGTGACTTCTTTGCTGGGCTTGTCACCGGGCTGGGTAGGCAAGTTCTCGATCTTGCGGATGATAGATTTGCCGTTGAGGACTTCGCCGAAGACTACGTGCTTTCCGTCGAGATGGGGGGTTGGGACTGTGGTGACGAAGAATTGAGAGCCATTGGTACCTGGGACAATGTTAGCATTCATCTCATGAAATATTAATCGCACCCAGGGAGGGCAATTGTTGCTAATTGAAGCTTACCTGGGCCAGCATTGGCCATGGAGAGTAAGAATGGCTTCTCGTGCTTAAGGTCGAAGTTCTCATCCTCGAATTTGCTGCCGTAAATCGACTCCCCACCAGTTCCATTACCAGCTGTGAAGTCACCTCCCTGGATCATAAATTGTTTGATGACCCGGTGGAAAGTAGAGCCCTTGTACGAGAGCAGCTTGCCAGCCTTGCCCTCACCTTTCTCCCCGGTGCAGAGAGCGCGGAAGTTTTCAGCGGTCTTGGGGACGACATCGTTGTAGAGCTCGAAAGTGACTCGGCCTTCTGAGTTCTTGCCAATTGAGATGTCAAAGAAGACGCGGCTACGCTTTGCCGGTGTGGATGTTGCGTCTGCCATATTGGAGGATGTTTTG
This sequence comes from Drepanopeziza brunnea f. sp. 'multigermtubi', assembly GCF_022702325.1. Classification (NCBI taxonomy): domain Eukaryota; kingdom Fungi; phylum Ascomycota; class Leotiomycetes; order Helotiales; family Drepanopezizaceae; genus Drepanopeziza; species Drepanopeziza brunnea. The sequence goes on along the minus strand of NW_027094072.1, from coordinate 929,316 downwards.
AGTGTAGGAGTCTTTGAAACGAGTTTGTTTGGTTTCTTCCTGCAGTGAGGAGCGGGATTCTTTATATGTACCTACTTTGTAGCTATCGAAGTTACTAGAACGACGAGGCTGATGGCGGGAGGATTTTCTTTTAACCGGCAGGCTGGGTCACGTCATGTGATTACAAGGATGTAAGAGGGTGTGTAAATCCAGGCCTTGAGTGAGTGTTGCTACTGTACTTCAACAAACTTTAGTTTCTAGCTTGCTTGCTTGATTCCACATGGAATCAGGCGTCCTATTAAGCCTTCAACCTATTGAAGTGAAGTCATTGGCGGATATGATAAGAGCTCAGCAAAGTAGTTTATGTTGTGATTGATTCAGAGAGAGAGTAATCAGGTGACCGTTTTCCAAAGTACGCCACTAGGGAAGATCGTGTTGTCGTGTCCCGATTCAGCGGATGTATAGTAGTGTGTGTACAAAGAAATCCATCGCTGGCCTGTACGAGAATCTCCAGCTAATTTCGAGAATGATGTCCTTGAAGACCGGTGGCTGGCTTCAGGAGTGAGAAATAATGACGAAGAGGCAATGAAGTGAAGCTGCTTGACCTTGAATTTACATCCGTAGCTCCCCGTTCACTTGGTTCCGCTTGGGCCCACTGACATTTCTAGAGTAACCTAGATCGAGTCAAGGTCTGTTGACTGGAAGTTGGAAGTTCACTTACCGGGCCATCGTTTACCAAGGTAACCTCCTTTGATGTTGGTCAGCAAGCAGAACGGCACATGTAGATTATAGGTAACTTTCAACTGCTTACCATCATAGCCTGAAATACCCCATTCTTGACCCTCTCCGGGCTATAACCCTGTTGTACCTTCGAGAAGAAGAGCTGATACAACTCCTTTGCCTGGTCTCCTCCAAGAGCCCCATGGAAGTCCGGTTTTGACCCTTTCTTCGTAGAAGCCAGTAACGTGAACTGTGATACTACACCTTCGTGAGCACGAATACTCTCAAGATCCCAAGTATACACTTACCGCATAGCACTTCCCCTTTGATATCCTGTACACTTTGCTTCCACTACAACATGATCAGATACATTGATTCGAGAACATGGCTGGGATTTCCAACTCTGCCGCCAGTGTCATCGTCCCATAGCCGCATCTTCAGAACTTTTGCTGCGAGAGCGTCGGCATCCTGCTCCGTGTCACCTGGAGCTACAGCGGCGAAGACCAAGATCCCCTTTCCTATGGAAGAAACGAGCTGTTTATCAACGGACACTGATGCTGATAGCACTCGTTGAAGGATGGCTTTTGTAATTAGTCAGTTATAAGAACGCGATAGGGAAAGGGATGGGGGTTTGCCTTTCATTGTGACGCTCGATGCCTGAGAAAATTGGGAGGCGCTAAAAAGAATGGTCTGTTGAGAATGCCGTTGCTAATTACTTTGTTTAAATACAAAAATGGGTTTTATAGTCGTAAAGGTGTAGAATTTGATACTATATGATATCACAAATTCTACGTACATAGACATTCATGCTTCGATAAAATTCAAAACGCTTGAAACCTGCTGTAAGATGGCACAATCTACGGTACAGCAGCATGGGAATATTGATTGTTATATACACTCGCCTTCGAGCAGAGTTTACCGATATATTAGGCACCTAAAAAGCTAAACGCGCTTTCCCGGATTACCTAATCTTAAACCGGAAGTCAACGCTCAAACCGACTTAATTACCAAACGACAAGGCTTCTTCTCAACTACAGCCGCGCCCGCTACTACCATCTTGAACAGCGCATAGAGTTAGATCCTCTACCATCAAAACTAAGCCTTGGACATTACTGCACCTACACAATCATACTACACCAGTATCGCGTTTTCAAGCGCGCTTCTTTGATACAAGATGGCCGCCCGAAAGCTTCAGCAGGAGATCGATAAGTGCTTCAAGAAGGTCGACGAGGGGGTAGTGGAGTTTGACTCGATCTACGAGAAGATTGAACAATCGTCGAATGCCGCCCAGAAAGACAAGCTGGAAGATAACCTCAAGCGCGAGATTAAGAAGCTGCAGAGGCTTCGGGATCAGATCAAGACATGGGCCCAGTCAAACGACATCAAGGACAAAGGTCCTCTGCTGGACAAGCGCAAACTGATCGAAACTGTATGTTATGGATTAAAAACGCTATAGAGCGTGCTAATATCATTACAGAAGATGGAGAACTTCAAGGCGGTCGAGAAGGCTATGAAAACAAAAGCGTTTTCGAAAGAGGGCTTATCCGCTGCAGCCAAGCTGGATCCAAAAGAGCGAGCAAAGTCGGATGCTTGTGATTTCTTGAGCACATCGGTGGACGACCTAGAGCGCCAAATAGAAACATTGGAAGCCGAGGCGGAATCGCTACAGGCCACTATGAAGAAGGGGAAAAATCAATCATCCAAGGCCGATAGGATCGACGAGATACAGAGGATAACAGAACGGCATAAATGGCATCAGGGCAAGCTGGAGCTTATAAAACGATCTTTGGAGAATGGCGGAGTGGAGACCGAGCAAGTCAATGATCTGGAGGAAAGCATAAAGTACTACATCACGGATGGTATGAGTGAGGACTATATGGAAGACGAAACGATGTACGATGATCTCGACCTGAAGGAAGACGAAGACAACTACGGCATGAATAATGACAATGACCGTGTGTCATCGCAAGACACACAGTCAATACAGGATGACACACCAGAAGTAGACGTCCGGTCGAGCAGTATCCTAAAACCAAAGGCTGCACCAGAGCCTCCTGTTGCTGCAGCTCGGAGACCATCAACACAGATGAAGAGTCCTTTACCGACGGTAGCTACTCTACATACGCCGTTAACGACCATCTCCAATAGTACGACAAGCCTGATGAAGCCTGCCGCTGTGCCGACGAGAGCGCCTGGAGAGACATTGAAGTATGCTTCAGCGGCAGCGGCAGCAGCAGCAAGTGACAAGATGGGGATTGCTCCGTTACCTCCGCCTCCTGAAGCTCTCCCACCGCCGAATACCTTAACTGGACATCCGCCGCTACCCTCGCATCGAACCCCAAGTGTGATGGCATCTCCAACCCCATTGTTTTCTCAGCCAGCAAGCGTGCATCAGACACCCGTTACGCGGTCCAGTGTTCTGGTCGGCACTCAAGTACCTGATACGCCTGGGAGTTCGCAAACGAAATCACCAGCATTGAGTGCATCGAGTGTAGCCCCTAGTACATCACGGCAAACCTTGGAGCAACCCGATAGTTCTAGACCCTGGGCTTCGAGAGTCACTTCCGGCAAAGCTGCAGCAATGCAGGCGACGCATGAGAAAGCCAAAGGTACGTGTCCGCACGCTCTCACATTGTTCGAATTGCTGACTTTCTCCAAGCCGAAGCAGAAACCACTCCTCTCAAGAGCAATGGGGTCGCAAACGGTACTAAGAGCAACGTTCTAGATGACCAGGATGAATCCATCTTCCACTTGCCATCAGGCCTGGACGACTTGCTACAGTCATACGAGAGCAGTTCACGACGGGTTACTGTTCCACAGTCACAGTCATCCCAAAGGATGCTCTCAGCGTCACTGAGCAGCTATCCGGACCTCTCTGATGCATTGGCACCGATAGCTTACAGGCCAAAAAACCCCGTCAAAACGCCTGCCTACTATCCTCAAGAGGTCAATCCCTGCTTAGATGATGCCCGGTTATATTCTAGGATCGACCCAGATACGCTGTTCTATGTCTTCTACTACAAGCAAGAGACGTATCATCAGTACCTTGCAGCTAAGGCTCTCAAGGACCAGAGCTGGCGATTCCACAAGCAGTATCAAACTTGGTTCCAGAGACACGAGGAACCAAAGACAATCACTGAGGAGTTCGAGCAAGGCACTTATCGATTTTTCGACTACGAGAGTACATGGTAGGTCTTATCTATCTCGATATACTGCCATTGTTTAGTTTCCAAGTTTGCCTTATGTAGAGAGTGTATCAGGTTGGCAGTGTGGATTTCCGTTTGCCCAGGTTTCGTCTTCTTGACGAACCTTTCGTTGGCCGAGCTTTTTGACGCTAAAAAGTTTCTCGCCTTAATACAAACTCAGTTGATGTCTCGATTTTATCGAGCTCTCTGCTAATTATCGTTTTGCAGGATGAACCGCAGAAAAGCAGACTTTAGATTTGCTTACAAGTTTCTTGAGGACGATGTATGAGTAACGGGTGCGGCGTCAATGGAAACTTTTGTGGAAAGCAAGGCGCATGATTATTTGCACTGGCCTCGTTCTGGCTAAGGTTCAAAGTTTGCATCCTTAGGTAGCAAACAGTCTGCTCACTTGACCAAGGATATCTTGGTGTTCTCACTCTATTGTTCATGGATTTGACTGGAGCTCAGTGGCGATACTTGTATGAATTTCTGATGAATAGAAATGGATCAACCATCATCGGATTGCTCCGCTCTTTGACAGATGCGACCGAGTAATATGTGCCGGTGCTCGGCTACAGGCTGTTTGTATTCGTTAACAGATCTGCAGTATCTTCTATCCCGATTCAAACTGCAGGCCCGGCTAATCCAGTCTGGAATTCGAAGGCGGCCGGGTGCAGCAAACCATTCGCATACAGATTAACTCAATTCAACTTCGAGGCTAATTCCACCAGCATCAACCATTAGCCAAAGAATTCGTCTGCATGGCTGCCCAACATGCCGCAGACTTGCATCTGGCGAGAAAGGTCGTATCTACAAGACGAGGAAAGCAGAATTTATAAAAAGAAATCATCATCTCAGCTCACTGGCGCTTTGGTGTTGCCTTGAACCATGACGTTTCCAGAGCCCTTTTTATTTTCCATTTCTCACACTTGGATACGAAACAATCAGTTTGGAGGCCGCTTTTCATTCGTCAATTTAAACAGACCTGAAGTGGATTTTGGTCCATAAATTATTATAATCGATCATCCTTGTTCCACCTCCCCGATTTGAAAGCAGAAGATGATAGTCTCTCAGGGCATGATCTATATGAGACGAGAATATACTGCGTGTGCGTTGTTCTCGTTTACACCCGGCTCCTCCTCGCGGCGACGAGGCAGAAGAAGGCGAACAATGCCATTTCCAGACCAGTTGCCTAACTCTCACACCTCTCGAAACATGGCGTGATCCAGACGGCCGTGGTATAATGCCCAGTTGAGCTGAGACAAACCATCTGGCATACTCGTGCTGCACGGCATCACTCTTCAATAAATAAGACCGATGGCCCGACTTCAAGAGTAGGAGGTTACTGGGCAATGTGAAGGCTTCAACCTCCTCGACTTGCTCATCCAGAATCTCTCATCTCCAGATCCCGTCTCTACGCAGCATCTCGTTGCCCGATGCCTCGGATGGCTAGCGAACGATGATAGCAGCAGCAGTGGCAATAGATCGCCCGGACGCTATCAGTATTGAGGCCTCCACCGAGTGCGTGCAGCAATGATGGGAAGACCGCCTTTTGTTCTACCTTATCGTGGTATGTTCAGACAGCATTTCCATTTCTCGGCACAGCCCCAGCAAGGCTTTTCCCTAGGCAGCCGTTGAATCAGTTGCTTGACGGTTATTTTCTCAGAACAGGGTTCTGCACGCAAGGCTATGAGATGCCGGCCACAGTTCCTGCGAGCCCTGGGTTTTGGATATGCCATTTGATGTGCTTACACACTCAAACTATCCCAATTAGTATCTCAGAAACTATGTGTCATTGGTATGGTTCGGTGAGTCGGATTGGCATAGCCTTCCAAATCATACCCGGAGCAGCTTCGACTCCTTTTCTTCGATACTGGACGAACCAGGCTGCAGTATGTATCTGGTTGATTTCGTCTACGTGGATGCTAGGATCAACTCCCCTATTCCAATCATCTTCTTCCGCCTCGTTGCCGAGTCCAACTAGTTCGTATTCAAGATTGCCTCTGTACTGTATCCTGAAGTTCCGATGGTGCGGTATATGCTTATTCCTGAGATTATCGTGTTTGATAACGCACGAAAGCCCTCTTCGAGAGCGAAGGCAAACCTCATCCAGAAGCGAGAACCAGTACCTTATTTTTCTTTCGTTGCTGCGTATCATTGGTCCTTTGTCTTCTCGACGCTCTCCCTTGATATACATAAATATACATATATATTATTCAGTTTCCCGCAATGAGCCCTGACCAGCTGTCCCCTCCCCAGAGCCTGACATTTTTGTTCGCAGTCTGTTCAGTGACCTAGTTTCTCTTGACTCACGAGCTGGATAACAGTACTGCTCGGCTCAAATGGCACCACAGTCCAGCTTTCCAATTTCCCAGTACGGGCAGCATGGCTCACCAGGATTCTTCCACCTACCAGTGTCAGATCCTTTTCAAGGTACCGTTGGCCAGCTTGAAAGTCAAGGCATTGGACGAAAGATTTCTCAATCCAGGACAGAATCCTGGCAGTCTTTGGGCTCTGATTTGACTTGCGGTTTCTCTGCTGACTATGGGTTCGACTGGGATCTCATTTTCAATATTTCGAACAACAAAGCTGAACAATTGGCCCACGAGAACAACTTCAGCTCCAGTTACCTAGTCCCTTTAGAAAATGGCCAGCCACCACCTCTTACACAATCAGCCGTTGCCCTAGACCAACTCACAATTTTCACTCGATCGTCTCTAGGAAGCATTTCTTTTGCGAACGAGCAGACTTATTTCTCCCAGATGGGCCAGCAGTTTAAGCAACAATTGCAACATTATACCACTACCGAGAGGGTCTATTCCCTTCAGACAGAATAATACTTGCAGTCACTCTCTCAAGTGAGTGAACGTGTCAGTCCTTTGGGCGTGTGCGCTCAAAACTTCTCTCGTTCGACCAACCAGTACGCCTTAATCAAAGAGCAACCTGAATTGAGACACGCCCCGACCAGTCTAGAATGGACCGATAACAGCCAGCTTCTACCAAAGTACAAGCTCAGCATTCAAAGGGAAAAGAGCCATACCTCCAGCTCCGATCTTCAGGTGACGTCACTGCAGACAAGCCGAACAAAGTGTACTTCGATTTGCTTTTGTCGATAAACGCAGCAGCGGCCGCCACTCGGAGCCGTTCAGGCGAAAGGACTACCGTGACCACCTCCGGGACTTCCACAAAGAGGACATCGGGGCCTGCAGGGGCGAGAATTCCGCCAAGACGGAGAAGGAGAGGTTGAAATGGTAAAAGGAACAGAAGCTTTGGCTGGCGGAGCGCAGGATATATGCTGATAGTTTGAGGTACGCGAAATGTTTGGTGAACAAGCTTTTTAAGTATGATGGGTGTGAGTGCCCCAATTGCAAGAAAACTTGCGAGCCGGAGAAGATTAAGACGATGATGGCACTTCGACTCGAAAAGAATCCGCAGAAGAAGGAATCGCAAATCTCCTCTCAGGCTTGTGGCCCTCACCATGGTATTGATGGGTGGCTTGATAATGGGTTCGGGGGATGGGATCCTTGCATCAGATGCGATGGAGAGCCTGCACACATGGAAGGCCAGACTTTGAGATAAGTGGTTGTTGCTGCTTCGATGTGAAGATGAAGGGGGATGCACCCGGGAGGCTGGATTGGGTAAACCGGGTCCGGAGTTGAGGTGGAGTAGGGAGGCGACTCGAAATGGGTAGCATTCCTAAGGCTCACAGGAGGTATCTGGTGTTGTCGGCTTGATTGAAATCCGTTATTCCAGGAGAGTTTGATGTTTGGAAATCCGATGTAATCGTCGGCTCGCTTAGGTGGGCCTCCTTACATCCTTTTAGTCTCGACGATTATTCTCTTTAGATCCTCGGCGAATGGCTTCTAGCCACGTGACTATGAGCGCCACTTACTGCATTGATCTTTGTGGCTGATATCCGATTCTCGGACTTGAGACCAGGGCGACTAAAGATTCAAACTTTGCTGATTCGAAAAAGTCTGTACCGCACACAACTTGAAAACAAACAAATAAACAATCGTTTGTCTGCTATGCCCTGTCGCGATTGCCGGCTAAAATAATTGACGTTCAATACTTGTCCCGGGATATCCCCCACACTTCGGCCCCAGCACAGCCAGTATTGACGGCAAACGACTTCATACCCAAACCTACTTGCACAAGAGCGCTGGACGGTGGACCCCCGAGCCCGAAATTCCCCTTCTTTCCCTTCCCAACCCATTTCTGATTATTTAAAATGAGCGTCTCAAGAACCGTCCTCACACGCACTCTGTGTAACCTCACAAGACCACAACAGTCCTCACACACCTCAGCCTTCTTTACACCCGTAAGATTCGGCGGAGCCCTCATACAAGCGCGCAACATGGCCTCCTTCCCTAAGATCAAGGTCAAGAACCCGGTGGTGGAGCTGGACGGCGACGAAATGACCCGGATCATCTGGAAGGACATAAAGGACAAGTTCATCTACCCGTACCTGGACATCGACTTGAAGTACTACGACTTGGGACTGGAATACAGAGACGAGACGAACGACCAGGTCACCATTGATTCTGCGGAGGCAATTAAGAAGTACTCGGTCGGTGTCAAGTGCGCAACCATCACGCCAGACGAGGCCCGGGTCAAGGAATTTAACCTCAAGAAGAGTACGATTGCTTGCCTCTCCTATTGCAATAGCGCCAGGCTGACAAAGTAAACAGTGTGGCTTTCTCCCAACGGAACTATTCGAAATTCCCTCGGCGGCACAGTTTTCAGGGAACCGATCGTCATCCCCCGCATCCCCCGCCTCGTGCCCGGCTGGAAAAAACCTATTATCATCGGCCGCCACGCCTTCGGTGACCAATACCGCGCAAAAGACCGGGTCATCCCAGGAAATGGTACTCTCAAAATGGTCTTCACGCCCGAGGGTGGTAAGCCCGAGGAAATCGAGGTCTACCAGTTCAAGAATGGTGGCGGGGTAGCGCAAACACAATACAACACTGACGAGTCTATCGAGGGTTTCGCACACGCCAGTTTCAAGCTTGCGATCTCGAAGAGCTTGCCGCTGTATATGAGCACCAAGAACACGATCTTGAAGAAGTACGACGGACGCTTCAAGGACATCTTCGAGGAGATCTATCAGTCGACGTACAAGAAGGAATTCGAGGAGAAGAAGATCTGGTACGAGCATAGACTTATTGACGATATGGTTGCGCAGATGATGAAGAGTTCGGGGGGGTACATTATGGCTCTGAAGAGTATGTTTACTTTTTCCTCGCCTCGCTTCGCTTATCGCTTATCCTAGACCTACTTTGAATCAAAACAAACAAATAACATGGCTAATGCAAATGAATAGATTACGATGGAGACGTCCAATCCGACATTGTTGCTCAAGGCTTCGGCTCGCTTGGTCTCATGACCTCCGTCCTCATCACCCCAGACGGCAAAACCTTCGAGTCGGAAGCCGCCCATGGCACCGTCACTCGCCACTACCGCGAGCACCAAAAGGGCAAAGAGACATCCACCAACCCCATCGCCTCCATATTCGCTTGGACCCGTGGTCTCATTCAGCGCGGAAAGTTGGACGGCACACCCGATGTCGTGGCGTTCGCGGAGAGTCTAGAGCAGGCATGTATCGACACAGTCGATGTTGATGGTATCATGACGAAGGATTTGGCACTGGCGTGCGGCAAGACCAGTCGCGATGATTACGTGACGACGACAGAGTACATGAATGCAGTGGAAAGGAGGATGAAGAGCTTGCTGAAGCAGAAGCTGTAGATTCTTGTTTTTCCGCCCGAGTCGCCAGGGGTTCAGCGAGTGTGAATCAGGAGCGGTCTTGGGAAAGCCTGGACTTGACGGAGGGGGAGATGAGAACCAAGATAGACTTGTCGATCGCGCACACCGTATGCGCATAAGATGAGATCATGAACGTCAGCGCTGTACATAGACCGTTGCATCAAGACCTTGGATTTCTACCTTCCGCTATGTCACTCTCTCAATCCTGCTATTAGCTAGTGTCACAGTACCTCAGGACCGTTGGCCTTGGTCCCTCTGTTGGATTATTCCGAGGCCCGTAACCGGCCCCGGACAAGACGTGCCTTTCTCTCAGCTACAGTAGACGTGTAGACTTTGCGGGTTGTCATCACATTACACATCACTATAACATAAGAAACGTTTCCATCTTCATGAACTTGCATCTCCATATCCTTGGGATTTGCAAAAAGAATACTGTACATATCTCTAAAGCAATGCCCACCATACACCGGCAAGAATGCTTTCCAGAATCCCCCACCCCTAGTACTTTGTGACACAGCCTTTCCAGCTAGATCATCCCCAGCCCTCCTCCGTCTCCTAGAACGCCATGTAAAAATCCATTTCCTTTCCCAGCGCCAATTGCCACTTCTTCTGCACGGTCCCTTCTAATGCTTTCAGTCCCTCGGCGGCCCGAACGGATGAGCTGTCGGATCAGGACTCGGCACCTTCGCCTTCTTCGCTCTACTCTTCTTCGCACTCGTCGTCGGCGTCTCCCCATCCGCATTCTTCGGCTTCCTGTTATATGCCCTCTTCTTCTTCGCCACTTCCTCGCCCCCTCCCTTCGTTGCTTTACTCGTGTTATTGCCGCCTGGTGTATCGTCATCGTCTCTCTTCCGCTTGCCCTTCGACGTTGTACTTCCACTGAGCGCAAACTCATACCCTTGTCCATTCTCCTCTACGATCTCCAAGGCGTCGGGTTTGCTAGGGGCGGGAATACTGGCGCGTTTTCCTGCGCCGCGGAGGGCGCCGGGCTTGCCATGGGACTTCTCGATGCCTTCGCCGTCTTGGAGGAAGATATGTGGCTGGTTTCGACGCAGCCAGTTATAAGGGCTGTGGTAGTTGCCAAAGGCGAGTTCTTGGTGAGCAGCCGATGGGGAAGTGGTAGAAGGGAGAGCGGGAACGCTGCCTATTTCGGCGTCGAGTTCGTATATGAAGTCGTCGATTTGCTCAGCTGTTAAGTATCCAATCGGTGCTGTCTGGCCATCTAGCGCTTCACGAGTCTTCTCCAGCTCTTCGATCTTGCCTGGGGTTTGAGTAGTGGGGTGTGGAACTGTTTTCAGCAGCGTTGCGAGTGATTTGGGAGGTTTGGATGCGATGTTTGTAGCGTCTCGTTCTTTGAGAAGAGCTTGGATCTCGTTGTAGAGGGCTATTCCTTCAGGAGTTTGTAAACCGGAGGCGTTGGCCAGCTCTTCGTTGGTGAATAGAGGAGGGATTTCTGGGAGGTCGGATATAATATCAACACGCTTATCGACTGGCATTTGGGCCGAGTTGTTCATATCGAGGAGAAGATCAAGAATTCGACTGTTGGATAGCATCAGTCCTCTGTTCCGTGAAAGTGAGGTGGGAATGCCAACTCGTTCTCTTGCGCAAGGCGTTTGGCCGTCTTGATCGCGCGCTGTTCCTCCAAGTACAGCTCATTACTCTCATTCATCTTATGATCGAATTTGATCTTCATCTTTCGAAACTTCTTCCTGAGAGATTCCATGTTAGCTAATTTGTCCTGATTTCGAGGTGTCCTCCTGGCAGGAAGGCCAACGCGAACGCTCAAAGCCAAACTTGATACATTTGAATTTGAAGGTAGGCCTACTTGAAAGATTTATAGGTAGGCTTCGCATCGGGTGGATTCTGCAGGGCGACGGCTCCATCGCTATCCATGGCTGTGTCCGGGTTAGAGACCAGAGTCTCCTCTTGTTTGATGTCCATGACCTCGGTATTGCGGAACTATTGTGAAGTTGCGAACATTGTTAAAACAGGAAATCGGGATTGCGGCTTAGTGGCCACCAATGAGGGCGGATGAGTGAGTGAATCGACGGCGCGCCGCGTGGTCTTTTTATGAACAGTCAGATCATAAGCATTGAGGGCATTCCAGACCTTCAAGCGGCATGGCAGATCCGTTGGAGCGGCGGCGTATTAGAGCTTGTAGCGCCGGCGATAAGTATGACCGATATTTCTCAACCAGAAATAAATATTTTCCGTTACATTTTCAAACCATGGCAGCAGCCTCACGAATTTTTTCTCAAGCACATATTCGCTGTGTCACACCAGCTACTCCTTTTACCGACTACATAGGAGTCATTAAAATCTTCTCAGAAAATACTCCGGTTGAGTTATTCATAGACGGGGGAGCAAGAGCTCTGTGCGCAACGCACGCAACCAAGTCTTGAGAGAGAAATCGCCGCAAAATATCTCCTCAAATCCCAGCCATGGGGTTCCCAGAGGAAACAGTCGCTAAATTGCCCAAGGGACCCTCGTCAAAGTCGAAGAAAGAGAAATCCAGCAAAAAGAGGAAGGCAGAAACTCTCGTGGAACCTACACCTCAAAATCTTCCAACAGAGCCTGCGACGACCGAAGCAAAGGGAGACATCGCATCACCAGTAGCTAGCACAGAGCCAGCCGAAGATGCATCATCCGAGCCACCGATAAAGAAACGCAAGGCCATTGACGTTGACGAGATCGAAGTCGATATCGCCGCTCCCGTACCACCTTCGAAGAAAGAGCTCCGTCGCCTGAAGAAAGGCAAGCCTCTCCCAGCTTCTAAAACCGCTTCAGACCCTACCGCTGAGTCGAAAGAGAAGGAGAAGAAGGCCGAGGTTGAGAAGAGATCTGAGCATGGGGTATGGATCGGCAACATGCCGTTTTTCGTATCGAAGGACGACTTGCGCAAATTCTTGGTGGAGCAATCAGATCTTACGGACGAGGATATCACTCGAATACATATGCCTGGACCGAACGACAAGAAATCAGCTAACAAGGTCGAAGAGAAAAGATTCGGCAAGGTTGTTCACAATAAAGGATTTGCTTATGTCGATTTCTCGACTGCGGAGGGTGTTACACATGCATTGGAGTTGTCTGAGGAGCTTCTCTCGGGTCGACGGGTTCTGATTAAGGAACATACATCGTTCGAGGGAAGACCAGAAAGGACAAAGGCGAGTATCAGGCAGGAGGGCAAGCCGCCGAGCACAAGAGTCTTCTTGGGCAACTTGTCATTCGATACCACCGAGGAGTCTCTTACGCAGCATTTCGAGAAGTGTGGAGCAATTGCAAGTATCAAGATTGCGACCTTTGAGGATTCTGGGAAGTGCAAGGGTTACGCTTGGATAGTTTTTGAGGAACTGTCAGCGGCGGAGAGCGCGGTCAAGGGTTTCGTCTACATCCGAGAAGAGAAAACTGATGTGTCCGAGCCCGATGAGAGCGATGAGGATTCGGATCCCGATGGTGTCACCAAATCGAAGCCGAAGCAAGTCAAGACGAGAAAGTGGTGGGTCAACAAGATCAAAGGCCGTCCTTTGCGCATGGAATTCGCGGAAGATGCTCAAGTCCGGTACAAGAAGCGATATGGAAAGGGTGGAACCAAGGGGGCCCCAAGCGATGGTGCCGGTGCCGGTGCCAGGAAGCCTACTGGTGAAGAGCCAAAGTCAAGACCAATTGTTGCTAAGACTGTCGAGTATTTTGGGCCGGATTATGGTCCTCGTGTGACCGGTGGTATCGTAGCGAGTGAGGGTAAAAAGGTCATATATTAAGCTAGGCTCTGGTAACGATAATTCACAAATCTTGTTTCGGGTCAGAGTCTGAAGAAATTGTTTGAGATGCCGAAACGCTTTCGATGGTTGGTTTCGTCTATAAGTTCGAGCTCGAACATGGTCAAACCGGAGTCTGGATATTTCGTTTTCTATATGGCTTCGAGTAATCTGCTCTACGTTCAAGATATTTTCGAAGAGCCACAAGCCATCGCTCAGCTTCCTTCAGGACACTGAAAAGGGAAACTCGTGAGTGCTCAGTATGGGTCTACACGCCGATGGACACGAATGATTGTCAACGATACTCATGTTGATGTGCCAAGCCACGACCAGCGGGAGGTTTGACAGCCACGTCTGGTTCCCGGAAATTTCATTGCTGCATTCATTATTTTATCCAAGGCAAGTATTTGGAACACCTCTGCTAACTCACATCCATAGAGAGCAAAAGCCCGGAGTTTCTATCGTGAGGAGCCACTCAGTCCTCACTCGAGGCGTACGTATCGAACAGCAATTTCATACGTCTACGGAATGCCTTTCCCGATTGTGAGAGCTTCTGCCGTACCAGAACGTTGGGAAAGGGTCAAGGGCGTGGCAATACAAGGAGGAGCAATCGCAAGTTCTCCCTGCTGAAGGGTTTGTCATGAATGTGGTACCCAACGGTATGTGGTCACTCGCCGACAGGGAGACAGGCAGCAACCCCGTGGACATGGACATGGACATGGACATGGGATCCGGATCCGAGTCTCGCTGATCAAACAAAGAGTTTACGTTCCTCCCTTCTCGCATTGCTTTCGACCAGCAGGCCGGAAAGTCAAACATCTTCGGTCCACCCCTCCTCGGCCCCTCTGCCCGTCTCCTCCGCTCGCAACCGTCCGAGCGAAGGTCCCCGTCCATTCATCTCTCCTGTTTTGCAGAGGAAAAGGTTTTGTTGCACGTCGTTACGGAGCTCACTTCCTTATAGTCGGAGGTGGTCTCCTGTGCTTCGGACCTAAAGCTCCCCACGTGTATCGCTAAAGAATGATGATGGTGTTTACGTACCGTACTGTACTAGGCGGGCGAGATCCACATCCGAGGCTACATATCGTCTGCATGTTTCTGGCATAGCCGATGGGCGAGGGCGTACACCGTGTGACTTCTTCAACCATAAGTTTGTACTTGTTCCTTTCCAATAAAATAAACATCATTGCGTATCAACTCTATAAACCTTTCCAGCTTTTTCGCAAGAGGAAATTAACAATAGCTTCTCAACGGTCGACAGTTGTGTATAGGTAGCTAGCTAGCTGTATATACCCTTAGGTCCCAATACAAGAAACATATTGCATCTATCTACACCTCAAGTTCAACCACGTTTTTTACCTCCACTGCTTCAGTCGCGCGCAATACAACTTAAGTAACTACACCCATGCGCTCACAGCCCATCATTATCCATTCCTCCCCATCTCGCCGAACGCACCTGGCTTTACTGACTTACTTACCCCCTCGTTCCTTCCATAGACACCAAGCTCGAGCCTTCCATGACCGAATGACCGACCGGATGGACGGGATACCGTGCCTTCTTCTTCCCAAACCGTCCCGTCACAGCAAGTCCGACCACCCACGAAAAAGCCGACGACGGAGTAGGTACCCAGCCATGGAGCGTGTCACGAGCCTCGACCCGAGATTCAAGAAGCGAAAAGGGCAAGTGACTACCATATGAGTGTTGTCCGTGATCAAACAGCTTCTCTTCTGAAGCCCCACTCACTCACTCACTCACTCACTCACTCACTCACTCACTCACTCACTCACTCACTGTACCCGCCCGCCCGCCCGCCTACTGACTGACTGACTGACTGACTGACTGACTTACTTACTTACCCAGCTCTCAGCCCACCCACCGTCTACATCCCGATCAATCCCTTCTTCGCCTTTCCCAAGAACGCGACACGCCCATCGAAGCAGGAGACTGGCTGACAGCAGTAGATCTGTAACCCCAACGCCTGTATCCTATCCCATCCTGTCCCATCCCATCCTATCCCATCCTCTCCTATCCCATCTCCAATACATACATACATATACATATATATACATATAACCACCAAGGGGATCGACTTCTCACCGATCGACAACCAACCAACCTCAGGAGCCAGCCAGCCAGGAACCTCCCTCCCCCTCCTCCCCCTCCCAACAAGACACAACTAACAAACGGTACCTACCCAACCGATCGATCAATCGCCCTCCTTCCTCCTCCTCCTCCTCCTTCCTCCTCCTCCTCCTCTCCCTCCTCCCTCCTCCTCCAAGAAAATCCGGCTCTAGATCAGATATGAGAGAGAGAGACAGAGAAAGGAGCGAAAGCAGAATCCGGCGCGCAGAAAAAAAAAATTGAAAAATAAAAAAAATTTCACTCCCTTCCCCCTCTCTCACCCTTTATCGGATTTTTTTTTTAAAAAAAAAAAAAAAAAAAAAAAAATTTTTTCCCTGCTCGCTATATTATTCTTTGTCTGACTAGTGACGGGAGGGGAGGGGTTGAGGTGTCTAGGTATGATGTGATGTGATGTGATGTGATGTGATGTGTACGGAATAGAGAGAGGGTCTGGTCGAGTAAAGTACATTGTCATTGTTCTGTAGCGAGCCTTTCTTTGGATGATGGCAAAAATAACCTATGGAGAGATAACTTGGGGCGAACAGAGGCCTCTATCCACGAAGAGAGCGCGACAATGTTGGAAAGATGGAGAAGAGAAGTACACATTATTCCGACTTTTCCGAGGATCGGGGCGTTTGGCTATATTACTAGTACTCGAGCTGAAGAGCCACACGTCACTCGCGAGGCAGAGCAGATAGGTTCATTTGACATTTTATCATTGGTGCCTACTACCAACCAAGCCCCAGCGCAAAGGGGAAAAAAGATCCTGAAAAGTTCAAGGACTGACTTATTTGTTCTGCATGCTCGTGCATCGAATCACGCCTCCTGCGATCCTCCCTCGCAAAGGGGGTCGGTCGTGAGACCTGAGATCGAGGTACGGATCCATCCATCTATCGTAGTGAGTGAAGACCAGCGGTCAAAAGAAAAAGAAAAAAAAAAGCAGAGCGCGCAAATCCATCGAGTAGCTTACATCCGAGAGAAAGAAGGACCCAGTAAAGAAAGAAAGAAATAGCACCGAGAAATCCCATTGCTCCATCCGTATCCACGCTATCCAGAGCAGTTGGGTTAGTCTTACGCCATCGCATTCCTCCCCCATTACACCTTCCCCTAACGCGACCCAAGGATCAATTTACTTCTTGAGGGCTTTTCCTTGCTCAGCGAGAAACTCCTCATCGCTGGCATCCAGAATGTCGTACTCCTCATCAGTCATGAAACCATCATCGGTCTCATCATCCTCAATGAAATCTTCAACGAACTGCTCAAACTCGTCAACCTCATCTTGAGCAAGCGGTACAGCAGCGGGAGCTGAGTTAGCCTCATGGACGCTGGCAGCCGGGGACTCCTTCTCCAACTTCGGGAAGATCATTTGACTACCTTGAGCCTCGACATGAGGTTCAGCATTGTCATCTTCCTTGAAGGCCGGTTCCTTAACCTGGACGTCGCACCAGAGTCTGTGACCAAATTTGTCTCCTTTGGGGCCTGTAAGGCGCCAGTAGGATATGAATTTACCGGGCTGGTTGGGGGTTCTCATCAGGACAGTGAAGCCAGCCTCCTGACCTGGAGCAACCTCAGCATAGCAAGTGGTGCTCTCAGCCGCAGATACAAGCTCGTGAACGCTGGCTGGGTGGGCAGGGTCAACAGCACACATGTTATCGCCACCGACGAACTTGACAGTACATCCAGCGGGCCAAGAAGTGTTGCCGCCGTTGCGAAGGTACCAGGTTTGCTCGAATACAGAGTTGGGTGGGAGCACAGTGCCATCAGCGATGACATCACGGACGAAGTGGGCGACAAGCTCCTCTTTCACGACGGCAGCTGGAAGCTCCTTGGCCTCCTCCTTTGTCTCGGGAAGCTTCTCGGCCTCAATAACTGGGGCCGCCTCAGCCTTGGCTGGCTCAGTTGGCTTGAGATCAGCAACGGTCTGAACCTGAGTTGCAGCGTTGGTCGAGGTAGCAGTCACCGTCTCGGTAGACTTTGATTTAGTACGAGTGCAACGACGGTCGCCCATGACTGGCATGCGTTGACCATCCTGATGATCACCGACAGTTGTCACACTAACGTTTCGGACAGGAGTCTTGAACTTGATTAGGGGGTGAGTGCGGTTGTGCGAGTTAGATGGGCTGGCCTCGCAGCTGGCACAAAAGTCGGTATCATGGCAGACTGCGCACTTGTATCTGTCACCCTTGATGAAGGACTGAATTCCGTTTGCGGAATTGCAGAGTGGTCCATCGCAGTAGATGCCGTGGTGGCGAGCCTTCGAGGTGTATGATCTGGACAGAACGGAGAGATCGTTGAGTGGTTCGTAGATAGGAACGAATCGGTGACCAAGGTGGATGAAGTTCGCATTTGGGTAGCAAGCGGAGCAGAAATCCCAATCTGGGCAGTCGAGGCACTTGTGACGAACACCGTAGATATACTGTCACGATGTTAGCTTACATTATTGCATAATTTGCATGGTTCATTTACCTTGTCACATCCATCACATATAGCGTTATGACCAGTGTTGCGACCCGGAGCAAGTAGTGCCTTAGCAACCGAGTCAAGGTTGAAATCCTCAACAGCTGGCTCGAAAGCATGCTTGGGGTGGTGACCGTGCTCCATGCTTACGTGGCAAGGGATGCACAAGTCGTAGTCTGGACAAGTGGTGCAGGTCACAAAGTTCTCCTCGGAAAGCTCTGAAATGCAAGAGTTGCATGTGCGTGTAGCAAGTGGGTCCTCGAGGAATTCCACTGATGTGACAGTGGTCTTATCCTTCTTCTCTCCGAGCTTCGATTTCGAGGGAACCTTCTCAGTAGTGCTATTAATGACCTGTCCGTTCTTGACGAAACGCTTGATCAACCAGTGCTCATCGCCACTACATGAAACCCCACTATCGACGCAAGCTTGGCAGAGATCAAAGTCACCGTCATCGCAAGTGCTGCAATGGTAGTGAACATCTGAAGTCGTAGCCTGGCAGTTGTTGCAGTAGACAGAGAAGACGCTGACCGTCTCGGGAACTTCAGAGACCGGCACAGGCGTGGTGCAAGGAGCATTTAGACGCTCATTGACTCGGCCAGACAAGGCAACAGGTGGACCATACCAGTTGTCGTCAGTAAAACCGACACCAATGAGCGGGATCTTGGTATTCTGGACTGGAATCTTCGCAGGGTTCATCTTGCTACAGCAGGTGGAGCTGCTCGGAGGATGGGTAGTGAAAGTGGAAGCGTGACTGGCAGAAGCGCGCTGAGAACCATTGATCAGGAGCTCCTCAAATCCACGTTGAATCTCAGCGACCGTTCCTGAATAGACAGCCTTCTCCGGGTAGCTGACGGTAGACTCCGCCGCAGGGGCTGGAGCAGGTGTCGGGATTGGCTTGACTGAGATGGATGGTCCCGCGACTGGGCTGACTGGACGTGGCTTCTCATCTTCAACAGTAGCTGGCTTAGGTGCAACTGGCTCCTTGTGTATGACGGTGACCTTGAGACGGAGCTTTAGCTTAGCCTTGGCGGCACGGTAGAGTTGCTTATAGACTGATGCATTGTTTGGGTCGAGCACAATGAAGGTAGCGGCGGAATCGGAGTACCGCTCGAAGATAGCCTCGGAGGTAGCTGGAATACTAAGGAGGGATCGGAGCTGTGTGCAAATGACGAGTCAGCTCCCATTCAGTAGATACAGAGATGGGACATGGTAAGAGATGAGGATGTATCAGTTCAGGCCAGGCTGGAAGCCTCATGTGGAACCATCATACCATCACCATATGACATGACATACCTTATGTGGGAGAGTGCCAGGGACAAGATCGCGAAGAGGAAGCTTGAATCTGCTATTGCTGCCCTCGATATTGATCTTCATTGTGACGAGGGTATCTGGAGTGGTGGGCGTGGTTGACGCCATGACTGCGGTGGTCGAAAGGCTGGACTGTATCAGCTAGAGATCAGGCGGTAACATGCAGAGAGGCGTCTTGAGATAGGAAGACGAACTGCAATGCCCTCTGTGGCTTGGACTTGATCAGTAATCAAAGAACGAAACAGGTCCTGAGCAGGAGGAAGAGGCTGATGATGAGGAAGAATGAGAGAGTCGAGTATGGGAGGGGGGTGAGTTGAAGATGAAGTTGACGGATGAAGATGAAGATGAAGATGAAGAGGGGACGAGAGGGGATGGAGATGTCGAAGCAGAAGGTTGCCTGAGGAGCTCACCTTTATCGCTCGGCTTCGGCTAGTGGATCCGCTACTAGTTTAGGCTACTCTATCTGTACCTAGGTAAGTATGGTGTTACGAGTCGGCGGCAGTGAGTGAGTGATCCCGTGACCAGGAGAACGAGCCTCTTGGGATGGCGGTGAGCGACAATGATAGTTGGCTTTGGATACGCTGTATGACGTCTTGAATATAGAGTATGGAGTATGGAGCATGAGATGCGTCGTCCTTTTTGTTCGATTTAATGGAAGGTTTGTTCGCTGGTGCTGGCTGGTGCCGGCTGGTGCGTGGTAGTCAAGTCCATGCGTGCCTGTGAGCTCGGGATTTCAAGACAAGCGTCGAGTCACGAGCGAATCTTTGGTGAATAAGCCGGCTACCTCGAAGCTTCGACTTCTCCTTAAATCAACAACTTCGGCTTCGGCTTCAACAACTTCTACTTCAGCCTCAGCCTCATGTGGATGGATGGATGAAGGAGTGGGTAGATATCAATGGCCCTTGGATTCTACTCTGCAGCTTGTCAAACATGGTTTGTATCTATGCACTCATTCAAGTTGGTTCATTCATGATAATACAACCTTCTGAAGTCAATTCTACCTCCCGGTGAACAGTATTGATGAGAGCAACTTCCGAGACACTCATGGTATTGGCACAGCTACAGCCCGAATTCCAATGTTCCAGTGAAGATCTCCGTAGTTCCAGGTACGTGTTGATTGAGTAGGGAATAGTCTAAAGTAATCCCGGCACAAGGCGCCACCACCTCCAGACCGCTCCCAAGGCAAAGAGGCTGGCTGGCGTAAGTGAAGGCAGCCTTCGGA
Organism: Drepanopeziza brunnea f. sp. 'multigermtubi'; assembly: GCF_022702325.1. Lineage (NCBI taxonomy): Eukaryota > Fungi > Ascomycota > Leotiomycetes > Helotiales > Drepanopezizaceae > Drepanopeziza > Drepanopeziza brunnea. The sequence continues at coordinate 908,802 of NW_027094072.1, read as the reverse complement.
CGTCCGAACTTTCTGCAGGAGTGGCTGATTCAGCATGTTTGTGATATGTGATAGAAGTACCTACCGATCATGAATCCCGTGGCGGTGTCAAAATAAGCAAATACTGAAACAAAGTACGAAGGGCCATTGTCATCCACCGACTCTCATATTTAACTGCTACTGCTACTGCGGCTGCGGCTGCGGCTGCGGCTGCGTCTACTACTACTCTGTTCGCCACGCCTTTCAAGTAAAAACGGTCGACGAATGCCTCATCGGAATCTTTCTTAAAACAACATTTTAAGAAGGAGATCCATCGTGCAAAACCAATACTGAAATGCACCACCAGCTGTATTCGGCACAATTGTATCTCCCGAACAATGTCTCGATATGGCCTCTGCCAGCCTTGGACCTCCGAGAGCCACCCTTAAACCTTCACGATACCTGATCCGAACAACCGATATCTTTTCACAAACAATACTGCAACAATAGAGACAAGAATAACAACGCTTCCAAAACCGCACAATGAAAATCCATCATGCCCCTGACAAGATCGCTGAAAGCATTAAAAAGAATTAAACAAATGTTGGCCCGCAATGCAGAAAGGCTCCGTTACTGTGGGTAGTACACAACGCCTTGTGGCTGGGCCTGGGGAAAATAGAATCCGTCGGGACTTGGTGTCATCATGCCGCCCATCCCAACCATTCCACCAACCTGTTGCATCGGGTAGGAAGGTGGCGGCGGCTGGTATGCAGGGAAAGTGGCAACAGCAGGGATTTGTGCTGCATCGTAATAGTATACCATTCCGTTGACTTCTTGAGCAACTAGGTTGGATACACCTCCTTGCGAGACAGAATTGTCTGGCTGCGCATTAGGCTGAGGATATGAAGGTGGTTGCTGCTGCGGCTGTTGGGGGACAAAAGCTGGAGCTGGAGGCTGGTTATAGCTTGGTGGATAGTAGTACCCTTGCAGTGGTGGTGCCATGGAGCCGTACGGAGACTGAGAGTAGAAGTTTGGAGGCGGTTGTTGGTACGGGTTTGGTTGGAATGGTTGGGCGTGTATAGCACGTTCTGGGATCTGGGACAGAGGAGTCCCCGTAGATGCCTGGCTTGGATGAGACGGGTTCCGAGAATGCAGTAAGCTATCATTGTGGTAGCTGTTTCCGTTGACCTGAATAGGAACCTGCTGATGGAAAGGCTGTTGGTATTGTTGAGGGGGGTTGAACTGAAGTGTTCCTGGTGACTCAATATCGGCAACGGATACGGTCTTTTGGGGTTTGGGTTGATGTATAGGAATAGTGTTTGGTCGATTTTCACGGAAGGTTGGTTTTTGAGGAAGGGGATATGTTTGTGGTCGGGAGAGGTCATCAGTAGTCCCTTGAGGAGGCTGGTGTTGAGACCTCTCATCGGCATTCTGGAGGTTCTGGGGGTGAACCGACTGGCTCGCTGGTGGCAGCTTTACAACAGGACGAGATGGGTCTACAGCCATCTGTTGTCGGGACATGGTCGAACCAGTTGGCGAGGCTAAGCTATCCCGGTTGTATTCCCGTGCCAGAGATGAGCGGCGGCTCATAGCAACACTTGGAGAGTATCCACTGCCAAACATGCTACCACCAAAGACACTTGTGCGTCTTGAGTATCCACCAACAGAGCCAAGAGCCGACCTTCCTCTACCACGTCCGCCAAAGCCTTGCTGATTTGGCCTCATAGCACGAGGTATGAATATAAACGATCTGTCAACGGCGGGGAATATGTAGCGTGGCGGATGGTCAGGAAGAGAGATGCGAACTGGCTTGTCTCGGCGGAGGGGAGGACGGTGATCTGGCAAGCGGGTGTATTGCTTGACTGCGATACCGGGAAAGACAAGCGGCTTTTCCATGCCCAATAGGTGCACGCGAATTTGGACATTGCCTATATGTTTCGTTACCGAGAGTGCCCGGTTGAGAGGGGCTTCCTTTGAAGTGCTGATGGGAACCCGCGCAGATGTGGAATGTCCGTTTGCGGAGCTCGGTGCCTGTAAATGATTGCGAGGGGATGGTTGGTTGTTGACTTCGTGCATGTCATGGATCCAGGGTGCATCAGTGGGCTCGTGTGCTTGATGTATTTGGCTGGTATACATTAGAGTCTAACACTTGGTTCAAGAAAATGAGAAGCTTACTTGGATGAAGCATATGGTCCCCCAGGACCCAGCCTACCTCGACCTCGACCTCGACCGAAGGGCCGGAACCCATTCGCCGCGGGCCCAGAATGACGGTGATCATGCATGAAAAACGCTCCCCGGTTTGGTACGAAGGCAGGATCCGCATCTCGCTTCTTCTTGTATTCCTCATGTTCCCGTCGTCGACGCTCATGTGGTAGCTCTTGTGGTCGATCCATCTGAGCGTTCGAGTTGACAACTGCCGGTGAGGGTATTTGGAGGTCCTCATCCTCCCGGAGATCCTCATACTGCAATTCCTGCGCAGTTTCGTTGCGGTCGGATATATTGAGACCATTCAGCATCATATCCAGGTCGCTGGTACCGTTCGTGCACGGCTTCTTGGAGCTGTCCTTAACGCCGTTGCTCTTGCCATCCCGTGACGACTCCTTTTGCTGGTTTCCGTTGAGTTTATGCAGCTCTGGAGAGCCAGCAAGAGCTATTTCATCTGTGCTGATCTCGTCACCGTCGTGTGTGCCATCTTCCTCCGTTGCTAATGACCCCTCGCTGGATTCATCATCTATATCTGCTGTATCCAGAGCTCCTTCCTCGTCGCCTTCGTCCTCAACCCGCCGTCGACTTGCAGCTAAATCCTTCCTCTGCTTGTAACCCATGGCGAGGAGGTGCGCAGGCTGTCGTTCGAGATGCGACGGGTTGTCGGGCGAGGGCGGGCAATCGAAGAGACAAGACTTGGTGACAGATCATGCAGAAGTGGCAGCGTTTGAACGGGAAAAGAGTACCGCCCGCGGCAATAAAGTGTTGTTGGCGATAGTCTTGCGGGCAGCACGGTAGGGGTGATGAGCAGTCTAGATGGGCGATACCCGCACGCTGCTGCACTGAGCGAAGTTGGCAAGCAGAAGGTTGAGGATGGGAATTGGGGATGGGAATTTGGTTCGGAGGCTGAACATTGAGAGTCTTGGATGCAACGGGCTGCTGCAAGGATACCTCCGAGCGCACTAAGACGGAAGTGGGAGAAGGCAAGAGCAAATCAACCACACGACTTCAGGGCTAGTCGAGTCGATCCTCTACACCGTGATATACAGTATCAATGTTTATCTTGGTTTTATCCAGCTACGTGAATTATCTTATGTATCTTACGGGCGCTTTTATCTGGCTTTGACAACTACACTTCTTGTCAAGATCGCCTCTTATTTCAACAAAACGTATGCAAGCGAGCCTGCAGCATCGAATCGGGTAATGTTTGCTATGGTCATCTACTCAGAATTACAACTTGTGTTTTGGTGACTGGGATCTGCAAAGAGTTGGTGATCAGTCCTCCCTGTGATGTCCAGTATGCAATCCTAACACAGTTTGGTTAGGGCAAACTGAGGCCCCCAAAAGTTGTGAGGTCAACTCCCAGTATTACGTGTAACCAGACAACATTTGTTTTGATTTATATAAAGAGGGACATCATGGGACTTGACTTGCCCTCTTCCCTTCTCCCCATTCAGAGCATGGGATGTTTCTGCGATTCAAGCTCATGATACCCCGTCAGCATTTCGTCTGCTTTCAAGAGCTTTCTTTCGCATGTCAGCCATCACCTATCCTCCTTTCTCGACTTCCTCAGCTACAGAAGTCGCCAGAGATGCTGCTACCTTTTGGTGCAGAAAAAGTGTGGACAGCTCAAGATTTCTTGGAGAAATAAAAAACTACTCCTGGTTTGCTTCACCCGAATCAATCTCATTCCAAACCTCCAGAGGCTAGAGTTTAGAGCAGCCTGGCACTACCAGAACCGAACTGTGCCTTCCCAGATTCGTGAACCCTTCCAGTCAAGGCTAGGTCTCAAGAAGGCTGAAGACACCTCTGAAAACACCCACCAGTACAAACACTGCCACTCTCTCAGCCATTTCGCATACCTCATCCTACGATTCGATGTCAGCGAACCAACGAATAGAGCCTGCCGTGCAACCGATATCTTTCATTCTCAATCTCTCCATAGACCTAAAGGCAAATGCAACCATCCACACACCCGCGTCTATTCCGCAGTACCTACCCGATGATGTCTCCCTCTCCCGGAAGTACCTACCTACCTACCTACCTACCAAAGTTTTTGATCAAGAAGTTTCTTTCTAGGCGAGCGACCAACCACCGCGGAATGAAGACTGCTTGCTAATAGGTACATAGGTCTTGTCTGTCTGTCTGTCCGTCGGTCTCAGGGAAACTAACCAACTAAAACCCATAGGTAATATCGAGATCGGGATCGAGTCCAAGATCCCTCCAGCGGGCGGGGAAATTTGACCAATGAATTGTTAATAGCTAGCTACTGCTTGCCACTCATGGGAACAAATTGTACTAAAAAGGACAGCTGCGGCATCTTTCGGGTAGTTTGGAAGGCGGATGTTGCTTGCTTGCTTGCTTGGACGGAGGGGCATCGAGTCTAATAAATCAATCACGAGCTTGAACATTTTATCAGAGGGGCAGCGACCAATACAAAAAAATAGATAGCGAAGCGAGTATAAGTTTGAATTTTCCTTTGGTATTCACCGTTTTCCATGGTGGCTCGATGCAGTGCAGTACTCATTCGTTTTCAACACGTCCGATGCACCTTGCCCAGCACAGAAGCGCAGCGCAGCCATCTAACACCCCCCCGCGAGCCAACCCACCACAGTGCAACACCACAACGCCAGAGAATATCTCAGCAAAGAGCCCGAGACCAACCAATTCAGTCAATTCAACCACCCAACCACCCAGCCCCCAAGCGCCAGATCAGTCCGAGAACAAGGACCGCATGCGAGTAACGGGTGCCCTGAATCATATGTACAGAGTTAAGGGTGAGAAAAAAAAGCCAGCGTGCCGAAATAGTGAGCGGCAGAAAGAACGACGCGGAAAGACCAGCCAAAGAAAAGGGAAGCAAATCGAGAAAGAAGGACTGTTTTACAGCAATGTGAAGAGCAGTGCCACCCCAGAAGTAGGGTAGCATTTTCCAGAACGCCAAGGTACGTACTCCGCAATACCGGCAATGCATAATTAGGGATCCGGGCCAAATATTTTCGGGCTAGATATTGTTCATGATAAGTTTCGTGACTCGAACTCCTTCCTCATGAACACATTTTTCTGCGGGTCTGTTCCTTTCAATCACGTCACGCGTCTCATAGTACAGCCAGACGTGTATCACGATTCTCGCCTTTGCTGTTGCTGTTGTTGTTGTTGAAATGCTTGGTTGGCCATCATTTGGGGATGTTGGCCCATTGCCATACCATATGGATTCATATGAGGATTGGCGTAACCGCCTTCCATAAGTTGCTGCATGCCACCATTGCTCAGGCCTTGCGAGTGAGAGACGGGGCAATCCTTGTGAGCTAGAAGAAGAGTTTTTATGTTGACAAGCTCGTCCCGCAATGCCGTGATCGTGGTGTTGAGACTGTCGTTCTCCATGCTGTACATCTCTACCTTTGTTTGAAGGTTTTGGAGCCATTGCTTCTTGCGTTGTCTGCACTTGAGAGCAGCAACCCTGCGGAAGGTTAGCCCTGGGATTGAAAGAGTATGAGACTCATGTTGCATACCGGTTACGTTCGAGGAAATTCTTCCGCTTCTCATCATCGGTCATCTTCTTGCCGTTGGCGTGGTACTCGTCCTTGGTAATATCGGGCTCTTCATCTGATATCGGCTCATCCATGTTCACGACATTGCCGTTGTTACCCTTGGACTTCTTACCGGCAGGCGCCTTCGCAGGAGTTTGGTCGGTAGCTTTGCGTCGACCATTGCCGTTGGGCTGGTTTTCCTGGGTAGCAGGTCTCTTACCCTTACCTCGGGTAGTGGGTCTACTTGATTGTTCTTCTTCCGAGATGCCACTCATATCACTGTTTCGACGGCCGGGTTGGTTGTTGTTAGATCCACCATTTCGTTGGTGTGCGGTGTGGCTAGAATCTCGGGAGTGGCCCATTTGTGGCATGGATTGAGCGATGCCTTGTAAGACGGTCTGCGGAGCGACGGTGTAATGATTCGTCTGCGAAGGGTCGTGGTTCGCGTTCGCAAGTAGGAAGAGCCCGTTGGCAGCGTCGGTCGCGTTTGACTCCTCGTAACTTCTTTGAAGTTGTGTTGGTGGCTGTCTAGGCTTGCTATCCAAATCGTGCATGGGGTCTTGTGGTTGGGATGTGATGTTGGGCATTTCGCCGATCTTGTTGCGCGCGTTGATAGCAGCGCGCCCGAAATCCAGTCCACCTGGAGTTGTAGGGACCATGTCGGCGAAACCTGGACTCGATTGGGGGAACATGGTTCCTGTACCACCGGGTGTAAAGCCAGGTCCACCGGGCGTCAAGCCCGATCGCAAGCTTGATTCATTCGGGGTGACACCTGGGAAGCTGCCTCGGAGATGGTGCCCAGAGCCAAAGTAATCGTCTTTAGGCGGACCTCCAAGCATAGCAGGGCTTAGAGGACCAGAACGCATGCCTGTAATGATGGGCCAGAAAGAGACACCCGGAGATGTGAGGGCATTGATGGATGGAAGCTTCGTTCCTCCAGGTGTCTGCACTTGTCCGCCGTTCGCTAATGATCCGCCGCCTGCAAATGAATACTCGAATGGGTTTGTCTCGGTTGCCAGGCCATGATTTCCTGAGAAGTAGTCGCTGATGCCAGCAGTAGTCCGTGGCGGAGGGAGGGTTTCGGCATTGGTGGTAGTGATGGTGTCGACTTTTACTGATGCATCTTGTTGAGGCTCCGACACTGGGAAGGAGATGTAATTAGCTCCATTAATACAAGATTCAAGAAAATTCCCCATCATCTTCTCCGTGACCCCACGCGATAGGATGAAGCGGCGGCACCGACGGGGGGCTCAAGATCGTCGGCGCACAGCATATGGGATGATCGGGCAATGAGTTGAAGTTGAAGTGGAATGAAGTAAAGGGAAATGTCGGTGATGGGGTCTGATTATTGTGTGACTGGACTGACTTACCAGCGATATTAGGCGCATCAGTACTAGACTGAGTTGGCGGCGACAAGGCCTTCACCTTCGGCGTCGTGGTGGCGGCGGTGGTGGTGGTGGTGGTGGTAGTCGCGATCGCGGTGGGCGTCGTGGTCGCCTTTGCCGTCGCCGTTGTGGTGGCTTCCTTCGGAGGGATAAGAGACATAATTGAGTTTTTTTTTTTTTTTTCCAGCGTAGTGTGGGATGGGATAGGATGGGATGGTACGACGATGACGATTTCCGGTACCTGAACCTGGACTCGGTCTTGGACCTGGACCTGGACCTGGATCTGGACCTGGACTTGGACTTGGACAGAGGTGAAGCTTTTCAGAGTCGAGGACAATGACGTTGGAGGCCTTGGAGTATGACGCAGGTGGGATGGGGGAAATGGGAAGCCACTGATTGATTGATGTTAATTCCCGCTGGAGGGACACGACGTCTCCAAGATGACGAATTTCAATGGACAACAAAAATAACAGCGACAACCACAGCGACAAGGACAGCAACAGCGACGACGACAACGACAATGACAACAATAACGAAATGCACATACCACTATGGCAAACTTGGCTTCCGGCTTTGCTCGGTTGGTCGAGGTCGAGGTCGAGGGCGAGGTCGAGGGCGAGGTCGAGGACGAGGGCGAGATGGTTGTGGTAGGGCGAGGGTGACGTATCCCGGATGTGAAGTATAATTATGCGGTCTGCGCTGCACTCACTCACTGCCTTGGTCAAGTACACAAGAAGGGCAATTCACTTTGTCGTCCTTTTCTTCTCCTCCCACTTCTGCCACTGCACACTGTCTGTCTGTCTGTGTGTCTGTCTGTCTGTCTATCTGTCCTTTTCTATTACTATATTATCAGTGGTAAGGTGGACTGACTGACTATTGAGACTATCGACAGACGAAGATTTGCGTTGAGCGACTTGAGACTATGCAGCTCAAATGTCAAGTCTAGTCTAGTCTAGTCAACTCAACTCAACTTAACTTAATGCAAGTCAAGTCAAGTCAAATCAAGTCGGTGCCGGTCGGTACTCACTCGTATCAAAGTCGAATTGGCGGTGTTCGTGGTCTTTGTTCGCACGTAGCGTCGAGGTGTGGGCGAGTGATGAAATCGGTGCGTCATCGCCAACTTGGGGGGGTGGAGGGAGGGGGGGGGCACCTCGCTGCTTAATAAAGCCTGGGCTATTGGAGGGTGGGGCGCCTCTGGCCAATCAATGCCTCGCCCTGTGCTTGGTAAGGGGGTCCACTCGCCGGAGTAAGACGTATGGCGCCATTCCTCAACTGGCCTGGTCTGTTTGGTCTGTCTGGTCTGTCTGGTCTGTCTGGTCTATCGCCACTCGGTCCCCCTTCTCGCTGTCTTTTTGGCTTTGCTTTGTTGCTTTCGCAGACCAGATACTGAACTGAACTGAACTGAACTGGACCGAACTGGACCGAACTGGACCGAACTGAATTGAACCGAACCGACTCTCTGCCACGGTCATGGTCAAAGCGAAGGATAGAATCTATCGCTGCATGCATTCTCTACTATTCAGACCTTTCCCTGCCTTGAAGTCCACCTTACTATCACTGTTCTGTACAGCCAACGATTAATTCTACCTACTGTACTGCTCGTTCAGTTCGGACTTTCCCTTGCAGACTGAATTGACTCTTGACTCCTGACTCTTGAGACATCTCAACGCCTAGCTCCCCTCTCCGACTCGCTTAGCTTCTCCGTACTCCGTACAGAGAGGGACCGTACCTACCGTATAGTACTTGTGCGGTACCGGTAGTCAAGACGTTTTCTTCTACCGGACCGACAGCAGAAGCGCAAAGCCTCGAGCTGACGGGGGACTCTGGCTAGCTATACCGGTACCGGTACTAGGCTACTGTTCGAGACGCACTTCCAACTCATTGTCCGCTTCTCTCTCTCTCTCTCTCTCTCTCTCTCTCTCTCGGGCTTGATTGGCTCGTATCAGTTCTCATCACCGGCTATATCTCCCAGTCCCGAATCCCGAATCCCGAATCCTAACAACCGAGCTTAAACCTCAGGCAGAAAAGGCTCTTTTGAAAAGGAACAGTCCCACAGACACCTCCAAGAAGATGAGATGAACTATGATCAAGCAGCCTGCCTGCATCTGCAAGGCTCAGGACAGACAGACAGCGAGCTTCCATGCATACATACCACATGCTTGGTAGACTCACTCAGATACCGGTACCTATCGCTATCGGCCCTGGAGGAGGCGAATCTGCCGCGCTTGCAGGGGTGCTGCTGGCCTCGACCTCGGCTTGAGCTTAGCCTTCCTCACGAGGTTCAAAACAAAACAACGTCATTCAACTTATCATATATCGATTTCCAGTATTATATACAATCTACTCTAGTATACTGACCCCTAAACTTCAAAATGCCACCATCCGAAGACATACTCTTGTATCACTATCACGCTTCGCCATACGCCAAACGGTACCACTCCTTCTCCGCTTCCCCGGTCGGTCAAGCTCTGATGAGCTCGACACACCTGTGAAGCTTTCAAGGCTGAATCTAACACCCAACCCCAACAGCATCGTCTGGTATCTCAACCTCCGCAGAATACCCTACACGCAATGCGTAAATCATCACTCAAGACTCATGGCAACCACAGCTGCTAACAGCCTCCCAGCTCCAACCCCCCGTAATGCCGCGTCCAGACACTGCCGCGATCGGCACCCTCTACCGGCGCATCCCCATCCTCTCCATCGGGCTCGACATCTACAACGACACGCGGCTCATCCTCTCCAAGCTGCAGAATCTCTACCCCCCCTCGCCATCGCACCCCCCCCTCCCAACCCCTTTCCCATCTGCCCCCGCCTCGGGAGGCGTGGAGAAGCTGCTCTCCAACTGGGTCATCGGCGGCCTGTTTGCGAAAGCGGCCGCCCTGATCCCGAGCCACTTGCCCATCATGAAGGACGAGCGTTTCAAGAAAGACAGAGAGGAATTCTCGGGCACGAGCTGGGATGCCACGAGTAGGGAGAAAGAGAGGAAGGAGGCGCTTGTGGATATCAAGAGGGCTTTTGAGCTACTCGAAACCACGTTTCTGGGTGATGGCAGGGACTGGGTTCTGGCGACCAAGGGCCCGAGTCTGGGGGATATCGAAGGTACGTTTCCCCTCCTCCTCTTTCTCCACTGAGCTAGTTTTCTTTGGATACGAAGTATGTGAATCGCATGAGATGGACGGGATTACTAAACATATGAGAGCACATAGCCGTCTGGCCCTTCCAGTAAGTCCGCTTAGGCGAACCGTTCTACACGGCTTGCACTACAGAGATAAATCACCCCTACTTACAGGACTGACTTCTCTCTTTCCTAGCTGGCTCACGACCCTCCCGGGCGCCCTCCCCACCTCCTACATCTCGCCCGCCCAGTTTCCGAGGACATTCGCCTGGATCTCGCGTTTCGACGCCCACGCCCGTTCTGCTGCCACGACGGCCGGTAAGCCCAAGACCGTCACCGGCGACCAGGCTGTGCAAATCATGCAGCAGTCGTCCCTCGTCGAGCGCGAGCTCGGCGTCGAGGACGGTGATCCGAGCGGGTTGCGGCATGGGGAGCGTGTGGAGGTGTGGCCGGTCGACTCGGGGCGGAGTGGGCGGGATCGGGGACGCTTGGTGGGGCTGAATGGGAACGAGATCGTGGTGGTGACGGAGGGGGGAAAGGTGGAGGGCGTGAGGGTGCACTGTCCAAGAGAGGGATTTCGGGTGAGGAGGGCACCGGAGGGGAAATTGTAGAGGTGAGGGGAGAGAGGGGTGAGATCTTGAAGCGTTGTCGAAATTGCGCTCGTTGTCGTCGGTCGTTATTTGACTCTCTCTGGTCATGTGCATATCTAGCTCGACAGAGGCGCAGACATTCCTTCTCCTTGAATCCCTAGGTAGGAACACCTATTCTTCCAGGAGTAACGAGGCAAGTTGCTCAGTCAGCAAATCCGCACTGGAGAGTCCGAACGACACCACCAAGCAAAACAATACAAACAGCTGATTTCTCACGCATCTCATTCCATCCTCGGTTGGCCGACCCCCCCTCCTTCAGTTGATGATGCATCCGTACGCAAGAAGTAACAACAAACAGACCTCCGTCCATCCACACGTCAGTCAAAGCGTACACTATTTGGTACTAGTACCAAGAACGAAGACCACTCTACGTATACACTCTACGTATACCTAGAGGTAGGTAGGTACCTACTCTTCCCACCTACTCTTCCCCCCTCCCACCTCCCCCTCCCATAGATTAGATCAGGAAACACCCTTCTCTTGCCCTTCTTCGGATTCTTCGGATTCTTCTTCGGAAACAACCCGTTTTCTCTCACGCAAGAGGTGCTCGGATGTGACGATGGTGATTGCGGTTACGGTGATATGATGTGGTATGATATGACGATGGCGAGGGCGATGGTGATGTGTAAGTCACTAAAGTTTGTGTGTGTGTGAGAGAGAGAGAGGGGGAGGGAGAGAGGGAGGACATTGGGGTTTGGGTTGGGTTGGGTTGGGTTGGGTCTCTTGTTGGGTATTGGGATGGCTGGATAGCTGGCTGGCTGGCTATGGGAAGCTGGGAAGCGTTGTGTGTGGGGGAATGTGATTGTGATTGTAATTGTAATTGTGATTGTGATTAGGTTATTAGGGGTTCGAGGGAGGAAGGGAAGGGAAGAGGAGTAGATAGGTATAGGTATAGGTAGGTAGGTACTGCTGCGTACTGCGTGTAGAGAGGGGGAGGGATGGCGGGCTTTCTTTGGGGAAGACGTAAGGCTAAGGGGTTGGTTGGGCTTGCTGGCCGTAGTGAAGATGTATGTATGTATGTCATGTATGTACAGTATTTCCCTTGCCAGCATCTGGCGTGTATCGTCGCAGGTGGTGGCGGTGGTGGTGTTTTTCCCTTGAGGATTGTCGAAAAGAATGAGGTTTGACGCGGGATTCGAAACCTGGTTCTGTTTACACTGTAGATAGGTCGACGTAGGTTAGCTCCTCCTACACCACTAGGTAGAAGGAAGTTTCCAAGGCCGTTCGTTCGGGCTTCCTCCCCCCCCACCCCCCCTCCCGGAACCGTCTCGCTGCTTAAGCGAGATGGCTCTGTCCCTGCTAAGCGAGCGAGCGAGCGAGCGAGGTCGCTAATCGATATCCCCATCTCATCTCATGAACGGGATGAGCGGGGAACCGCTCCGTGCTGAGGGAGAGGCGGACGGCGACGGAAAGAAAGCCTCTCCCGCTACGGCGTATTGCCGCCGAGCTTTCAGAGGTTCAGCCGGGGTCGATCCGTTACTACCTTATGTAGCTGCTAGACTTATGCCATCATCTTCTTCTTCTTCTTCTTCTTCTTCTTCTTCTCTCTCTGCACCAGAACCACCAGCAGCAGCAGCAGCAGCAGTAGCAGCAGAGCGTCCAGATTCCCCAGAGTCCAAGGAATTCAAGGAATTCCTGCCTCCGGGCTTTCCTCGTTCCGTTCGCTGGACGGAAGATTACGTGTCTGGCAAGCGGGCCGGTAGGCTGGCTGGCTTCGTCGAGCCGTTCGATTGATTCATGGCCTGGACTGCAGGGTCAGGACCGTGATGGGGGGGGGGTTCTTGGAGTCGATCGTATTTCAGCAGCGGTGGCGGCGTGCAGCAGCAGCAGCAGCAGCTGGAAAGGAAATGAAGGGAAAGGAAGGGGGGAAAAACAAGACGAAAAAAGAAAGGCAATGATGTGAAGTGGAGTGAGGTGAGATGAGATGTTGGGCCTTGGGGCTCGTTTTTGGAGGTATGATTTACGTAATGTGTATGGGGTTTATATGCAAATATGTGTGGATATGTATGTATGAGTGTGTGTGTGTGTATGTATGTATGTATGTGTGTATGTATGTGTGTATGTATGTACGTCAATGTATTTGCATATGTATATCAGAGCCACAGTTCCCAGATTCGGAAGACGATCAAGAAGAGAATATGGGGGCAGCATCGCTTGTATGCCTTCTACTACTACTACTACTACTACTACTACTACTACTACTACGATGCACTACAAGTCTTCAAGCAAGCATCAGAAGTGAAATAGGAAGTCGAAAAGTTGGAAACTTGGAAAAGTAAACAAATTCCCCGCTCAATTTAATCTCTTCTTATTATCCTTTCTTTTTTCTATTTTTGAAAAAAAAAAAAAAAAAAAAAAAAAAAAATTATTCGTCGATACGATCAGCAAATCACAACCAAACCAACGCCAAGAGGCAATTCAGAACCACGATTCTTGTTTAGATTACCTACGCATCTCTCGTTCTCAGGGGGGGGGGGGGTCCATCTTTCCTTTTTCCATCCAATACCGGTGGTAGTCGAAAAATACGTCGTAAACAGGCCCAAGCCGAGCCGAGCCGAGCCAGGCCAAGCCAAGCCAGAAAAGGATGATAAAAGTGGATGCCGAATCACCCGTCTCCGTGGCGACCCTTTCCTTACGCTCCTCAAAAGGTCCCTACCTACCTATCGTAGTGGTGCTATCGAATGAGTGGATGCACGCACGGAAATATCCACGGCTTCTTCCACGTCGGCGTACCCAAGCTTGCTGTATCGCCGGCGGGCTCGGCTCGGCTCGGCTTTCTTATCCTTCTCCTGTGACCTGTCTGTAGAGATGGGTGTACCGTACCTACCTAGATGTGCGATGCCGGCTGGGGAGAGAATCTGCTTTGCCTGCCTGCTTGCTTTGCTTGCTTGGTCTTCGTGGTCTCCACTCTTCGCTAGAGGACTGGTTGGTGGGTGTCTGAGCGAGGGAGGGGCGCTGTGTTCTGTGTCTTTGGGAGGGCCTCCTGCTTTGAATCGTGGGGGAGGGCGCTTTGGGCGTGGGGATCGGGGAACTGGTGTACCGGTAGATGGATATAGGTACCGGTACCTATGTGAGCGAAAGGGGGGGTGGAGGGGGCTGGGACGAATACCTACAAGTATCAATGTCCTTGCTGAGAGGGGAGGGGGAGACGTTGGTATTCAGCTAGGCGAATTATGGGTGGTGGGGGGGGGGGAAGGCAGGCAAATTGCCCAAGGTTTGGAAACTGAATGAACGGAATGGGTGGGATTGAATGGTTTGGCTTACTCGAGTCGTAGTCTCTTTAATTGGGAGTTTATTGAGTTCATCGAGTTCATTAATCTCATGGATTTCATTGAGCTGGTTCACTTATTCATTCATTCAAGCTCTTCACCCATCCCAAGCCAAGCCCAGCCAAGCCTTGTTCTTGGTCCTGATTCTGATCCCCAACCTCGGCCGAGTACCGGTAGTACCGGTACTGGATACCGGAAAGGAATGCTCTCTCCCGCTCCACTACCGGACAATCAAGGATCGCATCTACGCAGCTACGCAATGGGAAGTTGGTGCGTCGCCGACTCACTCAGTAGCAGACTGGCTGGGCCAGATCGTCAATGATCAACACAAACCGCTATCCCGGATGGAGTTGCAAAAGCTGAGCTGAGAGGTGCTCGAAGTTGAAAACGAGACTATGAATCTCCATCTGATAAAGCAGGAGGGGTCGACTTTACCTCGGTACTCGAGCAATGCTGTCGGGGAACCGCCTGTTATCAATGTGTATCTATCTAAAGGATTGGATATACTTTATGGTAATGGCGCGACAGGGCCTCTTCGCAATAGAGAGAATGGATCTGGAAATGTAAGGTTCGAGGGATGACTGATGGCTTTTTGCACCCCGAGATACTCGTCTTTTATGGGATCATGAGCGCTGTCCACGCTTTTGATGCTGGTCTGTACCTGTACCTGTACCTGTACGAGACTAAAGTTTGTCTATTTGTACTTTTGAATCTCTGAGATTGCTGGGTTCGGTTGTGGAGTAAGTGGAGAGAGAAAGAGAGAGAGAGGGACAGAGGGACAGAGAGAGAGAGAGCGAGAGAGAGAGAGAGAGAAGCCCGACCAGGCTGCAAGCGTGACTGAACCATTCACACAGCATCTTCCCTTTCGATGCACTCTATCCAAGACTCTCATACCATACCCGGAACAGCAGAACAGCAAGTCCAGGTTGACAACAGCTCAGAGCCCAAGTGTAACGAACAGTACACAGGGCCACGGGACTCCCGCGCATCACGGAGAGAGGTGGCAGGCCACGAGTGGTGAGTCTCTGCGCCCAGCGGGAGGAATCAGGGGAGCGAAGAAACTGCTCCGAGGCAGAGGGAGGGATGGATCACGGAACCGGAAAATGCGATGATCAACCCGCAAGTCCCTGTCTCCCGTCGGAGAATGTGCCGTGGATCATTCCGAGTCTGGTGATAGACGTTGAGAGGACGACCAGTCGGCCGCAGTTCAAGTTCAAGATCAAGAGAACATGAACGATGCAGATCGAGATCGATTCGAGTTTCGTGATACCGGTCTCCGAATCTATACATTAGCAAGCTCGAGTCCCGTTGGGGGGGGGGTTTATTTAATTTAATTTAATTTAATTTTTTTTTTTTTCCTGTTTCCAGCGATGGCCGTACGCGTCACGGATACTGAGCAACCGTGCAGCAGAGACGAAGGAAGATCGGTGATCCTGTTAGAAGCAAAGAGAATCCGCCATCCGAAAGAAAGAAACGCCAAAAATGCCAAAAATGCCACTCTCGAAGGCTGCAGCGCTGGTGTGACACGCCTTCCCGCACCGACGGCACGAGGCGTCTTCGCGATCCGTTCGATGGTGACGCTGACTCTGCTTACCGAAGCTTTGACGCGGGGGGTAGACAGCCATCATGTCGTGGACGGTCAGTAAGTACCTAAGTGAATCAGGGCCTGGAACATCTCGGGGAAAAAGCTGGGGTGCATACATCATCATCATGCCATGTTGTTGTGGCTGGAGGTGGAGGAGGAAGAGAAGAATGGGTGCCCTTCTAGAGTAGGTCCTGTAGTACTAGTACCGGTACTGTACCGAGGCTAACTAACCACTTGTCCAGAACGGCCAATATCACTTCGCAGGGAATTAATTGTATTGAGCCTACCTGGCTTGGGAGAGGAGGCTTGATATACTCTCCAGCAATCTGACCATGTGGAAAGGGCAAACTTCCTTCTCCGTCAAGTCCTTCGAGTTGCTCGCCTCGCTTAATGATTAGTTGGGCCTTCTCACATCGGCGCCAACGGTCTGAGGTTGCACTTGGTAATCTCATCTCATGATGCTTGCATCATCATATTAGAGGCGGCGTAGAGGCGTGTACGTATCGTATATCGTATTCGTTCGGCGAGACTCTGACGGATGGTGACCGCTCGTCCCAGCTTTGGGATACGTTGCGTAGCAACTAGCCTTCCGGGTCGGGCTGGGAGTGAGTTGTGCACCGATCAAAGCCCCAACGACAAACGAGATGCGCAGACGGTGGTGTTCTGAGTAACCGGGTTTCCGTTTGGTATATATCCAACCCACTCCCGGACGGAATATCTACGGAATATATACCGAACATAGCAAGCTCGAGAAGCCAAGTCACCTAACTACCTGAGATCCGATATTCTAATAACAGCCAATATGCGGCCAGCTGAGGCCTAGCTCCTCCCCAGCTGCTGAGCTGTCACTTGGGGACTCTCTATCCATCTCACATTGACTGATACCGGTATCTCTCCGAACACACCAAGAGTCAACAACTCAAGTGCTGAGTCCGGACTGACCTCCACACCCCCACGCCTCGCGTAAGCGCCCTCAGATACGTCTATCCCATCCGTGGCCATCTCCCCCGGAGGCCAGACCACCCTCACCCTCACCTCGTCTGACAGACGAGACACGGGCTGGCCCATCTCTCCGGCCATGCAGAAGCAGAACAATGCCGAAGCTGCGTCTTCCTTGCCGGACCGCAAGAGAGCCCGCCAGAGCCAGAATGCCAGCGCAGCCCGGGCGAAGAAAGAAAAAGCAGGGAAGGGAAGGCTCGCAATGTTGGCATATCACATAATATAACATCACCGAGAGGCATCGTAGGGAAAGGAGAAAGGGAGACGAGAAGTACCGGTAGGGCTTCCTACTTGCTGGCTGCGAGGTCCCTCACCGCCTCCTGGAGCTGGCTGTGGTTGCTGCACCCCCATCTCGCCTCACATCCTCTCGCGTCGCAGTGATTCTGATCCCATCGTCTGAAAATGTGACCGATGGACACTGCACTGCACTGCACTGCACTGCATGCGCTGTAGGTGAGTTGAGGTGGGTGAGGTGGCATGGCATCACCGTCGCCAACCGGGTGCGAGGAGGGTGTGGAACTGGTCCGTCCGTAGTTTTACCTACCTTACTCCAGGTTGAATTCCAACCCCACGATCCACGAAGTTTCTAGTCTCGAAGTTCTGGATGCAAGTGGCTAGTGAGTTTGAGAGCTGGGATGTGCTGGTGGCACTGTGGCACATTCCTCCGTTTCCCCAGCCATGCATGCCATATATATTTAGTCGGAGACGTAATAGTCAGTGCACTGACTTTGTGACCTGCGGGCTCTCGGTCACAGTCAGGACAAGCAAGTGTCCCAGGTCAAGCAAGTGTCCCACTTCAATTATTTCAACTTGTATTAGAAATAACTTAATAACGAATAAAGCTATGATATTAAAAATTTAATACTTTTAAAGAGCTCGATTCCGCCGATTCATGCATTCAATTTTTATCAATATAGCTCTTTTTATTATCAAGTAATTTAAGTTGCAAATCGTAAAAAAAAAAAAAAAATTTTGATTCTTTATCGAAAAGAATCGAAAATCGCGATTTGTATTAAGAATAAGTCAATAACAAAAAAAGATACAACAATAAAAATTAGATATACGAATCGAGATAAGTGAATTATACTTTACTTACAAAACATATTATATATTTTTTATTATTAAAATAAGTAAAATAATATTTATTACGCAAAATTACAATTGTAACAGCGAAAAAAGCTCGGACAATTTAGCGAAGATTCAAGAACATCAACTTTTCGACTATATTTGTAACTTAAATAAAATAATAATTATAAAAGTTATAATAAAAAAAACAAATGGTACGAGTCCGCTTGATTAAGACTTTTTTAAATATCAAAATTTTTATATTAAAACTCAATTCAAAAGACGATTAATATTAAAAAATATAAATTTTTTAATACAAAATTTTTGATTTTCAAACAAATTCAATCGATAATCAAACATTATTTATTCTATTAATTATTAAATTGTTAATAAAAAGATTTTATACTTGGTTAGACTTTTAAAGATCTCGATTACGCCGACCTATGCATCTATTTTTGAATAATATAGCAATATTCGTTGCTAAGTTATTTCTAATACAAGTTGAAATAATTGAAATGGGACACTTGCTTGACCTGGGACACTTGCTTGTCCTGACTGTGACCGAGAGCCCGCAGGTCACAAAGTCAGTGCACTGACTATTATTTACCCGGTGGATGTTTTGTTTATTTATACTGTACGTGCGGACACTTCGCAGCCGTCCATGAAATTACCGGTCGCCCGGAGTGGGATGAAAACCACAGCTCTTGCTTTCTTCCCCCCGTCCTCTCTGGGTGGTCATCGCATGCAGTTGTAGTTGTAGTTGGAGTTGGAGTTGTGCTTGTAGTTGTAGTTGTACTTGTAGTTGTACTTGTCGGTGTATTTGTAGTTGTACTTGTAGTTGTACTTGTCGGTGTCGAGTACCGTACCGGTCTGAGGGTTGCTCAGGCCGGCTCGCTGGACCTGCTACTCCGGTCCGGTACGGGAGAGTTAGTTGTACTACTAACTAAAGATGAAGCCGGGGAAGTCAATCACCCTCCACTCCATTCCAGCGAGAGTCCGGGGTATGAAGTCTCAAGAGTCTCAAGAGTCTCAGAGCGGGCGAGCGAGATTACAGGCCATATAGACAGGGATAAGAGCCCAATCTACCCCGTAATGGAACATTCCTCAGCAACCCAACGGACTGGGATTAGTGGAGACCGGCTTCCGGCTTTGTCTTACCATACGGTCCTCTGGACTCTTTTTTCGCATTCTTTTGATTGGAGTCTGGGGACCTTTTCCTCGCCTGAGATAAGAGCGGATCGTGTTTTGGCAAGGGGGGAAGTTGGGTACAGCAAGCAAGTACTGGTACTGGTACTGACTGGTACGGTAGGTAGGTAGTAGGAGTAGTATGATTATTATGATCCGAACATAAAATACCCGGACTCCCCCGACGAGCAATCTCGAATACAATCCTCTCTTCCTATTTAATTCCCCATCTTTCACTCCAAGGACATCTTGCTTCTTCGCTCGAGACACACATACAAAAACCCATACCGGTACCGTACATACACCTCGCCACAGATCCCGCACCCTCGCAACATCAACACTATCCCACCGATTCTTGTGCGCTTTACATTCACGTCAACTGTTACCGTCACTTGACGATTGCCACTCTCTGTGTTCTCGCAAGCAATCCTCCCGAACCCGAAGGGCTTCTTGACTGTTCGGTGAGTAACCTACCTGCCTCAGCCCTATCTGCATCCAACACCGACTAACAACAAGCAAGCCTGCTCAGCTCTTCCACCCACTCCACCTTCATAAAAGAACCACCCGCAACCTCCAACACTCCCGTCTCCAAATCCCCAACAACCTCTCCAAACTCTCAGAAACATATAAACATCAACTTTCCCTCTTCCCCTTCTCCTCTAGAAATCATCTCAAAGCAACAAACGCGTCAAGTCACGTAACTCCCCCCCCTCAAAACAAAAAGACCAACCAAAAAAAAAAAAAATGCCCACCCAAACCCCCACGCCAATCACCACCCCCATCCCACGCCGCCGCTCCCCTCTCCTCACCAACAGCGCCTTTGGCGACGTCGACATCAACTACCTCTCGACCAGCCTGTCCATGAAAGCCAAGTCCCCCTACATCTTCGTCACGCGCGACAACCAGAACGACTACTCTCCTCCCGCGCCGCCCCCACCCTCGCCCGTCAACTTCCCCTCCGAGAGCTGGAGCACCGCGTGCCGGCGGTAGCTCCTGACCCCCGCCGCGGCCACGCGCTGAGATGAGGTGCGGCGCGATGCGACGCGAGAAGAGACGGGAGCGTGTACAATCTGTATCGAGCATAATAGGAAATAGGAAATAGGAAAATTGAAAATAGGAAATAGAAACCAGGAACCAGGAAACAGGAAACAGGAGTAGGACTCGGGATGGGGGGTAATCGGAGGATCGCGCGCATAGGGATGCCTGCTGCTCTCCTCTCGTCGTTCTGGATGTTGGTTTGTTGGTTTGTTTGTTTGGTTTGGTTGGGTTGGGTTGGGTTTGGTTTTGCGAGTCGGCGCCAGCTCGGCTATCTCTCCGGGGGAATCGATCGGGGGAAGATACGGAGACGGCGTAGGCGAACGACCTTCGGGCGGGCTTCCTCCTCCTCCTCCTCCTCCTCCGGGTGACCCCGAACGAGCGAGCAGGAAAACAAAACAAACAAAAAAAACAAACAAACATACAAACAGACAAACAGACAAACGGCATTTCAACGACGGCAAGGGGGGGGTCGCAGCTCATGCACACCGGTGTTATACGGAGTTATAAAAGAAAACGGTTGCCCTTTTTTGCTTTTTTTTTTCTCGCCGTTCTCTTCTTCCTCTTCTTCTTCTTCTCTCTTTTTTCTCTTCTCACCTCGGGCCTGGTCGTGCGGCTTGCTTGCCATGTTGATGCTTGCTATGCTGGGACGGACCCCTCACCCTCTCTCTTTTCCCACCTGTCTTCTTCTCTCGGTCGTAATCACGAGTAGACACCCACACACACCACATACACACACGCACGGGGCGGTCTCGAATCATCTTTCTCTGTATAATATTGCTCTCCCGATCTTTTCTACTACTCGGGAGGGGAGGGGGGTGTGGGGGGTAGAGAGAGAGAGAGAGAGAGGGACATGAAATACATGAAATTCCGAGATGGAAAAATAAACAAAAAAAACATTAGCGAGGACATATAACACACACGCACACACACACATATATATATATACATAAGGGCGCGCGGAGACTTTGCATCCTTTCTCACCGCGTATCGGTGGATTCAAGTACCTAGGCAGATGGGAAATACCTAGTAGATAGCAAATAGTACTCCGTAGCTAACCAGATGCGAATGTAAAATGGTAACGAAAGCTTTCGTTGAATCGATCCACCGCCACCATCACCATCACCACCTCCTCCTCCTCCTCCTCTACCTCTCCAGACGATAAGCGCCTAGCTACGGTATCCCAGCCCAGCACAGCCCGGTACAATAATATACCGTATCACATTACCATCCCCTATCTATCTATCTATCCCATCCTATCCCATCCCATCCCACCCCTTCCCGCTCGCTGTTACACTTAGGCATCCATCACATCACACCACACCATACCGGTCCTCCCTCCATCCGTCCTCACCCTATCACCCCCCCCTTTCCCACTCCCACTCCCACTCCCACTCCCACTCCTTCCATCCCTCCCCTCGTCCCAACAACAACAACAACAACAACAACAACAGCCATGCGCCGTGCGCCGTGGGGGAGGCACTTACTTACCAACCAACGTAAGGACGTAAGGTAGGTAGGGGAAGGGGAGTGGGGGCTCAACCAACCACCCGCACCAAGATCTCAACCAACTCTCTCTCTCGATCTCTCTCGGGTACGAGGTTGCGAAAGGGAGGGATAGCGGTATGCATGCTACACACACACACACAGATATGTTCGAATGCATAGGTAGTAAGTACTGTTAATGGACCAGGGGCGCGCGCGTTTGGAGCCTCGTTGACGTGGGATGGGGATGGGGATGGTGTGGATGGATGAAGGGGTGAAAGGGGTGGATGGAGGGGTGGATGGGTGGGTGGATGGTTGAAGGGGGTGTGCGAAGCTAGGCTAGAGATGGAGAGAGGGAGAGGGAGAGATGGAGAGAGAGAGAGAGTACCTAGGTAGGTACGGACGGACATACATACATACATACATACGTATACCTAAGTAAAGAGGGATATGGTCAGGCAAGAGAGGAAGAGAGAGAGAGAGAGAGAGAGAGGGATGAGAATAGAATAGAATAGAATAGAATGGAAATACTTTCCCACTTTCTCGCTTTCTCACCCTTCCATTCCTTTCGGCTTTCAGGGAAGACCCGTGCCTTCTCCTCTCTCCTGTCCTCTCCTCTCCTCTCCATCTTCAGCCTACCTAATCATAATATCACACACACACACACACACACACACATCCTCACAAACACGAAAGAGCGACAATGACGATCACATAGGTAGGTAGGTAGATAGAAAGACCAGATTTTTCCTTTTTCATTTGCCTATCATCATCCCCATCATCTCATGTAAGACTAAGGCAGAGCCCCCATTTTTGATTGGGACCCCCCCCCAAAAAGGAGAGGGCATTAATTCCTCTTCTTCCCCCGCCGAGACAGAGAATCGCATGCCTCCTAATGGCTGACCAGATGTGCCGCACCACCTCTCCAGCTCCATGCCTCCGTTCATGAAAAAATCCCAATCATGCATACTCCCCCCTCAAGACCCAAAAGATAGAAAGCCTCGCCCCACGCAATGGGCCATAGATGCAAAGGAGGATCCCCCCCCCCCGTGAACGCCTGCAATGCCGATATATCCCGACGGCTTGCCGGGTGCTGAATATGTACCGACGCCTCTCGATCCGAGATCCGAGGTCGTCGTAAAACTAAAACGTGGTGTAGACAAAGAAGTAGAGAAGAGGTCGGAGTAGGGACCAATTCGAGAAAGAAGTAACGCGAGAGGAGAACCTCGTCTATAGCTCCCGGTAATCGCTCGGTCTCGCCCTACGTTGTCGTCCCTGGTGACGATGCGGGTTAACCGGCTTGCGGAAATAGGCATTGTCCTCTTCATTCGGTAGCGGCTCCGAGAAGACTGTCTTTTGCTGGTTAGGGAACTGGCCAGCGGGCGGTCCTCCTCCTCCGTTGATATTAGGTCGTTGCATGGCTCCGTTGGCCATGTTTCCACCGCCGTTCATCATACCCATGTTAGGCATACCGTTGAAGTTGTTGAAGCTGTTCATATTGGGGAAGGCATTGAAGCCGTTCATGCCCATCATGGGATTCATCATCATGGGATTTGCCATGCCCATGCCGAAGTTGTTCATCATATTTGGCATACCGTTGAAGCAGCCGCTAGGACCGTAGAACTGGTTGGGCATTGCGAAAGGCATGGGAGGGAATCCGTTCATGCCATTCATCATCTGTTGCTGATTTTGCAACGCTTGCTGCTGTTGCATTGCCTTTGGTCCTTTCGGGATCTTGGGGTTCTCAAGCAGCTCATCCGCTGGGCGTTTCTTGGGGTTGCTTGCATTTACAGGAGCCTTGTTATCGGCTGTGGGTGTGGTTAAGGTGGTTGTTGTTGTTGTTGTTGATGATGATGTTGGTGGCGACTTGCCCTTGGCTGGTGGAGAGGGTGACTTGGACTTCGCCTTCACATCAGGTGCTGGTGTGGTCTCAGGCTTCACGCTCGGACTGCTCGATCTTTGTTTCTCGGCTTTGGAGGCAGCGTTCTTCTCTTCCAGGTAGACCTTGATCTTGGCAGAAGTCTCATCGTCAGGCGTCAGATCGTCAATCAACACGCCTTCAGTCTGGCAACCAGGACAAGTGAAGTCGCTCTCAATGAGCGCGTTAGTAATGCATTCATTGCAGAATGTCTTCTCACAACAGGGCGTCTTCATTGGGTCTATGAATATTCTCTTGTCGATGGAACACTCCAATCCCCTATCCTGCAACTCCTTGTCCCCCAACGCAGCAGCCTTCTGCGCCGCAGCAGACGACTTGGTCTTTGCTTGGAACTGCTCCCAGGATGCCTTGTCTGGCTCAGCAATGACAAATTGACCCTCCGCGTTCACCATGATACCAGAAGGTGGCTTTGAATCCTCCGTACCATCTCCATTAAGAGCCGTGGGCTTATCAACGGTCTTGAGGAATGATCTGGGAATACCAGTTGTACGCTTGATACGAGGCTTATTCTCGAAAGTTGGGTCATCGTTCGTCGGGCACTCCTTGATCCAATGCCCTTTCTCTCCACAACGATAGCAGATATAACCTGGAGGCGGCTCGTTATCCGAGGTCTTCTTGTGATTGTTGTGGTGATAAATCTTTGTTTGCCTAGGAAATGTTAGCTGCGGATTTTCCGATGGTATGCGGTCAACTTACTTTCCCATCTCCTGCAGTTGATCGTTCCATTGTTCAGTCTGGGCTTGGAACATGGCGTTCATGCGCTCCTCTTCTGTCATGGAGGCATTGTTCATCTGTGCCATGGCGTTACTTGTAGCGCTTGCCTTTGCATGTTGCTTTGCCTGCTCCTTGCGCGACGAGTTTTTCGCGTTTAGTGGCATTTTGCCAGTCATATATCTCTGCGCACGTCCGGCACCTCTCTTGATGGCAGGCAGGCGGCGGGCCGTAACGGTCGTCGAACGGGGTACGATGGCTGTATCGTCATCGTATTCTGGCTGTCGTTAGTATCTCTATTGCACGATAGTTGAGTAAGACTTGCCTTCTTTTCCGTCTTCATCGTAGATTATGAGATCGAATTCTGTACCATCACCTAGACCGCTTGTGATAATGATATCACGCTTGAGCTCGAAGACGGAGATACCAGTACCGTCGAACTTGATTTGCTGAGCGTCCTTCTGGGACTTGAACTTGAAAAATACTGAGGAGGCCATGATGGCGACCCGGAATGTCGTGGTAGTTGCCTTGTCGATGGTGAGTGTGTAGAGCAGAGGAGACAGGCTATCCTATGCACTTGGGGGGAAAACGCAAAGTAGTGCTCAAGAGTGAAAGGGGGACAAATTTTTGATTGCGACCTTTTTGACTTCAGGTTTCTTCTTTCTTTCTTTTTCCGCTCAAAGAGAACGAGGTGAAATCAAATCTGATTGCAATCACTGGATGTACCAGGGGCTCTGGACACACGAGAAGCTCTGAGAGACACGAAGGAAAATGTACAGGATCGCAAGCAGCACCGCTGCGAGTGTGATGATCTGAAATTGTTGGGTTCTTCCTCCACCACACACAAAAGCAACTGGACTTCACTACCACAAGTGCGCGCAGCTCCGAATTCACTTTCCACCAAGTATGCTCCTCCGCAATTCCTGGGCGTCGTTCAGACAGCAAGGGTGCTGGTGTTCTATTCCGATGGCAGGACGATAGGTTGAGGTCGAGGGCCGATGGACGACGGTGTTTCGTGATGGGGTTGTTGAGGTTGTTGAGGTTGTCGTGGTCTCTGGTGCGAGGAGATGAAGGTGGGGAATGAAGGGAATCAAAGGTGGCTGGAATAAATGACAAAGAGCGAAGGCGCTAGTGCGTAGCGTCACAAACATGTATCACGTGATATGTCACATGAAGGTAAAGCAAACGTGAGAGCTTAGCTAAATATTTGCAATACAAGATGTGAATAAGAAACACGAGCCATTCACAATCCTACGTTCCAGTTTCGTACGCAAATTTCTAGTCGCTATCAAGCTATTCACCTCACTCATAATCACCCCTCGACCGGTCTCACTCACGATCAGCTGATTTAACCCAAAACTCCATCCTCGAATCAGTATCCAGCCGGCTAGATATTAGCTACCATGGACATTGCCACTTGCCCTGGGATTCCTTTCTTGCCTCCCTAGGCCTCAGGAATTTCTAATGAATTCTCCTTTTGTGGCCCTCGCAGGGAGAGATAGCGCGAGCAGGTTGCCGCTGCAGAGCGAGCCTCTAGAGGTCCGCCAAAAAAAAATCAATGAAAAGGCTCCGAGAGTAGATCAAGTCACTGCCGGGACTCTACTTAATAATACGGGTATCCTTTTTCAAGAGGCTGATAATTTTTGTCTGTCTATTGCATATGAGTATGAGCGGGTATGAAGATACCAGAATAGAAATCCAGCTTAGAAATTGAGACTCGATCCTTCTCGCACCTATCTTTTGCAAGAAACTCCATGCTCTCTCCGGCGGCACGACTCTGTGAACATATCAAAGACTGATGCGTATTGCGTAGTTGTTGCCACCTATTGAAGCTAGCCATGTACTTTTAACTGCTTCTTCACAAGACACGCTTGTTGAAAATGAGAGACAGTCCGTTGTGTTATAAGGAGACATTCACTTTGCACATATGTGTCACCACTATAATTCAAATTCAAATCCAAAGCTATTACACTCACGAGGTAAAGCTCGATGGCGTGGCTCGAGACTATTGCCATGACTCCATCTGAATAAAAGTCGCTCAAGTAAATTTTTCGTTCCAAAGCGGATAAGTTCGATTCTTCATTCCAACCCGAAACAGTACACATAATCTCGGTACCGAAGCAGATACGTTCCATTGTTCATTCCAACCCTAAACCGCACACGTAATCTACAGGATGATGCGTTCTCTCTTCGCAAGCTACCCTCTCCAGCGAGGCACACCGAGCTGCTGCCGGTGGCCATGTTTGACCCCGGGTATCCTGCTGATATATCAGTATACGGTATCATTCACTGTATTTCCCAGGGGGAGGGAAGTACGAACCTGACACCATGAAAGAACACAGCTCCACCAGCCCAGCTACAAATGCTCATCCATGATGCGACCCCCCTCACGACGAGGTTGGCCGATAGGCCGACCATGCACCTTTATTGGTCCGAACAGGTTGCTGGGCTGGTACTTGATGTCCCAGTCCGTGGAGCCCAACTACCCTTGTACGAGAGGACGTAAGATGGCAGTTCTGTAGAACTCCAGGGCAGTATTCTAGGGCAGTATCCTCGTGTTTGATCATCTCGAATACCATTCCCGTGGTAGAGCTATGGCGTGCCCAGTGGCACCCCCAATCTGTTGCTGGAAGTGGAAGGTTTCCCATGATTTGGAAGAACCTTGGGATTGGTCCGAACAGGTTGCTGGGCTGGTACTTGACCTCCCAGTCCGTGGAGCCCAACTACCCTTGTACGAGAGGACGTAAGATGGCTGTTCTGTAGAACTCCAGGGCAGTATTCTAGGGCAGTATCCTCGTGTTTGATCATTTCATATACCATTCCCGTGGTAGAGCTGTGGCGTGCCCAGTGGCACCCCCAGTCTGTTGCTGGAAGTGGAAGGTTTCCCATGATTTGGAAGAACCTTGGGATTGGTCCGAACAGGTTGCTGGGCTGGTACTTGACCTCCCAGTCCGTGGAGCCCAACTACCCTTGTACGAGAGGACGTAAGATGGCAGTTCTGTAGAACTCCAGGGCAGTATTCTAGGGCACTATCCTCGTGCTTGATCTTTTCCAATGCCATTACTCCCGTGGTAGAGCTATGGCGTGCCTAGTGGCACCCCCGGTTTAGTGCCGGAAGCAGCAGGTTTCCCATGATTTAGAAGAACTTTGGGTTAACCCAGATGTGTCTATCCCATTGGACGGGAGATAAGACACGTCAATGTTGTATCAGTGCAGCTGCAGGCTCTCGGTTGAGGGATAGCCTCTCCGAACTCGCCTGGCTGAGAGCCTGGTTGTAATTGGAGCTCGGAAGGGATCTCATTCATAACCTGCTTGAAATTCCGGAAGCAGTTTTCTTAAGCAGGTCCTGAATGAGACCCCTTCCAGCAGACTCTTCTGGCGGATCCAGTCAATGTTGTATCAGTGCAGCTGCGGGCTCGAACATTGGGTTTCCCCCAGGTCACGGTTTGGTAGATCCGGACATTGATATTGAAGCCAACTAGCTTCGAAAGCTTTCCCGCCGGTTGGGGTCCGACGGGAGCTGCATGGATGTATTCGTCGTCAACCTCCAATGGGAAAGGAGGGTACGGGCAGTTTGAAGTTGGTGGCCCCTTATCCCATTAGAGGTTGACGATGAGAAATTGCGGACCGAGTCTTTGAATATATCTGTAGATAAATATTAGCGGAATTCGAGGGGATCTTATTTAAGACCTGCTGGGGCAGTTTCCCAAGAGATTCTTCTTACGGCCTCAAGAATTTCCAGAATAACCGTAGGCTAGCTCCATAGTGGAGAGCGGGGTCACGGTTTGGTAGATCCGGACATTGATGTTGAAGCCAACTAGCTTCGAAAGCTTTCCCGCCGGTTGGGGTCCGACGGGAGCTGCATGGATGTATTCGTCGTCAACCTCCAATGGGAAAGGAGGGTACGGGCAATTTGAAGTTGGTGGCCCCTTATCCCATTAGAGGTTGACGACGAGAAATTGGGCACCAAGTTGTTGAATGGAGCTGTAAATAGATATTAGCGGATTTCGAGGAAAGTAAAGGACAAGAATTATACGATACCAACAAAGATAGCCGAGAAGACTCTGCGGCCAGTCTCTTGTCTAATGTAACCAGCTGGAACCACAGAAGGTTGATCAATAGTCGTGAAATTAAGCGGCAAGCCTATAATTGGATTAGAACAGCGGTTGTGAGCTTCATCCACCGGGCTCCTTGCAGAAATTGAGGGTGTGCTTTGACATTGTCATTTCCGGGATCGATAGCAGTGGGAATACTAACTGTCGAACCGAAAATGACAATGAATGTGCTTACCCAGGTAATCTCAAAGGATCTGGAAATCCAGCAGGGCACCCTGGATGAAGAGGAGCGTACATAGTAGTATGATCGCTGCAAGCACCAGAGTGTAATTAGAACAGAACGTACCTAACAACGACGAGCCGGTAAACTCGCTTGTCTTGAAATCCAAAGACGGTTCTTGGTGAAGACTTATACTTCCTTCATCTGGTTAGCCGAGGATGAAGATGCTAAGAAAGAGCTCTTGCTTACCTACAACGGAAGAGAATATCCGGAAAACCGTATTTTTTTTGTCGTAGAGCCAAGAGACGGCTCTAACGAGAAAGCTTATATCGAAATTCTTGCAAAAGTAGCCTGAATCACTAGTCAGTAAATTGTCTGGTATCGAGTCCATATGAAATAGCTCCCGGGGGGACTTACTCGAGTCTTGCTTGCTTGGTCGTCACCCAGAAATTATCGTGAGTACTTGAAGCCTGAGACAGACTAGTCTTGTCTGTGTTTCTTCCTTGGGGACATGGCCGTCTCGATGCAGACATGGTTGCAGCATTGAACACTCTCATTCGTAGTGTTGAATCTTCTCACAGCTGTCTTCACCCTCTTGACTCTGAACTGTATCAGCGCAGGCATCCACGTACGCTATAGCAGGAAGGAAGAGACCTCAGCAAAGAAAAAGGACAGGATAAGAGCAGGATCCTTGAAGGCACCAGTGGTCTCCTTCGGGTGTAGAGGGTAGAGTATGACTTTCGTGTAATCATCGACTGATAATGGAGGATACCGGACTGTCGTTTTGGCAAGGAATCCAAATGTCTCGGTTGGGCCGTTAGTCCCACTGTAGATATAGCTAGCAACTACCACCTTTGCTCATATCATGGGAGAATTCTTACAGTAGTAGAAGCTTGTGACAATTTGGTATGATGCGAAGTCGGAAATGTAGACTGTTGAAGTCTGAGGAAGGCCATTGACGGTCAATATCACAGTTGTCGTAGGCAGATCGGAAGGCGTGGAGGCGAAGAGGAGATGATGAAGGAGTCGTATTGAAGGTGACCAGATGGAGTGAGCATAACCCATAACCATTGTACTGATCTAGGCTGAGGGTTCGTGTGATAATCGACGCGTGCTGTAAGCCAGATAATGTGCCGAGATGAGTCGCAACGCTAGATCGAAGATCAGTTTGCATTCAAGTCATGACAGGAGTTAACAAACTTACGGCCAAGCTCCTCCAGCGACGGTATCGCCGAGCTGATTCGTCTGGGTTGTGGAAATAGCAGAAGCTAGGCAGGATAAGTTGTGTAAGGTTTTACCAGACTTGGTAGAAGGTAGGCATACCAGCCGGGGTTTGTATTCGATTTGGGTTCGGTAGTGGTGGTCAAAAAGATGCGCAGCTTTCTATAATCTTCTTTGTCCTATCATGACTGGGTAATCTTCCTAATCGAAGACTCTCTTGGCTTCAAGTTGTGTCGAACTTCTGCTTTCTGATCAGCTTTTGGTAACAATCGGCTAGTTGCTCGAGGGTGAGAGGAAAGTAAACACAGAGGCGGAAGCCTACCTTCTCCTTATTCCACAGCTTTAGTATTCCCGCGCATCACTCACAGAGTAAGCATGCTAGTATAGTTCCAGGCTCCGCCTTACTTGAAGTCAAGGCAATCGAAACTAGTGTTGCCAGGTTGCGAAACTCAGTCGGTACAAGCCGAGCAATCCGAGGTCGCCGGCACGGACAAGTTATGGCCGTCGTGGGAGTCGTACCAAGTTGACTTCCTGCCATTATGACGAGCTCGTGCTGATCTAAAATTCTCGTCCAACGTGTACTGTTCTGCTTCCAAAAAGCACGTTAGCTAGAGTTCTCTCCGCTGTTATCGAGCAGAATCTCGAATATCTGCAACTCGGCCGCTCGACCCAAGCCACGGGACTCCCACAGACGCTAGGT
The DNA here is from genome assembly GCF_022702325.1 of Drepanopeziza brunnea f. sp. 'multigermtubi'. NCBI lineage: Eukaryota > Fungi > Ascomycota > Leotiomycetes > Helotiales > Drepanopezizaceae > Drepanopeziza > Drepanopeziza brunnea. The sequence continues at coordinate 878,490 of NW_027094072.1, read as the reverse complement.
AAATTGGAGTCTGCTGATAGATGATCGTGTGTAGGAAGGTGATGTCAGCTGTGACGTGGCAGCAGCAAGACAGATCGAGCGGCACAGAGAATGAAGCGACAGCCCAGAGCTAAGGTCTCCGGCGACTGTACTAGGGAAACGGTAGAAAGGATCGATGGAGAGATGTAGAAGTGTAGGAGCGATCTAGGGACTGCAGGCGAATGGACATAGGAGAAGGGGAGCTCACCAGTGCTAGCAGATCGTTCCTCCTGGCTGCAGCGACAGCAACATGTGCCAACTGTATTGTCGCGTCAATGATGGAGGTATTGTGGTGTTGATGTTTTAGAGATGGAGGATTTGATGACGGGTATAGGTAGAAGGAGGAGGATGATGGTAGAAGAGGGAGCTCCGGAAGCTGAGTCTTATCCAACGATCTGCAGCGCAGGAAGAAAGAGGAATCAGCCAGCGGTCCAAGAAGGCAGCAGCAGGGGGCAGGGAGCAAAAATAAAAGAATTACCACACATGATACTCTCTGTCTTTCTCTCCAACTGTAAACTGTCAGCTTTGGATGGCGAGCGCATGCGTTTCGCATCTTGAATCTTACCTAGGGAGCGCCATTGGTCTGAACACCAGCAACACCACCATGGGAATTGAGTACTTGATAAAGTAGGGTTTTTATACAGTACCAGATGTGGTTGTTGAGTGTGAGAAGAGGAGGTGGAGATGGGGGAGAAGAAAGAGGAGGAGGAGGAGGGGGAGGGGGGGTTAAAATACTCTGTATAGGAAATTTTACGCGCTAACCGTGGTGATTCTGAGAGACCAAACCGGCAGTTTAGGCATCAACGAGAGTTGATTGGTCTAGAATCAAGGGAAGATGAACTGGGAAGGTGCTCCTGATGTCTTTTAGTCTACACATATGCGCATCTGCATCATCTGATAGTCTGAAGGCCTTTGAAAGAGCACTAGGGTCTTAGTGGGCGCCGTGCATCACTTCAGTTTTCAAGGATCAGGAGGACAGCGGTTTGTCCGTGAAGCATGATCAAAGCGTATCAGCTGCTTTCACCATTAAGATCATAATCCCCTCAAGATATCACTTGAACGTAGCGATACAAAGAGAGAGAGCTTCATAGCCCTCGACTTCGGCTAACAAGACAGCTCGGCTAACAAGGCAGCTCGACACTTCAATAGAACTTCCGACACTTCAATAGAACTCCTAACATAACCAGGAAATACTCTCCAAACTGAAATCACACTGTAAAAGAATCTATACTACCCTCAGTCCATCTTCTATATGTAAACTTTCTTGTAAGGATTGATCTTAATTTACTAGATAAGGGGTAGGACCAGGCTCAAAATCCAGATCCTCACCAGGACATGCACTTCTGGCTCGGAAAACAACACAGCACAACTTCACGAAAAGTTCTAATCGATCAGATCCAACTTGCTCACTGGAGTCTGGAAGTATCTGCAAGTCCAATAATCTACGCATTTGGCCTCGGTTAATTCAGGTCGGTTAATCCAGGTCGGTTAATTCGGGGTAAACGTGACCGATTCTTTTGATATTGGCCCACTTGCACCACTCCTGCGTAGGTACATGGTACTTTTGGATCCATCAAATACCCTCATAGTGCGCCTGTGAAGTCCTATAGCTAGGTACTCATGTGAGTTATTCTCATCGGACAGGGTCATGTGACATGTGATGAAGATCAAGAAAGCAAGCAGATAGACCATGCATTGGAACCAGTACGATAGTGCCAACCAAGCGAGTCAAGAGGATAGAAAACGACGACGAAGGCATAAAGATGTTTATCGTTATTACCGAAATTTACTATGCTCAAGATGGGGTATAGTAACGCTAAACAAAACCAAGACCAAATGCTCAACGCAGGATATCTTAACAAGTAGCAGGCCTCGCAAGAAAGAAAGAACCGCCGACTTAGCAACTCATCATAAATCGTGTACCACTAATGCCCTCGTGCCCGTGTGCCTCGCGCCATGCTGCTGCCTCAATGAATCTTCCCTTGCCTAGTTATTACGGTCCAGGAATCCGAAATCGCCCTCAGTACTTCTTCTGCCTATGCAGTTTGAAGAGGTCAGGCAAGCCTACCTAGACCTCAAGCATCTCGTACGCAAGGTCATCTCAAACCTCCACGCTCCTCTTCTTCCTGCCCCATATCCTCTTTCCCCGCCTTTTGGCCACCACTTCGGGATCCCAGGTCCCAGTGAAAAGAGCCTCACACTCATCCTCGTCCTCACTATCAAAGACCACCGCATCCTCATCCTCATCCCTCCCATAAACCCCGAGACTATCATCCACATCTTCCCCGTCACCTACCGCGTCCTCCCACCCGACCGAAAGCACCACCCTCTTCATCTCCAAGATATACTTCCCAATCTTGTACTTCTGCGCGGCCTCTTTCGCATCCACATACTTCCATCCCAGCACCTCACCGCAGATACTGCAGCTCACATCAGCCACAACATGCTGGCCAGTCAACAGCTCCCTGTTTACCGATCTTCCAATCTTGGTGTTTGGTAGCCCGCCCGGGTCTTTCTTGCCGGCCGACATGGAGACCTCGGTTGGGGGCAGGGAAACGAGATATGCCCGTCCGTGCCGGCCCGTGAAGCCTTTGCTCACGACTTGGTCGGCGAATGCGATATCGCTAGCGCACGTTACACATTTGAGGGTGTTGGGCTGAGCACGACGAAGGCGTAAGTCTCCATTAGCCTGCGTGTTCGCCCTGGGTGATTTGCTCCGACCTTCGTGGATGGTTTCTTTGGGTAGGAAGTGCGTGGATGACAGTGAGGAGCTAGGCGATGTGTTGGCCGAGGAGGAAAGGCTGAAGCTTAGCTCTGGAGGAGAGCCTACCGGGACAGTGGTCGATATTGAGGATTGCCGCCGTCGGAATGGGAACGTGAAGGAGGGGAGAAGATAGGTTGGGAATGGTGGGCGTGAGTCCGGAGGAGGCATTGGGGAGGAAACAGTGTATTTCGAGATGGATGACAGTTGCAGAGATAACTTAAGAATGCAAAATTAGCCCGTACACCTCTCTTTACGTAATATAGTACAGAGTACATAGAGAAATGAAGCGAAAAGGCTATATAGAGGAAGTGAAGCATCGAAACCCGGGGGGTAATCACCCCTCATCGGAGATCATACCATCGTGGAGTTTTACGTATGATTGATTCACTTGTTAGTGCCCACGGTCGTAGAAGTGTCGAAGCAGTTGTAACATGTCTCTTTTGTAGATTTTGATTATGGAATGGCAAGTCGGCATGTAAGCCTGTGTTCGGGAGAAGGGTGACATATATGGGTCGGAGAAGTGGTGAGGCAGGGCATTTCGGTGTGTTGGCGATCAATTTTCCTGACCTCCGAGCCTCAGCATCAGCATCAGCATCAGCATCAGCAGCTCCCCCCCTTTGTCTCACGAGGACATGTCGGCAGTTGATAAGATAAGAGGCCCCTGTAATGAGTAGAGTTATATATAAGTATATATATATATATATATACATATATATAATATGTGTGTATATTTTACACACCTATTTCCTCCATGTGACTTCTCAGAAGCTATGAACTGGGGATCTGAATGAGTAGCTAGCTACCTAGCTAACTAACTAATATCTATAGTTCTATCATTCTGTATATTGAAAGCAACAATTCTGCTTGGATTTCCCGCCATCGCAGATATTCAGCCAAGAGTTTCCACCTCTGTGTTATGCGACATCTCTGTCCGCGCTTTGAACCGGTGACTTGATCATGCGCCATTATAGAAAGTAAAATCTGGTACTCATCCCTCTCAGCCTAAAGATGACACTTGGTCCCAAGATATTTTTATCAGCGGATGTTCACATACGGATGGAGAAAACCACTGGTTTGTGGGAGTCAATCAATCCTTTACCGTCGTCGTATGTTGACTTGAGGCTATAGTTCTGCTTTGCTTTGCTTTGTTTGCATCGGGGAGACTCCCGGGTACGGGTAGCTGTTGAATAGAAAAGACTAATTGTCACTAACTAAGCATGATACTTTACTTATGAATAGCATCATACGTCGTACTACTATATGCCACCAATTGATCACTCAACTCATGCGATTCGTCGCCGCCTTTGATCTTCCCTTTCACTTCTCTTACAATGATATACTATATTCAAAACGTGCTGGGCGTCTATTGGGTCGCTAGCGCGAAGCGGGGATAAAGGCTGTATAAGCACGACCCGCATCCATCTAAGAACTCAAAAATCCTTCTCCTCCCCGTCTCCTTCACCGAATTTTCTTCCATCCCAACAAATCAAAGAACCTTCACCTCTCCATCGACAGCCTCATCTGCCAACGCATACAGCAGCCGCTAGACCTTCTCGCAGCCTCCAGCACCAGATTCAGACCCCGAACCTTGTCCATCGCAACAGTGGCCAAATCCCATAGCAATGGCTCCCAGTAAATACGAAACCCATAGTTCGAGTAATTGCTATGGCGAGCTCGTCGGTCGACAGGCCAGCGTTCTCGCCAGTGCATACATCGTTGACTCTTCTGCGAGCCTTACCGGCTTCCACTACTCCACTACGGGCGCCGGCGGTACGTCCCGCCCCTCTTTTTCTGCTGCTCGTTTACCCCGTCTGCTATACTATATACTCACTAGAATACAGGGGCAAAGTGGTATCCCTGAGGTCGGCTCCTCAGGACTACCATCCCCTCCGTCGAGTCCCCCTCTTGCGGCCTTGACTTCTGCCAACGAACTCGCGCTCATTTCAAAGAACTCCAACCGAAAGCGCAACAACGATGGCAAGAGTCGAAGACGTAAAGAGGGGGCAGCGTACTACATCCGGGAAGAGTGTGAGAGGCTCTTCTGTGACACCATGAACGGCGTTTTCCTCGGTGAAGGAGGAAAGGCATCAAGTAATGGGTCTATCGGTATGGGTGCGAACGCGTATTCACCTCCTGACGAAAGTGTGGATACGTATAACAATTACTTTGCGAGACGAAATACTCCCCAGGCAATCGATGCTTGGATTGAGATTTGGGACTACGCTGGAGGCTGTAGCTTCCGCGGTTTTGTGGCCGGCGAGGGTGACAAGAAATCCTTGTTCGCCTTCTTCGATTCTGCGGTCGTTGGGAGGGACCTGAAACAAGGGTAAGACCATTCTCATCAAATATTCGAGTCAAATGCTCACTGAATAGCCTCATGGCATTGATCGAACTTGCCGAGACTGTCTTCGCTGTCTCCCAGGTCGTCATCTGTCTCGATCGGTTCGTACCCGAAAGCGACCGGAAGGCCTTCCTCAAGAGTCTTCGATGGGTCGGATTCGAGCTGATTTCCTTGGACATGTGGACGAATGAACTCGACGTGACTTCTGACAAGTGGCTTTATTTGGGCATGGAAGTCTGAACTTTTTACGATGTTGTGGCGTAAGGACTGGCGTTTCTTCATGGGGTTGTGGGTAAATACCGGAGTCAGACACGATCAGCAATTGCAGAGCCTGGGTTCGCGGCGCCTTTGGATCAGCTCTCGGGGCCCTTTGGTATGTACGGAGTTTCTGCATTAATAGTCCACGAAATGCATTCACATTTGTTTCCTGTATCCTCTTGCGTACGCTGGAACACTGTAGTGAGTCCGGGGTTTCGCAATATCTCTCCGGCCTGTCTCCACAAACTGCTGGTTTCCATTGGCCATTCCTGCTGCCACCAAGCGATCTTTCAAGGCTATATACAAGAACTGCACACACGATATATACCCATGATGCATCCCATCTTTCTACCCGTGTTCCATCCCACCTCCTCGTTCCCATCCTACTTCCCTTTCGGCCTAGAGGCATTGCGAGTAGTAATCGCTCGAATACTTGCAGGTAGTCCCTGCAACACAGGTCCCAGATCCTGTCCAGGTCAGCCCAGCACACTGAGCATACTTGGGGATAGCGCCTCCGCCAGCAGCAGGCGCACTCGACGTGGTCACACCCACGGAACTCGTCGTCGACAGCGACGTTGGCCTCGCAGTCGTCGCCACAACACTACTTGCAGCAGACGTCGAGGAAGAAGTGGACCTGGCACTAGTACTGGAGCTGCTGCTGCTGCTGCTGCTGCTTGAGCCAGGCGAAGCTGGTGAGCTTGAGCTTACAACGACGCCGCCGCCGCCGCCGCCAGGTCCAGCGACGGACGTCGTCAGAGATCCACTCTCGATGTACACGCCGCTGAAGTAAAAGTCCTCGTTGGCGTCGGCCTGGCCCGAGACGGGAAGCTCGAGGACCCCAAGGTGCCAGTCTGCCCCGTTGCTCGCCGTCGAGGCGCTAACGGCTGCGACGGTGAGAGCCAACGGGGCGGCGCCAGTCGAATGCCAGAACGCTACCGTTTTGGCGCTGAAATCCTGCTTGGCGCATCAGCAAAGCATGTCTTTTTGGGGGGAGAAAGAGGACCCGGGGGAAGAGGCGGGGGGGGGGGGGGGGGGGGGGGGGGGGGGGGGGGGGATATTTGATCTCGTACTATCTCATAAGCAACATTATGCCAAACTCCCGCGTCCCAGGTTGTGCTCCACTTGGAGGTCCCCCCGACGAACCACTGCAGAGCCGGGTTGGACGTGCCAGCCGCCCCGGAGATCCAGCCCGACTTCATCTCCGTGAAGTGGGACTCGAAGAAGTTGATCTGGTGCTCGCGGTAGGTGCTCGGCGCGTTGGTCGCGGACCGCATCATGCTGAAGTGGTACCAGACCTTGCCCGTGGCGATGACGGCCGTGGTCTGCGGAATCAGCTCGATTCGACGCATCGGCTGGCCGTTCCAGTAGGCCGTGCTATCGAGGGTGAACTTTGCGCCTTGGGTGCTGCCCGAGTCGGCTGCGTTCTTGAAGGAAGGTGAAAGGTTGACGTAGGAAGTGACGGCGGAAGATCCATGCTGGTGGTGTTGCTGGTCAGTATCGAGGTTTGATGCAGCGGTCATGTACAGGTTGGTTATGGCGAGCAAATAGGATTCTCACGATGTAATACTGGTAAGGCCCGACTTGGTTGCTCCAGCTCCAGTTATTCAAATCCGTGCTTGAAGCGAAGGTGTTGAAGCGGCCGTCCCAGATAATGGAACTGCTGGCAGCACCAACCAGCGCTGCAAAGTACGACACGGAGAAGCGCATTTTGAGTCGCAAGTAAATATACCACAAGTCCCGACGAAGACGGATTTAACATACACTCTGAGAAAACAATCGTCGAGACGGAAAACCCCTCCATCTTTTAAGACTGCCTTGAAATCTTCCTGTACTTTCCATTCGAGGAAAATTCGGGCCGCAGAAGCAGAGTAGCTTATTACGCCTTAATCTAAATCTCGCGTTCTACGACTTGGATCGCTCCATCCATCCATCCTAACCGCCAAAAGCAAACCCTTTCCGTCGGAGCACACATTCCGAGAGACACAGTGAAAGCCATCCCTCATCAGTCAGCTCGTTTTAAGAGAAAGAAGAGAAAAAGACCGCTCCGCTCCTCTTCGACCCAAAATGCAGGCACGAAAGTAGCATACCCATCCACAGCCCACAGCAAAGAATGACATCCATAAATAACCACGTGGGATAAACAAGAGCCTCCGTACGTACATAGGTAATCAAATCTTACCATGTAACAACCCTTTCAAGCCATCCATACCCGCTCCCTGATCCATCCATCCATCCATCCATCCGCCCGGGCCGCCGCTCCCCCCGCCGTCCCTCAAGTTAAGCATAAAAGTAGCAGTAATTAAGCATGTGAAGCCCATCATTAACTCAGAGTCTGTATGGCTCGCAGATGCAAGCCAAGTTGCACTACCAAAATAGTAGTAGTAGTGTTCTTGCATCTCCAAGTTGCGCGTCAAGATGCACGAGTTTAAGCAATCTGTATGGCTCGTGCACGTAAATCTTCTAAAAGTCTGCATTTGACCTTGCAACTCGTACTTGCACCATACAAATCGAAAGTTGCCCCCCCCCAAAAAAGGCTTTGTTAACTTCTAAGTTGCCTTGCGGCTTAGTTGTTGTTGTTGTTGTATTTATTAACGTCGGGCGGGTATCCAAAACGCAATGCTTGGACCCTGGGGACCTCCCATGGGGTACGGCGACGTGCTAAGTAGAGGAATTATATACAAAGTACTATCTAATCGAGAGTAAAAACCACGTTGGGGAAAACCTCTCGTCAAATAGCTGGACACCTGTAAACCCCCTAAAAGCAATTCATAATGATGTGCGTCGAGTTTTCTCTCGACAACTGTCGAATACGTGTGGCCCTACGGGCGGCCTCGATCCGTATAGTACAAACATCGTTCTCTTTCGTCGTAGAGCTAGGAAGGCTCGCGTTCGTAGCCCTTAAATAGAGCCGGTGTGTTTGTAGAACGCTCTTTCGAAGGCGCAGTACCGTGTTTTCGATCAATCGAACTAAGCCCTTCCCATCCCATCTCTTATACACGTTCCCCCTCTATCGCAAATCCTCCTGGTCTTTTCAGTCGGTATGCCCGTCAGGTATAGATCGTAGTCGGCGTGGTATTCGAGAAGAAGGAGGAGGGAGGTTCGGAATCGCCGGTAAAGGAAAACCTCTTCGAGGAGACGTCGCATGTCGATGATTCAATTTCGGCTCTCCAGACTCTTTATCTCTCTTTCTACCGCAGGAGAAAGAAAGAAAAAGAGCTGAAGGTTCGTAGGGGGCACCTCGTACAGGTAAAGAATCGTAGCCCCCCGCCTTGCGGCTTAGTATGCGCTTGGATGGATGGATATGCATAATATATATATATATATATATATATTTATATACATTTATCTATCCCCCTATCTATCCGTCTAACCTTCTATCCTTCTATCTTTCTATAACTATTATACACACACACACACAAACACACATAAACACATATCCAATGATAAAATAATACCCAACAATCAAAAGTCCTGGGTGGCAGGGGGAGTAAAACAAACAAACATTGATACGAGCGAGCGAGCGACTGAATCGATTTTGTAATTCACACACACGACCCGCGAACCATGGGTATCTACGGAATACTCCGTAAAGAAAGCGAGAAAAGAAAAAAGTAAAAGGGTAGATAGGCATTTCACAGGGTAGTCAATTATCAGACTAATTGATAAATCAAATAATGTACCATATAATATACCAATTGACAAACTAACTAGCTGGCTGTGATTCTGAAGAAAGCACCGCGAAATATGTCTACGGGGGAAAAAAAAAAGATTTTTTTTTAAAAAAAGCAGGACTCCCCCCTCCCGTTCGCCAGAAGAGCAGTGAACTTTTTTACGTTCCATATGCGGATGGTAGACCCCGTCCCAAATGCCCCATCAAAAATACATGAAGCAAAATCAGCGAATCCACCAGGGATCATTCCCAAAAGTGCAGTTTGTTCCTTTAACCTTAGACGCCGCCGCCGACCCAATTGAATAAGTAAGTCGATTGCTTATGTCTCCAAAATCTCGTGTGTCTCGTCCATCGATGCATCCATCCCACCAAATAAACCATGGGAAAATAAAACCAGTCTTAGATTACAGTAGAGCCGAGCCTGCAGACTCAAAGGCCTGAAGTGGTGCAGCGCCAGCTGAAAGAGAGAGAAGGGGGAACGCTCGGAAGTATTAGAGGGTAGTTTAGGGTAGATTCGTCTCGTATCACATATCCCAAAGCCATCGCTGAATACAGTACAGTGAAAAGAATATTAAGTGGCGTGTAGGTTATACGCTAGCGTCGATCGGTGTACAGACTGTGGGCCTGTTGAGTCTCGATGATGTGGTTGCGTGGCGCAGGCCCTTGCTGGTAATGAATAGCCTGGGGGTGGTATGCGGACGAGAGTTGACTGTACATGGCCGATGATGGGATACCGGCTATGCTTTGATGCCTACCGTGCATGATCGGACCGTGAGAGAATTGCTGTTGAGCTTGCATCTCATGGAATCGAGAGTCCTCACGGATATCTGAGCGATGAGCAGCAAAACCCTGGAATTGGCTGTGGCCGTAGTGGGAGGGGTCCATGTAGCCGGTAGACATCAATGATGATTCGGAGTATCCATGATTGTTTTGGGTGAAGGCGCTCATGTCGGATTGAGATCTTTGATGGAGCGGGCGTCTACTAGTACTCGAAGAAGTACCCATCTCCAGATGAGCAGCCATAGATTGGCCACCAGCTCGTTGAGGTGTAGGAGCTGGCAAGGGAGCTCCAGAGAGGGGATAACTGCTACCATAGTTGTATCTCTCCTCCTCGCTATTTTCGTTGATGTCCGGGAACATAGGGCGGTGTGGGAGTTGTGTAACACGTCCAGCCTGCAGTGGCCGCTCGAGTGGACGGCTTCGGGCATACGGAGAAAATGCGGAGTCTGGAGAGTCTGTCTCACCCATCCCATTTGGTCGGCGCTTCTTTGGGGCTTGAGGGGAATACCCGCCTTGACTCCATATGGCGGGTTGACTCATGCGTCTATCTTGCGTGTAGGGGTTTGGCTTCATAGCAGCGGTAGGACCACCCAAGGATTGAGAGCGATAGTGACCTTTAGCAGCCGATGCTCTCTTGGTATATCCCTTGGGAGACTTAGGTTCATCACCATCGACGGCGATATTTGGAAGGATCTCAATATCCGGGAAACACGGCATGGTGTCAGCCAAGATCTCAGTATGGAGTCGATTGAAAATTTCCAAGATCTTATGGGTAGAGTACCCTTTGCCACATTCCTGCAAGAGCCAGTCTGGGACAGCTGTCGCAGGTAGAATATGACTCGAAGTGCGACTGCTGCCATCATCTTCATCGCTGTTCAGGCCGTCTTCAAAAGCTGCGTGGGCATTTCGCTTCTTGGCACCATTGAGCTCGTCTAAGCGCTTTTGTTCACGTTTCCGCACTGCCAGTCCCCAGTCCTTAACAACACCCGGGAGGCCTCTGTTTGCGTTTTCCACACTCCATTCGTGTACACGGCGGATCTGTTGTTGAACGAGATCACATTGCAGCTTCGCGTACTCCTTGGGATTACGATAGCGACTGCGTTGGTAATGCTTCCGGCAATAATGAACCCAAACTTCTGCGGGAATCAACCGGGTGCACATCTTGTTACGTCCGAAAATATGGGAGATGGCCTTCCGTAGTTGCGAGCCGGTATCGCAATTGGGGATGTACATGCACAGGATGGTCTGAGTAGGGATTATCTCGCCATGGGTGTTAGATGGTGGAGTATCGGGAGTTCTGTAAATTGGAATGGTTGTGGGAGACGTGCGATCAGGGTGTTGGGATGAAGGCGGTGTTGGCTCAGCCCGCGGGCCCATCGATTGGGGTTCAGACATTGTGAACCCGGTCGTGAAGCCGTTGACGGATGCTGGGAAGGCCGGTGCGGATAGAGCTCTCTTGTGTGATTTAGCCTGTATTAAAGCTTGATGGTGCGTTCCCAAAGGCGCGTTCAAAAACTGTCTGTTGCTATTGAATCGGTCAGCCTGAGGTTACCGTACAGAATGGCGAAAAGAGTATGTGCAGATCGAGGCGGTAAGGTAAAGTAAAGTGAAATCAAAACCATCAAAATAGCCCGAGCCGTCGAACTTCAACGTGAGTTTTGGCTTCTGAAATACATACAAGAAGATCAAACGGATTTTCCTAGGTTCGCAGGAATCCTAGACTCAGCAGATTGAAGACTCGGGTTTGAAGTTGAGACGCAAGAGTATCTTCCTTGTGTTGGTTTGGTTGGAATTGATGTATCTTCAAGAATGAGATCATATATTCATGGCAGAAAAAGCTTTAAAGCCACGGAGAAGATGAAAGTTCGCTAGAGACTATTCAAAGCCTTCTTGTGAATGTTCAGGGTAGTCTGAATGACGGGGATGACTCAAGATCAAACCAAGGAAAGAGAGCAGGGGAAATGAAGAGCTTGTTCAATAGCCAGGCCTGTGGATGTTCAGGGTACTGTAGCTTGAGAGAGGGAGGTCTGGCAATAGACGCAATCAGACTTGAAGTAAAAAGAAGATTGTGCTACTTGCGAGTAGAACCAGCCTGACAGTGAGAGGCAACTTTGAAGGCAGGTTGGGATGGAATGGTGAATATAGGACGTGAGACAAAACATGACACAAAACACCAAATCGGAAGAGAAACATACGTTCAATTGCGTCGCATGCGAATCTCCCGTTGAATAAAGAAGTGAAAATTGGGCTCGATTGCGATCCCCAGAGCTGAGACATGAGCGAGTTGTGAGGAAACAAACTTCTTCAACATCGCTAATTTGCCAAAATGACTTCTTCTCTCAAATCCCCAGCTGGCCCCAGGGATTTCAAGACATCCGAAGCCTGATGGTCTAAGTGCAAAGAATTATATCCACCAACTTTCCTACGAAAATCATAAACGTTCTTCACGAAGAGACACTAAGAAATAGTAACACAACAGAGGCCAGATCCGAGATGACCAAAAGCAAATACGCGTCGCAAGGGGGTTCAACAATACAAGACAAAGTCACTTACGGTTGTTGTTCTTGATCCATCAAATTCAATCCGGTCAGCCCCAGCCCATAAAAGTCTTGGTCGCCCGTACTGAGTCGTAAATTTGGTACCGCCGACCGCTTGATTAAGATTGCATCACTGGGTGAGCACGGGCGGTCTCCTCCCTTGCGCATGATGGTTTGATTCGCGTCGGTTGATGAGGCCTTCGAAGCTTCGGCAATTTGTTGTGCTTGTTGACCCGCCATCTCGTTTTCTGCTACGAGAGCCAATGCGTCGAGGGACCCTGTAGGTGAGATACTGCCACCCTGTGAGTAGCCCATGGTCGGCTGGGTTACGTCCGGTGTCGAGAGAATTCCAAAGTCGAAAACATGGGGTTTTGGGCCTGAAGCAGCTGCCAGAGCTTCGGTAAAAGTACCTGAAGGAAAAGCACTGCCGACTGTTGAGAGCGATGAGAACCTCGAATGAGAAGCTGACTGGAAAGACGATGTAAGTGATGAGAAACTGGAGCGGCTTTCGGAGAGATTGTGATGCGGGGAAGTTGGAGTACTGTGTGAATTTCGTCGGTGCAGTTCATCATGTTCGGTTGGTGTACTCGATGAGTTCGATATGGTTTGGATGGGAAGCGAATACCCTCCAGCGTCCCAAGGTGTCCGGTTCTGAGTAGGAGCCTCTGTGGCGGCCTCGACTCTTGTTCCTTCTCCATCATTCTCTTTCCTTTGCTGCTCAACAGCAAGGGAATTTGCGTTCAGCAATGATGTGACGTCCATCTTGCCAGCCCAGAAAGTTATCCGTCACACTGATCCTCCAATTAATTTTCCCCGTCACGTCTATCTGTTCATGGGTGGTAGACCTTTCTCCCCAAAGTGTTGTAAGCTGAAGCTTAAATAAGTTCGGATTTCGCAGGTGGTGTATGACGGCAGTCTGGATGGATATATTGACCTCTCGTGTATTCTTGATGAGTCGTCCGGTCCAGAAGAGGAGTGGCGGGGATATGTAGTCCTAGTCAATGGTGATCGGAGTGAGATGTTTCAAATGTCTGGCTGGATAGCCGATCCGATTGTATGGTGTAGGATCCAGTTCTCGGTTCAGATAAACTTAGGCGTGTGGCTTTGACAGTAGGCGTTGAATCGGATTTTCGAGCGTCTTGGAAGCAGTGATAGCAGTTACAGTAGAGGTTTGTGGTGAGATTGACGTCCGGCAATGCTTTGACCCCATCGAAACGGCCGAAACAGCGTGGTGAAGCTCGAGTGTATCGAGCCTTTCATCTAAACATCTAGCACATCAAGTGATAGAAAGGATGTCACAAGACAGAAACAACAAGAAGGTGGATTTCTTGCGGGCGAAACGTTGTGGCTCTCGAAGCATTGGCTTCGAAAGAACGGCCCCGTTAGGTTATGTCAGGCAGAGGCAGAGCTAATATTGGAGGAAAGGACTTTCACCAGGATTCGAATAGGTTGTAAGTACAACACTGGGTTGCGAGCCACTCTTCGAGAGTACTCTGTAGACTTGCGATGATCGAGGAATTGCTTCTTTCAACAATGATAGTGGACGAATGAAGAGATGGTGAAGCCACCAGAGAACGCAGAGACAAGAAACCAGAAGATAGGACGAAGAAGACAAGGGTCTGGTTCTAGACTGAATATGTAAGGCTGGATTTGATGTGCATGAGAAACCTGTCCTCGTTATTGACGGCTAGTTGAAGAGAGACAGCAGAAGAACAGAAAGCGGCGGCCGGCGACCGACATCAGCTTGAGGGACCAGCACAGACGGACCGATGAAGAGAAGAGAAGAAGCTGGAGTTCGTTTTCATCTTCCCGCAAGAGCTTGAGGCTGCTTCCGTGGTGCATTGGAAAAACGAGCAACGAGACTCGGCCAGTGTTTGATGTTGAGATCCCCCACGGGTTGCGAGCATGATGACCCATGCTGACTGGATGCGTCTCCGAAGCCTTGTCGGTAGTAGTCAAGGGTCCTGGATCAAGCCATCGGAGAATCATCCAGGGCGCTGGTGTTCGACCGGAAACCCTGTAAAGTGGGCTTGAGGCCGTGAGGCCGGCTATCCTTACGAAGATCGTCGAATTCTCGTCTGAAGTGGAAAATCGCATCTGCCCCAGGAACAGAGCAGAGCGGAACAGAGCGGAACGGAGCAGAACAGAGCAGAATAGAGTTTACTCTGAAATGCCAATGCTACATACAGCACGCTGGAACGATCTGACACCCGCTCCTCTTTTTGCTCTTGCGGCGGGAAAGCGAGAGCCCGTGACATTCGGGGCGAGCCTCTGACGTTCCCAGGGATTGAGATTTCCTCCCGAGGCTTGAACCGCTTGTTCTGGAGCAGAATTGTTTGATCCCAGCGAAGCGTCCAACCATACAACGTCTGACCGTCGGACACGGACTGTTGCAGGGAGAGCTCGGTAGTTGGGAGAGCTAGCAACCACGCCGGCGAAGGATCATGCGAGTTGACTTTCTGCTGTTGTTGTAGGCAGGTAAGTACAAATGCATATACATGCTGCAGCCACGCGAAATCAAGTCGTCCGTCTCGCTGGATGTTGAGGAGCCTCGTATGCATTGCATTGAGGCCACGGGCACATGAGGCTGCTATTCTTGACAGTATGATGCTGCTGCAGTGGAACTGCCACTTCAAGCGTTCATCTGCTGCCGTGCCTGGTACTTACTTACTCCCTATGTGAGCAGGAGTCAAGGAGGAGCGGGCAGAGTAGTGTCCTCCTGTTGAACGAATAATTGAAGCTTGCTGAATGCCTTTTCTCAGCAGCAGCAGCAGAATCAGCATCAGCACAGCCTTCATCCACGCGGCCCCTTTCAGCTGGCCAGTACACCACACGCGTTCACCTCCGCCTCGGGATCAGCACCGGAGCATTCTCATCGCTAGTGTTCTGTGCTGTGCTGTGCTGGACTGCATCTGCATTCTGCATTTGCATTTGCATTTGCATTTGCATTTGCATTTTGCATCCATCTAAGCATTGGCGTGTGGTTGAACCGATCAGACGGCGCCGCTTGGTCTAGGACGAAGAAGCGTACATCGTGATAGTAAAAAGGCAGCAGAAGGAAGCAGCTGTCCGAAGGTTGCGTAATTGGGTGGAAAGTCCTAAGCAGGTCACGGGATCACGGGGATCACGGGGTCCAGGGAAGGGTCGTGTTTTTCGTTTCAAGATCTGCAGGCTGATGATGCACCCCGATGCAGCCTTGATGCACCGCCCTGTACAGTAGTTCGTGATAGCAATTGGAACGTTCGACGCCCCAAGGCCCCAAGCCCCCAAGGCCCCGAGCCCACGACGTTTCAGCCGAACTCTGGCCAGTGGCATCAGTTGATGCGAGCACGAAGATCCTCGCGTGCTCATATCCGTAAGCCGACAGACGTACGGAGTACGTGGGCCTGCTGCACCGGCATTACGGAGACAGAATCGGAGAGGAGAGGAGAGGACGAAATGTTGCGAAGAAAAAGATGAGAAGATGAAAAGATCAAGATGGCCTTCCTCCCCAATGCCTGCCTCTCTGACGTAAGCGAGGCCATGATAACCGAAACTTCAAAAGGCCACATTGTATCTGCTTAGTAAGCCATGAACAACAAATGGCCTGGGCCAGTCCGAGACATCTTCTCATCCCAAGTTTTGTTTGACCAAGTACAGTAAATCCCCGGGCCACGAGGTGGTGGGTTTGCTGCAGTACAGTACAGCCAGCATAGGACAACGATGTGCCAACATCGTGGAAACTTTCCTTATTCCATACCGAACAAGTAACCAAAGAGTCAAAGCCAAGGTGTCTTCCAACAAACAGACGACAGTCTAAGCGAGGGGGGGGCAATCCCCCCTATCTATGAAACCAACGGATCGACTCCGTCTATCTTATTTCTTCTGATCCAGGCCCAAAGCCAAGCCTCGTCCTCCTTTTCGCTTCGCCTCCCATTCCCAATCCCGTATAAAGAAGGAGAAAATAGAAAAATGAAGAAAAGAGAAGAGAGTCTATTAGATAAACCAGTACCGAAAATCCCCTGTTCGCCGGGGCGGTTCAGACGAACATGCAACAGTATTTATTAGATTTTTCAATCGTTCAGGAGTTTCCCGCTCCGCTTTACGATTTACGAGCCAAACTGGGTCTGCCTTTATTTCTACGGAGTAAGGGGGGGAATGGTAGGTTCTCTCCTAGATGATACACGACTTTCACATCAGACCAATCCAGTCTGCTCGTTCCAACAGCAGCAGTAGCCAATCTGTGGTCTGGATGGCTGCACTAAAGCCCCGTCCCATACCATGCCGCTCAAGGTCCCTGTCTATCAGAGCGCACGCATGCACATACGCACTGTATACACGCCATAAAGCCCAAGCGAGGCCTAACACAGATAAAACCATGCAGTTCAATAAAACGAAGCCTCAAAGCAGTGAAAGCACCCATGACTCCTCTATCAGAGCAAAACGGAAGCGGGAAGCGAAACCAAATATTAACTCAACTGAATCAGAAATAAAACACGAACAAGAACAGAAGCGAAACCCAAAAAGAGGCATACTTTCTTCTTGCGAAACGAATAAAGCCCCCCGGCCACCCACAAGACAAGAGGCAAGCAAGGACTAAGACTGATACTTCATTACCAACCTCACCTACCGCCCACAAGAAGGGGTATGACCCCGGTCCGGCCTCGATACTAGTCGTCTTGCGACTCAAACACAGGCACGCTTCTAAGCTGGCCAGGGCAGTCTGTACTTGCCTCACTTTCTTTTTGTGGTTCCTTTTCCTTCGACGAGAGGTCTCCCTCTCACTGTGATCCATCCTATCCGTAGGGGAAGCGTGCAGACGACAGTAGCTTTTGCTGCACCACCTTGAATGGCTTTCTAGGGCTGTCTTGTATGTAACTCCTTAGCTTAGCACATCGCCGTACCTCATGGGAAGTCCCAGGGCGGCAGGCTTCGCCTGCTACCCGCTGAAGTTAGTAAATACAACAACAACAACAACACAAGAAAGGGCGAAGAAAAAACCAACCTTCAAACCACATAGATGAAACACATCGACTTCAAGGGACCTATGGTCAAATTTGTTGAATTCTAGAGGATACAAACCACAGCATAGAAATGTCCCAACGCCGCCATGTCTTAGCCTAAAGAACCCCCTTCCCAATTCTCAAAGACTCCTGCCTCGCCAATGCTGTACATACTGTTCCAAACGTCAATTGCACAAGCCTTTCCCTTGCCAACCAAACCATCGCACTGAGCGGGTCTGTTGAAAAGGACCAGAACCATATCAACCAACTTAAATTACAAGTCGTGGACCTCGCCAATATGACCAAGCAGTGAAGTCCAGTGAAGCAGGACCTCTACGAGAAAGAAGCCGTTATTGACACAGGAACGAGCTCGCGATCCAAGTATGGTATGGTGGTGTACGTGCATCCTAAAGACCACCTCCACTCAATCCAAGATCTTCTAGAGTAGGACCTAGACGATATCGATATCAATGCCCAAGTCCATAGCTCCAATAATTTCGTCATCCATCAAAGGTCGGCGGAAAGTGGGGATTCCCTTCTTCTCGGTTTGCATCTTGACGAGAGTAGGGATAGGAGTAGTTGGCTTATCGGCGGCGAGCTTAGGAGTGCTAGCAGCAGAAATTTTGTTGGTACCGCTTTGTCCCTCAACGTATGCATCAGCAACATCGTGCTTGAACTTGGCACGGGTCTTGAGACGACGGGAGTGGTCCTCAGCAACTTCCTCGCCACGAGCAACAGCAGCCTGGATCTTTCTCGCAGCGCGGCGCTCATTGATCTGTGCCTGGCGAACTTCCTCGGCGTTCTTTGCGCGATTTTGACGGTTGAGCAAGGCTAAACGATCTTGTTGACTCATTCCTGGAGCGACAGAAGACTTCTTTGGGGATGGTCTCAAGGATGTGCCGTAGGCCAACTTAGGTACCTCGAGAGCATCGAGCTCCTGTTGGTATTGTTCCACCTTGGCATCGTTTCCGTTGGCTTTCGCCTCTTTGATCAAGCCGTTAAGACGATTTCGCTCAATTGGCAGGAATTTTTGTATAAGAGCACCAGACTTGGTCAACTTTTCTTGTAGCTCAGCCTCAGTCCACGATCGATGGATCAAAGCATTGATGTCCTGAACCTTCTGAATAAGCTTGGGCTTGGTTGGGAGAGGGACACCTTCCACAAGACAAGTTTGCTTGTAGCGGTTCCACTCGGCCTAGACCATAGTCAGTATTACGTTTCCTAGCACCCATAGACATATTACAGACCTCAGTGAAAGGTTGGTCAGAGCAACTTATGAAAGGCCAGTTGCGCTCCGCCTTTCCATGAGCAGCGCGAACATATTGGGTAGTCTTGAAAAGCTTGCCATTGGAGTTTTCAATTGCGTATGGACGGTCCTCAACAAACCCTTGAAAGGAGATCAGCAATTAATCACAACGCTCGAAAGAAACAATATACCTTTGACGAGACCCATTCGGTAGATATTGTTTCCGGTTTTATCATCCTGACCAACACTGATGCGGACATAGGTTCCAGTGATAGCCTCATCAAAACCAGGGTAAAAGCACACTTGGGCAAAGCTCGATCGACCAACCCGCACTCTTTGGATATCGACAAGTTCAGCAGGCTGGGCATCGCGAACATCTGGCGACTTAGAGTTCTTGTTCCGTGGCTTATCATCCCACTCAACCTCGCTGTCTCCATCGGCATCCCCATCGGAGTAATCACTTCTAGTGCCGCGACCTCTGTTGCGCTCCTTGTCCTCATCACGGCGACGTTGGCGGTCGTTTTTCTCTGCTCGCGCCTTCTTCAGACTGTCAATGCCAGTGCTTGCTTCTCCAACCTTTCCGCCACCAAGTTTTGTTCGTTGACGAGCAGTCTTGCGTTGATCATCTGCTAAATCGGCAGCTCCAGCCTTGCGCTTCTTATCTTGCTTCTTAGTTTCGGTCTCGCGGGACTTGAGGAGCTGGCGAAGAGCTCTGTTTTGACGGTCACGCTCTACTTCTTGGGCGCGTTCAGCTAGCTTTTGCTCACGCTGCATCTCATTCATAGCCATAATTGCAGCCTTGTCTTGGGCGTCCATGAACTTGCCCTCCAAGGGGTATCGATCGACATCATCGTGAAAGGTAGGACCAGCGTCAGACTCAGAGTCGGATTCATCCATGGGCGCAGATCGAAGGGAGTTGGGAGAGGATTGACCCGATGAGCTGTTGGGTGTGAGCATCGACAGCGCGACCACGTGAAATAAAAGAGCACAGTGGTGGGGTACTGAGTACTCACGCTTCACCCTCCTCCTCGGAATCAGTGTTTCTCCTGCTCATCTTCTTGCCTTTCTTCGTGGACGATTTGCCTGACATCCGTCGTGCTGGGGATCCCGATCTGGACTTCGTTGCTGAGGGGACGTTGTCTTCTTCGGCGGAAGAGGCATCGCCTGCAAGAGCGAGGAGCTCTTGATCGAATTGGTCTGACACCTCGGAGGACGGCATGATTAAGCGACAAGGCAGATGATGGTGAGAAGTTAGGATTTGCGGCAGTTCAGAGTTGGCTGGCTAGCTGGTTATCTGTGAATAGTATTGTACATTCGAGAATGTTTCTCCGGAAAGTAATTGGGAAGGATCGAGGGCGATATATTATTGGATTGGCGTTGGAAATGTGCGAAGACCTTTGTACAAGAGGAAGGTCCGTTGGTTTTGTGGTGGAATAATGCAAACACGAGGCCGAAGGTGATCGAGAGGAGAATGTGAGGAGGGTAAGAGGAGGGTGAGTGAGGATGTGGTGAACTGTGCCACCGCCTTTTTCTGCCGCCAGGCACAACCGGCGCCACGTTTGTCCGGCGGCCGCCTCTTCCTCCGGAATCGCTTCTATGACGATGCTAAGAAGTACTTGGTGACATCGACTTGCATTGAACTGAATACGTCCTGGGCAAATCCAGACAGCTTAAAGTCCTTCTCTATTGTATCTAACCTACTTACATACAATTCCATGATGGCCCTTCCGCTCTCCTCCAAACGCTCTGCCATCGCCGCCGCATACCTGCCCGTCTGCGATTTCCTCATCCCCCGCCTGCACCAGCCAATTCGAGCAGCCGGCCAAATCCGGTGCCTCTCTGCAAGCCAGAGACATCCTACAGCAAGAAGCACACATAACAACGATGGCGTCACCCCCTTAGAAAAAGATGCGACCATCAGGTCCGGGCCCGAAGCTGCCTCGAATCCAGCTCCCCGCTCCGAGCCCTTAACCCAAGCCCAGCGCGATTTCCTCTCCAGCGCAGTTTGTACCTCTCTATCAACACCAGGATCATATAACTACCCACCCACCCACCTAGTGTCTTCCCTCCCCGATACGATTAAAGAAGAAAAGAGAGATTCTAACTTCCGTTCCTGCAGCTCCGCGTCAACCAAGCCGGCGAACTGGCAGCGACTCTGATATACAAAGCCCAAACCCCCATCGTCGTCTCCTCGAATCCCACACTCCGCCCCCTGATGCAACACATGTTTGACCAGGAAGCTGGCCACTTCAGCACCTTCAACGCCCTCATCCGCAAACACCGTATTCGTCCTACGGCCATGTATCCGCTCTGGAAGCTCGCCGCCTCGGCCCTAGGCTGGGGTACAGCAATTATGGGCCGCGAAGCCGCCATGGCGTGCACTGAAGCAGTCGAAACGGAAATAGGGAGCCACTATAACGAGCAGGTGGGCGTGCTTCTCCAAATGGCCGAAACTATGCGCGAGAACGGGGAGGAGATAGGGCCAGATTTAGAAGAGTTGATCGAAAATGTGAGGAAGATTAGAGATGAAGAGTTGGAACACCTAGATCATGCGGTCGAGAATGATGCGAAGAAAGCGGTGCCGCATGAGCTGTTGACGGGGTTCATACGGGCAGGGTGTAGAGCGGCGATTAAGGTTAGTGAGAAGATATGAAGTGATGCGAAGTCATGGCAGGATAAAATTCAAGAAGCAACGCTTCGCTCATAGAATACAAAAATACCCCGTCCCTTTTCCTATGGTGATGTCAATGCTATGCAAGTCGCTCCTACACTTCTGTTGGAACTCGTTAAACAAAAATACAAGTCTTCTATCCGGTCGTCAAAATGTTCCTAGTTGCTGCAAAGGTTGTTAGCCGAGACCCCCTACCCCTTTGAGATTTAACAACGACTTACTAGATCTGCAGAGGCGCCACCTGATCTACCTGGTACAGCCAGTTGGAGTTGAGTTCTTCCTTGACGAGCCAGTCGTGCGGGAACACAACGAGATGGCCCTGGATGAGACTGAGAAGCTCCTCAACGTCCACCTTGTCTAGTAGATCATCACTACCAGAAAAGCCTCGCCGGCTTTTCGTAGTGCCGCGGCGGCGCTTCTTGAAAGAGCCTCCGTTTCCTACGTTACTTCCGTTCGTCTGGCTCTTGTCCTTCTCCGTCGATGTCGATGAGGAAAATGTCGTCTTCCGATGTGGCTGCGTTATCTGCTCGTGCTCTGTTCCGGGGGGGATTAGGAGGTTGGAATCGAGTGACGGGAATGTTTCAGCCCCAGCGGGTTGAGCCGGCGACGGTGCCTCAACTTGTGCTTTGCCCGTTGCAGCCCTCTCATTTGTGCCATCGAATTGGCCATTGACGTCGGCTCCCCTAGCCACCGACGTGTCAATTCGATCTGCATGCCGAATTTCGGCATCTTGTGCCATCTCAGCAACAGTTCCTAGCGGGTGGTTGTCTTGCCCGTGGTGGACCTTCTCGGCGAGATGATTCAGGCCTTGAGAGACCACACCTGGACCCACCAAGGTTGCCCCTGGGGGACCACTCTTGCCAGGGGCCTCCTGCTCTGCCCGTTCAGTACTCTTGCCACCACCTTGAGCTTGGGCGAAACGTTCGGCATAGGCCACATAATCAGTGTACTCATGCCAGTTGGTTACCTCATTATCTGGATTGCACCTAAAGATTCGTCGGAAGATCTTGGTATTGTTCTCTGCAATCTGGCGCCAGGTATTTTCGAAGAACGAGTCATTCAGGGGATCTCGCATACAGTCCTTGTCCACCTGCGCACGTTTGATGTCGTCGGTGACTGGGTTGAAGGGCTTCGGTACTGAATTTCCCGAGGAATCAATATACACTGGTGGTCCACCGATGTCTGTGTCATCAACTGTAGGAAGAGCAGGAAGTTGAGATAACTGAGGAAGTCCAAGCTGTTCTGTTGTTCTTCTCGGCAGGCGAGGCGCTGGTGGAAGGTTGTTATTACCACCAGGCTCTTCGTGACTCCCGCGGTGCTCCCGTTGATGGCGACGGGTATGCTGTTTTGCTGGGTGGTCCAGTGTCCCTTTGCCTTCTGAAGCGATGTCGCTAAGAAGCACCTCACGGCCTCCCTCAACCAAGACAGTATCTCTACCAAGGTCCTGCCCTGTCTGGCGGGCCACTGCCCACTGGTCGTTACCTTCGCCATCCACCTCTGCGGCGTGGCGCTGGTTACCAGTGACTCTTTTATCAGACGTTACAGGTTTATAACTTTCAGCTTGCAAGTTGGGGTTGTCGCCCTGCTCCCAGTCCACATCATGATTGAAGCTGTGTAACCCCTCGACATTGGCAGCATCAATAGTATGTGCGACACTCGGATGTGGCGGTTCATCGCTATCGTCCGACTCCTGGTATATTCCATTCATTTGGTTCTCGTAGTCGGCCGCTTCCTTGTCCAGCTCTGCTTTGCGGTCTTCCTCAAGGACGGCATCTACATCAAGACCCAGGTGTTCCCTCATTAGCCGCATTCGCAGGGTATGGGCAAATCGTCCCACAAGGTATGGTTCACCATCCATAGTCGACCACAGCATATCGGTATCTCGAACCACGGCTGCACATTCGGAGTCTCGATTTCCAAGCATAGATCTCTCATTAATATTTGCCGACCCAATCAGCGCAATACGATCATCGACAATGATGACTTTGGCGTGGATGTACAATTGCTCCGTCACAAGCATCTTTTGAGGTCCGATCCGACCCCATGATCTCAGACTGTAGAATTGGACGTACTCCTCGGGATCGATACCTTGGGCTCTCAAGCGTCCAAAGATTGACGTTTCGCCACGAGAAATACTTCGGAATTGGCATTGCATAATCAATCTCACACTCGTGCCTTCAGCTTCGTCGACTGTGTTCTGAAAACCTGGCATTAGTGGAATGAGAATGACAGCGCGCCAGCTCTCGTTATTGTTGAAAGCACGGATTGCACGTTCCACAATAGCATCCCCGATCTTGTTGATGATCTTGACGTTCATGGTTTCCGTGCTGGTGATGAAGAATTGATTCTCCATGTACACAAAATGTTCTGATTCCTCAATCATCTTGCAATAAGCATTCATGATACTATGCTCGACTTCTGTGATTCCTAAGGACCAGTCGGAAGCAGATCGCAAGATCTGGACCTCGCAGGTACCAGTGAGACCAGAAGCTTCGAGCTGGGCAGTGGTATAGTCTGGGGGAGGCAGGAGAAATGGAGTAGGTCTTGTCGGCTTCCGTCCTCGCAGAACGTAATTCCATCGCTGGACAAAATGGCGAGTCAAATCTCGCGCTGGTTGACCAACAACCTGCATGGAAATATCATGCCACGGCATTCTGGGTGTCTTGGACCGGTCGTACATCTCCGCGTAGGGCTCATGAAGCCCGAAGAAATCCTGCACTCGAGGATTGGAGTAGTCTTTTCCAGGCCACAATTGACAGTGATCTGCATCCTTTGGGAGGTCTGACTGCTCAAATCCGGTGGGCTTG
The DNA here is from genome assembly GCF_022702325.1 of Drepanopeziza brunnea f. sp. 'multigermtubi'. Lineage (NCBI taxonomy): Eukaryota > Fungi > Ascomycota > Leotiomycetes > Helotiales > Drepanopezizaceae > Drepanopeziza > Drepanopeziza brunnea. Next base: position 854,416 of record NW_027094072.1, on the reverse strand, counting down.
TCGTCCACGACAGAATGTTGAGGTGTATCCCAGCGACCAAAGCAGAGATCAATCCCACCAACAAATGCAACCGAATGATCGACGATACAAATTTTCTCGTGATGTGCGAAAAAGAATTGATTCTTCTTGAACTGATTGGGCGATCTCTGCACAAAGATATTCTCGTGAAGATCCAACATGGAAAATTTGGTGAACTCAGAATCGATCGGGATGGCAGCTTCTACGTTCCGGTAGACAATGATGAAGACTTTCACGCCTTCTCTGGCCTTTCTCTGGAGAAGTCTGTCCAAGCGCCATTTCTGACTGATAGCAGCCGGTCTCCGCATGTATAGTTGAGGGCTTAGCCACCAGTCGTGGATGTAGATAACATCCTTTGCTTGATTGATTGCTCGGGAAACGTTCCACATGTAGTCACGGCCGTCGACAAGCCACTGAGCATAAGCACCCGTTCGAATAGGAGCAAAACTTCCGAAGCGATTGGGTTTAGCCCACAGCGTAGTGTTCAACATGTAAGTAATCGAATCTTCAAATTGTCTCAATTGGCGCTCGTTCTTGGCCAGCAGTTTGATCTTTCGTTCAGAGTTGATCAGTTTGAGGCTGTGGTGTTGGGGATGTTTTGCCTTTGCCTCTGTCTTAGCTACTATCTCTTTCCCGCAAATCTCGGATAGCTTGCTGTGTTTGTTTACGATCTCAAATTTCGGATCTACAAGATAGACATCGTAGACGTGCATATTTTCGGGGGAATTAACGCAGATAATGTAGCTGTGTCTGACCAAGAACCACTTGGGAGAGTGTCGAGAGAAAATCTTCTGTGGCGTTACGAGCTTGCGGAAATTCAAACCATTTGCAGGTTGAATGACCAAGTAGCCTTCCTTTCCATGATAGCTTCCTTCCGCGGCCAGTCGAACTCCCAAAGCAGATAACTCAAGAAACCGGCAGAGTCGATTGCTATCTGCTCTGAAAATGAGCCATCGAATCATTTCTTGTAGATATTGTTCCAGTCGTCTCCGCTGTCTTTCGTTGTACAGTTTGGTTTGCTGAGACGTAGCCAAGCCTCCCTCAGCATGACTTGCACCAAAGTCTGGCCCGGCGACGCTCGATTTCCGAGGATTCATAGCAGGCTTTCGCTTCTTCTTCTTCTTCCGCTCTGTCTCGCTATGGGTTGCCTCCCCGACGGTCTCGTCTGCGCGAACATTCTCAGCCTCCTCCTCGCTGCTCTCACCCAGGCCTCGTACACCTCTGAAATAAGGAAAAGCGGATTTTGGGAATCTCGGTTGCTTAGGTCTCGAATCGATGTCACTTCGCAATTGTATGTACTTGTCGCTACTTCCTTGGAGTTTGTAACGCAAATGCAAATTGGCAAAATCTCTCAATGATCTGTGAATGATCCATCTCATGCGATTCAGGCCGCTGCCGTATTCGAGCTCGATTCGAAACACTAGGTGGCGTTCACTTTCAGTAGGGTCTTCAATATTCGATCTACTATCGGTGATATGTAGTTTGAGCTGTTCAAGGAGAACAGGTATTCGCTTGTTGCCATGCTCATCGCGTTGGATCATGCTAGCCAGCATGAGCGCAGCTGGTGCCCCGGCTCGTAGTTCCGCCATCAACTCGGCCGATTTTAAAAAGTCCACCTTGTGTTCCTCCTTCTTCTGGCCGAGTAGCTTCAAGCCGTGCTTCAACATTCGCCACCTTTGAGCACCGAATGTCGTTGCCCGCTCCGCAGCCAAGAATGGTCTCTTTGGAGTCTGTCCTTCTCCTTCGCTTTGCCCACCTCCAAAGCCTGTCACCTTCAGAAAATGGCTTGGCCTTCGTGCGTGTCCTGGAGTTCCATCAAGTCCGATATCTGCTTGCTGCCCTCCAGAGCTCAACCCACGGCTGCCTCCAATCCAGGAACTTCCACGCTTCCAAGCACTTTGACCATTTAGTCTGTCTCGACCCTCGCCCTCGGATAAATGTCCTCTTTGTTCCAATGATCCATCCGTAGCCCTGCGATGGAGGAACGGGAACCCACGACTGCTCCCGACTGGAGAATCTGTCTGGCCCATATTCCGCGCCCTGGGAGTATTCGGTGCTGTTTGACCCCTACTTGATTCCTCTTTAGGTCTTCGGAATCTGCGTTTCTTCTTTGCCCGAACCGGATCTTCGGCGTTCCCTTCATCGGCCGTTTCCTCTGCATCAGCGTCCGCATCGCTATCCTCCTCTTGTAAAGTCGACGGAAATCTCGAGGGTCGCTCTGCGGTCGGAGAAAGGGGAGCGGATCCAGTCCCCTCTTCGAAGGAGTTCGCAGTGTTGTTCGGGCTCCTGCCATGGGTCTGCAAGCTACTCGGAGACGCCAGAGCCTTCAATTTTGACATGAGGGACTGTCCACGCTTGTCCTTTGGCGTTTCTGCATCCTCCCATGACTCGTTTCTTGAATGTCCCGAAATATCCGCGGCAAGTTCTCGTCTCCTGAATTGTACACTCCTCCGGCCTGGAGGGGTAGACGTGCCACCCACTTGATCTTGCGGAACAGGCCCAGGTTCCTTCATTGCTGGAGAGGAGAGCGGATAAGTGAGGGAAGCATCGGCCATTCCATTTTGCACTCGCTCATGTGGGATCCCTTCATTCAAATAGTCCGCGGCCTCTTCAAACTGCTTCTCCTTCCCCTTGCCCTTCCCATTTGGCAGACTGTGTAAGAAATCGCGAGAGGCCTGCGATATCGCCCCGGAGCTCACCACACTTCGCAGACCTGATTGCCGTACGGCCGCCGATGCATTGGTAGCCGAGCTATTCCCGCGTACAGGAGATCCTGAACGCGAGCTTCTTGAAGTTGGAGATAGAGATCCATCATTGCGTCGTTGCGCCATATCTTAACTCGGCCCCGAGTGCAGACCTGAAAGTCGAGGGTATTTCGGACCTTGCACAACACAGCAGCAGATTTCGTGCCGGCCGGACTTGTTCTTTCTTCCTATTGCTCGAATGCGCTGCTCATGGCGGATCAAGACAAGGGTGGTGAGTGGTGGGTAGTGGGTGGTATATCGGTATGCGGTATGTGGTATGCGGTATGCGGTATGCGGTAGTATCGGTATGCGGTAGTACAGTACAGTAGTATACCGGTATCTGACCTCCTTTCCGTACCTGGGGGAACCGAGTAAGGACGGGCTTGGCTGTTTCCCTTCCCCAGAAGATACGTGACGCTGCGTTACGCTACGTACTTCTGCCCAAGAATTGATAGGGAAATTCATGTAAATTGGTGAAAAGAAGGGCAGGATGAAGTTCATGTTTCATTGTCCTAATGTTTCTTTCCTGAGATGAGGCCGTGCGAGGGATCCAAGTCCAAGTACCGGCGGTAATCAAAGGGATTAATTATCCCTAGGGAGCTTTGGCGTTTCACGAATTCCATCTCCCAAGTGGCATGACGTTGTCCCGGGAGGCTACGATTCTTTAGCTGTACGAGGTGCCTCTTACGTACGAACCTCCAGCTTTCTTTTGCGGCAAAAAGTCTAAAGAGCCGAAATGGAATCGTCGATATGCGACGTCTCCTCGAAGAGATCTACCTTTACCGGCGGTTCCGAACCTCCCGCCTCCCTCTTCTCGAACACCACGCCGACTACGATCTATACCTGACGGGAATACCGACTAAGTACTAAGAGGATTTGTGTTAAAAAGGGAACGGGTATAAGAGATGGGATAGGAAAGGTTTAATTCGACTAATCGAAAACACGGTATTGCGCATTCGAAAGAGCGTTTTGCAAATACACCGGCTCTATATAAAAGCCACGAATGCGAGCCTTTTTAGCTCTACAATCAAAAGAACGATTTTATACTAACACGAATCGAGGCCGCCCGTAAGGCTATACGTATGCGATAGGTAGTTGACGAAAGAAAACTCGGCGCATATTACTATGAATTGCTTTTAAAAAGTTCATAGGTATTTGCTATTTGAAAAAAAGCTTTTCCTTAACGTGGTTTTTACTTTCGATTAGATACCGGTACTTTTCCCCCATGAATACATGTCGAAAGTATAATTTTGCAAGGGATCTTACCAGGTCTTAAATCAATCAACTTACTACGTAGTAGTACTACCGGTACGTACGTAGTACCTAGTATAAAGGATTCATTCAGCCTTGAAAAGTATCTTTGAGCCTGTATTTAGTCTGTGCAATGGATTTGACAGGGCTTTAAGCCATTCAGAAATCACCGCTCTACGATTTATGGAGCTAAACTGGGACCGAAACTTATTCATGGGGGTGGGGATAGTAGTACTTCATGTATAATTCCTTTACTTAACACCTCGCCGTACCCTAAGAGAGGTCGGAGGGTCTAAGCATTGCGTTTCAAGTACCCGCCCGACGTTAATACGTAGTAACAAAAACAACAATAACAATAACGTTGTCCCGTACGGAGCTCAGATCTCGGACCTCGGGAAATATGCCCGATCCCACTTATCAACAGACGATCAACTTTTGATAGCGAGAATTCCTATTTATATATTTGTATATCGATATATTAATATTACCATCATATCATGGACATGGTATTTCGACTTTACCTTTGACCTGGTTGCCGTTCTTCATACCTTGACCTTATATCTATATCATTCATTCAGCTCATACGTCTGCCGTTCTCTACATGCCTTTGAAGATAGATAGATGTATAGCAATCTATTTATTATTATACTACAATCAATCGAAACTCACCTTACCTATGTAGGTACTTACTTTATAAATCGGCTGGACTATCTACGTAGCTTGTTTATACGTGACTTTGATTTTTTATTAATGTCAACCCCACGATCAATTTCCAATTCGTACCTACTACCTACCTACTTATAACCTACTAACCGCTGGATACCTTACTTTACCAAATATCGGAAGCCAGCCGACCAGGAGATATCCCCAACCGCCCAACATGGCAACTCCAACCCCCCTCTCAGAAACCAGCTCCGCTCTTCCCGTATCTTCAAAGGCCTTCGCTATAGCCGGCATAACCACAGTAGTCTACGGCCTCTCCGAACTCCCTCCAAACCAGACCTCGATAACATGTCTCTGGCTTCTGCACCCCCGCCTGCAAACCAAAGACATCATGGCCGCCGTGGCATCCAGCTGCATCAACGACTGGAACTCCCACCCGTCGTCTGACCAGCAGGCAAAAGTCGGCCTGATCGCCGTCGCGTTCGACCAACGCAATCACGGCTCTCGACTCTTGAATTCCTCTTCCAACGAAGCGTGGAGGGAAGGTAACGTGACACATGCGCAGGATATGTTCAGGTAAGTACTCTGAGTTTCAAATCATCGAGGTTGGTCTAGTGGTTGACCAGTAGTAGTATATTCCACGGCACGGCTATGGATACAAGTCTTCTGATAGACCATCTGGGATCTTACATTTTCAACGGTCCCAATGATCCACCTATTAATCAGAACATTGTACTGGGCATCAGTCTCGGTGGGGTACGATATTGGCAATCATATATTTCTTTCCCCTATCATCTCGTCTGATCCCGAGAGGCCGTCGAGTCCCTACCCGAAAATCCCGTCTATGGCAAATAACTGACCCCCCGTTGCCCAGCATGCGGCCTGGCAAGTCCTATTCAACGATCCACGAGTCACGGCCGGAGTTATCATCATTGGGTGTCCAGATTACATGAGTGAAGTCCCCTTTCTCGTCTCACGTCACCACAAGCCCCCGGCTCTCGCTTCCCAACAACAACAAAAACACATCCTCGCTTCCGTCCCCTTTTCATAACAAACCCCCTTTCCTCAACCCCAAACCTAGCAACGCAAACGCAAGCACCCACTAACACACATACACACACCATAGGTATGATGACTGACCGCGCCCGCCTCTCCAAACTCCCCACCTACACCACCTCCTCCCCTCCAGGCTCCGCCTTCCTCGGCTCCCCCGACTTCCCCACCGCCCTCATAACCTCCGTCTCCAAATCAGACCCCAGAGGCCTCCTCTTCGGGACGTTCCCCATCCCCACCCCCTCCCCGGCCCCCTCACCAGCTGAGCAAGCCCGCTTGGGTCCGCTCCTCGACGCGCGGATCCGGAACAAGAAGATCCTCGTCTGCTCCGGCGCCGCCGACAAGCTCGTGCCGTACCACTGCTCCCAGCCCTTCTTGGACTTCCTGAAAGCCGCGACGGAACCCGATGCCGGCTGGTACCGCGACGGGGGCGTGAGCCTCGATGACAGGGTCTACGAAGGGGTGGGTCACGCGTACAGCGAGGACATGGCGATGGACGTGGTTCGCTTTGTCAGCGAGTTCCTGGCGAGAGGTGGGGGCGAGGAGGGTAGCGATTCGAAGTTGTAAGGATGAAGAGGAAAAGAAGGTCAGAAAAAGACAAAAGGAAAGAAAAGGAAAGGAAGAAAGAAAGACTGAGAGAATGGAATAAAGGAAGAGAGGAAGGTCAAAAACCACAGAGAAAAACTATCACAACTCGTACAGAAGCGGGAAATCACAAAATTCGCAACAGTCCCCTCCCCCCTCCCTCCTAATCCGAATTCCCAATAAGATCCCAAGCGTACTCTCATCGTATTCTATTCGTACTTCATCCCATCCCATCTCATCTCATCTCATCTTAATCAATAGCATATAAGCAATATATATATATATATTTTAAGGCCAACACATAAATAAAAATAGAGAATACCTACATACCACCCTCTCCCTGCCTACCTTGATTTAACTTGACCTCTTACCTTACCCCATCTTACCTTACTTTTCTTTTACATTGCCTACGCTACGCTATCCTAAGTAATTCGTGAAAACCCCTTTCCATTTCAGATTCATTTCATCTCATCACCTTGGACTAGATTGGATCTGCTGAATAAATATCCCCAAAATCCCAATGAAAGAGCCTCAACCCCTGATGACTTGAGGTGCTGGAACTGACGAGCCAGGCTCACACCTAATACTGGGGGTGGATCGACTCGAGCCGAGTCGAGTCGATTCGCTTAGCTCCACCCGTTCACTCATAAATCCACCCCATCATCCACTTCATACAACTGATTCCGTTCTTGTACTGATACCATACCATGCCATCCACCCTACTTACTCACTCACTCGCTCACGCACCCATCCATCCTCATCTCATCCCACCATACTTCGATACTGCGACCCATCAAAATTAGCGACCCCCTGCCCTTCCCCTTTAAAACCGACGGATTCAACTTCAAATATATCGAGTTCAAGTTCAAGTTCAAGTTCAAGCTTTGCCCCTAGCTCAGACCAGCTAAATCAGCCCAGCTCAGCTTAACTAATTCAGCTCAGCCAGACCAGCTGCTAGGCCAGACTGATATAGTTAAGGAGAGAGGTCGGTCAGTCAGTCGGTAAATCAGAGACGTCCTGTCCTCCTCCTCTTCCTCCTCTTCCTCCTCCTCCTCCTCCCCCTCCGTAAATCAGCGTCACTTAATCACTTAACCAGTAAACAAACAAACAAACAAACAAATCCATCCATCCATCCTACACATCTCATATCAATCACCAAGCTCCATCCATGCCCCCATCCATGCCCCCATCTATGCCCCCATCCATACCCCCCATCCAAGGCCAGGCAAGACAAAACAAGACAAGTCAAAGCAAAGCAAAGCAACCAACATCTCGCAACACCACACTCAACCCACCAACCTTCCCCTATCGACTCTCTCGCTCCGATCACGACCAACCACTTGCATCACTCGGCTTGCAAAGAGGGAAGGGAAGAGAAGGGAGGTCGTTGTGTGTTGTACACTTGCCCCGACTGACTGACTGACCGACTGACTGAACGGGACAGCACAGGACAGCACAGGACAGGACAGACAGGACGACATACTTACAGAGCCGACCGAGGGAGGGAGAGACAAAAACCAAAAAGAAACATCTCCCTCAGGAAGATCCAGAGCCGGACCCAAGTCCACGTCCAGCTCCTAATCGCATTCCCTCCCATCCTCAGCATGTCGTGGAAAAAATCGAGGTGAGAGAAGAACACGAAATGTAGAGGGAAAGATGAAAAATCAAGGTCAAGAGAGTTTTTAGATACCTATCTAGGTACATACCTATCTAAGTATGCCCCCGTAGACACATGAATACATACATACACAAAAGCAAAACGAAATCTTGAAGATGGGCCTTGCCTTGCCCTGCTCTGACCTTGACCTTGCCAGCTACCTGGTCGCCCTCACGCGATCAAAACACAAGATACATAATGGAGCAAAGTGTCCAAGCATTAACCCCTGTCCGTCCGTTCCGCCCACCACTCCAGAACACCGGGTTTAGATACCATGTCTCTCATTCTTTAAAAAAAAGGGAAACCCCCCCCCCCCCCCGACTCGTTCGATTTTCTTAAACTCCTCTAAACATCCGCACGACCAAGAACCACATTGCACCAATAAACTTGAATGCCGAGAGCCCAGCCACCGACCACAGCACTACAGCGAGGTAGATGGCGCTTCTCTTATCCGAGCTCGTAGATGTGTCAATACGATCGAGACCAGCAGTGCTGAGCACGACAGCCACGAGCGAGAAGTTGCACATCAGCCAGAACATGACGACCTGCGAGCGGAAACCCTTGTAGTAGTCCTCTTGGACCTCGCTGGCTGACATCTCGCGCTTCTCCTCGGGGGCCTTGATTCTGAAGGCAGACAGCTCCCGGTCGTACTGGTCATTGAGGTCGCCGTCATCGGTGGGAATGTTGACATCGACCTTACCGCCGGGCTTCAAGGTTGCAGATGGCAGCTTTTCGGCTTTGTCGTCACCCTTTGTACCCCAGGTAATATCGTGCGTGTTGCAGAAGGCGTAGACGTTGAGGATGTTGATATAGGTTGGCGTCAGCAGGAGGTATTGGACGAAGCAGGTGAACATGTGCCATGGGTCGAAGAATAGGAAAGAGACGATGAACCAGAGTAGGTAAGTTGAGGCGAGGGAGACGATCAAGGTATAGAAGATTTGGTTCTTGAAGATGTCGGCTACGGTGAAGACGTTATCCGCCAGTTCTGCTTGGATGGATTTCACGGTAATGAAGACCGAGGCAAACATTAAGTAACTGTGAAAATGTCAGTCGACGAACATGGGCCCGTGTGGTGGATTTGCTTACGCCATGATGAAGACCCAGAAGATGACCATAGACATGTACGCCTTATTAGATCCTTGAGGCCGATTACCCAAAGCGAGAACAAAACAGGTGAGAAGTGTGAAGATATACAGCCATTCAAAGACGACACTGAGGATATTTCCAATATTGCCGAGAAGAGTAGCGTCGTCAAGAGATTTTGTCAAGATGTGGAAGACCAAGTAAAAATTGCCAATCTGGAACCACGCGAATAGCATGCTGATGGTCGTGTATGTGAACTCGAGCAGGAACATCATTTTCCGCATGAAGCTGTGGTCGCTTCTGAATAATTGGTAGAAGTGAACCAGGGAGTACACTGCAGCGAAAAAACTTCCGTTCAGCCATCTCCGTCTCTGGAGGATAAATTCGGCCATCGTATCTGGAACATCGGTCTCTCCTGTTGCTGATTTCACGTACTGCAGAATCCAGTGGCAGTTTCGCTTCGACACAAGCTCGAAGCACAGAATACGATCCTCGGCAAGGTACATGTTTGCGGTAAAAATACCCGCATTAGCACCGTGCATCTTCTCTCCGGCAAAGTACTTCTCCAAGGGTCCGTCACCTGCTTTGTCGTTTTGTAAAGCCACATAACGGTATGCTGAGAAGGCACCAGGAAGAACCGAGATGAATCCAAATGCAGATTCAAGCGGCTTGTCCAGAATGTTGCTCATCTTGTACTCGAAATTTTGGCATGCGACCAAAGGGTTCATCAAGTTCTTTCCGCCCGGGCCCAGCATAGCCTTGATCTCTCCACAGGCACCTCCGCACATAGGCTCCAAATCAAAGGCTTTCCAGAGCTGGTAAATAGAGTCCTTGCCAGGCTTGGTACCAGCATCGAGAAGAACGCAAATATTTGGATCCAGAACCCGACCAAATGCTTGGAAGAACCATCTATGCGAGTTAATCTTTTTCTGGTTCTTCTCTTTCAGACAGAAAAGCATCTGTACAGGCTGCTGTTTGGGGCGGAGTTCGACAACATCCTTCTTGACAGAAATGCTGACTTGCGTGGTGTACTCGTAGATATGCGCCGTCACATCCTTCTTATTGACTTTTTGCTTGGCAATCCCGTCCTGATAGACTCCCATACCAGCCAACACGGCTCTCGTTCTAGGGTTGATCTTGGCACGTCCATCGCTAACAACACAGACCACAATCTTCTTCCAGGCGTCCCTTCCCCAGGTCTTGCTGTCCTTGCGCGAGCACATGTACTCAATGTTCTTGAAAACCCCGCTCATCGTCCGCGCAAACAGTACATCGTCTTCGTTATACATGGTAACCACGATAAACAACTCCGTATGTCTGGGCTTCGCGAACAACTTTTGCCTCAGCGTAAACCGCTCTGCGAAGAACTCCTCGGGATCGCAAGTTGCCGCAGTATATCTCATGTGGGTGAACTCATCTCGCTCCGGAGGCTGCGCATGAGGAACCTGATTCAGAAGCCTCGGTGGGATAGGGCAATCTAGTACAAGGTTTCCATTGAACAGTTGCACTTCCTTCACTGTCTTATATCTCCTGAGTGTAGTTGGCTGGGGTGTTGGAGTTGGTGGGATATGTGCGCCATCGTACTCCGGTTTGAAGCCTGGACCGGAGTGAGGATCTGGGCCGTATGATGTATCATGCGCTTGCAGGATCGGGCTACGATCATCGTCCTCATAGAAAGGTTCGCTTGTAGGATGCGAGGGGTAGTTTGTGAGAGGATGCCCATCATGCGGGGAAGGCTGGTATGGGGTTTGGTAATATGCGTCGTGATGTTGTTGGGGGTTCAGGGAGTAGTCGTCTCTGTAGTTGTGGTTTGGATTGAGGGGGTATCTTTGCTCGTATTCTTCGTTATGGCCATACGAGTTGTCGATGTTGGCAACGGAGTACTATGAAGGTCAATTTAGCGCGCGCCTTGTATAGGACCCCTCTTTGAAGAGGACGCACTGTAGGTTGAGCCAGCAGCTGATCGCTAGGCGTTTGACGTCCAGGTCCCATTGGGATTTCGAGATTGTGTTGGTACGGGCCAGCAGGCGATGCACCAGGTCTGCCATAAGGCGACGCATCTTCTAGTTGATAGCCATGTTGGGCCGGATGACCAGGCGATGGCGTCCGACCTGGATTATTTGAGCGGTTGTTCATACTGAAGTAGTCTTCTTGTCGGCCTTGGCCAGAGTGATCTGTGAGGTTGAGAAGTCAGGTTAGTAGTTTGTCCTCTGCTTTTGGGTCGCCAGATTGGCAGTTGACGGCCAGGATCTGTCTATACGGACTGTGCAGGAAAGAGGCCGTGTCGAGCGTTTCCAAAGGAGAAGATGGCAAGGAGAGACTATGCAACAGTGCAAGCAAGGATGATGCGCAATGGTTATGGTGAGTATGTGAATAGAACAACAGCGTGTTACTGGATTCACACCCGTCGCCGTCGCTCGAAAGGAAACGCTTGTGAGGCGGGATTTGACTATAGTGACTTCGACTGCGCGGAATTGATTGAATAAGAAAGGGACTCACCCAAGCGGTTGTAGGACATGGTACCTCGATCGTCCCCAGTTTCGGGGTGGTCGAGTCGAGGAATGCTGCGAGGATTAGTTACGTCGACACGATGAAGCCAGCGCAAGGAAGCCAGTAGTCGCTCTCTCTAAGTCTCTAGGCGTATGCGAGCGTTGAAAGAATAGACTCTGATCCTTGATGCCGAGGAGGGAAGAGAGAGAACGGGCGTTTCAAGAGGTTGCGAATAATTTCGAGACGAGACGAGACGGTGGATTGCCAAGAGAGCGCCGGGTTTCAGGTCTCCACTGAGGTGTGATTGAGGGGTCGAACAAGCTCCCGCTAAGTCACGTGGACTAAGGAGATTACAGAAAACTCCGTCCTCTGTGAGTGTGAGTATGGTGAGTATGGTACTACCAGTACCGGTACCTGTAGATCAGGAGGGCCCCATGTCTTTGGTGCGTGCGATGCTGAGATAAAATAGGCAAAGTACCCTCTAAATGAGTTTGAGGTGCACATGGACGTGGGAATCTTTTGTCGGAGAAATGTCACAGTTCCAAAGCTGACAGGCCGATTTCTATTAATTGCTCGACTTGCACCTCGGTCATGCAGTAATACCCGGTACCGTACTGACTAAGGACAGAGTAATTAGTTCAGCTAAGTACGAGCAAGCATCTTGGATCCAGGCGTGACATCCATACCGGTACGTACTGTACTACATGTGGCAGCTAGAAATAGCCCTGGGCAGCGCATCCCCTACCCACGCTCACTACAAGCATATCAGACCGGCCAATAGACCAATGCCCTACTCCCGTGTGTTACGTAGATTTCCAGGGAGAGTTCAAGCTTTCATCAGCTCGATCGTACGGTACAGTACGTACCGGTACATGCTGCGCCTTCGCATTGTGGCCACCACCGCAGCCACACTCCTCCAGTCCGAGTATCATGGTCAAGAACCTGCCTCAGCTCAAGCTCCGAGCCCTGGCGATCCCGTCCCCTGCCCTTCCCTTCCCTATAGCACACTCCCCCCTCAAGCCTCAACATCCGGAAAAACATCCTTCAAAAAGTTTGTCGAGAACCGCGTGCACTGCTCATAAGCAGCCTCAAAGCCGTCCCTGCCCCCGTAATACGGATCGTCCACCTCCTCCACCTTCTCCTTCGCTCCCTTCCGGCCCGCGTACTCCCCGAAGAGCATGACCTTGGCCTTGGCCTTGCCGCCGCTCCGCTGCTGCAGGCGCTGGAGATCGCGCAGGTTGTCCCGGTCCATGGCGAAGATGAAGTCGAATGTGGAGAAGTCCGAGACGTCGATCTGTTTGTTGGTTTGGACGTCGTCAACATTACCGTTCACCTTTTCCTTCCCAACCAGAGATAGAGACACAGACAGAGAGGTACAAAAGACATGAATGATCGGTAGTGAAGATAGGTAGGAGATAACTATCATCCAGTTTGGCTACCGGCAGACTGCTGGACATCGAGAAATAGTAAAAAGGACTTGCCTTCCGCGCAGCATGCCTATAGTCCGTGATCCCATTATCCGCCAGCGTGGATAACGTCCTCGAGTCCGGGCTGCTGCCGACGTGATACGCGCCCGTGCCACAACTATCGACGACGGAGATCAGGGACCGGTACGGTGGCTGGGAGACTATGGCTCGGAAGATGCCCTCTGCCATCGTGGAGCGGCAGATGTTACCGAGGCATACGAACAGCACCGAGACGGGCTCTGGGTTGGAAGCCATGGCGGCAACTGCAAGATCCTTTCGAGATCGCTCCCTCTCTCTGAATAGAAGAAAATGTAGATGTGTGATATAGAGTTTTCGTGGGCTCGTTTCAAGCTATTGAGTGTAGTTTGGCGATCGTCAGGAACAGGAACAGGAACAGGAACAGGAACAGGACAGGGACCTTTTTGCTTCGGGAAGGTACAGGAACCAGAACCACAAACATCTTCACCGCTCCTACCAAGACCCTTCTCTCTCTCTTCAACCCTCTCCATTTTGGAAGCATACTTTCTAAATTTAATCCTTACAACGCAGATTCTGCTGTAGGTTATTCTACATTTGAGTTATATCCTGAACCTCCTCCGGAATCAATTACACGTTTGTCCGTTCGCTCGCTCGCAGCCAACCAAGCCTTCCCACCCCGCTATCAATACACGCCACACTTCGACGATCAGGCAGCCCAGCCACCCGTGAACCCACCTTGATCTAATCTTATCGGAGTATTACGTGCAGAAGATCGTCGATGGAAGCATATTTTCATTCTTCTTGACCAGACAACAAGATCGCTGAGTTTCTCCGATTTTTTTTTTTCAAGCTCGTGACAGCATGTCTACAGTACCTAGCCGTGATATCGCTCTGCATGCCCCCAAGAAGCTAGATGATCAACCCACCCTACGCAGCCTCAGCCCCCAGCTTCTCCAACTCCATCTTCAGGAATTCCTCGGCGTTGACTAGCTCCGTGCTCCCATATACCACTCTCCTCTTGCCCGCACCCTGGCTCGCGCCGCTCCCCCCAGCCCCGGTCCGCTTAGCCCACTCCTGCAGATTGCCATACTCTTCCATACTGCCCCCGCCAACGGTAAACACGATGGCCTCGCTAAAACCCTGTCTCCTCTGCCCGAACGTAGCTGTCATGCCGGGCCCCAGACCACCCGGCATCTGCTCCCCTTTCCTTGCTGCACTTGGCGGGGGCAATGTACCTCTCGCGTTCGCACTCCTGGGGTCAAAATACAGGTAGTTCTCCGTTTTGGCAATGGCGCTGCTGCTGGCGCCCGCGGGGTCCATGATGGACTCGGTGATCTTGGTTACGGTAAGGTCTTTGTTGACAGGCATCAGGTTCTTGACACCTGAGATGAGGGTTTCGAAGTTGGCGCCGATGTTACCGCCGATGCCGGACTCTTGGATTTTGGAAGTGATGGTCGAGAGGCCACCGAGGCGGCTCTGGAAAGTGCCGAAGAGGCTGCCAGCGTTGGAGGGCTGTTGATTGGATTGGGATGGAGCGGAGGTCATCATTGTCATGCGAGTGGTGGCGCGGACCCTGGGGGACATGTTAGATTTTTCTCCATCACTTGGGATTATGAGGACTTACTGCTTGACGTAGGCGAGAGAAGACGTCTCAGCGCCTGCTGCCTTCAACAACTCCTCGAACTTCTCCATCTCGGCTCTGGATACATCTTGCTCGGTGCTTAGGAACCAGATGATGAATAGCCTCAACTTGTCGGTTGGCTCGGAGCCCTTGTCTTGGCCCGCCAACTCTTCCTGCATCTGTTGCTTGCTGAGCTTCGTAATGGCCTCCTCCATCTGGAAGTAGTTGTCCAATTGCCGATTCTTGATTCCCGTCAGCAATCCGGCAAGAATATTCATATGCATGTCAAGGACAGCCTTCCGCTCTCTCAACTCGGGTAATAGGGTGATGGCAGCTTTTAAGTGTTGTGCAGATGCGCTGGTGTCGTTTTGTAGGTCGTCTAATGAGGAAGCTCCTGTCTTTTTCGTAACCTCATTCGCATCGTCCTTATACCTGCTCAATTCTGCGTCGATGTCTTCCGCCACCGCTGGGAAGGGCAAGCTGGCATTCTTGCTCCAGAAGAAGTCCGTTGATGTCAAGTCGTATGCTTTCTTCGTCGAGCCCTTAGCCGGGTTGTTCTCGTCTACCGGCGTCTCAACTGTGATCCTGTTGAGCTTCATTTTCAGCACATCGTGCACTAGTGATTGGTATGTCCAGGAGTGAGAGAGCATAGGTATCAAGTCTACGTTTCGGTCGAGGATAATGAGAACAGGACGCGAGGAAGACGCCCCACTGGATGTGGATGGACGATTGCTCTGTGACGATGAGAACAGATTGTCTTTTGAGTTCAGAATGTGGTCTCGTAGTTTCCGGTCGAGCTTTGCTGCAATCATTTCTGCTGCCGCATTTTTCGGACAACGTATAATGGGCATAACACCTAGGAAGGTCAGAGTCAAAGTGGTACTGTCCTTTAGAGCTTCCCAAACATACCCATTGTAGCCATTACACTGAACAGACCAGTGACAATCCTGTCTACGACATGATCGAGCTCCTCGTCCTTCGTCCGCGCACTATTCAGGGCCCAATATGTATTATCTTTTCTCATTCCTAGACTGAACAGATCCGGCTCTCCCACAATGAAGTTCAGATATTGGTCATAAAATTGCGCGATACTCTCAGAAGTCCCCGCTTCGGCCGTTTGCCTCGCAAAGTCTTCAAGGAGGGGTCGTGGTATGGAGGAGAGGAAATTGATGTAGGCGGGAGAGTAGAGTCCGCGCGAGAGGTCGGAGGTGATCGAAGCCAGATTCGACGCCGTAGGCTCAACGAGATATAGAACTGGTACATCTGGGATCGGGTGCCGCGAGGATGCAATGTGCCTAACTCCATCAGCCCTCTGCTCGCAAGCCAGCATGTAAGAGGGTAGCGAACGTACATGTGCATTGTCACTCCCCATGTTCGCAAATCGCTCACTCGCAGGACACTGCTGATGACATCTCGACCCAGGTCGTCAAAGACAAGCACTTTCCATATGGGATCTCCATCTGAGTTGAGGATGGGCACAGAAACGGCTGTTGCGCCGTTGCTCGCGGAATGCTCGTGGTCGCCGTTGGATTCTTCGGAATCGTGGTTTAAATTCAGCATGCGCTCAATCGATCCTGTTGCAAGGTCATTAGTTACAGTTCAGTATCCCGTCTTGGGGAAGGGGAGGGGGAGGAGAAGGGGGTTCGCGCACTGATCTGGCGGTCCCGGAGCGAGTTGTGACTTGAGGCCATGGTTGCAAATGTTCTGCTGGCTGGAAATCAGCCAGATCTTGGGGGGCTGGATCATGTAAATCGGCTGCAGCGTTGGAAAGGCGCGGGGTGGGGAGGGGATATAAAGATTATGTGGTATTTGATCCGGGACAGATCAGTGGTTTATTCGCAGTGGGTGGTTGAATGACACCTCAGCCTTGGATCTCTACAGTACCGGTATACTTCGCCCGTACCGATACAATGTAGGTAAGCTGTTGCTGCTACGGTACGGTAGGTCGGCCGGCATCCGCATGAGAGCAGGGCCCACGGCCACCATACGGAATCTGGCTTAGCGCAGGCCCTAAGCCGGAGGATGTCTTTCAGTGGCGCCAACATGACCCCTTTGCATTTCTACCTATTCTCTCTTTCCTTCCTTTCAATCCATTCCCACCACATCTCCCCTTCATAAACCCAACCCAACCCAACCCACATATCATCTCAATTCTCTTCACACCCCACCAGTACTCTTGCCCGGCCATCATGGCCTCGACCCTTAACAGAGACTAATGATCGTACTATTGACCTGCACAACCAAGTGACGAATAAATAAGGGTCGCGTTCGCCCGCTGCGTGGAGGGCCTTGCCATTAGAGAAGAGAGAGAGGGGGAGAGAGAGAGAGAGAGAAAGGCAGAGCAGAGAAGACAACGTGGCAGAGGAGAGGAACGCGAAGGCAAAGCAACAGCAAAGGGTATGGTGACACCATGACAATTCTACACATTGCTGCATCTCACTCCACTCCATCCCTATCCCCCATCACATACATCAAATTTATTACATGCATCATACACGTCACATACATCACATACATCAAATTCTCTCGAGGCATAAGGCTCTACCCTCCATACACTGCAGTCTGCGTGCTGCTCCAAACCCCCTTCCAAATGCCAAGACACGAGCTCGCGCTTCTGCCTCCGCAGCCCTTTGGAGTCAAAGGACGAGGACGGGGACGGGGATGAGGATGGGCCGGCTCTATGCAGACACACAAGCAGACAGGCAAGCAGACAGACAAAAAATAATCCGGACACGCGGACACGCGATAAGGCCTTGACTGCCCAGCCAGCCCGCCTTTGCCACCGGGAAAGAGGAACAGGAGATCGTGACCAGATCGCCTGTCTGCGGTAGGGTTGAGGCGGCTAATATTTTTGGTCTGGCGGGCGGCGTGTGGTGTGTTTCGGTGTTGCTGGGCTGGCCGACAAATCCTCGGCTCTTCCAGGCTGCAGACTCCGGGCTGCTTATTCTGTAGGAGAGCAACGGACATTCGGACGAACGAACGAACAAACAAACAAACAAACAATCGACCCGCCGTAACGCGCCGTACTTTTATTTGCCACATTTCTTTTCATTGGGTCCCTTTGGTTATTTGTTTTCTTTCGCCAGATCTCCGTCGAGGCCGCCGAAACGGTATTCAATTGAGTTGCATTAAGGGAACCATCATGCTGATTCAGTCTTCTTCGTTTAGCCAACCAATCAATTCACTCACTTCACCACCCAGCCCCACTCTTTTCCCACCTACCAAGCCACCAACCAGAATCCCCCCCCGTTCTCCACACCCGTTCTCAAGGTCAACTGTCAACTCGACTCGACTCGACTCGACTGGAGCTGACCTCGACCGTCTCACGTGACCATCAATACATCGACGAGGAAGACGACAACTCTACACATACACACAGGCACCATGGAAGGCCATGATGCCCATGTGTTTTTGCCCGATGACTTAATGTACGATGATCTGATGTCCAACACGGGTTGGCCCGCCGCTCCTACCGACCAGCAATTCTCCTACCAGCAGCAACAACACCAACCCCAAGTCTCCGCCGACGCATACGCTCGATACCCAGCCAGCAGTCACCATCAACTTCATCACCACCACCAGTCCTTCGACCAGTTCTCCCTCCCTCAACAAGTCTCCCAGTATACGCAGGCCGCCTATACCAATTCACCCTACGGTTCTCATTCCCAGTCCCAGTCCCAATCCCCGTCGCAGTCACAGTCACAGTCACAGTCACAGTATCAGCACGCAAGACCGTCTGATGTCTTTGGCCCGAGCTCATTCTCCGTCGATCCGTCCTTACCAAATGGCACCTCCTACCAAGGACATGAGGGCTCGTTCACATTTGACCCCCATGCCCATAGTAACATGGACTCCGCTACCATCTCCCCCCAATCCCTTCAGTATTCCATGCCCGCGTCCTCACAAACGCAAACAATCAGCCACACCGTGTCGGCGGCGAATCTCCAGCGCCAGCCAAATGGCCTGGGCAACCACTTCCTCCAGCCGAGAACGCAGTCTCCTGCTCCTTCATACTATAGTGCGGTGCAGAATGGCAACTACCAGCCGATCCAAGCTAACAATCTGCGTTACCCAAGCTTGCCTAATGACAGCCAGGCCCTCCCCAAGCAGAACATTAAGAGAGTCGTCGCGGATGAGACTACGCAAAGTATGCAGCTGGCTGCCCTCCGCGCTCAACAAGCAAGGTCGGCGCCTCCGCCTAACCCGTTGAGAATTACCCATCCGGCGCTCCATGATGAGTCGACCAAAGTTAAGAACCGATTCGAATATGCTCCTTTCCTCACGTGGGATGATGTTGCAATCGTCGTGCCAACTGGCTTGAAAAGTAGGTGACATTTGTTTGTCATCCACTGGTGTGGTGTAATGAATGAATGCTGACTCATGTGACCGGACATAGCGACTCTTCCCAAGTACCACCCACGGAAATCAAAAAGTGGAAAGGATCTGGTGCCCGGTCTGAATCTGACGGGTAAGTTGTTCACCTTTGTTTGTTTTAGTCAATCGGTGAAAATTCGGCTAGCTGGATCGCGGCGCTAACGGCCTTGGGCTAGCAGTGTTGACACCGGTCGGAACGGGCAAGCGAAGAGGGAGACCCCCTAAGGTACGCAATGCACCAGTCAGCAGCTACAAGGGGACTAGCGGCGGCCCAAAACCTCCTACAATCAACAAGCTTCGAGACGATAGTAGCCTCGGCGCCAAATCTCCTTCGACACCGACAGAGACAAGTTCCTCCGAAGAGGAGAGCAGTTCCGAAGAGGAATCCGAGTACGAGGAGGACGAGGAAATGGCTCTCCAGGACGTCTCAACTGTACGTTTGTTCCTATCCTCTCTATGTTATCCTCGATTCGCGTAGTCTTGCACCTTTCACTCCCAACTCCCATGGCGTGCATAACTAATCAGTGCAGGTTCGAGGTGAAATTCGACCGACTACCGCGCCCGAAGCCTCGAGATGGGATGCTATTGGTATAATCTGGAGAGACCCTAATTCTAGTCCGAGCCGTGATGTCGTTCAAGCAGCTCTTACAGAGTATGGTAATCTGATAAGTGCCTTGCGGGCACAAATCAAGACAAACTCGACCAAGTCTGAGGCGGCGGCCGCGCAACCAGCGGAGGTACAGAGATTGAAGCAGGAGCGTGTAGTTCTACTGGACTCGTTGTATCAAGCAATTGATGCCGCCAATGTTCATGGGTACGGTCCGATTGTAGAGAATCTGGGGGGCTATCATAAGCTCGTGAACGGTCTGACCACAACCCTGATCGAGTGCATTAAAGCCCGAGATTACCAGTCGAGGCTTCCGAAGGCCATCTTTAGTCTGCTTGCAAGATTTCAGACCATGACAGATGAGCTGTTGAAGAAATTAAAATTTGACAGTATTCAAAAACGCTGGGAGAAACAGGGTGACGAAGCAATCAAGAAGGATATCGCCACAATTCTCGCTAATACTGTCGATGCCAAGGAAAAGGCAGCCAAGGCTAAGAAAGAAGCTGAACAGCCTGAGAGCCAGAAGAAGCCGCGTGAGAAAGTTGTGCAGATCAAACCCCGATCCGCTGAGACAACCGCTTCGACAAAGAGGCCACACGAAGGTGATGGTTCCAATGGCAAGGCGAACAAGAAGTTTGCTCTAGACACAGCGACAACCTCAAATCCTACCGCAGCAAGACCAACCCCCATTAAGCGAACTGGCGTCAACCTCCTTGGCATTCAATCGAAGCCCATCACAAAGCCGATCCCAAAGAAGCGCGATATCTCTCCTCCGACGGAATCCAAGCTGGGTGCGATTCTGGCAAGCATTGCAAAGCCTCCCGAGCCACCCAAAGCCCCAGCCGCACCTCCTCGAGCACCCGAGACCCCCGAAGAAAAAGCCAAGCGTGAGAGAAAGGAGAGTAGACGGCATTTGCGTGTCAAATTCAAGGACGGCCCCGAACTTGAGCAGATCCGCCTCTTCAAACATGAGGTGGCTGAGGACGAAGGCAGGCAAGATGAAATGCTCCGAGATGCACATGATGATCGCTTGGAAGGGATGATGCACAAGCAACGTGTTTCAGAGAGTATCGACGAAGACGAAGAGTACCAACCTAGCGAAGCTGATCTCCCGTACCCTGAGTCCATCGCCATCAACTTCAGCCCGCTCGAAAATACAACGCGCTTTGGACCGACCTATGTCACTCGTGGCGGTAATGTTCCAATCGCAACTCGCGAGCAAAAGACCCAACAGCGAAGAGAAGAAGTCGAGTTGATGGTCGTCTACACCGATCCCAGCGATATCCCACCCACCGCCAAGGAGCCCCCCCAGACGGACAATGGAACGGACGGAGCGATGGATTACGAGCCTGGATGCGAGATTCAATTGTCCAAGGAGCCTTGGCTTGTCCAGCGCCTCAACGAAATTAACCAGTATGGTCCAGATCAGGCTTACCAGATGGCTCTCGGCCGCCAATCAGCAGAGCAATGGAAGGTCCACAATCAGTCTCACCAAGCCGTCCCTGCTATTCACCCTTCCAGCAACAACATTTATTCTGTTCTTCAGCAGCTTAGTGGAGCAACTCAGAAGCCTGTTTCACAAGCACCACAACAAGTACCCCAGGTCGAAGCTCCAGCATACCCTGAGTATTGGGCGAATCTCACCGCTATTGTTGCACAATTGAAAGGCCTTCCATTCCCTGCTACTGAGCCACCTCGATGGATGTCAAACCCTACTCAAGTAGAGGAATGGAAGCGAGGCTACAACAAGGACATGGCTGCGAAAAGAGCAAAGGAAGACGTTTTCGTCAAGTCGCAGCAGCAACCTGCCCAGTACCCACCGCATCTTGCTCCGATGGCCAATACCATCTTCCAGGCCCCGATACCCCCAACGCTACTCAGTATGCCCATACCACCAGTTTCCGCCAGCCAACCAAGCCCAGACATCGCACTGCAAGTCCAAAACTACCTGGCTGCATACCAAGGCGGAGGCAATGTACCACTGCCTAACGGAAACGCTCCGTCTATCCCACCGTTCCAGAATCAGAACCGAGCAGACGACGTTGGTCAAGGAGAAGAGCAGGGTGGCTACGGAGAGCAGCGTCGCTGGGATCCATCTTGGGGCAACGACAACAAGAATGCGTCGAGACGTGGTTTCGACCCGGCCAATCGGGACCGTCTGTTTGACGAGAACGGCGAGTACAAGGGGAAGAAGATGCCGTGTAGGTACTTTCGGGAAGGGAAGTGTGTGAAGGGCGCAAAGTGCACCTATCTCCACGACTGAGCTGTGTCATGTCCTATCCTATCTACTTACAGGCCTCCGACACCGCTTGAGGGCTTAGTCGGGTGCTTTGCGGGAGCACACGAATCACACGATATCTTGGTGCCTTTTGTCCATAATCGATTGCATTTATTGGCGCGGCGTTCAGGTGGGAGGACATGGTAAGATGTGAGGTGTGGGGAAGGGAGCGAGATACCCAGGACCTCGACTCGACTTTGATTAGGTAGTCATGCACTAAGGCAGTTTACAACTTTTTTTTTTTTTTTGGTTCTCTCTCTCTATCTCTCTCTCCGCCCCTTTCTTCCTTCTACTAGCTTTCTTTCACCCTGTATTTAAAAGAAAAGAAGATGGTTCAGCGACATACTCAGTTGGATTGGACGGAGCCTTGGGCGCGAGGGAGGTTAGACTAAACTAATATAATTGCTTATTTATTTATTCCATTTAATTTGTTTACTTTATTTTTTTAAAAAAAAATTGCTTCTCGTGCGTTGGTAGCGTTTGGGGGTTACGAATGAGGGAGGGTGGAAGGGAGGGGGGGAAGGGTGGGAGTCTGATATTAAATGGATGGGATGGGATGGGATGGAATTGGACTCAATTGAATCGGATTGAACTTCTTACATTCTTATTACGTACTTACGTGTGTATGGAGATACATGCATGCTTAGGCTTGGGCTGGAATTGGATTGGGTGAGTGAGTGAGTTGGGTGAGTTGTTACCGTGTGTGAGATTTGGTGATTGTTTATTTGTATTTGTGTATATTTTGTTTTGTTTTGTGTGGTGTGGTGTGGTATGGTATGGTATGGTATGGTATTGTTTTACAGACCTGGAAAGGAGAGGGGAGAAGGAGAGGGGAGAAGGGAGAATTGGACTTGATGGACTTGATGGGCTTGGCCGGCTGAGTGAAAGATGGCTAGCTCGAGCCTAAGGACCTTATCTATTACTTTTTCTTTGTGTCGAATTTTATATCTGTCTTGCACTTTGTGTTTTTTTTTAGAAAAAAAATCATCTTTTTTGTTTTTCGTCCTGTATGTTTGATTGATTGATTGATTAATTGATCAGTGGGTGGGTAAGTGAGTAGGTAGGTAAGTCCGGCGTTCAGTTGAGCTTTTTAGTTAAGAGTGCTTACTCATTTATTCGATTGCTTGCAAATTGAAAATCTCACTTTTAATTATATATATTTTCATTTACTTAATTGGTTCGTTAGTCAGTCAGTTAGCCAAGTATCCCGTCTGCTGCTGGCCTGCCATGGTACGATGTAATAAGGCAACGAACGGTATTTAATATATGCTTTGTAGATTGAGAATAGAGGATGGAGATGGACATGTAGGTAGGGTGTTTGAGTGTGAGTGTATTATTTTTATTTATATTTAACTAGCTAACTAGGAAATGCTGCCCCAAGCCCCTCCCCCACTCGGATCACAATGCCCTCCGAAAACACATCACCGCCCTCCTCTTCCGCATCGCGTGGCATCTACCCACTTGCCCTCTCCCCGGAAAGCCCCGTCCGGCCCGTTCCCGTTCCCGTCCTCCGGACCTCCGGGCATCCCTCGGCGCTAATCAGGAATTGCGGGCGTCGAGGGTTGATATTTGAAACGCTAGCACATGTTGAGTAGTATCTATGCGCGGTCATGCGGCTGCATGGAGAAGTCAGTGTTGATTGATTGTAAACTCTGATCTCGGCTATTAAGGGGGCGTTGTCACCCCTAGCCGAAGCGGCCGCATGGGCAGAAAATTCACCGCTTTAAACATTTCACGAATCGACTCTACATTATTCAAGGGAGTTCGCAGCGCAATCATTCGAGTATGTTCGGAGCGCCTTCGATCTGTCGACGATGTATAAACACCTACTTGAAGCCCAGTAGAAGGCGGCTATTGCGCTTCTCCAGCACAGGTAAGCCAAGTCCACTCACTGTTCCCAATCCTGCGGCCACCAGCTTATTTCGACACAGCAAGCAATGTCTCGTTCTCGCCCGCTCTGCTCGCAAGAGCGCGCAATCTTGCCCATGAACACGATCGATTGAGTGAGCAGACTACCGAGACCTTCGATGCCAAAATAGCGAAACGGATCGGGGAATTGAGAAGCGTGGCCGAAGCGTTGAAAGAGTGGGAAACCACACAACAGAACCAGGAAGAGCTCAAGTCCCTCCTGGTAGACCCTACCACCGAGCCGGAGCTCCGTGAGCTGGCTGCCGAAGACCTGGCCGCCACAGCCACGGAACTGGAAACGCTGTCCAAGAACCTGGCAACTTCTCTGACGCCCAAACATCCCTTCGAGGACATGCCCTGTCTGATTGAGATCCGGCCCGGCGTAGGCGGAGGCGAGGCGGCACTGTTCGCGGGAGATCTGCTCCGCATGTACCGCTCCTTCTGCGCCCGCAAGAACATGCGCGCCTCCCTCCTCAAATACGAGACCGCAGACGGCGAGTCGGACGCCAGCGGGGAGTCGCCCCTCGCGGAGGCAATCCTCGAGGTTGAAAGTGCTGGCGCCTACGGAAAACTGCGCTCGGAGGCCGGTGTACACCGCGTGCAGCGGGTACCAGCTACGGAAAAGCAAGGGCGGACCCACACCAGCGCTGTGGGGGTTCTGGTGCTGCCTAGTCTGCCCACCAATGCAAGCGAGGGGGGGGGGATCTGGGAGGCGGATCTCAATGATCCGGCGAGCGACTATTATGTTAATAGTTCGGATGTCAGAACCGATGTCATGAGGGCGAGAGGCGCGGGCGGCCAGCATGTTAACACGACGGATTCGGCGATCCGGTTGACGCACTTGCCGACGAATACGGTGGTCAGTATGCAGGATTCGCGGTCGCAGCACAAGAATCGCGAAAAGGCGTGGCAGTTGCTGAGGTCGAAGCTGGCTCAGGCGAGGAGGGAAGCGAGAGAAGAGGAGGTGGTCAAGTTGAGGAGGGGGGTGATTGGGGTTGCGAAGATGGGGAGGGGGGATAAAGTCCGCACGTACAACTGGGGCCAGCAGCGGGTCACGGATCATCGGAGCGGGCTGAGTGTTCACAATCTGGATAATGTCATGGAGGGGGGCGATGAGCTGGAAAAAGTGATTGATAGTGTACGAACATGGCTGGGGGAGCGGGAGATTGAAGGCATGCTCGCAGAGGAGGAGGCAGTTAACAATGCCCCGAAGTGTAAATGATACTTTTACTCCAGGCCTCATTCATCCATTCATCCATCAGCCCGTGTTGCTTTTTTCTTTTCCTCGAGTCGTCTGCCTGGCCTCTCTTTCAACAAAGCCGCATGCAACTTTACCTTCTAGCATCACTCAGCACGTATGACCCGTTTTTCAAGACCGCTTCAGCCTGCCGCGGGTTAAGTAAATGGAGGAAGTCCCGAACAGAGCCTCTGACAACCCAAAAGCCGAAAGCCAGAGCCAAAAGCCAAAAGCAATGTCTCCCTACCCACATGTTTCCCTCTCCTTTTTCCATTTCTTGTATAAATGATATTAGACTATGTTATACTGCATTGTATTGCGAACACTCCACTCTATTCTACACCGAGTGGTGAGAGATTTCGACTGCTGACGCGAGTATATACATAGATAGGTACATGCATCCGGCCCTCTCCTTTGCTTCGGGACGAGCTTCTCCTCCCCTTCCCTCTCCTTCCCCCTCTCCTCCCCCCTCCCTTTTTTTTTGGTCTTTTGTCTTTTGGTCCTCAGCTGCTCGTGATGACTTTTCCTTTTCCTTTCTTCTACAAGACGATAGCTCCGGTTCTGTTTTGTTTAGTTCTGGCTCGCTTAAACTGTGTTGGAGCAGTGGCGTGTTTTGTCGACGCCGGGTTTGGGCTTGTTTGGCAGAGCTGGAGTACTAGTACTGAGAGGGGAGAGAAAGAAAAGGAAGGAAGGCAAGAAAGCAGAGAAACAGGAAAAGAGAAGTGAACCCAGATTGCATTGCATTACTCGCATAAAGGCTTCCCAGAGGAGGTGTGGGTGGGTGGTGTGAAAAGACGCACAAAGATGACTTTGTACGAGCGCCCAAGAAAGGGGGGCAGAACCATAATAAGATTCGTCGTAAGAAGAGCGCAAAAAGTGGTGGGGGGATAGTTCGTTATTGTTCTATGTACAAGAGAAGAGGTGGCTTCTTAATACTAGTGGCACTAGCTAGTCTGGCCCAAGTAGGTCCTTGTCAGTGGACAAGCCAGGACTACCTCTCTACAGTGGGTTGGTTGTTGTCACTCACCGCGGGCTTTCTTTCTTTTTACTGGAGAGCGATGGGATTGGGAGTTTTCGGCGTTTGTGTATGTTGGTTCTGAATGGCGTTTGAGTTTCCTGATGAGGTATGAGGAGGGATATACAAGGGGGAAGAAGGAGCAGGAGGAGGGGGAATGAGTAAATCGTGGGCTGAGATGATGTCTAGTTCGTTCGTCACACGTTTCGGTTCCTGATTCTTCTTCTCAGAGTGTGGTGAGCTAATTGGTTGGTGGATGGATGCTGAGAGTGTAGTAGTTGGTGTGCTGGATCCATACGCGTTCCGTATCCGCGGAGGTTTATCTCATGTATGACTTGATACTTATTGCCACGGAGAAAGCTATCGAGAATGATCCTGGGGAGGGAGGGCTATTCTCTGTCTAGCACGCATCAGCTACATTGTTTGATGGGTGTGTGTCCCGGTCTATCAGATAGATGGTCCACACCGAGTGATACTCATGGTGGCCAGGCTGTTGTGAGAGATGCAATCGTGAAGTGCGAAACGCATAGTATGTCGCCCTATGCAGGTGCTGGAAATGAGTACCACAATGTTTCGGACTATGGAAAGTCATGTCCTGTTCTACCTTGGAAGGGACGGAGATACTTACGTGAGAGCAGTACGACAAGCAATTCTCTGTGCGGGAGACATCACTCTCGATTTTGCTGAGCTGGTGATAGGTGCAGATGAGCGCTTGACACCGAAATGGGTTCGCAGGGACGAATTCGACTCATCAGTGTAGATAGAGATAGATGTAGATCAAAAACCCCTCCTTCTCTCCCTTTGCTTCCTTGTCTTGACATGCTGGCAAAAGCCCAAGACCATTGCAAATCCCAGACTTTTGTAAAATCCGTGGCTACTGTTTGTTGATGAAGTGTGATACAATCCACGGCTTGGGCTCTCGACAATTGGTCGCGTGAGAAGGCTGTCTAGGATTTTGTGAAGTGAAATAGTGAAGTAATACTTCCTGTAAGATCGGTCTTTGGAAAGTTATCCGTCCTAAGCACTGTGCGCACTCCCCTCACGAATTGAACGATGGAAATACCCATCTTTTGAATCGCCGTCTAGCCAAGGATATTGAATGAGGATCATTCTCTCGTCGGGACCAGCCTTGCTGCGCTAGCGAGACCTGATTCTTTTTCGGAAAGTACCAAAGGTGAATATCTGACCAGCAGTCACAACGCACTTGACGCGAACCAATACGCGATAATTCACCAAATTACACCAACGCGTATTTGATTTATCAGCCTAGAACTCAAGGCTCGATCTCTTCCCAACAAACACACTTCCTGGACAGATATCAGCACGGTGACTCAGTCAACACGGAATATTATCACCATCATCATCATGTCCAAGGAACACAAAGCCAGCCAGTCTGGCAGTGCCAGCGCCAACGCTTGGAAGAAAGATATCGAACTCGTGACATGCTTGTTCAGATTGCGATGCCAACCACCTATTCCCTACCCGATTATCGCCGGTCTACTCCTGAAGACACTACCTTCTGTCATAGGCCGCATCGCCGAGACAGAGAGATCGGAGGACAAAAATCCGGAGCGAGGCATGAAGGAGTGGTTGGAGATGTATTTGGAGCAGGTGTACGACGGCTCTGAGAACTTGCAGAGCGAGGGTTGGAAATCGGCCCGGAGCTGGGATGAGGCTGTTGTGAAGGAGTTGTTGATACTCTCTGGGCTAAATTTGAATGGTAATGAGTATCAGGTCATGGGAGAAAAGGAATTGGCTCTGCAGATCAAGTGGAAGAGCGAGGGAGACTGTAAGTTGACTCTACACCTCAACAGTGGTAGGTCAGGCAAGTACAGTGTACTGACTGGTTTCAGGGAGAGCTGGCTCGACACCACTTGAGCCGTTGAGACGATTCAATCGAGCTCGCGGTACATCATCTCTGTGGCAGAACGAGTATGTACCGGCGAAGCCCATGATGTTCCTGTTCAAAAGCTCCCAAGAAACCAGTGAATATATCCTATCCTCAGTCTTCGTTGGCCGATTGCTGATTATTCGTGTTCAACAGCCACAGCCGAGCCATTGATTCGACATACGGCTTCATAGACCTTAGGACGGGCGTTGTTGGTCAGATGTGAAGTGGGCCAATGGCAGAAGATCGCCGAACTTGGAGTCTGGTGGTCGGCGCGGACCGTCGAAAGTCTCCTTCCGAACTCAAGACAAGCCCAAATCCAAATCCAAATCCAAATCCAACCTGCCCGAACTCAAAGCCCGAGAATATGAAGACCTGCGAAGAGAAACAAGGAAGCGAGTTGCGTAAGCGTGGAGTGCAGTTCCATCTCCAAGACTTGACCGCAGGTTATTACGGAGTTCATGGATGGACTGAAATGGGGGAATAAATGCACACGATGAACATGAGACAGAGCAATTTGAGCATCACCAGGCTTGTCATTTGCGTGAATTATGCATCTTTCTTCGGGAAAGCTGGGCTCTGGATATCGATAATGCTATTGATATTGGGGAAGGACTCGCTCTGAGACTGCAGTCAGAAACCGCGTTGCATAAAGGAAATTACAAGAAATCGATAAAATGACCAGTCATTGCAACTGAAACTATTTCCCATACATACATACAATAGAACACAATTTCCAGAACTGTGTAGATGGGCCATTTGAACACCAATCCTTCTATCCGCCAATATATTTGCCACGAATTAGAGCGTCCAACGGGGATGTCGCATCCAACAAGCGACTAAAAGCACTATGTAAAAGAAGACAATGCCGCGAATGCAAACAAAATCCAAATAGAAATATAAGTTGTACTTTTGACTTGGAGATGCAACGCTCGTCTACGGGCGTATTGGCCGGGGGATAAAGTGAAGCCTTTGATTTCGCTTGGCTCTTACATAGCGGCTACGACACGATAAGTAAGCCCAGCAAGCCCAGCAAGCCCAGCTTTGCTCTGCTTACTTACCAGCTTTCCAGCTTGTACCCCACCATCCCGATAGATATTGCTATCCATTCCTCTTCCTCTTCCTCTTCCTCGACCGCAGCCGCAAGAGCTGAGATATTGGCCCGACCTACCTACTCATTTCTCACATCTACTTCTCCCCCGTTTCCTCCGCCGGCTATTCTAAAACGCTCGACTACCTCCTACGTACATCCACTCGTTCTGCTATAGAAACCCGCCTCGTCAGCCCTCCATCCGTCTCCTCGGGAATTGCCCAACCTTGCGTTTACCCACAGCGCAGCCGACTGCTGTGGCACTGCGCGCGGCGACGAGTGAACCATCACCCGCGGGTAATTGCAGAAAAGAGCCGGGCTCCTCCTTTGTTCTTGGACTCGAAACCAAAATCTCGAAACCCAGACAACCCAGACAAACCCATACACACATTCCAACACCATGACCAACCTCCAGGGTCGAAAGGTCTTCAAGGTCTTCAACCAGGACTTCATTGTTGACGAGAGATACACGGTGACGAAGGAGTTGGGTCAGGGTGCCTATGGAATCGTCTGGTATGGCTCGACGCTGCCGCTTGACGTGCCCCGCTGACAACGCTGATATAGTGCCGCAACAAATACGCAGACTCAGGAGGGCGTAGCTATCAAGAAGGTTACCAATGTATTCTCCAAGAAGATCCTGGCCAAGCGTGCGCTGCGAGAAATTAAGCTCCTACAACATTTCAGAGGCCATCGCAATGTGCGTCAAAATACCGGTGGTGGTGGAGTGGGATTGGGGCTGACAATAGCAGATTACATGTCTCTATGATATGGACATTCCTCGACCAGATAACTTCAACGAGACCTATCTGTATGAGGGTAATTTACGATCCGGCACGCGTAACTTGAGGAATTATGCTAACTTGTGGCAGAACTCATGGAGTGTGATCTCGCAGCCATTATCCGATCCGGCCAACCCCTCACCGACGCCCATTTCCAATCCTTCATCTACCAAATTCTCTGCGGTCTGAAATACATTCACTCCGCAAATGTTCTCCATCGTGATCTGAAGCCCGGTAACTTGCTGGTCAACGCCGACTGCGAGTTGAAAATTTGCGATTTTGGTTTGGCCAGAGGATTTTCAGTCGACCCCGAGGAGAATGCTGGATACATGACTGAATATGTTGCGACGAGATGGTACCGTGCCCCAGAAATCATGTTGAGTTTCCAGAGTTACACAAAAGCTAGTAAGTAATTCCACCATTACGATTGAACATTTAGCTGACAAGGACAGTCGATGTCTGGTCCGTTGGATGCATTCTTGCAGAGCTCCTCGGAGGACGACCATTCTTCAAGGGCAGAGATTACGTCGATCAACTCAACCAAATTCTCCACATCCTTGGTACACCCAACGAAGAAACACTCAGTCGCATTGGATCTCCCCGAGCTCAAGAATACGTCCGCAACCTCCCCCACATGGCCAAGCGCCCATTTCCAAGTCTGTTTCCAAACGCCAACCCCGACGCATTGACTCTCCTGGATCACATGCTGGCTTTCGACCCATCTTCCCGTATCTCCGTTGAGGAAGCTCTCGAGCACCCATACCTCCACATCTGGCACGACGCCTCGGACGAGCCCGGCTGCCCAACAACCTTCAACTTTGACTTCGAAGTCGTGGAAGATGTTGGCGAGATGCGCAAGATGATCCTGGAAGAGGTTGCCCGATTCAGACAACACGTCCGTATCCAGCCTGGGCAATTAGGCAATACCCAGGGTCCTGCGGTGCCGATCCCCCAAGCTAACGGTGGATGGAGCAGCGAGGATCCGAGACCTCAGGAATATGGCCAGAACGCCACGGGTCTTGAGCAGGATCTTCATGGTGGTTTGGATGCTATGCGAGCGTAGATCCTCAATGGATTTAATCCACCAGTTGGTTTGGATCGAGGTTGCGGTTTTCGATAAGATGAGATGACAGGTAAGGAAGGCAAGCAAAGTGAGTATGAAAAAAGCAAAGATATCATGAATGAATTTGAAGATCTCTCAGCTAGCTCCCTTCCTCAATTTTGAACTCTTTTCTTTTTCCATTGTGATATATTACATGGTCTTTTCCTTTTTCGTCGTCATGTCGCTTAACGATAAGTCGTCCAGGAAAGGGGTAGGGGGTCCACCTCGCTAAATTTCATAGGAAAATTGCCTTCGGAAACCATACGGGTGTAAAGGGGAGTATTGGAGATGGAAATTGAGCCTTTGAATTTGAAGTTTGTCGTGTGTTCGTCTGAAGCCAAGCTCTGCTCCATAACACACCTTCTTCTGACCTCGATACATCGAGCGCAAACGAAACAGATGTCTGGGCCAACGCAGCAGCGAGGTACGCTAGACCCCCCGCGTGGGAGCAAATAGAGTCTCAAAATATGTACGTATAACATCTCCCCCACCAGAGGACGGACGGCTTTTCGCGTCTCTCTTTCCCGTCCAGCGAACGAACGACTCCTCGTCGGTCTTCTGTCACACTCCTATGCATATATATCTGTACTGATCAATCATCCATTAAGTACAGTACCTATCAATAGCCTTCCAGCCAGGCATCTCAGCCTAGCACGCTCATTAACTCTCTCTACCCCATTAGCAGGCATCCCATCCCATCCCATCCCATCTCCCACCAGGAGATGGATCACGCGTAAAACCAATACTCGGCCGCGTAATCGACCTGCTGCGCACCCTCTCGATCGCAGACGGCCTTCCCCCCAGCCGTGACGACCCGGTACGCAGCACCCAGCCCCACACTCTCCGCCACGTAGTTCTGCTTCGCAACCAGGAGCAGCCAGTCAACGGCTCCATGACCCCGCCCGCCCGCTCCGGGATTCGAGCCCTCCGGTGCCGAGACGTTGGCGGCCCGGGTCGCGTACAGGACCTTGTTGACGCCCGACAGCTCGAAGACCGGCACGCCCGCCGCGTCGAAGTAGTGCCGCCCGATGGGCATGAGGGGCGGGGCTGTGCCGACTTGGAAGGCCTCGCCGGCGGCCGGGATCGGCTGGTCTACGGCTAAAGGGGGGATGGTGTGCAGCATGGAGGGGGAGAGCCGGGCGAGGGCTGTGGCGTCGAAGAGGGTGGCGACTGCGCCGACGGGGACAGCCGGGCCGCAGGCGGTGGCGCAGGTGTAGTTTTGCGTTCCGCGTCCGATCAGCGCGTACCGGAAGTTGAGGTCTATCCCGGGGAGGACGACGTCATCTAGTAGTGGGCATGTTAGATCTGGGGCTTTTCTGGGGGGGTTGGGTAGGGGGAACTTGAGTGAGGTGAGAGGAGGGGTGAAGAGCTGTATCTATCTGCTCGGAGTGTGTGGGTTCTTACGGGGGAGTGTGGGGTTTCGTGATGTTGATGGTTCGACTATAATTCGCGTGGCGCTTGAGAATTGGTGGAGAGGGGTCATGAGGAGACCGACGCAGATGGAACGCAGCGAAGGCATCTTGGAGATCTTGCTCTCGCGTTATTGAGAGGCGGCGAGGGGTGGTGGAACAGCGCTTGGGCGCGCCGTTGTTTTGTTGTGGGAGTTCGTGCTTTTGTTTTGAATTAGGCGAAGAGCTCAACCGTAGATAGGCGAATCTTGGTAGTCCCAAAACGATGGCGAGATTTTATGGACAGGTGAAACCAATACGTTGGCGAAGATCCTGCCAGAAGTGGCCCGACGAGATATCAAGTAGATGAGCACAGGGTGAAAAGGTTGACGCGGTGATACGAGAAGTGGGTATCAGCAATGGAAGAAGAGACGCGCAAGGAAAAGCTCGCTCATCTTCCCCCGCAGCGCCGGACTGGGCAGCTCTTGTTCTTATACATTCTCCTCCGCAGCTCTCCTACTTACAGACAAAAGCATTGCAGAGGCGCACTACATAAACGCATCGGCCCCGACCTGGACCGGCATGCTTTTGTGTCCTGCGCTCCCCCCCACATACGCCCCACACCACCAACCCCCTCTATGTGGTAGGTAGTCGGTGCATTATATGTAGTTTTTGTCGTTTGTTTGAAGTCTCAATTCTAATCCGACTTGATCATACTTCAAGAAGCCCAGGCCTTAGACCCAACAGCAAGTTCGAAGTTAAGATGTACACACCTACACACCCACTCGGGTCCGAAGAAGCAAATTCCAATCAAACGGCATACTCCGTACACAGCTGCCGGCAATCCTTCGTAGGGGCGCTTGTGGAGAGACCCACTCAGAATAGCCTATAAGTTCATATATAGCGCGATCTCTCGGTTTTTCCAGAAGTCCGAACTACGGGGAGAGAAGTGGAGTTGTCTAGGCGATAAATTCTCCATTTGTTACCAAATCTCAACTCTCTTGTTGGTTGCTTTCCCCTGTTGAATTGACTCTCTTTTTCCGTGGTTCAGACTTTCTGGAAGAACCGAGTAGCCGCTGCGGGAGAGTAATCTTAGAAACGGCCAGAGAGCTACGGAGAAGCTTTTAATAAGGCCAAGGGGGGATGCGGGTTACAAGGATCGAGGCCGAGGCAGCATGGCAGGCAAAACCGACGATTAAAGTCCATGTAGCGTTGATCATACTCCGTACATCGCATCGCGTCTCTCGATGCAGCGGCAGACGTGTTTGTTTGCATTTCAAACTTCCTAGATCAATTTACATGTAGCATTCCCTACTGGCGATACCTTCCTACCTACCGACCTAATCCATTAGATGCTTTTCTCGGCCTTCAAGCTGACGATGATAAGGCGCCGGTGAAGAAGCGCGAGGATTTTGTCATTTGCAGGCGCCGGGATGACTGTGCTGGCTGGCTGGTTGGTATATATATCCGTAGGTACTTTAGAGTCCGAGCCGGAGGCCGCTAATTTGGCGACGTCCCTTTTCTCTAATATAGGCAGCTGAAATTGAGCGGTGTGAGTCACAGGTTCTAAAAAGGCAGAAGGGAAGGAAGGGAATTCAGGCGGGCACCTTTAATGAGCTAATACGTGATTGATCATGTTCGTCGGTACCTGGGAAATGTCGGATGGAGTAAAGTAAACAAAACGCCTTGTAGCTAGCTGTAGCTGCTTGTGTGTGACGCGAGAAAAAAAGTGGGAATGGCTACCAAAAAGACGGGCAGTATAATCCGACGTAACGGCAGGACCCAGCCCAAGATAACACAGAAAATAACTGAGCGGGTGAAGAAAACCCAACTCGCTGATACTTGCACCCGGCGAGAGTCGATGACTTGCGCGTCTGCTGGGAGTTGGCTTTGACGCGAGGGGCTGGCACTCGCTTCCGACGGACTTTCTGTTGGTGCGGAAAGGAGCATTTTGCCGCCTTGCCGCTGCTTGTGTAAGGCTTGGATACAAGTACGACGACGTGGTATGGGCTACAGCCGATGCTTCTGACAGCCGGCCAAATCAACATATTCCTCCCTATAAAACATCCAAAGCAAAATCTCAACCAGGTCAATTTAATTTTGGTCAACATTGAAGAGGCCACTGGCAGCCCAAGGAACGCCTGTTATTCCCGAGACCCAGACTTGGCCTCACTTGACCAGCTTCAGCGACAGAATCGATCTGCAACCAGGCTGCATGGAGGTCAAAAATAGTTGAAAAGTGGTCATTCCATCTTTACTATACACACTCTCCTGCGAGTGGAGTATCAGTTACAAAGTAAACGTCTGCAAGCTGTCGACCTCAAACCGCTCATCCCACCTAGTCGTGCCACGCATACTCAAAACCCTCCCCGTCGATCCCACGCACACCAAGAAGCCCTACAACATAGTTCTGATTAGCGCACGCCAGCTCCTCCCAAGCCTCCACCCATCCCTTGCAGCTTGTTAGCCAGCTGAGGATACTTTTCTTGCACCTCAAGCTGAGTACGTGTGGCCTCCGCGTAAGACAGGGCATTCACGATCTCGCCCTCGGTACGCGAGAGGTCAGCGGCTCGCTCGAAGTACTTCAGTGCTTCGGTCACCTTTCCTTGTTGCAGGAGGAGCTGGGCCATGGTTGCAACAGCGATGTCGCATTCGGGGTCGACTACAATCTGATTAGCGTTTTCTTCCACTTTATGTTGGACAATGACTTACTGATCAAGGCTTTCTGGCAAAGCTTCTCTGCCTCGGCGAAGTCCTGCTTCCATTGGAAAAGGGCGAGAGCCTTGTTGATGAGAGGAAGGACGTTCATGCCTAGAGGCTTAGTCTGCTTCTCCATTTCCACAGCAGTGTCGAACTTTTCGATGGCTTCTTGGTACTTTTGCTGGTCCAATAACAATTCTCCGTAGTAATTGTACACATCCGGAACCTGATCGAAGTTCTTGATACATCGGCGGAACGTAGCCATCGACGAGGCAACCGATCCCATCTTGTATTGAGTGACACCGAGTTGGATGTGGGAGAAGATGAAATCTCTATCCAGGTCGATGGACTTTTGGTAGTCCTTGGCAGCCTCTGCAAACTCTCCAAGAATAAAGTGAAGTTGGGCACGGTGGTAGTAGATATCGGGGTCGTCGTTGTTTTGCTCCATAGCCTTCGCAAAGTCCTCGGCAGCAAGATCCTTTTCTCCTGGGTTTTGTTAGCTGAGCTCATTCAACGATTCTTTTCCACATACCGAGTTCCAGGTGCATGCTGGCGCGCTTGATGAAACTTTGAGTCAATCCAGGTTGCAGATCAACACTCTTCGTCAAATCACTCAATGCTTCAAGGTTCTCTCCACGAAGGTATCTGAATGTTCCACGCATGTTATACGCAAAGGCTTCGTGCTCTGCGAGATCATCGAAGTCCAGAGCCTTGTCGAAAGCAGCCGCAGCCTCCTCGTACCCATCACCAGTCTTCTTCTCCATTGCACGTAGACCAATTTGCAACTGTGCCTTGCCAGTTCCTTCCTCAATTTCGGCATCCAGCTCTAATCCAGCTGGCGGGGGTCGAGCTCGGAAACTTTGCAGGTAGTTTGTGACGAAAGTTGGGCTGGGAAGTCTCTTGTCCTTGCTCGCGAGTATTGCCTTTCCTTTGGCTTCTGCAACTTTTTTAAGAAGGCGCTCAACGGATTGGGCGCTGGCCTCGTTGCGGAACCCATCGATAATACAGCTAGCAGTGAAATCGAGGAGAGCTTCGCTGAACTTGTCAAGGTTCTCGTAAGCATGTGCTCGTCTGTTCAAGGCCTTCACGTATTCATTGTCGAGGTTGATGGCAGCGGTGGTGTCTTCAATGACCTTATCCCATTCATTGAGAGCGTTGTAGCACGCAGCGCGGTTGGAGTAGAAGATTGCGTCGGGCTTGCAAAGAATCGCTTTGCCGTACAGATCGATGGCCTTATCGTAGTTCTTCGCTCCATATGCGGTATTTCCGGCAGCCTTCAGCTTCGCAGCGTACTCCTTTCTCTCTTTCTCAGAAAGGTTTCCCACAGTCAATTCGCTCACTTCTGGGAGTTCTTCCACGGTCTCGACTGTTGGTGCCTTGCGTTCGGGCTTCGGTGTTCCCTTCTCAGGATCTGCGGCCTTCTTCTCCTCATCCTTTTTCCTCCGCTTCTCTTTCTTCGGCTTCTTGGGCGAGTCTCGTCCAGCTGTGTTGGGTTTCTACAAAAGTTTCATGTCAGCTATGATCGGCAAGGGCGCATGGGATTAGCATACCGAGTCAGTCAAATAGTATGCAACTCCAGCTCCTGAGACCACCACTGCAACTCCAGCAATTGTGTACACCACCGCCTTGTTCTCAGCGGCCCATGTTGATATGCGGTCCCAGACGGATGAGGGAGGTCCCGACGACGCGAAATCCGGCATGGGGACGCTCCTCCCAGCAGGAATTGGTCCGGGGGCGGCCATATGTGCGAAAATGGATTATTAAGAGAAGGTACAGATCAAGAAGAAGAAAGAAACAACAAAGACTAATTGATGGTAGCAGATGGCGGTTTCGCGGTGAGATTATGTTCACTTAGGTCGACGAGCTTCGACCAAGAAAAAGATCACCATCCATCCGAGCTCTCGGCGGATAAACCGCGCTAGGCCAAAACCTGTTCCGCTAGCGCCCGCCCCCCTAACCGTCGGCTCGCTTAGATGGGCCTCCATTTCATCCTTCAAGTCTCGAGTCCACATAATGTACCTTGGAGCTTAAAATCCACCTCACCTTTGAACAAACTCAAACATCTAATTAGGAAACTTCAGAAACATCGCTTAACAATAGGATCGTTTCAATTCAGAGGACTGAAGGATCATCTACATATTTTGGTCGCCAGCTCTCAACATTGCTCTTAGCGAAGCTGCTTTATTTACAAGTCAATAAACGATCGGGTGTCCTTGGACAGGCACCGTGTTAGCTCTCCAGGTGCGCATTATGGAAGAATCAAATCCATCTCACTCATTTGCATTTAAGGAAATGGCTAGATCAGATCCATACTATGCACCCAAGGTCAAGTATGTTATTTGTACCTCCTGATAAAGTGCTGAAGACCACAACAGTTGAATGCCCCAGCTTTGCTCAGTACTGACTTCGGTCATAGCCACCACTCTGTATTTACGAAACGAATGGCAAGCTATTCAACGTCAGCTCATATCGGACTTGGGCTCGCTCCCTCTCTCTGATATGCGGCAAAGATTAACCTGGCGCGCCTAATTCTTCCCACGAGCGGGCAGGTCGGGTTGCTTGTTAGTTTTGCTACTCCAGGGGCAGAAAAAACACTTCTTATTATTTGTTTCTTCAAAGACATACATACATTCATTTTTTGTTATTGCCACAGAAGTTTATTGACGTCTATACTCTGCATCAATACTCGATTTTGGAACATTGTGCAATTCTAACATCCCCAGCACGCGGTATCGTGTATTGTCAAGTGAGACCCAACGCTCGGCCATCGATTCCACGTTACGATACTATGTTAAAACCTTCCCCAAGGCCCTCAAACACCAGCAACACTCTTATCTTCATTCTGGTGCATTCCTCTAATCATTCAGGCCATATCTAATGCCAGCTGCCAAAACTGAAGTCCTACCCGTGTCAATCGATATCTCACATTCAAGTCTCAAGCAAATCAATTTTTAAGGACAAAAAATGCATGTTATTCTTGTCTAAATGCTGCGATCTATGCCCAGTGCCTATCCCAAATAGAAACCTCCATCCATCCCCTCCTCTCGTGCACAAGAGTCGCGTCCGGAAGAGATCCCCTATATCCATCCCATCGAAGCGTAAATCCCCGGGGGGAGAAAAAAGAACAGTTGCGAGCCAAGAGAGACCAACGTGCCAGTCTTCTTGGCCGCCCTGCCTATATTATCAAACAGTCCATCGTAGAAGCGATTTTTTTTTTTGTTGTTGTTATCGTGTATGTATGTGAGTGTGAAGTGTAACGAAAGCTCGAGAGAGTCGAGCCATCGGATCGAATACTGTGGCGGCCACGTACTAAGCCGCTGTGCTGGGTCCTGCGAGGCATGCGGAAGGATAACGAGGGGTGTTGTTGTCAAGTCATCTTCGGTTGGGTGTTCGCATGGTAGGCGCTAGAGCGGCGTGTATGTGGTTTGGTGGCCGGGGAGTATTTAGGATCGCTGAACGGTGCAGAACTGTCCACCGGCGCGCTGGACGGTGCAGAACTGTCCACCGGCACGCTGGACGGTGCAGAACTGTCCACCGGCACGCTGAACGGTGCAGAATTGTCCACCGGCACGTTGCACGTTGCAGAACTGCCCACCGGCACGTTGCACGTTGCAAAATTGTCCTCCGCGTTGAGCCATGTTGTAGATTGGGGGGGTTTTCTTGAAGAAAGTTTGTTTGAGTGTGTGTGTTTGTGTAAGAGCGAATGTATTGATGGTGAGGAAAGAAGTATTCTGGAGGGCGAGCAGCGAGACTTTATAGAAATTCCAGTAAGCAGTTCTTCACCTACTTGTTTTGAGAGGCTAGCCACTCTGATTTCGGGCAGGAGCCATCTCCAGTATCTTCGGACAAGGGGTTTCTCGTGGTGACCACTCATAGCAGTGAAGTCATCTTTTTTCTGAGCGTTTCGGGCCCTCCTGGCTTGTACTCGCCTCCTTACTGCCTTGTTCCCATGAGAGTCGATGGGAATCAACAAAGCAGTACTGCTTTGTTTTGAAGTATATCTGACTATTCTAGAAGGTTGAAGTTGTGATGTTGAAAGCGGAAAGCTTAGTATTGTTCTCGCTTAGCTACCCCTTAATATTGTTCCCCCGCTTAATATTGTTCTCTTACTGAAAGGACACCGACCACGTCCGTCCTATAGCGGAATTTCAACAGAAATTTGAGGATTCTAGACTTCTTCAATCCAAGGGGTAAGTGATCATGTGTCGGTGGTGCTGATAATACCAAATG
Organism: Drepanopeziza brunnea f. sp. 'multigermtubi'; assembly: GCF_022702325.1. NCBI lineage: Eukaryota > Fungi > Ascomycota > Leotiomycetes > Helotiales > Drepanopezizaceae > Drepanopeziza > Drepanopeziza brunnea. Next base: position 815,210 of record NW_027094072.1, on the reverse strand, counting down.
GTCGAAGCCAATTAGAGAAGTTGGGGCCGACTTCTAGATCATATCCGGTCGCATGCTCACATAGAAAGCTTTGTCGCCAGATATCAGGACTGGAATTTGCAAGTTACTCGAGACCGGGGGTATCCACATGTTTGCGAGTTCCCAGACTAACTTTTGTTTGAAGATCTCTTGTCTCTACGAGTGCATCGAGCCAATCTAAGTCGAAATCCTCCCCTGAGACGTGTTTGACTACAAAGCTATGGGCTGCAACCTCTTGGAAGTTCGTGCACAAGCGGTTATCTCAGAGATTTTGGGTATCTTGAATGCTGCATCGAGCCGATCTTGGTGGAGTTCCTCCTCGTTCGATTTCAAACATACGGAATGTTGATATTCCCTGGCTCCTTCCACCCCCCAAAGAACTTGGCGTGGTATTCCTGAGGAGATCCAATGCCATGCTCCGTATCGATTCCCTCGCCCCCTTTTCTCCTCAGCTGCATCGAGCGAGCTTCGGGAGAGCAACTTCCTTCACCATGGCCAAGCACCATATGCGTCTCACAGAGGTTATCGAGGGAGATCAAAAAGTCGGGCCATATTCTTTTGAGGATCTGGCGGATTTAGGATAGGCAGTATGACACTTATTATCGGCAACAATCTCTTAGTTTGCTCCTTATCCAAAGATCCGAGGCGTTGATTTGGTTCCCTGGTTACCCTGTTACCGGATTGAGGGAAAGCAGTCACATACATACTTTCATCAGAATCGCTGTAGCCGAGAGCTCAAGTGGAACCGAACCACCTCCCTGGAACCGAACCAACTCCTCGGAAAGAAGCATTTGATCCCCTGGAACACGGCCCCCGCTCTGATTAACCAAAAGTATCTTTTCTGCTTTCGCTAGCAAAGGACTTTGCAACTGTCATTGCAGTCTGAAGACCGCTCGTCTGTCTCTACTCTGTTGCTCTTCTCCTTCCGAATATCGGGAATGCAAACCATATGCACATCCCAGACAAGCTCACCGATACTTTCATCGCCTCCAGGATCCGAGTGAGAAAGAAGAGGAGAACATCATCCCTGAACAGCGAACGAATTCTGAAGCCACATTTCCTCATGCATCTCTGCCTTTCTCAATCCCCAAACCCGGGAAGGCCGGAACATAAACTTTTGGGGGACTCGACGAGAACTGTCCTTTCGTTCCCTCGAGGACTTCGCTGCCTTGAAGATTGCGATGGCTGGGATGGCTGCCAAGTTTACGTTGTCGAGACTGAGACGGATGCCTAGGCCGAAAATGCATATTTCTAATATGGCTACAGCTACAAAGTCTGAAGTCTTTATGATCATTGAACATGAAGCATCAGAACTTGATGCGATACAAGCCGGCCACAGCCTTTTCAGCAGTTTGACACATCTTTGACGGATAGCATCGGAAACAATTTGCCAACAGCCACCACCTTACAAGATAGGGACCAAGACGAATTGCCGGTCGCCACATCCCCCATAGATCCGAAATAAACATATTTGACGCACTCCAACACAACAGTGAGGTGTAACGGGAGCTACAGCTTATCATTAGCTATACATCCAGCTGGGTATTGTGTCGCACTCTACATTGCATCATCATAGTCATCCATCATCGCTATATGAACCCTACCGTCATGCAGCGCTCGCCGAAGCCGTCTTCGCAGCTTCCTTGGCCGCCCTCTCGGCCTCCTTCGCGGCCTTCTTCGCAGCAGCTTTCTCAGCATTCTGCTTCTCCTTGGCCAACTTTTTCATTTGATTCTGCGTCAATGGCACCGGTCCCCCATTTGCTGCCCCATCCGCAGCAGGAGCTGTCTCGCTCTCCTGAGCCGTCACAATCGGGTTCGGATTTCCCACCCACTCCAGCTTCTTGGCATTGAAGAAATCAGCCACAACCTCGTCAGTGACTTTCGCCCTCCGCTCTTGGAAGCCCTTTACGTAGTCCTGCAACTCCTTGATACATCGTGCTTTGAGCTCTCCCGTCAACATCCTTCCACTAGAGTAGTCTTGGCGGATCTGCTCGAGCTCTGCGTCGTCCTCGAGGAAGAACGTCAGGTACTGATACGAGACGTCTTGTTCGCAGTCTCCACCATCCCTTCTATGCTCCTCCACCAAGACCTTTCCGCCGCTGAATGCATATTTGTTGATCTTGTTCTTGATCTTGGCAGGATCATCCGCCATGAAGATTGCAGAAGTGTCAACAGAAGCGCTCATTTTGGAGCCTGGGCCTTGAAGGGCGTCGAGGAACCGCGAATGAATGAGAGCTGGCTTGGCGAAGTGGAGGCGGGCTGCGACATCTCGTGTCATGCGGAAGTAGGGGTCTTGGTCGATGGCGCAGGGAATAAGGGAGGGAATTAAGTTGGTGACAGCTTCGTTGTCGCCAAAGATATGGGGGAAAGAGGATGCGAACGATGTAGCACCTTGGATGGCTCCGAAGTGGACTTTGCCAATGTTGGAGCTTCCGTCGAAACCAAAAACAGCTCTTGCAACATTTAGAGTGACGTGCTTCGCGACTCGTGTAACGTTCCGGTAGAACGCTCCTCCCATATACTCGTAGTCGCTAAAGATGAATGTCTTCTTGGGATCGAAGCCGACGGCAATGATGTCCTTTGCATTTCCCTTGGTATATCTCTGGACTTCCTCAATTGTGCGTTTCTCTGAGAAGAGGTACTTCTCGTCGTCGGTCATCATGATTATCAGGGGTACATCGAACACATCTTGTAGCCACCTGTGAGTCATCAGTAACTATCCGAATTGACAACTCGATTGTAGCTGCAGTGAGTTCGCAGATGTTGGAGAGCAGCGCTCACTTCGTAAATTCGAAAGGGACAGTATGTCCAATGTGCATACTGTCACTACTCGGTCCCCGCCCCGTGTACAAGAAGAACGGCTCCCCCTTCTCATGGCGATCCAAAATCAGATTCAAGTCACGATGACTGAACACGATGCCTCTCCGCATAAACCGATGCGGCTTCTTCCCCGTCACTTGCTCGAATCGCTTCAGGTCCTCTTCGAGAATCCTCTTGGTGCCAAACTCGTCGATTAGAGACATGTAGTTAATGGCTTTGGTGACACCGTCAACGCCGACTTCTCCGGATACATTCCATGGATCGATACTCTGCTTCGTTCCCGTGGCTGGGACGGGCGCATCTGCAGCCAGCGCTGCTGTGGCTGTGGGTTCGGGGTCGGGGTCGGCCATTCTGAGAGTGTTGTTGTTGTTGTTGTTGTTGTAGTTTTGAAAGGGGGAGGTGTCAAGAAGAGATCGATAAGAATTTTGGCGAGGGGTACTGGTGGGGGTATGTACGGAGTACGGTAGCTACTCCGTACAGCTCGGAACAACTCCTAGGCGCTAGACCTGATCGGGGTCAGAATCTGGGGTATTACCGATGATTGGCCGATTTGACAATTAATCCGGAGAATTAATGCGCATCCACAGCGTCATCCATCCGCTCAGGCACCCACCACATCATACCACACCACACCACCTGTCTCTTCTCCCCTCCCTTCCTCTCCTCTCCTCTCCTCTCCAATACCTGCTACACATCAATTCGTATCTCCTCCAAACATCAATCAATCATAATGGTCAAGTTCAACGAGTCCTCCTTCTCCTACGACTACTCTTTTCCCGCCGTGACCCTCGCCTACTTCCTCCGCTACCCCAACCCGTACAGCACCCACGTCCTCTCCACCGATGTCATATCGCGCAGCACCGACGCCGCAGGCCGTCTTCACACCCTCCGCGTCCACCGAAAGTCCTCACGGCTGCCTTCTGCGGTGCTGAAACTGCTGCCGCAATCTGTGCTGGGGAACGTGAGTGGCGGGCGTTCCGAAAGCTACATCCTCGAAACCAGCATCATCGATGTGAAAGAAGGATGGATGAGGACCGAGAGCAAGAACCTCGATTGGACTGGTATACTGAGCGTGGTGGAGAAGCAGGAGTACAGACGCCAGGTTCCTGTGGACGAGGGCGAGGATTTCAGCGTTGGTGCTGGAACTACAGGCGTCGTTACAACCGTCATGTTTCGCAGCCGGCTTGGGGACCGGCTGAGGGCGAGGGCGACGAGAAAAGGGGAAGTGGGTGTGGGTGAGGAGGGGGATGAGCCGAAGAAGGGGTTTCTGGCGAGCTGGAGTACGAGTGGGATTCAGAGAAGTATTGAGGCCATTGCGAGTCGTAAGACAGAGAATGGGCTGGCGAAGAGTAAGGAGGGTATGAATGTTGTTTTGGAGAGGTTGAGAAATGGGGGCTTGGTGGCCGTGCTGGATGGGATGAGGAAGGATAAGGAGAGGATGAGTTTTGGAAAGGAGGGCGCCTGAAGGGGTGCGAAAGATGATACCATACGACCGTGTCGATACCAATACATAAGAAACGAGGATGGAAGGAGATTTTTATGAGGATGTATTTCAGCGCATGTCGCTTGTTGTACAAATACATCCTGGAAGCGAGGAGTCTGGGGCAGGTATTCAGGCGTTTTTGGCTCACTAGTCCACTCTTTCAATGTAAAATGTCAGTCCTTTCCTTTCCAGCAGCGCACGCGCCAGGAGAAAAATGAAGCGTCAAACCACAGCAGGTGTGGAAATTTTGGTTGTTCAGACTCTTTCTGGCTTTGAAAATCTGTTTGAATATTCGCCGATTACATGTTGACTTGTACTTAGCTTGCCTCAATATTCCAACCACAATCTTCAGTTTCCATATCCAAACTTAATATGTATCCTCACATAACTTTCAGTATCCTACATGCAAGTTCATCTACCGATTTACCCAAAGTATTATAACACAAACCTCTAAAACTCCAACTCAGCACCCCTCCCCCTCTTCGTCGGCTGCGCCGTCTCATTACCAAACGTCGCATCCGGCTGCTGGAACGGCATCGCCGTAAACGAGGCATTCGACGACAGACTATCGATCCTGCCAAGCAGGAACTCGAGATGTCTGTAAGATGCCGATGGGGCATATTGCGGGACCACTTTCGATGATATCAGCCGGCGTGCGATTTATCCAGGGCTTGATGGGAGGGGGGTGAAGGCTTACTGTGGCCGGAGAGATCGATGCTGACCCAGGTCAGGCCGCGCTCTGTGTGGGTTGTCCCCAAGACTCCGGATCCAGCTAGGGTGGAGGGACTGATATCATCGTGATAGGGAACGAGGAAGGGGTCGGAAGGCTTTTGCGTGAAGCCTTGGGCGCCGTTCCAGGTCATGTTTTGGATCATGAGGAGGGTGCCGTTGGAGATGAGGACCATGTCGAGAGCCTGTTGGGGTATTATGAACAGGTTGCATCAGAGAGAGAGAGAGAGAGAGAGAGAAAGAGAGAGTAAGGCACAGCACGACGACTCACCCCATGCCCAATAACAGTCCTCTTACTCCTCTCAATAACCCCCGGAAGCACACTCAACCCCGACGGAGGCGAGTTATCCGTAGTCAGCACCCCATCCGAACACTCATCCCAGTTCCCAAGCGGCGCATTAATCGCCTTCTGCACATCCGTCCTGTTGAAATAGATCGTCGCGCCCTCCGGCAGATACGTCTGGCTCCCCGGAAACCCAAGTACATCCCACAGTTGCGGGCACGTAGTCGCCACCTGGTAGATATCCCAACACGGGTTGAGCCAGAAGATCTCGTACAAGATGGCGTCGAAGACGTCGCAGTCGTCCGTCGTGCGGCCGTTCTCGTCCGTGCCGGGGAGCTCGACGGGGAACGGACCCGGGGGCGGAAAGGTCAGGTATTTCTCTAGGTAGGAGGTGTAGCCGCAGGAGTCGGACATGTTGTGCAGAAAGGCGTTGTAGGTGTCATTGAAGGGGTGGAGGCCGGACCAGTAGTCTATGAACTGGACGGCGGGGATTTGCTCTTGGATTTGGTCGGATGAGGTGGAAGGATCGTATATCATGGTTGCTTCGACGTTGAAGTAGGTCGTGTCGTTCTTGTTCAGCATGGCGTCTGCGATGTATGGCACTGTGGAAGTAATCGTCAGCATATTCTCGCTTAGGTTTTTGTCAAGATGGGTTTATTATGGCTTCCACTCAGTGTCAGAGAAGGGTTGGGATGATGAACTCACCATAATAACCAGCAAAGCTTTCGCCAGTAATGAAGACCTTACGCCCTTGCAAGGCGAACGTATCCATAAAATTCTTCCAAAATCCTAGGAACTGCTCGGCTACCATCGTCTGATCGGTAGCGGTAGGTGTGCCTTGAGAGAATCCGGTCCCAACAGGCTGCTCAATCCAAACAACGTTCGTCAATTCGACCCAGCTGTATGGATTAGGGACTGGCTTGTAGGTTCCGTATTGCCAGAGGAAGGGTCCGTTCTCCTACGATTGGAGTTAGTAATCGTTCTACGAATTCACAAACTTTGACAATATTCGTTAGGACGTCGAAGCTTCAATCTCGTTAGGCCAAGGACACTAGAAGTTGACGCCGAACCTGGACCTTCTTCCGATAGGTTGTTTAAAGGATCTTTAAAAGGACAATATATACCTGAAGAAGACCCTCAAGAGATGAGCATCCCGGGCCTCCATTGAGCCAGATCAAGATCTCGTCACTCGCTTCAGGATTCTCTGACGGGAAGAACCAGAAGTAGAGCTGGCTACTCTCGTTTGCTGCCTTTGATATTGGCATTAATCCAGCGTAAGACTCTCCGATATCAAAGTCCACATCTGGAATCCCTGTACCGTTGACGGTGTACTCTGAAAGTCCGATGAGATTTCGTTCTCCCAGATGGTAAGGGCTTGATAGTACATACTGGCGGTAGAATTGGTCAGATAACGAGCAGTATCACGACGCTGATGCATCTGGGGATCTCTCTCCTGCATCTTGCGAGGCTTGTCTGCTTTCCCGACATGCTTCAGACTTCGGCCAGAGTGCCCAGCAGCAGAAGCTATACCAGCAGCAACTGCGAGAGCGGAAATAAGAATGGTTGAGCAACGCATCCTGAATTCGAAGCCGAAAACTCAATGAAATTTACAACTCGCAACAAACAAGAGGGGCGGGATAGAAATGACAGACAGCGGGGTCCCCGGGGCTTTTAAGAATTTCATCCTCTATCTACTCCACTACTAGCTATCCGATGACGAGGGCAAATCAGCTATCATACAAGAAGAACCAGCAGACTGCACTCCGAACTACCTATATCAGCCCTCATCCGTCCTCGGTAACTGTCCGAGGCACATTCGGACCTTGCATCGTATCTTCCCGGTCCAGAGATCTCCAGGATCATCTACCGTGTCAGGTTAGGCTTCAAAGATAGCAGCGGCTTCTCGCTAGCCGTTCGACAGTAAGTGCTTCCATACTCGATCTAGCGCGCGCAGCGTCGACGGCATGTCTTGGTCTCGAGTCAAGCTTTTTGGAACCTGCTGCATAAAGCTTGGACTGGAGCCCAACAGATGTACCGGCGGTGGGATGGCTTCTCCAACGAGCTTGGAGGAAGCCGACATTTTCGCTGTGCCTCTCTTCCGTACTAATCGCCTTGGTCATATCAGTAACGGTAGCTGAGTGACCAGAAGATAACGCCGCGCATAAATGGGGTTGTCAGGATAAGCAAGGGCAAAGCGTTACTATTCATGGTCAACACAAGCTTTCCCTGGGCCGCCAGCTCCACGCGATATGTATTCTCCGCTCCAATAGTATAAAGAATGTCATCTGTCACCTTCCCACCTGGGCCCTATCAAGCGGGTAGTGCGTAGCTGAAGATCTCGCAGAAATTCATGATAGTAACGCGGCAGGTATGTGAACGACAGCGAATGACATAACATACATGGTCCCCAAGTGCCAAATATTCTCTCGAGAAAGATGGATAAAGTGGTTATCATGGTATCGCATCAAGCCTTTTCGAAGAAAATCAATTGAGTTTTGCGACACGACCATCGAGATACAATACCAGTCCACACAAACACGCAAATGCCTCCTTTCATTTGTTTTCTAGATCCTAAATCTCAAACTTCTGTTTCGCCCCTCTGATTCTCGGTTTAAGACATAGATCACGGACCTGAAGGGTAATCCGTATATTTAAATACGAGACATCGTTGCTTTTTCCAACAGGTCCAGCAGCATAGCCAACCCACTTTGAAATTCACATCGGCTATTCAACTTTGTACTCTCTCAATCATAGCGTGCGACTGGATGATTTCTATATCGACGTCCTACTTGTACTGCGGTTTACATATGGTAGCGAATATTGTGCGCGCCAAATATCCAAGAATCATTCTCGGCGCAACATCCCACGGCGTTGTTTATTTTCGGGTTGAAGATTTCGAGTCTGCTTTATTTTCCTACTGACCGCGGCATCTCTCCAGATATGACTGGACATGGTAACTTCGGGACCAGCTGTTGCAGGGTGCGGCAAATCGACAAGCGCAAGAGTGGAATGAATGGCAGTCTATCCCCTCCAGCTTGAAGAGGCACATTTTCGCTTAACTGCCGATTCCACCCCTTTCACTTCAAAGTATCAATCTCTCCAGACCTTTGATGCATTTGAAAAAGACATCTATGCAAAGCTGATAGTCCCATAATTAACGCTGATTAATCGATATGATGATCACTATTCGATGCCGCAGATTATCGTGGTGCGAGGGTGGTCAGAGCAGACTGATTCCAATATATATATATATATATATATATATATATATATATATCAAAAAACCAAAAATTGAGCCATTTCGAGCTGGAGAGATCCAACTTCGTTCAAAAAGCCAGCTTGTTTTTTTTATCTGACAAACTCCTCCTCCGGTACTGCCGGCGTTGATTAGACCGATAGCCTGTACCTCTCCTAGAGCCAGCTGTCAATCACAGCCTGCACAGTAAGTTCAGCTCACCTGCTATTAGCACCTTGCAGATAAGCCGACCGACGAAGGCTGTAAGAGCAAAATGAGAACAACCTTTAAAAAAAAAGAAACAAGTCTTCTTCGCCATCAAAATGTTCGACTTTGCCCAAAATCTTCATTTCCCTACTTGAATATATATATTTATATTATCGATAGGGTCGTTTCTTTCCTTCACATCACTCGACTTCTCATAAATAGAGCTAACTATTCTATCGCGTCGAAAGCACCTCTCCCATCGAATTGAATGCACAAGTCGTCCGGCCCAAAACCCCACTAACCCCTTCATATACCCCAACACCACCATCCATGCCATCAAACTGGTAGGTATGGCTCAGTGGTCTCAACCCATCGAGCCAGTAACATCCGTAGGCGTAGAAAATCCAGTTTGATACACCTCGCCACATATCGAAAAACCTATTCAATTAGGTTTGTAGACTGGGACCCCCATGATAGTATATGGGCGTCCAGTTGAGTTTTGGCGTTTTTTTTTCTTCCTTTTTTTTTTCCATCTTTTTATTTCCATATTCCACCCCCCCCCCCCCCCCCCCCCCCCCCCCCTACTTTCCGCTCTGTTTTTGTTTCACTCCCGATATTCTTGTCGCTTGAAAAGATATCGTTGGCTTTAAATCCCAAGTCCCCCCCGCCCGCGGGGGGATGGACGAATCACGATATAAAAAAAAAAAAAAAAAAAAAAAAAAACACCATCTAGAGCTACCTAGCTAGCTGTGCCTCCATCCCTCCTCCTCCTCCTCCTCCTCTTCCTCCTCTTCCTCCTCGTCGTCGTCTACAACGTACAACTCCCTCCCTCCCTCCATCTGAACACCCCTAACTTCGGGGGAAAACAAAAGCGGACTGGCACGGGACGAGACGAACACGATGGAGAGCGATACGGTACTCGCCACGTCCCGGGAGGATTGTCGGCTCGGGAAGTCGAGGGCTTGTTTGGAAGCAGAGCGAGACGAGAGAGGGGGCGGGTATGTAGCACGGCCAGGGTTTGCCTTGATGGGTATGTAGGTGTTGTTGTTGGAGCGGGATGTTTGCAGGCGGGTGGTTTCCCCAAAGACACTGGAGGGAGGGTGTCTGGGGATTGAGTTGACCATGGATCCATCGTACGTATGGATAATTGAGATGGATCAACAGAGCGTCTTCAAGGTTAAGTTAAGGAAGCATTGATGACACTGGAATTATCGGGTCAAGCGGCCTTGCAAAAGAGATATCAAGAAGTCGAACACGCTTATCATCAAATTTCGTTCTGCGTACTCAGAAATGCCAATGCCAAAAATTGACACCCCTACGCTCCAACTCTTGAAACCCATCACCCGTGAAATGCAGCGATGTTTTTGAGATTATTGTTTCCGCAACCCCCTTGATCTAGTCTGCCTCCACAACACCCAAACCAAGTAATGTCAAAGTAGCAACATTCATGAAAGCAATGATGAACCAGATGATCCATCCTGCGATCAGTGTTGGCCAGTTGTTAGCCAAGCTAACCCTCGGATTCTCAGGCGCGGCTCTCTCCGTATCGCACGAATCCATGGTATCCAGCGTTGCGACACTCGTTCCACCCTCAGTTTCCACCATCATGTACCTGTTGAAGCTCGTAAACCAGATTAGCGGGAAAGTGAGGAAGATCAGCGCCACGGAGAGAACAACATTGGCGCCATTCAAAGCAGCCGTCACGCCGTCCCGACCCAAGGCCGCTGCGATGATGATACCTGGAATGAGAGCAACCGTCCGCGTAATGAGACGGCGGTAGAATGGGCGAATGGTCCAGTTGAATGCCCCCTCAAAGACCATCTGACCTGCCATCGTGGCCACGATTCCCGCACTGATACCGGAGAACAGCAGCGATAGTCCGAAGATCGTTGCAGCAGCCTGCGAAATCGTCTCTCGGAACAGCTCATACATTCCCCATAGATCTGCATCGTCCGCTTCTTCTGTCAGTTGTGCAGCGGCAATAATAAGAATGGCGGAGTTGACAAAGATGGAAACGATGAACAAGGTGATGATGAGCTCGGCGATCGAGTAGTTCATGCAAGCTTTGATGGCCGAGAGAGATGGTTTGTAGAGCTTGCGGGCGGAAGGGCTAGAATTGGTAGGTTCTTCTTTATAGGTGTCATTTCTGACATCGAATTCGCGGAGCCGTGGCTGGGCGAGTCCAGTTCCTAAGTAGATTGTGTGAGGCATGAGAGTACCTCCGAGAATGGCACATGATTGATAAAGTCTGTAATCCATCAGTTCCGGGCCGGAATCTACGCTGAAAGATAGATGATGTACCCTTCTCCTTTGAAAATGGTCTTGGATGGCAGGAAACCCTTGAAAACGTGTCCAACCGGAGTATTGGTGATGTACGAGAGCTCAATGCAGAAGCAAATAAAGATGGCCACAACGAAAGTTCCAACGAAGAGCTCAAAATAGCGAAGGGCCCTCATCGATCCATCGGGTCGATAGAAGTAGAGGATGAAGAGCGTATCCACAATAGACAAGGCACATCCAGCCACCAAGGGGATCTTTGGTACCAGAATGTTGATAGCAATGGCAGTGCCAATCACCTGACCAATGTCGGTGGCAAGAATTGAAGCTTCCGCAACGAACCAGAGAAAAATATTAAGCCATTTTGGAAAGTAGGCTTTGATCATTTGAGCTAGATCCATACCCGTGACGGTTCCGAGCTTGACGGAGAGGGACTGTTGGAAGCTTGTGAGTACACAACTCCTGAGCCGTAATCATGATACATACCTGTAGAAAAATCGCGATCAGATTCGAGACCAAGACCATGAACAGTAGCTTGAACTTGAACTGGACACCTGAAGAGATCGAGGTTTGAAAATTATCGGGGTCGATATACGCGACGCTGATGATGCCTGCCGGTCCAACGAATTTGCCAAATTTGACCAAAACAGCCGCATACTCGCGGAAGCTCTGCTTTGAGAATGCATCTCGGAATGATCGAGCCCAGACTCCAGTAGCATGCCGTTGATGCTCCGGCTCCTGAAGCTCGACAACGACATCGTTTCTCCTATCGGTCTTGATGGCTCCCTTCCCCGTGCCAGCTGCTGAGAATGCAGAGACAGGCTCGACGACATGGGATCTTAAAGAAGCCATTGTGAGACGAGGAGCTTGTTAGACTTGGAATTGGATTTAGGTTTGAAAACCATGGAGTATCGGGGGACATTGAGAATTCATACTGACCGACCACGCTTGCGCTACAGCGTGGCTGCAATTCCGGAGAGGTTCAGCAAGCTTATCAAGGAAGCAATGGTCACGAGTGGATTAGATAGAAGAGGGAGGGAAGCGGCGTAGGATCGAGACCAGTCACATCTCGTGAAATAGGTGCCGTCCATGCATGAGATCCCTACCATGGGGTTTTTGCAATACCCAACCACGTATTTGATGCCCTGGATAGATGGTCAGGAGTGGCCAGCAACGGCACAATTGGATGCAAGCTTACCTCTTACGGCAGAAGCCGCTCAAGAGGTGTGGCCTTTCGTCGTACCAAATCATTGTACGTCGGTACGTAGGTATCGATATCCCGAGAACTCAGCGCAATGAAGGGGATACTCGACGCCACGGGTACCTGATTGGGAGCGTTTTGGATGTTATAGGTAGTCCAGACAGCCGCGAAGAAGTGTTCGTGTCACTTCGGAGTAGCTGAGCTGAGCCGAGCCCTTGCGGTTTGTCGAAAGATCGTCGTTTGTCTGCATGCACACCCCATTCTCGGGGCACAGAGAGAAGAAAAGAAGGATTGATCGTGCTTCCTCCATGAATGTCGTAAAAGGCAGGGTCTGGCAACAATGTGAAGTGATGAAGTATCGAATTGAAGCAAGGAGATTTCAAGCTTTCAACCACCGCGCTGACAACTAGCGAGGGTTTTCCCCCTGCTTGCATCTCTCAGGACAAGCGAGAAAACATGAGGATGCACTGCGACTACCAAAGTTGATAAATGCTTGGGGCACATTGCAAACCTGGACCTTTCTGATGAAAAAGACTTTCATGACATCTATAGATGTTATCTCGCCATCATCTTTGGTCAACGACCTAACTCTTTGGTCAACCGCCTAACTCTTTGGTCAACCACCTAAGCTGTCCTGGTATAGTCTACAAGCGCTGCCAGGGGGAACATCGTCGGGTACCCAATGTAAGGAATACGGAAACGTGGAATCGAGAGAATATGACAGAGAATGAAGGGGAAATGATAGCGAGATTTGGAAGGGAATGTCAGAAGAAGAAGAGTCCGACTAGCTAAAACGCGGGTGCATCTAGGAATTCGGTGTCAATGCGCCCTTGAACCGTCGTCCTCCCTGACATAATTGAGGCTATCGATTATATCCATCTGTTGATTTACAGAGTATTGCAGCGGCTGGCCGCAGTTGCTGAGATGAGGAGAGAGGAGATTCAAATCTTTGCGCAGGTACCGATGGGGGCTTATAGACGGGCACCGACGACATTGCCAACACCCTGTTCATCTGATAAGTAAAACACAACACAAGCCAGGGGAGCTCTCCTCCCTTCCCTTCCCTTCCCTTCCCTCCTCCTCTCATTCCAACCAGATCTGTTCCTGCCGCCAAGCGCAGAGCATCGAGGTGGAGAAGCCACCTCACGATCATTCCTTACGTTGTCATTGTCGTCGTCGTTGTAGTTGTGTTCGTCTCGGTTTGCCTCTGTTCATCTTCTTCTCTTGTCCTCTTGTCGTATCTCAGAGGCAATAGCCAACTGCCATATTGCCATTGTACTCGATCTGTACGACCCATCCCTGTGCGGGCTCAGCACTCCCTTGAATAAGTGCTCTATCATTCCTTTTGCCACGCTCCCGTTCAATCTTCAAGACCTTACACATCTATTCGGCATGATGATCATTTCCGATAATGTCGTCTTTAATATCGCAGCCTTCATTGGCGGGCTCTTCGTTCTCGAATTCGGCGCGGACAGGTTCATTGATCACACTGCGAAGTTGGCCTCGCGAACGGGAATACCTCCTACCCTGGTCGCGCTTTTGACGGCTGGTGCAGAATGGGAAGAAGTAGGTCGTCTCGAAGTTCTACCACATCTGCCATGTTGACATTCTCCTAGCTAGTGGTGGTCGTGGCAGCCATCTCGCAGAAGCAGTCGCCTCTGGCCCTGGGGAACATCCTCGGGAGCAGCATCTCGAACATCCTAGGAGCCTTCTCCCTCGGCCTGATCTTCTCCAAATCCAATGTGACCTTTGATCGTTCCTCGAAGATATACAGTGGGGTCCTGCTGGGTCTTACGAGCTCCTTTGCGATATTTATCTTGTTCTTCGAGTCACTGGGACGAATTGGTGGAGGACTGTTGATGGTTGCATTCGTGCTATACATCGTATCTATCGCCTGGGCCATTTACAAGGGCATTGTGTCTCCACCCGTGGACTCAGACAGCGATTCGGACAGCGACTCCGCAGGCCCGGACTCGGATTCCGACCTAGAAAAAGATTCTGTTCCACTCAGAGAAGTTCCGCCCGTTCCGAATTCCGAGTCAAGCAGCACAATTACCCTCCGCGATCTCGAGAGCGGACAACACGCGAAGCAGGAGGGCTACTGCAGTGATGGAGGCCTCCACGAAGACATGTTTGACAACGTTACCCTCCACCCCTTGCGCGAAATAAAGCAAGCAGGCCACAGCACCCTCTATCACCTCACACATCTCACACTGGGCTTCCTTGCCCTTTCCCTAAGCGGCTATATACTCTCCCACAGCGTCACAACGCTCTCCACCGAATTCTCACTGTCCAGCACCGTCTTGGGAATAACACTGCTCTCTTTCGCCACGACGCTTCCCGAGAAGCTGATCTCCATCATGTCTGCCAAACGCGGCGAGTCAGGCATAGTCGTAGCCAACACAGCCGGCTCGAACATCTTTCTCGTCACGCTCTGCGCAGGAGTTGTCTATCTCACCGGCGACGTGGCGAGTCTGAGAGGAAGTGTGACGCCCTTTGAAGTGGGCTGTATGTGGGCGAGTAGCGTTGTGCTCTCTGGCATCGTGATGTTGGGAGGCAGGCGATGGATGGGATGGGTGTTGTTTGCGGCATATATTGTGTTTATTGTCTGTGAGTTTACGATACGACGGGATACTGATGTTTGAGGAGACGAGATGATGTGAAAAGTGGTGATTCCACTGTTTTGTTAATTTAGAAGTAGATTCAATGAATGAATGCTCAGGCATGCAAAGCCCCCCCTGCTCACCTCGCTTAATTTCACAGTGTCACGAGCGAGGAGCGGCGACGCAGCACTCAGAGCTAGAAAAGAAGGAAAAGAAATTCAGGCGTATTTTTTTCTCAAGTGAGATAATCTTTGCAGTCTTTCAATTTCTTTTTAAAGTGTCCTTGTGTTTTGTTTTAAGCATGTTCAGATGTATTGCGTTACTTGCGTGCAAGCGTTCAATTGGTGTGCCGGAGGGAGTGAGGCTCGATCAGTCACAGTATTGCGGTCTACGCCCAGAGTCAAGACAATTACACAGTTTTGAGTTAAATCATCGAATTCTGTTTGATAGAGAGCTCAAGCATCTAGGCGCCATGCAGGCCTCGCTAATCCGAGGAACCTTCGCTTCGCACCCACCAAACAAGGAGCACACCCACGGCCCAGCAGCCACCACCGAACACCACCAGCCTAAAGACCCAACTTTTCACAAACCTCGTCCAGGGTATCGTAATACTGCCTGTCCCAGTAATTGCACTTGCGAAAGTCATGCCTGGTGTCAGAGTGGCCCCAAACCCGTACCCCCTCGGGGCCCTCCTTCCCGAGTCCGATCAAGTCGTTCTCCTCGTGGCGCGGAGACTCGTCGTCCCGGACGGCGGGCCTACCCTCCCAGTCGATCAGGATGGCGACGGCGCGGCAGCGGCGGCACGTCTCGATCCACCACCACTGCTCGACCTTCTGCGAGAGACACCACTCCGCCGGGTACTTCAGCGCCATCTGCTCCTCGAAGGCGGAGCCGCGGTAGGCCGACCCGGGCTTGTACTTTCGGCACTCGGCGCAGTACCAGAGACCGGCCCAGAGGGAGGTCTCGTCGGCGAGCAGTTCTTGCAGGTCGCGATACCAGACGACGGTCTGGTCGTGGTGGTGGTCGTACCACTGCGCGTGTGTACTCCCCTCGTTAGCGAATGATGCGTTTCTCTCACACACTATAAACAGTCATGAGCACAACGGTGGGACCATCTCAGGGCCCTCAAACAGGAAGAGAAGGGAAAGGAGAGAGGGGGGACTCACATCCCACGACACCCTCCAGACCAAATCGTCGTCGTTCTGAGCCTCCTTCATGCGGAGATCGGTCGGCGACCGCAGAATATTATAGCACCTTTCTGAGGCCTTGTTCCACCACTCGTCCGTGCCGGGGAGGTCGTCGCACACGAAGTGGAAGACGCTGTAAAACCAGGCGGATGTCAGGCCGAAGCAGAGGCGCGAGACGGGGCCGAGCTGGGACATGATGTTAGCGTGGATCTCCAAGGGCAGGTCGTGGAACCTCTGCTGCCATGCTAGTCGTCCCGATTCCGATTCCGATTCGTGAGCGGCGGCTCTGAAGTTTTCGCTGAGAGTGAAATTAGATCTTGGGGGATTTTCGAGGGGAGGGAGGGAGAGGGAGGGAGAGGGAGGGAGAGGGAAGGGGATAGGGGATAGGGGAAAGGAGAGGTTAACTTACTCAGTGCCGCCAGTTGTCGCCTCTGCCTCCAAGCTGAAGTTCGGGCTCAGTACTGCGGTTGCAGGATCGCGGATGACGACGAGGGCGTCGACGTCGACGTCGCCGACAAGAGTGGTCATTTTCTGTCCACGCATCTTCGCGTTGCTTCTCTTTCTTTGCTCACCAGATCGAGTTTCTTTATAGTCGTCAGAGGAATTGTCGCACGTTTGTTTGTGTCTAGATGGAATTAGAATGCTTTCGACTGTTGGTTGGTTGGTTGGTTCGTTGGCTGTTGAGCTCCGACTTTTTTGGCTATCAAACTGTGACCGGGAAATACTAAGAGTGGGGGGGAAAGAGTGTTATTTATACTGCAGAGAATAGGTAGAAAAGTGAATGAATATGGAAGGCACTTGTCAATCCCAAGGACGCGGTGTGGGCCCGCGGGTAGTGAATCCGTAGCGAGACTTCTTTTCACCTAGTAGTGCCATGACGGCGACGAGGAGACCTTACGATCATGCGTGAATTACGAATGGTATAGATCCATCATGGAGCAAGGAATGAATTATCGGGCTCGTAAGGTAGATGACTGGATGGAATGGTTTATTGTCTAGGTAGAGATTGTTTGGAGCTAGTCCAACCGAAGAAGGGAAAGTGATACTAAATAAAGACTTCACTGATAGAAGTGACTTGTAGAGACGCGACTGTATTTACCTCTCTTACTACTTTATGTAACTACTACTCGCAATACACGAGAGCTTTGCGGAGGTCATTCGTAGGGAGAACTAGGTATCCGTTCAGGTAGAGCGGTAAAGATCAACGGGGGCACCTTTAGCTTGCCAGTCCAGTCATTGATAGGTAGCTAGCTCGGTGCTGGGCTCCTAAGAGACCTAAGCTGGCTGGCTGTAGATAGGTACCTATCTACAGCGACGCTAAGAAGCGAATTATCCACAGCAACGCCAAAAACTGAATGACAAAAAAAAGTTTTTTTTTTTAAAAAAAAATTTGAACAGCATCATAGATCTCAGGAATACTTACCTACCAGGGATCTAGTCACAGAAATCTTTCGTAATAGCCTACTGATCACTCCACGACCATTTCCAGCACCTCCAGCACCTGCTCCTTCTCGACCAAGGACACCGGATTCGATGGAAGCCAGTGGTCCTTCAAGCAGTTGGCTGCCAGAGCATCCAGCTTCTCCCTGCCAACGCCCACCACCTTCAACGTCCTCGGCATGCCCAGCTCGGAGATGATAGCACCAACGACATCTCCCGCATCAGCACTGTCTTGCTCCAGCCCTCGGGCTTTCAAGACCTCGGCGACGGGTTCTTCGGCCCAGAGCAGATCCAGCACTCTCTGCTGCGGCTTCCGCACCTTCTCGTCCCCGTGGGCGTAGTTATACTTGAGTACGGCAGGGAGCATGATACAGCTCGTCTCGCCGTGACCGACGCCCAATGGGCCCAGCTGGTGTCCAATTGCATGGCTGCCACCCATCGGCACGCCGGCCCCAACACCTTTCATGGAGTCGATAACTCCGAGCATAGAACGCAGCCTCGCCTCTTCGTCTCCCCCGTTTCTCTTCGTCAACAGCAAGCTGGGCACCAGCAGTTTTAGCCCCGAAGCGAACCCCTTAGCTGTCTCGGCCGTAGCTCTGCTGTCGAGGGAACACAGCCCTTCGACACAGTGGTCTACAGCTCTGATACCGGTGGACAACCAGATTCGCTCGGGCGTCGAGATACTTAGTTCTGGATCGAGGACGACAAGGTCGGCGCCCATAGAAGGGTGCGCGAACAGAGTCTTGTGGCCATTCCTCATATCCGTGGCGCCCGCAAAGGACGAGTACTCGCCGCCCGAAAGCGAGGTCGGGACATTGATGACGGGAATCCGACACGGTACTGCTTTCTGGGGGTCAACAGCCTCCGCAGTCAGCTTCTCCAGATCGCCGAGCGTCGAAACGTCGTTGGCGAGTGCCTGCGAGAAAAAAGCTTTTAGTCAACAACACGTTGCTTGTCATTTATCACTTCACTTGTGCGAAAAATTATCCAGAAAGATTCTCGCCAAAAACGCACGAATGTGACGACCTTTGCCCCGTCGGTCAGACTCCCCGCGCCGAGCGTGATGATGGCATCCACGTCTTTTCCCCGGACGTCGAGCACGATCTCCAGGATGTCGTCCCACGACGTGTGGGGTTTCATGCCCTGCCTCACCCCGACCACTTTCTCGCCCAGCGCATCTCGTAACTGGGTGAAGGCGTTGGTTTGGGAGATAGACTTGGAGACTATGATGTAGACCCGTGAGGCATGAAAGGTGTTGCTGATGTGGTGGGCGCATGCGGCTGCGAACGGGAGCCCAAACGAGATGTGTGGTTTGGGCTGAGGCGGGAAAGCCGGACGGTAGGACTCGCCTTGTGCTGCCATTGTCGTAACCTGATTTTTCGCTGGTTCCGTGACCGAAAGAAAATGTCGGAATTCTGCAACTTCGACAAGATGTGTTCTTTTGAAACGAACAGAAGAAGTATGTACCAGTCTTGACTTCATCCTTGTATTCCCCCACCAGATATTAATATGGGGTTTGCCCCCGCTTACATCATGGAAGAGGTATTCCGGGGTCAAAGCATCTGGGGACGAAACTCAGTTCCGACTTGGAAATACTGTAATCAACAAAACATAATTGATTGAGAAGCCTGCAGGTGAGATGGCAACGCACTGACTATTACTTCATTGACGCGTCGGGCAAACAGAGAGAAATTGCAACGACTCTTTTCCCTCCGACCACCGGTCAAGTTCACTTGATTCTAGGACAAACAAACTTCGCCACTCTGACCAGATTTTCGCACAGAAGACCGAAGCGAGTAGTCCTCGACACGCGATTGAGATAATCAAAAGTGCCTAGGGCCTTGCCGGGCACATGACAGATATCGCCAGGACACCCAGGGCGTAGGGGCTGATGCGAAATTGATGTTATTCTCAACGATATGCATCGCAGCAAAGCGTTCTCTATCTTGGGATCGCACTCTGTGAATACCCCCACCCTCATACTCCGCAGGCACATATGAGGAAGAGGATTTCTCGAGTAGTAACTAGCAATGCCATCGTAAAATCCATGCCAGGAAGAAAATAATTCGTACAAGCGCCAGCTAGGAAAATTCCATGAGTCCTTCCAACCTGATATCACCACGTCTGGGACGTGGCGACTCTCGGACGGTCGAACGACGGTGGAATGACAATGCGCAAAATCATCCGTAAAATTTGTCGGTGGTCCTGCCTCCAAACACGCTAACGGATCACTCACAGAAAAGACCAAATGCACGTGAGCTTATGTCGTCGCCTGCTTTAGACTGACGGAAGGTTGAATGCTGAATCGTCCTGGTGAACGGAGGTTGTTCTCAGGGGGTGACGACCGCAGCGCTTTGGTTTGCTGGGCTTTCCTCGATAGCAGGTTTGGTGGACGGCATCATGCTTGGCGGGCAATCCGAAGTTGACCTTCATCGAGCAGTACTCCAACTCCTTGGGCATCCAAGTCTTGATGTGTTGGTGAAGCTCGCAGCGGTAAATACCACATTGCTTGCACTCTTGCTTCCCGACAACCTCCTGCATACAACTTAGTAGATGACATAAAGGCAACTTTGGAAAACTCTGCTCGCAATCCTTCAACATATCAAAGTGACGAGCGGAAGAAGGCACGTTGAAATTGACTTACCCAGGCAGATTCAAGTCTGTTCGGGCCAACTCGGCGAGTGTTCAAGGGAATCTTTGTGCCATGAATAGCTCGGTGAACCACATAGAGGGGTGGGGAAGCGAGGCCCAGACAGGTAGAATCAATAAGATCTAGATAACTGAAGACTTCGAGCTTAAGCCTGCGATCGAGTGTCAGTGAATGATCATCACCACATGTGCGATAGCACTTTAGGACTGCAAGGACGGTGTTTCAGCCCAAGCTACTCACTCGGTCGGAAGTTGGCTCAAGGAGGGAGCAGCTTCTTGCATAGGAATAAGTTGCAGCCGACGGATTATCTCTGGTGTGAGTTGGAACTCCCACTCCTCTTCCATATCGGTGTCCTTTAGCCGTATCAGCCGTGTCACACGTGCCCAGGAAGCTTCGGACATTATGAAACATGAGGTTTTTCATACAGTGTTGGCGAGGGGATCCTCATCGGCGTTTTTGCTTGATGCTGAAGACGCAGAACTTGCAAGAGCAAAGCTCACTGTTGACGCAGCTGGTGGAGGAATGAAACCTGAATGCCGGAGACTTTGAACCAGCTCGGCAACCCTTCGGCAGGTGCAAGCCATGGCTGACAGGCTGCGATTATCAAGCAGTCGCAAGATGGATTCGGTCCCCTCGCGATGGAGGCCACTAGATCTTGTCAGACGTATGGCAAGCGCAAACGGGCGGGCCGTCACTCACAAGGGCATAGAGCCGTACATTGTGGCGATGAGAGTGTTGAAGCTATACGAAGTAGAGTGCGGAGTGTTTCGAGAGAAGCGACGTGTGCGTGCTGTTATCGCGCTTTTGAGTTTGCGAGAGATTGGTATAGTACGAAGTATAGTCTCTCTATTGGATTCTTTCTCACTTCAGGTTGATTTGTATGTTTGTCTGGCTGGAGAGTTTTCAAGATAGGGAGGGAGGCGGAGGGAATCACTCTTTACATTTATATTGGTCGTTCGCTTCAGGCAGTACGGAGAGTGGAAGTTCTCTAGTGGGTCAGTCCACACCGCCTATAGTGGCCCCGAAATATATCCTCCAGCCGTGGGGGTTTCATTTGGACATCAGGAGATAATTTTCGGATCTTTTGGTGTTGCTCGATGGTCCTGTTCAATCATCAATGTTCGTGCATCCGTTTATGATTTTCGACGCAGCATGTCGTGCGACACTCTGGCTACGTATTAGCGCTTAGGCGCTACTTTTGGGAGCACCAATTATCACCACAGCTGTCAACCATCAGCTTAAAAGATCCCCCGGCTTTTTCTAAGCCACCTCGGGTCCGGATGAGTTGCGAGGAAGAATCAAAAGGAGAATTATGGAAGCCACGTGGATGCATCGCCAGCGCAACTCTTGTCGATTCGACGCCGCAACAGGGCCAACGGCTATGCTCACAAATGATACCCAAGGACCCTCAAACTCATTGGTGCGCAGTATGGAAATTTCTCAGAAAAAAATTTCAAGAACTCGTAGCCCAAGTTGCTGAAGGGCAAATGCGAATCGACTGACCTAGTTCCATGCACAAGGCTACCTACCTCGGTATCCCTCCCAGCAATGCGAACGAACTCCTGTGACTCCATTCCTCCATCGTACATGATCCCGTGCCTATATCGAAATCCAGATCACACTGATCACAACGTCCAGCCCCTTGTTCTCTCCTCCCTCGTATTTGAAGCTCCACATCCCGTCGGTCTTCTCGTTCCAGTATGCTCCAGTCGCACTATGCATTCCTCTCCGTCCAACATGTGGTTTCCCGTCAGTTCCTGTAGCCCCGTTCTTCGCATCGCTCGTTGAAATCGTAGCATCGGTGGCCTCTGGCTTGGGTGCGGTGCTTTCTTGCATGGCCTTGGCTTTGTTGAGGGAAGAGGTTGGGACGAGGTGTTGGATGATGGTGCTGTTCACGGCGTATTTGAACGATGGAGTACCTCCAGGGGGGGAGGATTCCGAGATCAGGGATCGCAAGATGGAGTTCTGCGAGGCCGTCTTAGTAGGAATGTTGCATGCCATAAGCCAAGGTCAACAAACAATAATGGTTGTGTTCCACGTCTCCGTCTTGGAGTGCTCATAGAAATCTGCGCTTCCCAAAGCACTCTGGCAAGCCTATTCCTATTTCTCAGCTCATTCCGAGCTGCAATCGAGCCCGAGTATGACCTACATCGTTCGCGATCTGCTTTAGTCGTGTGTAGGAAATGGGCTAAGGGGCCAAGTCAGTAACAATCGAATGCGCACAGCTCTGGGAACCACTGACTGGTGTTGCAGATGCGGATGCCATGTTTGTAAGTTTGTCCCTAAGGAATTCAAGATCAAAATGGCTCAGAGAATGGGAGGTTGAAAGAAGGGGTTTATGCAATTGCTGACAGCGAGTTACGCGCTTCCGCCTAGGGATAGTGCTGTCTGTTTACAGAGTACAGATGAAATTAATCCAGCCTTAAGTTCCAGGCCACACAATGCAGCCGGCTCCGCTGAAATGCAACTTCCCCGCCAGAAGGGTGAAAATGGCTGCAGCGGTGTAAACAATCCGTTCGACCAAGCCCACCTACCTACCTCCGCCACTTCAATCCAGCTTATACTTCTTCTATTTCGCGGTGGTTCTTGGTCTGGATCCAAAGCTTCAAGCCCGACATTTTCGAAGCCCACTCTCCGTCGCCCTTGCGCCGTCCATCCTACCACCGCATACTTATCCCACCTCTTGAACGCCCTATTGCTCCCTTGTGAGCCCAGCCCAGAATTCCAGACCTGAGCCGATACCCTTCCAAACACCACCAATCAAACATACCACAGGTCCACACACTAATTGTACATAAAATCCTCGATCCGCCAGCATGTCCAGCGCGCCGCTCCTCCAGCAAACGCCCGGTATGTTACGTCCGATTCCCAATATCGCTTCGGTTTTTCTCATATTCGACATCTTAGCTAACGATAACAACAGGCAAGCGAATTGCCCTCCCGACCCGCGTCGAGCCCAAAGTCTTCTTCGCAAACGAGCGCACTTTTCTCTCATGGCTCAACTTCACCGTCATCCTCGGCGCTCTCGCAGTCGGCATGCTGAACTTCGGTGACAAGACCGCCTTCTGGTCCGCCATCGCCTTCACGTTGGTAGCCATGGCTGCCATGATCTACGCGCTGTGGACGTATCACTGGCGAGCGAAATCGATAAGACAGAGAGGGCAGGGTGGTTTCGATGACAAGGTTGGGCCGACTATGCTCGCTGTTGCACTCATGGTCGCTGTGTCCGTCAACTTCATTCTGCGTGCCGTCAACTACGACGACATCGGAAAGAAGCACTGAATGGGCGAACGAAGGGTGGACGGGGCGGTGGATTTATCCAGAGACGGATGACTTGCATTCATCGGAATGATGGAATCTTGTGCAAGTTCACAAATTGGTGCAGTCAAGATGGGGATAATGCGTTTACATAAATGGACAACGAGTCCATGGCGTTGGAGTGCTGGGCGCTGGCCTGTACATATAGGGAGCCGGCGGTCAAACTGTATAAGTCCAAATCTAGTTCAATTTGGGAATGATGCTTCGCTCAAGCAATATTTTCTTATGGAAGTGCAAAGCCATGGGGGATCTTTGAAAACTCTGTGCAGACCCACCCTCACAAAACCTACTCAACGCCATTGCTCCGCAGAGATCACCACACGCAAGCCTCAATCTTTCTTCTCAGCAGCATTCGTTTGCTCACTAACAAATCATCAGCAAAGAACAATAGACAAGTCCAAAAGTAAACACTGACCCATATGCTTTCCTCAACCCCTCAATTCGGACCCTCGAGAGATACAAGCACATATTCGGCATCGCCCGAACCTTCTCTTTACCGTCAATCGCCCTCTCAAACGGCGTCTTCATCGTCTCAAAGCCCTCTTCCTCCCCATCCTCCTCCTCCTCCCCATCTTCCCCTTTGCCCCTCCCATCCTCATTCTTCCCTTTCCCTTCACTCTTCCCACCCTTGATCTTCCGCGCCTCCAAAACCTCCCCCACGACACAATACTGCCACCACTTCCCCCCTCTCCTCCCAACCTCCCGCTTCACAATCTCCGCCACACTAATCATCTTCGCCACCACCGCAGCCTTCGCATACATCATCACCACCACCCTCCCCTTCTCCTTCTTCTCCCTCTTCTTCTTCCCCCCACCCTCATGGTCTCTCCCCTGCGCCTCGAGCTCCCCTCCGTCGTCGGCGAACCTGAGCACCTCCAAGCACCGCGCAACCTTCTTCTGTATACTCCCCGACGAGAGGATACTCATCGTCACAACCTCATACCCCCCTTCCTCCTCCAGCAGCCCTGGGAAAACCAGCGGAGGGGACGAAACGCCATCTGCCGAGGTGTCGGTCGCGGCGGCCGGCTTCGGAGCGCTCTTCGCCGTTGGGCGCAGGGGTGGGAGAAGGTCTTGTTCTTCTTCTTCTTCTTTTTCTCCTTCTGCCGATGTCAAGGTGGAAGAGTTGCGTATCTCTCCTCTTCCTCTTCCTCTTTCTTCCTCTTCTTCTTCTCCTCCTTCTTCCGCAGCAGCTCCTGTATCCCGCGTAGCATCCTCCACCACGGCAGCAGCGGGCCTGGCTCGTTTCGCCGCGTGTGAAGGGGGCTGCTGCTGCTGCTGCTGCTGCTGCGAGGATGATGAAGAGGAGTCCGGACCGCGTTTGCGCTTTGCGGCGCGGTTGAGCTGCTTGTTCTGCTTGCTCGTGGCTGCTGCGCGAGCGGCGAGACCTTCATCTGGGCCGCCTCGCGCGGAGTTTGTGGTGGGTGCCATTTTTTTTTTTACCCTCTCGGTTTCGGTGTGGGGGAAGGACAAACGTTTCAGCCTTGTTGGCGAGGGTGGGGCGGTGGGGCGGTGAAATGTAGGGGTCCTCTACTTAGAACCGGTGTTTTTTTTTTTTTTTTTTTTTTCACGACATCGATTAAGATTTTGTGCCATTGGTTCAAGAGAAGAAGAAGAAGAAGGAGAAGAAGAAGAAGAAGAAGAAGAAAAGAGTGACTTAGTGCAATCTCACATCCCTTCCTCTCGCTAAGGCTCTCTCGAGACGACTTGATTTAGGCAGGTACGGTAGGCCGGGCTGCGGCCCTGTGATCTTGCCTGTGCCTGCCTGTTGTTGTTGTGCCTCTGCTCCTCTCTCTTCTCCTAAGCAAGCAGGAGCAAGAACCCATTCGACAAGTATGTAATCGGTAGACCACCACACCACCACCACCAGGACTCGCTTTCACTATCTACGGCGCACGGAGTAGATCACGGAGTCTTACACTATTCCAATCCCAACCGCGGAATCCCCCTCCCCAAAATATACATATATATTATATATATATATATATTTTTTCTTATTTTTTTTTTTTTCCCCCCCCCCCCCCCCCTTTTTTTTTCCCCTTTTTTGTCCTTTTTTCTTCTTCTTTCTTTTAGTACATGGTTTACGGAATTCATCCTCACCCTATTCCCGCTCGCTACAACCGCCGCTCTCCGACCGGTACCAGTCGGTACCGCCCCGCATATGCCAGGATCTCGCCTCGTGCTGGGCAGCGAGCTGGTGCGGAAATAGCAAGGTGTACTAAGGAAGGAAAAGCAGCATCCCATAATATAATATAATATAATATAGATAATGTAAAGGAGAGGAGAAGAGATGGGATGGGAAGAGATGGGCAGAGATGGGTAGAGATGGGCAGACGAGTACGGTAGGTACCGGTATGTGTGTGTATTGCATTCCCGCCAAGGTGAGCTAGAGGAAAGAGACTCCCCTCCTCGCTTACGCTTGTGGTAGAGGGAAACGAGGCTGTGGATGGATGGGATTGGGATTGTAACTGTGATACGGTAAGTGATAATAAGTAAAGGGGCAGATGAAGAAGAGTTTGGGTTTTGTTGAGAGGGGGGCGGTGCAGGAGATAGTTACGCTACTTAGGGATTAAAGGGTATGGAGTCTAGTTGTAGGTGTGAAGAGGGCTTTCGGTGTCTGGTACCGTATCTGGGATTGAGTAGGGAGGGGAATGGATGGTGGGGTTTTTTTTCTTTTTCTTTTTTGGAGTTGGTGTTTGTTGAACGAAGCGTTTAGTTTCTGCAAATACTCATGGAGAAGAAAAAAAGAAAGAGAGAGAGAATTGGGTGGAGGGGGGGGGGTAGGGATACATACATAAACATATACAAAAGTGATCAACAGACATCATCATTCACTTCCATACCGATAAGCTAAGCTAACCTCCGTGCTTTTTAAAAAAAAAAGATTAAATTTTATTTGAAAAGAAATAAATAAATAAAATAAACATTAAAATTCCTTTCATCCTCTTCAAAACACGATACTCGGTTAGCGATAGATTGAAAAGCCTTACCTCTCCCCGTACCTACCTACCTACTCTATCGAAAGATGAATGACTCGCATATACTCCGTATATTAGATTACTTGCTGTCCCATATAAGCGAGCGAGCAGTAACACCTACCGCAGCGCAGCACAGCGCAGGCTGGCAGAGAAGCTCCGTACGGTCTGTGAACACCAACAACGACACCACCACCAACCACCACCACCAACAGCAAACGTAGAGCCGAAGCGGCAGCCAAGCAACCAACCAACCGAAGGAAGGATCGCTCTCGAAGAAACGGTCCGGTTAAAAAGTAAACAAGCTACCGGTAGGTACGAAGGTAGTAAGTACCTAGGTAGTAAGTGAGTTACCGTACCGTAGTCCCCTCAACAAAAACAATCTCGCTCTCGCGGTCTTGGCTGTATTCCCCGTCTCGATATCCACAGCGCACAAACGGAGGGGAAAAGTAGGTGGAGGAGGGCACAGATTCGCATTCCGCAAGAGGAAAAAGTTGAAAAGGGGACCATGTAACCGGTACGAACTCGTGGGAGGAGGAGCCCTATAAGCTAGGTATAGAGAGGAGAACTTGCTTATTACTCGCTCGCTCACGTGCTAAAAATAAGATTAATAATAATAGTAATTCCTAGATTAGCGGGCTGTTTCTTACCCTCCGAAGCACCATATTCGGTTGGTGGGTTGGGTCCGCGGCGAAGGACAGACAGAAACCTAGGTACCGGTACCGGTACTGTATCGTAGGTACTACTAGGTGCCCCGTACCAAAAGACGTCCCATCACATCAGACCAGGACCCAGGTAAACAAAAACCAATCTCTGACCCGGCTGCCTTAGCTTACATAGCCGCGTGCTTGTCCGGATACAAATAC
Organism: Drepanopeziza brunnea f. sp. 'multigermtubi'; assembly: GCF_022702325.1. NCBI lineage: Eukaryota > Fungi > Ascomycota > Leotiomycetes > Helotiales > Drepanopezizaceae > Drepanopeziza > Drepanopeziza brunnea. The sequence continues at coordinate 787,921 of NW_027094072.1, read as the reverse complement.
TACTAACAAGAAGTACTGTAGTAGTGGTCGGTCGACGAGATGGGATGGGGGTGCCTGTCCGGAGATGGAAATGAAGCTTATCACAAAGTAAAATTAACAAGCGATAAGAAAACAAGCTTGCTTGCTGATGCTGAGACGGAAGGCGTATGAGCGTCCGTCGAGCGAGGATCCTTCTATACAGTAGTACTTCTTCTAGATGGAATGGGGGGGGTGGGGGGAGGAGGGAGGGGCGGTTAGGCGAGGATTTTCGAAAACTGTCACTGTCACTGTCGCCGTCACAGTTAGATTGTTAGGTTTTATTATTATTAGCCCTCCCTCGGATTCTTCGCCTGCGGACCCTTCCGTCGGTTGGTTTGGTTGGTTCTCCCGGACTTTGATTTACCGTACTCGGTATCATTCGGCGCCCTTCGCCCCCTTCGCACCCGTGGCTGGCCGTGACAGGCGGGTTTCACGTGCAGCGGCAGCAGAAAAGCCTCGACGTAGCTACGTAGTAGTATCTGGCCGGACGAAACAAACACACGCGTGAGGGAGCGAAGAATGCAAGCATGACGCATGAATGATGAATGTTTGTTTATTTACGCGAATTTGACCGGGGCGCAAAGCGCAGCCCAGCTGGCTATTCCGAGTGGCCCTTGCAACCGAGAGAGATGGCTAGCTGGTTGGCTGGCTGGCTGGCTGTGCTTTTGCTTTTGCTTTTGCTTTTGCTTTTGCTTTTGCTCTTGCTTGGGGGCTGTTGATGTTGTTGGTACAGTGTACCGTAGGTAGGGGGACAAGAGGAGTTGCTGTTTGCTGTACGTACCTATACGGTACCGGTATGTACGTACTAGTACGTAGTATATGTATTCCGTATGGACGGATGATCGACGGGTAGTCCAAGTCCAGTCAGCAACGATACGGGTACGGGATCACTGGGCAGGCAGCTCCAAGCCTCCCAAGGCCCACGCACAATCATGCTGCATGCCCTGCGGCTTATCCACCCAGATCCACCCAGATCCACCCAGATCCACTCGTATCCACGACCCAAAATACTACGTACGTACAGAGTAGGTACTTCTACTTCTACTATACTACTGTATGTCCACATTTGCCCATTCCCATGTCCTTGCTTGGGATAGGACCCGTCCTACAACCAATCACCGCTCGTGGCCCCACACCCTTTCGCCCCACTCACATCCTTCCCTCATCCTTGGCCCCTGTAATATCCTCTGCCAAGGCCACGCTAGACATAAACGACACCGGCCGTGCTTCCCCCCCCCCAATATTTCCCGTTCCCCCTTCCCCTTCCCTCCCGACACGTCCGCCGTCTCCTGACAAACAACAACTCTCTTCTCATACGCATTTTCCTTCACCCACTACCACCACTACCACCACCACCTCCTCCACCACCACCACCGCTGACTGCGATACCTCCTCCTCTTTGCTCTTCTTAATACTTACCTCCCCCCCCCATCCCCCCCTTCGATTCTACCACGCACCCATCACCCCTTTCTGCACCACCCGCCACTTCTGCCTTGTCATACCGCTCGTCCGGCTGTACTCACGTTCTCCTTTATTTCGCTCAGATCCTCGTCATAACACTCCTTTCGCGCCAGTCCCCGGTCGCAACAAAACAATCACCTTTCGCGCGCCACCACGGCCCCTTTTCTCTTCTCTGCGCTCCTTACGTCGCTTGCATTCACTCGAGCGACTCCGTGTTTGATATCCCTTCCTGTACAAAATTATTGCGCCCCTGTACGATTTTTTGGATTGTTTGGAAGGTTCAGGCGTCAAGTCTCGTACCGACGTCAGCGACCTTCGCGACACAACCCGGAGCTAGCGCATCTTCGCCAACGGTGATCAACCACCACCTCATCATCCTCGTGCACACAACCACGCATCATACCCGCATCTTCCACAACTATCTCGTCACCAGCCCTGGCCTGCGTCGTCGCCGCCTTCGGACTGAGAAGTCCCCCCACTGTATGCGCATGTTTAGATTCAGTTCTTGGATCTCCGAATCCAGGAGTTGCGACAAGGTGGTGAATGGACCAGAACTCAAGATGGAGCCTCCTGCTCAGGTGAATGAACTGCATCCTCAAACAATGATTGAGTCTGTAGTGGGGATTGTGTCTGGCGCTCCATCGAAGCGAGGCTTCAGCAGTCTCGACGAGAGTGAATTCGGATCCGTCGGTGGGCCTCCCGGGAAACGAATTAAACAGAGTCCTGGTAATGATAGCGAGGAACTCAACGGCGCTGCAGAGGAGCAAGTGATTTCAACACTACCCCCGGACCGTTTGACTGCAATCAAAGAATCCATCGACTCTCAGTTTAGTCTCGAGATTTTGATGAAGCACCAGGAACTGCGCCTGATCGACCAAGAGATTGGAAAATGCCGAATTGCTCTGGAGCAATTACGTCGCGTTCATTTGATTCCTTTCCCAACATCGTCGACAAATCCCCTGACTCTGTCAAATGTTAGTGACGGTGTTGGCCCTGCTGTTGGCTCAAAAGGTCGTGTTCCGAAATGGGCTCCTCCCTTCGGAGTCACCGACGGGCCATACTCAAAGCACTACACCAAGTGGCTCATTCCAGACCCAAGTTTCGATGGCCTACAAGCTGAAGCCTCAGAAAGACCACGTGCTGGAAAATCTGTCCCCGATAGCCGAATGCGTAACAGTCTCTCTGATGGCATACCAGCGAACAAGTCCCGTTCCCAGAGAGGATCCACGAGCCAGAACCTTTCAGCTCTCCCCAGCGGTTATCCTCCAGTGAAGGAAAAGCCAGGACCCTGTGTTGTCAAGCGTGGCGATGGCCAGTGGGTCAAGCTCATTTGCCGAGACTGCCAACGACTCGACTTTTCTAGTACTCAAGGCTTCATCAACCACTGCCGCATCTCTCATCGTAATGACTACAAGAGTCATGAAGAGGCTGCTCTTGACGCCGGACATCCGTGTGAAGTTGATAAGGATGGTAAATTCATTGGTGAGGAGAAGTCCCCGGCACTCACACCTGGTGTCCACCCAATGGTTAGAGATGCTCCGTTCACCAAGCAAGCATACTCGGCTCTTATGTCTCATATCCAATCCTCTTTGGCGTTGTATGATCAAGGAAAGATTTCTGGGGTGGATGCTATGACTGGAGCAAGTTCGATATTGCGACGGAGACAGATGCCAGCTACCCCCAGCAAAGATTTTGTTCCCTCATCGAGCACCCCGCATCTGTCAGAGTTGATGCGTAACAGTGGTTTCGCTGGCAACTTGGAACAGATAGTAGCTGACGCTAAAGCGCCAATCAACTGGGAGGAAGAGGAGGAGTCTGATGGAGCAGAAGAATCCACTCCCGATAAAGTCGTAAGCGATGGTCCTCGTAACATGCCAATGGGTGGTGATGGTGCGTCCCCGCCACTTCCAACTATGCGCATGCCCGCACGTGTTTGTCTTTCGCCAGCACCTCTTGGTCGACCGAGCAGCAGCAAGGGAACTGATGTAAGACTTCCCGGACTCAGCGGTATCTCGCAACGTCCGTCCCATGCGACTCCAGTGCTTGGCACGGCCCCTGTACATCACAACAACAGACCTTCCAGCCGCTTCGGCCAAATGGACGGCTCCTCGGATGAACGTCGTCAGGAAATCGACATCGATATGGATATGATGCATGGCTCGTCTAGGATCGACCTCAGCCCCAATACAGCTTCGAGCCACAATGCACCGAGTCTGGTCAGCGATGATGGCGAGTATGACGAAGGAGATGATGCCGAGAGCGCGCGTTCGCACAGTGAGGACGAGGATAGCGATGTAGCCGAAATCAAACTTGACGATGATAACGTCGAGAAAGTCATTCCGCGGACGGTACTGATGGGGCGCGCTGGTAATGGGCTAAGCAAGGATGAGAGGCATGTTACATTTGTGAAAGCAGAAAAGGGCAGGCTGCAGGCTTGAAGCTTCGACTGCGCAAGGATGGAATTGAGGGTCTAGCGACCGGTTATGAACGTTGATTTCCGTTCTGCGCTATTCATGAGTGAGGGAAAGGCAGGCGCTGAATATGTGCCAAGAAAGCAAGAATAACTCTTCTCTTCGGTTAGACTTTCTTCTGTATGATAGAATACCACGCAGGCACGCTGTTAGTAACAGTGAGCATTCTGCTGCGAAGGGCCGGCGCGGACAGGTCGGCTAGCATAGACTATGTATGGATGGCAATTTTGCTGCTCCTTTGTCATTCCACGATGAGAGGTGTGGTGTAGGGTTTGAAGTGATGCAAATGAACGACTCAGTTCGGGGTAGGCAGTGTGGGGGGTAGAAACGAGTAATTGATATATATAAGTATGTGATATGGTAGCGAGGGTATAACGATATAAGATGAATGTGTTATTGGGTGCTTCGACCTGGGAGGAAATTCCAACGCGATTTCTGAACCTTGCTTGCAACAAGATCGGGACTTAATTCTCCCACCCTTCCTCCCTCCGTAACAGTCTCGATCGTCCACTAGGACTGGATCTGTTTTCTTTTCTCGTGCATCTTGATGCAGACCCCGACTCCTATGCGTTTATGTGCGCACCGAAAGAAAAAGACTTCTGCAATTCCTCCACGAAAGCAGCAGTATCGCTCGTTTCGATCGATCGTCCACTGAGACACTGCTAACAAGCGTTTTTTTTTGGTGTGTTTTTCATGCGCTGCGGTATAGCTAGCTTGCGAGGAGCGGCCACGGTCGGTACGCTGCATATACAGAGAGAGAGAAAGAGACTTCTCTCGGCGCTCGCTCAGTCTCCATACCCACGCGCATCTAAGCCGCTACACAGTTCCCGCTCGCGTCCACTTGGACCTTGATTCGCAGATAGTATGCTCTTCTGCTCCTGAATCCTTGTATTGGGGTCTCTGCGATTCTCGCCTGAGATGATGGTTTTCGGACTCGGGCTGCTTGGTGCGGAAGTTGAGGGTGGTGAATTTGCGCCTTGCGCGCCGACGCTGATTCCTAGGGCTATTGTGAAAAAGCGCTAGAGGCGAGGGTGCGGATTGGGGAGGCGGCTTCTTTGAGGAGGGCTTTTGGGAGGATGGATTTCGGCTGGTGTGGAGTCGGGAGGCAGGGGGATTGTGCTTTCGAAGAGGTGGGAGGCGGTGGAGAACTGGGTGATAGCGTTAGAAGGACAGGGAATGATTACAGCGGTAGGATTTGCAATTACAATAAAAGCAAAGCTGGTAGAAAAAGATGCTTACAATGAGAAAAGCAGAACGAGTAATCGAAGAGGAAGAAAGAGGGGACAATATCTCCATCTAATAGCCAGGACGCTCAGCTCCAATTCCAGGATATGTATAGATGGAAATACCAGGCTGTCGATTCCTGCTGCGTTCAATATCGCTCTATCGAAGGAAAGGAGAAGGCTTGTCGCATTAGTCGAAAGAGATTATGATGTCTGCGAGGATATCCAGCAGGAAGGACGACGTGGTATTGATAAAGGAAGAGCGGAAGTGGTGCGCCGTACGACTGCAGAGAAGATAGGTTCGTGTGGGAGAAGCAGATGGATTCATGTTATATGCTACTCCATAGAAAGAGAGAGATGATCGAGGAGTGGTTCCGAGGAGTAAGCTGGTATGCTAGTTTCGACTTGGTAAGGACCGAGATGATGTGGGAAGGCTTATCGCTGTGAAATGAATATATAGCTGATCTGAAGGTACCTATATTCGCTTATCGATAGATGTTCTTCCCAGTAGCGTATACCCGAATCGCGATATCGGATGCATTGTTCTGAGAATGAATAATTCTAAATTTCGTCCGGTCTTTGTAGAGCTTCCGATAATGTCTTGGCATGACGAAAATGTACCTATTGCACCTGCGACAGCCTCGCGTCGCCCACTATCAAACACCACCGTCTTTCACTCTCCTTTATATCAAGACGCGAAAAGGTATGCTAAACTCCCACGATTAAGTTTGAATCATTGCGCTATACAGAATGCTCTTCGCGGGTAATCCTGCCAGAAGTCTGGAAGTGAAATACAAGGGGTTATACTATCCACAGCTTTGTTCATTCGCGCTTTTAATATCAACTCACCTTCAACGTGAAACTGCTGAAATTTTTCTCTGCAACTGCGCTAACAAAACAAATAGGCCCCATCTTCTCCGTCAATCTCAAAGGCATATTTTTCTCCGAAACATCTCCATTTGAAATTGGGCATTCAATATGGCGGATACACAGCCAAAGCAGGAGAATGTTGTAATGGCAGAGGAGGATGGCCATGATGAGGTACACTTCACTCTCGAATTCCCCTCCCTTATGATTTAATCGAAAATATACTGATCGATGCAACAGGAGGAGATCTCGCAGATGAAGAAGAGGGTTGCGGAGATGGAGGAGGAGGCAGCCAAGCTGCGCGAGATGCAGGCTTCGCTCGACGTCCAGAGTCACGATCTATCGGACGACAAGGAGGATATTGACTCGAGAAGCATATTCGTAGGGAACGTCGACTACTCCGCCACGCCCGAGGACATCCAGGCTCACTTCGAAAGCTGCGGCTCTATCAACCGTGTTACCATTCTGCTTGACAAGTTCACTGGCCATCCTAAGGGGTTCGTTCAACCTTCGATCTCGACTCCCCAATATATAACGTGGCATCTAATGAGATCACATATTTTCATTTCATCTGCCAATCATTTGCCAATGATTGATATTTCAATGGGGAAACGCTGCCTGGCAAGAGATGGGCGCTAATTAGGATATGCAGGTATGCGTACGTTGAATTCACTGAGCCAACACTGGTCGCGCAAGCACTCGTCCTCAATGACAGCATGTTCCATGGCCGTAACCTCAAGGTTAGATGTCACACCTCCCCAGCACTACCTATTTTCTCTACTAATCGTCAAATTTAGGTGGTCCCTAAGCGAACTAACCTTCCTGGCATGACCGCCCGCGGTCGAGGCAGAGGGCGAGGTGGTGGTCGTGGCTTCCCAGGCAGCCGAGGTGGTTACTCTCCAAGAGGAGGAGGTTATCGGGGCGGATACAGAGGCAACCGTGGCAGAGGCTTCACTCCATACGCTCCGTACTAGATTTCTTCTGAGAGACGTGTTGGATGATTCCGGGGTTCTGGCCAGCGTTAAGTGTTGGATGAAGATGGAACGATGATAGGGGTTGGGTTTTCTTCTCTTCTTCAGAATGGATGCGGGGTTTGACAGGCAATTAGGTATACTTGAAGTGAGGACTTCATATGGCGTCATTCCAATACTGAGGTGGCTTTTACCTGACGGGCTGGCTCTTTCTTGTAGAATTGATGCGACTGTGGTGTTCCTGCTGTACTCTTTTTGATGGTAACATGGCCCTGCTGTGATAGGGGCGCGACTGAAAATTTATCAGTGTGCAGCAGTCGCAGGATGCTCGAGCATGTGTGATTGGGGCTCTGATACTCGACTCTTGGAAGGACTTAGACCACAAATGTTGCTCTTGTTATCATCCATCTTTGCAACTTTGAATGATATTGATTTTTGGTAATTGGCCTGGTACTACCGGCCGGTACCAAAAAGTGGCCCATGATGTACTCCTCAAGCCATAAAGATACTCGGCCCCACTGTAAAAGGACAAAAATAGCTCCTTTCCAACGCACTTGCGGAGTCAATGCTTGCGGAGGTACATGACTAGGTACTGGAGTTCCCTATGACGTTCAAGGCTTGAACCTTGGAGTTGAAGGTAAATGTTTTGCTGTGATTGTTCACTTGCGACCTTAAAGGGGGATGGATAGTAAAAGATGAAACTACCTGTTCTACCTCTACCTATACTACATGTATAGGTAGGTACAACTACCGGCAACTACCTCGCAAGTTCATCTGGCAAAGGATAACAACGATCCACAGCTCCACATCTCCACAAACCTATCAAATCAGCATGTTCCAGAATCTGGCCTTTCCTCTTGGGTAGTCAACTAGTCAGTCAGTTACAGCATACACACCGTAGACAGTTTCAAGAAGAGGAAGGAGATGACTCCCTACGTATCTGTCTTCGTCGCACTTCGTAAAGAACTCCGTATTGACCACGTGAGCAGAGTGCCCAATGCATCGCCACACCTACCTCACCTTACTGACCTTGTTAACCAAAACGTCTCTTGCGTCGTCGTCGGCTCTGCAATTTTCCGTCTAAAGAAAAACAAGGTGTTCTTCTTGCGAAAGTCGTAACCAGGGATCTAATTTTAGAACACGCCCTTTACTGCAACTTTGGTCACTATTTTTGGTCTTTCGCCGCTGACCTACGAACCGAGCCGAAACCCAACCCGACTTCCTCAGGCATTACATTTTCCCCACTGCTATCCTAGCCTTAGCAACATCAGTACAAACTCTCTTTGAAACCCAAACACTCCGTCGATGCGAGACCACACCATACCTCTCTGAACCAGGACTCTGGGTCCCAATGAGCCAGCCGATCACAACTGCTTGACAAATACTGACCAAAACTGCGTCAGACACTGGGGTTAGGTTGGCCACGCTGCCTCTGTTAGCCCACACGGCCACATAGCTTAGCATAGCCCCCCCCCCCTCGGCCGAGACTTCGAGCTCAGATAGCAACGATCTCAAGGAACGACCACCAGTTGCGATCAACCTCGCGGATCTGTTGCTGAAGCTCACTCGCCTGTGCCAGCTACATTTCGCATATCCTCAACATGGCGAGCAACAGCAGGATGGATTCGAGCCTGCCGCAGTCGGTTCTCCCGCCCCCATGACTAGAAACACCACTGACAAGCATACAGGCAGCCCAACTTGCGATTAACCAGTACGAACTCTTCAGCCATCATTGAGAAGCCAGAAAACTAATCAGACAACAGTAATTGCGGCCGATGGTTTATACAAGCGCGATGTCTTTAGTATGTCATGTCATCATTCAATGTCTCAAAGGAATATACTGATTCCGCTGCTCAGGATTTCCAGATCCCTTCGCTGTGGCGACCCTCGGCGGCGAACAGACCAAGACGACCACAGTGATCAAGAGAACCCTGAACCCATACTGGAATGAGTGTTTCGACCTGTAAGCCAGAATCAATTTGGAATGCGGTGGTCAACACTAATGAATGAAATCACTTTGCAGTCGCGCCAATGAGGACAGCATACTGGCAGTTCAGATATTTGACCAGAAGAAGTTCAAAAAGAAGGATCAGGGATTTCTGGGTGTCATCAATGTTCGAGTTGGAGATGTAGTCGACTTCTCAGTCAAGGCAGATGGTGAGCAATATCTACTGGGGATATGGCCACTTACACTAACTTTAGCACAGAAATGCTTACTCGGGACCTGAAGAAGTCTACGGATAACTTGGTTGTGCACGGAAAGTTGATCATCGGCCTTTCTACTAATCTAGATGCTCCCCCTCGAACCGTTGGAGGCTCACTCAATGCAAGTCGCCCACCCCAATCGACTATGCAAGGATCGACACAAGGATCTGCCGCTCCTACTCCCCATGCCTCCAATGTCGTTTTGGCAAACGGCGCACTTGTAACAGGCCCTACACCCGGTCATGCACCCGCTGCCGGCAGCGCTGGTTCGACTGCAAATTCCCAGGGGAATGGTACTGGGCCTCCCAGAGAGACCGGTACATTCAACTCTTTCGAGGATGCACAAGGAAGGCTCCCAGCTGGTTGGGAACGTCGGGAAGATAACCTAGGCAGAACATACTACGTTGACCACAATACTCGGTCAACGAGTTGGATCCGACCTTCTGCTGAAGGTACTGTTGAAACGCAGCGTACTGAACGTGATGCAAATACCCAAGTTGAGCGCCAAAGGCATCAGAATCGTACGCTCCCCGAAGACCGGACAGGTGCCAATTCTCCGACTCAGCAACAACCTCCGGCAAGTGCAAGCCCAGCAGCAGCGGCAGCGGCAGCAGCAGCAGCAACAAATTCTGCAACTATGATGGCTACTGGTGCCACCACGGCCGGTACTGGAGAACTCCCACCACTATGGGAGCAAAGGCACACACCGGAGGGCCGAGCATATTTCGTGGACCACAATACGCGAACCACCACCTGGGTGGATCCAAGACGTCAACAGTACATTCGCATGTACGGCGGTCAAAATGCGAACAACACCATTCAGCAACAGCCAGTCTCACAGTTAGGACCCTTGCCAAGTGGTTGGGAAATGCGACTTACAAATACGGCGCGAGTGTACTTTGTTGATCATAATACGAAAACGACAACTTGGGACGATCCCCGACTCCCGTCTTCCCTCGATCAAAACGTTCCGCAATACAAGCGTGATTTCAGACGCAAACTCATCTACTTCCGCTCGCAACCTGCTCTCCGTATTCTTTCTGGCCAATGCCATGTCAAGATTCGAAGATCTCACATCTTTGAGGATTCGTACGCCGAGATCATGCGTCAATCTGCTACAGATTTGAAGAAGCGACTCATGATCAAGTTCGATGGAGAAGATGGTCTGGATTATGGCGGACTTTCCAGAGAATTCTTCTTCCTCTTATCCCACGAGATGTTTAATCCCTTCTATTGCCTTTTCGAGTACTCCGCCCACGATAATTACACGCTCCAAATCAACCCTCACTCCGGTATCAATCCAGAGCATCTCAACTACTTCAAATTTATCGGTCGTGTAGTCGGCCTTGCTATCTTCCACCGCCGTTTCCTCGATGCATTCTTTATTGGTGCACTGTACAAAATGATGCTCAACAAGGCGGTCTCACTTCCAGATATGGAGGGTGTGGACGCCGATTTCCATCGCAGTCTTCAGTGGATGCTGGATAACCCGATTGAGGGTGTTTTAGAGCAGACCTTCTCCACTGAAGATGAAAGATTTGGACAAACTCAAGTGGAGGATCTTAAACCTGATGGTCGAGACATCGAGGTCACAGACGAAAATAAAAAGGAGTATGTTGACCTCATGGTCAACTGGAGAATCAAGAAGCGTATCGACGAGCAATTCCAGGCTTTCATTACTGGGTTCCACGAGCTTATTCCAGCCGAGCTTGTCAACGTCTTCGACGAGCGAGAGTTGGAGCTGTTGATCGGTGGTATCGCAGAAATTGATGTGGAAGACTGGAAAAAACACACTGACTATAGAGGATACACCGAGTCGGACGAAGTGATCAAGTTCTTCTGGCAAACGATCAGAAGTTGGGACGGTGAACAGAAGTCGCGTCTTCTGCAGTTCGCTACTGGAACTTCTCGAATCCCCGTCAATGGCTTCAAGGATCTTCAGGGAAGTGACGGGCCTAGAAGATTCACTATCGAAAAGGCGGGAGAGTTCAACAATTTGCCGAAGTCGCACACATGGTAAGTTCCACTAATAGTCTCCTTGAAAGTACAAGAGCTAACAAATCCTAGTTTCAATCGGCTGGATCTACCACCCTACAAGTCCCTAGAAACACTGCAATCGAAATTGACGATGGCCGTTGAGGAGACCATGGGCTTTGGGCAGGAATGATCAAGTACGCGCCACATTCTCTCCTTGTTTGTTATATCTTGGTGTTTTCTCTCTCGGAAGGAGGTCAGAGAGACTTGAATACGCGTAGGCTTTGGGGCGGGCTCACCCGCTTGGGCCTACAATAGTCAAGCACCATCTGTATTTAGACCTTCAAACAGGACTTTGGGTGGGCTGCGTGCTCATGCCCCGTTCCTATACTGCGATACTCTGGTTCCTCTATGTGATGACGTTGATGTAGGTTCCAGCTATAGGAACCACTCGCCACATCCGCATGAAGCAGCACAATGAATTTAACTCTTGGTCCACACAGTTTCCCGAGGCCCGATGCTAACCAATAGGCTACATGTATTTGCCAACAGAGCCTCTACCTACTCCGCCCCTCAATAACCCTGCGGCCTATGCCTCTGCCTCGGGCGAAGGGGAGGCAGTCCTATCCCGTCCTGTCTCGTGTCTTGGTGTGGTGAAACTAAGCTAAGCTAAGCTAAGTAAGCTAAGTTTTTTTTTTTTTTTTTTTTTTTTTTTTTTTTTTTTTTTTTGAGGTTGAGAGTAGGAAGCGAACGAATGCCCTTGCTGCCATAACAAATAGATGTTGTGTGAGCCGGAGAAAAGTATGGTGGGTGCTCTTCGGATGGAGGGGGTTATGTTCGTAAGGTAGATATAGTCAGTGGTGATGGGGTCGAGCTAGTGGAGGAGGAAGGCTACAAGAGAGAAGAAAGAGATGAGACGCCTGAGTTCAGATTTGTGGACGATATATGGAGTGGATTTTGTGTTATAGAATTCGTATTATAAGGATTCATTTGTGTTCCTCTAAATGATCCGGGCCAGTGTCAAGAGACGGTCACCGGTGTACCTCGAATCCGACGACAGACGACCGAGTCCTCTCCGATTTAGCTGAATCATCTTCCGGTATAGCTGGAAAATTCCTCGCTTACCATGACCGTCGGCCTCTCAACAGCGGCTCGCTCTCTCTGCCATCTTCGCCATCACCACTGTCATTCTTTTCTGGCATCCCCTTGAATTTCCCACCGTCCACCTTCCCCACAGCCCAGCTGCCCTCGTCAGCAGCGCTATCGAAGAACTCCTGGTTCTCTTCGAAACTCCTCCCGCCACTCTCAGGTGTGTATCTCCAAGTCCACCAGCCAGCGAAAGTGTTCGTCGCCGCAAAGACAAGGAAGAGCCAGTATTTCAGGTTATTGAATCCGATAGGTGTCAAGAGCGTGACTGCGAAGTTTGCCAGACCCCAGGTGATAACGGAGATGGCGGATCCCTGAGCGCGAGCTGTGCTGGGGTAGATCTCTGTTGGGATAAGCCAGACGGTGGCGAGCCACCCGATGCCAAAGATACCTGTGGCGAGGAAGAGTGTTATGCTGCCGGGAATCTCGATAGCCAGGTCGGGAATCGAGTCATAGGCTGACGCGAGACCACCGAAGACAGTGAGCAGCAAGAAAGAAACAGCGATGCCAATAGACCCCCAGATCATGAGCTTCCGACGCCCATAAACGTCGATAGTCATCCATGCCAGCGTCATCATGAGGAAATAGGAGACGTAGTTTCCAAGAGTCAGGAACTCGGCTTTGGTGCTGTCGAACCCGAGGAGCTCGAAGATCTGAGGTCCGTACACGGAGACGGCTCCATAACCCGTAAGGGCTTGATTAACCTGTCCCATCACGGTAACCATACTTGGGTGGAATTGAGATCCTTTGGGAAGCAACATGTCTTTGTATCCGATCTTCTCGTCAGTCTCGTTGTCTTGGGCCTCCTGCAGCTCTTCCATCTTCTTCCTGGCATCGTCCTTGCCGTAGATCGTGGACAGAGCTCTCTTCGCGTCGTCCGTCCTCTCTTTGCTTACGAACCAACGTGGAGATTCCGGAAGTCGGCTGATGAACGACATGAGCAGGATGGGGAAGATTTGCATAGCGATGATAGGAATTCTCCACGCCCACTGGTTGTCTTTTCCTAGTCCGTAGGTGGTGGCCATGTTGATGCCATACGCCATCAGCAGCCCGAAGATGTTCATCTGGAACTCCTGCGCAAGGGCTCGTCCTCTCGCTCCATCTGAGGATAGTTCACTCGAGTACTGGATGATGGAGAGATTAGCGAACCTTCATTTTTGGGTGCCTCATGACTGTTCAGAAGGGAATAGGCTACTGCCCGGTTATCCTTACGACCGGGATCACAGCATCGATACCTCCAACTCCCAGACCCATAACGACTCGTCCAAGAAGCATGCAGGCAATAGCACCGCCATCCCAGGTGGAAGTTCCGTCCAGCGAGAAGCCGGATATGAACATGAGAAGATTTCCCAGAGCGGTGGTAGCAAGACATGTAAAGATCGAGGGCTTTCGGCCTTTCTTATCCCCCAGCCAGGAAGCGATCATGGCCCCAACCGCACAACCAAGATAGTATACGGACACTATGATACCGACCACTGGAGACTCCTCCTTGATTTGCATGGTCTTGAGGTATGAGCGATTCGTGTTGATCAGAGACATCATGCCTTGTCACGAGTTAGAGAGACGAAGAGGCACATATGTACATATATTTATATATATATATATATGTATACAAATATAGAGGAGTAATGTAGTCCGTAGAAGAGGCTGGCTGACCTTGATCGTAGCCATACAGAGCAATTGCGGTACTGGAGAAGATCACAACTTCATTCTTCTTGGTGAAGATTGGGGGGAATAGAGAAGAGACGCCGCCCGTCTTCGAGGGTGGATTCGGCATATTGAGGATAGATATGTCTAGGTGACGGTGATAGCCAGATCTCTCTCGAATTCGGACTGGTAAGTAGGGAGACTCGAGTAGATATGAATATACCGAGTAAGGATCTATAAAACTAGAAATTAATAGATCTCTCTATCTCTCGAGAGGATCATGGCGAAAAAGAAAGCTTTCAGACCCAGATGTCGATCATATATTCTCTTAGACGTAGACGTACGTCATGGCTGAGCTCGATGAGGGGCATCCTGTCTAGCCCGATGGATTCAAGTCTGAATCGTGCAGCGGCATCTGGTCGTGTTGTTGCCAGTTGAGTTGAGGTGAGTTGAGTTGAGGTGAGTTGAGTTGAGTTGAGTTGAGTTGAGTTGAGTTGAGCGAGTAAGTCCTGCGTATCCTCACGACTCACGACTCACGACTCACGACCAACTTCATCAGCGTCATCCAAGATCAACATCAACCTCAACATCAACACCCAACCCTCAACCCCTAACATCAACAGCCGCACGACATGAAGCCTCGGCGATGCCTCCTCCCCCGGTGGTCAGTACATTCGTGGCATATTCTATTCTCTTCCTGCAATTGTGATGGAAGCCTACTCTGACCTCGGCATCCCCCTCTAGACGCCGTCACCGCATCGGTTCGTGATCAAGCAAGAGCGTCGTCCTCCGTCTCGCAGCACCCCACTCCAGGAACACACCTCGCGTCCGAGCACCCAGCAATTCAACCCAACACCGCGCTTTTCTTTCTCCTCAACTCCTCGTCCGACAGCATCGCAGACGCTCCCCCGGATCACACCATCTGCGGCGCGGTATTTCACGCCTGCAAACAAACCCTCCAAGCAGCATGACGCGATAGAACTATCATCCGACGACGATGGATTGCGAGATGTCCAGGAATCAATTGAGACGGAGGAGCAGGATGTAGATCTGGAAGGCTACGACTCTGCCGATTTGGACGAGGACTGTAAGCTAGACGAACCCAGTCCGAAGCGCAGGCGTCTATCTACATCTCCGGCCCATGGATTGGAGGAATCGGAAGAGCAACCGCAAGAATTATCACAAGTCGAGAACCATGAGTCTTCCCTCTCCTCGTCCCTGCCAATGCTCTCCTCCCCTCCAGCTCCTCGGCGGCCGATATCTACCACCGCACCACGCTTCCTTCTATCCACGCCTGCACCACAGTCAACGCCCCGGGACGCAACTCTAGCTCCCCAGACCGCAACCCCGTTCCTCAAACCACCCCGCTTCAGACCCCCGGATCCGTCCGAGACATCACAGATGCAGACTGACCCTCTGCCCGAGCAATTCTCGCCTCATAGACGGGGGCAGAAATATGTTCCTGGTGGACTGGCGGCCGAAGTCAGGGACTGGCTCATGAATCTCGAGGGAGCGCTTGAAAGTACCAAGGAAAAGAGGGATAAGAGTGATGAGTGGTTGGTCAAGATTTTGATTCATGAGGCTAGTGGGGGCTCAAGGGAGGGCTTCACGATGGTCAAGGGAAGGCAAGCTCATGAGACGGAACGAGGGGGAGAAATGGCCGACACGATCGGTATTATGAAGGTTATGCTTGCTGGCGAAGGGCAAGCGACGGGTCTGCAGAAAAGTAGTAATGCCGAGGTTGGGAAGACGGTTGGTATCAAAGGCCCTGTCTGGGAGGTGGTGATCGAGGGCGAGAAATGGGGAATAGGTGTTGACTGGAAGGTCTTGGCCTGAGGATCATGATACCCATGCTTCTTGGAGCTGCTCGGTGGTTGCAACGCAAACGCTGGCTAGGTTCATTCATTTATTGCGATCTAAATGCAAAACGGATATGATTGCAAGGCTAATAAGGTGTGGCTGGAGCGACTCTTCGCTTCTACCTAGTACCCATCTCAAAGTCGAACAACCTCTCCATGTTCCCACCGCATCATTTTACGCAGGTGCTTCTGATCGAAAGGGTATCTTACATTGGCTGCTCCCTCCATTGCGGCCAGTGACTCGCCGCCGGCCGCTCACCGACCTCAATCGCATACGCCTAGGTCTCAGCCTCTTCCAGTCTCATCTCATCTCATCTCACCATCCCAAAATCCCCCCCCCCCCCACCACCACCAAGGCCGAGTCAGCCACTCAGTCAGTGACCCAGCCTCTCTCCCCACTCCTCAAATTCTTTCCCATCCCAAACGCGATCTCCAAATCTCTCCCCCCAAACAGACAAAATCCACAAACGAGAATGTCGTCCTCGGCGACGGCCTCCGACTTTCTCGCCGTCTCGAGGCTCGAAAAGCGCGTCTTCGAACACTCCCTGTTTGAGATCGTGGGCAAATGTTGTTAAGAGGGCGAGGGGGTTGGGGATGGGGATGGAGATGAGGGAGGAGGGGGTGGGAAGAGGAAGAGGCGGAGGTAGAAGGAGTGCAAGAGGGTGGAGGAGAGAAGGGCCCCTAGGGTATCGGGGCTAACGTGAAGTTCTGCGAGGATGTGTTCTTGGTCGCTGATGCGCATATGGCGCTGAGCTATGATTGGGGGAGGGGGGAGGGTTACGCTAGTGTGTTTGTTACGTCTTTTGTGTTTCTCTCTCTCTCTCTCTATCTTTCTCTCTTTTTCCCAACATCTCCATATCTGACTTTGTGTGACAGAAATTAAGCACCCTGACCGTAGCGCCCGAGTGCCACGGGCAAGGAAGGCATCGGAAGCATGCTGCTCCAGCGAGTCGACGAAGCCGGCTTGCAGTGCGTCCTTGCCGCTTCGAGAGAGGGCTTGGCGCTGTATGAGCGGTACCGGCTTAGTGGTGTTTGAGAGGACGCTGCTGAGGCTTTGGGGGTTAGGAGGGGGGAGAAGAGTTCATGTTGTCATGCATAGGCCTGCGCGGGAGAGGGGGGTGAGAGAGAGAGGGCTGGGATGGATGGATTGGCTATCTTGTAAGGTGTATATATATATTTTTACTCGTGTTTGTGGAGTGTAGATGGAGATATGGACTTTGGGGGGAGGCTACAATTCTTTACCTGTATGAGGACGTACCTCTGACGAACCTTCAGCTCGTTTATACTCTTGAGGTAGAGAGCCTCTAAGAGAGAGAGAGAGAGAGTCTGGAGAGCCGAAATCGAACCAATCGAGGTGGTTGTAAGATTGTAAGAGAGAACGACCGGGTCTTGGCTCGATCGCAGCCGCGCTGCTCGATATTACACTGCCTTCGAGAGACGGGTCTCTAGTCTACAATACGATCAAGTCCGCAAAGCTCTTAGCTATCGGATCCCCCCCTCGATCGGCCATGAGGCCTTAACCCTTTCATTTTTTCCCGCTCAAATTTTAACCGACGCGAGTCTCCTCTTCGAAATCGACAAGCGCTCTTCCGCACCTCTTCCATTGCTCGAAACTCAGCGTCGACATGTCTTCACGATAGATAGCGCTGCGGACCGCGATCGACGTACGATACCTATATACCTACGCGGCATAGTCAAGGCCTGCCTTTATCGACAGAGGTTCTGATAAGTCCTCGAGGATGATTATCTTTCTTCCCACCCGTCATCGGCCGAGACCAGTTGACGAAAGAAATCCCGGAATCGCAGCTGCTTACACCGAGTCGTGTTGAATCAGAGAGCGCTACCTACCGGTACTCAAGGAAAGTGTTGCTAGGTAAGGTAGGTAGGTAATGTGGATAGAGAGCAGGGTGCACGTGCCACCAAGGCAGTGCACGGACCTCGGGCCTTGGCACTGGTTTTTATACCGGTATTTACAACCTCGCCCCAATTCCTATTTGTGGATAATACAAGTCAAGTCAACCACAAGCATCAGAAGCTTCCTCCTGTGACCTAGTATTATCGCTAGATAAGTACTAGCCATAGAAAAGGTCAACGAACGAGGTTAATTTGAGTAAGAGATGGGGAGTTTTCCAAGTAACTGTTCTGCCAGAGTCTTGAAGAGGTTACATGAGATTTACTTCGGAGAAAGGACGAGGGAAGGTAGCATAGCAAGTTTTTGACCTGGAGGGCTCCTCTCGTTTGCTTGGCTGAACGGTCACCCTTTTTACGAACGTACAAAGCGCTTACGCTAGCTTTCGAGTATTTTCCCCTGTAATTGGTTTCACAACTCCATTTGACAGCAGTCCTTGACAGAAAGAGCGACGAAGAAGAAAGGGCTTGAAGGAGTACCTCTCACACGCCCATTGAAGCTGTTCCGAAGAAGAAGAAGGAGAAGAAGAAGAAGGAGAAGGGATAAGCAAAGAGGCTCTCGATTTGCAACGGCATGCTCATTCCCTTTTGAAAAGGGGCGAGAACGGCAGAGGGAAGTAGTCTTTGGGCTCGGCTTGGCGAGATCCTTTTGCTCGATTTTCTTCCCTCTTTTTTGTTGCGAAAGAGGTATACGGATCCCTTCCCTCGTGTCGATGGTGATTAATGGATATCTATGCTGGATATGGCTTGGAGTTGGAATTGCACGGAAGAGAGAGAGAATGAAGGTTTGGGTGCGTGGTGACGTGGCAAGTGATTCGTCATATTGTCTGATTCTTCAGAGGGCACCTGCGCAAAGGAGAGGAAAGCTTAGGCTGGAGTTGAATACTCTGTGATCGTGACAGAATCGGAACGGATGTGCAAGGGGGTTTTTTTTTTTTTTTTTTTTTTTTTTTTTTTTTTTCCCCCTCTTCTCGATATGATGTCCATGGGGGGAATTGTGATCCCCTTCCGAGACACCGGACCGTTTCTCGGCCTCGGGCGGAGAAACATGCTTTATTTGGAAAGATGGCTTTACTATGTAGCTATCCAATAATGCCCTTCCCGTTGGATTCGACTGACATTTCCACAGGAACGGTTGAAGACCTAACTGGGCTGCATATCTCGGATAGACGTATATGTTTCTGGCAGGCTCAGAAAACTTTGAAGATCCCCAGAAGGCTTTGCAAACCAAGTGTCAGGTAACCAGGAGACTGGTGTGCTCCAGTTGCTTGACCCAGTCCCAGCTCCCTCTCAGCCCTCTATCGTGATCCCTCCACATCTTCTCCACGACGCGGAAGGTCAGGTCGATGTTTCCCAAGGCGCTCCACGCCTTCAACCTCCGGAACTGAGCCGAGATGGTCTTGCGATGCTCCGTGGTGATGGCCGCCGAGCCAGCGACGAACAGCGGGAACAGCATGCAAGCGAGCACCCCGTCCCGAGGACCGATCTGCTCCATACCGGCCACGATGTTCCCCACCGCCTCCTGGATCACCGGATCGCTGCGGCATTCCGGGTTGATGATGGAGAAGAGCCAGATGCTGAGGGCCGTCTGGTAGAAGCCGGTCATGAGGTTGCGCGGCCTCGAGGCGGGGAGCTGCGGAGGGTGCCGCCAGGCTTCCAGGTCGTAGAAGAGGTTCTCGGCCTTGATGACGACGTGGCCGTCGGGTCGGCCGTGGGCGTCTCGCTGGCTGCTCTCTGCTTCGCTGCGGAGAGCCGAGATCCGAGTCACGAAATTGTGGAGGCCGTCTTGGACGCCGACGAGCGACGGTTCTTGATAGAGGAGGTCCGCGATTCGCTGGTGTTGGGTCGTCTTGGTCGGGTTGAACGGGACGGTCACGGTAGCGAGCGACTCGTGATAGAGGTAGAACTCCAGCAGGAAGGGATCGATGATCGCCGAAAGGTTGGGGGGCGGGGCCGGGCCCATGGTCGATATCTGCGAGGGTGTAGTGGCCAAAGTGATTATCTTCTCGGCATCGCTCAGGTGTTCATGCCAGGCATTGCCACCACTGCCTTCGCATATCTCATAGAGGCAGAGTAAGAGAGACGTGGCGAATATAACCTCCAGTGTGCGGTCTTCGCGTGACGGGTGGTATGTCAAAGCGTGCGAGCTTAAGTCTCGGACGCGGTTAGACTGGCTTTGGACAACTTTTGAGTGCAGACGCTGAGAATCCTGAATGACCTCCATGTCGGCTACGGACGGCTGCAACTTCAGAAGATGCGAGCCGGCAAGACTCAAGATGCTGTCCATGATGGTTTCGTCGCTGAGTGCCAGAGGTATTACGATTGAGTTGAACGGATTCGTTACTCCGGGGCAGGTCGTGAGAAGAGGTGATAATATACTCGTAAAGTGGGAGTAGAGTCGTCGCCGAACAGGAGTGTTTATGCCTCTGATCGGGAACGGGAGTTCTGGCGGCGGGAGAAACTCTTGGTAGTTTTCTAGGGGCTGTATCCCTTCATAGTACGATATTGGATCAAACGGGTCATACGTGACCTCTATATTCCCATCCAACTGCCTTGTGTAGACATGCAGGTCTTGCGCATCGGAGATGGGGAATTCTTCTGAAGACGATGAAGTGTAGTTGATGAACTCGTCATAATCGTATCCGGCGCGTGAATTTGTATCATATAGCATCAGCTGGGCCTCGAACGACGTTGATCCAGGTACCGGTTTTCTTTTCACTTTCCTTTTCGTACCGCCAGTCTCGAATGTCGTTGGGACATCATACCCTTCGCACCTGTACGTGGACTTCATGCAGTTTTGGCCTATCTGAGGATCAGATTTTCATTATTCTAGGACGCCTGGCGATGGGTGTTCTCGAACTTACAGAAAGGATGCTCTTCGTCGCACTTCTTCCTGCGTCGACGGCACGTCTTGCAACCAGTACGAGTGCGACGAATTTGCCTTTTGGTCATACGGCTGATCCCGGTATCGCGTTCTGACGATTGGATCTGGGTCTGAGCAGACATTATGGTGAGTTGTGGGTGATCCGGTGTGGTGTAGGATGTGACACGATGCTCCTTTGGATTGATTATATATCCAACGGATATATTGCGCTGAACGTCGTCCAAACAGAGCAGGAAGAGTCAGACGACTCTTCAAGATGAAGAAATCACCGAATTTCAGGAAATTTAAATCAAACAGATAGCCACCCAGCAAAGACGCAGAGAAGGTTGAGAGGAAGCCAGGGAAGAGAAAAGCAAAGATGAGTGCCTCACGACGTCGGCTCGGATGGACGACGAGGGGCTGGTGTTGGCATTGAGGGCGCTGGTCGAATAGAATGACTAGAGAAATGAAAAATCAGACAAAAGCAAGTACATCGATCACATTTCGGTGCATAATTGGGCATTTCGTGGGCTGTCTTATCAATATGACCAAATATGTGATCTTTGTGGCGTGTGAACTTTCGGTAAGGCGGTGGCCCCTTTGCCGGAATGCAAAGCCACCACCACTCCTATCCGCATTATGTTGATTTAGAGGTCCAGAATCTGATCGTGTGGTAAGTTCCGTACGAGATGAATGAAAGCCACACAGATTGCTATGAAGAATAAATAAGTACACTCGATAAAGATCTCAACCTCCATCTTCCTCCAAATTCACTTTGGAGCTAGTCCCTCTTTGGTCAATTTGCCGACCTGCTAGTGTGCCTTCCCAACCTCGAATTGAACCAAAATACACAACTGAAGGCACCAGTGCCTTCAGCTTCAACCAAATACTCACATAGCAACTCAATATACCATTTCACTATCTGCCGAATATATGATGTCGGATATATATATGGCTTTCTTTGTACCTTGCCACACCCATTTCATGATGCCAAGCGTTGATGGCCCACCGCAAAGAGCAGGTCGATTAATCGTCTCGGATATGTTCGCACCAGAAGCATGTCCAAGGATATATCCGGAGACACTTCCGCTCGTGCCTGATTCGAAAATTCTCGATCATGGGAGGAATTTCGGCAGCGCCTGCAGAGAAGGGCTTTGCTGGAAGTCAACTAACTAGTGTCGTTGGTTTGAGTCAAGCACCATGGGCCGTGGGGGACAAGCGGTGAGCTTCTCTACCGGTATTCCTGTTTTAAATTTCAAGTTCCACAATAGCACTGGACCATGGTCTTCCAGAGGAGCCAGCTATACGCTGCTGAAGACACCATTCACGGGCGCCATTGGAAAGTTTGCTCGCCTGGTCTGTCAACTTGTGATTTGAGATAGAGAATACTCGTCCGAATTGTCTTCAACTCCTTACCAAACGAGATTTATACCTTCCATTACTAGCTGAGCAACTATCCCGAGTGGATGGTGCTGGAATGGTACCACGACTTTACAATGTCGACGTTGTTGCCTTGTAAACATAGCTTGGCTTGTTTGCGATGTACCAGATCTTGGCGGCTATTGTTGCCAGAAATTTGATTGTTATATTTGCTCTTCGGATCCACCGTACGCAGCGTGTACACCGGGCAGACAGTGCATGACACCATCCCGGCTGCTTCTGATTAGATGATTAGATATATTCCCAACTCTGGATTGAGTCCGGGGGGTGCATTGGCTTCCTGTTTGATCGTATGCAATCTCCATTCATCTTTCTGGTGCTCAGACTTCATATAGCCATTCGTTGTCGAATATCTTGCAGATGTCTACTTCCTGTCATGTTATAGGTATCTGTAATCCAAGGGCGTCACGGGTATGGCGAGCGATATCTTTCTGCTACTGAGTTCTCGCTGAGGCTGGATACCAGAGAATTCCAAAGTCTGGAAGCACCGTCGGCTCAAGTCGTCGACAGTACTTACAGTCTGAACTGAAGCCTGTGTGAAGTGAAATCACAATGACTCCAGCCCACTGCTGCTTGTAGAAGGGAGGTGAACATGGCATATGTTGATTGGTTACCCGCAAAGCTCCACAGAATGATAGAGCTGAAATTTGCAGGACCACTTCGCGTGGTTTCCAGTCCACTTTGATATGGTTCTGCCCGCCCCCTTCATACAAGGGGTTTCGACAGCACCGAAGAGCGGACCGAGAGCGCTGAGAACCAGAGTGCTCTAAGCGCCAGCACACAAGATCTCCTTTGCGGCAACGGTATACATCTCACAGATCCACCCGTCAATAATATCAGCTTCTGCGCAGAATTCTGCATGTTTCAGAGCGGGCCGCGCCATTCGAGCTCATCATTCAATACGATATCGATCCGGACACCAACTGTGAAGTATATGAAGTACTCAATTCCGAGCTCCTCGACTCTGTCCTCCGCAACCCAGGCTATCTACGTACGGACACTATTGCTGACATGCATCTGCGGACTGTGGAGTATCAACCGTGGTATGGTGTCTCCCACGCGCCCCTGTGACACCCAACAGATCTGGACCGAAGTTTGATCCGAGAGGGTCAATCTTTCGGTATATACTCACTATCAAGGCAGTAACTAGCGAAGATGCATATATATATGACGTATTTCGACGCGGCCACATCTATGGATACAGAGCTGCTAGACCTTCCCCCTACCCGGTCTCTTCAGCTTATCGACTTTCCTTACTAATTTTATTATTAATAAGTTAGGTCGCTGTTCATCCAACCTCTTCCCGTAGCACAATTTACATTTAGAAAGAGACAAGAGTGCTTCAATAGCGGCTCAACACCAACCGGACCGAATCACGACGCAAGCCAATCCCGAACCTGCAAACAACTACCAGATCCAGATCCCTGTCATGTATCTCTCTCGTTTTGACGTCAGGCTTTCTTGCTTTCTTGCTTTCTTGCTAGGCCCACCGCCTGCTCCGAGATGTACTCACTCACTCTCCTCTCCCCTATCCCACCTGAAGCTAATCTCACCCATAAGTACATACATACATACATACATACATACATACATACATACATACATACATACATACAGACAGACATACAGACAAACAGACACACACACAAAAAGGGGAGGAAAAAAAGACAAAAACACCCTTCCCCTTCCCCTTCCCCCAATCCCATCCCATCCCATCCCATCCCATCTCATCTCATCCCATCCCATCTCACACCATACCTACTACCCACCTACCCATCACCAAATCATCAACTCCATCCATCACGCCACTAACCACAAGCCACTACAAGCCACCATAACTACACACAAGTACATATACATCGATCGCGCCGCCACCGCAAGGACTCGTCTTTCCTTCTTCCCACAATCGAGCATCGTTGAAGAGCTCTTGGCTACGGGAGGTGGGTGCGGGATGCGTTCGTTGTGTTGTCGAAGAGAAGAGAAGAGGAGGGGAGGGGAGGGGAGGGGAGAGAAGAGAGGAGAAGAGAAAAGAGAGGAGAAGAGAAGAGAAGAGGGGGCTGGGAACGGGAATGGGAGATTGATTGAAAGATAGATTGAGCTTTGGAGAGTTTACCTTGATGATGTGGTAGAGAGAGAGGGGGGGGGGGGGGGAGATTGGAGAAGGATTTTCCTGTTCTTACTTCTGCTTCTGCTCGGCTTCTGCTCCTGCTCGAGTCCTAAGACGTCGTTATATTGATCCATGAATGAATGAGAATGAGAATGACTTAGATAAATACTTACCTTACCTATCTGTAAGGTACCTATTCCCAGGAAAAAGAAAAGGGAAGAGCGAACAGAGACAGTATCTATCATGTATTTGTCTACCAAGATTATATATATATATCGGTATCTACATTATGCTAGGTAGTCGTGTCGTAGGTAGAAAAAAGAAACGCCCATTTATATGCATCTATTAACGTCCCTAATAGGCTAAATATCATAGAACAATGAAAGGCGAACATTACTAGGCGAGTGATCCTTTCCCGCAGTTGATTGAAAAAAGTATATCCATCATCCTCATCTCTCGATTCAATCAATAAATCAATCCCCATTGCTATACGTTATTTTTTTTTTTAGAAAAAAAAAATCTCCCGGTCTCCACATGTCGACGCCGAGAAAAAAAAACTAGATGATACTGATTCGAGTACAAGAGTTGTCGTCGAGAGCTCGGTCGTTTGTTGGGGCACTGGGTTTACCAGTTGAACGTCATCAACGCAGGATTGAGCGCAATCGGCAGCATGAAATGGCTGATGATGACCGTGCCTAGCGGGTAGATGGCCACGAAGCTGTCGATCCGCCAGTAGTACGGGACGAAAGGTGCGGTAGCGAGGATGGCCATGCCGGCGCTGCAAAGGCCACAGAAGATGAAGGTGAATTTGAAACGCTTGATGAGGCGAGGGATCTCTTCCATGAAATTGACCTTCTCGAGCTCCTTGGCCGTGGCACCCCAGCTCATGTCGAATCCAAAGAAGTGGCAGAGGAGGGCCTGGGAAACGTGGAGGGAGATGCCGCCGAGGAAGAGGGACATGAGGAAGACCCATTTGAAGTTCTCGAATACTGGATGGAGTGTCAGAAATCGATCGGAGGTGGTTGGGGAAAGGGGGAGGGTGCTTACGACTACTGAGCAAGTTCCTTTGGTCAAGTCTGTAGCGGAGAACGGCTAGGGAGATGTTGCCGAGCGCGCTGAAGACGATGATGAGAGAGAAGTAGACTTTGAAGGAGTCGAGGTAGTATTTGTCCAGGTAGCCCACATACCAGCCCACCAACAGATAGTTTGCTACGGTGAGTATCCAGGCGGCACCGATAGCATAGTACGTGCCGATATATGCGAGAATCGTGATCTTGGAAGTGATCCGAATATTCGAGGAGAGGAATTTGCGGAAGAGAGGAGTGAAAGGGCCCTTGAAAAGCCATTGCTTGAAGGGATGAAAGAGAAGCTCGTTGCATCCGTAGGCATACTTCTCCCAGCGATTCAATTCGTCGTAAACTGTCAGCGAGACACCTTCCTGGAAGCCGTCACCGGTGTACGAGCAGAGCCGGATGATGTAGCCGCTGACCTGCAAGCGCAGGGACATATCGAAGTCCTCCGAGACATGCGATTCGGACCAAAATTTCTCGTACCCATCTTCGTCCTCGTACACCACTTGCTGCAGCGCAGACCAGCGGAGAAATGCATTGTGGCCGACAAAGGGCGAAACATCGCCGTTGGCAACAGTGTAGCAAATAGCCGTGTAGATCAGATTTGTAAAAAAGGTAATACTAGATAGAACAGGTGTCAGTCACGAGCAGCGAGACATTTTGTTGGGATTAGGTAGCGCAAGTGAGATGTACGTACCCGTTCTCGAAGAAGGTGTTGGTTACATTCATTACCCCTGAAGAGTACTGCAGGATCCCGACCTCGGGTGACTGCTCCATCTCGCTTGCAGCATCAAGCAAACAATCCTCTGGCACTCGGGTATCCGAGTCAATCAAGAGAATGTAGTCGCCCACGCGGATGTTACCTTCTGCCCACGCGCGGCCCTGTTCTTGTTCGAGCACCGCAGCCAAGCATTGATAGTAGGCCTTGAGTTCGTCCCCTTGTTGCCAGTTATTCGTGCGCTCAACTCCGAGTAGCCTCTCCTCCACTTTGTTGCTAATCATCAAGGCGTAGTTCATGTTAGAAGCCTTTTTGAATTTCCCCTTTCGGACGAATTCTTTTTGTTGCTGGTTCTCTCCGCCTGCGACCAAGGCTCCATGCCCTGGGCGTGCGACCCATCCGATGTTGTGTTCTTCGTAGAAATCACGACGGGCTTCTGCTTGCTCCGCGGAAATTAATTGCATGCCGTCATCGTTCACAAAGATATTGGCGGTTCCTCCCTGCAGCTCGTACGTCGAAATAGCAGCCTTCAGCGAAATGATAGTTGGCTGAATGACAGGACCAAGACCTTCTTTGTAGACGGGCATTTGGATGGTGATATGAGGGAGTACCTCGCCACGGTCGCGATCAAGGCGGCAGGGAGCGATTCCGGAATAGAACTTCGAGTTGATATTCATCTGACTGATGGGTCCGAAAATCTGGAAAAGATTGACGATAACAATCTGCATGAAGAAGAGCGAGACGAAGATTTGAGCCGGGGTAACGACAAGCAATGCCAGCCGCGTATAGCTGCCATCGATACTGACTTCTTGTGCAAGGGCTCTGAAACCCATTCCGAGAGCAGCAATGAGCAAAGTCAAGGTCGCACCCACGATGACGGGGTTGATCAGTTTGGTCGGGCGTATTTCCAGCACTTGCGCATTCTCCAAATCTCCAGGCGTGACAGTTGAGGCCGATTCCGACAGTTGTGTCACGGACGTATTCGCGCTCTTTTTCTCCCCTAGGTAGCCCCTTGAACTGTCGTTCTCCCAAATTACCTTCATCAGCGATTCTTCAATCTGCCGTATGCGTATGAATATGTTTCTTGGCTGATCGTCCCAAACGACCATCATTCTCTCCTGCAGAATGAAAGCAGCAAAGTGGTGTTTCTGGCAGCCATGAAGATCGTTCAAGGTTGGAATGACCTGCAATCGGAGTCCGTCTGCGAGGGGAATGTAATCGAGGTGTTGGCAATTCAAAACACTGTCGATAAAGCGCGTTCTGACGGTTATGGCAGCCTTAGGAAATGTTAGCAGTGATGGGAGCAGAACTGGCTGTAAGACTAACCTTGACATTTAACTTGGCCACCTGCTCAAATAATGCACTTTCCTTCACTTCCAGCGGGGAGCAGACAAACACATCTTTTGTCTGCTTGAGAATGGCACCTTCGAACGGAAGTTGCGTATATAATCGCTTCTCGCACTGCTGTTGGTGTAGCCAGCTGACCATGACATCGGACTTGAGTTGGAGGACGGAGTGTCGAGATTCATTGCGGAAGTCTCCTTCGGGATATATGGAGGGAGGTCGAGATAGTCGAGGTGGTTGGAATATAGGTGAGCTCTGGAGGGGAGGGACAATCATCTCCATAGCTGGGGGAAGAGCACCGTTTGCAACTCTGGCGGAAGTCTCTTCTGCCGACTTCTTCGAGGGCTTGAGGTATCCCTTGAGGAAGCTCATCTTCAAGCCAGTCCAGGAAGATGAAAAATGACTGTCTGTGTATGGGCTATTCCCAAACGGATAATACCCACTGGCAAAGACAGAACGAGAGATGTCTCTACTGAGGTGAGTTGGCTGGGACGAGTAATGAAATCAAAACTGGGGGATGATGGAAAATGAAGGGTGGAGGAAGGTGGAGGAGGGTGGAGGATGGTACCAGCAACATTCACAAAAACCCAAATATATAAAAAATTGCAGCTCGATCGATCCCAACAAGGCCGGATACCAATGGATCTACGAAGTAGAGCAGGACTTTTTTCTTGGGAAAGACCGAGGGGCCCACTTCAACAACGGTACAAACAAAGCTCGGCGATCTTTTCGCTTTCAATAACCACTCGACAGACCTGCACGCATGGGCGAGGGCCGATCACCAGCAAGAGGTTTGGGAAAATTGGCTTCCTGCAGACTTGTGGACCTGGTCAAGCTGAGGGATCAGAGTAGCACCGCATGGGCAATAGATTGCCGTGGACCGCATGTGGTAGAGGGGCGCTGGCAATGCATCTCGAGGGAAGTATTGGAGCTGGAAGTGGAAGTGGAAGTGGAAGTGGAAGTAGAATCGAGTTGAAATGCGGTGGACGGAAGATAGTAGACTGTGGACTACGGCCTACTAAATTATATAGACGGGCTTCCTATTCCTGTTCGAGATTCGCTGGCGGATTTCTGATTTATCCTAGTTGGTAGTCGCGCTAGTAGAAAAAGTCACGAGTCCCGTTGACGACAAGATTACGGAACAAACGATAGATACCCGCAAAGCAAGCTGTTACAATGTTCAACAGGAGTTCTAGAAGCAAAAAGTCGCGAGCGGGTAGGTGCATTGTATGTACACCCGACACGTGTAAGGACTCACGAAGGTCGGCATTTGCAAGGGCAGTGATCGACTTCCCTCTCCATTAGGCTTCTTTGGCCATTCAGCCCCTTCTCCTCTGTGGCCAGGTAGGTAGGTGGGTAGATTGGGTAGATTGGGTAGATAGTCAGATAGTTAGATAGTTAGATAGGCTAGATGGGTTAGATACACAGGTTATATCTAGCACAGCATGCCTGAGGTTAGCAGCAGGTTCGCAGGCAGGTTCGTCCCCCTCGCCCCACTAGTAAACAAACCGTTTCCATCTTTGGGGCGAAGCCGTTTGGACTGGTGTGAGGCTGATTTGGCGGGAGACGAAAATTTTGGCGCTGGTGTCTTGCCGACGATTGAGCCTTTTCTCTGGTCGGGGCACTGGCCTGTGTAGAAGCGGCGGTTGCGGAAAACAGCCGTCATGATTGAGTGGCGAGTGACAATTCTTTTGGAGGAAGTATTGAGCCACCACCGTTGCACGACATCAGAAATTTCCAGTACCACGTCTTCGAAATCCCAGCGTTGACCGACCTATCGCATTCCTGGCCTTACGCAGCTCCGTCAGTCCACTAGCAGCCACGCGATGATATGATATCCCGAGAGCTTGGTAGGATTTCCCGCTGCTATCAACGAGCCCGGATCGTTCGGCAACGGGGATATTCGAGGGCTAGACATGAGATTCTGAGCAGTGCAGGATACTGTCGTGGTCGTGGTGTATTATTGACAAACGACGCGACGACGAAAACACCGGCTCGGCGGGAGAAAAGCTTCCGCGCTCGGTTAAACTTCTTCCCGTCCTCAGCAATATCTTGAGTTGGGAGCACGTCTACATGTCTACATGTCTACAATAACCGCCCAGGGGCAGTGGGCGGCATGCAGTTACATGTCATGATCGATAGGACCTTCTGAACTGGCTCTCCTATGATAAATTAAAGATTAGATTGATTGGATTGCCCGGATACGATGTCCGGGAAGGCGCTGGGGGCGTGCCAGTAGTGCCAAAATATATCGGGTACCTGCTGCGTTACGAAAATGTCAATTTTTAGTCGCATGAAAGGACAATTGACGTTGGAATTAGGAACTGTACTTACCTATTTGGCTTTCCAATCAGGGTAAGCTGGACAGTCAGTGTTTGCATACAGTTCCAGGGGTTGCTTAGACGCTGCTTCTTTTTGGTGGGGGTGGCTTTGCAGTATAGTGTGGTGTAGTGGACTCGGCCATGCATTCGTAACCCGGGAGGTTCCGGAGACTCGCCCGTACGAGGACCAGAGTACAGCGAGTGAGGTCTGATCACGGTTTCCAGGTGAGCGAGCTGCTAGTATGGCTGAGACGACATACATATATTTACTGTAGGATTTTCGTCTCCGTCAGTGTTTTCTTCGATTTAGGATCACAGTATCTGAAACTGGCATCTTCAAAGTCCAAGCTGAAGAATCCTTCTCGTATGCATAGACTTTGAACAGCTCCCCGCCCGTAATTGCGGTCACGCTGTCGTCCAAAATCTTGAAAATCCTAGGATCTTGAAGACCTGCAAGTCCCATGCCCTCGGTGCCGCTGCCGACGCTCTATGCTGGCAAGGTAGTAGTATCCTTGAAGACGGTCAGGTTTAAATGCAGTATAGCGCTGTCGACTTGCCCGTCGCAGGCATGGGCTTTCCGGTGTTGGACCTGTGTCCATGAGACATGAACATACCGAGGAGTGTATGTTGATGGACAGCCGGTGCTCATGGCTTTATCGCCAAGTCTGTCATAGTATTTGACGATTTGCAGACAGCTCCAAGGTAGCTTCTTCATAGAACTCGCTGGTGTTGGTACAAAATTTGGCATGGACATAACCTGTAGCTTGCATTAATATCCTTCTGCTGCGGCACTCATTTACTTACTAGTAGTATTCTCAAGTTAGAAGGAGATGCATCGGCTGTCGCTCAGTACCGCAATTTTGAGCTTCTGTAAAGCTTCATATTAGGCTGTTCTGCAGTTTATTGGCAGTGCACGATTTGGGCTGCATTGCAAGTGCCCGGTCTGGATAGCTGTATTCGACTTCATCCGCGACAAAAAGTCTTCAGCTCCCTATAACGCATTGAATAGGTGGATATTGAGATGTCAGTAAATAAGGCATGGGACGTGAAAGGATGTAATAGATCTGCAAGCACCTGAGATTCAGAAGCAAGTCGAAGAGGCACGTTTTCGAAGACACATGCACTAGTGCTGTGAGAAAAAACAAGGCCTTCCCTCTTCTTCTCAACAGCAACGCTTTCTTCCGCAGCACTACAGTCCTTCGGATTATGCAACTGGCTTTCCATTTCCTTATCACAACATTGCACTTCTGAAAGCAAGTCCAAGGAATGCATATATCTGCTCTTACGATGGCGTGCATGCTACCTGGATATCGAAGTATCGGCTCCGTGGGGTCTTCTGTTTGAAGAGCCCACGACAACCACACCTCGTGGATCCCCAGCTGCTGGAACAGATCAACACTGTCAACTACCTGTAGAGCATCCAAAGGAACTCTATAGGCCCGGCAAGCATAGATTGCCGCAAGCCATTGGGATCCCTGGCCTGTGGTCAGGCTAGCAACCATCATGGACCCTGATTATCCAGCCGCAGATAGCGGTTTCCAACTTCTTGGATAATTTCACACCAAAGCTCGCATGGCTCTTCCAGAAGCAGGTAGAGCCAGCTGTAGCGCTTCTATATTTGGTTGAGTCTCTGTGCGGGCTCTCTACCACGCAATAATCTTCAAAGGCTCACGACTGCGACTGCGACTGCGACTGCAGCTTATTGTCTTCCTTTCTTCCGTGGAGTGGAAAACTGCAGCAATAAGGTATGACAATCGGAAATTATGGTTGTCTTCGCTGACCTGGTTGTGCTGCAGTCTAATCCATTTCCTCAAAGCCCACAACGATGGCTAGCGAAAATGAAACCCACCCAACAACCCTGAAACTATACATAACACAGACCAAAGAGAATATAAGCAGAGCTCAGGCACCATACGTGGGTGGCGAACCAGGAGGGTGGCCTGGCCCATTGCCCCCTAACTACACGTTGCGAAGGCCAGTCTTCGCAAGGAACAAAGGGCACACCACGACAAGCCGTGAAGAAATTATGCAGAGTAGAATACTGACGCAGATAGTTCGGGTACACCAGAAGCCAAATTTACAGGTACGCACTTTCTCCCACCAGTCTTCGCTGGTATTTGCAAATGGAGGTTGCGAGTGCTGTAAAATCAGAGAGAAAAGCAGTACAAAGAAACAGCAACAAGGCACGAAAGAACAAAGCTGACATTCAGAGAAGATTGAGGGTTAGGACCCGGGCTTTAGACCGGAGCCTCGTATCACTTTGCTGCAGAACCGAGGTCGTGGTCCCCGAACGGACTTCCTCCAAGGACAAACAAAAGCTCTTGAACCGGGCTATTAATAACAGACAGCCACATGGTTTCCATCTTCGGGTGCTTCTGTTGCACCCGTTTTCCAGATCAAAACTCCTTGGTATATCATCCATCTCGAGTTCAAGTAGATGTCTTTGCTTTTCGAGTCTACCACTGCCAAATGAGGCCGCATTCTTTCGGGACAATTTTGATTGTCGTCGTCCATTGACTGGCACGCCGGAAGACCTCACCAGTATTTATACTGGAATTGCGGGTGGACCTTTTGTAAGCTGCATGGTGTGGCGTTTTTGTGGCTGGCTGAACGTCCTTCTTCAATTAACCTTCTTCAAGGAAGAATTGAGGTATGCCGTTGAATGCCATGCTTGAGTATATTCTTTTCTGGGTCTTTCCCACTTGCTTTGTGTTCATGGCTTCTGGCACAGTTCGCTGCCTGTCGTCTGATGACAGAATTTGCAGTGATTGTGGCCGAATGGCCGATTTATTCAAATTTTCAAACGGCAGCATCTGAGACGGTCTATGGCCTTTCGTACTTTCGAAGCCCCCATGATTTTGCGAATAGCTTTTCTCGATCCAATTCAAGCCCCAGGTGGATTACGTTTTGCGATTCGCCTCTTCTCATCAAGAGAAGATGGGCTGAACAAGTTATGTGTTTCGTGTTCCACTCCCTAAGAGATCTGCTGAACAAGATGTGCGTTTCATGTTCCACAAGGAGCAAGTACTCCTACGCTCCCAAAACCCACGCAGTTGGAAATTATGTATCGCGGCGCAAGACAGTATGCAGGTGACCAATTCGAGTTGATAAAGGGGTCCAGCTCATGGGCTGAAGAGTTTCATGTCTTGCTGTTTGTTTGCTCCCGGTCGTCCGCCGACTGGGTCCTTAGGACCACTTCTTCCTCCCTCTCCTTGTCTTGCTTCAGGTAGTTCGATGTCGAATTTTGAATGGAAGTAGGGCGGACGTCGCAGTGAAGGCTTCCCAGAATCCCGCAATCTCATGTGAGGAAGGACTCTAACAATTTCCTATTGATTGTTCCGTTAGATCATACAGTCCTGAGGGATCTTACAGAGAGAGGAATGATGACTCGGGACCTTCGGGCTGTCTTACTTTTTCACCAAGTCCGTGACCCCCAACCTCCAAGCCGGAGGCTTTATGCATAAGACTGACGGCATAACATCCCAACTCCCGCTCCCACGGCCAAGTTTGCCTGTCATTGGCCGTTTATCACCATGCCCCTGAAGCCTCAGGGCCCTGCCCTGCTGGTTGGATGGTTGGATGTTACCGAGGTGGTGGTAATTGTGTTGTAGTGTCTACTTATGTGATGCATCGGTCATAGTGACGCTAGAGTTGAGGTTGGCAAAATTTGTTCCAAAGGATCTGTTGAAAGCTATTCACCGTTCTGCAGGGTCAAGAAAGACCCAGAGGGCATTATTCCCTTACCGTTGCCGGCTATTCTGTATACAAATAGTCATAGTCCCTCGTCTACCCCACTACGCTCGCCTTAGCGTGCCGATAGCCTCACACAATCAGAGTTCTTGGGAAATTTATCTTCTCTTCCACCACTTTCTTTCCACCAAGCACCTCCATCTCCATTTTCACATCACTTTCTAACAACCCCAAAGAGAAAGCTTCTCCCATCCTTGTCGAGGAGAGTTCACCTCCCTTCGCGTTCTCCGCCTTTTCTTTTGACTGTCACAATCTGCGTCTTCCGGCAGCTGTGCTGTGTTCTTTTGTTACTGTCGTTATCAGATCGGTTTCTCCGTGCCGTGTCTACTACCACTGAACAAACCCCTTCCCCTTCGCCTTCGCCCTGGTCCTTGCTTGACGCACGGTATCTTCTCCCGAAAACCCGAAAGCAAAGATGTTTTCAAATGTCATGGCCAAGAGAGAGCATATCGAGCCAAAGGCTGTCAGTTTCTCCGCGGCTGACAAGCTCTACTATGCTCATGATGCCCATCACCAACGTGTTCGCAGCGACTCCTTCGTAGGTAGCCCTCCTGATCTCAATTAGCAGTACTAACATTCTTCAGAATGAGACTTCTACAACGGTTCACCGTGTGCTAGTTCGCAAATGTAGTCACGGTAAGTTTGATGTTCAATCTCCTTAGATGATCACACGATTCCTAACAATTGACAGAGGAGATTACCACCGGCATTCCAAAACGCTTTATCATCAAAGTGGACGAGACGATTGAGCAGCTGCAAGGGCAAGAGGCTAGTGAAGGCCGATGCCAAATCACAATCGAAGACAATGGACCAAAAGTAATTTACCTTGGAACGGCGGGCTCAGGTGGCCTCAAAAAGGTTCCGGTCTGTGGCACTTATGCACTGTCTAATCTCCTCCAAGAACTGTACCTTGCTAAGGAGCACGGTCATAAGACGATCTCGCTCGATAAGGATCGAATCATGGAGGAACCTGTCAATCGACTTTCTCGGCGGATCATTCACGAATTCTGGGACAATCTAACGAGAGTAATCGATGGCTCCGTCATTGAAAAAGCCGGCAAGGATCCTAAGGATTGGACTGACGACCCACGCCCTCGTATTTACGTTCCGCATGGAGCTCCGGAGCAATTTGAGTATTACTGCCAGGTAGCAAATGATCGCCCTGAAATCCGACTAGATGTTTGCTTGCTGCCCGAGAAGATAACCCCAGAGTACATTCGAGATCTCAACGACAAGCCAGGCCTCCTCGCAGTAGCTATGGAGGAGAACTTGGACGAAAAGACGGGCAACGTCAAATTAAAAGGGGTACCATTCGTGGTACCCGGTGGACGATTCAACGAACTCTACGGCTGGGATTCCTACATGGAGTCGATTGGCCTGATTGCGAGCGGAAAGACCCACCTGGCCAAGGCGATGGTCACGAACTTCGTCTTTTGTATTAAACACTATGGTAAGATCCTCAATGCCACTCGCTCTTACTACCTCGGTCGATCTCAACCTCCTTTCCTAACGGACATGGCGGGTATGGTATACGAGATGATCAAACACGAGGAGACTGCGCTAGAGTTCTACAGAACAGCTATCTTAGCAGCTATCAAGGAATATGAGACCGTCTGGATATCCGCTCCCCGCTTCGACAAGAGAACCTCTTTGTCAAGATACCGCCCCGAGGGTCTGGGTGTCCCACCAGAGACCGAGGCATCTCACTTTACTCATGTCCTTGAACCATACGCGAAGAAGCGGGGTCTTTCAACCAAGGATTTTGTGAAGGAGTATAATTCCGGTTCAATCAAGGAGCCAGAGCTGGATCGTTACTTTCTTCATGACCGTGCCCTTCGCGAGTCCGGCCATGACACATCGTACCGATTGGAGAAGGTGTGTGCCAACCTCGCAACTATCGATCTTAATTGTCTTCTATACAAGTACGAGAAGGATATTGCGCAGGCGATTCGCAATCAATTCGACGATGCTCTTCCAGTCCCTGCGGAGTTTTGTGGTGGGGAGATGAAGCCCGGATGCATTATGACGTCCTCTATCTGGGAGAGACGCTCAAGAGTGCGCAAGCTGGCTATTGATAAATACTTGTGGAACGAGGAGAGGGGAATGTTCTTCGACTATGACACTGTAAAGAGAAAGCAGTGTACTTACGAGAGTGCCACAACCCTTTGGGCATTATGGTCGGGAGTCGCGTCCCCGTACCAAGCTAGTCGTCTTGTACAAGATGCTATTCCGCTTTTCGAGGAGGCCGGTGGCCTGGCATCTGGGACCGAGAGATCTCGCGGCGTTATCAGTATCGATAGGCCAAACAGACAATGGGATTACCCCTACGGATGGGCACCGCAGCAGATGCTTGCGTGGGGAGGACTAAAAAGATATGGGTACGAGGCTGTTGCGCAACGTCTCGCTTACAAGTGGCTCTACATGATGACCACAGCTTTCGTCAATTACAACGGCGTAGTTGTTGAGAAATACGATGTCACAAGGAAGGATGCTCCCCACAAGGTGGACGCTGAATACGGCAACCAAGGTCTTGATTTCAAGGGTGTGGCCAAGGAGGGGTAAGTTGTTCTCATGTGTTTGACTCCCGAACTCCTTCTGTTTACCACCTCACCATAAACAGAACTAACCTAATGTAGTTTCGGATGGGTGAATGCTTCGTATATTTACGGACTACAAGTCGTTTCCGCTCACCAGCGTCGTGCCATTAGCACCTTGGTGGACTGGGAGATGTACGACAACGCCATCAAGAGAGGCATTGAATTCAAGGTATCCGAGGACTCGGCAGACGATGACGAGGAAAACTACGATTCTTCCGAAGACAGTCCCGAAGGTATCGAGTAGAGCTCTCGTGCCAGTCCTCTTTGCACATTCCGAAATGTATTCCTCGAGAATACGGACAGGCAAGAAAACGATGTTACGTTTGAGAGGACTGTTTATGATTTCATGATTTTCCTTCTTACATGGATTACATCGCTGGCGGATAGGTACACTGGAGTTACTGCACAATACCCCATGGACCGCCTTCCACTGCGGTTGTCTGCCTGACCTTTTGATGTTCATGCTGTTCCTGCCATGGAGGCACGGGCAGGTGGGTGGTTACAGACGGGGCGTTACCAGAGAGGGGTTGCTTTGCTTTGCCTTGCTTTGCCTTGCTTTGCCATACTCGTGGCTGTACAATAGTTTCCCCTCGGTCTGCAGGAAGGACATACCATACATACATGGTGGATCGTCGGCTGTAGATAGCTTAATTTCTAATCACCCGATCGATATATCTCTCTGGGTGCTCTGTTTGCGTGAAATGGCTTGAGTGATTCCTACGGGGGTAGAGTCCAACTGCACTGGTCAGTGGTCACTGTGGCCAACGGTGAGACGGAACTGTGTGGGAGCTGGGAGTCTGGGACGGACCTCCTTCTGGCCCGCTGCGATCCTGGGGGAGGCCTTGGCGCAAGTTCTTATTTCAAGTCACAAACTCTGTCTTGACAGTGCTGTCCTGTCATTCTGCGACCGCTATCCCCTTCCCCTTTCTCTCGAGGCGTTGGGCTGATAGTGACCGGGCTCCATCTACGCCATTCCGTATGGCACTGTACAACTACCTCCAACTTGCTGATAATTAGAGTAAGGACACTAACCCCAGGGTGTCGTCGTCGCAAGATTACTTCGATCTCCAGAGAGTCGACCTTCATTCAACCTTCAGTTATATCCAGAACCTTGTCTTCTGCCATTGCTCCCACTCCCACTCCAGCCTCCAAGCCTGCCTCTATTCCCACTCACACCAGCTGCAGGTCTGGCTGACTTGGGACGAGGGCTCAGCACGGCACGGCACGGCACACTCGCTGTATACTCTCATCCGATCGCGAGATTGTTGCACAGGAGTACTGAAGACTGGATTACGTACGTACGGACATACGGACGGACGGGAGCCGCACTGCTGAGAGATGGAGAAGAGGCTTCTAACCTTCGATCCGGACGGGGATGTGCTGCTCCGCTTCCAAGCGCCCGCCGAATACCATTTCGAATCACCTGACACCAACGAGGTGGAACCACCCGTGACCCCAGATCACGGGCACCCCTTTCATCCCCTCCTCTCGCCCTCCTGTCTCTCGGAGAGCAGTACGGCAATCGACGACGAGTTTTCCGACTTCAGCTCTTTCGGGCCATGTGTGTCCGCGCAGACGAGAGAGATCACCATGCGCGTTTCGTCCAAGCACCTGGGTCTTGCGTCGCCGGTTTTCAAGAGTATGTTTTCCGAGGGCATGTTTGAGGGCGAGAAGTTGATGGTTGGGGAGGAGACGGTTGTGGCGATGGATGGCGATGCGCAGGTGTGGGAGGTGCTGATGAATGTTGTGCATGGGAGGATAAGGATGGTCCCGGTGCAGGTTAGACGCGGCTTCTGTTGTCCTCTCCTCTCTCAACTCGGGATCTTCCTCTTCTTCTTTTTTCCTTGACCCTTCCTGGCGAAGAACGGTATTGATTCGAGGAGCAGGTGACACTGGAGATGCTGGACGGTCTGGCTATCTTGGTGGACAAGTACCAGATGCTTGAGGTGGTGGAGATGTTCGTCAAGAGCGTATGTTTCAAACCCAGTCTTTCGCAAAACCGGCGTTGACGTTCGTACAGTGGATGCCTCAACTCAAGACGTCGATACCCAGGAGTCTCACTCCAGAGTTGCTGTCC
This sequence comes from Drepanopeziza brunnea f. sp. 'multigermtubi', assembly GCF_022702325.1. Classification (NCBI taxonomy): domain Eukaryota; kingdom Fungi; phylum Ascomycota; class Leotiomycetes; order Helotiales; family Drepanopezizaceae; genus Drepanopeziza; species Drepanopeziza brunnea. The sequence goes on along the minus strand of NW_027094072.1, from coordinate 749,884 downwards.
TGGCTTCGCATAGCTTGGGTGTTCCGCTTACCGCGAGAGTTCAAGCACGGGACGAGGATCGCTCAACTGGAAGCCAACGGGCGACTTGGCTACGAAGGAGACGAAAGGCCTCTCCCACTCCCGGATCACATCTTAGGTGAGCGAATCCATTAGATGGTGGCGGGTTTTGCAGTACTAAAGACACCGACAGACGAGATTGAAAGGCACCGCCAAAAAGGCATCTCAGAGCTCCTCGGCTGCATCAAGAAAGTGGCCTCGACGTACGACGGCTCCAAGGTCAACTGCCGAAAGAACTACAGCGAGCACACCGACCTCAAACGGTACGCATGCGACGGCCTGATCCTGGGCACGTTACTCAAGAGCGCCTCCTCTGCTGGTCTCCTGCCCATCCCCGAAGCACCCTATGTTGGGATGTCCGTGAGACAGACTGCCGACAAGGTGAGGGGGCTGAAGATTATGGGGATGTGCGATGAGATTCTGACCATGTACTCGATGACGGCGCCGCTGGACGCTCACGGCTGCGTCGACTGGATCCGGGACCGGTGCGCGAAGGTGGAGCAGGCCCAGCAGGGCCTGAATTTCGAGCTGCTGGCCATCCAGTCTGCGATTTCGAACATGCAGAAGAGCCTGTCGAGGCAGGAATGAATGAGAGGGAGGGAGACCCCTTTGCGCGTGGGATTTTTTTTTTTTTTTTTTTTTTTTTTTTTTTATCATGGTGGGCGGTCGTTGATCTATCTCTCAATCTGGTCTGGCCTCGGCGTTTTCGGGTGATTTGGCTTTTTAGAACGGGGGTTTTTTTTGGGGGGGTGGGGGAAGGGTTTAGACTGGGCTGGATTTCACATTTAATCCTGAGAGGCGCATGCAGGAAACCACTCTAATGAAACCGATCTAATGTCTTACGTCAATGCTCTTTTGACGGCGCTCTCTTGCAAGAACATCTACCGGTACCGTATTCGTTGCACGTCCACGGGGCTGGAAAGCTGTCAAGACAGCGTGTGGCCCGAGCGAGGGCGAGAGGTTAATCGGAGGCGAGGAGGGCCGAGGGAGAAACCCTCCTCTCCTCATGAGAGCGGTTGCCGTTATCTCTGCGGGCATCCGATCAGGACTTGCTTTGCAGCTTCTCCCTCTAGCTGGTTTTTCAGGCCTGAGCAAATCCCGTTTCGGGACTCGTTGGATCTGTGGATGTATGTTAAGTCACACGTAGGATCGTGAATGCGCCATTTGGTAGGTAGGTAGATAGGTAGGTAAGGTAATCTATCTATCTATCTATTCTAACTATCTATCTACTTTCGCTATCTAGGCAGGATATTCCCCTCCTCCTGTATCCTCAAGCATGAGGTCTAGCAAGCACCACCTCCTTCCGTATCGTTCGGTAGCAGATACATCTATCTCTATCTATCTATCAATCCATCTACCTACCTACCTATCTGCTCTAGACCCCGGATGGAACTATCCGCTCTTGCACTCGCCAGCTCTGTGTTTACGGTTCATCAGTCCGCAACCCTAGGTAGTCCATAGGTACCGGTAGTCAGATCTGAAAGCCGCGCGCGCTTCGAGCAGCGACGAGCGGCTCGTCTGACTCAGGAGACGGACGAACAGAGCAGAGGTAGGTTAGCGTCCCGAATGGCTTGGAAGTTGGGGGGGGTGGATTCTCTGCGCTCTCTCTGCTCGAGAGACAAGACAGTGAGTGAGTGAGTGAGTGAGTGGTCTGCATCTTTGACAGCATGGCAAGCAAGCGTGATTCAGCGGATTGCCACGGATGGTATTCGTTCATGTATACACACATACTTACATACATACGGAGCCTTACCGAGGAGTTTCAATTGACCATTGGAGATCGCGCGCTTTTGGGCTTCGCGTAGATCCGAATGGCTCAAAGTCACAAACACGATGATGGCACGGCAAGGTGATAAAAAAATAGAAAAATAGAAAATACAAAATATAAAGGATCGAGGGTTGCGCTGCTCGCGTGTTCAAGTCTCTATTTGTCAACCCTCTCAACCCTACCCCAAGCGCGTAAACAGCAGCTCAGAAATCTAGGCTCAAGCCGACCAATCGATTCTCAATTGCATTCAGCTTTCTATGGATCGTGCGCTTGATTTTGGTACAAGAGGGGAAGGAGATCCCATCGAAATCATAGCCGATATCAGGGCGGAGGGAGTCTGCTCTACATAAGCTGACGATCTCCAGGGCGGTGATTCGTTCTAGTGTCTTGGACACCGACGAATTGTGGTACATCGACGAGGTCCTCGGCCACAGACCGAGCTGTGTGGCACTCTTCAGTAGGCTTCCAAGCACCATGCTGTCGCATGCAAACTCGAGTCGCGAGTCGCGTGGGAGGACTCGACAGATGGACTTGGACGAATTCTGATATATGCTGATGTAATTTTCCACGAGCGAGAGTGCTTCGTCAATGCAGGCTTGCCGCTGTTCCTCGACTTTGGCTAAGCGGAGCTCCCATGTCAGCTTCTCCACGGCCAATTGCGCAGATCGAGAGGTCCTACCATATATACGGTCCGGCATCGGGTAGCACTGTTTACCAGCATTCCATCCTGCGAAGCTTTCACGCTGAACAATCCGAGTTAGATCCATGAAGTCGTCATCGAGTTGGAACACCCAGGCAATGCTGAGCCAGGGCAGAACCTCCGGTGACCTATATATTTCCCCGAGTCTTCTATCAGCCAAGGTTACCACGCATGGACAGAAGGCGGCAGTCTACGAAGAGTCTTGCTCTTAGGACATGTTGTTCATGTGGATGCGAGCCTCCGGTCGTAATGGGTAGATTCGGGAAGGAGGAGGGACGGAATTCAACTGTAGAGAAACCATACATCGAGGTGGGAAACTCTTTCTTCAGCTCAGGTAGCCACAATCTGACGTGGAGCTCTACAGGCTCCAGCGTTTGATACTTATCGACAATAATCGACAGCGATGCTAACGTCTGCAGGCTGACGTGTCCGGGTATCTTTCTGATCCGGCAGTGGATGATATCCATCAGGATCTCGAACGCATAGGTCTCGTCATCAAGCTCGACTTCCACGTGACCATTGGATCGAAGCGTCTCTCCCTCCTTGAATCTGTGGGTAAACATAGCCTTGAAGACTGGCGAGACAAGCATGAGGTGCTTCGAGGATACCAGCATTTCCGTGGTTCGAAGAGGCGGACCATTTTCCACAGAAGGGCAGCTAGTGCCATCCAAGCCAGCATCTGGTACAAGGACAGCGTCTGTCTCCTCCGTTGACGCATCTTCACCTGGGACGGAGATATGCGGTTCCTCAGGGTCTTCTGGATGCCTCTTATCTTCGTCCAACGGGGAAGGATCTCCAATCCACGGTAGGAGAGGTCCATCGTCATCGTAACTTTGCGGGTGATCGTTTGCGACATCACCCTCCTGCTCGTCTTCTTCTACCGGACAAGTGAACCGGAGTAGGAGGTCTCCATCAGGGTCGAAGACGAGGCGCTCCGATGATTCTTTGCTTGCCATCGAGCGTCGAGGCTCCGAAGCCCAGAACTTATCCGATTAAGTGATGCAAAATTATATTCGCTGTTTGGCTACAGAGAAAGGAATTTGATCTGCTCAAGGGGCTTTAATGGAGAGGCCGCATTAGCTCCGAAATTACATGCTAGTTGCGGAGGAGGAATTTTTTTATTATTATATTTTTATCTTTTTTTAAAGTTTCCAAAGTGCGGGTTTCGAAGAGATCGAATACGATAACAATTGAGATCAGATTCGTACTCTACGGAAAGTATCGATAATCGGGGCTAAGCGAGTTATTGTAGTAGGCCAGATCCCTGACCCTGTCTCGACTCTCGCTCGACCTCAGGTACTACGTACTTATCGTCAATTCTTATATGGTCACCGTCCATCTCTACAAACGACACAAACGAACGGTAACTGTGTCTCTCTTCCCTTGTTCGTTGGCATCAGTCTCAAAGAATCTAGCAGAACCCCCAAAAGTCATACATACATCTTCTCCGCAGCACTCGTTCCTCGATCAAGGCATAGTAGCCACGCTATGAAAATGCCCATCGAACAACTTACTTTCGATCCCGATGGGGACCCCGTCCTGCGCTTTGTGTACCCGCTGGCAAAAAGAGAATACAGTCAGTACCCGGGACGAAGAATACTGATGATGCCTCAAACTCCTTCAGCCCTCGTCCAGTCTCCGAATCCGCATGGCGGTGCTGGTGAAGGTGCAGTTGAGCCGCAGAAAGAAGTGGATATGCTCGTCTCCTCTAAGCGCCTGAGCCTAGCATCGCCGGTTCTCAAGGCTATGTTGCAGGGCAGTTTTCGAGAGAGCTACCGGTACCAGATTCTCCGCAGTACCGGTACTGGAAGAGTTGAAGTGCGCGCTCCCTGGAGATAATCCTGAGCATTTCGAAATCCTCCTCAACCTTATTCACGGTCAGCCTAAAAGAGTTCCGACCGAAGTTAACCTTGCCACAGTGACTGGATGAGCGATCCTGGTCGGCAAATACTACTATCAGCTGCCAGGTGTGGCGGACCTGTACAAGTTTTCACGGGCTGAAAATTGGAAGGGCACCTTCCCCGACATACCTATTCATGTCGAACATGGAAATGCTTTCCTGGCTCACTTTTGCTTACATCTTCAAATCACCAGAAGAATTCCCAGACATCACTAAAACCGCTAGTCTTGGACCTGCCTATCCCCGACGAGTTGTTGAGTACCTAGGTAGTAGCCCCTTCCGTGCCTCTCCGATCCTGTTGACATACCTACTACCGGTACGTATATTTAGCTCGCATTGATTCTCTCAGGATCATCGGACTCAAGCCCTTGCTCAGTTCGCTACCGTAGATGACCTAATTCTTGCATCCTCGACTTCGACGTCTCTCTCCTATGCGCGTATCAGTAAGTCCTCCGCCGGTGTGTGCCCACTGGTCTCTAAACCGACGAGATTTCGAGGAGGGGGTACGGTCCAGTTCGGCATGCGACGGCACGAATGCTAGGAACCCTCCTCAAATCTGCTTCTGCAGCCGGGCTTGATCCGCCTCTCCAGCCACCATACAAGTCAAGGATTTGAGTTTTTTTTTTTTTTAAGATGTCGTCGTGCAGATTACAAACCTCGATACTGGTATTGTCTCGCTGTGTGACATGGACGACGACGTCCCTTGGCCTGACGTCGCTCATGGACACTTCGCATACATCGAGGAGCAGAGAGCTCACATCGCAAAACGAATGGACGGGCTCGATTTCGTTTGCAATGGATCTACTCTCATGAACGGGTCCAGTATTACTCAAGCTTCATGGCCAGAGTCCCTAGAATCTGAAAATTCCCGAGTTTCCACGAGGCTGCCTATCTTGAAGAGGTTTGCGCATCTTGGAGAGCTTTGCGCTCCCCTTGCTACTCTATCTTGCGTGCTCCAGCTGTACAGATTCCCTTCGACGATACTGTACCCGTCCGAGAAAAATGTACTGTACACCAGGGGAGGCAAAGTCGATGCCTTCAACCGATCACGTCATATCTGGTTTTTTTTTCTTCCTTTTTGTTTTGCCTTATATTGCCATGCAATTTTTCAAACGGGGCCAATACGTTCGAACCATTCGAACCAATATCACCATCAGTCAACCCATGCTCTAGAAGCAGAGCCACTCCCTCCCCACTCGCTCGCTCAAACTTCCGGGTCCACGAAGCTTGCACAACATCTGCACCTCCTTCTCCCCAACCCAGGCCTCAATGCCACGAAAACCTCCTCCTCCTTACGCCCTGGTGTGTGCACTCATTCACTCACTCACTCACTCATTAACCCCCCCCCCCCCCCCCCCCAGATCCTGCAATCAACAATCCGGCTGCCGCAGAACCGAATATCGAATATCCACATCCAAGCTTCGACTCTTGTCTAGGTACAGAGCCTCGCACCGCCAACACGCCACGAACCCGGAACCCGTTCGGAGGAGTGTAGATCCCGCGCGTATCAAATTGTGACTCGTCTCCCTCTTTGGAGCCGGCCTGCACATATAGTCTTGAGTACGAAGGGAGCCCAGAGCTAGATGCTTGGATAACACTGGTATAGTACAATACTCCTGTTTAGACAAATGTGGCGAAACTAGGAGTAATTACTTGGCTAAGTCGAAGTTGTATGTTAGTTTGGACTACTGAGCCAGGTCGAAGTTGTTTCTTAGGTTGGATAATGTAGTAGGATGATAGTCTATTACAATACTCTTCTATGTAGGGCCAGATGTAGGGAGATCAAGAGGGTGATCTATGAGACTGAGAGAGAGACCGGTTACTGCTGCCTCTGCGGCTTTGATTGCAGTGGCAATGCGCTTCATCTGACCATGGGCGTAATCTGAGGGCCCTCCATAAAATGTTTGGTCTTGTCGGATATCACACAGGGACACAATATCAAGACCTTTGGCTTTTTCCACGACATCCTTGACGGTCAAGCCGTTGTAGGGCGGCGCGGGCGTGGGGTGGAGGCCCAATTTCGTGGCATCTCTCAGAACTGTTCCCAGCATCAATGCGTCACAAGTAGATCTACTGTTCAGGTTTTTGATGGGGTGTCTCCAGTGCGAAGACCCATTGCAGATGTTTGCCGATAGCTGCTGGGAAAAGGGGTGTTGAGTAATCAGTGGGGGATATGGATCAGGAGAGGACAACACTCTGATAATGTCATCTATTACTCTGAATATGGGTGCAATCGCTTGCGTTCTTTGGTGATCAATCTTTGCTATCGAAGGTCAGGAAACCGAGTTTTCAATGCAATTTTAATGGAGCTGTTACCGATGACCTTGTCCGGGATTGGAAACCTTTGATCCAAGTGTGGTATTGGCCCGCAACTATCTTCTTGTGCTAGCATTCTAGTGATTTCAGTGAACTCGGCGCTCAATTGGAAGACCCAAGCAATGCTTAGCCAGGGAAACATGTTTCCTGAGCTTGGCGGAGATGCTGAACGTAAATTTGGGACCCAAAAGCTTTTGACGTAAACAGATACTACCTCTAGCATCCGATACTTGTCAACCAGGATCGACAGGTTTGCGAGAGTGGAAAGATCCACGCTCCTAGGGACCTTGCTGGGAAAGCCATGCACAATATCGAGCAATATCTTGAAGGCTGCGGGGTCGTCATCAGGAAGCGGAACCTCAGCTTTGCCTGTAGACTGTAAAGCTTGACCTTCGCGGAAGCTGCCTTGCAACATGGCTTTGAAGACTGGAGACGCCAGCCTCAGATGTTTAGACGAGACGAGCATGTCGACCTGCTCCGGCGGCTTCGCAATGCCTGCGATTTTCGTCTGTTCCGCATCTGATGGGTATGTGAGTCGGAGCACGAGGTCGCCCTCGGGGTCAAAGGTGAGGCGTTCGACAGCCATATTCGCGAGCGATACAGCTCGCTGACTGATAAGAGACGTAGGATTCAATATCGTTTCTGATCGAAGAGGTTGGAACAGTTGAAGTTCGCAAGAGGCTGAAGTGGTTGAATGGGTGGAAGAGAGATAGTTGTTCGAGTTCCTGAGGACTGAGGAAGCTACGAAATTCTATTTCCCAGCTGGTGGGGTTGTGGGGTGTGGTGTGGTCTGTGCACTCGCTCAAGCTACCTCGACGGAGCCGCAATTCCAGATTCGAGAAATCCGCGGTAGCCCAAGTCATCCACGAGCCCCAGGACATGGCAAAAGACACCACGCAATGTGGAAATGGATTATCATCCTCCTCCTCCTACAGTGTCCAAACGAAGATACAACTTCGACTTCGTAATAGCTAAGTAGCTACTCTTAGTTTCGTTATATTTAGCCGAATCAAAGTATTATATTGGATTATCATCGTCATCTTACAATAATGTCTAAGTTCAAATACCGCGTCCACCTCGACCTGGCTCAAGTAGTCCCAACTACGATACACGTCTCTTCTAGATATGAATCGAGCTCTTTACACGGGATGATTGATATTCAATATGCAACTTGAACACATCGGATGCAACGATTGATAGCATTGATAGCCGATCTCGGAAGATGTTCGGTAGGTCCCTTTTGGTGAAGCCTCGGTTACTGGGTTTCTGCCGGATCTTGCATCTGTGGCGAACCCCCGAACCCCGAACCCCGATCCCCCGATCCCCCGATCCCGTTCCCCGGGTCGCCCCTCATTATCTTCACATGTGTCCGAATTCACATGCTCACATGTTTTGCATTGTCCCCAGCCAGAGCAGGAATGTGGCACGTGAGCAATTGCATCTGCATCTGCAGCTACCGTACATCTACCCAACTCAAGAGCTGACGTTCACACTCCACAAACCTGCACACCTGCACACCTGCACTCGTTATGATCTCCCGTGACTGCAGTACTGGTCAGTGATCTCAGTCCTGTCCGGCCTCTCTGAATTGAAAGACCAGACAGACCAGACCCAACCAGTCCAATCCAGTCCAGACCAGAGCGGTCCCGCAAACAGGGCCAGCCACGGCCCACGGCCCACGGACCCACCCCCGCCCTGCCCTGCCCCGCCGAGCCGAACCGGACTGGATTGGAAACGCCTGATGGCGCTGGTGCTGCTGGTGGCCGAGGATGAGAGCTCTCATGGCTTCCTGGTTCGTGGCGGGGGATCCCGCTAGCCCGGCTGGGTGAACTCTCTAGCTTATGACTTCTGATTTCTACCTTGCGTACTGCTTCTTTTCCTCTCTCACTGCATCTCTATTCCTCTGTTCATCTATCCCTCTGCTCGTCTATCCCTCTGCTCAACACATATCTATTCCTCTATCCCTCTATCCCTCTCGCCGTCTCGCGGAACCGCCCTTCAGAACAGAACCCCTCTCGCATGTGATTGATCTCATCCGTCAACATGTCCGGCAAGATGAACCTCCCAGCCGTGGATGTCAACACCGAGGAGAAGCAGTACCTGGATGAGGTGGCAGCTGTCAAGCAGTGGTGGAACGACTCGAGATGGAGATACACCAAAAGAGCCTTCACAGCCGAGCAGATCGTGGCCAAGCGAGGAAACTTGAAGATCGAGTATCCCAGCAACGCCCAATCGAAGAAGTTATGGAATATCCTCGAAGGGAGATTCAAGGTATGTCCTCTCTGAGAAGATCAGCCCGAGCCGGGCAGGTGGGCAAGTACTGATTGAAAGACATGTAGACCCAAGACGCAAGCTTCACATACGGATGTCTGGAGCCGACCATGTTGACCCAGATGGCAAAATATCTCGACACCGTCTACGTCTCCGGCTGGCAATCATCCTCCACCGCCCCAGCGTCGGACGAGCCAGGTCCAGATCTGGCAGATTACCCATATGTAGGTTCCTTCCTCCCACCTCCCTAGTTAGACAGCCGTACTCACTACTTCCGCCAGACCACCGTCCCAAACAAAGTCTCCCATCTCTTCATGGCCCAGCTATTCCACGACCGCAAGCAGCGGGAGGAGCGCGTAACCACCAAGTCGAAAGCCGAGCGCGCTAAGCTGGCCAACATTGACTACCTGCGCCCCATCATCGCAGATGCAGACACCGGACACGGAGGGTTGACCGCTGTCATGAAGCTCACCAAGCTCTTCATCGAGAAGGGAGCGGCTGGTATCCACATTGAGGACCAGGCTCCTGGAACGAAGAAGTGCGGACATATGGCTGGAAAGGTCTTGGTGCCGATTAGCGAGCACATCAACCGTCTGGTCGCTATTCGAGCACAGGCTGATATCATGGGTATGTTTCCCGCCTGCTCCTTTTCCAGTCTGGAAAATATGAAACGAAAGAGACAGAACAACTTGCAAACAAAAACAGAGGACTGACAAGCTTCCCCAGGAACCGACCTCCTGGCCATCGCCCGTACAGACGCCGAGGCCGCAACCCTCATCACCACCACCATCGACCCCCGTGACCACGCCTACATCCTAGGTTCCACGAACCCCAATCTCCAGCCGCTCAACGACCTCATGATCGCTGCCGAGCGCGCCGGCAAGAATGGTGCCGAGCTGCAGGCCATCGAAGACGCCTGGACCGCTCAAGCCGGCCTGAAGCTCTTCAACGACGCCGTCGTCGATACCATCTCGGCCGGCGTGCACGTCAATAAGAAGGAGCTCTCGGCGCAGTTCCTGTCGGCCGTCAAGGGCAAGTCCAATACCGAGGCGCGGGCCATCGCCAAAGGCATCATCGGTGTCGACGTCCCGTGGAACTGGGACGCGCCCCGAACGCGTGAGGGCTACTACCGGCTCCAGGGCGGCTGCGAGTGCGCCATCAACCGCGCGTTGGCGTACGCGCCTTACTGCGACGCCATCTGGATGGAGAGCAAACTGCCGGACTACGCCCAGGCGGCGCAGTTCGCCAAGGGCGTGCATGCCGTTTTCCCGGAGCAGAAGCTCGCGTACAACCTCTCGCCGTCTTTCAACTGGAAGACGGCTATGCCGCGCGCCGAGCAGGAGACGTACATCCAGCGCCTGTCCAAGCTGGGCTACTGCTGGCAGTTCATCACGCTGGCCGGCCTGCACACCACGGCCCTGATCTCGGACCAGTTCGCCAAGGCGTACAGCAAGCAGGGCATGCGCGCGTACGGCGAGCTAGTGCAGGAGCCCGAGATGGACGGCGGCGTGGATGTCGTGAAGCATCAGAAGTGGTCCGGGGCCAACTATGTCGATGAGTTGCTGAAGATGGTGCAGGGAGGTGTGAGCAGCACGAGTGCAATGGGCAAGGGCGTGACGGAGGACCAGTTCCATTAGATTTGGCAGAGTGAGTGGGGAGGGGAGGGGAGATGAGGAGAGGAGTATATATATTATATACAAGAGCATATACGATCAGGGTTATTGAGAATTGGAATGGCATCATATTTCTTTTCCTGGTTCTGATCTTGCCTGTCTACTCACTCATGCCACACTCCCCACCCTTCCTTTGTGTGAACTGTGGGTTCTGAACTCTGAATATAGAAGAGGAGGAAAAAGGGAAAGGAGGGTTTGATTTCAAGAGTTGGACAGAGTAGTTGTATTTCTGTGTGTAGGTCGGGTTTGACGCGCGGGATATGTACTCCTTGATGTGGGTTTCGAGATCGTGGTGTTTTGGCGATGCGAGGCTCTCTAGAAAGCTAGCTACGAAATTGCTCCGTACAGTAATCGTCGGCTCGCTTAGGTGGGCCTCTTTACATCCTTTCAGACTGAGCCGACGATTAGCAGTACCTGTACGTCCCAGCTGTTGATCTGTGCGCCTAGTGGCCGAAGCTATCTTGTCTTACCAGGTAGGTAAGCTAGCTCGAATTCGCTTAAGCTAGCTAGGTAGCCTTAGTACACCTGACGGCCTTATTTGAAGGGTCAATCTCTAAATTTCTGGGAGGTTTTCTCGGTTTTCTCAACATCTATTTCACGGGGGATCTTGCTGTCAAGAACTGGCTCGGACGTTCCAAATGCCCGGCCCTAAACGAATTATCTTCGACCCCGACGGGGATGTGCTTCTTCGTTTTTCTTGCCCATTAGCGCCTATAGCACCGAAAGATTATCTGTGCCGCGACTCCGGATCCGAGAAACTCGCGGTGGCCAAAGTCACCAACAAGCCCCAGGATATCGCAAAAGTCACACCAAGAAAGGTGGAAATGTTGGTGTCATCCAAGCATCTGGCTCTGGTTTCCCCCGTGTTCAAGGCTATGTTCAGGCCCGGATTCAAAGAGGGACATGAGCTCAGTACTACCGGGAAATTGAATTTGCCTCTGGATGATGACGACCCTACCGCGTGGGAAGTGATACTCAACATTATTCATTGCCGTTTGGAATATGTCCCGTGCCGTGTAGGTCTCGTGTTTATGATTTCTATGTCCGTCCTTGCCGACAAGTATCAAATGGTAGCCGCTCTTAGGTATCACGCCAAAATTTGGATAGATAAGGGGGTGAAACTGATTCCGACTCCTTACGAGTGAGTGGATCCATTGCTACAATCACCCTCTTAGCAACTACTAGTTACCGTCAACAGTCATGGACATTCAGAGCGATTTTCCGACGGTTCTCAGACAATAGAATTCTAATTCGAGTACCAGTCCGAACTTTGTTCTCCCTTGGATGGCAATAGGCTGGGTGTTCAAACACAAAGAGGCATTTTACACTGCCCTCCACACAGCACGGCGAACCTCGACTCACGAAATAATAAATCTGGCTACAACTCGACGGTTGCCCATACCTTCTGCCGTGATCGGTAAGCACCGCAATTAAAACCCGACGAGTGACTTTCCAGCTTATATTTGATCAGAACATATCAATTCGGACCGCCAACGTGCGATTGAAAATGCAATTCAACTCATAAATTACGAAATAAAAAGGGTCCAAGCCACACCGAATTGCAGGAACTACGTTGGAGCCTTTTCCAAGAAGAAGATGATGGCCTGTGATTCTATGGTGATTAGAAGTCTCTTGGGCAGTGCGTCGAAACTAGGCTTATGGCCACCTTCAGTCGCGAGGTCGAATTTCGGGGACTCGAGCTTCCAGTCTACCGCAGCTGCTATTAGACGCGTAACAATCCACACGCTGTGCGACGATATATTTGGTGTTCGTGGGCCGCTCGAGGTGAACGTCGAGACCAGGCACTTTACCAAGGAGCTTCTTGACCAACAACTTGCGAAAATCGAGTCCAGAATGGACCGCTACTCGCTTCAAGATCTTCCCCTATAAGAAGAGACCTGGGAAGCGGCGAGTCCGGTCATACCCGGACATTCAAATGCCAAGTCTTGTAGCGGCCAAAGGGCAGTTCATTATACCATATACTCCTTCCGTGGCTACATAGAAAAAAACCCGAATTCGGCCGGGTACTGATCTCGAGATAACGTGGCCGAATATGACCCCGTCGCTGTACGTCGTGAGAATGTCTCTAGACCAAGTGCTGTGCTCTTCTACCGGCTTAAATTGCAGATCTGGATTTGGTTCAGTGCGAAGCTTCAACGACTTTGAGCTTCACGACCTCCTCTACCCTAAGCCGATGCAGCTAAAGCGATGTCCGAGTCAGCCCTGAGATATGCATCCGCTTTGATAGCGGTATGAGATCGGGATCAAATCAGGCACATGGTGTGAATTCCCCTTTTGCGGAGTACAGGTTGGCCCTGTTTTTGAGTCTTAGTGTTAGGTTTTAAGAGGAGGGCAGGTTTCACGTATCTGGATATCGTACTGAGAACTGGCTCTGCAGGGCCAGAGCTCTGCCGGGTTTTTGTCCCCTCCAAAAAGGGAAATCAACCAGACGGACTAGTAACGCATCCGGAATATTTCTCAAGGGGGTTCGGCGTATCAGCGGTTTTTTTTTTTTTTTTTTTTTTTTTTTTTTTTTTTTTTTTTTTTTTTTTTTTTCTAGGTCTAAAACCTCATTGCCCACACGTAGGGTGGCAATATCCAGCTGCGTATTCTCTGTGACTGGAACGTGCTTTCGGGTTATATCTTTGTTTGGCTGTTATAAAAGGACAGGTGGGCTTTGAGTAGAGACCAGTGAATACCTCCGAGCGCTGCAGGCAAGGGAAAGCTATGACTCGATGGATTGTATAGCGGTCCACCAGAACTTGTTCTTCGCCCCGCAATTGAAACGGGTAAGTGTAAAGAAGTGAATGGGCCTTGATAGTGTGCCAAGGTTTGTATAACGTGCGATGTGCAACAAACAAGAGCCCCTCCCCCTCCCTCTTTTGGGAGGTCCCCAGGGTCCAAGCATTGCGTTTTGGATACCCGCCCGACGTTAATAAATACAACAACAACAACATCAACAATTTTCTCCCGCTTTCAAAGTTAAAGTCAGAGTCTTAGTGGTCAAACTGTCAAGAGATGGGATCTTCGCTCCGCCGTGGTGGACAGATATCTACGCCGATGCGCGCTTCCTCCTCTCCTCTCTCGCTGTTCGGTTCCTGTATTGATCGGTAAGACCTTCTTCGCTTTGCTAGACGTGACCAAACGTGCGCTGTGCCACAAGATGAGATCCCCTCCTCCTTGGTACCTTTCCTCGCCTTGTCCGGTCCTTTTCCTAGTTGGTAACAACACATTTCGCTTTGCTAAATGTAGACAAACGTGCGATGTGCAACAAAACCTCGCAGGCACTCCAGTCCCGTCCCCCCACATTCTCGGTTAGCACCTTTTCTCACTAGGTACTCGCTACGATGGACTCCAGACAGCAGGCATGTTGCTGATACTAGTACCGGTACAGTAGTGCGAGACTCCTGTTGACGAACCTCACCATCGTAATACCTACGTCATCCGATAATCCGCAGGGTACCGTACCGGTAGGCATTCCGCGACTAGCCACACTCACATCCGGCCCGCTACTGCGCGCGCCTCTCGTATGAGTCCCGCTCCTCTTCAACTACCGGTACCCAATCTGAATCCCGAGGGATGGAGATATCGGCGACTGCTCTCCGATGCAGGGTATCCTGGCGCAGCGGCACGAGGAAAAAAAAAAACCGTCAGTGGACTTTCTGGTCCGCAGCCAACGCATCGCTCGCGGCTTGGGAGAAATCCGCTTGCTTGCGCTCGCGTGGTGGGCTGGCTGGCTGGCTGGTTGGGGATGGCGGTGAGGCTGCTCTCTCGACAGTGAAGAGAGCCCCCCCTTCGTGCGTTCGCGGATCTTACTCCTCGTCATTACTGTAGCTGGGCAGTTACCGGTACCGGTAGTTCAGAGCGGGATCTGCAAGGCGGTTACCGGTACCGGTACCGGTAGTTGAATGTGAAGCGGACTTGGAACGGGGCGCGGGGTAAGAACATCAAAAACCTGGCGACGGAAAGTTATAAATTCCAAAAAAAAAAAATTTATTATACATATATACATATATATATTACCACGCGTAAGAATTACACCAAGATAAACAATGGCGATCAAGTGAGATTGCTCCCGAGAATTGACGGTATTATTATTATTTTCTCTTCAGAAAAATAACATCGTAGCTCGTTGCGTGAAGAAATCGCAAGAGAAGAGCTTCGTGCCGCAAGTGTTTTCCTAAGAAAAGCCGGTCTCGATACCCGATGATGACCGAAAGAGCGCGGTGCAAGCAGCTATCTCTCTAGCATATACTATTCTTAATAATAATAGCCTCTCTAGGTGTAATGCAAGCAGCTATCTTCTTTCTAGCATGTTGTTCTTAACGGTAGCCTCTCAAAGCGTAATGCAAGCAGCTATCTTTCTAGCGTATTATTCCTAATAGTACCCTTCTTGAGTATAATGCCAGCAGCTGTATTTCCAGCATCCCACTAGTATTAACAGCCTTCTTAAACCCAATAGCTTTTTTTTTTTTTTTTTTTTTTTTTTTTTTTCCGATGCGAAGAGGAGGCTGCTTTCCTAGCCTTTCGTTTCGGTCTCAATATCACCCTCCTTAAATACAAGTTCCAGCAGCTGTTCCCCTAGCATTTCATGCCTGGATAATAATTCCTCAGAGTCCGATGCGAGCAGCTGTGTTTCTAGCATCTTATTCCTCGTGATGGTCCTTTGGGTCTGGTGCAAGCAGCTGTGTTTCTAGCATTTCAATCTGAGTAATGGCCCTGTTTAAGTCTAATGCAAGCAAGCAGTTATCTCTTTAACATTTTCTCCCCCTCTTTTCCCCCTTTTGATATTAATGGTATATATTAGTCAAGATTAGTAGCGATGTGACGGACGTCACCAATGTTTTTATACATTTCATCTTGATTGGCTTCATCTCCCCCCTCTCCCACCCGTTTCGTTCGCTAGGTCTTTCTTGTGTTCGGTTTTTTGTTGATCTTCGCTTAGGTCTTGGGTTCTTTAATCCTGGTGACAAGGTCGCTATGCTGGGACTAGGCTTCTGGTATCAAGGCCATCGCTTTGGGTTCGTTGATTTTGACTGTGCTGTGATGTAAGCTGCTCTACTCATAGTCTTAGTTGACGAATGTCACGAATCCTACGGGTGTGAATGTTTACGGCCGAGGTTGCCGTGGTAATGGGAGATCGAAAGCGCGAAATCAAAGCCTAAATACCACCAAGAGTGGAAGAGCTGACTCTTCATTAATCCACAGTACATATCTTCATGTACAACCCCGATGAAAGTTTTTTTTCATTGCAAACACAAGTCCACCGGTCTGCTCAGAAATTTAGGAGATGTCAAAATCCTCAATTGTACTTCCCCGCCCCTGGGCAACAGCAGCCGGGAAGGGCACAAAATCGATCCCAGCACCCTCAGAAGCGGCCTTTACAGCCATCTTCGGCACTATACTCCCACCGGCATCATACCTCCAGACTCCTCACGGCAAAGCCGCTTACTACACTATCCCACCATCAACAGCATCGCCCATCAACCATACAAACCCCATATCCCGCATCCTCCTCATTCACGGCGTCCAGACATGTGCAATCGGCCTGCAGCCTTTAGCCATCGCTCTCTCCTCGCGCTTCCCAGGTGCACAGATCGTGCTGTTTGATCTCTGGGGCCACGGCCTCACAGACACCCCGATCGCACCTCACGAGCCGGCACTCTTTCACGCATTGATAAAAGCGTTGATGGCGAAGCTGGAGTGGGAGAGGGCGCACTTCCTCGGCTATTCGTTTGGTGGCTCCACGACAGCATCATTTGCGGCTCTGTGTCCCGAAATGGTCGCATCGATGGTTTTGCTTGCTCCGGCTGGACTCTGGCGATTGGAATTGGATGAGGTGCAGGCGAGGTACATGACTGGTGGTGATGAGGAGTTGGAAGAGGCGGCTCGAACGTGGATTGTGCAAACGTTGGAGGGAGGCGAGCTAGTCGTTCCCGCAGACTGGAAAGAGAGAGTCGCAAGAGGCGAGGTGGTTGCTGAGGCTGTGAGGGACTGGGAAATGAGGGTACACGAGGGGCATGCGGCGAGCGTGGTGGGTATTTTCAGAGATGGCGGTGTGAGGGGCAAGGAGGCTGAATTCGCAGAAGCGGCGAAGAGGGGGACTAGGAGTTTGTGTATTCTGGGAGAGCTGGATGATTTGTGTACAGAGCAGGACTTGAACGATGTTGGTTTCCTGAATGTGAAGGTTGTTCCACAAGTGGGACATGGAATCCCAAGGCAAAAAGTGCAGGAGGTTGCGAAACTCGTGGAGGCTTTCTGGAATGAGATCTCGTAAGCAGACGGGCAAAACTGTAGAGATTGATGGGCATGTAAACACTGCACTATTCGCTTTGGTCCTGGTTAGCGAAGGTAAATAAGGGGCTGCAAATGTTAGATGTTGGTTGAATAGACCCGTGTTGTCTCTTTTAACCTTGTTGTACCTCAGACGACAACCAGATGGGGTGGATACAGGATACCAATGACTTAATTGAAGGTACGTAAATGAAATCTTGCTTAACACTCGTTCCTCCGGGCTGCCAATCGGCTGCGATAGAGCTGCAATCGCAATTACCGTGACCCAGATATTTTTTTAAAAGGCAACGTTCAGTCTCGTATACGTTGACCATATGGCTATATATATCTGTACTCTATAAATATCCTCACCCAGATTCTTGATTTGGAGGCCACCGTCACATGGCAAATGCAGCCCTGTCTCACCCTTGCAGCACAAGCATCGTCATGGAGGATCCGGACACTAGGGCAACGACTTCGTAAGAACAGTAGAGCAAACGTCCAGTTCATAAACTGCAAGCAAACATCTTCAACACAATACCCGCTGCTTTCACTTGTCTCCAAGGTTTCACCGCGCAGGGCAATCGTTGCCATGATACAATAATCTGCAGCTATAGGGAGCCGTGCCCTATCTTTATACCTACCTATCTAGCTTCTCTACCTCCACCAGTCTCCAGCTCTTCTCGAAATCGCCATATTGGCTGCGTACCTTAAAGATCTCGCTGATCAAGCTACGAAGAAGGTTCCTAAGTATCTGCCGGAAGCGTTACGAGCAGCCGCCGTCTTCAACTGGAGCAGCAAGCAGGGCGTGGCCGGTCGGTTTGACCGCCGAGCCGGAAGCAATATGGAGCAGCAGTCCACGCCCGAGAACAAGATGTCCAAGGAAGAGAGGTCGGAGAAGCCGGAGAAATCGTACCTGTACAGCGCGGTGGAGTCGATTTCGCCTTGGGGTGGATCAAGATCTTCAACGCCAAAATTGATGCCTATGTCTCCTGTTGTACCTGGGGAGGGGTCGGGCCTGAAGCATCAGAGGGGAGCGGACCACACGACGCAGAATTGGCATGGCTTCAGCTCGAAAAGGTACCCACCGGATTGTCCACCGCTTAACGCCCGGTGGTTCCATGCCGTAGACGTATGTCTGTCTGTCAACCTGCTAGACTTGCCTTGCTAACAAGCGGAATGCCAGGTTCCTAAGAGGAAGCCCAAGCTTCTCAACAAAGTCAATACGGAGGAGACGATCAAGCCAGCCAACACCCCCGCGCCGAAGAAATTTGTACTGTTCTCCGCACATGATAGTCGCTCGATCGAAACTGCGTACCAGAAGTTGGCGGATGAATACGATGATCCGAGGAGGGAAACGAGGCATAAGGGGGACGATTATGGAAGCGCAGGGCAGTCACCGAATACGCCGGGCAGAAAATCGAACACCAGTATTGATGAAGCTGGCACGGAAGCACCCGCGGGGGGCAAGTTCCGGGTCCCTGTTCAAGAAGACTTCCTGTTCGATGTCGACATCGAGCAACGGGAACTCAGCCCACTGTACTGGCTTGGTCCTATCTACGAAGTTCGGCGAGGATCATGGTTTTATCAAGAGGGCTCGACTCTTCGACCCTGTGAAGAGAATCTGGCCCAGCAGCTGGAAGAAGGCTACCTCAAGATTATGCCATTCAGATATCCCAGAGCTCCAGAGAAATTGCCAAAAGCTGGAGAGGACCCGAGATCTTTGGCGGTATCTGGGGCATTTGGTCGAGGCCGTGCTGGATCAGGCGAACTCACACCAAAAGCTTCCGCTGAGAACCTGAAGGCTGCCAATCAGCAGGCGCTGGACGATGCTGCCAACAAGCTGAAAGATATCCCGGCTCCAAGTCCTCATCAGCCACAAAGCTATCGTTTGTTTGGGACATTTATGAATACTATTGTCACTTATCAAGATTCTACTGTGGCGTGGCTTTCTACTGACTCGATCATGGCGAGAGTGAGTAGCAGTGTCTACGAACGCTTTGCAGGTGGAGCATATTTTAGTGGCGTCAAACTCGTCAGAGGTTACTCAGAAGGAAAAACAAGCGCTGACAAAGTACCGACGACACCTACTAGTGCTGCAAGCAAAGGCCCAAACATGCCTCCAGAGCTAAAGCTCGATGTTGAGCAACAGAAGCTTCTGAAGAGACGCTCGGGTCCACCTTCTGTAAATCTACCGGGTGACGAGGCAATGGAGGCATCTGCTCGGATTGCGCTCACGGGAGTAATCGACAAAGAGTCAGAAGCAGAAGCTGTGCGAAAGCGAGACGAAAGGGAGATACGGAATGACTACAACGAACGAGATGATGAGAACCAGGGTCGAGAGATCGACCATCTGATTTTGGTCACTCACGGCATCGGTCAGCGGTTAGGCATGCGAACCGAGTCTGTCAACTTCATTCACGATGTTAACGTGTTACGAAAAACTCTGAAGAGTGTCTATGGAAGTAGTGCCGATCTTCAGGCCCTGAACTCGGAAATAGACAAGCTTCCCAAGAATTGCCGTATTCAGGTACTGCCTATCTGTTGGCGACATCTTCTAGACTTTCCCAGAAAAGGAGTTAGACAGAACCGTAGGGAACACGATCTCGGCGATGCCTTTGGGGAGGACGAAGAGTACCCCAGTCTCGAGGACATCACCGTCGAAGGTGTACCCTTTGTTCGATCACTCATCACAGATCTGGCTCTGGATATCCTTTTGTACCAGAGTGCTTACCGCGAACATATCGCTCAACTTGTAACAGCCGAGTCGAACCGAGTATACGACCTCTTCCTCCAGCGAAACCCAAATTTCAAGGGTAAAGTAAGTCTGATCGGGCACTCACTAGGCTCTGCCATCTTTTTCGATATCCTGTGTCTCCAGAAAGAAACCATGCGAAGTAACCCTGGGCGTCGGGTACATCAGAAATCTAAACACCCTCATGAAAGAGAAGTCAAGGACCTTGATCTCAAATTTACTGTGGAAGACTTCTACTGTCTAGGTTCTCCCATTGGGCTCTTTCAAATGCTCAAGGGAAGGAGTCTTCTTGGTCGACACCAAAGATCTGATGCTGTCCCGGCTGAGTCGCCCACGCATTCTGATGACTTGCAAGACCCATTCCTTGGATTCGCCTCCGGTGAAAATATATCGTCCGTTACTGGTCTACCCCTTACAGTCTCCTCACCCAAGGTCGGGCAGTTGTATAACATATTTGTGAGTAGCTTCCCCTCACTACTTGTCCAAATCATAGGCTGACACAGAACTCCCATAAAGCATCCCAGTGACCCAATAGCCTACAGGCTAGAGCCCCTCATCGCCCCAGCAATGTCCTCTATGAAACCCCAACTCCTCCCCTACACCAAAAGGACCATCACCACCAGTGTCTCCGGCATTGGCGCCAAAGTAGGGCAATCCGTAAGCGGTCTCTGGTCCTCCCTCTCCTCCGGCATAGCCAGCTCCCTCCTGAACCGCAGCCTCGGCCTCACTAGCGACGACGTGGCTCATATGGCAGCCCCTACCCCCCAACGCGCACCACCGCAGTCCGCGGGCGCTGGCACCAACGTCGGCGCTGGCGTGATCTCTGCCGAGACTACGAACGTGCCGGGGATGCAAAGGCAGAACACCAATGAGAAGAAGAGGCAGCTGGCGGAGGACACAGCCGCTGCGGACAGGGATGGCACGGGGCAGAGCCCGCCGACGCTGATTGATGATGAGATTGAGACGTTATACGCAGGATTTCAGAAAAGGAGGGAGAGTGAGGACGGGCACGACGAGTGGATGAAGGCGGAGGAGAAGGGGAGGAAGTTGAGGAGAGAGGAAGCGAAGGTTAGGGCGCTGAATATGGTCTGTAGAATCGAAGCTTTTTTGCTGGTAATAAATGATGCTGACTTTATTTTTCAGCATGGCAGAGTGGATTACAGTATTCAAGAGTAAGCCTACCTCCTTCCACTCATGACGGGAGCATACCAACTAACAATCCCCAGGAGTGTCCTTGACTTCAACCCGATCAAGTCCGTTTCATCCTTCCTCCCAATCCTCCCCTAGCTCTCAATACTGACTTCCAAAACAGCACGATCGCGAGTCATCTCTCATACGTAAGTAATCAACCCCCCCCCTCTTTCCCCTCGTTTACCACCCCAGTCCTACTCTCTCCAG
This sequence comes from Drepanopeziza brunnea f. sp. 'multigermtubi', assembly GCF_022702325.1. Taxonomy (NCBI): domain Eukaryota; kingdom Fungi; phylum Ascomycota; class Leotiomycetes; order Helotiales; family Drepanopezizaceae; genus Drepanopeziza; species Drepanopeziza brunnea. The sequence continues at coordinate 728,773 of NW_027094072.1, read as the reverse complement.
ACAAACGCCATGTTGAGGATTTGCTGATCACGAGCTCAGTGGGCCGACGAAGACGTCAGCCATTTCATGATGTCCCAACTGCTTTCGAGACATCGTGCTGCTGCTGCTAGCACGCGGAAGGAGGGACGCAGAGAAAGCAGGAGATAGAAGAAAGAAAAGGGAACAGATGAGAAGAATGGACGAATGGCGTTTGGGAATGGAAATGAATGCATATGGGAAGAAAGGGATATATCAAACGGGATTGACTGCATGTTCGTGAACTAGAAGCGATAGGCCGCATCAAGGCAGTGAGTGACAAAAGACCAAGCGAGCCAAAGGGCCTGCAACCTGTCTGTTGTACATTGGGAACTCAATAAAACGCCAAATCTCAAAGAGTTCGTAGTTCAATTTGTAATTCAATGTTGTGTGTCAGAACTTCTTTCTACAAGTTTGAGCTTTTAGAAAAGTAGGCAATCCATACTCGACTCAGTTCAAACGAATCAATTCAAGTTGAACTTCAGTTGCAGCTTTACCAAATGATTATCGCTTGGCATACACTTGGTGTTACGGTGCTGCGATCTTAAGTCGTCAAAAGGGGAACAACACAACCGACTCAGATTCGAAACTTGATCTCAGTTTGTACATGAGCATGCGCTCAAAACCACACAAAATTCCACCTACAACATAGTGACGCACTTTCTTGTTGTCATGGATGCAGGGGCATCGCCGCTATGCTCCAGAAGCAGAAATCAAACACTACTACGGCAAAGAAAGGAAGTTTGGTGAAAATCAGACGCTTTGCATTCAATTTTGTGGTTCTATGCTAACCTATTACTACCGCCGCCGGTCGAGAAATTCGGGATTTGAAGGATACCGCCGCTGTAGTGCTCGCTCGATAGATCCGAATCGCCGGCCAACGCGTTGGCAAGAAATCTAGAAACACAAAAGTGAAGTAATCTGCCTCGCAAGAAACAAAGGAACCGATGGGAAAAAAAAGGAACTTTTCGGTCTGCCGTCGGGAGAAGCATAAAGGTATGTAAGGGCCCAAAACCTATTACTCAGCAGTGTCGAGCTCATCGTGAGTTTGTGGGGGAGATTCCAAGGCAACTTCGGGTAGCGTATGTATCAGCGAGTTTAGTCCTTTTGGCGGCATGGAAGCACAAATTCACCTTTCCTATCTTCACCATTGGTGCCGTTTTCGCGACCTGCCTCCTCACGCTCTTCCTTCACCTCACGGTCCCTATACAGATGTGTAAGTCGTTGTAAGGCCACAAGGCCACTCTGTGAGGGTAAGGGCTTCATACCGGTCTGCGTCTGGACTACGAGAGCGGTCACGGTCACGGCGCTCGTATTCTCGATCTCTGCGATCGTCCTTGCGAGGAGAGTAGTCACCACCGCGGCTACGACGGGGAGATGGGGAGCGACCACCGCGGCGAGGAGATCGGCGTCCACCGTCGCGTCCGCCAGGAGGTCCACGAGGAGCACGTTCACGCTCGCTGCCTTGGTCGAAACGCCATGAAGCAGATGGAGGAGTACGCGCCCACTAGAAACAATCAGCCATTGAAATGATAAAGATACCCATGCCCACCAACTTACCTCAATCTTCAGGATGTCATCACGTTGGAGACGCTTATTATGCATCTCATGGTACGCATCGTCGGCATCACGACGGCTCTCATACTCGACGAAAGCGAACCTACTACAGGTGTCAACCATATTAGAATATACCTTAGAGGGAAGCTAGAAGATACTGACAGGCGGCTCTGTGAAGTACGGGGGGCGGGGATGTCGCAACGGACAAGACGACCATAGCTGCAAAACTCCATGTCAGTCCCAAAAAATCTTACTCGAGGGCAGGGAAACACAAAGAGAATATAGCAACATGTAAACATGATTGCAAGAGGCTCGATCCGCCGTAACCCGATGTTCGCGCAAGGAGAGGATGGGATGGGTGGACAATGGCCGAAACATTGCGCGACCGCTCGATCGAACGACGAGGATAGGAAGGAAGCGCAGGCAGGCAGGAGTCGATGGTGACAGCGAGGACTCGACGAGGAAGGACGAGGATATAGAAGGGGTGGATGGGTAGATTTTCGCACTCGAGAGGGCGATGGTGATCATCGACGTTCGTTGACATACCGTTCGAATTCGTAGGCAAGGTCGCGAGCTCGAGTGCCGGGTCCGAAACCCTAGAAGAGAAGAAATATCAGTTTGTATTCTGTGTTCTTTCGACGCGCGCCGCAATGCAGGGTAGATGAAGGTCGCGATGGCATAGCGCGAATAGAGCTTCAACTTACGGTAACGTAAAGAGTAGTACCGCCGCGAGACATCTTGTAGCTTTGGGATGTTCAAGCCGCGAAGTTGGTGAGTAGCACCAAGAAGACGAGGATATGCTGTGGAGAGCACAGTGACAGTTCGTCGAGTTCTCGTGAAGAAGAAGTTGATAAGAATATGATTTGGCGATGGCGCTCATAAGGCGGGAGCTTGGCACGCTAGTCTGGTTTGAGTAACGTGCTACCCCAGATGGTGCACGTGACAGAGACTGTCACAGAGCCGCATCATCCTTGCTGCAGGTCAATATCAATATATCTGCAAGATATAGAAACCTTTGAGCGTTTGATTACAAGCTCCAATCAACTCCTAAAGCACCAGTCTCTTGATCGCATAATCAGTCGAAAGATATTTATATATGATACTGGGACTTGAAGAATCATGACGAACAAGTAAGGATGGTGGCTTCGAACTTTTGGTACTAATTTATATTTTCCACATTGCAAGCCTACTGGCCTTCTATCCTGAGAATTTCAACATGTCATGCCCCAGTTCATGTTGTTCTATTTGGAGACTGTCAAATAGAATGCAATAAAGCATCTACATCGTTCTACAAGCCTACAAGCGCCCGCTCCCAATGCTCAGACCGTATATCCAGATCCCCTTTCCTATACAAAGCATTCTGCTTGATGCGTGATGCTAAGGAGTATTCTATTCGGCGCGGCTTTGTCCCGGGAATGAAAATACCTCTGGCTCTGGCCGTGAGCTTCTTTTACAAAGATGCCTCTGCCGGCCTCAGAGTAACCAGGAAGTCCCTAGTCATTTCGAAGCTAAGCCAGCTACTTGCCATACTCGGAGCAACCTTGAGCAAATTTGGCGCAATGCCTTTGTACATGCCCTTGAACCCTTCTGCTGCAATAATTGACTTCACAGCATGGATTATCCCATTGTACTTGAAGTCAGAGCCCGGCATCGTGTTGATTTGAAATCTGCGGCGGAGAACATCACTGTTGGTAATTAGCAAATGCTTATATTATCGACTCAAGGTTGCAGCTCACAAGGGGTATGTGCAAGTCTGTGCGACTGCTCCTGAGATAGCACCTGCTGCAAGTTTTCGTAACGCACTTGGATTCTTCTCTCCTTCAGGGGTAAAGTACTTGCGAACAATCTCATAGGTCATGAAGTTGAGACCAACCTATTGCAGCTTCGATCAGTACAGCACCTAGTGTATTAAACGGTCAACTTACATATGGTGCTACACCAGCCACAGTCGGTATTATGCCCCTGTACAAAGCCACGACTCCTCCTTCTACCTTGTACATCTTTACCATGGTCGACCACATACCAGGAGGCTTGAGCATCTCTGCCGTATTGTGACTTGTTGCAGTCTGGACTGACAGGCGTGTGCGAACTATGTCGAGAGGATACGTGAAAAAGACAGAGGTAATCCCTGCAGATCCACCACAGATTAAGCGGCTGATCGAAGTCAAGTCGGCGCCAGGAGAAGGCTCAAACCACTGCCTTCGGTCAGTATGTGCTGGTTTCATAGCAATAGACTCTATGCCTTCGAGTTACCTACCGTTTTGTAGAAATTGTAGCTACCAAATTGTACCGCAGAATAGGGGATGATGCGTATACAATTTGTGCCGTTCCCTCTGAGGAATCCGCGCCATCCTTCATCCCTCCACATCTTTGCCAAGCCCTTTCCAACCGATAACTTGTACTCCGTACGGCCAGCACTTTGTATTTGGAAGAGAATCTTTAGTCTCTCCAGAGGCGATACCACTGTTCTGGATACGGCGCCTGCTACTCCTCCAGCGCAAAAGGCCGAGAAAACGGGTTGGGCGACCAACTCGCGCATCTGTAGGACTTTCGGGCCATATTTAGGCGTAGGTATTCCCGACCCAGGCTGCATTCCACGTTAGCATTAACCACGAGCTATATCCTGGAGGACTTACAACTGCCATCTCTAGTTGTGAGCTTTTACTCTGCAAAGCAGCCGCCCGATGCTTTACGCGTATCCCGAGCTCAGCGCATGCGAGCAGTAACAGCTCTTGCGCGCAGAAAGCTCCGAGTAGCACTAACTCAGTAATCACAGAGCATCAATAACATTTGAAGGCGCTGTCGAATCACAATTGCGTGTGTATCGTGGTGAACAGCGTTGTTTGTGCGTGTCGGGTCAGGCCGTCAAGTCCGTTGACCGAATTGCAGATAGAGAACAGAGTAAGGTCTGGGAGGGATCGATCGGGAGTCCATTCAAGGAGCGTGGGCAGTTCAGTTTATTTTGAAGAATGTCGCAGAGGTCGCCGAAGACTCGGCGTAGGTAAGGTCTGCGGAGAAAGTTATGAGGTTAGCCGGTCGTCTGTAGAAGTGCTGGTCAAAACCTGTGATCATTGTGCCAAGGCGGAATTAGGAGGTGAAATCTGGGGCGGTACGGGTTTACTTACTTCCGACCGGCTATCTACCTTGTAGGTAGTTGTTAAAAGAACGCAACAGCATTATTCGGCCAAAATTAGGAGGTGCCTTCCCTCCATTGTCTCCTAGACCTCGAACCAGGATTGACGTCACATTGTTGTAAGAAGATAAAGTAAAATCTCAGTAAATTGAGCTGAAGGTAGCATTGAATCACATCATGGAGTAGCCATCATGGGTAGGCAGAGAAAACTACGAAATACTTCAGCCAGTACCAACAATTAAACATGGATTCATTCAATGCATATTCGGATGCACCTGTGATTTCCTTCTATCCCCAAATGACATATATATATAACATTGTCAAGTTTTCATCGAGGCGTTTCATCCTTCCCTGGGCGCACTAGGAAGTTGTTACCTACTGGTAGATATTCCTCTAGAGTCATGTGACATGAGTTATTAGAAGATATGCGCTCAAAATTTGGTTTCGGATAGATGAAGCCTTGAGTCGCGAATTTCTATGAGAACTTTGGATTTTTTGGGCATATTCAAAAGGTGTGGACAGTACCTATCTACCGGTATGTGCATGATCCTCGTAGCTGGTGGTAGTGAAGTAACCAATTCGCTTATGCCTGGCGCCTTCCCCTAATTGGCCTAGCGGCGCGAACTTTCAGTCCCATAATCCCACATCAATTTTTGGTATTTAGAATTCCTCTTCATCTCCAACGACATCAACGACAACTCGACAACCGCAAAAATGGGTACGTGCCCATTCGCCTCCATATGCAAGTGACAGTCTTGCGTCTCTGCGAGCGCATCTCCTTGACCGCCATGTTGGAGTGCACCGTAGAGACCTTGACCCAGCGCAGCAAACCGTGTCGCAAGACTGGATTGCAAAGAGCATAATTGGCCATAGGCTGACCACGGGGCTTTTGATATAGGTATTGATCTTGACGCCCACCACGTCCGCAACACTCATCGCAAGGCGCCTAAGAGTGACAATGTATACCTTAAGCTGCTGGTGAAGTTGTACCGCTTCTTGGCCCGTCAGTTCCCCTCAACCTCCAATGTACTAACGGGAATACCCTCTAACATTTGTTTGCTCTGCAGGCCGAACCGAGTCTTCCTTCAACAAGGTCGTCCTCCGCCGCCTGTTCATGTCCCGCATCAACAGACCCCCCGTCTCCATCTCCCGCATCGTCGCGAACACCTCCGAGAAGTCGAACAACAAGACCATCGTGGTTATCGGCACTATCACTGACGACAACCGTCTCTTGACCGTCCCCAAGCTCAGCGTTGCGGCCCTCCGCTTCACTGCCACCGCTCGTGCGCGCATCATCGCTGCCGGTGGAGAGGCGTTGACTCTCGATCAATTGGCCCTGAGAGCTCCTACCGGAAGCAACACCCTTCTCCTCAGAGGTCCCAAGAACTCGAGAGAGGCTGTCAAGCACTTCGGCATGGGTGAGTACACAACTTCCGCGCAGAGAATGAAGTCTGCCGGATTGCCAGCTCCATCTCATGAAAATTTGCTGATGTTCACCAAGGTCCCCATAAGCACAAGAAGCCCAAGGTCGAATCGAAGGGTCGTAAGTTCGAGAAGGCTCGTGGACGCAGAGCTTCGAGAGGTTTCAAGGTTTAGATCCGGCAGCACTGGTGAACTGGGTGTTACGAATTTCTGGACTTTGGCAGTTGAGATATTCCTCGAGACCATTCTGGCCACTTGAGCTTTGCCTACGGACGGAAATGGGGATAACAACTGAATGACTTAAGAACAAGGCAACTGAATCTTCCATTCACGTGAAATTTTTGTGAGAATGTCTCATTGGTGGAAATTTTGATTTAGGTGATATGTGCAGTAATGCCCCTATTGCCGTCCGAGCAAAGCAGTGCTCTGGAACCTCCATCATGTTTGACTGGCAACAGACTCTTTGCGACAGGAAATTAGATCGTTAGGGCACGCCCTCGCTACTTGTCTCCTCTTTCCTCGACAGTTTCTTCGCCTCCTCATTGCTAACATCACTCCTCCTCCTTAACGCAACGAAAAACGCCTCTTTCGATTCCTAGCACCTGTCAGATATGTTTTGCCAGCTTCGAATGGAAATTAGTGAAGGTCACTCACACTCCGCGAACTTTCTGGCTTCTCCCTGTGCACAGACTTGAACATAGTTCTCAGTTGCCTCTCCAGCTCCTTGTCCTCGCTTCCTTGATAGAACTTGCACACGAAATGCCCTCCGACCCTCAGGGTGTCATGTGCGAACTGGAGCGCAGCTGCACACAAATCCTATAGGCAAGTTGGACTTGTCAAAAAAAAAAAAAAAAAAAAAAAAAAAAAAAAACCTAGAGATTCGAGTCGTGAAAGAGATGGGGCAGGGTTCTGTTTGGACAAACGTACCATACTGCCCGCGTGGTCTTTGAAGTTGATGCCGCTCGTATTCATCATCCTAATATACGGGTCACTTAGACTTCTCTTCCAGAAACCGCTCGTCTGCGGCCAGGGTTCGGACATGTCACTCAGCACCACGTCGACCAACTTCCCATCCTCTTGTCTCCTGCCTCTTCCTCTCCTTTTCGGCTCTTCTTCTTTCTCGCCTTCTTCGGTCCCCTCGCTCATCTCTTGATCCCTGGCTGCGTGGCGCTCCAAATCGATATAACTCTCCTCCACCTCCGGCAACAGGACTCTCGTTTCATGGTCCTGTGCGTTTTCCATACCGTCGGTGGCTTGCACCGTCGAGAAGACATGCTGTCTCGGGCGTCCACGATCCGGATCCTCCAGGAAGCGCTTGACTTCTTGCTGTACGCCTGGAGACAGGAAGTTGCCTTGGATGGTGGAGACGCCTTTGGGGGGCTGCGCGGGGATGATGTCGATGCCTACGATACGGCCAGAAGGTTTGGTTCGCTCCATCGCGACCTATATCCCGACCTGTAAGCCCCCGGATTCAATTCCATCCCCCTTGCCCAATCCCGACATCTAGAAAAGTAAAGGGGACAACAATACCTGTGACCAGCTTCCTGGTGCATATCCCTATACCGCATGAAATTAGCACTTCAAACCCCCATCTGAATTTAGGGTTCATGGCAGAGTGGGCGTACAAGATCAACAACCGTCTGGCCTGCCTTGAAGATCCTATACTTCGAATCAATCTGCAAGCTCACATTGACATTAGCCATAACGTCCCTCGCAAAATCCCTCCCCCCACCCGTTTTTGCACTCTCCCCTCCCTATTCCTCTCCCAATTCCCATGCCTGCCTCCCTAGGAAGAAACAGATACGAACATACTTCCAGAAGCTTAAACGCAGCCCTACTCTTCAGCCCCTGCACCTTTGCCTCCCTCGCAAACGAGTCCCTCCCCTGCCTGCTCTTCCACCTCGTCGAGGACGATGACGGGCGTCGGATCGAGCATTGAGGCGCTGGGAAGAGCGCAGGGGCTTTCAGGACGGTCCAGAGCTGTTGCGAGATGTGCTGCGAGTAGATGCATTGGGCCCGGCGGAGCGCGTGGGATGCAGGGCCCGACATCAAGTAGCTGGCTGTCTTGGGCACTGAGGCGGACGATGGAGATGACGGGAGAGCCGAGCGTCTAGGACTCTGAGTTCGTGAGGAATTGAGAGGAGAGATGAGAAGGAGAAAATTGAGGTAGTGCTTGGACCACGAGGCTGAGATGCGAGGCCACGATGAAGTGGCCAAGGAAAGTTTGAGCTCTACGGATTACAGAAGTATCATTAGAGAAAGTATCACTGTTGAAAAACAGAGCAAGAAACACATTAAGCAAGAGAGGATATTTCGTACGAAAAGTCTAGGCCTGGTTTACCGATCGTGTGTTCAGAGTGGGTGCTATGTGGTTCTGTCAAAAAAGCGGCGCGGGCCGTTACCTCCAGGCTCGAATGCAAACAAAACGACGTTGTTAACCCATTTGAATTTAGCGAGTCGGACACATTAGTCCCTCGTGTGTGAGAATTGTAGACTCAGGTTCAGATCATCTTTGATTCAGCTTCAATTCAAGTCCCAGTCCCGTTATCCCTTCCATTGCTAAGATTACTCCAACATCATCCACTATTCCAGAATCCATACACTCCAGAACCCATACAACCCATAACCATAACAAACGCCCCCCACGTGCCATGCTCCTTTTCTCGTACCATACTCAATGCCACAGAATTTCATCAGTCCAGAAAACTCGCCCCAACACCTCTTCGATCCTTCTTCAGCGGCGAGAACGCACCAAACCCACTCGCCATGCCAACAGCACTCTTCGGCCCCGGCAAGCCGCCCTTGTTCAATAATCTCGGAGCACCAAGCTTAATCTTTACAGGGCGTTTGCTAGCTTCTCCGTCGTCCTCGTCGAACAGACTTGTGCCTCCTCCCAGCTTGCGCTTCTTCTTCTTTGCTCCGTCCTCCGTGTCAGCAGCAGCCGTCTTTGGCTGAACTTTGGGAGCCTTAGCTGCATTTGCTGGTTTCACTGTCTCCTTGATCAGGAATGGGATAGATGCCTCGGGATTCTCGTTCTCGCCGGTTTCCTCTTCGTTTACTTGTGATAATGTGCCGATTTTCTTAGGTGCTCTCCTGACAGCTGGCTTTCTGGTTTTGGCATTGGCTTCTGACTCCCCGAGAATGTTGCTTGCTGACTTCGGAGCTTTCCTCTGAGCCTTGAGCTTTGGGGCCGCCGAAGGGGTTAAGCCACCTTGATTTTCATCGGCTGTCGTGGACGCTGGCGGCTGCTCTTGAGAAGCTTCAGCTTCTGCACGCTCTTGCGCTTCTCCCGCGACTTCTGGTTCTGCCTCTTGTTCGGGTGTGTCCATAGCGATGGTGATAGTGCGGTTGAGGAAAGGCGTAATAGAAAACAAAGACTTTTCGCCGACCATTGACTGATCCGCTCTACCCCGTTTGACCGGCCCTCTCTTTCCTCTGACCGCAACTCCGTCCGGTGTGCCAATCTCCACATCAGTGCTCAATTCCAGAGCCCCTCTCTTTCGTCCCTTCATCGCTGGACCATCTGCTTTGCTGGCTGTTCCAGATTTGGTGATCGTAGCCTGTGCAGTTGCTAAGTCTGCCTGACATTGCTTTAACGTGTCCTTGGTCGTCCGGAGCTTAGTACGGAATTGGTCCAGTTTACTCTCGAGTACTGCTTCCCGGGTTTGCAAAGCTGCCATTTCCTTCTCTGCGTCCTTGCGTGCCTGCTCTCTCTCGCGCTTCTCCTGACCCAGATCGATCCTTAACGTTTCGATTTGAGTTTGCAATTCTGACTCGGATACTAGGCGTGAGGTGTCTTTGCTTCGTTCCTCTCGCGCCAATTCCTTCTGGAGCTCGTCGATACGAGACTGTAATTCGGCATAGGCATCTTTACTGGCCTTTGCTTTGCTGCGCTTTTCCCGTGCAAGTTCCTTCTGGAGCTCTTCGATTTGAGACTGCATCTCGGCGTCGGCGTCCTTGCTAGCCTTGGTCTTGCCGCGTTTTATCCGTGCAAGTTCCTGTTGGAGCTCCTTGACCTGGTTCTGCAACTCAGCTTCGATCTGCTCGTGTGCCTCCTTTCCTCGCCTTTCCCGAGCCAAATCTTTCTGCAGCTCCTCAACCTGGCTCTGGAACTCCACCTCCATCTCCTTCCGCGTCTTATCCTTCCCCTTCTTCTCTAGAGTTAACTCCTTCTGAAGATCATCAACCTGATTCTGCAGGTCTGAGTGGACTTCCTTCAGCGCCTTCTCCTTGCCCTTCTTTTCTTGAGCCAACTCCTCTCGAAGCTCCTCGATCTGGCTTCGTAGTTCCGCCTCGGCTTCCTTGCGCGCCTTGTCCTTCCCTTTCTTCTCCTTGGCCAATTGCTTTTGGAGATCCTCGACTTGCCTCTGCACTTCAGACTCGGCCTCCTTCCGCGCCTTATCCTTGCCCTTATTCTCGCGAATCAGGGCTTTCTGGGCCTCGTCCAGTTGATTCTGCAAGTCCATTTCCAAGTCCTTCAGTGCTTTATCCCTCTCCCGTCTTTCCCGAACAATTTCGTTGTTCAGGTTGTCGAGTTGATTCTGGAGCTCGGTTTCCCGGTCGCTGGTTTGAGTCTTTTGTGCTGCACGCTTCGAGGCACGTTTTTCGGTTTCTAGTTCCACCTCAAGCGTGCTGACTTGTCGTTGAAGCGACAGTTTCTCGGCAAGGATTGTTTGTTGAGACAACGCCTGGGATTTCAGATGCTCGAGCTCCGGCTTCAGGGCGGCTAATTCACGAGCAAGTGACAGTTTCTCGGTAAGTACCTTTGCGGAATCGCTCGTGACACCATTCATCGCACTCAATTCGGCCTGTATGCGATTCCAGTGAGCCTCCGCGCCGCCAAAATATCACCGCTGCGCAGAAATTGACCGGATTTACCTTTAGATTGACCAATTCCCTCCCCTGCATCCTCAACTCAACATCTTGCCGCCGGAGATTCTCTTGTGTCTCGCACAATTGTCCCCGTAGCCCCTCAGCACTCTGCTCTAGCATATCATGCCGGTCATCGCTGAGAGCCAGCTGTTCGTGCAATTCGTCGTTCTCGTTCTCGAGCATAAGAATCCGTAATCTTAGTCGCCGTGCACCCTCATCTTTTATGATCATATCGGTATTACGCAAGTTCTCTTGGTAGGCCATCTGCAAGCTTTGCGTTTTTGCTGAATGCTGCAGGTAGAAATGTCAGTACGCACGCTACAGCGGTGGGGGATCGGATACATACACCGTCGATATTGGAGTCATCGTGGTAAGTCAATGATGAGTCCATGTGTGCTATTATTTTATGTGAACATTTGGGGGTGGAAGCTCTGCTGTGAAGATGTCATGGGAATGATCTGCAACGCGGCTGAAAAGTCAACAAAAACAAAGCTAAGTAGGCTGGAACCGACCGGGCAACGGCGGGGCACATCCGATAAGTATTCTACGGTATACTGTATATACCGGTACTTCGTAGAGCTAGAACGCAGCAATGGAAAACCCATGTTTGTATCTTCCCATTAATCATATATATTATAGAAGATTGTTGTTAAATTATTGGGTCTGTTTGCAAAAAAACATCTGCCTGCACTGTTTACATCCTCACGCCTGATTTTCCCAATTCGACCCAACCCAATCCAATCCACCCCTATCAACTAGCCGAAGCCGAGAGAGCGGGCAAGGCCACCTGTGCAGCATCGTTTGTACGGAAGTCCCGTCTGTAGCTCAGTCATAACCATAACCTGAGCTCCAACAACGCCATCTACTGTCCTTCCCGACGACCTCTGTTACTGCCACGCAAACTCCCTTCCACCACCATGCATTTCCTCAAAGGGCTGGTTGTTTCTCTCCTACCCTTCACTGCTCTCGCAGCCGAAAAACCTGCCACCGCCGACCGATTCCAACAATACCACGCGAAAGCCCTCTCGTCGACTCCATTGAAGCTCGACGATGCTCAATATGCAAAGCTCACTAGTGCACCAAGAGACTACTCAGTAGTTATTCTTCTCACGGCTTTGGATGCTCGATTCGGATGCCAAATGTGCCGCGAGTTCCAGCCGCATTGGGAGTTGTTGTCAAAGAGCTGGACTACAGGTGACAAGACGGGAGAATCGCGTTTGGTTTACGGGACTTTGGATTTCATCGATGGAAAAACCACTTTCCAAAGTGTCAGTCAATAATGTGCCGTTGGGATTGAGTTATGCTAACATCAGCTCAGCTCGGACTCCAAACTGCTCCTATTCTCCTGCTTTTCCAACCTACTACCGGTGAACACGCCGTTAAAAACAAGCTGCCTATCAGATATGACTTTGCAAATGGGTAGGTGAATATAATACTGTTTTCAAACCTAGCTAATGCTTTCAGACCTCAGACAGCCGAGCAAGCACACGCGTGGATTTCCCAGCATATGCCAGGACGCCCACATCCAAAGGTTGTCCGACCGATCAATTGGCTTCGCATAATTACTATCACAACGACGATACTCGGAACGCTTGTCTTCGTCAGTGTTGCATGGCCATATTTTGTGCCCATCCTTCAGAACCGGAATCTTTGGGCCGCTATCAGTTTGATTGCCATCCTCCTCTTCACCAGTGGACACATGTTCAACCACATTAGAAAGGTGCCTTATGTTGCTAGTGACGGCAAGGGTGGAATCAGCTACTTTGCTGGCGGGTTTCAGACCCAATATGGTTTAGAGACACAGATTGTTGCTGCCATATGTAAGTCTCTTGCTGCTAAAAATAGCTTCATGGTACTGACAGAATTCAGATGGCCTTCTGTCCTTCGCCACCATTTCGTTGGCCTTGAAAGTACCTCGCATTCGAGACCCCAAGATTCAACAAGTTGCTGTTCTCGTTTGGGGAGGTGTGCTCTTTGTCATGTACAGCTTCTTGCTCAGGTACGTCGAGCTCTTCACCCAGGCTATAATTGGAATATGGCTAACGAACTTCCAGTGTATTCAGAAGCAAGAACGGAGGATACCCATTCTGGTTACCACCTTTCATATAATCTCTGACTTGGGATTATTGGACGCATGACGAGTTGAAATATGGAGCATCGACTCGGGTGTAAAAAAGCTCAGTACCTGTACAATAGCTCCAGAGGCAAGGACTTTTGATGAAACGAGAAGGCGAATCCTGATTACGCTTTTACTCTGGCGTTTCAATTTGATGGGATATATGATGGCATAAGTGTGTCTGGAGGGCTATTGCGCTCACTCATATAGATTGATGATGTGCCGACATGAATTCCAAATCACATTAGACGATTAGCTCGCGCTGACTATGTGCACCAACCTCGGGCCAGTGCCTGTTCCAATCCAACCATTTCATTTACTTGTCGAGAGTCGCGAAGATTGCAAAATTATAGTAATGCAATCGTTCCAATCTCAATACTCTGACGAGTCCTTGCATCCGGCTCTGAAGTCGGATTGTCAAAAGCACTATGCCCTAAAAACTGCGCCCGCTCATCCATCTCAGTCTCGTTCGTAATCAGGATGATAAACATTGTCATCCTCCGCTAGCCGGAAAGTAATATCACTTATGGCTTATTATGGTTTTCCCTACTGTCCGACTCGTCATCTGTTTGCTAGCTGGACCTAGGTAGTTCTCGCCATTGCGGTTTCTACACTGCAGATACAGCTCGAAGAAGGCCTCATCGTGAATGGACGAGACGTTGGTGATCTCTTCAACTTCGCTGCTTCGTTTGGGCTCGTAGAAGTAGATCTCGGTGGGATTTTCGACGTCCGACATGCGGTTGAGGTTTGCACGAACGGTCCTTGGATCTATGACGTTTGAGTGTTCGCAGTCATGAATATTGTTTATTAGCTGTTTACAGGCAACTACGCCACACGGAATATTAGTCTATGCATTCACTAGAATCCCACAAGCTTTGTATCTGTGCATCGGGTTGAAGTACTATTAACTGGAGATTAATAGCACACCAGGTAGCAGTGCCTTTTCAACGGCGCCTGTTTACAATCAGTACCGCACTTCTCGCTAACGAGTCGACCAAGCCATGTCATGGATAGATACCTATGGACCGTACCTTGCGTCTTCACCCAGCAAGGCAGTTTCTCGACCGCCTCCATCCACCGCTGCAGATTACCATACTTCTCAACCGGCAACCTCGAGGCTTTCCAAAGATGCATCGGTGCCGCGACAGCGATATCAGCAATCGTTAGCTCGTCGCCAGCCAGCCATCCAGTCTTCGCCAGCTGCGCATCCAGCACGCCCGCAAGCTTGTTCCACTTTGGAGCCTCGTTATTGATGATGGACTGCTGGACCTCACTTTTGAGGAGCTGCTTGACGACGTACTCGACCAGGTGGACGTAGCAGCTAGGGAACCAGACGGAGGCTTCGCACAGGAGCCACTTGTTAACGTCGGCGCGGACTCTGAGATCTTTAGGGGAGTAGGTAGAGTTACTGTTGGGGAAGTCGGCGGCGTACTGGAGGATGGCGTTTGATCCGGTGATGTTGAAGCCAGAGCCGTCTGAGGCGCTTGGGACGGCGCCATTGGGGTTCTTGAATACTTTGGTCTCAGCATACGTCTTTCCATGCCTGGGCGTTTGCTCGTACAATTTCGAGATATTCAGGATCCTTGTGTTCCATGGTAAAAAATTTTACGAAATTCAGCTCGAAGGGTGTGCCGAGTAAGTCGAGACCTGCGAGGACTTTCCTCGAGTTGACCGTACGCGGGTCGAGATAAACCTGAAGCATGATGCTCACCATTGATTCCTCAACTTCCGAACAAAAGAAACAAGAGGATGAAAATAATGGTCCATTTCAAGATTGAGGACGAGCTAACATGTAATGATCAATCAATTCGGGCTCTCAAGACTAGCTGATGTACACAACCGACGATTGTTTGGAAACACAGCCTTAGCACCACCCCACTCACCACAAGGCCGTTTTCATTCCCCCAGCACCAGATGGCGATGCGACAAAGATGAAGCGCTTTACTCCGTACAGCCCGCATGTTGCGATGCTCTCTTAGTAGGCGAGCTAATGGCCTCCGCCCTTCCGTTAAACCAGAAAGAGAACGGACGAGACGCAGCTCGAGTCTCGACTAGTCTTCTCCATCTTCCCGGCGTAATTCTGCACGCCAGCATCCATTGCGAAAGCCAAACTTCGAAGACAGACGGACAGCTAGCTAGCTAGCTTCTTGCTGACAGGTAACTCGCGGTATGATAGCTCAGGAAGGAAGTGCACTGACAGAGTACAGACCTGGTGTAATTGAAGCATCACCCGTGCCTACTCCACACCATGGAATACACATTGCCCTCCAGACCAACCTACTTTAAAACCAAATGACTGGCCAACGGCACCCACTAGAGAGGCGCCATGACAAAAAGGTCAGCCTAGTCAGTCTTGTTCGTATTCGAACCCGTTGTACCTATCAAATTAAAGAGTTATCATGTTGAGCGGATCCTTGTTGCAAGCTGTGTGGTACTTGGAGATGATCTCGGAGAATTTGTCTTAAACAAAACCCAACTTCTGAAATGATTTTAGAATGGTTCTTGTCATAAAAACACATCTCAGTACTCGTCTGGTTGTAGGCGATCCATGATTGGTCTGTCACTAAGGATGCTTGGTTCTAGAGAAGCCAGATTTGCTAGAGCGATAACGTCGGAGAATTGCGAAGAGTTGAAACATACCTTCGTCGTAGGAACTTTGGCAGTCTCAGGCCATGACGATACCGCAATCGTGTCTCCAGCTAGATGAGTCTGAAGTTGCAAGAGAAGTTCATGCGGCTGACTGCGGTCAAATGGTGGAGAGAGAAGATCGGGGCCAACTAAGCGAACTTGCTAAAATAAAGCCGAAAAGACTGATTCGCAGGACTGAATGCATGAGGCTTCGGAGCAGAGGGGGTTAGAGCTCTCAACGGAGACGGAATATATGAAATGACAAGTGCTGATGCTGTCCAGAGCAAGATATAAATCAAAAGCTGGGGTCGACTAAAAAATATATGGCACTTTGCCGGCACTACCAGGTCTGCATTACCTGGCGTAAATCAGAATAGAAGAAATTATATGGACGCAATTCCCTGCTACAATGTCAAGCAAGACTTGTTGTACAGCACAAGTGGACAATTGAACATAGAGCGAGACTTACCTATATGAGCAGAGACTTTTGAGCTGCACTACCATAAAATCGTTATTCACACGGGGCTATCCCACCAACGCCTAGTTATTCCTAATAACGTCTTCTCTCAGGCCCTCGCTGAACTCCGACCCTGCTCCTTCCCAGCAGCCCTCGACTTCTTCCTTACAGGCTGATAGAAGTCGTTGAAATTCATCACAACACCAAGGAACCTCATATCCACATCTGACTGGTATGCCAAATCGCCTAGCAACAAACACACTCTGGACTTGAAGTGAGCACCCAGAGACTGCAACCGCTCTTGCAAGGCCGGAAACTCGTCTGCGATGGGATCTTCTGGTGACGGAGCTGGCGTCGAATCCAGATGGTTTCGTGGCCCTCGCCGAGTTGTGGCAGGAGTAGTTGCCAACAGGCCATCTTCGTCTTCACGTCTGGCTTGCGCTTCTTGCCGTATATCGGCACCTTGGCGCCTCATAAAGTCCGACACAGCCCAGCTGTAGAACCCATCTACGACATCTCGATAGCTGAGCATAAGGCGAAGGATTTCGCCTAACTGGACCATGAATGTGTTTTCGTCGACCTCTCCATGATGCTTCTTTTTTGCACCGAGGAGGCCCTTTTGGGTGATGGCGTTTAAATACTTTGTGTGGGCTTTGATAAGGTCGTCTAGGGTGCAACCCTCTTTATGTATGGCAGTCTGTAGCTCATCCCAAGAGCTTTCAATGACCTCGAACAGAATGTAGTATTGAAGTTGACCAATAAAGTGTATCATTTCCGCAAGTACACCTCTCGTCAACTTCCAGACTTTTGCTACATTTTGATCGCCGTCTTGAAGGACACCTCGGGCGCCCGTCATGCATTTGCGCCAGGTTGATGACAGCGCAAACTCGACGCGCTTGATTCGCCACAAAAAGTTAAAAACTTTGAGGTATTGTCTATTACCCCATTCCGTTACAACAACGTCTACAGGCGCATCGATCTTGTATTCCAGCGTAAAACAGTCCCAGCCAATGTCTCCGTGTGATAGCTGCAGCATTCTGGCATCCAGTCTACGGAGAACCTCAGGAGAATCGTATTGAGCATTGGAGCCTCGGATAGCATGCTCCAGTTGAGCTGTCAAAGTATGGCGATATTGGGCTCCAGCAGGTCTGTCAAGATTTGACGATAATGACTCCATAAGCAGCGCGATAAAGTCACCTTGGCCCAGCAGGATGTAGTTCTTGAGCGCCTTGAGATGCTCGAACAGATGGAATTTCTCTGCCATCAAATGGATCAAACGGGCCATTGTAGTCTTGTATGCCTCATCAATCCAAGTTTCGAGAGTAGCTGTATCGCCGTATCGTAATTCCTTCGATGCTGCTTTTGAATACTCCTCTACCCATTGGGAGTCTCCACAGCCATAGCGGATAAAGTTGAGCGATTTGCCAATGAGAAACACTTTCTGTGCAAAATCTTGGGTGATAATGCTCGGAACCATGTCTTCATTAAGCTTGTACTTATTTTCCCACACACTGCTGGCACCCCCACGAATCCTGCTATCCGGAGTATCATTCATAGTATTCGGATCCTGTTCCGAAACAAAAAACTCGTAGTAAGGATCAGACAACTCTCCATCGTAAATCCAGTGTCGTAACATATCGTAGAATGGTCGGGTGACATGGGTCAACAGGCGTTCGGCAAAAGCCCCGACCATCGGGTCGCCATGAGAGGAAGAAAATCCATGGATGAGAGTGATGAGCTGGCCACCCTTCTTGCTTCTCGACTCTTCGCTTATCAAGCTCATCAGCCTCAGACCCATGGTCGCTTCCCGGGTCCAAACTACACATCTTTTCAAAGTGACTCCGGCCTTTCCAATGCCGCCTCTAGGTTCCTTCTCGTCAAGAGAAGACAACGCTCTCCGAATTTGACCTTCCAGGGTAGCCACTAGGCCAAGGTAAGATCTGAGCTCTCCTCCAATGGCAGCTCTCAAGCTCTGGCCGAGTAAGCCGCCTCCCGGAGACTGTGTGAAAGATGACAATCCTTTGTACAGTAGCGAAGGTTCGGCCAAAGTGCGAAGGATGGATAGTATCGGGACCGGTAAGGACGGAGGTAGTGTTAATGTCGAATTTGAAGAGAACGGGAGATGCGATGAGGACAATCCTTGCAGTGTAAATGGCAGGTCTCGGAGGATTGCTGTTTCAGGCGGGTCGATTTCCACATAATTTTCAGCAAGCAGAGCCGTTTTCAAAGCAACGCCTTCCCGCTGAATCGCTGCAGATTTAGCAAATGCATGCGTTTCTTCTCTCCGGTCCCGCTGTCCTCCCTCACGCTCTGGCAATCTTTTCAATCCCTCTGGCGCAAACGCTTCCGAGAAGGCTCTCTCTTCTCTCCTATGGTCTTCTCTTCTAGAACCAAACTCTGGCTGTCTTGGCATGTCATCCTCCAGGTTCCGAGATCGTCGTGCATTCTTGACAGGACTTTTGAAAGGGCTTGTAAGAACCGGTAACGCCCGTTGCTGTTGGTCACTGAGTTGGTAGAGAAAGTATAACACGGCCCATTTTTGGTTAATGACCGGTATGGAGAGTAATTTGCTATACAAATTCGTAAATCGAAGCGCTTTCTCCGGGCTTGGGTTTGTTTGTATTAAACGTTTCTTGATCAGGTCGGAGGCTTGGTTAACATCTGCAATGACAGCAGGAGTTCCCGAGCTGTAGAACTATGTCAGTTATCAATTAAGTTGCATCGTATTGCAGAGCACTGTACACATACCTCTGCAAGAGTTCCGAGACCAAATCCACCGCCGTATCGTGTCTGTCCTGCGCTGAGGCTGGATCCTCACCAGGAATTTCCACCTGGAATCGTCGCACTAGGGAGTTGACACCAGTGCTGACACGTTGGATTTTAGAAGACATATTCGCATTGTTGCGTGTGGAATTGTTGGGCGTAAATTGTCGTCGTCGCAAAGTAGAACGTGGATACTCTCTTTTGGTGAAGGACTGACGCGATTAGATGTACGCGACGAGGCGGGAAGTCACCGGCAGTCTCAAAAGCCAACGTCACCTCTCAACAAGGTGCGAATAGGTCCAACTTCAGCCATCGACCACAACCCCAGACTCAGCGAGTGCAACTCCAAATTGTATCGCTAGATTTCTCTGGCTCTGTGTGATTAATGGGCGCTTGCATTTTATCCACGTCGCGCTGTTCCGGCCGCTTCAGGCGCGACTAATTCACAATGCCCGATATCGATATCGACCCTTCGGCATTGTTCAGCCAGCCCAAGCCAATCTTACATCCCCCGAAGGTCGTAAACACATCTGCGCCGAGTGCGCCGAAGGTCTCCAAGTCCAATAATGTGCCCGCTCGGATTGATCTTGAGCCGCTCTATACTGCGCTCAAGAGCGCAATAGCCGAGCATTGGGGGATTTATAAAGAATCTATCAGCCTTTTTGTCTCGGGTTCGTACAATTCTCTTGATTTATATCATTGCTCTAACCAAAACCTCCATTTACGCATTCTTACATTTGCTGACATTGCCCCTTTATAGGCCAACTGAACCAAAAAGAACTATCCGCGCGAATCGATGGCTTCCTCGTAACCCCTACGGGCGAAATAGAGCATTTGCACAACCAGCTGATTGCAGCAATATACGCAAATGTTACGAGGGAAATGCCAGATCATGGAGTGGCCAGCTGGGTCAGCGCCAATGATAAACCTACAATGGGAGCTGGTAGCAAACCTGTCAGCGGAGACGCTGCTGAACAAAGACTAAAGACCGAGGTTATGCAATTACCAAGTCGAGATAGGAGGAGGCTGAAGGATCTAAGTCAGAACGATGTATGCTGCACTAAGTGGAATGTCTGCAACCAATTGCTGACGTTGATCTTAGTTCGACCCTCGGCAAGAAATGGCGAATATATTTGGAGAGCAACACAGGCCCAAATCTATAAAGCCAGTAGAACAAGTACCAGCAAGTGCAGGTGGTTTGAACAAGACGAGTAAGCCGTTCTTCCATTCGTAAACAGCGCGGGCGATATTAACCCTGAAATTAGACTGGGACCTCGAGATCCGGAAGAGATACAACCAACCTCTAGCTTCAGAAGTAGGAGAATTCCCCGATACCGCCTCGATCGAATCACGCATGTTACCCATTTGTTACGAGACTGGGCTGGTATCTGGCCACGTGCAAGATGCAGCTCACTTCATGTCAACAGCGACGGAGACTTTTATCAAGGAGGTTTTGTCTTCTGTCTTCAGTAAAACACGATCCAACGGCCCAGGCTCAAGTGGCAGTGCCGGAACTGGAGGCGGGTCTAGTTGGGTTCAGACTCACAAGTATCGAGCTCAGTTGGAACGAGAGGAAGAAGCTTCCTTGCGGGGCGAATTGCAAAGAGACAAAAGCGGGCTCTTACCCATCGAGGCCAGAGCCGCAAGTGAACGAGCTCCACTTGGCATGGCTGATTTTCGTTCAGCACTGGAAATTGGTGATTGTGGCCTGGGACAGATGCCGGTCGTGGTGCAACAAATAATGATGGGCTACCGGGAAGGCGAGGTCGAGTCATGGAACGACTACAGCTGGCCCGATACACACCCTAGGGTTGTTGGTGAGGATATCGATGCTGACGTCGAGATGGGAGGCATGAATGGCATGAACGGCATGAACGGCGTGAACGGCATGAACGGTTATGGCTTCGATCAGGAGGTGGATGAATGGGGCTGGGAAGGAGGCGAGACGGAAGACAAATCATCGCTCGACAGCCTCTTGGACTCCTGTCTGCAAATCGGTTCTTGAATCTCTTGCGTCTATTCGTCTAATTGGCATGGAAGGTTTTGCCTGGCGCATTGTCCGATTGGACACTGCATAGCATGGTTTGCAAGGCGCACATTATCTGGGACAATGTAAATGTACAAAAGGAGCATAGGCAGAAGGAGTCGGCATGGGAGACTGGGACGGATCTTCTGCACTTGGACGATACCCTGATTTGGCTTTGAGCCCGGCTTTGATGGAAGATATGCAATCGAGGAAATTTCTGAAAGTCCATGAGTGCAGAATTAATTGTATAATTTCCTAAGAGAAACTTCGAATCTAATACTACAACTTCGCAATGGCGAGACACCGGAAACAAGGTCTATGCGCCTCGCGGCGGCCTTCTATGCCAAGATTAGGGACAACTCAGCCTCGTCCAGGGGAGGTTGTTGTGCGTCAGCCTCACCCCTCCATACCTTATGCATTCTCGCCGACTCCCAAGCCTCTACTGCTAACATTTTTTCTTTTTCTTTTCATAGGTACTCTGAAAATCTTCCCGAAATGTCGATCATCATTGAAAAAATTCTTGCGGCAGCGCCGACCACAGAGCGAGGCCGACCCACCCAGCTTTCCGCGGATCCCAAAGGAGAACGGATAGCCTACGCCGTTCGTGCCTCCCAGTTGTCAAGGTAGATCTCCGATTAACATTACAGAATAGTCCGGCAAATCCATTTTCCTGAGGTCTATCGATGATCCTTCTGTCAGTAAACAGTACAATGCCCACACGACCCAGACATCCGTCGCTCGCTTCTCCCCGTCCGGGTTCTACGTTGCGTCTGGAGATGTTTCGGGTGCGGTGAAGGTGTGGGACGCTGTGGAGGGGGTCAACACGAAGGGCGAATACCATATCATCTCTGGAAGAATCAACGATATTGCCTGGGATGGAGACTCGCAGCGGATCATCGCTGTTGGTGATGGGCGGGAACGGTTTGGACACTGCATAACGGCCGATAGTGGTAACTCGGTAGGGGAAGTCAGTGGTCACTCCTCAGCCATCAATTCGGTCTCGATCCGCCAGCAAAGACCTCTACGGGCATCTACTGGAGCCGATGATAGTAGTATGGTGTTCCTGCACGGCGCTCCTTTCAAATATGCGAACAAGCTTGGTGGGCTGCATAAGGGATATGTTTACGGTGTTGGATTCTCACCGGATGGGAATCACCTTGTTAGTGTAGGTGCGGATCGCAGAATTCAGCTCTACGATGGCAAGACTGGGGAGGCTACGTCTCAAATTGGCGAGGGTGAACATAAGGGGTCTATATTCGCGGTCTCGTGGGCCAATGACTCTAAGCGGGTGGTCACGGCCAGTGCGGATCAGACTGTCAAGCTGTGGGATGTGGAAGCTGGAAAGGCAGTTCAGACTTGGAAGTTTGGGGCAGGAAATGTTAGTGTTCCAGACCATCAAGTCGGTGTTGTGTGGCCAGCTGGACGAAGTGATGGTATGGTCATCAGTTTGAACTTGGCTGGAGACCTCAACTATCTCGTTGAAGGGAGCCAAGCTCCCACTAGAGTCGTTCAGGGCCACAATAAGAGCATTACTGCCCTCGGCTCAAGCTCGGAGGGAAAAGGGCAGACATTCTGGACTGGTAGCTTTGAGGGGAGAGTTTGCTCTTGGGACGCAGATGCTGGTATTGGTTCAGCAGTCGATGGAGAAACACACAAGAATCAAGTGACGGCTTTCCAGACTACCCCGGGTCGGGCATATAGCGTTGGGTGGGACGATACACTGAGAATCTCAGACTCAGCCGGAAACACTTTCCTAGGTCAGACTTCGAAACTTAGTGCACAGCCGAAAGGGTTGGCTTCCGCAGATGGCAGAGTCTTTGTCGCAACCAACTCAGGGATCGACATATTCTCCGAGGATAGCCTGGTTGGTAGCGTACCCACAAAGGACTTCACACCTACCTCAATTGCGGCTTCAGGATCGCTCGTCGCGGTTGGAGACGACACGAACATCGTGCATATCTATGGCGTGGATGGAAGCGACAAGCTGACTCCAAAAGAGACGCTTACGAGATCAACGGCGCAAATCACAGCACTTACATTCTCGCCTGATGGGTCGTTGCTTGCTGTAGGCAACTCAGCAGGCAAGATCGTAGTCTACGACACTAGCTCGTGGGAGGTCAAGACCGATCGATGGTCTGCCCACACTGCCCGAATTACGAGCATCTCATGGAACGCCGAAGGAACGCATGCTGTAAGTGGTGGTCTGGACACGAACGTTTTCGTTTGGAGTCTCAAGGCCCCGGGCAAGAGAGTCAAGGCCGCGAATGCACACAAAGATGGTGTGAACGGGGTCGCCTGGGTTGATGGTGGGAAGAAGATCGCCAGCACAGGAGGGGATGCCGCACTGAAGATCTGGACAGTTTCTGGTGTCGAATAGAATGCCCATGCAAATCATCCTCTTCGGCAACCTGTTGCTGTTGTTGTTGTTCGTGGAGCTTGCGGTAGTTAGATATACAGCCAAAAGTTCTCACATGAATTACGAAGCACGAGATGCATCACATTATATTTACCTTGTGATGGGAGTCAATGTGATAAGTAAATAAAATTAGGCGTGTTTCGCTACTCTAATGCCGGCCAGATGCACGTTACGTGCCTTGTGTCCCCCCCACCTTTGAGCCCGAAGTATCCCTGCAAGCCAATCTGCACTACTATCAAATCCTGGGGAAGCTTCATTTGTTATTCATTGCTTGGTAGAGGCGAAGTAAAGTAAAGCCAACTTCAAGTTCAAGTTCAAGTTCAACTCCATCTCCATCTCCATCTCCAACTGCAATTTCAACATGGTGCAATGCCCAACAACGTCTATATTTCGACCCATGAATCCTCAAACATGAGTCCGCCTTCGTCTCCAGACGGGCCTGTATCGCCCACCAGCCGCAGATCTGGGCGCTCAAAGCGAGGCGTAAGCACCCCATAAATATATCCCTTCCTATTACCACGCACCAGTAATCAGTTCAAGCTAACACCTCCGTCCACCCGCAGGTTCTGCGAAATGGAACCTTCATCCTGCCAGGCACAGGCGAACGTGTGCGGCGTCAGATAACACTGCGTAATCCCTTGAACTTCGATGCCCCAGCTCGCTCTTCCAGCAGCTCTGACGACTCAATCCTACCTTTGCGAAGGATCTCAGCCTTCTCTCAAGCCGGTACGTTCCGGACGGCGCTGGATTCTACGACGGAGGCGTGGTGGGATCTTTGGGAATGGCTGCAGACGCCTCTTGCGAAGGGAATCTTGAAGGCGAGCTTGGCGTATTTTCTGGGGAGTATGGGGACATTTTTGCCGCCGTTGGCGAGATTCTTGGGGCATCAGGATGGAAAGCAGTAAGTGATACTTGCAGAACTTACGTTCTTGCTGTAAGGGTTTTCTGGCTACTGCGTCTTGGTAGTAATACGGGTTTACTGACATGATGAAACTAGTCTTGTAGCTACCATCACTGTTTACTTTCATCCGAGCAGATCACAGGGTAGTATGCAAGAGGCTATATTGCTAGGTATGTAAACTCGATCATTCCCTCAAAGAATCGATATGTAATCAAGAAATGAAAAATAGCTAATTCTTCTGAAGGACTCGGCGCTTTTTTCTACGCCGTTTTCATCTCGATCTCCAGTATGGCCACTGCTGTATTTTTTGAGTCACAAACGGACATGATCGAGCTAGGATATATCATGGTAGTCATAGTGTTCATTGGAGGTGGTCTGGGCTTCATTGGCTGGATCAAACAGAGATACAATGCCCCTCTGGTCAGTGTCAGCTGCAGTCTAGCTTCTCTGGCCATCATTACAGGTATGTGATACCCTGGATGGGACTCTTGAAATTTGGTCGACTCTTATTGCATGCATCTCGACGGTGGCTTATCTGACCTGGTAATATGGGGATCACTAACCATTATCCAGTGACAACCAAGGAGAATGCCATCCAAGTCGGTGTCTTTTCCAATGATAAGATTATCCAAGTCATGAAAATGGTTCTGATTGGCATGGCAAGCACTTCGCTTGTGAGTCTTCTGGTCTGGCCAATATCAGCCCGAACCGAAATTCGCGAGACTATGATTCAGGCCACCGACTCTCTCGAGGAAATGCTTACTTTGATTGCACGGGCATTTCTGAGCGGTTCGGAATTAGAGCTGAGATCGGCAACGTTCAATAAAGCTCAAAACAAATACAAGTCTGTTTTCTCCAGGCTTCAAACAAATTTAAAAGAGGCCAAATTCGAGCACTACCTGCTTGGAACAGAGGAGCAATACAAGCTACAAGCCAGCCTCGTCACATCAATGCAATCGCTCTCTCAAGCCATCGGAGGCTTACGATCAGCGGCTACGACCCAAATGACGTTACTTAAGGAGATCCCAACACCCGGAAGCCGGACACCACTTCTACCCCAAAGCTCTCAGCTTCCACTTCCGATGATCTCTGGTCGGCAAGACCAGTTCGCCGCATTAGCTGCCATTGAAGAGGCGTCAGAGGAAGGAAGTTGCACCGAAGATCACTTTAGTCAAGGGGACGAACATCCCAAGGTCACTAGGAAAGCAAGTGGTGTTAGCGTCGTCAGTTCCATATTGCCACCTGCCCGCACGACCTCTGAAATATTCTCACGTTTGTACGTACTCCATGTTCCTGACAATTTGATCCTGTCTCGCCACTTTGCAATGGGCGATCAGGCTAAGCAACTAAATCATACTGACCCTCGTTTTAGTATCGTTCATCTCGGACCATCGATGAAATCCCTAACTTACACGTTGAGCCTCATCCTGAAGGAATTGCCGTTCAGTGAAGGACCCAAGTACGAGATCAAAATCAACTCTCACTTCATGACAAGTCTTACGGAAGCAATGTATGTCAGAATCTCTTTTTTAATGCATATTTTTCTTACCCTTATTTAGAAAGCTCTACAGTGGTGCTCGAGCGGATGCGCTCAAGGAACTATACCGAAGTAAAGAATTAGATCGCGAGAGGCCTGAGAGCATCGAGGCCGATTTTGAAGAGGTCGCCGCAAGTTGTGGCCATTTCTCATTTTCCCTTCTGACTCTCGCAGAAGAGACGGCACGTTTCCTATCAATTCTGTTAGACCTGAAAGATGAGACTGAGGTGGCGAAGACACGCTCTTGGAATTGGCTACTTCCAAGCTTTATGCGGAAGTCGAAGAAGGATATTCCCAATGGCCCAGGCTTAAATCCTGAGGAAGAAGAGAGGTTGATTGAGCAGCCCGAACAGAGCGTCATACCAAAGGATCTCTCTGATCTTGTGATCGAGAGGCGAGAGACAAGACAGCAGAGTTTTACACCACCTGGGCAAGTGTGGAAATGGGACATATACCACAGGATATTGAAAGTTGTTTTGGTGCTCTCGAGAGATGATGGTATGTCTCCCTGCCCCGGTTCCTAAGGTTTTACTAATGAATTCGCAGTACGTTTCGCCTTAAAAGTCGGATTAGGAGCGTCTCTGTATGCTATGTTCGCATTCATTCCACTGACAAGGCCCTTCTATCAGGTAAGCCGCCAGGCCCCTTCCCCGATGTACAAGCACCCACTAACTTATCTTTCATAGCACTGGAGAGGCGAATGGGGTCTATTGAGTTACATGCTTGTTTGTGCAATGACTATTGGGGCTTCAAACACTACCGGGTGGAGTCGTTTTATTGGCACATTTATAGGCGCTGCCATAGCATGTTTCCTTTGGAGCGTCACACAAGGAAATCCTTTCGGTCTGGCCTTCTGTGGCTGGATGGTCAGCTTGCCGTGCTTTTACATCATTCTTGCTCGCGGGCAAGGTCCATTCGGAAGATTCATAATGTTGACCTACAACCTATCATGTCTGTATGCGTACAGTCTGTCGATAAAGGACGACGACGACGACGATGACGAGGGAGGTATAGTCCCTATAATTACCGAGATTGCCATGCACCGTGTGGTCGCGGTCTTGGCTGGTTGTTTATGGGGTCTTGTCATCACTCGAGTCTTGTGGCCAATCTCTGCCCGGAAAAAATTTCAGGATGGCCTCTCGTTACTATGGCTCAGGTCAGTTTTAATTATCAAAGCATTGGGAGACATGCCAAACTAATCAAATATAGAATGGGTCTCATCTGGAAACGCGACCCGCTGTCAACCCTCCTGGAAGGCGAGTCTCAAAACGAATACATGGACTTGAGAGAAGAGTTTGCTCTCCACCAATACGGTTAGTAAAATTTCATTCTGAATCCCAAGACTTACTGACAAAATTTGCTCTGTCAGTCCTTCGTCTCGACAGCCTTCGCAGCTCTGCAATAAGCGAATTCGAATTACGCGGGCCCTTTCCTGCAGTACCGTACAAAAAAATATTGGAATCTACAAGCAAGATGCTCGATGCATTCCATGCAATGAATGTAGTCATTCAAAGGGACTCGAACGCCAGTGAGGGACAGACCGTTCTTCTCAAGTATACTGCCGACGAGAGAGCGCAGCTTTGCTCTAGAATAAGTCACATGTTTCAAGGTATGCTCTGCTCCATGCGAGTTGCGAGTTGCGACTACTGAAGCTGACAAAACGAAGTACTTGCTAGCTCGCTAAAGCTCGAATTCCCGCTCAGCGATGCCCTTCCCAACACGTCGAATGCAAGAGACAGACTACTTGCCAAGATATTCCAGTACAGGAAAACCGCAGCAAGCTCCGAGCACGATCCCAACACCACCGTTGTGAGGGATGAGGACTATGAGATGATTTATGCGTATATCCTCGTTACCGGCCAGCTTGACGAGGAGTTGAAGAAGGTTGTGAAAGAGGTGGAGGATATGTTCGGGGTGATGGACGAGCACTTATTCAGATTGACTTGAACAGAATAATTTAGTGAGCATTGTTGAATACAGGAATGGTAATCCAAATACGGGGGAAGTGCGGGTATAACAGCGAGGTGTACAGAAGGATATTGCTTTCATTTTTATATACCATCATGATAACGGCCTGGCGCTCTACCATACAATTTGATACCCATTAACCGGTCCGCAATCTTGTCCGTCCAACCATGCATGCTTCCCCAACGCCTTTGTCCCTCATAGCCTCATCAATGTCAAATATCAGAACTTGGCCTCCCTAATCTTCCCAACCTTATTCCTAATATCGTACTCCACCCACTTCGCCACGCCCCTCCGTCCAGGCGCCACAATGCTCCCCGGGTTCATGACATGGCATCCCTCGTACGTGACGCAGAATGCCGGGGCCTCGGTATCTGCCAGCACCATCGCCGTCGGCAGCGGGTACACCTGCAGCGCGCTCGCGTAATCCCACAGCACGGGCCGGATCGCCATCCCGAACGGAGAGAGGTATCCTTGGTCGAGAATTGTTTTCACGAGCTTGCGCGCTGCTTGCAAGTCGCTGGACACAGTCTCTTCTTCTACGGCGGGTTGCGGCACGCGGGATTCAGCTGCGAGGACGTCATCGTCCATGACCATGTCTGGAGCTGGGGCTGAGTCACTGGTTGCCGGGGGAGGAGGCGTGTGCGGGATGTCCATTTCGTGGTCTTCGTCTTCGTCTTCGGGTGCTGGTGCTGATTTTGAGGGAGAGAATTTGATGGCTGTGCGACGGAGCCGGCTGGTCATGTTGTCTCTCAATAGGATGATCTCGTGGGTGGGGCCCAAGAGGGACAGACGTGAGGGATTGCTCGTCCAGATCGCTTCGCCGTCTGTCTTCTTGCCGCGCTCTTTCTCAGCTTCGGCATTGGCTGTTGCGAAGGCTCGCTTAATGCGGGATGTAAACATGTCTGGCACGCTCTTCCTCGGCAAGGGCGTTGCGGCTCCTGCTGAGAAAGAGGAGGCCCAGCCGTCGTTGTCGCCCGGGACGAAGATGAAGGTTGCGGATTGCAGGAGGGTAGGGTAGTCGGAGAGGGTTTGGGCGAGGCCATCAAAGTACTCTTTGTACTCTATGCTACCTCCGCTTCCTCCGCGGGCCATGACGGCGTGTTGGACGAAGTTGCCCATGAGGACGAAGGTCATGGGTGTATCCTCTTCTGGTTCTGAGGCGTAGAGTGTGAGGAGCTTCTTCAACGCTTGAAGTGTTCGCGGTTGATCCAGGTTCACCTCTCCCATGATGATCATTCGTCCTTTTCCTCCCAGAGCATCCTCGACTGATGAGGGGCGAAGGAGCCTTTGCTCTAGTTTTCGCATTTTTGATCCCACGGCTCGCTCGCTCCCAACGCCTAGAAAGTCCACCCAGCCGAATCCACCACCTGCGGTCAACCCCCCCTCACCATCCGCACCTGTAAGGCCGAGGGTGACCTTCCTTCTCTCACAAGGGGGTCCACCGATGAAGAATCCGACGAATTTACCACCAATCGTTCCTCCTACACCACCTCCACCTCCAAGCCCACCTCCACTATTGTTGTCGTCCTCTTCGTAGGTACCGTCTACTATTACAATCATGCCAGGAGCAAACCAAGCTCCATCTTCAGGAATTGGCTTCGCGTGGGTAAGATCTAAGGCAATACTTCCAGAAAGATCGTTGATAGCCAACGTTCCAGTCGGAGATATCGTCAAGAGACCCAGAAGCATATGGCTCGTACCATTTCGACCTAGGAGATTCGAAATTGGCGTCAGTTTATACGCTTGTTGGGTGGTCGCTAAGCGCGAGGAAGATCGTTTTGAAGAGGCTTTTGATGCCTCAAAGGTTGGAGTCTGGAAGGATTCGTTTCTGAGAAGTCTTTGTTGGATGAGGTTGTATCGATTGCGGAACACTTGGGTTTTATGAGAAGCTTGAGGAAGCAATGATGGTTTTGAAGTATCTCTGAAATCGGTGTTAATGAATGTTGACCCAAGTCTTCTGCAATACAGAGCATGAGACCCATACCTGTCAAAATGCTTCTTCGCAACATTATAGACCAGCCGAGGTTGCTCAAACGCATCAATGACCTTCAGCCATTTCCGAGGATCTCTTAACCCCTCGTCGTCGTCCTGGCTCTCCACATCCAGATTCGACATGCCGAAACTCGACTGGCTATCCTCTCTGGTTAACAGACTCGGCCTTATCCCAAGCCTCGCATGTGATACTTCGCCATTTTGTGAAGATCCAAGCACCAGACTATTCTGCCTGCTCAATTCCCTAGCAGCAACTATCCTCCCCCCTACCATGCTCCCCTCAAGGTTCTTCAGTATGTCTTTCAGATCGCTCCCCTCTCCATCCACTATAACACCACCATTTCTATTCTTCCAACTCTTAGCCACTTCCTCCAACACGCGTTCTGCCAGCCCTGCTTCTCGCCATTCTGTCCCGCAATGCCTCCCAATAAATGTAGCAATAACCTGTAAAGCGGAGGAGGTCAGGGTCAAGCTGTGTTTCTTGGTAAACGTGCGGAAAGCTAGAGGCCGTAGAGTCGCAGGAGGGAGTATAATCGGGAGGATGCTGGCTTTCGCACCCGTTGGCGCATTGAACGGTCTGATGGGATGGGCTGGAGTCCCAAAGGCGGGGGATGAAGAAGGAACTGGGTTCAGAGGAGCTGGCGTGGCAAGCTTTTTGAATATGGGTGCTGCCCTTTTATTTTCAGTGGTATAATTTGGTCGAGACATATTGGGTGTTGGTATGGTATCTTGTGTTCTGCGGTTGTATTTTATTGTTTGTTGGCGGACGCGTTCCAACACGCGTTGTACTTAGTAGCGCGTTTACCTTTTAACTATTTGCAGTACCTGTCGCATCCAGATTCTCTCCGTCACTTGTCAAGCCATCCACAATATTCACCATACCATCACCCAACTGCATCTACGACATTAGTTTACAATAATCCAATTCCTGATCCCTAAACGACAATTCTACTACTGTTGTCAAACTCGCGAGAGCTCAGTCTAAGATGGCCGAACCAATCGAACCACCCATCACTCTCTCCGAAGAGGCCAGCGCGGCAACGGAAGTCTTCAACTCGGTCAAAGTATCCCTTGCAGACCTCGGATCTGTTTGGGCGGGCTGCGGAGCTGCAAGCCGAGCTCAATGGCGAATTATCCAACGACAATGCCGATATCCTGTTCTTGTACGGACGCTCTCTCTTCAAGGTCGGCCAGAGTAAAAGTGATGTTCTGGGCGGAAAGTCGGGTGGGGAGAAGAAGAAGAAGAAGCCCAAAGGAATTGTGGAGGAGAAAAAGGCTGAGGAGAAGGAGGTTAAGACGGAGAGTGAGGAGAAGGAGGTCAAGACTGAGAGTGAGGAGAAGGACGTCAAGACGGAGAGTGAGGAGAAGGAGGTCAGGACGGAGAGTGAGAAGATTGCTGAGGAGGGCGCTGCTACTATCGCTGAACAGGAAGGAAGCGCGGCAGGTGCTGTTGTGGATGCGAAGAAGCCGCTTTTTCAGTTCACTGGTGACGAAAACTTCGAGGATTCGGACGAAGATTCTGAGGGGAGCGAGGCTGAGGCTGAGGATGAGGATGATCTCGCTTCTGCCTTTGAGATTCTGGATCTGGCGCGCATTTTGTTCGAGGGGAAGCTGAAGGCGATGGCGCTCGATGAAAACGAACCTCGCGATTCTCCAATGAAGAAACACGTGGATGAGCGATTGGCAGACGTCCATGATCTATTGGCGGAAATCTCTCTTGAGAACGAGAAGTACGTTCCTTGATCTTCTGTATTCCGGATTACACTAACGATCTGTAGTTTCCCCGCCGCTGTCACTGATTTCAAAACCGCCCTACAATATAAGAAAGCATTATACCCCGAAGAGTCCGAGATCATCGCCGAAGCCCATTTCAAGCTCTCTCTCGCGTTAGAGTTTAGCTCAATCACCGTGGCCAAGGGCAGAGAAGGCGAGGAGGCTACCAAGGAATCCGATTCCGCTTTAGACCAAGACCTGAGGGACGAAGCTATCAAGGAGCTGGAGCTGGCCATCCAGAGCACCAAGCTCAAGCTAGCGAACCAAGAGGTCAAGCTTGCCGAGACGTCCTCTCCTGATGATAACGAGGTCACCCGAACGCAGATTGCCGATGTGAAGGAGATTGTCGCCGAAATGGAGAGTAGAGTAAGCCCGCCAGCCGGACAATTTCTGCATTTTCTCAAGACTTCGCTAACACGTTTTCATAGCTCACCGAGCTGAAGGGCCCAGCCATCGATATCAAAGAGGCTCTCTACGGATCCGCCAGCATGGCAGGCGTCAACCCCAAGGGTGGTATCCTAGGCGCCACCCTCGGCGAGACGCCCGCCGAGGCCATCGCGCGGATCGACGAGGCCAAGAAGTCCGCAAAGGATCTCTCGGGTCTCGTGCGCAAGAAGACAAAACCTGCAGAGGAGGAGCCTACGGCCTCATCTTCAGCTGCGGCTCCGGCCTCGGCAAGCACGAACGGGAAGCGCAAGGCGGAGGACGATGAGGATGTCGTCGAGAGCGACAGCAAGAAGGCGAAAATCGAGGAGGTGGCTGATGCTGAGCCTGGCGCTTGAGGAGGATATGATTACACAGGAGAGGAGGGTGTGAGATGAAGCTGGCAGGATTCAACTGCCATGGATGGATGCACTTCTATGCTATGTATGTAATTTTGTATGCTACGTTATGCTATGCCATGATACCGGAAACGAGAAATGGGAAGGCAGGCGGGCAGGCAAGGCGTTCGGTTCGTCACGATACTGAGAATGGATTAGTAAGGGATACCAGGCGGTATATGTTATCTTCTTTTCTCTCTCTCATTCTCTTTTTTTTTCTTCTTTTTCTTTTCGTTCCATCTCCCTTCTCTTCTTTCCATGCAGAGATAATACTCATTTACCAATACTTACCCACCACCGCCTACCTACCTGCCTGCCTGCCTGTCTTGACGAATCGTTTTGTGGGTTCCGGTCGGATCAGGTCAGGTCAAGTCAGGTCATGTCATGTCACTCATTACGTTGAGTGTATTATCGTTATTTTTATACATTTACATATATACGAGTCTCAGTCAAGTCCAAGAGTCCATCGTACATACATACATACATACTACGGAGGAAAGAAGCGACGAGGGAAGAAGAGTGAGGAGTGAAGATACAAATACAAAAGTCACTACTTAGACTCCGCAGCACAAAAAAAGGCCAGCAAGGTCAACCAACTCACTCCCCTATCCGATAAGAATAAACCAAATCGAAGTGCAACAATTCCAAGGGTATACCTGCAACAACAGAAGACGACCTGTTCCCCACCCATCCTTTCCCCCGTACGTGAAGAGATTCGCTCGGGTACACATGCCTTTTCCCCTCTTCTCTCTTCCCTCCCCTTGCTCTCCCCCTCACTCCCCTGAGATCAAATGATCAAGTACAAGCTACACAGTAAGCTGGGCCCGGTGAAGATACCGATCCAGAAGCTGAGGTTCCCGAGCGTCGCCCGGCCCTTCAGCCACCGGGTCCGGCTCAGAGCAACGAGGGGCAGCTGCATCATCTGCATGATGAGAAGATAGCCGCGGAGTTTCTTAAAGAGGCACCACATTACGAGCTCGTCTGACGATGTATGTACACGTCAGTGAGTGTTAGGGGGGGTAAGATAAGGGAGGGTGAGAAGATTAGACAGTGACGTACGGACGCATGCGCTGAGGAAGAATGTGATGAGCGTTGCGGTCTTCTTATTGACTTGCATGGAGGAGATGGAGGAGTGGTAGACGTGGCGGAGGAGGAAATTGTGGACCTGCAAGTCAACATGTTAGCTGTCTTACTCGATTACTGGATGCTGGGCTGTAGATGGAGATTGCCTACCGGGCGATTCCAGTCTCTGGCGAATTGATCCCACGAGACACTGTTCCACCAATCCCCGTAGAAGCCGCGGTCGGCGAAGTAGGTGACTTCGGCCAGGAGGTTGAGGATTAGTTCCCAGATGACGTACCAGGTCTGAGATGGTCAGTATATGGGCTTATAATACAATTGGGAATGGGGTGGGCATGGAAGTGGAGAGCTTACAAGCATGTATTCGGTCAAGAACGGGAAGAGGAGGTCGCTGATTATCCAGGGGAAGACTTTGAGGCGCTCTATGAGAGGCATGCCGGCATCTTTCATTTCGATTGTCCTGACGACAACTGGGTAGATGAAGGATTGGCTAACAAGGTTCATAATCATCTGGAAACCGGCCATTTAGTCATAATTACGCGAAGCTGGAAGCAAATGTGTATATCAACTACTTACCAGGATGCCAAAGACAGCGACAGTCTTCTCCGCAACATAATACCAGTCGATCTTGTCGGACCTGGGATACTCAAGCTCATAGACAAGTGTCGGAAGCACGATGTACTCGTAGTGGTTCGCCAGGGTCAGATTCCTAGGGTACGAGTTACTGCCACTCGTCGATTTACCTTTCAAATCTTCCGATAATGCATCAATCTCCCACCTGATGATCCGTTCGAAAGTGTGTATTTGGTCCACATCAAGAGGCTCCCCAGAATTGATAGCTGCGGCGACTCCCTTGATATTAGCTTCTCCACTATCCAGTGAACCCCTTCGATACTGCCGACGCTGGTTTAGGTCAGACGCTGTTGGTCGGTGATCCAGGTAGGAGGTGGACAAGGAAGAAACTGTCGGTGTGGTGGCTGAAGGTGTTTTTGCGGGCTCTGTGTTGTCTAGCTGCTTCAGCTTGCGCTGTAGGGTCTCTCGAGACCTGTAACTCTCGGATAGATGACCATTATCTAGAAGGTATTAGTAGCTCTCTCTTTTCTCTTCGGTGGCCGGAATGACACTTACAGAATGCGTAGGAATGCTGCTTCATCAGCATGACTAAACCATGGAGCATGAAGAACACTGTGTGAGTCCATGGCCATTCTCTGAACAGAGTCCACCCAAGGACGGCCATAATGTAGAATGCTTCCCATGCCTAAATACTACGTCAGCTATCAGGGTTCGGTATACCCTGGTCAGAACATACACTTTGAATGATCCATCCTTCTTTGTTCCAACTAATAACTCCGTTTCTGATAAGTTTCTGCAGGATCAACCCAAAGCCAGTTGCTCCGCACATCACTCCATCCGAGATACCAAGGACCATAACATCTCGGTGGAACATGAGCCCAGCGATCTCGTTTGACCCAAGAATATTTCCATACTTGGCCCAGTTCTCAGCAGCTAGTCTGATACAGTCTGCGACTGCATTCAGTAAATGTCCCCCCGTTGTAAAGAGAATAATGATTTATTCATGCTGCAATTTTCCTGCTTGACGGATCGGGGCTCTGAAGAACGGAATGACTTACAGACAGCTGTTCCCAGCCAGAACAGAGTGAAGAACCCACGGAAAGGCGATTCCGCACCATTCTGGCGATCGAAAGCCGTAAATTGGCGCGTAAACACCAGATCGCTAAACTTCTTCCGCCTCTTCTTCTCGGGATTGCTCTCCTACCACAAGTCAGAAAACCACCCCCAAAACCGCAAATTCAACTCACCCTCTCAATCCCGGACCTCAGGATCTCTCTCAACGTATCGTCATCAGCGGTCAGAATATACATTCCCTTCTCCTTCATCTTGTTGAGCGTAACCGGAATGCTCTTCAGCCTCCGCGGCGCCGGTCTCGCCTTCGGCGCCGCCATAATCTCCTCATAGGTGCGGTTCCCAGCAACGAAAACATTGGACTCTTCTGACGTTTTCTTGCTTTCGTCAAATCCCCCACCTTTGCCTCCGAAAATGACAGCCGTGGGCTCGTGTTTCAACGCATCGTAATCTTCCTCCGAACTGCCAGATGTCGTGTACGTAGAGCTTCCCGAGCGACCTGCAGCTTCCAAAGCTACTTTTAACGACCGCTGTGGATTAGAAGGGCCGTGACGGGAGTAGGAAGTATCAGCCTGGAGAGAGATGACGCCTTCTGAGCCCAGCCGGCCGACTAATTGGGAGACCCCCTCGGTTGAGGAGGACCGGCTCACTGTTGACAGTGCAGATTTCGCCCCCATGGTTGCGGTGCTCGCAGAAGGCAACATCCCAAGTCTGGATAGTAGGTGCTTCTTGATATGAGAACCGAGGTGGCGCTTCGCTCCCTGTGCAACTACCAAAATCCGATGTCTACTCGGCTGAGTTTTTCTTGTTCTTGTTTCCTATATACGTATCAGGATCTTACTTCTTGCAAAATGAATAGTCGTGTGGGATGAGGATGTGTATTTCGTATTTACCGAATTTGAAGTTGTTTCGTATTTCTAGATTGTGTGTAGAGCTCTAGATGCCAAAGAGTGCTATGAGACGGAACGTCGGGCAGGGCTGAGAGCTGCTGCAGATCAAATGCAGGGTCGCATGAAGATCATCACCATGGGAGGGAAAATGTCGACGACGCCTACTGTTGTGGCTCCCAACTCGACCCGTTTTATATTTTCACTGTCACTCACTGTCACTGTCCAAGCAAAAGGAGCCGACACCGAACGTGGCGAGAGCCGCCGGGAATTTCGGCGGTATGTATAGTTACCTATTGTGTTTCGGTGGATAATCGATGAGAGAGGATCAATGAAAAGGGAAAAAATGAATGAACGAAGGAGCTTTCGGGGACCCAGCTATAGTAACCAAGCTTGTATATTGCCGGTATTTTTATCAGAGTAATAGTAGTGATGGTTTCACAAGGAAGCATTCGAGTGTGGTTGATTGATTTGTATTATCTAGGATGAGGAATTAGGGACGAGGTTGTAATGGGATTCGTGCTAAGGCTGAGGTCCGCGTACTGCTTGCCAAGGCTAATCCGTGCACTATGACGACCTTAAGCGACTACCTGAGAAACTTCCGGAAGAGCGGGGGATCACATAGAGCTTAAGAAGATCTTTGAGATGATGATTTAAAATCAATAATTATCGAGAATAAAGGATGAAGAGAGCTGTAAGTTATGTATTAGAAAGTTGATTATAATCATCCTCGATAGGTGCTGAACATAAGAAAGCGCTAAAAAGGAAAAGAAAAAGAAAAAAAATATAAAAAGAAAAAAAAGGGCGTTAGCTAAAGAGCTTGGCGCTCGTAAGAATATCGCTTAAGAGACTTGGCGTATTATTATACTACCGGTACTCTTTCGTTCGAAAAAAAGCTCGCCCTTGAGCGTTTATCTATTGCTTTATTATTGCTTAAATACTTATATTCGTCAATGCCGTTCGAATGAGCTTTGATCCATTCGAAGAGCTTCGTAAATAGGCCGAGAAGCTTTTTACATTCCAAATGGAAGTCACGTACTTTAAAAAAAGCGTATATAGAATCGAAAGCAAGGTACTGAATAAAATCAATATCGCGATCTAGCTAAAAGAGCGTTGCACGCACAGAAAGCAAAAGAATACTCACTCGTATGTACCGGTATGTATCTCTTCTCAGTTGTATGATCTAGGCAAGGATGAGTCAGTAAGAATCGTGAAGATCCGTAGATTTGATAAGTAAGTTTCTCTGAGTCTGGTCTGACGTCATCTGAGGGTGAGATCCGCGACTCGAGAAGAAAAGTCAACAACAATAACAGCAACAAACAACATCCACCATCCCGCTTGAACCGAGAGACTGGGGATTCCTCTCGGTATGGAACGATGCTTCGAATGCGACCCACACAGTGTATGTGTATGTATCCGCTACATATGAATGCATGTAAGACATGGGGTTTAGGAACCCATCCTAGCTAGGTACACGAACTCGTACATCGCTTAGCAGTCAGTGATGCCTCAAACAAAACACGGCAATATCGAAAGGTCCAAGCAAGTGCACTCAGTCCAAGACCACCACAGCCACAGCCGCGGCCACCAGACACACTTTTCTCGGAAAATACCCTGCAGAATACAGTATCCATCTGGCGTCACCCGCCTCGTACACTCTTCCATGAGAGGCTGAGTGAGACCGACGAGTCCGGGACATCCGCCTCCATATCGCATTGAAAACCTCAAAATTAGGTTTCTGACTTTTGCTGCCGGATGACCGCGAGCTGTCAAAGTGTCATCATCCAAGAAGTGATGGGTATCTCGTGCTGAAAAAACCCCCCCAAAGAGACGACGCTGGAACTCGAATGTAATTTTTCCTTTTCTGCTGTCACGAAAGCCAGAATCACACTGTTCTCCTGCTCGGCTCCGAAGACCGAAGTTCCCTGCTCCCATAAATCCATCGCGTATCCACCATACTCCCCTTTCAAACCCTTAATACCCCCGCCCCGAGTAAACCAGCCCACTCCGCCCCCATACCCTTCGCGACATCCTCGCCCGTCCTCCCCTCCCCATCGCTCAACCGCCTAATATCCACCCCTCCCTCCGCAGTTCCTCTACTCGCCTCCATGCTCTCGGCCGCCTGCACGACCTCGCTCGGGAACACATGACTAGGGAGCCCAGAAGCGAGCCATAACAGCATCCAAACAGCTTCCTGCTGCGATCGCTCAATGGCAACATGTAGACCGGTCTTCATACCATCGAGCGGGTCCTGGAAGCGCAGGAGCTCCGAGGGGGACATGTCGCCTTCTTCGGGGTCCTGCTGGAGCGCCGTGAGGAGTTCAATGACGCGGGCTACGTCGCCCTCGCCACACATGGCTGGAATTCTCAGGTTAACAGTTATCCCAACTAAAGCAACCAAAAACATACAGGAGAAAATTGACTAAGGGAGGGAGCTAGTAAAATACTCATAAACGCCCGCGCAGGTCTCGCCGCTGGATTAGCATCCAAGTAGGCCTCCTCGGTGATCAAGGGGAGGATATCGAGGTTCTCTTGGACACCGCCCTCGTTGTGGTATCGAGTCAAGATCAGGGGCTGGGGGGACGCAGGTGGGAGATGAGAGTTTGTTGCTGATGGGCCAGGGGCTGTAGTTACGATTGAGCGTTGGCAGCTTGGGCAGGCGAGGTCGAGAGCGATTTGGGGGGATTCATCAAGAAGACATTGCCTAAGTGTTCTTGTTAGTTTGTGTGTGAGTGTGTTTTCTCTTTCTTTCTTTTGAATATTCCATAAGTGAGTACTGCACGAGCCAAAATATCATATACTCAGATTGTAGAAGGAGAGAAAATCCGAAGCTTGAGCATGGTGTCGAAGACGGAGTCCCACGTGATGGCCTGGGAAGAAGGGCTACCAAGGCGCCTTGCACTACCACTCGCAAAGCCTCTTTCTTCACTCCCCAAGTCGGAAGAATATGTGAAGAAAACGATCGAGAAGCAGCGCTTACCAATGAAAGTGACATCCACACATAAGCAGGAGGTCATCGGGCGCCGAAGAAGCTTGGCCGACAGAGGAGGAAGTAGCCTCATCGAAGGACTCTGCATCAAGCTCAATGACCAGCGGTTGCTCGCAAACCTTGCATTTGAACATGTTGGCTGTGGTTTGGGGAGCTCCGAGGAAGATGGTTGAGGCGTTATGGTGTTGGTACGGAACTGTGTCGTTCCTTGAAAAGTTTTGTCGGGCCTAGCCAGGTTTTTTCCCCCTTTAGTATTAGGTTGACCCGAAAGTCAACAATGTCAAGCGACTTTCGAGTTTCACGTTCACTTGCAAGTCACAATCGTCCAGGCATATTACATCCATATACGAAGTAGGTTAATTCAATAGTATATTTAGTTTCCGCTTTTTCCCCCGGAAAACTTCGAGTTTAGAAGTCTTCGATGTACTGTGGTCTACCTGTGTTTGTCTATTGCCGTCTCTCTCTTGAGAATTCCTAACTCCAGGCGCCAGAATAAATAGCAGCGCTTGCAACATCTTTTCCCCGGACCTCTCTATACCCATTACTTCGTCTCGACTGGCTTTGGCTGCGAGATATACTTCGTGTGACTAGCCGTAGCAACCATCGGACCAGGCTTGCCATCCACCAACTTGCATAT
Source organism: Drepanopeziza brunnea f. sp. 'multigermtubi' (assembly GCF_022702325.1). Taxonomy (NCBI): domain Eukaryota; kingdom Fungi; phylum Ascomycota; class Leotiomycetes; order Helotiales; family Drepanopezizaceae; genus Drepanopeziza; species Drepanopeziza brunnea. Next base: position 689,139 of record NW_027094072.1, on the reverse strand, counting down.
CCTGACCGTCGTGAACGCAACCGACCTTCCCACCTTGTTAGCCAGCGCTTCAATCTCAATTGTGTCTCCGACACTCGCAGTCCCGATATACGTGACATGGATATCAATGCTGGCGCCAGTCTTCTCCATCCCGTGTGTAGCAATAGCCAGACCCCCGCTCCAATCCACCAACGCTGCGCTCACCGCGCCATGTATCGTCCCTCTGGAATTGACGCAGTTTTTCCCGAGGGTCAGACGAGCCGTGATGCTCCCTTTGGTTGCAGATACGATTTCGACGTCGGCGAGCAGGAAGTCGTAGATGGGACTATTTCCTCGCATGCGCTCCCAGACGCCCTGGACATGGTCGAGTTCTGTAGCCGAGGCCATGACGACGCTGGAACGAAGGATGCCCACAGGGGGACGTGTGGCAGAAGTCGTCGAGTCTCTTGGGGCGTCGTCAGCGGCGGCGAAGGGTTGGCCGGACTGCAGTATCACCAGGGTCCTTCCTGTCGAAGCTGTTTGGGATTCCCAGCGCGTTCGCTAGATGATTGCAGTGTTTGTTGTATCCGTACAGGTAGGAGTTCGAGCGAGATTTGAGACGAGGCAAGGATACACCATAAGTAAGAGCAGCCAGGAACAGCGATTCGGGTTGAGGCGTTTCGCCCCGACGCCTAACTTACGTGGATGCCCGAATCGTGGCGGGGGTCAAGTGGAGTTGGCAATGGATCACACCTATTTCTGTATTCCTGCGACCACACTTCCCTTTTTATTTCTCTTCATTCACAGCCCTCAACTCCCCATTCACCACCCATTCGCAATCGCTTCGGAACATAATAGACAGGAAACACCGTAAGAGGCGACCCGAACCTTTAGCGCGCTCGTTCACCTGCTTTGCGACAAAGCTTCGAAATCGTCAAACTACCCCTCATCGCGCGTTTTGACCGAACACGCCAACACGCCAACAACAACACAACAATTATTGCAAAGCCAGACCTGGGCGAAGAGTCTAAGGGAGTCTCAAGATTCGAACCTGCCAACATGAATGTCATAAAGCTCCAGAGGTATGTCGTCCAGTCTATCCAGGACTATGCACGCTGACTGTTTGCCGACAGGAAATATCCTCAATTTGCCCAAGACGAGATCTTTGGCTTGCAAGATGCCTTCCGGAAGCTGGACGTAGACGACAAGGGATACATAGACGAGGCGACCGCGATCAAGGCGACGCAGGCGAGCGAGAGACAACCGTACGATGTGGTCCGGCAGGCTTTGAAGGAGGTAGAGCTGGATTCGTCGAGGAGAGTTGAGTTGGATGATTACTTCGGGGTACGTCACCGGCATCTCTGGAAAATATACAATCCACACATGCCGCAATTCTACCTACGTTTAGTGCTCCGAGGATTTTTGCAAAGCCTTTCAAGCTTTAGAGCCTATGGTTCTATGGTTGCTGAAATTCTGCACTACGAATGCTAGATCTCATGCCATAGGGAAAGAAGCTGGCTAACGATTCCTACAGCTTGTTGCGAAACTCCGAGAGTCTTCTCCTGCCCAAAAGCGCATGTCGACCGGTCCTTCGACGCCGACACGAGGTGGAATCGTTTCGCAGCATACAGGTGGCGCTGGCCATTCTAAGAAGGCCAGCGTCGGTGGACGGATTCAAGTCCAGGGCTCTTCTTCGAATGTCACTCACACGATCAACGAAGATGAGAGAACTGAGTTTACTCGCCACATCAACGCTGTGTTAGCTGGCGATCCGGATATTGGAAATCGCCTGCCTTTCCCAACCGACACCTTTGAGATGTTCGACGAGTGTAAGGATGGACTTGTGCTGGCGAAATTGATCAATGACAGTGTCCCTGATACCATTGATGAGCGTGTACTCAATCGTGTAGGAAAGAAGATCAAGACCCTTAACGCTTTCCACATGACTGAGAACAACAACATCGTCATCGAGTCTGCGAAGGGTATTGGTTGCTCGGTAGTGAACATTGGAAGCGGAGACATCATTGAGGTGCGAGAACATTTAATACTGGGTCTGATCTGGCAAGTTATCCGCAGAGGTCTGCTTGGCAAGATCGATATCAAGCTCCATCCCGAGCTGTACAGACTTTTGGATGAAGACGAGACTTTGGAGCAGTTTCTGCGACTGCCCCCGGAGCAGATTCTACTGAGATGGGTGAACTATCATCTCAAGGCTGCAAAGTGGCCCCGCAGGTAGGGTAAAAGAGCCGAGTCAGTAAGAGTATTGCTAACTTATATTCTAGTGTAGCGAATTTCTCCTCTGATGTTAAGGATGCAGAGAATTACACGGTTCTTCTTGCCCAGATTGCCCCCGAGCAGTGCGATCGTGGCCCTCTACAAACTCGCGACCTCCTTCAAAGAGCAGAGCAAGTCCTTCAAAACGCGGATACTCTCGGTTGCCGCAAATTTTTGAGTCCAACATCTCTCGTTGCCGGAAACCCCAAACTTAACCTTGCTTTCGTTGCAAACCTATTCAATACCCACCCTGCCTTAGACCCAATCACAGAAGAAGAGAAGCTCGAAGTCGACGACTTTGATGCAGAAGGCGAGCGAGAAGCCCGTGTCTTCACTCTCTGGCTCAACAGTCTGGATGTCCAGCCGGCAGTCAACTCCTTCTACGACGACTTGCGTGATGGCCAGATCCTCTTGCAAGCATACGACAAAGTCATTAAGGGCTCCGTAAACTGGCGTCATGTGAACAAAGCCCCGGCCAACGGAGGCGAGATCTCCCGCTTTAAAGCCGTCGAAAACACAAACTACGCCATCGAACTCGGCAAACAGAACCACTTCTCGCTCGTCGGTGTTCAGGGCGCAGATATCACCGATGGCCAGCGTACACTGACACTTGGTCTCGTCTGGCAACTCATGCGCAAAGACATCTCCGAAACCCTCTCCACCCTTGCACAGCGTCTTGGCAAGCGCGAAATTACCGACGCCGAAATGGTCAAGTGGGCCAACGGCATGTCGCAGAAGGGCGGTAAGAGCTCCTCCGTCCGCTCGTTCAAGGATTCCACAATAGGAACGGGCAACTTCCTTCTGGATGTCTTGAACGGCATGAAGAGCAGCTACGTCGACTACGACCTGGTCACCCCTGGCCGTACGGACGACGATGCGTACCTGAACGCCAAGCTCAGTATCAGTATTGCACGAAAGATGGGCGCGACTATCTGGTTGGTACCGGAGGATATCTGCCAGGTCCGAAGCCGTTTAGTGACTACTTTCATTGGTAAGCTCGGCTTCTCCCAGGCTCCCTCTCCACATATCTCAGCCATGTGCTGCCAGGTCTGTGACTAACAAATTAAAACTACAGGTTCTCTGATGGCGACGCACGAGAAGATGCAGTGAGCGGTGCCGAGTGTGCTATTACAAAGTGTGTTGTGCGAGTATGATTGATTCAGGTACGTGGGAATAGATGCAGGCAGGCTGGGGAAAGAAGAAAAAGAAAAAAGCCTTGATTGAATGAACAGATACCGACCTTACCTGACCACGAGCGAAATGAAAAACCGTGAAATTCAAACCAAAAAAAATATTTCTCTTCCAATCAGTTGCTTACATCTCCCCCCCCCCCCGTCCCTACCTCTCACCGTCGCAAAAAGTCTTTGCTTTCGAGTAACTACACAGCTAGACAGTAAGAGAGCTCGGCAAATTTTCAATCCTTGAACGGATTTTTGCAACATGAATTTGTGGAAGGAAAATAACATTCGTGAGTAATAATTTCTCAAGGTTCAAGTCCCATCTTTTTCGCCGTGCAAGTTCCTTATTTCGATCCAAAGTGACGAAGCAAAACCATCACGACCACGTGAACATCAACATCAACCACATCCATGTCCATGTCCATGTCGCAAGCCCAGTCATGAAATAAAAGCCCAGAGAAGTTTTCAAAATGCCAGAAGAGGCCCCCTTTTCCTTCTTCTTCTTCTTCTTCCGGATACAAGTCTAGGGATACCTACCTACGATTCTACCCAGCAGCCATCACTAGATAAATGCCCCAGCTCGCTAATGGAGTCCCTCTCGCTTGTCCTCTGCCGTTCTTTGCTCCCTCCCCGTCTTGCTATACAAAAAATCTCAATGTCGCTAGGATATATAGAATGCAAGAATGCGCGCAGCTTAATATGTCGATCACCTTGGTATCTCTCGGAGCCAGCCAGCCACCTTGCGAAATCAGAACTTCAAATCGGGAAGAAAAACAAAACACTTGGTCACAGAACATCGAACGCGCCGTCGTAAAGAGAAAGCCATCATTCATGACTCGTTCGGTCCGTTCTCCTCTGCCCCCTCCTCCGCCGTCTCTTTGGTGTGGATGGATGTATGTAGTAGATAACCAAGACGCAGACAGCACACCGAGGCTGGGACGACCAGTCCGTATAATCATAGGTTCACCCATTCTGACCCGCGCTTAATGAACTTGTCAAGAAGAAGTCCGACATCTGTCAAAACGAAGCGGCAGATGTAGAAGCCGAAGAACTCGGCGGCGTGGCGAGTACACAGCTCCAGACCGACTTGCGTTTTGTCGGCATGCCTGAGTCCAGGGTCCTCGACCTGACGAGCGATTTGATCTGTGGTCCATTGTTAGTATCTAAATCCGAGAATTCATGAAAGAAGTAGCTGACCTATTGCTTGCGCGGCATCAAAGAGTCTTGCCAGCGCACTCATGTAGTTTGCATTGGGGCCCGAGAACTGGATCGAGGTGACGTCTCGTTTCCCGAAACGAACCTTTGCAGTATATGTCGAAGTCATGGGTAGTGTCGCCATGGCTAATCCTTCTCTTGGTCCGTCTGTTATTATTTTACTTGCGTACGTATTCGACAGTGCAATACCCGAGTTCTTGGGCCTGAGTCGTCGCCAGGAAAAGGACGATGGTTTGTTGGATGTACTGCTCGACTTCGAAGAGACGTTGCTTACTTCGGCATCGCCAGCATTGAAAATCCCTCCAAAGGTTTGTACGCCAACTTCGTTACCCAATTTCTTGGTCAACGTTGCCTGCACTTGCTCAAGAACGCCCTCGAGGGATTGCATCTCTTCCAAGACGGCATCGGCATCAGTGGTATCGACTTTCGCTAATTTCATAAGGGCTGCAGTGAGAAAATCAAGGTTGGCGATCTTGTCCTCGAGACTTTTGATCTTGACGCCTTTCACTAACCATACGTCTCGAGGCACAAACAGCTTTGTTGACAAGTACCCACCGCGAGGATGCGCAATCGTTTGATACAAAGCGCGCATAAGCCAGAACGGTCGGAGCAGGTACTCAAGCGGACATGGCTCGAGTGATATTGGCGCGCCGGGATTGACAGAGCGTGGTGAGCCGGGGCTTTCTGGTAAATGGATGTCACTGTCAAACAAATACATCCCTCCGGTCTGTACGCCATTTGTCTTTTCCATAAAAGCTGCAGCTATGGGGGTGGGCAACACAGGCATCGCAGGAATCTTCCCAGTTGGGTCCCTTGCGAAATTGGAGCTCAAAGGTGTATTGGGCGAGCGTTCAGATGCACCGTCGTCAAAGTTTGAGACCGAAAGATTCCTGCTCTTCATATTCTTCAGGCTTGAGGAAGAGTGTTTCTTTCGCAATTCGCTTCTCAACTGACTGCCTCTTGGAGAGCCCGACTGAGGTGGATCGCTCTCGTTCGTGAGAGCTTGATTGAGCGACGGGGTCGGGGGGGGGATAATTCCATCAGGACCTGTCGCTCCTGGGAATGAAGAAGATACTTGGCGTGCAGACGGTGGAGGGCGAATCGACATAGGCACAGGCTGCCGTTGTGAAGGATGGCCGGCAGTCTTGGGATGAGCAACATCAGAGTTATTCCGAAGTCGTGATGATGGAATCGGTGGAGGTGGAGATGAGTTCCTCGGTGTGGTTTCGATTATCAGTTTCTTTGCATTTTGCCCTGATAAGCGTCTACTCCGCACTGAGCTCAAAACCGCTGGTGGAGGCTGAGGAGGTTGGTCCGGAGGAGGTAGCGGTGGCAGAGCTTGAAGAGGAGGAGGGTGCAGAGAAGGCTGTGTTTGCGACTGCATGATCGGCATCTGAAGGGGTCCTGATGTCTCCGTCACAGTTGAGAGAGAAGTCCCAGCTGTAGTTGGATTTGATCCAATTGAACTGTTCCATGTCCGGCCGGAGAAACCACTGGAATCAGACTCACGTTCACGTGGTAGAGCCGATTTTGATTGTAGCCCAAATTCAAAGTCTTCCATCACATACCCCCTGGTCATCTCTTCAAGCATGCGCTCTTCATCTTCCGATTCATTGCCATGATATTCATCGTGAAGGCCGTCCATCTGGTCTTGATTCTTCTGAACCAGGCGTTGCCTCTCTTTCTCACGTGCGGCGTGGATCGCCGCTTCGCGCTCGGTTTGGTGCGCCTTTTCCTTCGCTAGTTGTGCTCTTCGCAGAACATCAGAAGAAATTCCATCGTCGTCACCGAAGTATTGACGTGTCTGTTCAGAAGGACCCATGGGCTCGAAACCTTCATCGTATGCAGCTTCAATTGCTTCGTCCAAAGCCGTGTCAAACTCAGTCTCCGTGGCACCGCTCGGCGCTCGAATACGTTTCCGTCGTACACCCAATGACGAGGTTCTTGAGTGCACAGATGAGCCAGCAGAGTCGCCTGATTCATCTATGGTGTCAAGCCAAGACATGGATTCATTACTGGCTGCTCTGGAATGGCCTTTTGCAGAGGACATTCCAGAGAATTTGGGCGTCAATAGATCAGAAGACGGTTGTCTTTGGTGATTACTTGGAGATCCATGATTCATGGGCGAGGAAGGGCGTCGAGGCGAAAGCGGCGGGGGCATATATATGGAATCCATGGGCGGTGCAAAATGTATGTCTGTTTCTGCTACGCGCTCTCTCATGGGGGATTTGGAGTATGATCGACCATACGGGTCCGAAGGATTTTTGGGCCTGTACTGCAACGTTTCTAGACCTGAGGGTAACAATGAATCTCGTCTTCTAGGGACTTTTGTGGCACTAGTTGACCAAGGTTGCTGCGGATCAGAGATATGGGACATATCGTTTGGGATTGTTGTGGTTGCCCTCTCGATGTTGGCTCGTTCCTCCTCCTCTTCGTGTAGTATGTTTTCTCTATTCCCCCTGCTTTCAGGCCGTGAAGTTAACATATTGTCACCATCCTCGAGATGCGGTGCAATCTTTTTGAGCTCGGTTATCCGGCTAGTATAAGTGTTTCGCTAAAAAGTCAGTAAATGTTTGTACCACCAGTTCTAATAACCCACAATGGCTTCCAGTTTACGCCTGTCGTCGTCTCCAGAACTACGCTGCATCACCTGCTGCAGTAATGTACAAGCCTCCGAGTATGCCTGCATGGCCCCATCAAAGTTTTGCGCATTGTCAAGAAGTACAGCAGTGTTCGCTTTCTGGAGAGCTTTTGAGAGCATGGCTTTTTGTGATGGTTGCTTCGGGCTCCGGGATGAAATGCTTCCTTTGGCTGAGTGGGAACGGTGCCGCGAGTGGCCTCTTGACGGCGGTCTTTCTACTTCTTCGGCGAAGTGACGTCGATTTGCAGATCCGTCCATAGAGAATGCTGAATGGGAGGCGACAGATGGACCAAAATTGGCAGACCTCGACGTCGAAGTTGTTCGTCGGTGAGAGAAGTCTTTTGGGCCCAACGACGAGTCCTCCCAGCTCCTGCCAAAGTAGTCTAGGTTCCGGGTGGCAGGGGACGGTGTGTGAGGGCCGGTCAATGGCGAGGAAGTGTTGTTAAAGGACGTCTGCAGGCCGGGCAGGGTATTCATTGGCGGGATGGGTAACGGAGGAGGGTCATATGGAGGATGGAGAGAGCCACTCTTCGAGGGGAAAGGCATCTGCAGGTCGTGCGTCGGGGATGAAGTATCCAAGAACGAGGACCCGCCAGCAAATGACATCCGTCTCGCAGACGAGTTCGATCGTTTGCGCATGTGGCTCGCCGTGCTCGGATTCGAAGATTTCGACCATCCATTGAACTCTCCTCCCTGGTCAGCAGAAGTCATCGGCTTGGAGTTGAGCGCATTGTGCGAGAAAGGTGCACCAGTGCCTTCACCACTTCTGGAACTGGTCCTGCCAAAGGAAGGAGATCGCCCAAGACTACTCGGAGGAATAAAGCGGTTCGTAGATGGTTCGACGTGGAAAGGGGGAAGCGAGTTGTCTGCGATGTGGTCCATGTCGACATTCGTAGTTCAGGACTTGAGATCCGAGATTCGAGGTCGTCCAACTTTCGCACTAACCGGATCGAGCTTTGACCCCTACGTTACGTCGCGGCCGGATCCTCTCGCAACATGCAACGACTGCCGCCGGCAATCTTCGAGAAATGTGAGATGTGATAGGATATGCGATTGGTATTGTATGTTGTGGTATGGTATGGTAGGATATGGTGTGGTATGTTGTGGTAAGATGAGTGAAGGGTAATTGGAATGCAGTCGGGGCCTCCAAGACGCCGAGTCCAGTCTGCGAATTGAGTCGAGTCGAGTCGAGTAAGGTACTTACTTAAGGTAAGGTGAGGTCTGTGTGTGGAAGACGAAGGGGGTGGATGACGGCTGGCAGGAAGCTCGCGACAATGCAGGTACAGGTACAGATACAGATCGATGCGAATGACCTGGAGGACTATGACTATGGCCGTCAGCAAGCAAACCTCCAGAGCGGCACTCAGTCACCACGTCTCCTTCGATGCTCCTCCTCATCAACATACCGGGCCTGCTTCCCTTCTGCTTGGTTCTGGCTCGACTGTGCCCTGCTCTTTTCTGCTCAGTCCGGGCAATATCTCGGATTCAAATGGTCCATATACTCTACACATCCACACCTGTATACATTTTTCGGGTTCCTCTCGTGGTGGTGGTACACTCTGTCCGACCGATCTCGGGTTATCTTAAGGTCGTTGACCGACCGGGCTTCGTAGCCGGGTATAATATAACGTATGCCGTGCTATCCCAGCATCCCCAGCAGAGCGCTCGCGGCTTGCTTCGTCCGCAGGTGCTGGTCTCGTGCGAATGTGGGAATGTGCGAATGTGCGAATGTGCGAATGGATGAGAAAGATTGCGGAGAGTCCAGCGCGCAATTGGCAGGGGATTCGCAGGCAGGCAGAGACTATCGAAGTGGGCGTCGGCGAGACCCCGTCTTTCCTTCAATACTTTCTCTCGAGCGATGCAGTGGCGGTTAGGACTTGGTGTCGAGTCGAGTACGGTACCTACTGTACCTATTCTCAGGTATTCCTGATTCTATCAAGGTTTGTTTGAAGAGTGACCAACCCCTGCCGAGGTTTTGCCCAGTCAAGTTAACCAGTCAGCCAGACTCCGGTCAGTCAGTCAGTCCGTCAGTCCGTCAGTCAGTCAGTCAGTAAGTCAGTCCGTCAGTCGGTCAGTCAGCCAGGCAGTCGGTCGGTCAGTCAGTCAGTCAGTCACAGTCAGTCGAGCCAGCCCCTGTCTTCTCCCTACACCCCGTGACCTCTCTCAACTGCCCCTTTTTACCAAGTACTACTACCGGTACTATTTCCATGTCTACCGTATATCTTCGCTTTGCCAACCCTCCAACCCTCCAACCCTCCAACCCTCCAACCCTCGACACACAACAAGACAGAAGGCATCGACATCCGATTAATGTCTCACCACCGGTCGGAATTCGGGATTGGTAAACGCATATGCGCATGCTTATGAATGGCACTGTCTCTCCGTACTCTACTTCCCTACCTACCTACCTACCTACCTACCTACCTACCTACCTTACCCCCTTTTCAACGCCCGTACCTCGCGGCGTTTTGACATTGGCTCGGCGCGAATGATTTCATTACCGCGGTACGGGTATTTTAAGTCAATTCAATGCATCGCTTTCTCCCGTTCTCTCATCTCCCTTCTACTACCGGTACTTCGACAACTTGTATCCATGCTGGATCTCGGGGTCCCCAGTCCTTTCATCCTGGGGGAGCCCGGCGAGGACACAGCGTCGGTCGGGATATCTGCCGTGCCATGATGACAGCTGCATTAATGCAAGCCTCTCGGACCTGACCCACTGCAAGCCATCGATCGAATGTACGGTGCTGTACGAAGTACTGACTCTACAGAGTACCGTACTTCTTCACCGCACCACCGGAGATGCAGGTACCGGTACGTACCGTGCGAGCGTCGCCCTTGCTCAGTACTGTCTGTACAGTAAGTAAATACTACCTATACCTGTGTACCGGTACCTACGATCACCTCGCCCACAAACCATCTTCAAGCCTCAAGGCCAAACCCGCATCTACAAAGTGCTCGAGCACGCTCCTCATGAAGCCTTCATACCAAGTTGTCGATTGGTTTTGTTTCCATGCGACGACCCTCTGTTTATTGTTTCTGTACCACGTGACTCAACCTTCGTGGCGCTGGGGTACGGAGAGAGTACTGACCGGCATGAGTTCGCGGGATGGAGCTGAGGTTTCGCGTCTATCGAAGGATTGTCCTCGCGAAGCCCTCTTGCTTCTCGAATTCACTCCTCTATGTCTTTTTTGCATTTACTTTCCATGGCCGACCTTCTTCTTAATGGAATTCCGAGCAATTCATCGTTCACGCCGAGTCAGTGACTTGCAGTATGGGCCGTGGTCCTTTGAAGTTTGTCCTTTCACCACTCTTCCAGGTCGCACCCCCACGGCTCCCATCAAACCTCCCCTGGTTCCCCCTTCCAGCGCGGAGAAACCACCTTCTCTTCCCCAAGGTCAGAGCACCGCACCGCATTTCCCCTGACCCCCAAACTGTCTTGCATACGTTTCACCCGCACTCCCTTTCCCTCCCGCAAAACTCAGACCAACTACACGGGAGATCATCCTCGACCAGGTACCTACCACCACTGCTTCTCCTTTTCCTTATCCAGCGAAAAGATAACAGGCCGGAGATCCGGCACTCGTACAGCCCGGGATTCTCGAGTGTCACACGGCCAGGATATCCATGGATGTCGTGAACCAACCATTCCATGGTCCGTCCTACAACTACTACGTAACTACCACGTTACAAGCCTAAGTATTACCCCGCGAGGGTAGGATAACCAGGGGTTTTAAAGTGGAAACTAGACTTTTGAGGCACCTTCGAGGGGTAATACTTACGCCTGTACCGTGGTATGTACCGTTCGATGATCCCGCCGATCCCTCACGCGTCGCTGCCTGTTTATTATTCAGATCTGGCCGAGGCATGCCAGAACGAGAGCAATTCTGTCAGCCTTGTAAGTCTACTCTGAACTGCGTGCAGTTTCAGGCATCAACGGGTTCGAAATTTCTGATGAGGCTGACTGAGCCCACGGGGAGGCGAAGCTCGGCGTCGTCGGTGGAACTCTCCTTGCATCTTTTCTCTTTTTTCTTTCGAGTAGCTGACGGGATACAAGTATCGTGTGTGTATTAATCTACGGGTATCTGCTTGTTGCCTCTACATTTCGATCCGTTTCTTGATTAGCCGGATGCAGTGGTTGAGACTCGATAGACTTCGTATATCGCATATTTTTCTTTCAAATTTCCAATTCATCATCCGACAAGACAACCGTCTGCTCACGATTGACGACGGGTTTTATAGGCATTTGACAAGCTTGAGCAGATGGAGGCCAATCTCGCCGTCCACAGCGGTGATCACACCGTGGGTATTTTTGACGAGGTGATCAAATAGTTGCGACTTACTGCAGCCACAGATAGTGTGAATACTTTAGTGGTGACAATCGCCATAAAGGGCCTTCAGTATATAGATCTGTATATATATAATAGTCAGTGCACTGACTTTGTGACCTGCGGGCTCTCGGTCACAGTCAGGGCAAGCAAGTGTCCCAGGTCAAGCAAGTGTCCCATTTCAATTATTTCAACTTGTTTTAGAAATAACTTAATAACGAATAAAGCTATAATATTAAAATCTGATACTTTTAAAGAGCTCGATTCCGCCGATTAATGCATTTAAATTTTATCAATATAGCTCTTTTTATTATCAAGTAATTTAAGTTGCAAATCGTAAAAAAAAAAATGTTTTTGATTCTTTATCGAAAAGAATCGAAAATCGCGATTTGTATTAAGAATAAATCAATAACGAAAAAAAGCTATAATAATAAAAATTAGATACTCGAATCGAAGTAAATGAATTATATTTTAATTATAAAAGATATTATATATTTCTATTATTAAAATAAGTAAAATAGTATTTATTGCGCCAAAATTACAATCGTAAAAGCGAAAAAAGCTCGGACAATTTAGCGAAAATTCAAGAACATCAACTTTTCGATTATATTTATAACTTAAATAAAATAATAATTACAAAAGCTATAATAATCAAAACAAATTGTACGAGTCCGCTTGATAAGGAGTCTTTTAAATATTAAGTTTTTATATTAGAAATCAGAATAAGATACGATTAATATTGAAAAATATAAAATTTTCAATATAAAATATTTGATTTTCAATCAAATTCAATCGATAATCAAATATTATTTACGTTATTAATTATTAAATTGTTAATAAAAAGATTTTATACTTGGTTAGACTTTTGAAGATCTCGATTACACCGATCTATACATTTAGTTTTGAATATTATAGCATTATTCGTTGCTAAGTTATTTCTAATACAAGTTGAAATAATTGAAATGGGACACTTGCTTGACCTGGGACACTTGCTTGCCTTGACTGTGACCGAGAGCCCGCAGGTCACAAAGTCAGTGCACTGACTATTATGTACCTATGTATAGGTAGATAAAACATCTTCGCTTATCACGGATGGGTTTACGAATGAATGTTAGAGCACGTGACGCGGGCCATCAGTTTATAGGGAGGTGGGAAGACCGTCTTTTGCAACATTTCAAGTCATCGACCTCACCACAAGGAAATATATCTATCTGTGTACATGCGACCCCGTGAAGCGGTCGACTCATTTGTCCCCTTTGCTACGGTGAATGAATGTCCGTATAGCCAGCCTCCTCTCTTCTCCCTTCTTCTACACACAGCAAAATTGCCACGTCAAAACCACCACCACATGACTCCCCCCCTCCACGGTTGGCAATCAACGAAATACCTCTAGAGCAGCAGCAGATCGTAGGTCCTTGCATTCGAATTCAACGCTCGCCCTCAAACCGGCGGCCGTCCCTGCCTTTGCCAATTTCCTCACTGCACTCTTGTAGGCTTTCCCAGTTCGGGAAACGACGCGGCGGGCGGCGGGGGCGTCGAGACGGACGGACAGAGCCGATCGAGCCGGGCTCGCTTAGGCTGCTGTCGAGGCCAGGCTCTGCTACCTACTTAGCAGCGTAGTAGATTGGTAGGTAGGTATGCGATATCCTGGTTTTTTCTTGTCTGGTTTACCGTGGCGGAATTTTTTTGTGAAAATGGATTGCGTGGAACTCTCGGATAGAGAGAAAGGGGGGAGGGGTATGCTTTCTGATTTCCTATAGTTTTTTTTTTGGAAAAAGGTTCTGGGAGGATGTTTCGCTCGCTGTTACTTCTTGGGCGTTAATGAAGCAAGCAAGAAAGTAAAAACGAGATAGATAGGGTTGCATTTTTCAATTGGGGGAGTCGCTCGAAGAGCGGTACGATACCATATCTCATCTCAGCTAAATCCGTGTACCTCTGCTATATCTACTGCGAGCCTTTCATAATCCAATCGGCGTTAGTTGCTTGATATCTATTGGTATAAATAATTTGGGATATCGTGTTGAGATGTGTCAACTTTCAATATCTAAATAGCAGCTATAGATACATGTCGATTTGTTAAATGCACCACCGCTTTGGATGGCAGATTTCTTTCGGGTCGTGATCACTATTACTCAAATGTCCAGTTCTACACTTCGATACTAGCGAGACGTCTATGTATGAGCCTGGATTCTTACATTGCTACCTGTCGTATTGCTACGCCTTATACAGAGCATTCGAATTAATCCAGTAGACTATGACTACCAGCTATTTATTTGGAATAACCGGGTAAATACAGAGTCCTGACACCTTTCCGAGAAGCCTTTGTGACCGACTTTCGCAGCGAGATTTTTCGAATCAGCGGGATGCAACGTGTACCAAGATACCAAAGTAGAAGATTGGATTAAAAAGTAAAGGTATCAAGATGGAGTTACTTTAATGTATTATGGGTTTGCCACGGAGCAAGTACGAGTCTCTTTTTCTTTTGCGAGCCCGGACAGCATTAGCTTCTTTCTTCCCCACCTACTCCCTTCCTCAATTGAAGATCCAAACTCCTCCGATGTTGATACAAATTTACAAATTTACACATTTACAACAATACCACAATGTGTGATTATGATTACGCCTCTGACACGGGGCCCTTTTCCCACGCGATCTTCTCCCGATGCATCGACCACATGACGAACCAATACGACGTGATCGCCCACAGGATAAGGTACGCAAACAGCACGCCCAGCGTCAGCCCGAAGGCGTAGTGGAACGAGACTTTCCAGATCACGGCCGAGAGGCAGCCGATGTAGACCAGGACGCCGAACATCCACCAGAGGGTCAGGTACACGAACATGCGGCGGAAGGCGGGCGAGGATTCGTAGCGCGCGTTGTAGCGCACGCGGAACTCCCGGTCCTGCAGGCCGTCGACGGCGATGAAGTCCTCGGCCGCGTAGTAGATGAACGGCCGCATGCTGGAGCCGCGGGCGTGCGAGTTGATGCCGATGGGGAGCGGTATGCGCGACATGGAGACCAGCATGACGAAGCCGAGGAAGGCCATGAGGAAGGCCGGGGAGTAGAGGTAGAGCTCGGGGATCACGAGCGAGCTGCCGACCACGAACGGGATCAGCGCCAGCAGCATGGCCACCAGGTAGACCCAGGAGGTGGCGTCCAGCTCCCACTTCGAGCGGGAGAGGAGCGGCGCGCAGATGTCGGGGTGCTTGAGGAGGCGCCAGACGCGCACGACGAGGACATAGACCTCGCCGAAGCCGAAGGAGATGATGGCGTAGCCGAGAATTTCCTCGTTGTATTCAGGTTTTTCAATGGTGCATTTCTCGCCGGGGGGGGTCTGCGCGCGGCAATCGTCTTTCCAGTGTCGGATTTGAGTATTATACTAGGAGGAGGTCAGCGCTGCTATGAGCCTAGGGCTGGTTCCCCAAAAGTGTCCACGGGGCTGGGAAGAGGTGACCTACCCAGGCGTAGTATATAATGATCGGGACGATGACGTCGAAGAGGAGGATAACCGGAGGCCCAATAGTGAGGCCTATATGGTCCCTAGAGTATCTCTGTTAATCCTGCCTGCTCGACCTTCCAGTCAAACCACGAAACGAAAAGTTTCACAGTCAGATATTTAGATTATTCTTACATAGGTTTAGTATCCTTCTGCGCGAGTTTCTCTAATGGCGGCCGTGATGGGGGTAACGGAGCAGGTTTAATGCCCTCGTTCCCGTCAAGTGTCGATTCCATCCCATCCAATGCTGGCGTGTACTCAGAGGGTGCGGCGGTTTCGTTCGGGATTTGATCATCCTGAGAGGCACCGGCGGCTCGCCCAGCCTCCTCTTCCTTTGCAATTTGTGCTGCACTTCTTCCTGCCTTTGCCTCTTCCGCAGCGAGCTGTTCCTTCTCTGGGTCCTTGCCTTTCCCCGAAGCATCGTCGTCGATTTCAGGATCTTCTGGCAGTGCTGGTAGCCTCTCGATCTTCTCAGCGTCTTCGGGCAACGCCCTATCTTCGTCTTCTGCTACAACCGGATCCTGCGCTATCCTATCCTCATTCTCGACAATCGTCCGTTGACTTTCGATTCCCGGCTCGGCAACCACTGGAGCAGACATTGGAGAAACAACCTGCTGGGAGGGAAGATATGACGGCGAAATATGTTCGCGAGAAGGAAAGACGTACTTGTAGAAGGAAATCTCTGGCTCAGCTGATCTTCAGCTTGAAACAAGAATTCTGCTCGGAAGAACCTCCATGTCTGCTTACTCGTGTGCTCGTCTGTCCGCTCGGTCTGAGAGTGACACCACGTTCCAACTCGGAGGGGTCATGGTGCTCTCCAGAGATTCTGGAAGATGTAGAGCACACTGGTGCTCTCTCGAGCTGTGTGAACGGAGCTTTGCTTGGGGCCGAAGCACAGAATGAGGTCTCTGCGCCGCGATTTGAAATTTCCAAGCATAGGCTGAGAGCATTCGAAACATCAGATACGCAGACCAGGAGTAGCTGTGGACCAGATGGGTGGCAAAATCATAGTCCTCCACTAACGCTTGAAATTGCCGAATCTAGACGGGTAGGTAGCTTTGCGGGTGATCGCCGCCGGATCCCGGCCGTGCTTTTCACAGCGAGGATTGCTTCTCACGATGAGATGAATATGAGGAGTGACACCCCCGACGGTTTTCATTCAAAGTAGCTGTGTTTGGTCATTAGATACATAACTATTGCACCTCTCTCAGCTATTCGATTTTACTCAATTTGAAGAGAATGAAAGCCCATTTCGATCTCTCTGAAGACGTCCGGGAGCAGGGACTGGGCACCTCCTGGTCAATACAATATCCTTATAGGTACTGTACTTTACTCTCGCTAGTAGCTGGATCTCCGGCAACAGACATTACGCCACACAGGAAGGCTCTTCTCCGGATCCTTACTCATGACAAATCTATGCTCGTATACCGGTATGCTCACGTCTGTCAGCTGATCTACCTCGCCCTCAGATCGCCTTGGTCTCATTACTCACACAGTTGGCGCTCGGAGCATGCTTTGACAGTCTAGTGTGGCGCACGGAGGAGCGTCGAAAATTGTACTGAAATGGGTGCTGTCCGTGCTAAGCGAGTTTGTTGACGACCGAAGCTCGAGATCCAATATGCAGGTAGGTTGCCTTGGCGACTAAATTTCAGGGGCAGTTTATAATTTCTGCCTGTCACAATATCAGAGAATTCACTTGCCATGCAAAATACAACCTGAAACTGGGTCCCGGCCTTGCTTCAATATCAACGCAAAGTTGCCACTTTTATGGCAGAAAGGATGCCTATTTGTTGTCGAGAACAAGCGAGGCCCGGTTGGGCCATTATCAAAACACTCGGCTCCACATAAGCATCGTGAATTTCGTCAAGACCAGCAGGTCTACATTTATCTTCTTAGTGTCATAAGCTTCATGATGAATTTAGGACTTATAAATTAGTTTGGAGGTTGTATTATTGATAATGGTTGATTACTATAGAGGTTCTAGGAAGTGGTTCTTTTATAGAGAAGCCTCGGGTTACGTGCTCAGTGACCTACGCTAATGTGGCTGCTCAAGGCCAACTCCTTGTACTTGCCCTAACCACTCCATCGTACTCAATCGTAATCCGACATATTCTATCGTCTTATTCCAAGTATTTACCATGAATAGAGAAGAGAGGAACACTTTATTCGCCCTTCTAAGCTTGGAGAGCCGTCTCCTCCCGATTAGTATGCGAGCCACCCCTCCACCCATGCTTCGGATCCCTCTCTCTCTCCCTCTCCTCCTTACGCTCCCCAGTCTTACCCCACCCACCACCTCCTGGAGTGTTGATGATAATTCTCTCACCCGCCCGCATCGCAGCCGTATTCTTCCCTCCCATATTAATCCACCGTTCCTCATAAGTTGCTTCCTCAATCCCGTCTACAGACCCATTCAACATCCTGTCCGACCTCTCTGCGTTACTAGTCTCTACCTTCCTCACCCAAATATTGAGACCACATTCTCCATCTTCGCCGCCTTCAAGACCATATGGATGATATACTCTCCGCTCGCTGAGAATCGATACTTGGACCGGGATGCGGAACTCAATGTCGCGTACAACTCCGTCACCACCACGGTGCTTTCCTGCGCCTCCAGAGCCAGGTCTCAACGAAAACTCTCGAAGCAAAACGGGATAGCGTCGTTCGAACACCTCTGCGTCTGTGATGCGAGTATTTGTCATGTGTGTGTGTACTCCAGAAATTCCTTCCCAGTCCTTCCCTGCACCACTACCTCCAGCGATCGTCTCGTAGTATCCGAAGCCTTTCACGCTTTGCTGGCCTTCCAAGTTGCCTCCGAAACCGAATGTTAGGTTATTACAGTCGCCTTGAGAGGCGGCACATGCTTGAAAAGCCTTCAATATCACGTCGGTGACCCTTTGAGAGGTTAGAACGTTACCACCGACGACTGCGGCTTTATCTGAGGGCGAGAGGAAGGATTTTGGCGGGATCAGAACTCTGATGGGTTTCAAGCAGCCTTGGTTGAGGGGAATGTCTTCTGAGATGAGACAGCGAAGACAGTAGATAATTGCGCTGTAGGTGACTGCCTGCGGAGCATTGGTGTTACCTGCAAATGATTAAAGACTCGCTCAACAAGCAATCTGGGGGAGATATACCATAGACTTCAGGGCCAGTCCCATCGAAGTCAAAAACAGCCTCCCCCTTTTCAGCATCGATTGTAATTTTGAGTTTGATCGGACTACCATCATCCATATAGTCTATAGCTGTCAGGTCCTGGCCCTCGAATCGCTTACTGACATCTTTCAGCAGATTTCGCACGCTCAGCTCTGCATTTGCTTGAATGGCAACCATGTATGAATTGACCACGTCTTCGCTGTATTCCTCAATTAGTGAGGAAATCAAGTTGATTCCCTTCATATTTGACGATATCTGTGCCTTGAGATCCGAGATGTTATCAGAAAGACATCGCGTCCCACTGCAACCTGGATGCTTAGCAGGCTCGCTGAGCAAGAGTTCTGTGATCCGCTCTTCGTTAAACTTGCCAGCACTGACCAACTTTTCGGACTTGATTGCTGCACCTTCTTGGAACAGCTCGCGGGAATGAGGCGGCATAGATCCCGGTAATATGCCACCAATATCTGCGTGGTGGGCGCGCGAAGCACAATAGAAGAGGATATTTTCCCCAGCTTGATCGAAGGCTGGTGTGATAACCGTTATATCGGGAAGATGAGTACCACCAAACTCCGGATGGTTAGAAACGAGGACGTCTCCCTTCACCAGCTTTCCACGCCAGATTTCAGCTTGTCGCTTTACGCAAGTAGACATTGAGCCCAGATGTACAGGAAGGTGGGGAGCATTAGCGACTAAGCCACCTGTGGAATCGAACAGCGCGCACGAATAATCAAGGCGTTCCTTCACGTTAGTACTCACACTGGTCTTCTGGAGAGATCGGCCCATTTGCTCGGCGATCGCCATGAATCTATGGGCAAAAATTGAAAGCATGACTGGATCTGTTTCCTTGGTGCTGTCAGATTTCGAGGCTCTATAAGCATATCAGTGACTGTTCCTCATCCGATTTCAGAACAAGAAAATACCCACTCATTGTTTAGCTCCTTCTCCCTGATGTTGATCACTACGTGGGTTTCTATGATCAGCGCCGAAGTCTCCGGGGGAACAACAATTGTCTGCGTCCCATCACACAGAATGGCAGGTCCATTGACTCTATCACCGACATGCAGATCCTCGAGCTTGTAAATAGGAGTATCGTGTCGAGCTCCATCAAAGTATACCTTTGACCGCTTGTACTCCTTGTCTCCGGTCTTGACATCCGTTGGCTTAATCTCCTTCAATTGCTGATCCACAGTCTTGCCCAGGTCTTCGAAGCTCTTTCCGATGCCCCTTACTCGCACATCATCCACGATGATATCTCGATCGAATGTGAAGCCAAATTCTTGTTGATGCTGCTTGACGAATGCTTTCCCGAAAGAATTATCGTCGCCATCAAATTCCTTTTCGGCATCCTCTTTTGATGGTCTGACAACCATCAGGGCTGACTCAGTTCCTCTGTATCGCATATTTAGGTACTCCTCGAAGACAATCGAATCATCTTTAAACCCTTGCTCTTTGAGGGCCGTGAATGATTTCTGTTTCAAATCCTCGATTTTTTTGAGCAATGCGTCTCTTGAATCCCCTTTATCAGCCCAAATTTTCGAGTCTGGCTCTTGGCGTTCCTCAACTACATCTGCTAGCGACTAATTTGGGTCAGCTACGATCAGAGAACAAGTACCACCGACAACTGGCTCGCTGGCTCGCTTATAGCGCCTTAGAATTTAGACGAGTAAGGATAAGGCCTCGGTTGCTCCAAGAACGTACCATTCCATATGCCGATAAAACCGACGAGTAACGATGTACGAGCGTCTGTCTGATTCCCAAGCTCTCAGCAATAGCAACAGCATGCTGCCCACCCGCACCACCGAAAGTCGCCAGGCGGTGTTTCGATGTATCATGTCCTTTTGCTTCGGTCAGAGATCTAATCGGTCTCGTCATTGCTTCATTGGCAACCGTCAGGAATCCGTAAGCAACCTCATCAGCAGTCATATTCTTGCCAGTTTCCTTATTTATCTGTTCTGTGAGCTCTTTGAGTAGTTTTTCGCTTGCTTCCACGTCGAGACCTTGATCTTCGTTCTTGCCGAATATCTTTGGGAAGAAGTCAGGAAGAAGTCTGCCGAGAAATAGGTTGGCATCTGTCACGGTTGCTGGTCCGCCTTTGCGGTAGCAACCTGGGCCTGGGTGAGCGCCAGCGCTCTGTTACAAGTTAGTTTTCCGAAATGTGAAGGGCAACGGGAGCGTCTACCTCAGGTCCAACCACGAAAAGACCATTGCGAAAAAACAAACGTGATCCACCACCAGCTGCGACAGTATTAATGTCTAGCTGTGGCGATTGTATCGTGACCCCTGCAATCGTTGTCTCAAAGACGTGCTCGTATCTCCCAAGCCCATATCTTGAGACATCGGTACTGGTCCCTCCCATATCAAACCCAATGACCGGAGTCTTGGTCTCGGGATCATACGATGTAAGCGCATAACCGACGACACCTCCAGCCGGGCCGGACAAGATAGCTTTCAGCCCAGAAAACTTGTCGACGTCAACGAGTCCACCATCAGACTGCATGAACTCGCACCTGGCTCCCTTCGAGCCATTCTCGTGCTTTACACTCTCTGTTCCCAGGCCACCCTCAAAGCCGGTCTGAAAGCCAGCAATGTATTTCTTGATGATAGGTGTCAGATATGCATCAGCACATACAGACGTCGCCCTTGGAACAAGCTTAATCATCGGCATAAGCTCGTGACTAAGAGAAACATGGTGAAATCCCATATCTCTTGCAATCTTTCCAACCAAAGCTTCATGCTCACTGAAAGTATAGCCATGCATCAAGCATACAGCTATACTCTTTACGCCCCTGTCCCAAACCTCCTGCAACTGGCTCTGAATCTTCTCTTTTACGGGCCTTTGCAATATCCGTACTGCCTCGGAGGACAACCCCTTCACCAAGTCTT
Organism: Drepanopeziza brunnea f. sp. 'multigermtubi'; assembly: GCF_022702325.1. Lineage (NCBI taxonomy): Eukaryota > Fungi > Ascomycota > Leotiomycetes > Helotiales > Drepanopezizaceae > Drepanopeziza > Drepanopeziza brunnea. Next base: position 668,016 of record NW_027094072.1, on the reverse strand, counting down.
TCTCCGATCCATTTCCTTCAACTTTCGTAGATCCCCGCTCCGGATCCTCAGCATAGTCCTCGAGCGTAACTCTCTCGTCAATTTCCACTACGCACTCATACAGTACATCCGGTTTCCGAATCGCCAGATCAAAGATCTTTGGCCTGCTCTGATTTCCAATCTCCAAGCAGTCTTTGAAGCCCTTCGTGACTACCAACGCAATCCTTTCTCCCTTCCGCTCTAGCAAAGCGTTTGTCGCTACTGTGGTTCCCATGCGAATGCTTTCGATTTTAGAGGTGTCTAAGGGTTCGCCACGTGGGATCTCTTTGTTGAGGAATCGAGACATGATGCGGCGGATACCTTCAAGGGGCGCGTCATCGTAGTTGGAGGGGTCTTCAGAGAGCAGTTTGATGACAATATTATCTGACATTTTGCCTGAGCCAGGGTTCGCCACGCAGTCTGTGAAGGTGCCTCCTCTCTGGTGCCGTTATGGTCAGCAAGCCGAGTTTATGTGAACGAACTAATATACACAAGACGGCGACTTGATAGAAAACGGAATTGAAAATCAAATATCCAATTGACATGGACGCTGCCGTAACAAAGATTCCTAGTGTCTTTATCCTGGTCTCTCTACACATCTAGAGCTCCTGAACTCACATCAATGGCGATGCGGATACCCCGCGCCTCGGCTTGAGAACACATCTTCGATGCAGTATCTGAGAAGACAAGAAATACTGATTTGCTCTTTGAAGAAGCCGTAAGACCCAATCCCTGCTGTGACTGGAATTGGGAATATTGGTAAATGGTAAATTTGTGAAGCATCAGTGGAATGAAAAAGCTCAACCAAACAAATATACAGTTACATCACGTGATAATGATAAAGTAACGATGAAAGGTGGAATGGAGCTTAGTGTCCTCACCGCCCTAGCCAAGACGCCCATCAGGACTAGCAGGTGTTCCACTGATCGACAGCCAGACCTACCGGTGCTCAACTCAGATTAAGACAAGCAGGTCACATTATTCTTTGAGTTCAAACTTCAGGTTGATCGGATTTGCATCCACTGCCACTGCTTGTTGACTTGGACTCGGTGAGTGATCAGACATCAGAGGTTCCAAAGCGGTCGATTATGAGCCATTGCCAACCATGTTTCTTATTTGCTCCATATACCTCCTCCTACCCATTATGCTCGCTGTAAGGAACTCCCTATGATACAAATAGTATACACCGCTCATCATGCATAGTCGTCGTATCAATCTATTTACGCTTGGAAAAACCCGCACCTGGATATCTTGTAATCATTTACACCCATACCTGTTCGTAGATCTAGAGGGATGCATGTAGCAACCTCGTCTACTGCGTGACAGCACGTACGGCCTGCAACAGAAGCCCGTACATCAGCCCCTTTGCGACCTCTTCGACCTGCAGACAATCAAATATCTTGCCTACTGCTTCTCCAGAGGCAGCTTGGCCCATCACGCCGGTCAGAGCAGCGGGCATCCCTCGTTCCACAAGAAGCTTCCTTGCCTTGATCCGCAATTTCTCCTTTTCTTCGGCGCTCATTGCTGCTGGCCATACCTTTAGCTCATCTTCGGTTGGCATTGTGTTCTCGCGTAGCTTGCGAAGGTGGGAAGAAAGGCCTGCATCAGATGTATTAGACGCAATGATAGACTCTTGAATGAGAGACTGGATAGCAGCTAATGATGGATTAGAGGGTCGAAGAAGGAAAGCCTTTGCTCCGTTGAGCAATGTACGGCGGATATTCCACACAGAGGTGAGAGTGTAGACTTCCGAAACTACTGCAAACAATAGTTCAACTGCCACTCTAGTTTCGGCCTCAGTGATAGGTGTCTGCTCTCTGCTCTGCTTTCGGATTGGTGTAGCAGATTGAATTGATGATCTGTTTGCCGCCGACAGAGGTGGGCAGCCAGGAGATTGTGAAGATGGCGCAGTGCTTGTAGATGTTCGAGCCGTAGCGGCGCTACTCTCTGTCCGTAAATTTGAAAAAGAGGAAGCGTCGATGCTAGACCCGTAATCGTCAGGAATATCGTCAGGTAGGGGAGGCAATTTCATTTCGCCTAGAATTCCTTGAGTTGGAGATGATAAAGGTGTTGCTAGCCTTGAAGAAGCTCTGCTCAGGTCACGGTTGTAGGTGACGCTTCGGCGACTACTCATTGACGACCTAGCAGATGCAGACACGTGAGGCTCGCGCTCATTATCACCTTCAGCAAGAAGATTGTTGCTGGGCTGACGCTCCATGGAGGGCATGGGGGACGGCTGCATTTGCACAATCGACGTGGGTCGAAAACTGTCTTCGCTCATTCGGCTCGTTTTAGGCGCTATGACGGAGTTCATGCTGTCCATCTTCGGCAGTGCTGAAGTTGAAGATCGGGCAGCCGTATGCTGAACGAGGTTAATCGAGCTGCCAGTGGCGGGTTTCTTCTGGCCCAAGTTCCCGATATTGGTAAACACTCCTGAAATTCCGCCACCGATCGCTTTGCCACCTTCGGCAACACCTTTCGGGGCGCTTGTGAGAACATCTACAGTCTTATCAGCACAAATACCTGCATTCAAAAATCATAGATGTCGTAATGGAGCGTCCAAGACGAGATCATATCTCTTATGTGCTAGGAGCTCATGGACACCGTGACAAGCAGGAACTTCAAACCTACCCAACATTCCCTTCCCCATGTTCTCAAAGGCTGAAGGGGTCGACCAGCCTAGACCAGGAAATCCATTTTTGGTCGTCGTTGTAGAGGCGGATTGCCCCCGGTCTTTGTCAAGAAAACGCTTCATACCCTCGCTTTCGGCGAGTTCTTTGTACCAAAGAGCATCTCGTAGGTATCTTTCAAGCTCCCCTCTCAGAGACGGTTTGGTATGTTCCTTCCAATTTGGAAGTGTATGATGCTGTTCTACAAAGGCTTTCACTCCAGCTATTTGCGCAATTCGTCGGAGTACCTCGTGTAAAGACTCAAAATCGGGATAGCGCCTCACGATCATCCAGCCAGGGAAATCAGAGGAAGCTGGTTCTATTTGAACCAGATAATCTGTACTGGGTTTTGACCTCAGCCTGCCTTTGTCCGAAACCATTGAATCATCATCAATGATGATATTGGCATTGTGAAGCGTTAATGAGAAGCTTTTGCTACGATGGACAGGAGGCTCTTCCTGGAGAGCAACAGGTGTCGATTGAGGAATTATTTGGTCGAAGCTTGTGAAGGCTGGAGCAGATGCAGAAGTGAGCGAAGCAGATGGGTGTGGGGGGGACACAAGATCTTGAGACTCTCGGTGTGCTGCATCTGGTGGCTCAGGCGTAGTCACATCTGTAGAGAGCTTGTGCTTGTCACCTGCTGATTGCAAAGCCATGGGAGTCGCGGCGCCATTTGATATAAGTTCCGCTGTTTTCGCCAAGGCGGATGCTTCCTTCCTCATCAAGCCAGATGTGTCCAGATGTTGGCAATGGGCATTATGCTGAGCCGCTGCGACAAGAGCTTCCGAATCATCATCTAAGGGCCCTTGCTCAACAAAAAGCCTTTTTGCATCCTCTTCTGCTATGAGTTGAGACAGTCTTTTGGCTTCCTCCATAGCTTCCTCCATAGCCTCCTCTGCCTTGCTCAGACGTTTTTGGTGACCTTTATCCTCCTGTGTCTGTTGTTCCGACTGAAGTCTGGATGGTTTGGCAAGTCCAATATTGCCTAGATTTCCGTCTACATCATATGAGGAAGCACCTAAAGAGTTATTGACGTTTGATCCTCCCATACCCACGTCAATTGCCTGACTTAAATCTGGTTCGCCGTCCTCGAGGAGATACACGATGCACCCGTTGATAAATTCTGGATTCGAAAAGGTTTCCAAAGACATCTGCAATATAAGGCCGGCAAGAATTTCTCTTAAGAATGCCCTCGCAGGATCGCAATCATAGGTTGACTTCTCCAGGAAGTTTTGTAAAATATCTTCAGCCACGATCTTGAATTTCCGCGATTGCTGCTTCTCGTTGAGAACATTGGCGAGGTTGGACTCGGGATTCGTGGACAGATATATTTGAATAGCTTCAGCAGGCGAAACATTGTTGCCCTGAGATACAGACAAGGCTGTTGACAGCTCATTGAGAAAAACAATGACAATTGAGGACGAGTTTGTTAAGAAGTCGAGGAATGTGTCGGCGTGCCTTTTTCGAGACAGGTGTTGGGAGATGGCAACAATGAACTTTGTAAGAGTCTGGCGGGATGCTGCAGGAAAGGAAGCCTCCGCAGGGAGGAGGGGCTGATACCACCGCTTCACATAGTCTCTAATCACAGCGTCGACCAATTCGTTTAAGGCCGCGGCGGTCTCGGGTTGGAAGCCTTCGAAGCTATTCCCAACCATTTCGTTGTTCTCGTTATCCTCGTTTATCCTCTGCTGAACAGCTCGCAGGTCCAGAATCCGGCTGACAACATCCAGGCTCTTTTCTCTCCGTCCATCTTCGACGGCTGCTGATATCTCCCCTTCCCAGGTGGCATGAAGCACCACACCTCCGAGCGCCCCAATTAGAATCAGGCCAACCCGGCCCAGTATCATGTATGTACATGCTGCTAGTCCTACAGCAATGCCGACAATTGTCTCCGAGGAAGCCGTGGATAGGAAATTCAGGGTGCGAGTCATCAGATCTTCTTCGTCTGGCATGATGTGATGTGTTGACTCCGGCGCATTCGCGACAGCCCCGGGGCCCTCCTCTTGCTTTGTCTCTTCGGATATTCCGTCCATTGCAGTCAGTTATATTGCAGGCCCATACTGAAATGGTTGCGGCGTCTCTTCAACTCGGTGCGTGTGGCTTCGATGCGTGTAGCTTTGAAGTGGGATTTCAGAGTCCTGACGGGCGCAAAGTGTCTTTGGGGGATAATGTCTCATGAAACAGGAACGGCGCGCGTCAGTGAGAAACAGATAGGCCCTAGCGTTTCTGTGGAAAAGCCCCTTAAATAGATGTACTAGCCCCGCCGTCACATCCATGTACTGAGTGCTGATTCGTTCGCTTGTCCCACCACTCAGAGGCATCTATCTATTTGTAGTACGGTTTATCGCTATCTCGCTTAATTTTGACGACAACCGTATCTTTCTTTCTCTCTTGATGAGCGCATGAAGCTTCCATTCAACTTCGTTCCTTCTACCCCTCTCCAGACATCAACACTGTATCTTGCTAAATCGTAGAAGAGTCACTCTGTCACTACACCAAGCGAACCTCACTTACAATTGAAAGTTTCACAATGGGCAAAGGCAAACGCGGACATGATGAGGTTGATGAGGAGGAGGACATTGTCGAGAACGACGATGGTGCGGAACGCAAAACCAAGAAGAGCAAGAATGCCGCGTCAAGCAGTAGTAATGAAGATAAGTTCTGGGAGGTCTGTAATCATCAGATGACTGTTTATGACACCACTAACGATCCTCCTAGCTCTCCAATGGCAAAAATCCCCGGAGACTCAACGTCTCAGAGTTTAAAGGCAGCAAGCTTATAAGCATTCGAGAATACTACGAGAAAAATGGTGAATATAAGCCTGGCTCTAAGGTACAAAGCAACGCTTGAATTGTGTGGAAAAGAAGCTAATATAATTATCTAGGGTGTCTCACTCAACATTGAGGTAAGAAAAATTGAGCGGCAGCCCTTTCCCTTTTTCCTATGTCTCATGAGTACTCTACGCAAGCCAAAGACTACTCGCGAGACACTCAAATACAAACTTTGCTAATCTCCCGATCAACCAGCAATACAAGGCTCTCCTCAAATCAATTCCGGAACTGAACGCACATCTGAAGACTATGGGTGTTGATGTATCCGACTCGGAGATCCCCGAGAATGGACCCGAAGAAAATTCCAAATTACAGAAGCGTGTCAGGGCGAAGAAACAGGAGAAGGCCAACATCGAAGCCACCTCGGACGAGGATGAAGAGTAATGTTTGCCAAGTTTACGCAACACCTAGTTCCGGACTGTGGCGTTCTACAGCTTGACACGACTGAATAGCGATCGAGCAGGTCAATGGGTAATTGTAACATGGCGTTCTGTCAATCTGGATCGAGGCAATGAAGGGAGCTCTGGATGCAGGTACTTGGCTTTGAAACTGGCAACGGGATACACATAGGTGCACTTTCTGCTATAATGATGATACCCTATCATGCATAGTGTCCTATGTCTCTGTGCCGTGCCTTTGCCTCCGTCTTGTGTCTATGTCCTGAAGCCAGCCACGCCATGACCAGTCCATATGCCTATATGCCCATGCCCATGCTGGTCCTCGCAGCACCCCATCATCTTGCCAATGTACCCAGCCGTGCCGTCTCTGTGGCTGTAGGGTATTGGCAGTATGGCATGTGTTTGCCTGAGCTACCAATCATCGAGGTATAGCGGGTTTAGGGGACGAAATAGGTAAGTTCACCGTGCCAGAGAAGTGTCAGACGCTTTCTCGGTGATGGGGAGGTACAAGTCACCTTCAAGCAGCTGTAGATGATCGTTCCGAAGGCGTGGGGGGTACCAGGCTGTCGATGGGTTGCTTGTTGCTGCGATGTCCACATTCGCAAGCAGCACGACGCAGGAACGACTGTAAATGTCATTCTAAGGGTCAAGGGAAGTACTTTTCTTGATCTCCTCTTGCTTCTGCTATGATGATGGAGCACTTTTCATCCGCCGCCAGCTTGTTGCCTGCACAGTCGATCAGCACCGCGGCCTGCTTTCCCCCAGTGCTATCCTGTCCGGCCGGTCCAATGTCTGCCATGATTTCTATTATTCTTGTTCCGCGTGCGATTGAATGCTCTTTGCGTCTGTATTCTGTAATTGCCCCTGGGTCCGGACCAGCTTTCGTACAGCTTGCCCTTAAACGTCTTCGAGTTCGCAATGCTTCTGTGCTATCGTAGGCGTCTTGAACTTCGTATTGAATATCTGCCATGCCTGCCATACCTGCCTGCCTGCTCCAGCTCTGCCTCTTGTTGCATGTCATCGTTGTAAATTCTGTGCTGAGTGAGGGACGCGTTCATGGCTGTCCTGCTGTCACATCAGGTTCCCCATCGGACTGCTCCTTCCTTCTATTTGACATTAATACATCTTACCTAACATCTGCTATCAATCTCGAGTTACTTGCGTCTTCAATCGCTGGTTCTCATGGCCTACATCACAGTCAACAGCGCTGGCTGCTTCGAACCACAACATAGGCATCAGAACCTGGGTACCACATCGCCGTCATGATTCTACACATGTAACTACTTCCTCCTATGACTTTTACGAGCTCTAAGCTTGCCAGAACCCCCCAATTACTACCTTCCCTCTCGCCCTCGCCCTCCCCCCCTCCTGTTGCCTGCCACCCTGCTGCCTCAGGATTCAAGCCGCAACCCGAGTTTCTCGGGCCAGAACTGGGTCTCGTTGACCCAAAACGGCCAAGCACCTTTTCTCTACGCGCCAATACGCGCCAACTTTACCACAACGAGATGGCTCAAGGCCTAGCTTCCTGGCTCACTACATAAGCATTTTCTCCCTCGACAAAACACAATTCTTTTCACCATCGGACATCGTACTCAAGCTTTTGACCACGCTCTTCGATTCACGCGCTCTCGACTTTTTGTCTTCTGCTCTCTGCTCTTCTGCTCTTCTTCGCTTCGCCTCGTCGCCTCTTCTTCTTTTCTTCCTCTTCTTCCTCTTCTTCCTTTTCTCCTCGCCTCCCCGCGTCATCAACATGTCGCCGTTGACCCCAACCTCCCGGGCAGCCGCTTCAGTCATGAAGCACATTGAGAGGGTGAGTCCAACTATTCCATCTTGTCATACCTTCTATCCCACACCAACCACTATCCCTTCTGTTCCCTTCACTTGTGTTGCTGTCGTTGTCATGTTTTTCATTGCTGTTTACCACTATCATTCCTATCCCTTTTACACTTGTGTTGTCTCATGGCTTCACTATCCCCTCTACACTTGTGTTGTATCATGACATCACTATCCCCTCTGCCCTCCACACCTGTGTTGTCCATTGACTACCACCACCCCTTCCACCCTCTACACTTGTGTTGCCTCATGACTTCACTACCCCCTCTGCCCTCCACACTTGTGTTGTCTCATGACTTCACTACCCCCTCTACCCTCCACACTTGTGTTGTCCATTGACTACCACTTCCACTCCCACTCTTCACATTTGCGATGCTGTCGTTGTCATGAATGGCATTGCTGTCACTGGTGTTGTTGTTTTGAAGTTTCAAAACAATGACGCATGGGGCAATCATCGCTTATTTTAATGGATCCTGTCACGTGAGGACTATCCTGATATCATCACCACAGGTTCAGAAGGCCCGTCGACAAGTTCGACCTTCTGCGCCTCCTGTCGCCGCCACGCGACAGTCGACAACCTCAATTCCCTCTCTCTCTCCCGTCCCCCGGATCGGGACGGTTTCAGCACCCCTCCCAGCCGCCCTGCCACAGCGGTTGAGAGCCGACGGAACCGGATCTCGGATCCCGGGACCACCCCCTTCGGCGTTCACCCGCCGCAGCCGCCACATCCTCAGCTTTCCGCTGAGGATCAGCCCAACCCCCCGTCCGACCCCTCGGACAATCCAACAGACGACGACCTCGACGGAGACTTCAGTGCCGCCACCATTGAAGTCTGCCATCCGCCGTGGACCGACTTCCCTCGCGGCCAAGTCGGTTCACTTCGAGGATCCTGTCTGGATCAAGGCCGAAGTCCGTGTCTTTCCTCGGGAAGACTCTGACTTTGGCAACGTTCCTTGGGCGAAGACTCCCGCCCACTTCTACCCCGCTGGCCCTCGCCCTCACATCCAAGGAGTCGGCCAAAACATCACCGTCCGGAGCCCGCCATCGACCAGGCAGCCACAGTTCTGGCGCCACTCGGGCACCTTCTTTGCGCCGCACAAAGTCGGTGTTTGTGGTGAGCATGGGCAGATCCGACCAGGAGTGCCGACCTCCTGCGAATTCTGCGCCGAGCGTTACGCCCTCGGTGCTTTCCTCCCAAAAGTCCTCGACGACATCAACGCCTTGGAGGATTACACCGACACTGAGCTGTGCACAGCTCTGTACGATGAATCCAAGGCGTGGCATCTTTGTGAGGGTTGTGAGGAGTGGTAGACTGCGGCTTGGTGGTGGATTCGTGGTGGACTCGTGGTGGGCCTCGGCGGAGGACGGGTCAGCACTCGCACTTAACCAAAAGCTAAGTCTGCCCCATCCCTCACTCAGTCGTTCTTTTGACTTCCTTCCTTCTCGTTGACAATTCTAACATCGTCTTGTCAGGTGTCGCTCTTCTTCTTCTCCTCCTCCTAACACGAGTCGACTTTGGATACTGGGCTGCTCTCGAGACGACTCCCGGTCCATCAACGTCGACACATCTCCAACTCCGTCCCTTCGCCTCTTTTCCTCCTCGCCTCCTCGCCATCGATAAGTAGTGTGGCAGCCCAATACGCGCTAGAAGTTTTTGGTTTCTACTTATCCACGGCATCCTCTCGACTTGGATCTGGGATGCTCTCGAGACGACTCCCTATCCAACAACGTCGATTCTTCTCTACCTTTCCAACCTCGCCTCCTCGCCATCGATGAAGAGTGTGGCAGCCCATTACGCGCTAGAAGTTTTTGGGTTCTCTTTATCGACGGCACTTCCGACCTCCTCACCATTCTTGCCTCCTCGCCTCCTCGCCTCCTCGCCTCCTCGCCTCCTCGCCTCCTCGCCTTTTCGATCTCTCGCTTCTCATGAGTGGGCGGCGTAACTGTGCTCCCGAGAAGGCATCAGTACCACTCATGACCAGCACTTCAACTATCCTCTTCTTGCTGTTGCTATCGAATCCGGATTGATTGACTCCATGCTCCCGAGGCAGCATTGCGATCTCAGTCCTCTTCGAAAACTTCGGCATGTTCTCTCACTCTTCCGTCCCTGTCCGGAATACCGTCAAGACAGGGTCCCTTGCTTCGATGTTCGCTGGCCACGAACGAGCGGGGAGACCACCCATGTGTCACGAGCCTTCGCGAGGCGGTGGTTGTCAGTAGTTGAGCCCTTCTCTCCATCTCACTACTGCGGATTGCGGACACACATATACTTTAGATTCAACTACTTCAATGCAATGACTGATTTTACTCACCATGGTGACCAATTTTTCTTCCTCGTGTGACTCCTTCGCCGTGGCATATTCCCCTTTGGAAATTTGTCTCGAGTACATGCCATGTTGCTTGAAACATTCACGCAAGCTTGTTGACTTCACCCATCGTCTCTACCACGCTCTCCATGCTCATATCTCGGCTCTATTGGGGTGTCCTATAGTCCCCTATCAACAACCTATTTCCTACAGCTTTCCCTCAGCCCATACGTATCAAAGATCCACATGTCGTGTTAGGTTTGTATGCGACGTTTGTTCGGTTCAGTTCAGTACTTCAGATCAGATCAAGTAAATCTGGGAGGGTCTTCCTTTTTTTTTTCTGGGAAGGGGGGGAGGGGGGGTGGGTGATGGGAAATAGAAGGTAAGAGGGTGGAAGAGTTGGGAATCAATGGGAATTGGAATTAATGGGAATGGGAGAAGGAGAGATTATATCTTTACTTTTCGTGGTGGGTCATTGATTTGAGGGGGGGGAGGTAGGTAGGTAAGTAAGCTAGGGGTTGGGTTGTCTGGTTTTGTCTGGTTGGATTGCTGGGCTGTTGGATTGGTAGCCGTTTGGATGTGTGTTTTCGTTGGTGTATACCTATATAGATGGATGGCTGGATGGGTGGATGGATGGATGGACGGCTGGATGGGTGGATGGATGGATGGACGGATGGATGGATGGAATTGCCAATTGATCAGCGCGCTGGAGACGAAAAAGAGAGATGTATCAAGCTAGTTTCACTGGAATGATTAAGTAGGGAGGTGAGTAAGAATACCTACTACATGCGATGATATCTTTTCCTGCGCTCGCCAGGTCTTTTGCCTGTGCTCTTGCGTGTGTATATTTCATATCGTTATGTGATCAACACTGGTTGTCAATCCGTCTCTCTGCATTAGGTATCTCCCTTCTCGAATCTTTTCCATTTGCGTGTCTCTCTAGTCTCGCTCTATGTACAGATTCTAAGTAAGTAGCGGTGCGTCGCCGCGGGGGTACATACGTAGGAGGTACACCCGGCTGTAGCTTGCCTGCCTGCTCGATTATCTTACTTAGTAGGGCAGCTAGGTTACGGCTACGGCTATGGTCCATTTGTTTGTTTGTTTATTATGTACCTATCTACTATTTACGGATTACTCACCGGCTGACGGAGTATCTTTCTGGTTATACATACCTACCTACCTTACCTACCCGCTTTGATAACGACGACGAAAGACCTCAGCTGCGAATGGAAGGATGAGATCAATCAACGAAAGTACGAACGAAGGTGAGGATGATCGGCAGGGTCAATGGATAGATGCCTGCATGAATCAATTCCCATTCCCAACTTCCGATTCTGCTTCCTCTCGGACTGTTCGCCTCCTCGCCTCCGCGGCCCTACGTTACCAGCCCTGCCTAGGGCATCTAGGTCGGCACAGAAAATGTGAGCGTACGTCGCTCGCGTCTCTGAATCTCGGAAATCTGGGAATCTTGCAAGCGTCGTGACCTGACCTCCTTCCGTGTAGCGCAAAACAACAATCGATATGTCGAGGTCGATGGCGTCTACGGGTAGGCCCGAGATTTCGTACCAGCCAATTTTTTCCTTTTTTTCCTTTTTTTTTTTTGCTTTCGCAATACTGACTGGGTTTTGGGTTGGTTGGAAGACACTTCTGCTCGGATCGAGTCGAGACAGGAGGGAGGTGAGCTTGCGGTGCTGTAGGTGTGTCGGTGTGTGGGTGTTGTCCATGGGCTGTGGAAATGGACCAAGTGGTACTGCTAGGGGACCAAAGATCCGGTATTCTTCTCGAGTCTTGAGTCTCGAGAAACTTTTTGGGACTTGAGTTTGGTCCTTGGAATCGGTGCGGAGGTGTACCGGTATGTTGATCGGGTAGGTAGCTACGGAGTAGACGGGATGTTGGTGTCCGAGTCAACGTTATGCAGTTGGATGACACATTTGTAGCAATGGCATCGATGGAAGAATAGTATCAATTGTATCATTGCACAGAGGGCTGATGGGGTGGGATGGGATGGAATACGATTATATGCTGTAATTCGCTAGACGACGAATACACGTAGGACAGTACAGTACAGGATCGATGCCCAGTGCCCAGTGCCCAGTGCCCAGTTCCCAGTGCTGCCAGTTCCCGACGAGCGTGACACACAGCTGAGCCTTGGGTATTTTTGGTCCTATTCTTCCCTACAGTCACGGGAATTTCAGTTCCATGACCCCTTTGGCGAAACTCGGCTCTACCACTTTGCCATTTTGAGTGATGACTATGTCGCCTCTCGCCGCCAGCCGCCGCGCAGCTTGCCTACACCTCTCTCGAGTCTTGGACGGGGGTTGAGCGTGAGCTTGAGCTTGAACATGGCCTGGAACATGGTCTAGGGAATTCCGACTATCGCCAGCTGGCCCTGTGTGATTGTGATCTTCTGCGACACGCCATTTCCGCTCTTGCAAAGTCTCCTCTTCGGCTTCTTCGCAGGTAACGACAGCAGCTGGTCCTTGAACAGCTCGCCGCTCGGACAGGAGAGAGAGGATCTTGGACTCGAAGGAAAGGTCAAGCGAGTGTGGCTTGGGCCTGACCTTGTGCTTCCTGCACGAATCTGAGCAGTACGTGACCGAGGCCCAGTTTTTCTGGGAGAAGAGAAGAAGTTAGGCCGTTCGTTATATATACATTGACATCAAGATGAATGATGAGGTAGATTGATGAGATGCGAGAAAAAAAGGAAAAGAAGTGGTTTAAAATCAGGAGTTCAAAGTGACGTGATGAGAAGATCTCGACGGGACTGGATTTTTTTCTTATTTTTTTTTTCTCTAAAAAAAGGGCTTACCTCCCACTTCTTCCTCCAGCTTATCTGCCTGCCACAAGTCGCACACATCTTGATGAGGGCGTCCACAGTGAGTGGACTCATGGCTCCTCGGTGCACGTGACGTGAGAGAGGCCGGGGCTGAGACTGATGCGCTGTTCGAATGGAAATCGGAATTCCTGTTCTGAAGATCGAGGTCAGGCCCCACGTGAAGCCACGACGGCGTGGGGGTTGTTGCATGTAGCAAGGGAAGAGACGGTGTGGAGGGAGACAGGAGAGACAAGAGAGACAAGACAGACAAGAGAGAAAGGATCGGAGGGAGAAGGGCGGCTCCTCTTCGACTTTGATGGCTTTTGCAACGTGGACGAACCAGCAATCCGTCCAGGAGCTCAGGTGACGATGACTGGAGCACTGGACTGGAGCGAGCTACGTAGCATACATAGAATATCCGTACAAGTGATGAAGTTGCAGGTAGGTAAGGAGTAGTTAATAAGCAAAGCAAGGCAAAGCAAGGCAAAGCATAACAACATATAACAAAACAAAACAAAACAAAACAAAACAGTGTAAAATGATATAGTAATAACATAAGCGACAATGGTTTCCTCTTTATCTCTAACTCTCTCGATAATCCAGTTCCCGTTTCCGTCCCTGGTGATGTCATGTGACCAGCTGCCTTCTTGGGTGTACGCTGTCGATCAGAAACGTCATAGACGTTCTAGATCGTTGATCTGTCGCCGACATGGGATTGTGGAAACTGGGCCAGTAGCGAGATGGCACGTATGTAGGTATGTATATATATATATATATACACACACAAACACCAATATAAGTATACGAAGTATATATATTCATATATCTGCATGGCGGGCCTGGGCAGGTAAAGGATGGATGGGTCGGCATAGCGCTATCACCGAACAGTAAGTAGGTAGGTAGGTATTCATCAGTTACATAGAAGTGGATACGTAAATAAAGGGGGAATCCAAAGATTCCGCAATTAATCACCTTGCGAATCACTCCGAATACCTGGATAATGAATTACCTACTGACGTACTTTTACCCACTCTGCACTCCGTATTGAGCTTCCCTGGTCCCACTCGACTCCACTCCTCTCCCTGGCCCTGGCCCTAAACTTGGCTGGGCTGGCTGGGCTCTGGGCTCTGGGCTCTGGGCTCTGGGCTGGCTGGACTCGCTGGGCTGACACTGACAAGTGATGAAAAGTACCAACATCAACGCCAATACCAACACCAACACCAACACCAACACCAACACCAACACCAACACCAACCCCAACACCAACGTCAACGTCAACATCTGCTCGACTCGACGCAACTCCAACCCAAACCCAAACAAACATACCATCGCCGTCCCATCCCATCCTATCCCATCCCATCCCATCCCATCCCATCCCATCTTCTACCTACCAGCAATCTCGGCCGAGCGCCCTCCGTTCTTCTCATGTCTCGCCGGACTCAACACTAACCTGTTACTACCTCGTCCTAGCACTGCAACACAGGTCCATCTTCTCCCATCTGGACCTGGACTGGCTCCTACTCGCGTGCCGGTTAGACCTCCTAGTCTCAAGCAAGCTCCTCGTCGGCTCAAACAGACAGACACGACAGTCGCGATGGACGACAAGGCCACATCCATACCGGTATCCGGCTCTGCCATCCAGGAGATCAAGGAGACCACCGAGCCCGTCGCCTTTGACACTTCTCCCCTCGCCGCGGCAAACGGCGATCAAATAACAGTATCCAAACCACCACCACCACCACTACCTCCACCACCCAGACCTCTTCGTGAATCATCAACATCCTCACTCCCACCACCACCACCATCACCACCACCACCATCAGCAAAGAAGCTACCGGTCAAACGGGTCACGTCCGCAGCAAACTCTCCAAACCCATCGAGGGAGTCATCTCCGGTACGACCACTACTTAAGTCAACCAACCGCTCTGCCCCGGGTCCTGGTCGATCAAGGAAGAACAGTATACAAGATCTTAGCCCAGCACGTTCCGCCAGCTCAAGCACGAATCCACCGTCTGCGGCTGCTACACAAAGAGCCTTATGTGTGGCATCTACCCCAGTACTACATCCCGTATCCTCGGACCCGACGATTAGAGCACCAATACCCCAGAGACCCTTATTAAACTCCGACGTAAAAGAAAAACCTCGCTGGCCGACATCGCCTAGACTACGCACTCCTCCGCCTCTCAACAAGCCGAGCATCTCTGCGCCTCGCAAATTCGACCAAGATCCGCCCTTGATCAATGCTCAGCGTTCCACACCCGTCGCGGAACAACAGGACGCAAAGCAGGTCACAACGGATAGCGAGACGGAAGATTCGTTATTGATATCGGGTATGAGAACACCAGCACGAGGAGTCAGTGGGGCTAGTTCTACACTGGAGACCGTGCAAGAGATTAGCCAACCCAATACCCCCGGCCTGGAATTTGGCACCATATTGGAGAAAGTGGATACAGCAAACTCGACAACCACGGACAATGGCACCTCTCCGGACAATTCGTCGACAAAGACCATTAGGCCGAAGCCGAGTATCATTGCCAACGAGAGTGGGAGTGAAAGTGGTGGGAGGGGGGACATTAAGATGAGGTCAACCTCGGCCGCACCACCAGCTGCTGCACGTCCCAATGGACCAGCTACGAAGACGTTCACTGGTGTGGGAAGGGGAAAACCTTCGGGCGAAGGCTCAGCGAGGAACATGACGGTTGAAACGGAGACCGTCAGCTCCATTCCACAAGTCGCAGTTGGAGGACCGGTAGGCGCAGGAAACAATGGAAGTATTCGTACCAAACCGAGTTCCGAGACGATACGACCGAAGAAAGAGAAGAAGAAGACTGCTCGCAAGGCGCCCTCAGTCAACTCAGGCATTGGTGAGCAACAACATTTATCTAGGTCCAGATTCCGTCAACACCATCACCACTCCACTCGGGGCGGTGTTGGGGATTGCTTCCTTGCTCGTTCTCAATCCCCCGTAAAGCTTGACGGTCAAGGCCCGTACTCTCCTACGAACAGTAGCGGCCCGACCAGTCCTACTCGTTCAGTGTCACAGGCATCTCGCAGGCCGAGTCTGAATCTTCAAGGTGTAAGTACTATGCTAACGAGAAGTCGCCCAGCCTCTTCAAAAGCAGATATCTTCGAAGCCAAGGTTGCCAGCGCGGTCGACGAGGCCAACTCGTCAGACTCAGAAGAGACTTTTGTGTATGAGTCGAACCCACCAGATATCAGTGATCGCCCCCGGCGCTTTCACTCGCGCACTCCCAGCGCCACGTCGATGGCAAGTCAAGTTGACCAGAGGCGCACCATCATGGATGGTCACCACAGTGTGGCGATGAAGAAGAGCATGAAGTTTGCCAACAGTTACAACAGTAACGGTAATAGTCAGCAAGAGGTGGCCCCAGGAGAAGATGACGGGAGCGGCACAGCTCGGAGTAACATGGGAACAGGCAGAGGAACGACACATCATCATCATATTGGTGGTCGGTGGGGTCGCGGGGGCGGCAATGGCCACGCGTCTCTGTTTGATAACGAATCTCCTTTTCCCAATGCTGCGAAGTCGAAAGCTGGGAACACTACCGCTCGACTGTCCTCGCGGCCTGAGAGCCCTAGGCTGACCAGTATGAGGACGGCACCTAACGGGAGGAAGTCTCCCCAGCTGTCGTCAGGCTACGATCTTGATGACGGGGCGGACGATGAACGAACGCCACTCGTCTCGACAGTTCGTTCTAGTAGGTCTGCTCGAACTCGACGCCCAGCGCCTTCCATGCGACAAATGGAACATCAATCGTCGCGGGAAGAACGTTCATTTTTTGCTAGATTTGCCGGGTGTCTGGTTCTGACTATTATGATCAGTCTGGTCATGTCGGGCGCTGTAGGCTTCATGTTCGCTACGACTCAACCGCTGACTGATGTCAAGATTCTGGCACTGAAGAACATCATCGCAAGTGAGCAAGACGTCATCCTCGACATGAAAGTGCAAGCGCGGAACCCGAACTTGGTCGTCGTGACCATAGATACGGCAGACCTGGTCGTCTTCGCCAAGTCATCGTATGCCGGCACAGACCAGCAGTGGTGGAAGCGTCCTCTGGAAACGGATTTTCTTCGGCGAGTTCTGCGAAAACGGGACGACGATCCTTTTGATCCGCCCCTTGATGATCCTGGCACCGAACCGAACCTGGAAATTGGCCATGTAGGCGGTCTCTACAGTCCCTTGACTTTTGAGGGATCGCCCTTCCGGGCCCAGGCCTCGACATCACTAGGACAACTTCGCATTATCAACCCCGGCAACGAGACAATACCTGCTGGTAGCAAGCGGTGGGGAAGAATAGTCCAACACGAGTTCGATCTCATTGTACAAGGCACGCTGAAGTACACACTCCCACTCAGCCCTAGGCTTCGAAGTGTCAGTGTCAAGAGTCGGGTCAGAGTCAAGCCAAACGCTGCAGACCAGGACCCGGAAGAAGTCCACACATTGTACTAAAATCACGCAGCCAACCAGCGGCACCCACCGGTGGTCTACAACAGCGCCACACCTAATTTTCTTTCGTCATTGCTTGATGATCCTGTATAATTTTTGAGCGACTGCATTTTCCCTGTTTTTAATTCCATCTTCTTCGGGCAGCATGGCATATCGGAGTGGACTCAGGCGGCGCGACAAAGCTGAAGGCGCAACACGAAAAAAGCAAGTAAGATACGTGGACATCGCAAGCAGCTACAAGATTGGGGCTCTACTGAAATTTGGACAACCAAAACAAAATGGAAACCTCTGAGGGTTCAATATTGCGGTATCCCGCCGTTTTTGCTCCTTCCCCCTTTTTTTTTTTCGTTTTTTTTTCTTATGCTTCTGGGGGATCAATCGGATCGGGGTTCTCTTTGGAATCGTAAGGGTTGGAACACTTTTGGGGTGTCCCTAGGCGAACTGAAAAAAGATTGACATGGCGTGCCTGGGCTATATAGAAGGAGGCAGCGAAAGCAAATTAGAGCGCTGGATGATTGGGATTTGGCGAGCAAGTCGTCTGTGGGGATCCTCTCTTTTTTCTTCTCCTGCGATGGGGTTTTAAACGGCCGATTTTCTGTTTTTGGTGATGCAGAGACAGGCGGGGGACGAGCTTGTTGGGGGTCATTGTAGACTATGATAATGATGGGAGTGGGGAATTTGTATATCTGACAACAAGACAGTGAGAGATGAAGGATTCGATCGATCTTGTTAGTTAGAGCTTTGAGAGCTAGAGCGGGTATTGGGGAGTAGAGGAGAGGAGGGGAAGAGGCTGTTGTGCTGTACGGTGCTGTACTGTGCTGCATATATATATATATCACACACGCCTTGGTGAGGCTGGTACAGAAGAGAAAAGAATGTAGTGGATTCTCAAGCCTTTCCTTCTCTTTCCATCTTTTTTTCTTTTCATTTAACTTCCCTCTTTCGTACATCTTGCTGTATATATATAAATAAAAGTGAGACAGGCTACTGATTTATGCGAGCGGGCGAAGTGTCGTGTTCGTGCAACTGACCCGCGTCAGCCCTTCTGTCTTTTAACAAGAGTTATTGTATAGATAGTTAGGTAGGCAGGTAGCTGTATCTTTTTTTTCCCTCTCTCTCTCCTCTCCTGTATTCTTCTGTCCTCTCCTCTCTTGTCCTGTCCTCTTTTTTTCTTTTCTTCTTTTTCTTTTCTTCTTTTTCTTTGACTTTGGCTTTCTCAGGCCGGGTACGTACGTACGTATACACTGCCAGCTATATCAAGTCAAAGTCAAGGTCAAAGCCATGTTCAGATTATCCAGCTCGCGAGCTATCTAGAGTGAAATGTCCTTTTTGTCTATTTCTTTCCGTTTCTTCTTACCACTGTTGTTATTGTTGTTGTTGTTGTTGCTGTTTTCGTACGACGACGTCGTGATTGACCTCCCACCTTTTTTTCGGTCCCGTCCCGTCCCGTCGTCCCGTCCCGTTCCGTTCCCACTTCCTCCCCGTCGTCACAATCCTCCCCCAACCCCCCCATGCGCTGCCGGCAATCGAAAATAGCTAGTGGATCACCCTCGGCCGAGGCCTGAACTGGGGGCTAGAGCTGAAATGAAATCATTTAGGAAAAATTAAAAGCTGCAGCTAAAGCGGAACCGACTCAAAAAATCGATCTTTGATAAAAGCTCGCCTTTTCGTCAGGAGACCGTCCGAGGAGCGTCCTCGGGACCGTGGTTCCTAGCCGTCCTCGGGACCGTCCCCGAACCTGGAAACCGGCCCCGGAGGATTGCATTAGTAAGGAAATACTACGTAATTTACTACTTCCGCCTCCTTCTCTGCCTCTACCCCATCCACCCCGCCCCCCACCATCTTCCATGCACCCCCACTGCTATCAGACGCGATCACGGGCGGAGAGAGAGAGATGGTCGACTTTTGCTGAATCGATCGTTTCCGATCCTAAATATCTCAAAGCGTTGTTGATGTGTAAGCCGCGGCTGCGATGCCGAGATATATCTTGGCGCGCATCCTCATCTAACCAACAATCAAAGATTTCGAATCCATATTACATTTTAAATCGACTCTAAAGATTAAAGTAAAATGAAAAAAAAACCCAATCTGTAGATCGTTTTTTTTTTTTTTTTTTTTTTGGAGAATTCAAAATGATCTGCTTCATAGACTCGTGTTAAGGAATTAGACGGGGACGGCGGCTATGGGGACGGCCGTGGGACGCGGCTCCTTTAGTTAGTGAGACGGGTCGCGGGGACGGTCTACTAGGTAGCTAAGCTGTTCCTGAATGCTCCGCAGAGCTTCATACTGGATTTAAGCGGTCCAATGACTGTTTGTTATAGGAGAGGGTCAGAGGATCGCTGAGATGACACCCTACCTAGTAGTCCTTCCCTCGAAGCTAGCTAGGCTCGCTGAGTAGCTACAGTACCTAGCTCTACATTAAAATGGTATGATGAATGAGTAGGTACCCCCATAGGCTCGCTAAGGCAGAGATTGGATAGACCGAGCTCAGATCCCACGGACGTTTCCATCATTGTTTGTCATCATTACATGCTATCTAAGAGAGTTGGAGCCGGAAACGCTTGGGGGGTTTGAGAGTGATGATGATGGTGGTGATCGATCCTATTGTTGGGTTCTCGTAAGGGGCTAGAAGGCTTTTAGGTTCGGCGCGGCGGGTTGTGGATCCGCGGTAGCTAAAGTAGGTCGCTAAAGTACTACTAGATAGTAGTAGTACTTCGTAGATAATGTAGATGGATAAGTAGCGAGTCGCGACAAGCTAGCAGTAGATACTACTACCGTAGTAGTAGGTAGATGTACCGGTTGGCACGTGGTGCACGTGTTTTTCTCTCCTACTGCACCTTGCATCATCGCGTAGAGGGAGGTCTAGGTATCTTTCAACGCTTATCTGTCAAAGCCGGAACCGATTTGAGGGGCTTCGATAATGCATGGTTAGGTAGTTAGTTCTCTGCTCTTCCAAGCGAGAACTTCTGCATGACATATTCTGTACATCTTTCTGTCATGGCACCTCGTTCGTCTCTGGTGGGTGGGGGAGGGGGTTGGCTCTACGATCTTTCTCCGTGAAAGTTTATGTGAAACGAACGGGGTGGTGATGGGTGGTCTAGATCGTAAACCGGAAGAAGTATACTACGTACCTGGATCGGATGGCGCCTTACGATAAAGAAAGTCTAAGAAAGACCGAGGTAGGCAGAGATCCCTCTCTCGACCTACTATAACTGTGTTTAAGACTGTCTCTCGGGCCCTCGGCTGGCTTTTCCATACATTCGGACGCGGTAAAGCTTATTCGAGCATACTTACTTATCGTGACCCGGCCCGTGTAAAAGGAAGATCAGATCTCTCTCTCTTTACTGTACTCTATAACCATGTTTCAGACCATCTCTCGGCTGGCTCTTCCGCACATTCGGACGCGGTAAAGCTTATGTCAGCACACTTACGGGATCGTGACCCGGCCTGTGTAAGAGGAAGATCATAGGTAGTAAGTAGTATCTCTCGCTAAGAGTCGCAGCGAGTCGAGTAAAGTACGGAGAGTGAGTCCCTGTGCCGCTTTCCCTTTTCGTGAGTGAGGGATTTTAGCTGTGAGACATCACGAGGTAGTACCGTAGTACCTAGTAGTAGGTAGTCCGTTCCTCTCTGCACGGATCCCACGTTCACGAACTCTCTTCTCCTCCCCCTCCTCATCTATGATTCTCCTCGATCATCATACGGAGGAGTCCAAAATCCAAATCATCACGTTTCATCAACCCGGACTTCTCTGATGCAGGTAGTATTTGCATGCCAGACGAAAACACAGCCATGGGGTATGGATGTATGGACGTATGTATGTACTGTTGCATGTATGTATGTATGTATGTTGTATATATGTAAATATATTTATAGGCCAGCCGCACGTATAAGCTAGCCGGCCAAGCTTTTGTCAAGGTATTCGCCGCTGCGGGTTCATATTCTGTGCATCATCCATTCTGCTCATTCTGCTCAGATAGGTAGGAGTACGGAATAATGTCCACGAGCTGAGAGGCTCCATTATTTGACTTCCGCACGTAGCGGAGAAAGGGGAATTCGAGAAGAGTCAAAGTGGTTCGTTGGTACTCCGTAGTAGTATTTTATTGAGACTAGGGTGCAGGGCAGGCGAGTCGCGTGGCCGTGCCTCGGACTGAATGCTGATGCTGCCTCAACAGAGTGTCGGGGGACGGAGCTAAATATTGATTCTTTTTTCCGCTTTTCATTACATGTTATTACTAGTAGTTATGGTAGGCACCGGTAGTCCTACTATTTTTCATCGAGACTTGTGGATACCGGGGCCGAGACAGGAATGCTGAAGAGCCCTTCCTTGCTAAACCCGTTGGCTGGCTGTTGTTCAGATATCTGCCCGCCCGCCCAACGATAATAATTCATCATCGTTGACAACCCTCCCGTGGTTGTTCCCTCCAGACAATGTTTCGCTTCTTCTTCGGCTCTGCGAGACATCGCTGGCGCCAACCGTGGATCATGGGATCATTTATGTCTGTTCTCCGGGTTCGGACAAGCGTCAGGCGTCGCTAGCTTTTCCGCTTCTTCTATTTGCTCCTCCTAGCTTTGATCTCATGTCGCTCGAGGGGAGAGGTGTGGTTCTCAGTAATTGCTAGAATTGCGTGGATTCCTATAGTGCCATTTCTACAGCCCTGCTCCTCTATTTTATTTTACACGCACAAGGGAAATATTGGCTAGCCTGAGCGGCATTCAATTTTGGGTGTGGAGGCAATGCGAAATCATGCTCCACTAATGTCGAGGCATGGGAAATCTTTGGCCAGTTTCTCAATGAGAAGAAGGAAAAAGAGGAGACGGATCTCCAGGGTCCTAGAAGAAACGGACTCGGCGTTGTCCCGCATGCGGGTTGTGCAATCAAAATGGCAATAGGAGACGGCGAGATCGGTTGGGTAGTATTAGTATTTTCAACGACTTGGAAATATTGGAAGTTGCTGACGAGATGAAGTCATCAGAGTCGCCCTGGTCGACGCCATTCTTGGGTCCCCGGCAGCTATGGCTCTTGGGCCGCGCGACGGAGCTAGGGGGGGGCCTGCGAAAGTATAAATCCAATACGGATATTGATGTTGTTGTTGTTGATGTTATTGTTATTGTTATTGTTGTGGATCGACGCGTCGCGTTAACGCGTCGAGGGCATAGGGTGACTAACGAAGGGAGAAGGGGGAAAGGGGGAAAGGGGCAAATGGGAGGGAAGTAAGTAAACAAACAAAGGCAGAGAAGTAAATAAACAAGAAATCCTACGATCCTCGCCACTCACCCAGAGTCACCCACTCCACTTACTCCTTATCCTCGCCTCCGCCTCCGCCTCCCCCTCACGCTGACGAGGACAAGTCGACGACGGAGAAGTTGAGCGACGTGGATGTATACGACTGGACTGGCTGGCGCAAGAAGAAGAAAGAAAGAGAGCAACAAGCAACACTAAACATTGTGATGCACAGCTAACCATCTGTGGGAACTCAGCGCAGATGGATCAGCCCGTTTATTCTTTGTCCCTCAGGGGGTCCGTCCATCTGTCCAGTGCGGCCAGACAGCCAGGGATTTATGGATGTGCCCCCTCTTCAAAGCGCCCCCATCGGCGACGCAGCGTGACTTCCATCATGCATCCTCCATCCATTTGAAAGTTCCTACGAAAGAAGGAAACTTCAATCTCCTTCCTCTATCTATATCAGAGCGTCGCTCAAATCTCACTTCTCACATCTCCGTTCAGCTTCTTGCTGCCCTCTTGACGGTACGGAATACTCTGTGCTACCGACCGATACGGCCCTGCTCTGTTTGTTGTTGTCCGGGTCCGGCTTATCCTAGCGAGAAAAACACGTTGAGGCGCGTCCTGGGTAAACAAGACCTGACCCACTCTCCACTCCGCTAGACCGCAATTTTCCTCTCTGTCCCAGACTTCCCGACCCAGTGCCAGTCCCCGACCCATCCCCAACCCCAACCCCGTCACCAGCCTACCTACTTCACCTCATCCCGCCCCTCGAACCCTGACCCGGCCCTCCCCCCGACCTCCTCCTCCGACTTCCATCGCATCGCAGCAGTCTTTCTTTCTCTCCTCCGCCATACATCTTCAAGCCGGTACTGGACACCGACGGGCTCGATTCTCTCTGGAGCTGGTTTGGGGTGCAGGAGTCGTTGTCGTCGTCGTTGTCGTCGTACCCAAGCAGTTCAAAGTGTCATGTCTTGATTACGATTGCCTCGACCTGATCAACAAAAACACATACACACAACATTCCTGCCCCGACCAAGACCAAGTCGAGTCGCTACATGCAACAAACACATTCCTCGACTTTCGAATCAAACCTCCCTCCTCCCTCCTGGCCTAATATACCCAGCCTACCAACGAAACAACCAAAAAAACAACAACACCACCACCACCACCACCACCACGGGCATCTCTCTTTTCGTAGAGCTTTCGAATCGGCAGATCGAACAGACATTGCGAGCGTACAGACGGGCATCTCCAGGCCAGCAACCACACACACACTTCCTGCGGCGCCATCTCTATGCCGCACCGCGATTCTTAACCCGCCTGCATCTCACGCTCATTTCCGATATCATACACGGGCGTCAATCGCATTCCTCTCCTTATCATGTCGTACTCAAATGGTGGCGGCGGTACACTTACTCTGCCATCTCCAACCCACGTGCGCCATGTGGATGTGACCTCTGCCGTCAGATCTCTGCGACGATCGCTATCGCGTTCCCCGTCCAAATTCCGCCTCGTCACGAAATCTCCCAGCTCGTCGCCCAAGTCGCCTCTGTCGCCCTCGCCGTTATCCCCTCCCAAGCGAATCTCCTCCCACAATTCAATTTTCAGCAACAGTCCCAGCAACCCGCCGCACACTCCCTCACCTTTGGCTGTACCGTTTCCGCCGAGCGTAAAACTGGCTCTTCGATCGTCAACCCGTAGCAAGGCAGCCGCTCCCCGACCTGCATCCCGAACTCGAACATCTCCTAAAAGCCCAGTGAAACGCGCTTTGAGCCACGCGTCGGACTCGGGCAACGCGACTCCTCGTTCTTCGGCCGGATCTGCAGGTGGACAAGAAAATAACAGTAGCAAGGCGAGCCCCGCGGAGCTCAAGGGCCTGGATAGGGTCGCCCGGATGTCATACAGTCACGACATCTCCGCGCCGATCAACCAGGCGCTGTCCAGGCTGGGCGGCGACGGTGCCAATGATAGCCCGATGGGATCTTCGACCTCGAGCCCCCTCAAGCGCAGTGATGCGATCATGAATCTTGACCAGGCTAGCTTGGGAAGCCCAGTTGCGAAGAGAAGAAGTTTGCACGGCTCCGCCAGCTTCGGCCACGATTTCAACGTCTTCGATCATGGTCCCGCGCCGTCTTCGTCGCAATTCGACATTCATGATGATTCAAATCACGAGTATGAGTTATCTACTGCATCTGTCACACATGAGAATCCCTCCGCAGTCACATCAATGCCGAGGAGATCATCTTCACTGCGAAAATCGACTCTACAGCAACGACACGGCGAGAAGACTTCGTGGGGTAGGAGACAGGCAGCCCTGGCATTAGCCGCTCAGCAGCTGGCAAATTGTGGACCACAAATTTCTACGCCTGTCAAAGCGAAGGACCGCCCTCGTCTATCCCTAGATCAGTTCATGCCTCCGTTGGCTCGGGACAGTCCCTTTTCCTCCCAGGGCAGCTTGCCAAATGCCTCGAACCACTTTATCCATCAAGGAATCCACCAACCTCACCCTCTCTCCCGGACCATGACAACCTCCTCATCGAGCTCAAGCGTTCCCGACGATTCTCCAACCCATGTTCCAGTCCAATTTGGCGAGCGACTACGACCGAAACTAGACTTTTCCAAGTCGCTCCCCGCGGGATCATTAAGACCCTTCTCATTTGACAAGCAGTCCGGTGATGACACTTCGTTTGCTACTCCGCAAAACTACAAGTCTGTTAAGCCTCATGCAGCTGCTTTTGCTTCTACGGGTCTTATATCAAAAGTCAACAGAAATCCGGAACAGCTGCCAGTAGTCCGTGGGAGCAGCAAGGGAAATGTGCCTGATACCCCCTGCAAGAAGCATGTCAGTGGCTTCTCTACCTACCCTGCCCCTGTCCCGGGAAGCGCGATTGCAAAGGCAAGACACATCCGACACTCCTTCGGAACTCCATCAACTCCTTTCAATCCACACGGGAATCAGGCCGTTCAGGGTGTCTTTGGAAAGCCGAGTGGTGTGTTTGGCAGCACCTTCGGCAACAGACGGGGCAGCTTTCTCAGCCTTGACGGAGATGAAAATGGGGGTTCACCTGATGCAAAGGGAGGTCGAGTGAATGATTTTGACCTACCACCAACCCCTACCAAGCAGGCACTCGCCCAGCAGCACTACAGTGGGAGCCCTAGCGCCAACCGGAACTATGCAGCTTCTACATCCGCCGTGGGATACGGACTGGGCAAAAAATTGACCAGAACAAGTAGTAAGTTGAACCTTTTTACAAGTCCAGACAGTCAGGGATCGTATGAGAGTGACGGGTCAATCGATGTCGGTGGCTCTCCAACACCTGCTGCGTCACACCGAGATCCTCTCAAATCTTCGGACTCGGTGCCGTCCTTCAGCAGGTCCCGGACTCAGCGTGCCCTGAACCAACGTTCTCCGGCGCCTATGATACCCAAAGCTCTGACTACTACTTCCCTTATCAGTCCTGCGAGTAGATTGGGCTTTGCTAAATTTGGTCACGTTGCTCCAGCCAGTCCGTTGGAGCGAATAGATTTCATGGAGAGAATATCACCCCGTACCCCTCAGGACAGCATTCTTCCACCCGACCCGAGTGGTCTCTCAATCTCGAATCCCAGAGATAGTCAAGCCTCCCAGCAAGCTGCACAGAGCATGCTTCCACCCGCAACACCAACAACAGGCCGCGACTACTTCCCGAGGTTCAGCGACCGACGTCTCAGCACTACCCCGGTAAGTACTTTCGCGCCATCAGACATCGACAACGCTCTGCTGGCACGATTTGAGAAGGTTGAGATGATTGGTTCTGGCGAGTTTTCCCGCGTGTACCGGGTCGTGCAATCAGCCACTCGTCCAGCCTCCGCTCCGTCATTCTCCTACAGCCAACCCGGCTCGCCCCTATCGAGGAAATCTCCCTCAACGCCAATGCCGGAACGTGTCTTCGCAGTCAAGAAGACAAAACAACCTTACTTGGGTACCCGGGACCGTCAACGGAAGCTGCAGGAGGTTACTGTGCTCAAGGCACTCGGACATTCTGATCACGTCTTGAACTTTGTAGACAGTTGGGAAGAGACGAGCCACTTGTACATTCAGACCGAATACTGTGAGGAGGGCAGTCTTGACCTCTTCTTGTCGGAAGTTGGTCGTAGGGGACGATTGGACGATTTCCGGATTTGGAAAATCTTGTTGGAATTAGGAAAGGTATGACGCCCGGCTCTCTTCACCCCCACGTCAAAACTATTGCTCATCAACGTTCTAGGGAATCAAACATGTTCATGATTCTGGTTTCATTCACCTGGACCTTAAACCTGCCAACATCTTCATCACTTTTGCAGGTGATCTCAAGATTGGAGATTTCGGGATGGCTGCCAGCTGGCCCGCTCAAGCCGGAATCGAGGGTGAAGGTGACCGCGAGTACATTGGTCCTGAGATTCTCATGGGTCAATACGACAAGCCCTCAGATATATTTGCACTTGGTCTCATCATCCTGGAGATCGCAGGCAACGTCCAGCTTCCCGACAACGGCCCAACATGGGCTCGCCTCCGCTCTGGTGACATGAGCGATGCTCCCAGTCTGACGTGGAGTACCGACAGCAACCTTCCAAGAGACGCGACTGGAACCCCCATGGAAGACAGTGACATGATCTCGGAACCCTACATGAGCGACGATGAGATCGAGACTGGCTTTGGATCGCCTATCATGGTTAGCCGTAGCAAGCGAGGCTTCGGCAAACATTCCGGCAGATCCATGTCTCATGACCCAGGAAACCTCTTCGGCTCAATCAGAGGCGGTGAACTCCACTCAGCGCCCTTGTTCATGAGAGACCAGCATCATGAACATGCGCTCGACAAGCTCGTCCGGTGGATGATCTCGCCGACGCCTGCAGACCGTCCGGTGATCAACGAGCTCCTCAGCCACGGTGGTCTCACATGGGTTGCGCAGCGCCGACGTGCTGGCGCGACCGTCTTTGAAGGCAACTGGGGCCCGGCTGATGCCGTGCTGGCGGACGATGCGGAGATGATAGACGTTTGACTTCCGTGGCTGAGATTGTGCTCAGCGAACTCGCTCACTCCTGGATAGGATGGCGGGTGTTGGATGGAACTCCTCTTTGAATCGGGTGGAATGATATGGCGTTGGAGGATACCCGGGCGTTTCGGACACAGTGCAGGCCGCACCACGACCTTTCACGGACGAACGACCACGAATTACATTACCAGTCTCTTGCTCCCTCCTCTTGCTCCGCCCTAATCTTTTTCGAGGCCAACGTTACAATTTTTACGCATCACGAAGACCATGAACGAAACGATAGATTCGAATCGGTTACAGTCAGTTTGTTGAGCGGGTATCATGTTGCGATTACGACGAAGAACTCTGCTCTTGTGGTTCTTGCTTGCTTTTTCTTTTTTGGGAGAAGATATGACTGAACAACATGCTTTGCTCTGGTAGTATAGTAGCTTAACCATAATTTCCTTTTGGTCAGTAGCTTTGTATGTGATATGTCGAAGATCGGGCACAGACGATGTCGAAGTTTCAGGGAACGGCGGGCGAGATCTGTAGATACTGGCATTGGCTCATGCATGTATAGGCTATGACGGAATGAATGAATACGCAAGAAAACTTTCAAGAAAACTCTCAAGAAAACCGTTTGCCTGGGTTCTCGCTTCGTCCCCTATTTGGGGGTTAAGATATATAAATAAACACCAGAATATCTACCCATCTCGTGTCAGACGGGGAGGCCGTGACAGCCTTGATGCTCCAACCCTTCGACCGTGGCATGGACATGGATAAGCATGGACAAATATGGCTCGTTTGATATAATTATCTACAATTTATATACTATTTATACTATTCATACTATTTATACTATTCACACTATATATATTATGTATATTATTGGGGGGCATCATCGACGGCCAATCAAGCGGCTCAATTGATATGCTGGCCGAGTCCATGCCCATGTCCGTGCTGTGCCTTTTGGCGCCCAGGAAATTCATCCCCCGAGCAACGTCTTCCCCACTACTCTTACTTAGTCTTAGCTCAGGAACGTGGATTTCCATCCTGGTCCGACTCTTTTCCTCTTCTGCTCTTCTGCTCTTTGACTCTTTTGCTCTTCGAATTTCTTTCCTTCCCACCATCTCCACACTCCCTCACTTCTGTCACTCCTTTACTGCACTCTCGCTGAATTCTACTCTCGCTCCTTCTACCAAAGTTATACATACCTTATACATACCTATACTATCTACTACCTACATAACTTATATCCATCTATTATCTCTCTATCTTCATGATGCGCGTCTCGCTCTTCCCTGTCGGCCTCCTGGTGTCCGCTGCGGCAGCCGTGACCACGACCTATTCCGCCTCGTCAGCTACATCGACAACAACCTGCGGCGCCCTCCCAGTCCTGAACCAATGTCTCTCTTCCACGCAAATCATCGCCAACGCCTGCAAACCCACGGATTACAGCTGTCTCTGCGAAAAGTGGAATGTGGTGGTCGTGTACGTCGTCTCTCTTTCTCTCTCTCTCTCTCTCTCTCTCTCTCTCTCTCTCTCTCTCTCTCTCTCTCTCCTACACGTGCGATTCAGCTAACCCACGCGTCCAGCTGTTTCGACGTCTGCCCCAGCGACAGCCGTCTCTCGGGCATGCAAAACACCGCGGCTAGCTATTGCGCCTACGCGCCTACAACCACCTCCGCTGTTGTCACGCCTACCAAGACACCCACCGTTTCCTCGACGAACTTGGGAAATCCGAGCCCGGTTCCAGGCGGGTCTACATCCGCGGTCTCGGGTGACAATGCGGCCTCGGCGGGAGGGTCTTCGGGGACGAGCGCGACGGGCGGCGCGAATAATGTGGTGCTAGGAGCGGGCAGCGTGATGATGTGCCTTGCGGGGCTTGTGGGTGCCTTCTTGTAAAAAGTTTTGGGGGGGATTTCACGGTTGATAATGGTGTTATGGTATTTAATGGAGGCTTGGTGTAATGGGGTCGGTCTTTGGGGGCGGTTGGACTGCAGATATCTTAGCGTTTTAAGCGGGGGGATCTCTATACTTTTTGGTATCTGGATCTAGGATTTGTTCATATAAGGACGGCTGATTGGCTTGTATTTGTAGTCATAACTGACCGTATACGAACACCATTCGATGACGAGGCTTGACTCAAGTGTCGCGCGGGGGGACAGAAGGCGCGTCGCTTCGGGTGTGTTTACCCTAGCAGAATTAAGAATCTTCTTGCATTTCTTTGTGTGCCATGACCGAGTGGGTCGTTGAGAAGCTTTTTTTTTTTTTTTTTTTTTTTTTCCTTTTTTCCCCCCTTTTTGTGGGTTTTTCCTTCCATCTTACCAATCCGTCGGAACATGTAGCTGACCCCCTCTTTTTTTCTTTTTTCTTTTTTTTTTTTTCGCTCAGACCGTGTGAGACTCGGGAGGAGGGCGCAAGCACTTTCCCTTCTCTTCCTTTCCTTTCCTTTCCGTACTGCTTCCATGCATGCATTCATCTATCATGTCAGCCAGGAAAAAAAATATATATAAAAATATACATATATATATATATATATATATATAAAATTCTCGCGAATTTATATATACGTGATCTATGGATTGATCTTCTGCTTGTCGAGCGTGGGAGCTTTTGAATGAATGAATGAATGAATGAGGGAGGGGGGGAAGGAAGGAAGGGGAGGGAGGGGAGAAGGGAAGCAAGGAAGGAAGGGGAGGCATTGATTGTCTTCCTGCGAGATTGAAGCTGAAATCGAAGTTGTGGAGCGTGGAGCGTGGAAGGGGGAGAGGGGGGAGGGGGGAGAGGGAAAGAGGGAGTTGTGGTTAAGGGAAGGAAAGATGAATTCAAGTACCGGTAAGTATGTTGAGATAGGGAGGGAGGGAGGGAGGGAGGGAGGCAGGCAGGCCTGGCTTTGCGTGTCTCTTTACTTACTCTCGTTTATTTATGTATGGTGATGTTGGGGATGTGGATGTTGATGTTGATGTTGATGTTGATATGCATCCCCGTTTTTCTCGCTTGTAGAAAACACCTAGAGTGACGCGTCCGCCGCCTTCAGGAAGAGCAGAGCAGAGCAGGGCAGAGCAGACTAACGGAGCATTCATCCGTCTCTGCATCTGAGCTCGTAATATATATATATATGTATATATTTTTTCGTCTCATCTCGGACCGAGTTCGTCAGTCGAATCAAGCCTCCTAAGCAGGCCGGTAATCACCGACCTTCATTGCGGTGCTGGATGCATTGATGCAGACTATAGACTCCAGACTGAAGCGAAGCAGAGTAAACGCCAGTAAACCAGACGCTGATAGAACAGAGTCAAGCCCCATCTGAGAGTCCCCCACCTGTCCGGGCCCTCCGCGACAAACCGCGACCAAAGACCGACGCCGAGGAGAGCCCGATGTCGACCCGTGGGTAGCTGCGGTTCTTGAGAGTACCGGTATCAGAAGCAGAGTCGGTGCTTGCTTGCTTTGCTTTGCTTGCTTGCTTGCTTGCTTGTTTGCTTGCTTACTTGCTTGTTTGATAGCCCTTAGCGAGACGGGGACGCGGGAGAAAAAATTTGAATTGCCATCGCGCGCGCGCGCGCGCACTACTAGGCTGGGTGGGTGCTTGGTTGCTCTTTCTGCTTTTCCTCGCTAGGTTAAAACCTGGGATG
Source organism: Drepanopeziza brunnea f. sp. 'multigermtubi' (assembly GCF_022702325.1). Classification (NCBI taxonomy): domain Eukaryota; kingdom Fungi; phylum Ascomycota; class Leotiomycetes; order Helotiales; family Drepanopezizaceae; genus Drepanopeziza; species Drepanopeziza brunnea. Next base: position 636,825 of record NW_027094072.1, on the reverse strand, counting down.
GGTGGTGGAGACGTATCATATGTATGTGGTTGATAAGTTGGTGGATAGGCAGGTACAGTAGGTAGGTAGGTACAAGTAAGTCAAGGGGGTCTCGATAGCTTGATAGCGGATTGCAGACTTTGTTGTTGTTGTTGTCGTTGTCGTTGTCGTTGTCTTTTTCCTCGCTTAGCTGACGGATACGCATATTTTGGATGGTATAACCCCGGCCGGATCTCTGCGTCGCTGTGATTTGTATGTTACACTTTTAATTAAAAAAAAAAGGGAAAAAAAAGAAAAAAAAAGAGAAAAAGAGAAAAAAAAAAAAAAAAAAAAGTAAAGGAAGAAAAATAATAGAAACCCTCTCCCCCCCTCTCCCGCCCCTCCCCCCCCTGAAGAACAAAAAAGATGAAGTCGCGCAACATACCTAACATAACAGACCTAACCCCCGCAGCTAAAACCAGAATCTCCTCCTACTGTACCCAGCAGCGAAGCGAAGCCAACCAACCAACCAACCAACCAAACAACCAATCAGTCCTCTCCTCCTCCCACCCCCAAATCCCCCTAAACAAAGGCTACCACCACCAGCAGCAGCAGCGACCAGCAATCCCAACCAAGACGAAAACCCAGACGACCCCCCCCCCCCCCCCCCCCCCCCCCCACTCCTAGCAACACCAGCGGCAACAAACAAAACACGGAAAGAAAGAGCAGCAGCAGCAGTACCGGTAGTTAACAAGTCACGCCGTCCGTCGTCCCCATCGCGGTTGAAGCGGAATGTCACCGTTTAATTGGTATACATGCATACAGACATACAATACACACGTAGTAAGCTTCAGCAAGTGTAGGCAGCCAGGCGAGATAGAAGCTGGATACAGAATTCATTATCTGGGGGTGGGTATCTTCTGAAGGGGAAGGAGTTCCGTCCTGTCCCCTCTCCTTGTGGTGTAGGAAAAGAAAAAAAGATTACATGTGGTGTGGGTACAGATGCGTAAATGTACAACGGGGTACGGCTGTGTGTGTGATTCCCGCCCTTCGAAGAACAGAAATTCTCACACTCAAATACCCGTTCATTTCCCTTCTCATCCACCCCCTCATGCCATCATCCTGTTCCTGTGCGCTCATCTCCGAGTAAGGCCAGCCAGTACATACGTGTCGTGCCATTCAGGCAAGATGGAGTTCATTACGTCTTGTGGTAGCGTGGGGTATTATTTGCAACGTCGTGGGTAGCTAATCAGCTGGGAAATTTTCGATGTTGGGACGGTAGTGGATGGTGGGCGGAAGGTTTGAAAAGGGGCAGTAGATGCTGTTCTATGTAAATTTCGTATGGATAATGTCCGGATTCTCATGCCAGTCGTCGATGCTAACCCACATCTGCACACCTGATTAGCCATACTCCCCAATGCCGACTGCTGGCCAACTTAAACACACCTTTCTAAACGTGCTCAGCCCCGCCAAGATACTACCTCCGATCCAAGTCGAGTATTTCCTCTCGGGCGGCGCGAAGATCTTGATCCGCATATCCTTCACAGCTAATCGCTGCACCTCGTACAGTAACCTGTCTCCGAAACCCTTGGTTAATGTCGCGCCTCCCGAGAGCACGATGTTGCCGAAGAGGGACTTCCGCAAGTCGAGATCCGTGCGGTTGATGGCATCGACCACGATTTGGTGGATGCCAGGGTACTCGAGGCCAATGATTTCGGGGTCGAAGAGGATTTCGGGTGCGCGGAATCTCTCTTGCCCGACCTATATTTCCATTAGTCTGTCTGCCGAGCAAGGTGAAAGCGGTTTTGCCTGCCTTGATTTTGTTACCGTCTGGCAGGGCATACTCCACAATCTTCGGATCGCCGCCACCTCCAAGTTTCCCAGACGCCGATATCCACTCCTTCTCCTCCTTCCTCGGATCTGCGGCCACATAGCTAACTTTCTCCTTGATCATCCGTACAACCTCCTTCTCGGCCGAGGTATGGAACACGTAGCCGGATTTCCGTAATAGCAATTGCATGTATTCTGTAACATCTCGTCCCGCGACGTCTATCCTCCGTATCGAGCTTGGCATAGCGAATCCTTCGTAGACGGGGACTGCGTGCGATACGCCATCGCCCGCATCGAGCACTATGCCTGTGGTTCGGCCGGAGGCGTAGAGGGAGAGTACGGCTTGAATGGAGGTGTACAGCGCAGGAACGTTAAAGGTCTCGAAGAGTATCTGAGCAGCCGTGTCGCGATTACTGCGCGGATTGAGAGGCGGTTCTGTCAACAGAACTGGATGCTGTGATATCATCCACGGTTAGTCCAAAGAAACACTCCTCCCGTATTACAAATTCATAGCTCCCCCTCTCCCCAAACACCGGGCATTCAGGGAACCTACCTCCTCACTCAGCGTCTTCAGCCCCTCCCCATACACCCACTCCCAGATCTTCTCCATGTCGTCCCAGTCCGTCACAATGCCATGCTCCAGCGGGTACTTGATCCTCAGCAGCCCCCGCAACTCCTGCGCCCGCTGCCCAATAAACACGTCGCCTTCCAATGCGCCTGCCAGCACCCGTAGGTGCTTCGGTCTGCCGACGAAAGACGGGAAATAACATTTCGGTAAGTCGTCCCCGGCAAAGCCTGCGCGGATCGTACCGGAGCCGTTGTCCAGCACTATGGGGGCGTTGTGGAGGGTGTCGGTCATCTTGGGAACAGGGCCTACTGGCCTTTCAGGTGCTCAGGTGGGAGTTTCCGTAGGGGGAAGGGATGGGGGGGGGAAGGGAGGGGGTGTTTCTGAGGGCAAGTAGTTTGCAGTCTTTCGTTATCAGATCCAAGGCTGGGATTCGGGGTGGATTGAGTCCTTTTGGATATGGTGTTTATGGTGTTGGGTGGTTTGTCGACATCGTGTTTGAATGTTGAGGTTCGCGTCCCAATCTCAGAAACCGCGCCGGCAGACAAGGATAAGCTATTTGGCGAGAATGTCTTGGCGCTTGGTACTTCCGATTCGGCATCACGAGAGTTACAACGATTCTATCTTCACAACGAAGGCTTTTTGTTATCTGTAGGTGACCTTGTGATGTTCAACGAGTCAAACATAGCTGCTGGCATCGCTAATTCAATCCCGGGCGGCTACCTGGTCAAGAGGTCCCATTCCCGTCGTAGAACCCAATAGCTTGAAGCGTTGCAGCAAAAGACCATAACCATCTCACCAAAATCAAAATAACCTCATGCATACATTCCCTCTACAATTGGATTTATCCTAGAGAAAATCCCTCAACACTTCAACATCCATCCACGCAAGTACAAAAAGATGAAGAAAAAATGACATTCGATATATATCGATATGACTTTACCACTTTCCCAGGGAACCACGCAGGATTGTTTTTTATTTAAAAAAAAAATATTCCAAGCGTCGGTTCTCTCCCAAGCGTACTTCAGACGATGAGGACAATCTAACACCTCTCCAGACGAGAGGTGAAGTAACTCATTTCATTTTCCAGGGGATCAAGTATGAGGTCCCAAGGGAGAGTTTAAGGGATGTACGATGAAGACGAAGATGATGTGTATGACGTGTGGGTTGCGTCTAAAGATGGTGTTTCCAAATCTTATATTTCTTGGTTGGACTATTATGTGTGCTACGCCCTGCCCTGCCCTGCCCTGCTTCCCCTTTCCGCAGAATCCCCATCTAAAGCTACCCCCCCCCACCCCAAAAGGGACAGCTACAATCCGTGGCAAGAAGAAAGAAAACTGCCGGGTATATGTTCAGAAAAAAAATAAGAAAAGGGTTTTGGGGGTATATCCATCGCTATATGTCGCCGCTGACCAAAGGACGAGAGATATCGCAATCATGAAAAAATCACCAGGACGAAGATCTGGAGTCATGCCAGCCAGTCTGTCCTGAGGTCCCCAGCCTTATTTTCCGCTTTTTTTTTCCCGTTACCGTTTCCCTGCACTAAAACCCAAACCCGTAATCCGTGAACAATAATGGTAATGAACGCCGTGTGATACACAATGATGACGTGCCGCCTTTTGTGGCTCATGGTGTGCCGTTGAAGAGGGAAGATGTGTGATGTGCCACAGTCGTTTATGCGGGAATCAGCACCAGCCCCCTTGCAAATGCTGCCCACCGTCCATGATTTTTGTACTTTTTTTGTTGAAAACCGAGCGCCGCGAAAATGTCGAATCGAAATTGAACAGGGAACCACCATCAGCGCCCGAAAGCCGATCTAGCGACGCTCCGAATGGAGGCTCAGACGACCCAAGAACCCGCTGCGGATAGAGCCATTGCTGCCCATGGAGGACGCAGAGTCCTTGCGGGAAGACTGATGATGATCATGATGATGATGATGATGATGATCGGGACGGCTGGAGGTCCAGTTGCCCGCGCCTCCGCGACCGATGTGGTGGCTCTCGCCGGCCTTCGCCCGGTCATCGCGCGTCTGCTGGAGCACCAGTTCCTCGTCGAAGGAGAAGACGCAGCGCTCGGATGGCTTGTGGATGTTTCCCGCTCCGCCGCGGCCGCTGCTGAAGTTGGATTTGCTGGCCGGGAGGCCGTCTTCGAAGAGCGATGCTGGGCCGCGGGCAGAGGCACCCACGGAGGTCTTGGGCACCTTGACGGTGTTGCCCGCGCCACCGCGTCCCGTGTAGGTGTACTTGGAGACGTGTGGGTGTGGCTCGACGACTTGGAATGTGGATGGCATTGTTGATGTTGGTGTTGGTGTTGGTGGAGTTGGGTGGATGGCAAAGAGGGTTCCCTGAGTTCTGATCGCTGACAGCCAGGTGTGGAGGAGACAGTGGACTAGCTAGCTAGCTTCAGCTTTGATGATGGAGAGGCGGTGATGAAATGATGTGCGTAAAGCGGACAGCGTATCTAGTATAGAGGATGTAGTATAGAGGATGTAGTATGTAGTATGTATGATGTTGTAGTCAAGTCAGTCGTTGTCGAGATCAAGCGGCGCAGAGGCTCTTATACCCTCTGCCCTCCCTTGTGCCATACCGGCGGGTGATTGAGTCATTCTCGAGGAAAATTCCTTCACACCGTTCACACCTTTCACACCTCCCACCCGCCATGTCTGACAGGTCGAGCTCTGCAGCGAAGAATGGTCGTCGGGGCTCTCGGTTCCAGGGGGGCGGCTAAGCTGCAAACGGCGTATTGAGGGACGGCTTGGCGAGATCATGACACGAATAAAGCGCAAGCGAGGATCTCGTGATACAGTGGTTGGCTAATTTCGATTCCTATTACCCCCAGGAAACTCGACCACTGGCCCGATGGACCCCCGGCCAAGGAAGGTCCTCAGTCTCGTCTCGTCTGGTCTGGGGTGGCCACCATGCACTCACTCACTCACTCACTCACTCACTCTTCACCGCAGGCGAATATCGCCCGGGACATCGTGATCAGGGCGAGTGAGTGAGTGAGTGAGTGAGTGAGTGAGTGAGTGAGTGAGTGAGTGGCCATGGAATGGGATCGAATGGGCATCCATCATCTGACCTTGTCCAGGTCCAGGTGCGTTTTGGGTTTGTGCCTTCTCTCCCTGACTTCTGTACATGCGTATAGGAATAGATCTATTCTATATATATTCCGTATATATTCCATGTGTATTCCATGTATATCCCATATCTATTCCATCTCTATCTATTCCTCAGGAATATCCCTCTTCCATCCATTCGCTTACCGAGTCGAAGCCATGCAGACTGCAGGATCCTATTTTGGGAAGGCTCCCTCATTCCCGGTACCTCCGTCCCCACCGTACCCGGCAACCCCAGGCAAAGAAAGCTTCGGTGCCAGTAAGTACCGGTACCGGTACGTAGTATAGCAGTACCAGTACTGACTACGGTACTTAACAAACAAACAAGAGGGGGATTTGCAATGCGGGGGAACACCCTGGCAACGCTAACGAACCCAAACTTCTCCTGAGGCTTGGGCTGAGGCTGAGGCTGAGGCCGACGTCTTGGCCCTCATTTCCCCGCATTTCGCAAATCGCAAAATCACGAGGGGAAGGAGTGAAGCAGCGAATGCGAAATGACAAAGTCACGAGGCTGGCTGGAGTAAAGCGGGATTCCTGGTGTTGACGAATCAGAAGGCATTGCCGCTGCTCCTGAGGGAAATTGCGGTCATCCGGACAGAGAAAGAGAGGCAGGAGAGGAGGGAGAGGAAGGAGGTAAAGTAAAGTAAGGTGAGGAAGGTGGCGATCCAATCCAGTGCTTAGATGGATACCGGTACCTGGGTCCGAATTGTGATGCGAGCAGCGACTCCTTTCCACTGCCTCTCGGCTCGGCCCCTTTTAGAGACGGATAGTTGGAGCATGAATGCGATCTCGTGGCCCATTGCAAGCAGCAAGAGTCCGCGTGACTTCTCTTCTAAATCAGTCTGCGGGTACCGACCTATCCCAGCTCAAAATGGAGGTAGGATTGAGATCTTCACGGAGTACATACAAGTAATACAGAATACATATCTCATACCGGTAAATACTAAATACCATACTAAATATCATTGGTGTTTAGCCGACCGCATCCTGTCCTATTGGCAACTAGCTGTAGAGTTGTGAACCATCTTCAAGTATCTCGTAAGATGCATACATAGCATCGTATACTCGTCGGACTCAGACAGGTCGCTGGCTAGCTGGCTAGCTACAACGAAAATAAACAGTGCATTTCCCTCTGCGAGGCAAGGATCTGGTTGTCCTTCGACTCTCCTGTTTCTATGAACCTCGTCGCACTGCTAAGAATATATATTGTTACTTTGCTAATATAATTTAAAAAAAAAAATTATTTACTAGGAGGGATAGCTTCTGCTTAAGCTTGATTTGAAGATTTGAGGTAAGAATGATGTGAAAGTTCTGCACTGAGAGCGGGTGGGTAGGTGGGTTTGCAGGACATTGCCGACGTCTTGTAGTGTCAGTACATTCATTCATTAGGTCAGGGTCGATCAAATCAAATCACATAAAATAAAATAAAATGTATGGCAACCGACCCCGCCGTCCAGCTCGCAAAGCAGAACACCCCGGACAAGCAAGGACTCGACAAAATCGAACCTCCCATTTGCATACACACTTCTTCTCTATATACCCCAGGCAGGCTATCAGAGGAGTCGCCGCGGGTGCACCCGTCCGTCGTGCCATAGGTATCGCGCATATCTCAAGAGGCGGCCGGATCAAAAACGTCGCGGATCGCGTGACGCCCTCACGAAGAACCATCCCTCATGGAGCGGCCGAACATCCATCCCGTTGGTTTCTGTTGGAATAGGAATCCTACAGTCGCTTACCGATCACGGGATCGTATGCCCGGGGCTCAGCCGAGCATACCAACTTTTCATGCGAATTTTGATCTTGTAGAACAGATAGATCATCGATCAATTCTATTATCAACGAGAAAACCATTTTCATCCGATTCATTGGTGTGTATACACACATACTTATCAATCACCTACCTGAGTGATTCCAACAGGTTCCTCTTTCCCATCTGATCTACCTTGCCCCGCGCGAGCACTTCCCATTTTCAAGCCTTCTCCACTGAGAGAGAGGTCTCCCTCCAAACTCGACGGTAGACTGCGCCAAAAAAAAAAAAAAAAAAGAAAAGAAAAAAACTTACTTTATAGAGAAACGCGAGCACGGCTGACATGGTTAAAAAGCGAAGCGGACTCTGTGAGGTTTCCCGCGACTTGTGGTGAGGCATATAAGACGAAGAGTTGCCGCCGCTCCATCTCGCAAACACGTTCATCGTCGCGGCACTTCTCATCACATTTTGGCTCCACTCAGCCGTGCGGAAGTCTCCAGAGACGTTCGAGCAGCTCTTGGATAGCTCTTGCTGCCTAGAGAGTGACAGAGCGGGAGGCAAAGCTGTGATCTGATGATGCGTATGTGAACAACTGCAGGAGAGAGAGAGGTAGGGAGCGCTCTCGGCAGGGTCACTACTGGACTTGACGATGAGCAGATGTCCAGGTCTGTTTTGAAAGAGCGACGAACGGCCTTCGAGAGTGCAAACGGAGATGTTGCGGATGTTGGGAGTGCATGAGAATCAGGTTCAAGATTTGGCATGATGCTTTGGTCAAGGGAGAGAGAGAGGGAGAGAGAGAGATATATACATATTGCTAGGTTGAGCATGTATGCATGTATGTTGGACTGCATACCGGGCTGCTTATTGAGCTGCATACCAGGTTTTGAATAATATAGGAGCTGTAGTCCAGAGACGAGGTTATCGTATCCCATCCCGAGATCGAACCTGGGGGTCCATCCATATTCCATATCCGAGAGTCGCCGTCCACGTCGTCCTGCTGTCCGTCTAAGCGGTATATCAATGATCGCACAACTGGGCATCCAATGGCCCTGCGCTCGATCCTCGACGGCGTGCTCAGAAACAAAGGCTTTTCACACACGTCTCTTTCTTTCCCGAGTACCTGTCCTGTGCGGTTGTTGTCATCCATCCGATGTCAACGGTAGGCAAGCAAGCACGAACGCCACGCCACTCCACTCCACTCTATGTCCTCAGCAAGTTTCGCAGATGGGCCAAATATATATATATATATATATATATATACATATATATTATATGCTTATCCGAGATACCCACCCCATGCAGACAGACAAATTTCAGCAAAAAAAAAAAAAAAAAAAAAAAAAAAAAAAAAAGGCACTTTCTGAATAAACCGCTTGATACTGGCCTTATCATCTTCGTATAACAGCACCGCACTGCATCAAACTGAGCCATTCTGGCCCGGGATTGCGGGTTTGCACGGCACGGCATCAACAGCATGTACCGCAGCCAGCCATGTTTCCATCGCAGCAGAGGAAACCCGTGACGAGAGGAGGGGGCGGTGATGCTACGGGCCGCATGGGAACTCATCCCTCCGTACGTCGCACAGCAGCGGTCTGAAAAGTCTCCATGCTGGGGAAGGGATCGGTTGGTCATCTGGCACGACTGACGACTGCTTGCTTCTCGCTGCGAAGCGTGCGAAGCATGCGAAGCGAAGCAGAGCTTACGAAGTAGAGCACGATGATCTGCGCTGGCATACTTAACGGCGTGCAGAAAACAATGATCATTTCTGGTGCTACCTACAATACAATCGCACCGAACATACCCCTTCTTGGCACTTACATGTACTTAGACCGTCATCGCAGGAAAAACACTACCCGGCCCGCTGAACGGAGGATGGCTAGATGCGACACGTGCAAAGAGGGATTCTAGTAGTACGTTGTAGTAGTTGTCGGCTGCTGCTGTACCCGTTACTTTCTCCAACAGGCGTCGTGGAACGACAAAAGTGCACTCGACACGCAGAACGGCCAGCGCAGACCAGACTCTCGAAGCGCGAGTAAACGAATGAAAAGCGGGAGCAAAAGAATCATGACGCCACGGTCGTTAGGAGGGAACCTACCATGCGAGAGGTTGGTGGCGGATAGGAGAGGAGAGGAACCGCTCAGAGAAGTCTCCGATGAGGCATGTCATGTCAGCGCTGAATTCCAGGGATCAGACGCAGATAGAGTAGAGAGATATGAGAGCCGTTCTATCGTGTGCTCTGCTGCCTGCTATGCCTCAGATGGCGTGCCCTCTCCAATTAGGCTTCTCGCCGGCTGTACTACACCCTTTTCCTGACGTGGCTGCGCTTTCGGTCTGCACGTGCGCGTGAACATGAATAAATACCAGACGTTACGCCTTTGGGACGATGAAGAAAGCAAGCAAGTCTCCACGGCAAGAGCACATCTCTGAGATCTTATCTACGGGCTCAACATCAGTAGAGGGAAGTGACGACGCGGGAAAGCTGCAAACTCGTCAAGTGAATCTCGGACCTGTGATTCGGAGCTGATGCTGCTGCTTGATTCATTGGCCCGTGCCAAAGCGTATACGGAGGTAGGCATATATCCCAAGTGTACAAAGCATGACTAGAGTAGCGATCGACTGTCTCCCGCAGAGATGTCATGGCAGAACAAGGCAACCACCGGGGGAGAAGGAAACCGAGGACGAGAACAGTTCCGATGATGAAGAAAAAGGCCCGGGTGGTTGCTCCTTCTTGCCAGGCCAGCCCCCCTATCCCCTATCCCCTATCGCCGGTCCCGCACCACCTACCTGTCTTCCATCGCTCTCCCCCCCCCCCCCCCCCCCCCCCCCCCCCCCCCCCAATGATCCCGGGATCGATGACGCTCTATAAGCTTTCCTTCTTGCCTCTCTACCAGAGGACGCGGAAAATGAATGCATGCCAATCGGAATGGACGAGTGGGTGAGTGAGCGAGTGAGTGAGCGCATGTGTGTGCTTCGGATGAAAAGAGGAGATATACGGATATTGCGCGATGATCAATGTCAACACAGGCGAGGCGAGGGGTGAAGCGAGGGCAGCCAAGAGCCCTAAAAACGTCCCGATTTCCGCAACGACGCCCCTCCCGCGCACCTCCCTCCCCTCAAAAAAAAAAAAAAGAAATAAAAAATAAAAAAAATAAAAAAAGGAAGAGAAAACAAGGAAGAGAAAACAAGGAAGAGAAAACAAGGAAGAGAAAACAAGGAAGAGAAAACAAGCGAGAGAAAACAAAATACACACACACACAGGACCGCTCCAGATGACCGCTCGGCAAGCTGGGCGGTTCGTCCCGTTGCCGGTACTAGAGACGGAGGTGGAGGAATTTCCGCAGATGCGACTACTGGTTCCGGGGAGAAGTGATGCGTCTGGAACGTTTGATGTGGGTGCAAGTTTTCATCAGCCTGCCGGTCGTAGTTCTGCACGCATGTTAACTGGCACGCACGGCGAGCGAGGAGGTCAGCGTATGCTTTGCCCAATTTAAACTTCTTCTTCTTCTTCTTCTTCTTCTTCTTCGTTTCTGGTGAGATCCGTGCGCTTGCTTACCTCCAGCCCGCAGCCACGATGCGGAACAGGTTTCCTAAGCAGTGCTGCAGAGTTGCCAGGAGCCGAAGTCGTCGGACGGCAACATGGAGAGAGAGATGGCGAGAGCGTGGGCTTGGCTGCGGCCATCAGCCGTGCCGACGACGACACAGATGTCGTTGCAAGTCACGCAGCTATCATGGGAGTTAGTCAGTCCAGTGATGGATTGGATTGGAACTGGTCAAGGATGTCTGTACGTCTCAAGCAAGCATGTGCACTGGCCCCCCTCCCCCCCCCCCTCTGGAATGAAGAAACTGTAAATGGCTTACTACGTGCCTGCGACTCTGCAGTCTGCGCAGGTTGTCCAGCTGCGGATGGCGGCCAAGGGAGTGGAGAACATGGTATCGCCGGTTGCGATGCCAATGACGCCGCTCCCGTTGCACTTTTCGCAGCTGTCGCGGCTAGAGAGTATGGTTAGCGTTGCTTGCCTGCGACGAAGAAGAAGAAGAAGAAGAGGCTAGTTTACGTGCGGCCCCCGGCGCAGTCTGGACAAGTCTGCCACTCGACGCCGTCGGAGGGAGAGCTGACAGTATGTGAGAAGAGCGCTGCCGAGTAAGTCATTGCGTAGATCTTTGGAGGTTGTTGATAGAAGAAGAAGGTGTCTGTGTAGTAGCTGATAGAATGGGTGAACGAAGAGGACTGTGGAATGTGTCTGATCTTCGGGACAGAGTATATAGAAAGAGCAGTCTCTTGAGCGGGTGCCTGCTATTTAGAAGTGTCGTAGTTGTTAATGAGATAGAAATCCTTCTCGGCACGGAGACCACGACCTCTTTATACTTTTCTCTCTCTCTCTCCCACCATGCCCTCAGCCGTGAGCAGCCAGCACAGCACACATGCCTATTCTCGCTTCTACGATCATTGGCTGACTTCCACTTTGGTCCTGTTGCGAGAATCGGATCTAGCCATTGGACCAAAACCCTTCCTACGTTGAGATTCCGAGATGGTCAGAGAGACCGAGCAGAGTCGAGTCGCTTCGCAGCCAGCGTCAACACCAGAGATGCACGTCGCGCGCTGCAGACAAGTGCTGTACACAACTGCAGCTGAAGGACCTCTCCGAGTGCGGGAGGGAGGGCGATCAGACTACACCAGGGTCAGCCTGCTGATCAGTCAATTAGGCACCACGTTCCGTCCAGCCCTCTGCCTTGGGCCACCCAGCGGAATGGAGACGAAGGGAAAGGCGAGTCCACAGATGTCTCGGAGCTCCTGGACGGCGTGTGATTCGAAAAGTACAGGTGTGCGAGGGAAATGAGCAGCGGTATCCGGTAGCAGCCGACGGGCGTTGAAGCCATGGCTTCAGTTCGTGTGCCCCCAAGTACTTTCAACGCAGGCTATTATTGGGCAGGAGCTGGTGTTGCGCACGGGATCCTGAGCTTCACAGAACGCGGGAGGATGAGGGAGAGATTCCTGGGAGGCCTCACTTAGTCTTTGTGTTTAGGAGATACGAATCCTCGAGTTGGGAAGGTACTATAGCGCCATTGCCAAGACTGCAGGCCTGCCTATCACCTCTCCCGATGGCGCTGAATATTCTCATTTCTGGATAAGTAGCGTAGTGATATCTAGAGAAAAACGGCGAGTTTCCGTTGAGAGTGCCCTATAGATGGATACCTAGGTAGGTTCACTGTCAAAAGTCATGTCGTTCCACAAGACAAGACCTAAGTACATAAGCGAGCCGTTGTACGACACTCTTCTGCAGCTTCCTGGGACCAGCACAGGTCATGATCTCCTCCCCCCCCCAAACTCTTGCAGGAGGATGAATGACTTGTTCGCTGGCAGCAGCAGAAGGGTCCTCCCGCGGAAGCAGGATCTTTTATCCCAGATCGACATTGGCCCGTCAAACGGCCTCGGATCAACCCGCAAAGTGACATCCAGTACCAAGCCAGCACTGCTGGTCAGGAGACACTCTCTCGCCCGCCCCCCCCGTCAGATAGAAGCCCAACCCGAGCTGAAAACACTGCGGCAAGGCCTCCGACCCTGCGTATTCTCGGGCAGCAGGAAGCAAAGGCAGGCAGGCAGGATAAGGCCAGCATATATCATCCGTCACAAAATCATCGTTCTCCCGAGTCAGGCACATTGCGACAGAAACACGCCATGGAACGCTTCCCATGGGCCAGGTGTCTTCTCTCGGGCGCAGAGCCCGTCGCATGGTAAATTCTGCTGCTGCAATGCGCGCAGGTGCAGGATCGACCTGGACTTGGGAAGGGAAGAGGGAGGGGGAGGGAGGCATATCCCGAGTATGCCACTACTCAGGCCCAGGAACAGAAAGTACAAGGTTGTGAGCTGATCGCTCATGATACTCAGTTTCAGCTACCGCAATAGTTGTTACCTTGCGGCCTTGCGGCTACTGTTGAGCGTAGTGCGCTCTGGGAAGGCAAGCAGCGACATTTTATGTGCGGCCAAAACCACATGGGAATGGGGGACAGAGCAGCAAATAAAAAGATAATTTCCCGGCTGGGCTGTGGCTTATTGGAGGCCTGTAGCTCGCATCTGTGGAACGTCGGCATTATGGGTCTTTGCAAAGGGCCGATAGAGAAATTGCGATGATCATTGCCATAATTTCCAAGTCCTTAAAACACTCTGATATGTCCACTGAGATGAAGGGTCTTTTGTAAAATCTATATTAAGCAGATAGCAATTCAGGTACGTACATAACGGCACATATCGTGATACGTTGCGTATTGGGCGCAGCTGTGCGCTGAGTATGAACTTCCAGTGTCGTATGATCAGAGAAAAGAATGGACTCCAAACGTTTACAAAAGCTCAATTGATGCAATCAAAGCCTACGGAAGGCAGAATATCATAAGGCCGTTGCACAAAGGAACCTAGCGCTGTCCACCGAAAGCGCCAAAATGCAAAAAGAAAACATGATTGCCCGCAAGCGAACACCGTGATGACTCCGGTCCCTTGGTAGCCTCCGATTCATCACCGTTGAAATAGCCCGCATTTCGATAGGGCCATTCCTACCACCCCGAGATAGGAAAAAATATTACACAAGCAGCCAATCCCTAGCCACGGCTTACATCAGGTCTGGGGCGGTTGCAACGAGTGCTGCGAAAAGGGTAGCTCCTCCAAGAGCAACGTAGCCTACATTCTCCAGCAGCTTCTTGAACCGCTTCGTGGGCCGAGGCTCGGGAGCATCAGATGTTGCTAGAGCACTCTCGGAAACCTCTCCGCCATCGGCTGGTTGTGAAAGCGGAGCGCCACTACCCGGAGCGACGTCTGAAACATTTGACTTGGCCCAATTCCTAAGTTCCTCGTCCGTAACATTGGACAAGTTGTCAGACTTTCGCTTAAGGTTGTTGACTCGGAGGAAAGGCGAGGCGCTGTCGATGATGTCCGGAATCTTGATTGCCGAACGTGGGTTTTGTTTTGGCTCTGAAGAAGACACCTGGGAGATCTTGCTCGTGTTGTAAACATGGGAGCTTGTCATGTCCAGCGATGGAGGACTGGGAAGACGCTCTGGAATAGGGGATTGGTCTGGTCTGTCCAAGAAGGAGCAGTAGTCGCGGGTGGGAAGACTCGAAACTGACTTTTTTAAGCTTGTAACGCTCAGTCGGCCCCCGAATAACTTACCAGACATGGGTTCTGGCCGCCCCGCAGCAGAGGAGTCGGACTTAGCAGCGGCGAATTTTGACAGTTCGAGCATATGGTTTCCCCATCTGCCGAACGGGTTAGTAAGTGAACCATATTGGCCTTCAAATTTATGCGCTCTCATTTCTCCAAGGAAAGCATCGATGGTTTGGTTCGCTGCAGAGACCGCAGGGGGTGGGGCGGTCGTCCAAGTAAAGTGACCCAAATTCGCCTTGGCCTTGTTGACCTCCCTCGCGGCAAAAAATGCAGGTTTCCCGCTCTTTTCCCCGAGGAACCGCGAGTTCTGTTCAGACTCATCGCTCAGATCGCATACGCTGACACGACTTGATGGTAGAGGGGCTGCACTCTTAACCATTGCCGCATCGGATGGGCTAGGTTGTCGAGCAGCTAGGCCGGGCTGACCGAGCAAGTTCTTGGTCTCAATCTTGCTTGGTTGGATTGTTGAAGGAAGGGGGATTTCAGCGGGCTCTATCGCAAATGTCGTAGGAAATACTTTGCGGGGCGAAGGCGGGTCAAATTCACTCTCATCATCACCATCGTCTTCGACTTCCCTACCAGGAGAATCCTGGCTAGCGCTGGGAGGATTCTCGTCGCAGAGAGCTCTCATGATTTCTCCGCTGGTCTCACTCAACCCAAACTCGCTTGCATCCTCATCCTCATCATCATCGTCATGGACTGGCAGCTCATCAACGCGGGTGCGGACGTCCGACAAGTGGGTAATTGCATCATTATCGGTTGCGACGACATACCGGACGAGATTGTTGATTGAGGTTGGTGCAGGCGAAGCGATACCCGGCATCGATTCCTCGATTGACCCGGTCTCGCTCTCTACGTCGGAACCGTCGATCGAAGCTCCGTTCTCAGAATCATCAACATCGTCGGTATCATCCTTGAAGACAGCTTGCATGCCAGTTTCTAGGTCGGAAGCTCTTGACTTATTTTCTTCGAACTGATAGTCAGAAGAAGATCCGGCACTCTCGTCGCTGGAACCGCATTTGATCGATGGGCTCCCAGCATACATTCTTATCTCATTCGCATTTTCGTTAATATCAGTGGAGCGAGCAGCCGTCGAGCGAGCAAGCGTGGAAAACGGCATGTTCTTTACTGGTTCCATCTCCCCGGTTAGATCTATGCTGTTGGAAAGACCACACTGGGGATGGTCATCAGAAGTGAGGTCAATGGTGGCGCTAAGCTGGGAGCACGTGGGGGGAGGTGTTTTGATCGAGACCCCATCTTCACTGCTGTATTGGCGCTCCCGCGCTTGCATCTCAGTATCTTCTTCCTTGGATTGATCACGAGAACCCTCGACTTCCTCGACTTCGTCTTCAAGGTCTGAAGAGTCGGGGAATGTAAAGGTATTTGGTGCCCTGGATCGCTATCAGCAGCAGTCCAACTTGGTTAGTTTGTCCTAAGAACTTACTTGTAAGGTGCAGTAATGTAATACACTCGGAAACTACAAGCTGAGAAGGTCTCTGGACCACGTTTGACTTCAGTACCAAAGACAAGATCATCGCCATTATTGATGACTGTTGGGTCGTCACTTAGGAGCTGCTTGTGGTTCAGAAAGGTCCCATGCATAGAGCCGATGTCTTCGATGGTGAGCTTCTGCTACAGATTAGCAAAGGACAAGCCACTGAAGGTTCCTGTATACCTTGCTATCGAAGTCCAGCTTTAATTTTGCGTGGTTACGGGACACGACTGGGCTATCAAACCACGCATTATCGGCAGCAGCAAGTATGCCCTTGTTTACGGTTTTCGAAGCTCTACCGATTGGGACCGAGTTGTTCTTGTGGTTCAAGGTAATAGTACGATTAGGGATCGAGCGATCGCCATTCAAGTCTACCAGGGAAACTATCACTGCGTTGGAGTCAGTCATGGAGTACGAGAAGAGACCAGCTGAACACAAAATCCGTAGGATATAGTAGTTGGCTGATCCAAGATCTCGATGTATATCTCTTTTCAAGGCCTCCACTGAGCTCGAGGTCTTCGACTCCAGGCTTCAGTCTCAGAGGGTTGGACTTCATGTCCGGCAGTGCGGAGCCTTGCTCCGGTGAACTGGATATTTGACGTACCTTGAGTCTCCATCTTGACTTTGCTGGTATCTGCCAGATCTCCTATATGAACGTAGACAGAACAGGCTGTAGCTGTCGAAGTCAAGGTAGAAGCAGAGGTGGGGTGTATCTATCGGAACTGGTGGTGAGTGGGGGTCGTCTGTCGAGGTGTACGAGACAAGACGGGCCAGCGAAGATGAGACAAGGACCCACGAGCTAGATCGCGTCGACGCCTCAAGCGGACGTGGGAATGGAATGGAGTCGAGACTCGGCTTCAAAGCGAGTGTCGAGGCAAAAATATCGGCGAGGTTCAAGTTGGTGGGAGAAATGAAAGGACTTGGGGGGTTGTGTGAGCGAAGTAGAGGAGAAGGTTAGGAGTGTAAGGGGGGGGGGGTGGAATGGATGATGCGGAGGGGAGTGTGGGGCTACGCTAGCGATAAGGCGATTAGATAACGGTACTACCGAGTATTCAATACGAGTACAAAGTGAATGAATGAATGAATGAATGCCCTCTTCGTTCTCGAAGACGCAAAGACCTGAGATACGAGGTACAGAAAGTCATCTACCTAAAGATCTGGATTTAGGGTGAATGCAAAATCGGTGGGTTTCTCCATGTTATTGTTACCACCACCTCATATACTTTGCCGGTACTTGCTGAGCAGTTGATGGGGTACGTATACCGGTAGTAAGTAGTATCTCGTCCAAGTACCGGTACCCCTCCTACAGTACCTCGGACTAGGTTGCCACTACCGGTACCTGTTACAAGCCGGTTGCCTTCCATTTTCCCAACCGTGGACTAATCATCGTCACCGTCCAGAAAAACAATTCATTCTTAAATGCAGCTTTTCTGCGTGAGTCACACACATCAACTATAAATGGAGGACTCACACCCTCCTCGCCCGACATATCTCGCTGCTTCGTTTCGGTGAAAACTAGAGCCGAGTGTCGAGCCTTGGAAATTTCTCATCTTTCGCAAAACCATACCCCGCATTCAGTCGCTCTCCCAAATTACAATACCTACCCAACCTTCATACCCTCCTGATCTAACGCCTTCTACGAGCTCCTCGGTATGCACGACCTCAGGCGCCAGGCTCTTGAGAGCGGCAAGACGGTCTCAAAAAAGGCCCAGTCGCGCATGTCATCCCGCGCATCTTCGGTGGCAAACTCCCGCTCAAATTCAAGAAATGTTTCCCGGCAAGCCTCTGACGAAGAAGAGGGAAATATGAGCGATAGCACAAACTGGAGGTGAGTTGGACCAGAAAGCTACACAAGTGCACGCTTACAGGACTTCCCAGCACCAACTCGATCGAAGATATGATTTCCCCAGATGCGCCCGATGATGTTCCCGAAATCTGGAAACAGGATCTTGGTGATCGTATGGAGGAGATTATCGACAGGAAACGAAGCAGTGTTCAAGGCCGGGAGGCTACACTTGCACAATATATTCACATCATCATGAGCCACTTCGCCTACGATCAAATAAATAGCAGAACATCAGAACTATTCCCAGCTTTGCTAAAAAGCATCAAGGCGGGTAGCAGTGAGAAAGAGACCTGTCTTGCCTTGAGAGGTTTGCCCAATCCTCGGCTGACAAAACTCAGCATTAGCTAACGAGAACCCCTAGCTATCGCTCTTTCGCTCATTACAGTCCCTTCAGAAAATGTCTACGATTCCGTTTTCAAGGCCCTGAAGAATACGTACACTGACTCTGAGTCGCATACTGTAAAGGCAGTCGCGATCCACGCTCTCAGCGCAGCAGCCATCTTCGGCGGCGCCGGCGATTCCGAAATCGAAGAAATCATGGATGACCTACTTGAGGTCATAGAGTCAGATGGGACCTCGATCGAAGCAGAGGACAGCGCCGAAGTTGTGACGGCTGCCTGCGAAGCCTGGGGGTTTCTGGCAACCTCCTTAGACGACATTGAAGAGAAGACCGAGGCTGCGATGGAAGCATTTGTTGAGCAGTTAGACAGTAGCAGTGCCACTGTGCAGGTCGCTGCCGGAGAGAACATAGCCCTTATATTCGAAAAGAGCTACACTGAACGCGAAGCCGGCGACGACCCAGCAAGCGAAGAAGAAGACGACCAGGGTTTTGCCATCGACACTAGCTTCGTCAAGCGGTATGACGTCTACCGTCAAAAGAATCAGCTAGAGCACAAGCTCTCTACGCTCGCCAGAGAAAGTTCCAAGCGAATCTCGAAACAAGACCGAAAAATGCTTCATGCGAATTTTTCCGACATACTGAACACGGTTGAGCATCCTTCTCAGGGTCCCTGCTACTCGAACGCGATCGATCAAGAGACCAATCGTAGATATGGCTCGAGGATGGTTGTGCGCATTCACAAGACTGGATCCATGCAGATCGACAAATGGTGGAAGCTTCATAGATTACAAGCACTCAAAAGGGTTTTGGGCGCTGGTTTCGTCGTTCACTACACCAACAACGACGTTGTGTTTAGCTTCCTACCCATTATGATTGCCAATAATTAAAAGATTGTATAGTGGTGGATGAGATACGGTAGAGTAGAATATCTTGGCGTTGGGATTTGGGAGTCAGGCATTCAAAATTGGGCACGCATTCAATCAAATCGTTGGAGGATATGAAATACCCTGGTACGGTGGGCGGGAGGACTGGTTTTTGGCATTTTTCACTTCGTAGTTGGTAGATACACAGGCAACAGACAACTGCTCACGATGATACCTCCAGTGCAATCAAGATGTTTGCAATCACGATTTGTGGGTGCGACCTGCAGCCGAGGGTCAATACCCGATGGTATTCTAGTACGAAAGACGAGTCGGAAGTTTGTGATTCGTTTTTGATATAATATGAAAAGCGGTTGTTACTTTCTTCGCCCGAAGCTTGACTGCACACGATACTATGTAGCTGCTCTTTACACTCGTTGTCGATACTAGTTGGATCTGTAGCCTAAAAAAGTATGTAAATGATATAATACGAAAAGTGCTTATTACTTCGCTCGAAGCTTGACTGCACACGATACTATGTTGCTGCTCGTTACACTGGTTGTCGACACTCGTTGGATCTCCACCGAACAAAGTGTGTACATGTACATGTATCTTTTATCATACTCCATCAGCTTATATGCCCGGATGAGTAGTGATGGAATCATTCGGAGCCAGGCTACCCTGCACCCAATCTCCTGGTTCTTGAGCCTCGAACAGTTTCCTGCACATCTCGCAGATCTCATGACGCAGCGATCCCTCTCTCCCTCTTCCAACCTCAACAATCTTCCACTCACGGTATCTGTCTGTCTCACCACTATCGAATGTAAAGTGCTCGCGTACACTAGGGTGTACCGGTATCCCGAAATTAAAAGCCCACTCCATGGTACAACAATAAAAAAAACATCACAGCACGACCCTCAAAACAAAACATTCCCATAGCAACGCACCTCCAACTGGGGCGACAGGACGCTTGGGGCATCACCCAGAATGGGTTTTCCCTGCTACTACCCGGTAGGCCCATCAGCGATAGCCCGGCGAAAACCTCGAGACGAGCCGCGGTAAAACAAAACAAAACAAAACAAAAAAAACTAAACAAATACAAACGGAAAAAGAGTGAGGGCAATCGGAGACAGTTCCAATGGCAAAAGGACCGCTTCAAATCCCAAGAATGAAAGAAAGGCAATGTGGCTGGCAATCGAGTCCTCTCCTCGAATGGGCAAGTTGGGCGCGCTGCAGGCCAGGAGCACAGTCACAGTACCGGTAGGTAGTAGTGCTGCAGTGAAGCACACGTCAATCCGTGAATGGGGGACTCTTGGAGGCTATTTGTTGACAGAGGGGGCGGGTATGATAGTAAAACCCGGCCACAAAATAATGGCTCGTAGCATCAGCCATAGATGGTTCTTATATGGAGATTCAAAATAATTTGACAGAGACCTACATCGGTCATAAAGCGTTTGCTTTCGCCATTTTGCCGCGTTCGATTGGACAAGCCTTGCAGAGTGCCTCGTGCGTTGGCAGTCATCGCTCCTGTTCCCCAGCCTACCTCTGCCTCACCCACTTACCTACCTTGACCAACGATTGACCTCGTCAACCTCGTCAACCTCGTCGCCATTGGGTCGCAGTGCATTTGGTTCCCGCCCGCCAGTCATAAACGTCCGGAGCTGTATTGCTTTCTTTTCCCCTCCCGCCTCAGACCAGCTTCCCAGGCTTCTGCCTTGCTTCAGCCCGGCGAACGAATTTCACACAGCGACTCGGCTTCTTGCGAAAGCCCCCCTCCCCCTCCCCCATCTCAGAAAACCACCCAGCCTCTCCCCAAAACATCATAGAGTAGCACCGCATCTCCACCAGCCGACCATCTTTATCATCTCTCATGCATTCCTCCAAACGACCCGGCTGACCTGTTGAGCTGCCAGAATGGGTGCCGATCGAAAAGGCCCGCCGTTACCTGCGCCTACAGAGACTGATAGCACAACTGGCGGCACTGAGCTTGGGTCGAGGATCACCGAGAAGAGCCAGTTTACCTTGCCAGAGGACGGAAGCCCTGTCACGATAGCTACACGGCGCAAGAAGGGCGACAAGGACAGCCACGGCCTCAGCAACAACAAGTCGCAGACGTCTCTGCTAATCGAATACTTCGAAGGAGGAAAAGGTAGTCAAGCTGATTCTCGACGGCCTTCTGTACGAGTTAAAGTTACACCATCATCTAAGAGTAAGCGTCGTTCTTCTAATGACCACATCCAAATCACCGAACGAGGAAGTAACCGCAAACCCTCCTACACCAAACGGATCCATCTGTCGCCGAACGCCAGGAGCGAAAAATCGATAGTCGAAGGTGATGGTGACGACAATAGCAGCTTACACTCATACCGATCAGCTACCGAAGAGTCAAACGTCACATCTCAAGGAGGTGGTCCGATTGAGGTGGAGATAATGCCCAGACGACATGGAAGTCCTCTGATTCCCACTGCTGAGAGCAGCTCCAAATATGCGCCAGTCAATGCATCCGAAATTTCGTCCATGCCCACCGACAGCTTCCTCGATGGCAAATCGCAATTGGCCGCAGGCGCTGGAGCTGGCTTGGTCACGAGCACTGTAGCTGATAAACTGGGGACGCCATCTCGCCGACGGAGTCGAAGTCTTAGCCGAGAACGCATTGTAGCTCAGAAGGCTGCTGAGAAGGTTCGGAGCGACAAGACAGAACGGCGGCGCAAGCACAGTAGCAGAAGCCGTAGTGTGAGCGGAGAACAATCAACAGAAAATGTCAAGTCGCCCCGCAGAAGGTCAAGCCGATCCCATCATGAAGAAAGCATGGTCTCTGGCGCAGATTCAAGTTTGCTGAACTCACACTTAAGTGGAAAATCCGGTGATGCATACTCTTTCCGCTCCGGAACCTCAAAATCATCGATCAACAACCCAAAACTCTTAGAAACCGTGGAGGATGCCATCCGGCGATTGATCCTGCCTGAACTGACTGCACTGAAGAGGGAGCAGAGCAAGCACCAAAGTCGTGACCGAGATAGGGACCGCCGTGGGTCCATCACTTCAGGTAGTGGGATCTCCCGAGATTCTAGAGACGAGACCTCAAGCAACAGACGACTGTCGGACCGCGGTAGTAACACAGATCTCTCTGCTAGGCCAAAAGTCATTCTGAATGACAATGAGGTTCTTTCTGGAAATACTCTCAAAGGTCGCAAGGTCAGAAATATTGACCGCCTCAAGGCGGAAGAGGATTCTTCAGGTAGCTTTGAGCGCGAGACCTCAGAAGAGACAGTCATCCGGAATGGCGAGAAAGTGCACAAGAAGGGCAGCAGCGATGGGCACCGAGGCCTGAAATCGGCAGCCGCTGGAGCTGGTCTTGGTGCGTTGACGATAGCAGCTTTGCACAAGCACCAGTCAGAGGAGTCACTCGAGGACGAGCGGAGGGAACGTCGCAGGAGGAGAACTAAAAGTCGTAGCAGGAGCGACAGCTTGACGGAAATCTATGAGGAGCAAAATAACGAGCCCATGCCGCCAATGCCATTGATGAGCGACATTAATCCTTCAGACATCACCAGGACTTCCATCTTGTCAGCGGAAACGGAGAGGCCCCATTCGGCAAGCCAGGAGAGGGTTACCCAAATCCGTCAAGTTTCTCGGGGCGTGGTATCACCAACATTGAGCACGCCTACGAGAACCCCAGTTGCTCTTTCAAAGGGTCTGGGGATGCAGCATTCAAACTTCTCTCGGGGAAATCTCAGTCTCCACAGCCAGCCCAGCCAACAGCATCTCCACGAAGAAGAATTTGACCTTGATGAACATGGACGAAAGGTCCCCATGGAGTATTCGGACCGCGATGATTCTGTCGTCGACGAAGATTACAATGGTGGGTCTCCCACAGCGGCGGCTGGCCTGACTGGCGCTGCTGGCGCTAGTGCATTTGGAGCAGCTACTATGCATCATCAAAATGACAACGATGATCATGAGGATTCAGAGCTTTTAGAGAATGATCACTATAGCTACTACCAGAATACCCAAGAAGTCCCCCCGCCTCTACGATACGTCCCTTATGCACAAGAGCGTCGTGGACTGAGCCCCATACAGAGTGTTTCCGGCTACACAGAAGGCGACCCTGATCTAAATCAACGAGATTCAAGATTGACCCACAGCTCGGGCTCATATTCCTCACTGGGCAAGTCGCCTCAACACCGTCAATCCGGCATGTCTATCAAGTCTCTTGACTCGCTGGGCAGCGCTCATAGAAATCGCCACGACTTTGCAGAAGTCAGACAAGGGGGACTCACTGATTCTGAGCTCACTCAGGATGGTGAGTACTGGGAGGAGCAACACCGTGAAAACGATCGGGTCCGAGATGTTGGCTCGCCCTCCAGCTATCGCAGTTCTGATCATCACGTGGACTCTAAGCGTATGACCACCTCGACTGATAACAGCATGTATGCATCGAGGTTGGATCGTGGCTCCACCGGTCAGAGTGTCCGCGGCATCGGAGCAAGCCCAGATTATGTTCACATGCCTGTTTCTGTGGAATCTGCAGTTGCTTCGTTAGTCAACCCATCCGAACTCACTGGCGAATCCGGGTTCTCTGGCAACAATGGCCGGTACGACCGAAGAGCATCATATGCTTCTTACGAAGAAGGTTCCGAGAGGCTCTTCACCAGTCGAGGGAACAGCCCAACCAAAGCTGACGCCACAACACATCTCGAGTACGACGAATCCGACAGAGGTACTTCGAGTCAACGCAACAGCCCCTCAAAATGGGCTGAAGAGTACGATGTTGACGAGTCGGGCCACAAGATCGCAATGCCAAAGTACAAAACCCACAAGGCAGAGAAAGCTATTGCTGCGGGTGTAGCCGCTGTAGTCATGGCTGGGCGCAGCAAAAAGTCCACCGCCGACCAGATCAGATTTGAAGACAGACTCGAGCATACGGGAGCACCCCTGCACATGTCGTTCAAGCAACGTACCATGGATGGCCAAGGGCATATCCCATCTCCCCGCCACAGCATTGATGCACCCCTCAGCGAAGCTGCAAGCCACGATCAACTCAAGCTAGGTACTAGTGGTCTCCCTGATGTGCATAATCCGATGCCCGAGATTGGATACGGAGATGGAGAATCAGAGGTCGATACCAACCCGTCTATCATCCAAGGACCAATTGGGGGAGTTGCGGAGACAAACAGAGATCACTGGCCTGGGAAGCCTACACCCCCTCAAGCACACTTTGAAACTGCATCAAACCATAGCCGCGACTCCGATGCCAACCTTAAATCTGCTGAAGCCGCTCTCATCGGTGCAGCTGTGGGTGCAGGAGGAGCCGCTGCTCTTGCAGGCCACAACCGAGAGGCCAGCAGGGACCACGACGAGGAGTGGCAGCGAACTTCTGGAGAACGAAAGCGTGATACAGTCATCACCAACCCGTATGAAGGTACGAGTCCGATTGCAGTCATCGGAAATGATCTTGACCGCGACCTTCTTAGCCAGGCAGGAGGGCTGCAGGGGCTTGGCGGCAATTTTGTCCCTACGAAGCTGGACTACCAAAGTGCCAGAGCATCTCCAAAAGACGAGGGCTACATCTCATCTGCTCCCAATGCTCGGTCTCCAGGTGAAGCTACGCCCGAGCAAAGAGCAAAGGGTGTCAACTTTCTCGACCAAGATCTTGCAGGTGCTCGTGACATGGCTGGCGAGGATCCATTCTACACCAGGAAGCATGCCCGGCACCTCAGCGGCATGTCTCATGGCATGGGATCGCCAATGTATGACAGTGCCACGGGAAATGGCATCGATCGTATTCAGTCAAAAGACATTGTTGCTTTGATGGACCATCTCACTGTTCGTGACGCCCAACGGAGCGCTCGGGATACAGAAATCCTGGTAACACTCGTCCGAGCCGCTGCGGAAATGAGAAACTCGTTTGAGGACATGAAGCGCCTGCTTGCTGATTCCGAAGATGTTATCATCACCGAGGTCCAAAGCAACACGGACAAATCGGTTCAAAAGATCATCAATGGCCCTAGACCGCAGCCACAGAGCGGACCACGGTCGCTCCGACGAGAATCCCAGGACGAGAATATGTTCGATGATATTCCGAACAAAAAGCGGAACGTGTTCAGGAGAGCTTTGAAGGGATTGAGCATGAAGAGCTCGAATGATCTTGGGAAAATCGAGGAGATGCTTGTTCAGTTACTGGGCGAAGTCGAGGGGCTTAAAGTCGCTCAGGGCCTCAAGGTCGACAGCCACCCTGGCGAATCTTACGACGACCTCGGCCCAGAAGACAATTATGATGATCGGGGATACGAACCCGAAGGTAATGCTGGCACCTCCACTGCGAGCCACGCCAGCCGCTCCGGTCACTTTTCGATTCCTATTTCACGCCGGGCCAGTGCCAACAAGATGTTTGACAACAGGAAATTCTCAGACCATCGTATCAGCACAGTCCCTGAAGGCGACGAGGAAGATATGGACCCTCATGAGCAAGCCGTTCCGGACAACCGATTCGAAAACAACGAACAGTTGCTTAGCCCAACTCGAGAAGTCACTCGGGGCGGCTCAGTTCCTCTAGAAACGCCTCCCCAGCAATACGCCGAGAAGCCTTCTTTGAGTAATGAGAACACTCCAAGAACAGAAAAGAGTAAGAAGCATAAGTCCAGCAGCTCTTCTGGCTGGATTCCCAAGGTATCTCGTTGGTCCAACACAACAGCTTCTACGGTTCTGCGCGGCTTCCGAAACAGTGGACGAAGTAGTGGACCTAAAGTAGAAGAGCAAGAGCAGTATCCAGAGCGACCATCGAGGTCTGGATCTGACCTCGGCAACTACGCAGAGCATGATCCTTATGGCGACGACAAACTTCCTTTGGGAAAGTCACAGGAACAAATCAACCAACAGCAGTACGGAAATCAGCAGCAAGAGCCTATGTCACTCCTTCCCCCTGAGGACCCCAAATACAAAGCTCATAGAAACTCGCTCAACTTGCAGCATCCTCAGCCACGAGTTGGCCCGACCCACCGATACCAAACCGCTCTTGAGTCGCAGGCCCAGAACTTTGACTCACCCCTATCTCCTAGATCACTCGATTGGGGTTCCCAGACCAGTCTGAACCGACTTCCACCTCAACAGACCAATCGCTACAACGACGATCACACCGGCCGAATCTCCCCAGTATCTGATGGGGGATATTCACACGGTTCTGCGTCTAATCAACCTCCTCAACGCCCACCCAAAGAACCGCTGACTCCTGAAGGATCTTCACATGTTCGGATAAGCAAGTTTCAAAAGCCGAGCCCGTTAAGCAAGGAGCATCTTCCAATGGACGCCTACGAGCCAAGTAGCTCACCACGATCTGCTTCAAGGTTGATGCCCACAGGCGTTCCTCCCAGAAAGCCTACTGGCCCGCGAACCATGAGCACATCTCCTAGGAGCGGAGGCGATCTCAACAGAGACGAAACTGTGATTCGAAGAAACGCGAAGAGAGGTAAACAATCCAATATCGCGTTTCACACTTGAGTTTCAATTGACCTTTTTTAGACACGTTTGGTATGATAGTGAGTAAAGAAAGCGGCGAGTCCGAAACCTTCTGATCAATACATTTCGGAATGATATCTGATGACATGGATCGCCTTTGTCTTTGTTTCTTCTCCACTTCTGGGTGTTACTGGATGGGTGGGTACTTTGCGACTACAAGCAGGAAAATATTGCGCTTCTCTGTGTGTATTTGAGAAATATAGAAACGATGGTGTGGAATCGATGGCAGATCGAAGCGAGCGTTAAGGATTGCTAGGATACGGCAGTCATGATGAGGGAGGGGGGTCTGGAGAGACAGGAGAAAAGCTGAGGGAGGCTTTCTGATGATTAAACGAAGTCCTATGAATTTCTTCCTACGCGCCCCTACGTGGCTACAATACGCCGAGCGGCGATGTTGTGGAGCGAGCGGTTGAAGGGAGAAGATGCATATACCTTACAGGCCTTTTAATGGACGTTGTTTATTCTACCAATATTTGTGTGCTCGTGTTGGTTCAAAGTTTTTTTTTTTCTCCTTTTTTTCCCCTCTTTTTTCAATCTCCATGGCGGGTAAAGGGAAATCTCGGTTCTCTGGGTCTGTTAATGTCCAAACTGCTCTCAAGGTTCATTCTGCAGAGCTGGGTCGCCTCTCAGTAATTAGCTTTTCTTAAACTTTTAAGCCTCAAAACGTGAAAACGTCAGTCTTACTTGGCAGTGATACCTGCATGCAGTCCTGGGCCCTGGCCTCGTGGTCGTAAGTACCGGTAGATACAGGGAACCCCCTTCAAACGTTATTTACGGTTTCTCGCTTACAAAAAAGGGGGGTGGGGTTGTTACTACTAGTGTAGTTTAGCGCGAAGTCAGAGACGAGATGACACTATTAAAATTGTATGAATGTAGTGTTTTTCCAGGTATATCTACAGATAGATGTATTCGTGATATCGACAAATGCTGAGTAAACTCCAACGCTCAAATGCACCCACTGCCTTCTAAGCTTTCCCAACGCCTGAGCTCAAACCGGAATTTATGTCCATGTACATACCACCTTCTTTCACTTTCTCGACCTCCGAAAAATGTTACACCAATCTCGCTACACCAATCGCCGACCTACCTGCCTATAAGATGTCGGCCTCAGCCTTCCTCCGTCCCCACTTGGGCAGCTTCGCCCATTGCCTCAGGCGCAAGGGTCTCTTTCTCTCATCCATGCCCACATTGCCATAAGCGCTCTTCCTGCCCATCCTCCGACCGGTCTCCACGTCCCTCCTGCTAGCACAGCAGCACATCATGCCCGCGTGGAGGAGGAAGGCAATCACGGAGCATCCGGTCGCGATCCATATGAAGGCAAACATGACCTCGCCATAGGCGGCGCCGATGTTGAGCTCGTTCTGGGAAGTGGCTACCCTCCGGAAGATCAGGGCCATGGCTGTCCCGATGACGCTGGCCGCCAGGATCATGATACCCGCCACGAGGGTCCAGATGGTGAGGACGAGGGACCACCAGCGGGACCGCAGGGCGGCGAAGACGAGGCCCGTGGACACGACGTTCATGCAGGTCCCGGCGAGGAAGAAGCCGAACATGATGCGCGACGCGATGCGGATCAGCTGGAGGATGTTGACGAGCTGTACCGGGATGGCGATCGTCGCGCCGGAAAACAGCTCGTTGAGCAGGACCTCGACCGGGTTGAACCAGTAGAGGCTCTCTCTCGGGTGGCAGTATGTGATTCCTTCATCGTTGTAGCCTTCGCAGAAGTTCCAAAGGCCAACCTGGTAGAAATCGTGGAGGCCGAGGGAGCGGGCGAGAGAATTGACGAGGACGATGTTTTCGGCTGAAGAGGGGATGATGTTCGTCAGGTCGAGCTTGTAGAAGTACGTGCTGCGAATCACGGGCTTGTTATTGATGTTGCCGATGAGTACCTATATATGGGAATGGTTAGGCTAGCTGGATCGCAGAACAAGCGATTTTGCCATTCAGACGCACCAGAATCAAAAAGATGACCGAAATGGCGTACAAGACGGATGTTACTATGATGAATGTCTTCCGCGTCTTAGTAGCTTCCTTGATATTGACCCCTGGGCGGTATGTCGGGGTGATGGTCCGCTCTGAATCTTGCTCAGGTTCTAGGACTCCGTCGTTTTCTTTCGGCTGCTTCCTTCTCGCAGCGAGAGTCGAAGACATAGCTGAGTAATCGACTTTTTTTTAGATTTCTATCTAATTCATGTCTGTAGAGATGACGGGGGTGGGAGAAGAGAGAAGGGAGAAAGGAGAAGGGAGAAGGGAGAAGGGAGAAGGGATTTGAGTATAGATGAATATCGATATCAAGATCAATGTCCAAAAATGACTAAGGCAGAAACCAATTTAAAGACCAAGAAAGAGCCGCTATGTTCCAGGCCAGCAGCAGGACGATATGATGACGAGGTGCATGGGGCATTTCCGGGTTTCGCAGCCGAGCCGAGCCGAGCACACGGGTACGGGTATGGGTATGGGTATGGGCATGGGCATGGGCACTTGGCTGATTTGAATATATATTTGTATATATCGATTTATAGGTTTATCTATCGTCTGTTACTGTGTGTGCATTCATCCCTTCTATTGAAAAGCTGTCTTTTCGTATCATCCACAGTGGCGAACGCTTTGAGGTGCTGGTACTGGTCCAAGCCTTACCATGCAGCGGTAACCTAGGGCTTGGACGTGACAAGACATGTCAAGCTTCCGGTGGACGATGAACTGGGGATGGATGAACCTTGGAATTCACTAAAGATAAACGCTGCTTTCATGTCTTTCTCTTAAACAAACACAACCATCCTTTGTTTTCGCTATTGGTATGTGCCCCGAAGAAGATCTGCACCTCGGACCTTAGACCTGAGACCTGAGACCTCGGACCTCTTCCATCCCATCCCGCTACGCGATTCTTTTCCGTCCTAAGAAAGCCTCGAGACGACGTCATATGTGCAAATATCGATCCAGCATCCGATTTTTGAGACGATGTCGAGGAAGCTCAGATATTTCCGATTCCCATCTGCTTTGTATCCGGACATCGGCCGGCCAGTCTTTGTCAACTTGACGTGGATCCTACAGTACAGGAAGTGTAGCTACCTAGCTAGCTGTTACTGCATGGGCAGCTCCATACATACATGTCAGTAACCTTGCGCTGCAGCCGGAAGATCTAGACTCAAGAATCATTATGTTTCTTTCACGCCTCCTTCTCCCCTATGGCTGTCTCTTCGCCGTTGTAACTTCTCAAGACCCGTCGGCTATCATCCTCTTGACTGGGGCATCTGGACAGCAATCTCCATCTCCCACGGGAGAATACCTTTCATACCCTTCGACCATAACCCTCTCTTCGACCTCGATATCCGCTATCACCACATCTGCTATTGTATCAACGATAACGAGCGGCTCTTCCACCCGGACCACAACTTTGGGATCAACAACGCTCTTTGGGATTGGAACGAGCATAGTCGTGAGCAATGGCACAGAACCCGGCAGTAAATCGACGTCAACAGAAAATTCCCAAACTTTCCTTACGGGAAGACCACCCTCCACGGTTACTGCAAACGGTACCATGAACGGAACCGCCAGCTCGACCGCCGGCGTACCCACAGCTACGAACACCACGCCCTGCAACAACTACCCGGAATTCTGCTCCCGAAAGTACGGCAACATCACCGAAGTCTCGGCCCACAACTCCCCGTTCATGAAGCCCGGGAACGCAGCTTCCAACCAGGCCTTGGACGTAACTACGCAACTGAACGATGGAATCCGCCTGCTCCAAGGACAAATGCATTTCGTCAACTCGACTCCCCATTTCTGCCACAGCTCCTGCGAAGTCCTCGACGCCGGTCCCATCACAGAGTACCTAGGCAAAGTCTACGACTGGGTCTCTTCGCATCCCTACGATGTCGTGACACTGCTCTTGGGAAACGGCGCCTACAACGCCGTAACCACCTACCAGCCCTTCGTCGAGCAAACCGGGCTCCAGGACTTAGCATACGTGCCTGCCAAGATCCCCATGGGTATCGACGACTGGCCGACCCTCGCATCCATGATCTTAGGCGGCAAGCGCGTCGTCATCTTCATGGATTACGAGGCCAACCAGACTGCCGTGCCATACATCTTGGATCAGTTCTCCCAGATGTTCGAGACGCCTTTCGATCCGACGGACCGCAACTTCCCTTGCACCGCCGACCGACCCCCGGACCTCAACGAGGCCGACGCCAAGAACCGGCTGTACCTGTTCAACCACAACCTGAACTACGACATCAATCTGCTGGGCACCAGTATCCTGGTCCCGCAGATCCCGTTGCTGAACGTGACGAACGGCGTCAGCGGAACGGGCGCGCTGGGGACTAGCACCCAGGGATGTGTCGAGAAGTGGAACTACCCGCCCAAGTTCCTGAACGTTGATTATTACAACGTCGGGAGCTTCGGCGACGACGGAAAGAACGGTAGCGTGTTTGAGGTCGCGGCCATGTTCAACAACGTCACGTACAATAGGGAGTGCTGTGGAGTCGCGATCAGTGCTGCGATGGGTATCAGCGAGTTGGTGGGACGCACGGCGTGGCTGGCTGCGGTTTGCGTGGTGGGTGTCAGCTGGTTGATGCTATAATCGAGGCTCTGGAATAGAGAGGGCTCTGCCATGTTCGAAGCATCCTTTTTTGTATATGATAGGTGATTGGAGTTGGACAGTACAAAAGTCTCGACGGGAGATCTGGCTAGAACTAGAACTAGAGCATTGGCATGGCGTTGAGGGGTGGGTTGGGTCATGAGCGTTTGTTTGGATTGACTATTGGTGTATATATCTGGAATCATACGATCATTGAATAATACCTTCATCTCTCCAATCCCCTTTCCTTTAAACTTGTTCCCTGGGTTTGATCATTTTTTATTTTATTTTTTTGGAAAAAAAAAGAAAAAAAAAACCAATAATATCTCACAGCGCAAGTCTTTTTTATTATTATTATTGACTTTCATCCCTTTCTGTTAGCGAGGCCATGGCCATGGCACGAGCTCGCGAATCACGCGTGAAAGCCGGCCGGGCAGCCGGGGAACACAAGATCTTCCTGAAATTTCAAACATTTTCCTATTTTTTTTCTTCTTCCTTTTTATTCTTCTTCTTTTTTCCTCTATCCTCTCCTTGAAATCCCAACTCTAAATCCTCTACTCGATTTTTTTTTCTCGACATATCTCCATCTGTACATCTACCCGCGTCGAACATTCCTCTGCAGTCTAGATCGAAGCGGCGGTCGGCGCAGGCGTGCATACAGCTGCAGTCGCGGACGTCGCAGTCGGCTTGCTCGCTTTCGCTTTCGCTTTCGCTTTCGCCTTTGCCTTTTGCTTCGGTTTCGGCGTCGTCGGTGCAGCGGGTTTGAACTGCTGGAAGGTCGTCACCGTACTATAGTCCTCTGTAGTGCTCGACGGTGCTGCTGGCGCGGCGGCGGCGGGCTGCTTGGGCTTCTTCAGACATGGAGATACGCGGTTGGTTGTTACCATGCAGTTCATCTTTGTGAATAAGGTCTTGATCCAGTCCCTCGTTTGCAGGCGGCTGGATTGTGGGAGTTGTTCTGTGGCCGCCGCGGAGTCCGGCGGGCATGGGGACGAGATGGTGATGGGGATGGGGATGGGGATGGCAGCACTCTGAGGAGAAGGAGCGTTGCTGGTATTCGCCGTGGTGGTGGTAGCAGTGCTGAGGTGCTGGAGGCCCGTCGTCGTGGCTGGGTCGTTGGTTGTCGGTTTCGATGCCGGTGCCGGTGCTGTAGGCGGTGGTGATTCATGTGGTGTCGTGATATCTGGCTGCTTGGGCTTTCTATGCTGCTTCGAATTCTCCTTCTTCTTCTTCTGACATCGGGATGTTCGGTCAGCTGTTACAATGCAGTTTATCTCCTTAAAGAACTTCTTGATCCAGCCTCTCTTTTTGAGAGCCGTTGCTCCGGCCGTGCTTTGCGGTGTAGGCGACGATGTTGCGGTGGCTTGGCCGGTGGATGTTCGCATGCTGCTGGCCCTCTCACGACCCTTGGTCTTTCTTCCCTTGGCGGATTTGGTGGTCGACGTACCATGGGTCGATTTTAGGCTTGATGTTGATGCCGAAGACGTTGAGGAGGAGGTGTCTGACTTCTTGCCCACATCGTCGAAGCAATTGTTGACCCTATACCCGCTTAAAATACCGCACGCCAAGTCGACCCCGAAAGGATTCTTCGCTCTGGACTGGTCTGATCTTGCTCGAATGTCCCGGGTATCAGGCTGGGGAAAGTCCGCCCAGCATGAGTTGCCCGTTGACGAGAGAGAGCAGCGGACGGCGTCACCGAGCCACGCCCAGCGTTTCACTGCCACGTATTTACTTTGTCGGATGTCTTCAATCGAGCGACCTTTGATATACACGAGCCGGAGTCTCTTCAGAGAGGAGGTGTTGAGAGTTATCAAGCTACGTTCGTTGGTGGAGTGGTTGTTGATGGCCATTGATGTGGTGTGATCGTTCGGATAGGACTTGCTCGACATTCCAGACAACACTAGTTGACTACCGACGAGGATAAGGGCCGCAAAGCGGCGTAATTCTCTGCTGATATGCATGTTTTCGTTATTTGACGATATTGTAGGTGTAGTTGAAGGAATATCTCGAAGTTATGGTGGTGAGGTATTGGTGCAGTGGATATGTGTTGGTTGGTTGGAAGATTGCCAGATATAAAGGCAACCTCAAAAATATAAGGTAGGCTTTTGAAGTAAACTTATTAAGTTAGATATGAAGAAGAAGAAGAAGAAGAATGAGAAGGATAAGGAGAAGAAAGCTGGAGAGGCAGGGCAAATTTATAAGATTCTGGCGCCGGTGGTGCTTTAAATTTTTTATTTTTTTTTAAGAAATCAGTCGGATTTTTGCTAAGCCATGAGTTACACCCTTCTCGACTGGACCGAATAACGCTAGATGCTAGCACTGAAGTTGGTGACCTCTAGACCATTTTTAGAATCATATAGTCCCAAGTACCGGTGGAGATAGCTCGATAGTCTGATAGCTCGGTACGTGTGGCCTCTTACGACAAGATATAGC
The DNA here is from genome assembly GCF_022702325.1 of Drepanopeziza brunnea f. sp. 'multigermtubi'. NCBI lineage: Eukaryota > Fungi > Ascomycota > Leotiomycetes > Helotiales > Drepanopezizaceae > Drepanopeziza > Drepanopeziza brunnea. Next base: position 603,392 of record NW_027094072.1, on the reverse strand, counting down.
TTGGAAGAAAAGCTCGCTTTGCTCGCCCATTTTGCCATTTCTCTGTCCCCAGAATTTTCCGTTGTGAAATTTGACATTAGCATGATTGTTTATAGCTTTTCGGCCATCTCGATTTTCCAAGCATTTACAAAGTCCAAGTGCGAAAGCCCTACGCAGACGTATTAGCAGTGAGACTTGGAAAAAAAAAATGTTAGTAACCTTAGTACCGGTATGGTGTAAGCCAGAACTGTTTTTGGACAGAAAAAACATTCGTAGCTAAGCTAACCTGTATTGCGCATGTGATGATGTCAACTTTGTGGCTCTGTATAAGGATAGTACTAGTACTAACTAGACGAGGGACTAGCGGTTCCTATGGTACGGTACTAAGAGGCTGCCTAACGGTAAAACGGCTACACATTAAAGCTTCATATTATCATATACCTAACACCAGCTGGTTTCCCTAATCTCATTCGTGATGTTTCTAGAGAAAATGCGAGCACTGTCGTTTCCTAGTTTGCTTACTTCTCCCAACAACATCGCTTGATACTTCTTCAAATCGCTCTCAGATACCTGAGCCTTAAGCTCTTTATCCTTCATCTTAAAGGCCTCCTCTATCAAGAGAGCTAATGTGTCGGACTGAAGCTGTGCCACAGTATACCAGCAGTAACCAGCTCTCGCAAATAGACGAGTGGTTAGCGCCCGGATCGAAAACGATAAGACCTAGCTACGTAGAGCGTTGAGTAAAGGCCCAATCGAATCTTAGATTATAAGATGCTTGAATTCCCTGTTAATTTTAGCCGCTAGATCGTGCCAGACCGCGGATAGTAAATTGGTGAAAGGTTTGCATTTATAAACCAATTAGATGCAAGAACAAAGATATCTATCCTGGCAGAAGGGATCCCAAGCACCGATGATTTAAAACCAGAAATTTGGCATACTGGAGGTACGATAATCTCTATGGGGAGAAGGAAGTACCGAATATAACATTTCACCAAGTTCAGAATGGTAAAGGTAGAATGCAAAGGTTTCGCTGTGCATCCTGACGTTCTGATAGCATTACTCTCGATATTTGGCTCTGGCAAGAGTCCACAGTTCGTACAAAATGCCCAAGCTGTAGTGATAGGGCTTTGTGTGAGTCTTATCACCTGCATACCAAACCGTATGTTCCAGCCACGACTTGACCTTACCTAGGTGATGTCGAAGTCTTGCTATTGTCGGGATAAACTCTCGACTGATGGTCGAATGCTCAAGAGACAGTATACCACTTTTAAAGAAAAAGGAGTTCGAAGATGAATGCGATACGGTCGTGGATGAGAAGAGAAGTATTGCGACGCTTGAAAGATACCGAATATGCTGCTGAAGAGACGACCGGTGATGAAATAGATCAATGCCCCCACGTTGAACATTTGCATAGAAGGGGGCGCTGAATGGGTCCAATCGAATCCCCGGAAGAGCTCCATGAAGAGCTTTTGACTTGCATCCAACGATGGTACTAACATTGGCAGAGTGACTGATGTCTGCAGCTGACCAGAAAGTACCAACGATCTCTATAAAGATTTATTCTCATTTCCAGCCCTCTAAGAACGGACTCACTCATTGTGACACGTAGAGAGATAACACCAGGAAGAAGTGATCTAGAATTCCGAGCAAATTTGAGCTATAAACCATAAGAGTCCCAAATCGCCCGATATCAGCAGGCTTCCAATGGTGTTACCGCATTTGGCTTCGCCACGCCCGTAGCAGACTTGACCTTCGGAGCATCAAACTCGTAGCCAATTTCCTTCATCTTATCGGCCTTCTCACTGCGTCGCTTTTCCTCCCGCGCAACTTGCCCGTTCCACGACTCTTCAGACTTACCCTGCTCAAGCTTTCTACCCGCCATTCTGTTCCATGGAACCTTCTTGAATCGCTTGTTTGCCCCCTTGAACCAATCTGGATTCACCTGCTCGTCTGGAATAAGCTTGACCTTCAACAAGTGGTTGAACATGAGGTAGTTGTCCATGGTTCTGGCGACAATATCGGCGACGGTTGCGGACTCGAACTGAATGAATCCAAAGTGCTTGCTAGCCCCCGTTTTCTTGTTGCGTGACAGACGTATTTTCAAGATATTACCGAACTGCTTGAAGTACGCCTTCATCTCGTGCTCATAGAAACCATGGGGGACCCGACCAATGTAGACAACTCCAGGCTTGTCGGAGGCGGCTGACTCAGCGATCTTCTTCAGTCTCTTCTCCTCTTTTTTGCTCAGCTTCTCGCGAACTGGAATCGGGTCACCCGTCGTATAGCCCTCGCCGGTGGCTTCCTCCTCATCACCATCGCTCTCCAAGCCTTGAAGCAGAGCAAGAGTTTGGTCGTCCACCTCGGAGTCTGAGTCTTCGTCCATATTCTTGTCCTCGTCCTCAAGCCCAGAGTCCAAATCCGCGTCACCTCCGATTTCGGGCTTGGATTTCGCATCCTTGGAAGGAGGATTCTTCTCTGCAGAGAGGGTAGTGACCTTCGAAGGTTTGTGAGAAGCTGCATTCTTTACTGGCTCCGAACCACCAGCCTTCTTTGACTCTTTCTTGACATTATCTTTCTTCACATTCTCCTTCTTGACATTCTCATTCTTGATGTTATCCTGCTCGACTTTATCCTGCTTGACTTTATCTTGTTTGACTTTATCTTGCTTGACGTTATCTTGCTTGGTATTCTCTTTCTTGACATTCTTAGACTTGACCGTGGTGGGGTTCTTCTTTGATGGCTCTGCGGGCGTCAATTCAGAAGACCCCTGGAGGATTGGCGTGGGCGTCTTCGATTTCTTGGATTGAGCTGGAGTAGGATCGTCGGTAGCTATTGGCAATGATTAGACAGACAATTGATTGAGATTTAGATAAAATATACCTTTGCGCTTCTTCGCCGGAGCTTCAGCAGGCTTTGCGACATCGCTCTTGACTTTCTTCACTTTTTCTGCTTCGACTTCAGGAACTGAAGCTATTTGAATTTGTTAGCAAGAGTCTTTGCTACGGGCAGGACATGCGCAGCCAACCAAGAAGAGTTTTCATACCTTTGCGCTTCTTCGTTTGAGGATCCTTCGTCTTCGCCATTGTGCCGGTGTTCAGTGGTCAATGGTGAAGATTGTCGCGTCGTTTCGGAAACTTTTCGATATCTCAGTGCTAAATAATTACTCACCGCTTTCTTTTTGCCCACCCATGTAGAGACTGGCAGAACTGGGCGGTGAGTTATGAATTAGCCCTACTATAGAAATGTGAGAACTTGTACGGATACTTGATCAGCTTATTATCAAAACGACAAAAGGGATATGAAATTAAAGGTTCAGTTCACAAAGAAAGTGACTGGTAGCACCTTATCAATATATTTATGGGTCATGTTGAATCAGAAGAAACGGCAATATGAAATTGAGAAAGAATATCCTTCCAATCGATAGGGGGGATTTTTTTGAAAAAAAAAAAGAAAAAAAAAAAGTCGTTGTCCACGTGACTTAAGATTGATGGAATTTAAATCTTGACTGCCAGTGTTTGCTGAAAATACTAAGCTTACTTCAAAATATTGCTATGGTCACCACGGATGTATTTGCTGGAAGACACACACTCACAAATACCAAATCTTATTCACGCTAGCTATCACATGACTATCTAATTTCGCTTATCAAAGCGAGCTTGCGAAGCTTTGTATTACCGGAGAGCTCCTTCCCCTACAAGGGGGAATGTGGCCTCATGAAAAAATGCAAATAGCCTTTTTTGGCGAATGGAATTGATTGGTCAGTTAAAAAGTGCGCGTGGTGACGGGAGGCAGAATCCCAAAATGGCAGACAACGTGATTGAAGTACCGTATCCTCTGGTTTAAATGAGACCTTGGCAAGCCGTGCGTGGTGGAGACGGGCACCGGCGACAAGTGACCGATTGGCAGGAATTGATGACTCAGAAATGCCAAGTATCAAAATCTATAGCATTTGAGCCGCCAAAATGAATAGAATTGCATTGCTATTACATCTTGATATGCCAACATGTCTTTGCCCACCTTTGAAATTCCACCGAAACCGCCAGAACCACCAGATCTACTCTCAGCAAATACCTCTTTTAGCTCTCAAGCTAGTTCTAGTTCTATAAGAAGCGTTAAAAGCGTTTTAAAAAGAAAATGGAGCAACGATAAGCTTGTTCCTAAAGTAGCACGAATGGGAAAAATCTATGACAATAGATAAGCTACAAACTCATATCGGACCAAATATACACGTATATTCAGACGGGATCGAGCCTGAAGAAGATGAAAACGCTGGTCCAGCTCCAAAAATAGGGCCAATAATAAAGAAGCTTAATCCGACTCGAGAAGAAAAGCTAGTAGTAATTAAGTTCTTTTTAAAATACAGGTATATATTTCTATTTTAAAAAAAAAAGATAATAATAATTAATTTTTTAAAATATAGATATAGATATTATAATCTTAATAAAGAACAAATAGAATGGAAAAAACCGACGAAAGAGCAACTTAAAATACAATTCCCTCAATACGGAGAATCTACTATGATGAAATGGTGCACTTTAAACGGCGCACAAAAGATTTTAGCTGCTCCGAAAGGCTCTCGAAGAGTTTCTGAATATTAGACGCCGTATTGGCCAGAAATGAAAGAAAAACTTCTTAACGAATTCCTCGAAAAAAGATCGACGAATATTGTTATAAAACAATGGTGGTTTAGAGAGCAAGCTACTAGACTTTTCACTGAAATATACCCTGATTATGCATCAGTATTTCTTTTTTCAAGTGGCTGGTTTCAAGGTTTTTTAAAAAGAAATAACCTTACTTTACGTTGTATTACAAAAATCGTACGTATATTTATTATTTTTTAATATAATCAATTATTAATATTAATAAAAATAGGCTCAAAAATTACCTGTCGATACGGAAAGATACGTATTAAATTTTCTTCGCCGTATTCGTAAGGTTTCGCAACCATCGATTTCTAACGAATACGAGCCTCGATTATTAAATAAATTCAAACCTTCTATGTGTTTAAATTTCGACGAAACTCCGATTCCATTTGAATATTTAGATGGTCGCACTTATAATATAAAAGGTGCACATACCGTAAGAGGTAAATCAGACCGAAGTGGATGGAATAAACGCCAAGCTACTCTTATTTTATATATATTCGCAGACGGTATCGGACGATTAAAACCGAAATTAATTTTCCACGGAAAAGAATCCGAATTAGGAGGAGAGATTGAAAAATCAGAAAGAATACAATATAATCCTAGAGTTACTATCGAATTCAACAAATCAGCATATAATAACGAAAAGTTATTATTAAAATGGATCGAAGAAGAGCTAGTCCCTCAAACAGCAATTACTAAAGACAATCCTTTATTAGTTGCTTTAGATTGTGCTGCTTTTCATAAAACGACAGAAATCAAAAAGCTTTTTCGAAAAAATAATATCGAAATAGCGATGATACCTCCGGGGATGACGGGAATTTGCCAGCCTCTCGATACTCATATCAACAAAACTTTTAAAAATCACCTTCGAGAGCTTACCGATAAATATATTTGGCAATAGGAAGCAAATAAACCAACCGATACCAAATGGACTGTTAGTGATAAGAGAATTATGCTTACTCACGTGGTCGCGCAAGCTTGGGATCGTATTTGCAATACAAACGACCTCGTTATTAAATCTTTTCGCGATACCGGTATATATTTAGCCGCCGACGGCAGCGAAGATCACCTTTTAAATATTAAAAATCTACCTGATTTAATAATAAGAGATTGGAATATTCGAGATAAAGCGATAGAAGGATACGAATATCGCGTAATCGACGATACTCAAGATAACGATTGGAATATAGATTCCGAATGGGTAGAATGCGACGAATACGAGCGATTGCGGAGAAAAGATCTAATAGATCTAATAAAAGAACGCAATATTCGAGGCTTTTCTACAAAGAAAAACTCCGAATTAATCGATATGCTAAGATCGTTTGATAAAGCTCGTAAAGAGAGCGAAAACGATACTAAAGTTGAGGAAAAAAGGGTAGCACAAGAGCAAAATTTGCTTATAAAAAAGCACGAAGCAATTGCAAAAGAAATCGTATACGTAGACGAAGATGGAACCGAATATGGAAATTGGTCGAAAGTAATAGAAAGTATAGATTTAACTGCAATTGATATTTAATTATATCTATTAAAATAAATTTATATTAAAATAAATTTAAAAAAGGATCGAAAATATTAAAATTCGCTTGATTCTGACCTTTACCAACTTTTCGACGTTGAATACTGTCAGCTGAGTAATCCATTTTTCTCGCTTCTCTACTTGGCTGACTCCACCCCGCACGGCTTGCCAAGGTCTCATTTAAACCAGAGGATACGGTACCGGTACTAACAATTGAAGATTAGAAATATACTATTATTTCGAACTTCAAATCATTTAAATAAATACGCCTCTTTAAATTCTGTGAACTCTTAATTGCGCGTATATACCTTGGTAGGTGCACTCCCAAGCTCGCTTTGATATTACGTAAGCTGCTTGCCATTTACGTCAACTTACTTGATATAGCTCTAGAAGAAATCAGCTCCCCTGAAACTTGAGGGACATACAGAAATCAAGTACCATTTTTACTGATTGTTTTGCAACTGCCGAAGCTACGTGCGCTGCACGTTAATAATACGAAGTTACGAACGCTCGCTACCGGCGATCCAACAATAATACCTAATAATATCACTTAGAGTACTTGCTGATGCAGCTTTACGTTACCGAAGCAGGCTTACAGATTGCTTTTTTTAAGATCACTTTTAGAAGCTGGTTTGTTTGTGACGAAACTTTGTATAGAAGCGGAGCTATTTAACAGAATCGTAGTTTCTTAGCAATGAAAGACTATTTAAACAGATCTTATTAACGATAACAAAACGACTTTCTTTTGCTGTTCATCACTTTGTATCTTTCGACATCGTATCTCGGACTCTCGATGTCGCGATAAATTTTTACATCTTATGTGCCGCAACGGAACGAATTAATACGGTCGTTGGATTTGTTATACTCGGTCAACAGAAGATCGCTGATATTACCTCGATAAACGAAATATGAATCGTCGACCATGCATACGTCCGTACTAATCTCAATTAGCAATTTGAAATCAAATTAAATTAAAGGATAGTAATAGTAATTTGCTTACCCGTAAAACTCGCATCCGTAGTCGAAAGTATTGAAACCGGTCATAAGATTCGATAAAGAAAAGGTTGAGAGGTGAACTTTTTATATATATTAATCGTCGGTTTCCTTAAATTTTAATTCGAAAGAATTGACCGACTTGCTATAGCAAGTCGGCACCACCAAAGCGGGACACCCACCAAGGCGAGACAGTAAAAATTGGTCCTTTTTAATAAATAGAAAATCAACCAACTATTATATAATAATTATTTTTGTATAGAAAGATGCATCGTATTAAGCTTGATATTAATTAATAAATCGAATTTTAATTACAAGTTGTTATTCTTTTATTGTGCTGAGTTAAAGTAGTAAAAATGGTACTTTTAGTGTACTTTTCTTATACTTTTCGACGTTGCTGATCCGTGCGTCAAGAGTCTTAGCGTATTCGAAATTTCAACCTTATTAAAATCGCTCGATAACACGTAATCGAATCATCTACCACTACTCTACTACCACTTTTAATCATCATTCATCATCATCGATTACTATTCGTTCTTAAAAATTCGCTCTTATGCTTAAGAAATCACGCAAATCGAGCTCGGCTAAACGTAACCGGCAGCTAAAGCAGATCGGATACGATGCAAAAGTTGCCCGATTGAAAAAGCTTCTTAAATACGCAACCGTAGAGCAAATGACGAAAGAAGACAAGATCATTAAAGCTATTTATGCTTTAAATAATTCTTTAAATAAGGATATCACGAGCGTAAGGCTCGCAGCAGATGTATTTGGCCTTTTAAAGTCGACTATTCAAAGCCGAATATCTAAACGAACTATTACTGCCGAGCTTAAAGGGTTTAATAATCGATTAAACGAAGCTCAAAAGAATTCTTTGATTTGGTATCTAAAAAAAGCGATCGAATATAGCTTGCTAATAAAGCACGATATGATTACCGCGGCCGTAGTTATGATTCTTACTTTATGCTCTTTCACTAATGTTATCGATCGATTAAAAAAGAATTAGTTTTATCGATAGATTGCTAAACAAGAATCTATTAGCCGATATCACGCTATTCAAACCGTTCCTTTAGATCAAAGGCGCAAAGATTGTATAAAAGCTAAAGATGTAATTAGCTGTTTCGAAAAACTTCAAGCTGCGATCGATAAATACGAGATTCATTAGAAAGACTTTTTTAATCTCGACGAAATCGGTTTCCGAGTAAGTTGTATTAAAAGCTCGATTATAATTACTCACGCTAACATCAAAAAGGTACGTTTTTATTTACGTTTTTATTATAAGAAACGTATTAACTTATCTTTTCGCTTAAGTTTATACTAAAGATCCCGGAGACCGTGAGTCCATTACGATTATCGAGTGTATTTGCGCTGCTAGCTACGCAATACTCCTTTATATAATCATGCCAAGCAAGGTATTTAAAAAAAAGATATTTAATAACGATTTACTTAATAAAACGAGAATCAAAGTAGCCGAAAATGGATATTGTTGGATTGCTTTTAAGCGATTGGGAATATATTCGTAAGGTCGTAACGGTCGTTAAAGTACTTGCAATTGCAAAACACTCGGTTAATAAGGTATCTGAATTTTAACTGCTCTTTAAGGCTTAAGGGAGCTGATTCCTTTTATATGATTAAAAGGAATCACGTATATTAGTTAGCTAATAGGTTTACTAATCAAGTTGGGGTCCTTTGATTATTAATATGCTAAGCGAGGCATGCTAAGTGGCTCGTGAACTATAGTTCACGGGTGAGTTTCTTAACTATTATTAATACTATTACTATTAGCTAAGGTCGATATAAAGATACCGACACCGGCAACTCTTTTTTTAGCAAGCAATGCTTTGCTAATTATTATATCGATCGAAAAAAAAAAGAAGGTAATCAAGCAAAGGTAATTAAATAAATAAAAAAAATATAATCTCTTCTTTTTTTTTTTTATAGCGGCCTTTCTATTTATCTATCTACTTGCACTTTTAAAGTATTGGTTAGAACTAGCTTTTGCAAAAAAGTATTAGCCTCGATTTTGATCATAGCGTTAGTAAGGTTAGATTTGCCTCCGATCTAGCGTACCTTAAAGAGCTCTCGCTTCTCGTATGACTTTCGAATAGCTATAATATCGATCATAAGGCGCTTTTCTTTAGTAATTCTTAGCTTTACTATGCATTCGTAAAGCGAGTAAGAGTTAGTACATATAACTATAAAGAAATTAAGGATTCTTAGCTAAGCTGTGATTTAAGTAAAGGTGGTCGATATAGCAATAGCTATATCGATACTTAAAGACATAGCGTATAGCTTAAAAGCTAATACCGCTCTTATTATTTTTTTGCATTTTTATAATATTTAATAAAAGATATTACCCGTTAAAGTAAACTCGTTCTTATTTACGTAAGCTTTATTGCTAAAGATAGCTACGAAATCGATTTAAGAGCTAAGGTTAGCGTTATTAATAAACGCTTCGTTTACGAATACGAAAAGCTTCGCCGTTTTTAAGTTTAAAGGCACGTAATAGATCCTTCGAGTTAAGTAATCGATTAGCTATTAGATTACTTTATTAAGGGCCTTATAGTCTTCGTCTTTCGGTTTTGTCGGTATCTCTATATCGACCTTAGCTAGTAGTAATAGTATTAGTAGTAGGTGGGGAACTCACCCGTGAACCATAGTTCACGGGCCACTTGGTATACCTCGCTTAGCATATTAGTAGTCAAGGGACCCTAACTTGATTAGTAAACTTATTAGCTAGCTAATATACGTAATTCTTTCTAATCATATAAAAAGAATCAGCTCCTTTAAGCTTTAAGGAGCAATTAGAATTTAAATACTTTATCAACCGAGTGTTTTGCAATTGCAAGTACTTTAACGACCGTTACGACTTTACGAATATATTTTTAATCGCTTAAAAGCAATCCAATATTAATTAGTAATTGATTTACTATTAAGTGATCAATTATAAAGAAGCTAAGACTTTATAGCGAAGATACTTTTTAATACGATACTTCTTTCTTTTTATAACGAAAAAGCGATTCCGTATTAAATCGCTTGCTTATACTATCGATTTTTTTTTATTTTTACGGAAAAGTGATTCCGAATTAAGTTATTTTTAAAAACAATAACCCTTAAGGCTATAAGAGCCGCGCTTGCTATATATAGCAAACTTAATTAATAAGATCGATTTACGTACGAGCAGATAGCAATTATAGCCGATCGAGTAATTAGATTTACGAGTAAAGAGTCTAGCCGATAAAAAGCGAAGTATTATACTTTTCGAATCTTATTATCACTTACGGAACCTTTAATTATTTAATTAAAAGAAACTTTATATTTAAGACTCTTAAGCTTTTTAAAAAGACTAAACGACGAAATATCGAATATCTTATTTGATTTAAACGAGCTATTATACGCAAGGCTTAATAATAAGATTACGGCTCGAGCAATAGTAAAAGACTTTTTAGATGCGAAGTTTAAAGGGCTAAAAGATTACGATTTATAAAGCTTGTTTTAGCACGCTTTCTTACGCTAAAATTAAACGAGCTTTACGATAATAGAAAATAATACGAAACGAAGCTTTAAGTTTGCTACTTTTATTAGCTTTAAAAAATACTTGCTATTTAAAAGCGTATAATGCTTTTTAAAGCAAAAGAGCTACGCTAATAAGATAATCAAGCTTTTAAACGACGAGCAATAATACTAATAGACTTTTAAGGAAATAAAAAAGCAATAAGCAATACCTTTAAGTCTCGATTTAAAGTAGATTGTTAAAAACCTTACGGACGACGAAGATAATACGCTTTAATTATTTCTATTACCTTCGAGAAGTCTAAAAAGGAAGGAAAAAGAGACCTTAAGCAAAAAAGAAAAAAGGAAAGAGATTCGAAAGTTACGCAAAGAGTTTGCGAAAGAAAAAAAAGATATAAAGCAAAATATAAAAGTAATAGCAAAGCAAATAACGAAATTACGAACTTACGTTATATAATTTAACGAAAAGCTACGACGAAGCGCTTTAGCGTATTCAATGCTTTTAATTTATTAATCGCTACGCAATACGCTAATCATTTAAGAAAAGCTAAAATCACTTTAACGACTTTTAAACTTTTTTTTTAAAAGTTATACTTAGTTTTCGGAAAAGCTTAAGCTTAATAGCAATAATAATAAAAGTCTTAAGATTATTATCAAATTAAATAACATTTAAAGCTACGAGAGCTATACGCTAAAAAAAGACTTATTAAAACTTGAAAGCATTCCGAATAAAATCAGCTTTTATTAAAGATAGCGTGCAAATTTCCGTATTTAACTTTAATAACTCGAAAAAAGGATTTAGCACTTTCGAACGTACCGATAAGCTTTTTAAATCCTTTAATAAGCTACGTATTAATAAAAGAGATACTAAAAGTATGAGAATCGCTAAGAACGCGCTTAAAAGTACGGATACTATTAAGCTAAAGCTTTAGCCGGTGACCCGAATAGCTTTAGCGATCTTAACGATAACCGACGAAAAAAAAACGAAAGAGATTAGCAAAAAGATCGAAGCTACGAGCACGAAAGAGATAAGAACGGCTTTTTTAAACTATTAAAAGGATTCGAAAACGGACTTTTAAAAGACTTCGGATTTAGAAATAAGCTTTTTAAAAACCTTAAAAAAAAACGAATTATCGGCAATTATATTAATAATCTTTTACCGATTAAACTATTAGCTAAGCATAGCACACTTGCGTACGGCACTTTAAGCGCTTTTAACGATAATAAAAATGATTTCCTTAAACTAAGAATAGCAGACCTTTATTTAAAAGCAAAAGAATTAGCTTTATTCGCGCGAAGCTTTTTTAAAAAGCTAAAGTATTTAAGACTCGACGATAACTTTAAGACTTAATTAAAGATTTTTACTAATTAAGCAAGTCGATACGATTTAACCTCCGACGATTACTTAGCAGCGTTTCCGATTATGCTTATAAAAAAAGTTATAACCTTTTATTATAATTACGTTATTAAAGCTAAGCTTTCGACTTTTAAAGCAAACGCTATTGCAATAAAAGACTACTTCGAAATTGATTATCGGCGGCAAGCAAAATACGATCGTTAAAAAGAAATTTCGCTAGATTTAATTAAAAAAAAGAATTTAAAGACCTCGCTTAACAAGTGCTTCGAAAAGCTCGTTAAAAAGCTTAAAAAAATTCAAAGCTTTTTACGATCAAGTTTAAAAGATAATCGAAGTCTTGCTAATAAGCTATATTTAGCTTATAAAAACGTATTAAAGATTACGATTGCACGAATAAACCTTGCTTTTACTTTTATCGCGGCAATTGCTAATATTCGTCGAGCAATTGCGTTTATTATTAAAACTTTTCGACCTTTCGCTAAAGCTAAAGCTTACGCGAGCTTTAGCGAGCTATACGATCACACTTGCTCTTATAACATTTTAAAAGCTAACTTCGATTTAAACGAAAAATACGAATGCTTTATTTAAAACCGTTAATACTTCGAAAGTAAAAAAGCTATTAAAGCTATTAAAAGTAAAAAAAAGTGTTTTGTTTGCAAAAAGCTAAATTGCTAAAGCATTAACTATACCTCCGATAAAAGAAAAGCATCCGTCGTTAAGTTCTAAGCTTTTAAAGACGCAAAAAAGATAACGAAAAGCAAATTCTTTTAATATATAGCATCGATTAAAAGCTTGCTACTTGTATTTACGAAAGAATTCGATTAATTTATCGCAAGCTTATTAAACGAACCGCACGAATCGAGCAGCTACGCTAATATATCGGAAAGTTTTATAATTATTTACGGCACTTTTAACGCTAACGAAATATATAAATAATTAAAAATTCAAACGGCATTTTACGCTTTTATTAGCCAAATAAAGACTTAAAAGATGCTCGAGCAAAATCCGCGTATGCTCGCGAGCAAAGTAAAGACTTATATAGCTTTTAAGTACTTTGAAAACGTATTTATAAGCTTTATAATTGATAGCGAAGCAGCTAATTTCTTTACCGCTAGCTTGCTTTAGCTACGAGCACTTTAAAAAAAGTATTTCGAAATTTAATTAAATATATTTCGAGCAAAAAAAAAGTCCGTTAAGTACGAGATCGGCTTTACTACTTTTATTAAAGCAATTACTTTAAATACTCTTTTAAGTTAAGTAGAGTTTCATATTATAAAGAGCGACGTACTTTTCTTATTCTTATTAGCTAATATAAACAAGCATAAAGTGATTTTAAATAATTTGCGAAACGTATTAGTTTAAAAAAAAAAGAAAATACTAATAATAAAGATATTTAAGCACGTATAAATGCTATTAAGTAAAGAGCACGCTGCTATCTATTATAGCACCGAAGGCGAGACCGTTTACTACTACCTTACGGAAAAGTAATTGAAAACTATCTATAAGCGTTTTAACCACCTTTTAGCAAATCGATTTGCTGCCGTTCTTAAAAGGGCCGGGCACGAATTCAAACGGGATTTGCTTTATAATATTTAAAAGTTTTGCTATTATTGCTAAGTATTCGAACGCTCTTTAAAGAAGTTTAATATTAAACTTAAAGATAATATTAACTTTAATAACACGGTATACGTCGATGTAATGCACTTTAACGGCAAAAACGTATTACACGTCGTTTGCGATTTTATTAATTTTCAAGCCGCTACCTTTTTTAAAAGCATATCCGCATAGCACTTATTTAAGAGATTCAATCGATATTAAATTAATACTTACGTCGAGCTCTTTATAAACGTAATGCACGATTCCAGAATCAATTTTAATTTAACGACGTTTCGAAAGTATCTTAAAAGTATTAAAAGCACTTCGAAGCAGATACTTATAAAAGCTTATTATAGCGTCGAATTAATAAAACGCTATTACGTCTTTATGCGACGCGCTTTTAAGATCGTTATAAAAGAGCTTCTAAAAGCTCCAAAAGAAGACCGGCTTCAAATAGCTATTAAAGCTATTAACGATACAATTAAACTTAATAGCTTAATTCTTACGCTCTTCGTTTTTAAGACCTTATTAAAGCTAACGGAACAAGATCGACTTATCGCGTTTACTTAAGAGCGTGCTGCTATTATTAATAAAGCTATAAAAAAAATACGAAAATGCTACGCCGCGAAGCAAATTAAAGACGCGCTTAAAAAGAGAAATGGACTAATTACGAAGCATACTTTAAACCTCCTTATTAATTCACGAGTACTCGTATAACGGGAAAATCAAAAGTAGAAAGGCTTTTTTCAATTGCTTAGCAAGCAAAAGCATACGTATATAATAGCATATCCGAAGCTTACGGAATTCAAGTCAACTTTAATAAAACTTTATTATTTTAAAGTTGAAAAGCTATTAAAAGAGTTGCAAGTACTTAAAATAAAAGTAAAAGAAAAAATAAAAAAAGATTAAAGCGAAAGCGAAAAAAAGCTAAAAATACGAAATTCGCTTAAACCTTAATATTCGCTTAATCTATTAAAATCGCTTAATTTAAAAAGCTCGCTAAGATTAGCAAACAGCTTTCTTAACCCTTAACTTATTAATTTTTAAAAACTAATAATATTAATAATCTAAATACCTTATTAAAAGTACGATTTTAGTATTCCGACCGTGCTCGACGAAAAAGAAAGCGATTCTTACGTTTTATTTATTAAAGACTCCGAAGTGTTTATTACCGATAAAAAACGCCGGAACTATAAGCTTTTAATTAAGCTACGAGCCGAAAGAATTATTAAAAGCTTCGAAGCACCGTTTTAAGAATCTAAAGCAAAGGAATTAGCAAGATTAATAGCTTAAAGTATCTTTTAAGTAATTTCGAGCATCGATCTACGTATTAAAAGCGTTAAGATTTTCGGATTTAAATTTATTAATAAAATTAAAAGCAAAAAAACACTTACGCTATACGAGAAGTCTCGTATAATAATTTAAGCTTTTTAAAACAAAAGTAAAACGAAAGTACTCATCGAATCATTTACGGTGCAACGAGCGGGCTAAAGACTTTATTATGCTTTAGCTCTTTTTTTAATAAAGGATTACGAGTATTAAGTCTATAGCAAAGATATCATTTAAGCTTATACTTAATTAAGCACGAAGCTTATTCGAATAATTATCGTGCGATCACTTAAAGAAATCACTTATCGATTCTTTTTCGGCACTTTATTTTTTATAACTAGCCTTTTATATAAAATCCTCGAAGCAAAAACGCATTAGTATAAGCGTTTTTCAAAGCATTTCACGGACAACTTCGAGATAAAGCAATCGAGCTTTAATTCTTGCTTCTTTATATCAATTAATAAAGATTAGTTAAAAATAGCTGCTTTATAAACGGATAATGTTCTTATAGTTATCAATTTAGCTATAAAAGTAAAAGAAAAAAGAAAGTTAATTAAATTTAAGCTAAAGAGCAAGGAAATAAAGATCTTTATATACGCCGAACCGATGATTTTTAATAAATGCAAGCTATCTTTAAATAAAAACGGATTCGGATTATTAATTAAGCAAAAAGGGCAAAGTAAAAGGCTTGCAATAATTAAGCTCGATTCAATTATACGAGCTAAAAAGTACTTAAAGCAACGTGCTCGAAAAGCGTATTTAACTACTATTTATTACTTAAAAGCATTTTGCGCTTTATCGATAGCTGCTTAATACTAAAAACCGAAAGACGAAGACTATAAGGCCTTTAATAAAGTGATCTAATAGCTAATCGATTACTTAATCCGAAAGATCTATTACGTGCTTTTAAACTTAAAAACGGCAAAGCTTTTCGTATTCGTAAACGAAGCGTTTGCTAATAACGCTAACTTTAGCTTTTAAATCGATTTCGTAGCTATCTTTAACAATAAGGCTTACGTAAATGAAAACGAGTTCACTTTAACGAGTAATATCTTTTATTAAATATTATAAAAATGCAAGAAGATAACAAAAGCGGTATTAGCTTTTAAGCTATACGCTATATCCTTAAGTATCGATATAGCTATTGCTATATCGACCACTTTTACTTAAATCACAGCTTAGCTAAGAATCCTTAGTTTCTTCGTAGTTATGTGCATTGACTTTTATTCGCTTTACGAATGCATAGTAAAGCTAAGAACTATTAAAAAAAAGCGCTTTATGATCGATATTATAGCTATTCGAAAGTCATACGAAAAGCGAGAGCTTTTTAAAGTACGCTAGATCGAAAGCAAATCCAACCTTGTTAACGCTATAACTAAAATCGAAGCTAACACTTCTTTGCAAGAGCTAGTTCTAATTAATACCTTAAAAGTGCAAGTGGATAGATAAATAGAAAAGCCGCTATAAAAAAAGAAAAGAAAAGATTATGTTTCTTTTATTTGTTTAATTACTTTTGCTTGATTACTTTCCTTCTTTTTTCGGTCGATATAATAGTTAGCAAGGCACTGCTTGCTAAAAAGAGAATTGCCGGTGTCGGTATCTTTATATCGACTTTAGCTAATAGTAATAGTATTAATAATAAATAAAAAACTCACCCGTGAACTATGGTTTACGGGCCACTTAGCATGCCTCGCTTAGCATATTAGCAATTAAGAGACCCTAACTTAATTAATAAACCTATTAGCTAACTAGTATACGTGATTCTTTTTAATCATATAAAAGGAATCAGCTCCTTTAAGCCTTAAAGAGCAATTAAAATTCAGATACCTTATCAACCGAGTGTTTTACAATTGCAAGTACTTTGACGACCGTTACGACCTTACGAATATATTCCCAATCGCTTAGAAGCAATCCAACAGGTTTTTAATATTAAGCAGCTATCGATAAAGCGCAAGATGCTTTTAAGTAGCAAATAATAGTTAAATACGCCTTTCGAGCACGTTGCTTTAAGTACTTTTTAGCTCGTATAATTGAATCGAACTTGATTATTATAAGCCTCTTACTTTGCCTTTTTTGCTTAATTGATAGTCCGAACCCGTTTTTATTTAAAGATAGCTTATATCTATTGAAAATCATCGGTTCGGCGTATATAAAGATCTTTATTTTTTTGCTTTTTAGCTTAGATTTGACCAGCTCCCTTTCTTCTTTTACTTTTATAGCTAGATTAATAATTATAAAAACATTATCCGTTTATAAAGCAATTATTCTTAGCTAATCTTTATTAATTAATATAAAAAAGTAAAAATCAAAGCTCGATTGCTTTATCTCGAAGTTATCCGTAAAATGCTTTAAAAAACGCTTATATTAATGCGTTTTTGCTTCGAGGATTTTATATAAAAGGCTAATTATAAAAAATAAAATGCTAAAAGAAAATCGATAAGTGATCTTTTTAAATAGTCGCACAACGATTATTCGAATAAGCTTCGTGCTTAATTAAGTATAAGCTTAAATGATATCTTTATTATAAACTTAATACTTGTAGTCTTTTATTAAAGAAAAAGCTAAAGCATAATAAAGTTTTTAACCCGCTCGTTGTACCGTAAGTGATTCGATAAATACTTTTGTCGGTATATCCATATCGACCTTAGCTAGCTAGTAGTAGTAGTAGTAGTAGTTGGGGAAGCTCACCCGTGAACTATGGTTCACGGGCCACTTGGCATGCCTCGCTTAGCATGTTAATAGTTAAAGGACTTTTTAACTTAATAAGTAAACTTATTAATTAGCTAGTGTACGTGATTCTTTTTAATTATATAAAAGGAATCAGCTCTTTTAAGTCTTAAAGGGCAAATAGAATTTAAATACTTTATTAATCGAATGTTTTGCAATTGCAAGTACTTTAACGACTTTACGAAATTACGAATATATTTTTAATCGCTTAAAAGCAATTTAATATTAATTAATAGTTGATTTACTATTAAATGATTAATCACAAAGAAGCTAAGACTTTATAGCGAAGATACCTTTTAATACGATACCTCTTTTCTTTTATAACGGAAAAGCGATTCCGTATTAAATCGCTTTTTATATTATCGATTTTCTTTATTCTTATAGAAAAGTGATTTCGAACTAAGTCACTTTTAAAAACAATAACGCTATAAAAGCCGCGCTTGCTATATATAGCAACTTAATTAAATTTAAATCGATTTATATATAAATAAATAATAATTATAGCCGATCGAGCAATTAGATTTTCAAGTAAAGAATCTAGCCGATAAAAAGCAGTAAAGTATTATACTTTTCGAATCTTATTACCACTTACGAAACCTTTAGCTATTTAGCTAAAAGAAACATTATACTTAAAGCTCTTAAGCTTTTCGAAAAGATTAAACGATAAGATATCGAGTATCTTATTTGATTTAAACGAGCTATTATACGCAAGGCTCGATAATAAGATTACGGCTCGAGCAATAATAAAAGACTTTTTAAATATAAAGTGTAAAAGGCTAAAAGATTACGACTTATAAAGCTTATTTCGGTACGCTTTTTTACGTTGAAATTAAACGAGTTTTACGATAACGAAAGATAATACGAGACGAAGTCTTAAGTTTGCTACTTTTATTAGTTTTAAAAAACACTTGCTATTTAAAAGCGTATAATGCTTTTTAAAGCAAAAGGGCTACGCTAATAGAATAGTTAAGCTTTTAAACGACGAGCAATAGCATTAATAGACTTTCGAAAAAATAAAAGAATAATAAGCAATACTTTTAAGCTTTAATTTAAGATAAACCGTCGAAAACTTTACGAACGAAAAGGATAATACGCTTTAATTACTTTTACTACTTTTACGAAGTCTAAAAGAAAAAGAAAAAGAAAAAAGAGAAGAGATCCGAAGGTTACGAAAAGAGTTTTTAAAAGAAAAAAAAGATATAAAACGAAATATAAAGGTTATAGCAAAGCAAATAGCGGAATTACGGATTTACGCTATATAATTTAACGAAAGGCTACGACGAAGCGCTTTAGCGTACTTAACGCTTTTAATTTATTAATCGCTATGTAATACGCTAATCATATAAGAAGAGCTAAAATCACTTAAGCGGCTTTTAAACTTTTTTTTTAAAAGCTATATTTAGTTTTTTGAAAAACTTAAATCGAATAGCAATAAAAATAATCTTAAGATTATTATCGAATTAAATAATATTCGAAGCTACGAAAGCTATACGCTAAAAGAGGATTTATTAAAACTTGAAAGCATTTCGAAAAAAATCAGCTTTTATTAAAAATAGCGTGCAGATTTCCGTGCTTAATTTTAGCAACTCGAAAAAAAGATTTAGTACTTTTAAACGTATCGATAAGCTTTTTAAATCTTTTAAAAAGCTACGTATTAGCAAAAGAGAAATTAAAAGTATAAGAATCGTTAAGAGCGCGCTTAAAAGTACGGATATTATTAAGCTAAAGCTTTAGCCGATGATTCGAATAGCTTTAACGATTTTAACGATAACCGACGAAAAAAAAACGAAAAAGATTAGCAAAAAGATCGAAGCTACGAGTACGGAAAAGGTAGAAATAAGCCTTTTAGATTATTAAAAAGATTCGAAAACGGACTTTTAAAAGACTTCGGATTCGGAAATAAGCTTTTTAAAAACTTTAAAAGAAAACGGACTATCGGCAATTATATCGATAACTTTTTATCGATTAAATTATTAATTAAGCATAATACACTTGCGTATAGCACTTTAAGCGCTTTTAACGATAATAAAAACGATTTCCTTAAGCTTAAAGCAGCAAACCCTTACTTAAGAGCGAAAGAATTAGCTTTATTTGCAAGAAGCTTTTTTAAGAAATTAAAGTATTCGAAACTCGACGATAATTTTAAAACTTAATTAAAGATTTTTATTAATTAAGCAAGTCGATACGATTTAATTTTAAACGATTACTTAACGGCGTTTCTTATTATGCTTACGAAAAAAGCTATCACTTTTTATTACAATTACGTAATTAAAGCTCGGCTTTTTACGTTTAAAACAAACGCTATTATAATAAAAGATTACTTCGAGATTGATTATCGGCGGCAAGCAAAATACGATTGCTAAAAGAAAATTTCGCTAGATTTAATTAAAAAAAAAAATCTAAGAACTTCGCTTAGCGAATGCTTTAAAAAGCTTGTTAAAAAGCTTAAAAGCATTTAAAGCTCTTTACGATTAAGTTTAAAAGATGATCGAAGTTTAGCTAACAAGCTATATTTAACTTATAAAAACGTATTAAAAACTACGATTGCACGAATGAATCTTGCTTTTACTTTTATCGCGGCAATTATTAATATTCGTCGAGCAATTGCTTTTGCAATTAAGACTTTTCGACTTCTCGCTAAAGCTAAAGCTTACGCGAGCTTTAGCGAGCTATACGATCACACTTGCTTTTAGCACGCTTTAAAAGCTAACTCCGATTTAAATAAAAAATACGAATGCTTTATTTAAGACCGCTAATACTTTAAAAATAAAAAAGCTATTAAAGCTATTAAAAGTAAGAAAAAGTATTTTGTTTGCAAAAAGCTAAATTGCTAAAGCATTAACTATACTTTCGACGAAAAAAAGGTATTCGTCGCTAAGTTTTAAGCTTTTAAAAACGTAAAAAAAGTAACGAAAAGCAAATTCTTTTAATACGTAGCATCGATTAAAAGCTTGCTACTTATATTTACGAAAGAATTCGATCAATTTATCGCAAGCTTATTAAACGAGCCGCTCGAATCGAATAGTTACGCTAATATATCGAAAGGTTTTGTAACTACTTACGGCATTTTTAACGTTAACGAAGTATATAAGCAGCTAGAGATTTAAACGGCATTTTACGCTTTTATTAATTAAATAAAAACTTAAAAGATGCTCGAGCAAGATCCGCGTATGCTCGCGAGTAAAGCAAAGATTTATATAGCTTCGAAGTACTTTAAAAACGTATTTATAAGCTTTATAATTAATAACGGAGCAGCTAATTTCTTTACCGCTAGCTTGCTTTAGCTAAAAGCACTTTAAAAAAAGTATTTCGAGATTTAATTAAATATATCTCGAGCAAAAAAAAAGTCCGTTAAGTACGGGATCGGCTTTATTACTTTTATTAAAGCAATTACTTTAAATACCTTTTTAAATTAAGTAGAGTTTTACGTTATAAAAAGCGACGTACCTTTTTTATTTTCGTTAGTTAATATAAATAAGTATAAAGTAATTTTAAATAACTTGCGAAACGTATTAATCTAAAAAAAAAAAAAAATACTAATAATAAAAATGTTTAAGCACGTATAAATGCTATTAAATAAAAAGCACGCTATTACTTATTATAGCATCGAAAGCGAGACCGTTTATTGCCACTTTATAAAAAAGCAATTAAAGACTATTTATAAACGTTTTAATCACTTTTTAATAAATCGATTTGCTGCTATTTTTAAAAGGGCCGAGCACGAATTTAAACGGGATTTGCTTTATAATATTTAAAAGTTTTGTTATTATTGCTAAGTATTCGAACGCTTTTCGAAAAGGTTTAATATTAAACTTAAAGATAATATTAATTTTAATAATACGATATACGTAAACGTAATGCATTTTAACGGCAAAAACGTATTGCACGTCGTTTACGATTCTATTAACTTTTAAGCCGCTATTTTCTTTAAAAGCATATCCGCATAGCATTTACTTAAAAGATTTAATTAATATTAAGTCAATACTTACGTCGGACTTTTTATAAACGTTATGCACGATCTCGAAACTAATTTTAATTTAGTAACGTTCCGAAAGTACTTTAAAGGTATTAAAAGCACTTCGAAGCAAATGCTTATAAAAGCTTATTATAGCGTCGGGCTAATAAAACGCTATTACGTCTTTATGCGACGCGCCTTTAAGATCGTTATAAAAGAGCTTTTAAAAGCTTTAAAAGAAGACCGGCTTTAAATAGCTATTAAAGCTATTAACGATACAGCTAGACTTAATAGCTTGGTTCTTACGCTTTTCGTTTTTAAGACCTTATTAAGGTTAACGAAACAAAATCGATTTATCGCGTTTATTTAAGAGCGTGCTGCTGCTATTAATAAGGCTATAAAAGAAGTACGAAAATGCTACGCTGCGAAGCAAGTTAAAGACGCGCTTAAGAAGAGGAATAAATTAATTACGAAGCATACTTTAGACCTTTTTATTAGTTTACGGGTATTCGTATAGCGAGAAAACTAAAGGTAGAAGGGCTCTTTTTAGCTACTTAGCAAGCAAAGGCATACGTGTATAATAGCATATCCGAAGCTTACGGAATTCAAGTCAACCTTAGTAAAACTTTATTATTTTGAAATTGAAAAGCTGCTAAAGGAATTGCAAATACTTAAGGTAAAAGTAAAAGAAGATTAAAATAAAAACGAAAAAGAGCGGAAATTACGAAATTCGCTTAAACTTTAATATTCGCTTAATTCATCGAAGTCGCTTAATTTAAAAAGCTCGTTAAGATCAGCTCTTAACCCTTAACTTGCTAATCTTTAAAAGTTAATAATACTAATAATCTAGATACTTTACTAGAAATACGATTTTAATATCTCGACCGTGCTCGATAAAAAGGAAGACGATTTTTACGTTTTATTTATTAAAGACTTTAAGGTATTGATTATCGATAAAAAACGCTAAGATTATAAGCTTTTAGCTAAGCTACGAGCCGAAAGAATTATTAAAAGCCTCGGAGCACTATTTTAAAAGTTTAAAATAAAGGAATTAGTTGGATTAATAGCTTAAGGCATTTTTTAAGTGATCCCGAGCACCGACTTACGGGTTAAGGGCGCTAGGATTTTCGAGTTTAAATTTATTAACGAGATTAAAAGTAAAGAAACATTTACGTTATACGAAAAGTCTTATATAATAGTTTAAGCTTTTTAAAATAAAAGCAAAACGAAAGTACTTATCGAATCATTTACGATACAACGAGCGGATTAAAGACTTTATTATGCTCTAGCTTTTTTTTTAATAAAAGACTATAAATATTAAGTTTATAGTAAAGATATCACGCAAGCTTATACTTAGTTAAGCACGAAGCTCATTCGAATAATCGTCGTGCGATTATTTAAAGAAATCACTTATCGATTCTTTTTCGGTATTTTGTTTTTTATAACTAGCTTTTTATATAACATTTTCGAAGCAAGGACTTATTAGTATAAGCGTTTTTTTAAGCACTTTATAAATAACTTCGGCATAAAGCAATCAAGCTTTGACTTTTGCCTTTTTATATTAATTAATAAGGATCAGCTAAGAATAGCTGCTTTATAGACGGACGATGTTTTTATAGTTATTAATCGAGCTATAAAAGCAAAAGAAAAAAGAGAGTTAGTTAAATCCAAGTTAAAAAGCAAAGAAATAAAGACTTTTATATACGCCGAGCCGATGATTTTTAATAGATGCAAGCTATTTTTAGATAAAGACGGGTTCGGACTATTAATTAAGCAAAAGAGGCAAGGTGAAAGGCTTGCTATAATTAAGCTCGATTTAGCAATACGAGCTAAAGAGTACTTAAAGCAACGTGCTCGAAAGGCGTATTTAGCTATTATTTGTTACTTAAAAGCATTTTATGCTTTATCGATAGCTGCTTAACATTAAGAACCGAAGGACGAAGATTATAAGGCCTTTAATAAAGTAATTTAATAATTAATCGATTACTTAATACGAAGGATCTATTACGTGCTTTTAAACTTAAGGATTGCGAAGCTTTTTGTGTTCGTAGATAAAGCGTTTGCTAACAACGTTAACCTTAGCTTTTAGATCGGTTTCGTAATTATTTTTAGCAATAAAGCTTACGTAAGTGAAAACGAATTTATTTTGACGGGTAATATTCTTTATTAAGTGTTATAGAAGTGCAAAAGGATGATAAAAGCAATATTAGCTTTTAAGCTATACGCTATATCTTTAAGTATCGATATAACTATTGCTATATCGATTACTTTTGCTTAAATTATAGCTTAGCTAAGGATCTTTAATTTCCTCGTGATTGTATGTATTAATTCTTATTCGCTTTACGAGTGTATAATAAAGCTGGGAATTATTAAAGAGAAACGCTTTATGATCGATATTATAGCTATTCGAAAGTCATACGAAAGGCGAGAGCTTTTTAAAGTACGCTAGATCGGAGGAAAATCCAACTTTGCTAACGCTATAATTAAAGTCGAGGCTAATACCTTTTTGCAAGAGCTAGTTTTAATTAATACTTTAAAGATGCAAGTAGACGGATAAATGGAAAAGCCGCTATAAAAAAAAGGAAAGTAAGGTTTAGTGGAATGAGATTGATTTTCCTTTATTTAATTACTTTCTTTCTTTTTTTTTCGATTGATATAATAATTAGCAAAGCATTGCTTATTAAAAAAAGAATTGCCGATATCGGTATATCTATATCGACTTTAGCTAGCTAGTAATAGTAGTAATAGTAGTTAAGGAAGCTTACTCGTGAATTATAGTTCACGGGCCATTTAATATGCTTCGCTTAGCATGCTAATAGTCAAAGGACTTCTTAACTTGATAAGTAAACCTATTAGTTAGCTAGTGCACGTGATTCCTTTTAATCATATAAAAGGAATTAGCTCCTCTGAGTCTTAAGGGGCAGACAGAATTCAAATACTTTATCAACCGAGTGTTTTGCAATTGCAAATACTTTGACGACCTTACGAAGTTACGAATATATTCTTAATCGCTTAGAAGCAATCCAACAACTTTCGTTTTGCTTTTATCTTAAAAAGCTTAGACTATTATACGAGACTTTTCGTATAGCGTAAGTGTTCCTTTGCTTTTAATTTTATTAATAAACTTAAATCCGAAGATCTTAGCGCTTTTAATACGTAAATCGATGCTCGAGATCATTTAAAAGATGCTTTAAGCTATTAATCTTGCTAATTCTTTTGCTTTAGACTTTTAAAACGATGCTTTAAAGCTTTTAATGATTCCTTCGGCTCGTAGCTTAGCTAAGAGCTTATAATCTCGGCGTTCTTTATCGGTAATAAACACTTCGGAATCTTTAATAAATAAAACGTAAAAATCGCTTTCTTTTTCGTCGAGCACGATCGGGATGTTAAGATCGTATTTTTAATAAAGTATTTAAATTATTAGTATTATTAATCTTTAAGAATTAATAAGTTAAAGGTTAAAAAAGCTGTTTGCTAATCTTAGCGAGCTTTTTAAATTAAGCGACCTTAATAGATTAAGCGACCTTAATAGATTAAGCGAATATTAAAGTTTAAGCGAATTTCGTATTTTTAGCTTTTTTTCGCTTTCGCTTTAATTTTCTTTTATTTTTTCTTTTACTTTTATTTTAAGTACTTGCAACTCTTTTAATAGCTTTTCAACTTTAAAATAATAAAGTTTTATTAAAGTTGACTTGAATTCCGTAAGCTTCGGACATGTTATTATGCACGTATGCCTTTGCTTGCTAAGCAGCTGAAAAAGGCTCTTTTACTTTTAATTTTCCCGTTATACGAATACTCGTAAATTAATAAAGAGGTTTAAAATATGCTTCGTAATTAATCCATTTCTCTTTTTAAGCGCGTCTTTAATTTGCCTCGCGGCGTAGCATCTTCGTACTTTTTTTATAGCTTTATTAATAGTAGTAGCACGCTTTTAAGTAAACGCAGCAAATCGATCTTATTCCGTTAGCTTTAATAAAGTCTTAAAAACGAAAAGCGTAAGAACCAAGCTATTAAGTCTAGCTGTATCGTTAATAGCTTTAATAGCTATTTAAAGCCGGTCTTCTTTTAAAGCTTTTAAAAGCTCTTTTATAACGATCTTAAAGGCGCGTCGCATAAAGACGTAATAGCGTTTTATTAGCCCGACGCTATAATAAGCTTTTATAAGCATTTGCTTCGAAGTGCTTTTAATACCTTTAAAGTACTTTCGGAACGTCGCTAAATTGTGACGACACGCCAGGTCTCCTGGACGCACCTTATATGCGCCAAGCTACTTCCCTCTTTTTTTCTTTCGTATTCTTCGTACTCTCTTATTCCTCGCTTTTGACTTATAAACCATGGTTCACGAGTCCTTAGCGCTTTTACTTTCGTGTATATAGACCTTAGCTACTTTCGACCTCTATACTCGGTAGTTGTTGATTCTAAGTCATTACTTTGAGATTCCTTTAAGCTCTTATGTGAACCTTCGCGCTCTCGTGAGTTCCTTCAGGTAATCGCTTAAGGTCGTTACATAAATTAAAGTTGGTTTCGAAATCGTATACTACGTTTATAAAGGGCTCGTGTTGGATTGCTTCTAAGCGATTAAAAAGATATTCGTAACTTCGTAAGGTCGTTAAAGTACTTGCAATTGCAAAACACTCGGTTGATAAAGTATTTAAATTCTGTTTGCCTTTTAAGACTTAAAGGAGTTGATTCCTTTTATATGATTAAAAGGAATCACGTGCATTAGCTAACTAATAGGTTTACTTATTAAGTTAAAGGGTCTTTTGATTATTAGTATGCTAAGCGAAGCATGCTAAGTAGCTCGTGAATTATAGTTTACGAGTAAGCTTCTTTAATTACTACTATTACTATTATTAGCTAGCTAAGGTCGATATAGATATATCGATACCGGCAACTCTCTTTTTAGCAAGCAATGCTTTGCTAATTATTATATCGATCGAAAAAAAAAAGAAGGAAGGTAATTAAATAAAAGAAAATCAATCTTACTTTATCAAACCTCACTCTCCCTTTTTTTATAGCGGCCTTTTTATTTATTCGTTTACTTGCACTTTTAAAGTATTAGTTAAAACTAGCTTTTGCAAAGAGGTATTAGCTTCGACTTTAATTATAGCGTTAGCAAGGTTAGATTTTCTTCCGATCTAGCGTACTTTAAAGAGCTCTCGCTTTTCGTATGACTCTCGAATAGCTATAATATCGATCATAAAGCGTTTCTTTTTAATAGTTCTTAGCTTTATTATATACTCGTAAAGCGAATAAGAGTTAGTGCATATAATCACGAGGAAATTAAAGATCCTTAGCTAAGCTATGATTTAAGCAAAAGTAATCGATATAGCAATAGTTATATCGATACTTAAGGATATAGCGTATAGCTTAAAAGCTAGTATTACTTTTATTACCCTTTTGCACTTTTATGACACTTAATAAAAGATGTTACTCGTTAAAGTGAACTCGTTCTTATTTACGTAAGCCTTATTGCTAAAGATAGCTACGAAACCGATCTAAAAGCTAAAGTTAGCGTTATTAGTAAACGCTTTATTTACGAACATAAAAAGCTTCGCAATCCTTAGATCTAAAGGCACGTAATAGATCTTTCGTATTAAGTGATCGATTAGCTATTAGATCACTTTATTAAGGGCTTTATAATCTTCGTCTTTCGGTTTTTAGTGTTAAGCAGTTATTAATAAAGCATAAGATGCTTTTAAATAATAAATAATAGCTAAATACGCCTTTCGAGCACGTTGCTCCAAGTACTTCTTAGCTCGTATTGCTAAATCGAGCTTGATTACGGTAAGCTTTTTACCTTGCCCTTTTTGCTCAATTAATAGTCCGAACCCGTCTTTATTTAAAGATAGCTTGCATTTATTGAAAATCATCGGCTCGGCGTGTATAAAGGTCTTTATTTCCTTGCTTTTTAGCTTGGATTTGATTAACTCTTTTTCTTCTTTTGCTTTTATAGCTCAATTGATAATTATAAGAATATCGTTCGTTTATAAGGTAGCTATTCTTAGCTGATCTTTATTAATTGATATAAAAAGGCAAGAGTTAAAACTTAATTGCTTTATGCCGAGGTTGTTTGTAAAGTGCTCGGAGAAACGCTTATATTAATAAGTCTTTGCTTCGAGGATGCCGTATAAAAAGCTAATCATAAGGAATAAAGTGCCGAAAAAGAATCGATAAGTAATCTCTTTAAGTAATCGCATAACGATTATTCGAATGAGCTTCGTGCTTAACTAAGTGTAAGCTTGCGTAATATTTTTATTATAGACTTAATATCCGTAGTTTTTTATTAAAAAAAAAGCTAAAGTATAATAAAATCTTTGACCCGCTCGTTGCACCGTAGGTGACTCGATAAGTACTTTCGTTTTGCTTTTATCTTAAAAAGCTTAGACTATTATACGAGACTTCTCGTATAGCGTAAGTGTTTTTTTGCCTTTGATTTCGTTAATAAACTTAAACTTAAAGATCTTAGCGCTTTTAGCTCGTAAGTCGGTGCTCGGGATCATTTAAAAGATGCTTTAAGTTATTAATTTAACTAATTCTTTTGCTTTAAACTCTTGAAATAATGCTTCGAGGCTCTTAATAATTCTTTCGGCTCGTAGCTTAATTAAAAGCTTATAGTCTCGGCGTTCCTTATCGGTAATTAATATTTTAAAGTCTTTAATAAATAAAACGTAAAAATCGTTTTCTTTTTTATCAAGCACGGTCGAGATATTAAAGTCGTACTTTTAATAAAGTATTTAGATTATTAGTATTATTAACTTTTAAAGATTAGCAAATTAAAAGTTAAGGGCTGATCTTAACGAGCTTTTTAAATTAAGCGACCTCGATAAATTAAGCGAATGTTAAGGTTTAAGCGAATTTCGTAATTCTCGCTCTTTTTTGTTTTTACTTTAATCTTCTTTTACTTTTACTTTAAGTACTTGCAATTCTTTTAATAGCTTTTCAACTTTAAAGTAATAAGGTTTTATTAAAGTTGACTTGAATTTCGTAAGTTTCGGATATGCTATTATGCACGTATGCTTTTGCTTATTAAGTAGCTAAAAGGGGCCCTTTTATCTTTAGTTTTCCCGCTACACGAGTACTCGTAAATTAATAAAAAGGTCTAAAGTATGCTTTGTAATTGGTTTATTCTTTTTCTTAAGCGCGTTTTTAATTTGCTTCGCAGCGTAGCATTTTCGTACTTCTTTTATAGCTTTATTAATAGCAGCAGCACGCTTTTAAATAGACGCGGCAAGTCGATTTTATTCCGTTAGTGTGACGACACGCCAAGTCTCCTGGACGCACCTCATATGCGCCAAGCTACTTCCCTCCTTTTTCCCTTCGTATTCTTCGTATTCTCTCATTCCCCGCTTTTGACCTATGAACTATAGTTCACGAGTCCTTAGCGCTTCTACCTTCGTGTATATAGACCTCAGCTACTTTCGACTTTTACACTCGGTAGTTGTTGATTCTAAGTCATTACTTTAAGATTCTCCTAAGCTCTTATATAAACCCCCGCGCTCCCGTGAGTTCCTTCAAGTAATCGCTTAAGGTCGTCACATTATCAACAACTACTTCACTCCGCCGAAAACGGCTTTAATAATATTCCTCCTCTTCAGAATTCCTTAGTGGTTAGACGTTAAAAAACATTCAGACGACTCTAACGGTCACGAGAAAGCTTATTCTAAGTACAACTTAAAGGATAACACTTACATAACACAGCAACCCTCGCCCCGCGAGCAAAATCCCTCGCACACCTCTTAAAGCTGTTCTAGCAGCTCCCTCCTCCTCCTCTACGGCTCAACCAGCAGTTCCTTCTACTCAAGAAGAAGCTACTAGTAAGCAAGACGATAAAGATGATCTCTCGGCCTCTACCAACCCCGAAGAAGCTTTGGCCCAACACTAAGCTCTCCTCTAGTCCTAACGAAAGGCCGTTAAGCTCAAGAAGCTCTTCGCAGACATGAAAACCCGCAACGAAGAGCTCGATAAAAGCGCTAGCGAACAAAAAACCTTCGCCGAAAGGGCTGAAAAAGAAGCCCGTCGAGCTCGAAAGGAATTAGACCAGCTTTAAGCGGTCTTGCCAACTACGGAACGCCCGTTAGAGCCTTCTTAAGTTTCTTTCGAAGATAATTCCAAAGACAAAGAGCTATATAAGCCCTCGGTCCTCCAAGCCACTCCCTCTACTTATAAAACCGCTAACCTTCGCCGCCTTTTCGCCGACGACGATAAACCACCTTCTCCTCACAAGCTAACCAACCCTCGCACTCCAGCTAAGTTCAAGACTCTTAGAGCCTTCTCCTCAGCTTCCCAAGGTCGCGCTCGTATCGAGCGGATCCCTAACCTTGAACAGAAGCTCTCAGACAGTGTAAGCTACCGAGCACGCTACTAGCAAGCCCGCGTCCTCGACAACTTAGAAGCTTTCGATGAATAATAGTCAGTGCACTGACTTTGTGACCTGCGGGCTCTCGGTCACAGTCAGGACAAGCAAGTGTCCCAGGTCAAGCAAGTGTCCCATTTCAATTATTTCAACTTGTATTAGAAATAACTTAATAACAAATAAAGCTATGATATTAAAAATTTGATACTTTTAAAGAGCTCGATTCCGCCGATTAATGCACTCAATTTTTATCAATATAGCTCTTTTTATTATCAAGTAATTCAAGTTGCAAATCGGAAAAAAAAATTGTTTTTGATTCTTTATCGAAAAGAATCGAAAATCGCGATTTATATTAAGAATAAGTCAATAATAAAAAAAGATACAATAATAAAAATTAGATATACGAATCGAGATAAGTGAATTATACTCTACTTACTAAACATATTGTATATTTTTTATTATTAAAATAAGTAAAATAATATTTATTACGCAAAATCACGATTGTAACAGCGAAAAAAGCTCGGACAATTTAGCGAAAATTCAAGAACATCAACTTTTCGATTATATTTGTAACTTAAATAAAATAATAATTATAAAAGTTATAATAAAAAAAACAAATGGTACGAGTCCGCTTGATTAAGAGTTTTTTAAATATCAAATTTTTATATTAAAACTCAATTCAAAAGACGATTAATATTCAAAAATATAAAATTTTCAATACAAAATATTTGATTTTCAATCAAATTCAATCGATAATCAAACATTATTTATTCTATTAATTATTAAATTGTTAATAAAAAGATTTTATACTTGATTAGACTTTTAAAGATCTCGATTACGCCGATCTATGCATCTAGTTTTGAATATTATAGAAATATTCGTTGCTAAGTTATTTCTAATACAAGTTGAAATAATTGAAATGGGACACTTGCTTGACCTGGGACACTTGCTTGCCCTGACTGTGACCGAGAGCCCGCAGGTCACAAAGTCAGTGCACTGACTATTACTTCTTCACAGAACGCTAGCGCAAGAACTACGTCCTTGACCAAACCGAAAGAATAGCCCACCTATTCTTAGCCCCTTTGGTCATAGATCGTAGCAACCCCGTAACCGCCCCGGAACTCGTCCAGATCGCTTTCGAGTTCTTAAACGACCCCGCTAAAAAGGCTAAAGCGTCAATTAAGTTCGAAAAACTCTATATAAGGCTTAACCAACAATTTTAAGACTTCTACCTTGTTTTCTCGGAGCTTGCCGCTACCGCCGAAATCAAAGACGAAAACCGATTACGTAAAGCCTTGCGTTCCAAGATCACCAAGACGCTGCGCGACTAGCTCTATTTAGAATTTGCTAAGACTACAACTTTCAAAGACTTTTAGACCGCCGTCCAGCAGTTAACTGCTGGCTAATACGCGTTTGCAAAGCTTTACGACGCTCTACAAGCTAAGTATAATACTCAATTCGCAAAGAGCTCTTACAATAGAGCTCGTAACGAATCCCGCTCGGCTTAAAGAGCAGCGGTCAAGCAAATCACCTACTACGAGAACCGCTAAAGTAGCTCAACCCCCGTCTCCTTCCTTACCTTTTAACGCTAAACCTTTAACAGCCTTAACGCTAGTGCAAATCGATCTAATCGATCTAACAAATTCTCTTTTTCCGGAAACGCCCTTAAGTCAGCAATCAAAACCTTTAGATCGTCCCGCAAGGACCCGAATACGCCGAAGCTCCTCCGCCACTACTCAATCAACGAAATAAAATACGGCGCTAGACCTGAATACGGCCCCTATTCGGATGACTCGGACGATAGGCCCTACTCCGACGCTCTTGAGGATCACCAAGAGCTCCCTCTTGCTAACTCCGACGCTCCCGACAATAAAGGAAACGTCGAGGCCTAAGCAAAGCCTCCTTCTTAAGCCAGCTTCGAAATATGCGATACCTCGACCTTACGAAGCTCTTTAGTAGTAAAGCCATGACTATACCCGTCACCTTTACCAAGAATAGCCTTTCGTACAAAGTATCTGCTTTGCTCGATTCAAGAGCTAATAAGTACGCGCTAATTGACTCAGCGCTACTTAAATCGCTTTCTTTCTTTCTTAAACCTTTAATTCAACCCCTCCCGGCCTTATTCCTTATCAAGTCATACAATAGAGCTCGTAAAGCTATTATCTTACATTTTACACTTCTTAACCTTACGGTTAATAAGCGCGTCTAATCCTTTACTCTTTTTTTTATTACCAACCTTAAGAATCACAGCGTGATCCTCGGACGAGCATAGCTAACTAAGCACCAGATTCTCTTTGACTGCGCTCGCCGCAAGCTCTATTAGCCTCGTTCCAACCCTTCGACCGCTACTTACGCTAAACCTATTAAGATTATACACCTTAACTAGCGTAAAGTAAACGCTCGTCACTAATACGACGCTAACAAGCGTGATCGAGCCTTAGACCGCTTTTAAAGAGCTTACGACGCTAATTCACTTGTAAACTATAGTTCACGGGCGGATCAAGCAGCAATAATAGTCGCTGAATCACTTCTTTCTCCTCGGAATCGTCCTCCTTCCGCTTCTTTTTCTAAGATCGTTAAACCCTTTTTTTCTATTCACCTTCTCGTAGAGCCGTCACTCTTTCGCTCTACGAAAAACACCTTTTCTAAAGACTACGCTAAATCAATATCTTAAATAAACCGTAAGCTTATGTCAACCGACATCGCTTCTGTAAAACTTTTCTTACTCGTCAAACGCTCCCGCTAAACATCTAAGCACAAAATCAATAGAAACCTTAAAATCAACGGCGTCTCCGGATACGCCTTTTATATGATCGCTCGCTAAAAAGACGTAAAACTGTTCTCTACGTCCTTTTACGAGCTCGATTGCTTAATCTCCGAGCGTTAAACGATTGCTTTTATTCAAGCTGACTATCAAGCATCGCTAACACGCTTTACTAACGGCTCTATCTTTGCTATTGACCTTACAACGGAATTATTAAAGCTCATTAACGACCCTCCTATCCTTCTCGAATACTCCGATTACGCACACGTGTTCTCTAAGGCCGCTAGCAACGTGCTAGCATTATATAAGCTTTACGACTACAAAATCGAGCTTCTCGAAAGGAAAGAGAAAGCGCTTCAGTACTCACTATTATACAAGATGTCGATCCTTAAGCTAGAGCTTACTAAAGCTTACTTTATCGACAATCTTAACAAAGGTTTTATCGAACCCTTAATAGCGCTATTTGCAGCTCTAATCCTATTTGTTAAAAAGCAAAACGGTTTCTTCCGCTTTTGTATTGACTTCCGCGCGCTAAACAACCTTACTCGTAAAGATCGATACTCCCTCCTTTTGATCGATAAGACCCTCGCACGTCTCTTAAGAGCTAAAATCTTTACGAAACTCGACATTCGGCAAGCCTTTCATAGAATACGGATGGACCCAGCTTTAAAAGAGCTCATAACATTCAAGACACGCTACGGTGCTTACAAGTGCAAGGTTCTTTTATTCGGATTAACTAATAGACCCGCCACTTACTAACGCTATATAAATGACCTCCTTTTCGACTTCTTAAATATCTTTTGCACGGCATATTTAAACGACATCTTAATCTACTTTTCCGACCTTTTGAAGCACGCTTACCACGTTCGCTAAGTCTTTTAACGACTCGACGACGCTAGCCTTTAAGCTGACATCAAAAAATGCGAATTCAGCACAACCAAAGTAAAATACTTAAGCTTTATCATTTCTACCGAAAGCTTAAAAGTAGATCCGGACAAGACGTCGATAGTAAAGCATTAGGCGCCCTTTACGACCGTCAAAAGCGTCTAAAGCTTCTTTAGATTTTATAACTTTTACCGCCGATTTATTCGAGACTACGGCGTAATCGCGAAGCCTTTAATATACTTGACTAAAGCTAACGTTCCTTTTTCATTCAATTCTTAATATCAAAAAAGCTTCGATCTCTTGAAGCTCGCCTTGATTACTGCGCCAATCTTATAGCACTACAACTAAGACCTCCTTTATATGCTAGAAACTAACGCTTCCGACGGCGTAATCGCTTTAATCCTTTCTCAAAAGCATAGTCCCGACTGGCTACTAGTCGCCTACTACTTTAAAACCATAGCTCTCGCTAAGCTTAACTACGTCGTTTACGATAAAGAGATGCTAGCTATTATACGCTCTTTTAATAACTTCCGCGCCGAACTCGCCGGCTCTTCTTATTAGGTTCAAGTAATCACCGACCACAAAGCCTTAAAGTACTTCATGACCTCTAAGACCCTTAACGCTCGTCAAGCACGCTAAGCAAAGCTCTTTTCCGACTACAACTTTATTATTACGTACAAGCCAAGTAAAGACAACCCTTTAGCTAACGCGCTAATACGTCGCACCGAAGAGCTCCTTTTTTAAAACAACCTTAAGCGCACCTAACGCTTGCAAACGCTGCTTCGCGCCGATAACGTTGACCTACGACTCTTGACCGAAGAGCTACGCTAACTTACGCCTTCGAAGACCGCCGTCACTATCGAAAAGATCGCGGAGCTCTTACTTATATTCCGAGTTATTAACCAAGTCTTAAAAGCTAATCGGACCGCTTTTAATTTCATAGCACTTCGAATTCAAGCTTCTAGAGCTGAGTCCTTACTCGTAAACCACGGTTCACGGGCCAAACTCATTATAAAAAGCGACCTGCTGCTTTATGACGGCCGCTTATTAGTTTTCGACGTTTAAAACTTGCGCTCGTTACTCGTTCGAGAAGTCTACGACCAGGTATTTACGGCACACCCCAGCTCTTGCAAAACCTACAAGCTCCTTGCAGCATAGTACTATTAGCACGGTATAGCCAGATTCGTTAACTAATACTGCCGCAACTGCTACGCTTGCAAACGAGCTTCAATGCTTCGCGATAAGAAACCTAGCTTGCTCCAACCTTTCCCGATCTTTTCGCGCTCTTAAAAGCACGTTACTATAGATTTTTGTAGCTTTAATAAAGACAAACACGGCTACGACAACGTCTTTATAATAATCGACCGCTTCTTTAAGCAAGCAATCTCGATCCTTTATCACAAGTCTATCGACGCCAAAGGCTTCGCCAAGCTTTATATCTACTACATCTATAAGTATTTTAGAGCTCTTTTAACGCTGACTTCTAATAGAAGACCTTAATACTGGTCTAAGTTTTAAAAAGAATTCAATAAAATCCTCGGCACTAAACTGACCTTTAGCACCGCCGCATACCTTGAGACTAACGGTCAGACCGAAATCTACAACTAGTACTTGCAAAAGCGCTTCCGTCTTTTCGTGAGCTATTACTAAGACGATTGGAGCGAGTTCCTCCTTATAATGGACTTCGCTTAATTGACGCTCCTTCACGACTCCTTCGGCGGCCTCTCCCTTTTTAAAGTAATTTACGGCTACGCCCTCCGGACCACCTAGAATTAGAGCTTAAAACGACTTAACGACCAAACCCTTTCTCGCAAGCTTAACCAAGACGAAGCTCGCGCTTACGCCAACCGCTACCTCGAAGCTTAGAACTTCGTTAAAGAGCACTTCTAGCGCGCTTAAAACCGCATGGCCAAACAAGCTAATAAATCAAAGCGCTCGGTTGACTTCGACGTTAATGATAAAGTTTAATTGGATATGCGCTCGTTCTTTACCTCTCGACTATTAAAGAAGCTCGATAACCTTACGAACGGACCGTTCGAGGTTACCGATAACGTCTACAACAGCTTCAAACTCAAGCTCTCCGAGTCAATGAAAGTTCACTTAGTCTTTTACTTCGGACGGCTACGAAAAGCTCTTAATGACTTTACTCTCGAGCAAATCATTCCTGAACCTGACCCGATTAATATCATTAGCGAACTTGAATACGAAGTAAAGAACATCTTAGCCGTGCGCTAAACTAAAAAGCACCTCGAGTACCGCGCTTTTTAGCTCGGCTGCGATATTAACCTTACTTAGTACTCCGCCTCCGACTTCATGTACGCTCCTTTTAAAGTACGTGACTTCTACTTAAAACACAAAGAGCTCTTCGGCCCTCCCGCGAAGCTCTTCGATTAGATTAAAGCTTATTCGGACGGTATTAATAACTACGATCACTTAAGTAGTAATAAAGCAATAGATAAACGCTCGAGGACGAGCTTTTTTCGGACGGAAAGGTAGTGTGACGACACGCCAAGTCTCTTAGACGCACCTCACATGCGCTAAGCTACTTCTCTCCTTTTTCCTTTCGTATTCTTCGTATTCTTTTATTCCCCGCTTTTGACCTATGAACCATGGTTCACGAGTCTTTAGCGCTTCTACCTTCGTGTATATAGACCTCAGCTACTTTCGACCTCTACACTCGGTAGTTGTTGATTCTAAGTTATTACTTTGAGATTCTCCTGAGCTCTTATATAAACCCCCGCGCTCCCGTGAGTTCCTTCAGATAATCGCTTAAGGTCGTCACAGTTAGCTTTAATAAGGTCTTAAAAACGAAGAATATAAGAATTAAGCTATTAAGTCTCGCTATATCGTTGATAGCTTTGATAGCCATTTAAAGCCGATCCTCTTTTAAGGCTTTAAAAAGCTCTTTTATGACGATCTTAAAAGCGCGTCGTATAAAGACGTAATAGCGTTTTATTAGCTCGACGTTATAATAAGCTTTTATAAGCATTTGCTTTAAAGTGCTGCTAATACTTTTAAAATAGCTTCGAAACGTTATTAAATTAAAATTAATTCCGAAATCGTGCACGATATTTATAAAAGGTCCGACGTAAGTATTAACTTAATATCGATTAAATCTTTTAAATAAGTGCTATGCGGATATGCTTTTAAGGAAAGTAGCGGCTTAAAAATTAGTAAAATCGCAAACGACGTGCAATACGTTTTTATTATTAAAGTGCATTACGTTTACGTATACCGTATTATTAAAGTTAATATTATCTTTAAATTTAATACTAAACCTTTTTAAAGAGCGTTCGAATACTTAATAATAATAGCAAAACTTTTAGATATTATAAAGCAAATCCCGTTTAAATTCGTGCTCGGCCTTTTTAAAAACAATAGCAAATCGATTTGCTAAAAGGTAATTAAAACGTTTGTAAATGGTTTTTAATTGCTTTTTTATAAAGTAATAATAAACGGTTTCGCTTTCGATGCTATAATAAATAGCAGCGTGCTTTTTATTTAATAGCATTTATACGTGCTTAAATATCTTTATTATTAATATTTCCTTTTTCCTTTAGATTAGCACGTTCCGCAAGTTATTTAAAATCACTTTATGCTTATTTATATTAGCTAACGAAAATAAAAAAGGTACGTCGCTTTTTATAACGTAAAACTTTACTTAACTTAAAAGAGTATCTAAGGTAATTGCTTCAATAAAAGTGGCAAAGCCGATCTCGTATTTAACGGATTTCTTTTTTGCTCGAGATGTATTTAATTAAACCTCGAGGTATTTCTTTTAAAGTGCTTTTAGCTAAAGCAAGCTAACGGTAAAGAAATTGGCTGCTCCGCTATTAATTATAAAGCTTATAAATACGTTTTTAAAATACTTCGAAGCTATATAAGTCTTTGCTTTGCTCGCAAGCATACGCGGATCTTGCTCGAGCATCTTTTAAGTTTCCACTTAGCTAATAAAAGCGTAAAATGCCGTTTAAATCTTTAATTGCTTATATATTTCGTTAGCGTTAAAAGTGCCGTAAATAATCACAAAACCTTTCGATATATTAGCGTAGCTGCTCGATTCGAGCGGCTTATTTAATAAGCTTACGATAAACTGATCGAATTCTTTCGTAGATATAAGTAGCAAGCTTTTAATCGATGCTACGTATTAAAAGAATTTGCTTTTCGTTACTTTTTTTACGTTTTTAAAAGCTTAAAACTTAGCGACGGATGCTTTTCTTTCGTCGAAAGTATAGTTAATGCTTTAGCAACTTAGCTTTTTGCAAACAAAACACCTTTTCTTACTTTTAATAGCCTTAATAGCTTTTTTACTTTCGAAGTATTAGCGGTTTTAAATAAAGCATTCGTATTTTTTATTTAAATCGGAGTTAGCTTTTAAAGCGTGCTAAAAGCAAGTGTAATCGTATAGCTCGCTAAAGCTCGCGTAAGCTTTAGCTTTAACGGAAAGTCGAAAGGTTTTAATTGCAAAAGCAATTGCTCGACGAATATTAGCAATTGCCGCGATAAAAATAAAAGCAAGATTTATTCGTGCAATCGTAATTTTTAATACGTTTTTATAAGCTAAATACAACTTATTAGCTAGATTTCGATCATCTTTTAAACTTAATCGTAAAGAGCCTTAAATGCTTTTAAGCTTTTTAACGAGCTTTTTAAAGCACTCGTTAAGCGAGGTTCTTAGATTCTTTTTTTTAATTAAATCTAGCGAAATTTTTTTTTAGCGGTCGTATTTTGCTTGCCGCTTGTGACGACCTTAAGCGATTACTTAAAGGAACTCACGAGAGCGCGGGGGTTTATATAAGAGCTTAAGAGAATCTCAAAGTAATAACTTAGAATTAACAACTATCGAGTGTAAAAGTCGAAGGTAGCTAAGGTTTATATACACGAAGGTAAGAGCGCTAAAGACTCGTAAACTATGGTTCATAAGTCAAAAGCGGAGAATAAGAGAATACGAAGAATACGAAAGAAAAAAAGAAGGAAGTAGCTTAGCGCATGTAAAGTGCGTCTAAAAGACTTAACGTATCGTTATATTACTTTCCCGTTCGAAAAAAGCTCGTCTTCGAGCGTTTATCTATTGCTTTATTATTGCTTAAGTGATCGTAATCATTAATACCGTTCGAATAAGTCTTAATCTATTCGAAGAGCTTCGCGAGAAAGCCGAAGAGCTTTTTGTGTTTTAAATAGAAGTCACGTACTTTAAAAAAAGCGTATATAAACTCGAAAGCGGAGTATTAAGTAAAGTTAATATCGCGGCCGAGCTAAGAAGCGCGGTATTCAAAGTGCTTTTTAGTTTAACGTACCGTTAAAATATTCTTTACTTCGTACTTAAGTTCGTTAGTGATATTAATCGAGTCAAGTTCAAAAGTGATTTGCTCGAAGGTAAGGTTATTAAGAGCTTTTCGTAACCGTTCGAAGTAAAAGACTAAGTGAACCTTTATTAAATTAAAGAGCTTAAGTTTAAAGCTGCTATAAACGTTATCAATAACTTCGAACGGTCCGTTCGTCGAGTTATCGAGCTTTTTTAACGGTCAAGAGGTAAAGAACGAGCGCATGTTTAATCAAACCTTATCATTGACGTCGAAGTTAACCGAGCGCTTTAATTTATTAGCTTGTTTAGCTATACGGTCTTAAGCGCGCTAAAAGTGCTTTTTAACGAAGTTCTAAGCTTCGAAGTAGCGGTTAGCGTAAGCGCGAGCTTCGTTTTAATTGAGCTTGCGAAAAAAGGTTTGATCGTTAAGTCGTTTTAAGCTTTAATTTTAAGTGGTCCGAGAAGCGTAGCTGTAAATTACTTTAAAAAAAGAAAAGCCGCCGAAAAAGTCGTAAAAGAGCGTCAATTAAGCGAAGTCTATTATAAAAAAGAACTCGCTTTAATCGTCTTAATAATAGCTTACGAAAGGACAAAAGCGCTTTTGCAAGTACTAGTTGTAGATTTCGATTTGACCGTTAGTCTTAAAGTATACGGCGGTGCTAAAGGTTAATTTAATGCCGAAGATCTTATTAAATTCTTTTTAAAACTCGGATTAGTATTAAAGTCCTCTATCAGAAATCAGCGTCAAAAGAGCTTTAAAATACTTATAAATATAGTAAATATAAAGCTTAGCGAAGCTTTTAACGTCGATAGACTTATAATAAAAGATCGAGATTGCTTGTTTAAAAAAGCGGTCGATTATTATAAAAACGTTGTCGTAGCCGTGTTTGTCTTTATTAAAGCTATAAAAATCTATAATAACGTGCTTTTAAAAGCGCGAAAAGATCGAAAGAAGTTAAAGCAAACTAAGTTTTTTATCGCGAAGCATTAAAGCTCGTTTGCAAGCATAGCAATTGCAGCAGTATTAATTGACGAATCTAGCTATACCGTGCTAATAGTACTATACTATAAAAAGCTTATAAGTTTTGCGAAAGCTAAAGTATATCGTAAATACTTAATCGTAAACTTTTCGGACGAGTAATAAGCGTAAGTTTTAAACGTTAAAAACTAATAAGCGGCCGTTATAAAGCAATAAGTCGCTTTTTATAATAAGTTTAGCTCGTAAATCGTAGTTTACGAGTAAAGACTTAACTTTAAAAGCTTAAATTCGAAGTGCTATGAAGTTAAAAGCGGTCCGATTAGCTTTTAAAACTTAGTTAATAACTCGGAATATCGATAAGAACTTCGCGATCTTTTCGATAATAACAGCGGTCTTCGAGAGCGTAAGTTAGCGTAGCTCTTCGATTAAAAGTCGTAAGTTAACGTTATCAGCGCGGAGCAGCGTTTGCAAGCGCTAAGTGCGCTTAAAGCTGTTTTAAGAAAAGAGCTTTTTAATGCGACGTGTTAACGCGTTAGCTAGCGGGTTGTCTTTATTTAATCTATACGTAATAATAAAGTTGTAATCGGAAAAGAGCTTTGCTTAGCGTGCTTAACGAGCGTTAAAAGTCTTAAAAGTTATAAAGTATTTTAAGGCTTCATAATCGATGATTACTTAAACTTAATAAAAAGAGCCGGCGAGTTCGGCGCAAAAGTTATTAAAAAAGCGTATAATAGCTAGCATCTTTTTATCGTAGACGACGTAGTTAAGCTTAACGAAAGCTATAGTTTTAAAATAGTAAGCGATTAATAACTAATCGGAACTATGCTTTTAAGAAAAGACTAAAGCGATTACGCCGTCGAAAGCGTTAATCTTTAGCATACAAAAAAGGTTTTAGTTATAATGCTATAAGATTAGCGCAATAATTAAAACGAGCTTTAAGAGGTCGAAGCTCTTTTAGCATTAAAAATTGAATAAAAAAAGAACGTTAGCTTTAATTAAGTATATTAAAAGCTTCGCGATCACGCCGTAGTCTCGAATAAATCGGCGGTAAAAGTTACAAAATCTAAAAAAGCTTTAAACGCTTTTAACAGTTGTAAAAAGCGCTTAATACT
Source organism: Drepanopeziza brunnea f. sp. 'multigermtubi' (assembly GCF_022702325.1). NCBI lineage: Eukaryota > Fungi > Ascomycota > Leotiomycetes > Helotiales > Drepanopezizaceae > Drepanopeziza > Drepanopeziza brunnea. Next base: position 562,383 of record NW_027094072.1, on the reverse strand, counting down.
TTACTATCGAAGTCTTATTCGGATCTATTTTTAAGCTTTCGATAAAGATAATAAAGCTTAAGTATTTTACTTTAATAATATTAAACTCGTATTTTTTAATATCAGCTTAAAAGCTAGCGTCGTCGAGTCGTTAAAGAACTTAGCGGACGTAGTAAGCGTGCTTTAAAAAGTCGGAGGAGTAGATTAAGATATCGTTTAAATATACCGTGCAAAAGATGTTTAAAAAGTCGAAAAAAAAGTTATTTATATAGCGTTAATAAGTGGCGGGTCTATTAGTTAATCCGAATAAAAGAACTTTGCACTTATAAGCATTATAACGTGTTTTGAATGTTATAAGCTTTTTTAAAGTTAAGTCTATTCGTATTTTATAAAAGGCTTGCCGAATATCGAGTTTCGTAAAGATTTTAGCTTTTAAAAGACGTGCGAAGGTTTTATCGATTAAAAAGAAAAAGTATCGATTTTTACGAGTAAAGTTGTTTAACGCGCGGAAATTAATACAAAAGCGGAAAGAACCGTCTTGCTTCTTAGCAAACAAGATTAAAGCTATAAATAGCGCTATTAAAAGTTCGATAAAACTTTTATTAAGATTGTCGATAAAGTAAGCTTTAATAAGCTTTAGCTTAAAGATCGATATCTTATATAATAGTGAATATCGAAGCGCTTTTTCTTTTCTTTCGAAAAGCTCGATTTTGTAATCGTAAAGCTTATATAGTGTTAGCACGTTGCTAGCGACTTTAAAGAATACGTATGCGTAATCAAAGTATTCGAAAGAGATAAAAAAGTCGTTAATAAGCTTTAATAGTTCCGCTACAAAGTCAATAGCAAAGATAAAGCCGTTAGTAAAGCGTATTAGCATTGCTTAATAATCAACTTAAGTAAAAGCAATCGTTTAACGCTCGAAGATTAAGCAATCGAGCTTGTAAAAAGACGTAAAGAATAGTTCTACGTCTTTTTAGCGAGCGATTATATAGAAAGCGTGTTCGAAAACGCTATTGATTTTAAAGTTTCTATTAATTTTATGCTTAAATGTTTAGCAAAAGCGTTTAACGAGTAAAAGAAGTTCTATAAAAGCGATATCGGTTAATACAAGCTTACGGTTCATTTAAGATATTGATTTAACGTAATCCTTAAAAAAAGTGTTTTTCGTAAAGCGAAAGAGTGACGGCTTTACGAAAAAGTGAATAAAAGAAAAAAGTTTAACGATCTTAAAAGAAGAAGCGGAAAAAAAACGATTTTAAAAAGAAAGAAGTGATTTTTCGATTATCGTTGCTGCTTGATCCGCTCGTGAATTATAGTTTACAAGTAAATTAGCGTCGTAAGCTCTTTAAAAGCGGTCTAAGGCTCGATTACGCTTGTTAACGTCGTATTAATAACGAGCGTTTACTTTACGCTAATTAAAGTGTATAATCTCGATAAGTTTAACGTAAATAGCGGTCGAAAAGTTAAAACGAAGCTAATAAAGCTTACGACGAGCGCAGTTAAAAAGAATTTAATGCTTAGCTAGCTATGCTCGTCCGAAGATCACGCTGTAATTTCTAAAGTTAATAATAAAAAAGAGAGTAAAAGATTAGACGCGCTTATCAATCGTAAAGTTAAAAAGTGCAAAATATAAGATAATAGCTTTACGAGCTCTATTATATAATTTAATAAAAAATAAGGCCGAGAAAAGTTGAATTAAAGGTTTAAGAAAGAAAGAAAGTGATTTAAATAGCGCTAAGTCAATTAGCGCGTACTTATTAGCTCTTGAATCGAGCAAAGCAAATACCTTGTACGAAAAGCTATTCTTAATAAAGGTGACGAGTATAATTATAGCTTTATTATTAAAGAGCTTCGTAAGGTCGAGGTATCGCATATCTCGAAGCTAGTTTAAGAAAAAGGCTTTGCTTAAGCTTCGACGTTTCCTTTATTATCGAAAGCGTCGGAGTTAGCAAAAAAGAGCTCTTAATGATCCTTAAAAGCGTCGGAGTAAGGCCTATCGTTCGAATCATCCGAATAAAAGCCGTATTTAAGTCTAGCGCCGTATTTTATCTCGTTGATTAAGTAGTAGCGAAAAAGCTTCAGCGTATTCGAATCTTTGCGAGACGATCTAAGAGTCTTAATCGTTAACTTAAAAGCGTTTCCGAAAGAAAAGAATTTGTTAAATCGATTAAATCGATTTGCATTAGCGTTAAAGCTGTTAAAGGTTTAGCGCTAAAAAGTAAGAAAAGAGACGGAAGCTAAGCTACTTTAACGGTTCTCGTAATAAGTAATTTGCTTAACCGCTGCTTTTTAAGCCGAGCGAGATTCGTTACGAGCTTTATTATAAAAGCTTTTCGCGAATTGAGTATTATACTTAGCTTGTAAAGCGTCGTAAAGCCTTGCAAACGCGTATTAGCTAGCAGCTAATTGTTAGACGGCGGTTTAAAAGTCTTTAAAAGTTGTAGTCTTAGCAAATTCTAAATAAAGCTAATCGCGTAGCGTCTTAATAATCTTAAAACGTAAAGCTTTACGTAATCGGTCTTCGTCTTTGATTTCGGCGGTAGCGGCAAGCTTCGAGAAAATAAAGTAAAAGTCTTAAAATTGCTAGTTAAGCTTTATATAAAGTTTTTCGAACTCAATTAACGCTTTAGCCTTTTTAACGAGGTCGTTTAAGAACTCGAAAGCGATTTAAACGAGTTCCGAAGCGGTTACGAAGTTGTTACGATCTATGATTAAAAAAGCTAAGAACAAGTAAGCTGTCTTTTCGGTTTAGTTAAAGACGTAATTCTTGCGTTAGCGTTTTGTAAAGAAGTATTTTTTAAAAGCTTTTAAGTTATCGAAGACGCGAGCTTGCTAATAGCGTGCGCAGTAGCTTACATCGTTTAAGAGCTTTTATTTAAAGTTGAAGATCCGTTCGATACGAGCGCGACTTTAAAAAGCTAAAAAAGAAGCTTTAAAAGTGTTGAACTTAGCTAGAGTGCGAAAGTTAGTTAGCTTATAAAGAGAAGGTGGTTTATCGTCGTCGGCAAAAAAGCGGCAAAAGTTAACGGTTTTATAAGTAAAGAAAGTAGTTTAAAATACCGAGGGCTTGTATAGCTCTTTGCTTTTAGAATTATCTTCGAAAGACACTTAAAAAGGCTCTAACGAGCGTTCCGTAATTAGTAAGACCGCTTAAAGCTAGTCTAATTCTTTTCGAGCTCGACGGGCTTCTTTTTCAGCCCTTTCGGCGAAAGTTTTTTGCTCGCTAGCGCTTTTATCGAGCTTTTCGTTGCGGGTTTTCATATTTACGAAGAGCTTCTTAAGCTTAGCGGCTTTTCGTTAAGACTAAAAAAGAGCTTAGTATTAGGCCAAAGCTTCTTTAAAGTTAGTAAAAGCCGAGGAGTTATTTTTATCGTCTTGCTTACTAATAGCTTCTTCTTAAGTAAAAAGAACTGCTAGTTAAGCCGTAGAAGAAGAGGAAAGAGCTGTTAAAGCAGCTTTAAGAAGTATGCGAAAGATTTTGCTCGCGGAGCGAAGGTTGTTATGTTGTATAAGTGCTATCTTTTAAGTTATACTTAGAATAAGCTTTCTCGTGACCGTTAAAGTCGTTTAAGTGTTTTAACGTCCAACTATTAAAGAATTCTAAAGAAGAAGAATATTATTAAAGCCGTTCTCGGCGGAATGAAGTAGTTGTTAATAATGTAACGACCTTAAGCGATTACTTAAAAGAACTTACGAAAGCGCGAAAGTTTATATAAGAGCTCAAGAGAATCTTAAAGTAATAATTTAAAATCAATAACTACCGAGTGTAAAAGTCGAAAGTAGCTGAGGTTTATATACACGAAGGTAAGAGCGCTAAAGACTCGTGAACTATAGTTCATAGGTCAAAAGCGGGGAATAAGAGAATACGAAGAATACGAAGGAAAAAAAGAAGGAAGTAGCTTGGCGCATGTGAGGTGCGTCCAAGAGACCTGGCGTGTCGTCACACCGCTAGTAGTTAATCTCGAAGTAATCTTTTATTATAATAGCGTTTGCTTTAAACGTAAAGAGCCGAGCTTTAATTACGTAATTGTAATAAAAGGTAATAGCTTTTTTCGTAAGCATAATAAAGAACGCCGTTAAGTAATCGTTTAAAGTTAAACCGTATCGACTTGCTTAATTAGCAAAAATCTTTAATTAAGTCTTAAAGTTATCGTCGAGTCTCGAATACTTTAGTTTTTTAAAAAAGCTTTTTACAAATAAAGCTAATTCTTTCGCTTTTAAATAAAAGTTTGCTGCTTTAAGCTTAAGGAAATCGTTTTTATTATCGTTAAAAGCGCTTAAAATGCTATACGCAAGTATACTATGCTTAGCTAATAGTTTAATCGGTAAAAAGTTACCGATATAATTGCTGATAGTCCGTTTTTTTTTAAAGTCTTTAAAAAGCTTATTTCCGAATTCGAAGTCCTTTAAAGGTCCGTTTTCGAATCTTTTTAATAATTTAAAGGGCTTATTTTTATTTCTTTCGTACTCGTAGCTTCGATCTTTTTACTAATCTTTTTTGTTTTCTTTTCGTCGGTTATCGTTAAAATCGTTAAAGCTATTCGAGTCACCGGCTAAAGCTTTAGCTTAATAATATCCGTACCTTTAAGCGCGCTTTTAACGATTCTTATACTTTTAGTTTCTCTTTTGCTAATACGTAGCTTTTTAAAAGATTTAAAAAGCTTATCGATACGTTTAAAAGTATTAGATCCTTTTTTTAAGTTGCTAAAGTTAAGTACGGAAATCTGCACGTTATCTTTAATAAAAGCTAATTTTTCTCGAAATGCTTTTAAGTTTTAATAGGTCCTCTTTTAGCGTATAGCTTCCGTAGCTTTAAGTGTTGTTTAATCCGATGATAATCTTAAAACTATTTTTATTGCTATTCGAGCGTAGAATGCCGTCTGAATCTCTAGCTATTTATATACTTCGTTAGCGTTAAAAGTGTGACGACACGCCAGGTCTCCTGGACGCACCTCACATGCGCCAAGCTACTTCCCTCCTTTTTCCCTTCGTATTCTTCGTATTCTCTCATTCCCCGCTTTTGACCCATGAACCATGGTTCACGAGTCCTTGGCGCTTCTACTTTCGTGTATATAGACCTCAGCTACCTTCGACCTCTACACTCGGTAGTTGTTGATTCTAAGTCATTACTTTGAGATTCTCCTGAGCTCCCATGTGAACCCCGCGCTCCCGTGAGTTCCTTCAGGTAATCGCTTAAGGTCGTCACAAAAAGTGCTATAAATAATTACAAAACCTTTCGATATATTAACATAGCTATTCGATTCGTGCGGTTCGTTTAATAAGCTTGCGATAAACTAATCGAATTCTTTCGTAAATATAAGTAGCAAGCTTTTAATCGATGCTACGTATTAAAAGAATTTGCTTTTCGTTACTTTTTTTACGTTTTTAAAAGCTTAAAACTTAACGATAAATACCTTTTTTTCGTCGGGGATATAATTAATGCTTTAGCAACTTAGCTTTTTGCAAATAAAACACCTTTTTTTATTCTTAATAGCTTTAATAGCTTTTTTACTTTCGAAGTATTAACGGTTTTGAATAAAGTATTTATATTCTTCGTTTAAATCGGAATTAGCTTTTAAAGTGTTATAAAAGCAAGTGTAATCGTATAGCTCGCTAAAGCTCGCGTAAGCTTTAGCTTTAGCGAAAGATCAGAAGGTTTTAATAGCAAACGCAATTGCTCGACGAATATTAATAATTGCCGCGATAAAAGTAAAAGCAAAGTTTATTCGTATAATCGTAATTTTTAATACGTTTTTATAAGCTGAATATAGCTTATTAGCAAGACTTCGATTATCTTTTAAATTTAATCGTAAAAAGCTTTAAATCCTTTTAAGCTTTTTAGCGAGCTTTTCGAAGCATTCGTTAAGCGAAGTCTTTAAATTCTTTTTTTTAATTAAATTTAACGAAATTTTTTTTTAATAGTCGTATTTTACTTACCGCCGGTAATTAGTCTCGAAGTAATTCTTTATTGCAATAGCGTTTACTTTAAAAGTCGGAAGCTTAGCTTTAATAACGTAATTATAATAAAAGGTTATAGCTTTTTTTATAAGCATAATCGAAAACGCCGTTAAATAGTCGTCGGAGATCAAATTATATCGATTTGCTTAATTAATAAAAATCCTTAATTAAGTCTTAAAGTTATCGTCGAGTTTTAAATACTTTAGCTTTTTAAAAAAGCTTCGCGCGAATAAAGCTAATTTCTTCGCTTTTAAATAAAGGTTTGCTATTCTTAGTTTAAAGAAATCATTTTTATTATCGTTAAAAGCGCTTAAAATGCTATACGCAAGTATGCTATGCTTAGCTAATAGTTTAATCGATAAAAAGTTATCGATATGATTGCCGATAGTCCGTCCTTTTTTAAAGTTTTTAAAAAGTTTATTTTCGAATTCGAGATCTTTTAAAAGTCCGTTTCCGAATTCTTTTAATAGTTTAAAAAGGCCGTTCTTACTTTTTCCGTGCTCGTAGTTTCGATTTTTTTATTAATTTCTTTCGTTTTTTTTTCGTCGGTTATCGTTAAGATCGCTAAAGCTACTCGAGTCACCGGCTAAAGCTTTAGCTTAATAGTATTTGTACTTTTAAGCGCGTTCTTAGCGATTCTTATACTTTTAATATCCTTTTTATCAATACGTAGCTTATTAAAAGATTTAAAAAGCTTATCGATACGTTCGAAAGTGCTAGATCTTTTTTTTAAGTTGCTAAAGTTAAGCACGGAAATCTGTACGCTATTTTTAATAAAAGCTGATTTTGTTCGAAATGCTTTTAGGTTTTAATAAGTCTTTTTTTAACGTATAGCTTTCGTGGCTTCGAGTATTATTTAGTTTAATAATAATCTTAAGACTTTTATTATTATTATTATTAAGCTTAAGCTTTTCCGAAAACTAAGTGTAGCTTTTAAGAAAAAGATTTAAAAGTCGTTAAAATGATTTTAGCTTTTTTTAAATGATTAGCGTATTACGTAACGATTAATAGATTGAAAGCGTTAAGTACGCTAAAGCGCTTCGTCGTAACTTTTCGTTAGATTATATAACGTAAGTTCGTAATTCCGTTATTTGCTTTGCTATTACTTTTATATTTTGCTTTATATTTTTTTTTTTTTCGTAAACTCTTCGCGTAACTTTCGAATCTTTTCCTTTTTTTCTTTTTTGCTTAAAGTCTTCTTTTCTTTTTCTTTTAGACTTTTCGAAAATAATAAAAGTAATTAAAGCGTATTATTTTCGTCGTCCGTAAGGTTTTTAGCGGTCTACTTTAAATCGAAACTTAAAAGTATTGCTTATTGCTTTTTTATTTTTTCGAAAGTCTATTAATGCTGCTGCTCGTCGTTTAAAAGCTTGACTATTTTATTAGCGTAGCCTTTTTGCTTTAAAAAGCATTATACGCTTTTAAATAGCAAGTATTTTTTAAAGCTAATAAAAGTAGCAAACTTAAGGCCTCGTTTCGTATTATCTTTCGTTATTATAAAGCTCGTTTAATCTTAGCGTAAGAAAGCGTGCCGAAATAAGCTTTATAAGTCGTAATCCTTTAGCCCTTTAGATTTCGCATTTAACAAGTCTTTTATTATTATTCGAGCCGTAATTTTATTATCGAGCTTTGCGTATAATAGCTCGTTTAAGTCAAATAAGATGCTCGATATTTCGTCGTTTAATCTTTTCGAGAGGCTTAAAAGTCTTAAGTATAAGGTTTTTTTTAATTAAATAGCTAAAAGTTTCGTAGATAATGATAAGACTCGAGAAGTATAATACTCCGCTTTTTATCGGCTAGACTTTTTACTTGTAAATTTAATTGCTCGATCGGCTATAATTGCTATTTGCTCGTACGTAAATCGATTTTATTAATTAGGTTTGCTATATATAGCAAGCGCGGCTTTTATAGCTTTAAAAGTTATTGTTTTTAAAAGTGACTTGGTTCGGAATCACTTTTTCGTAAAAATAAAGAAAAATCAATAATATAAGCAAGCGACTTAATACGGAATCGCTTTTCCGTTATAAAAAGAAAAAGGTATCGTATTGAAAGGTATCTTCGCTATAAAGTTTTAGCTTCTTTATGATTAATCATTTAATAATAAATCAACTATTGATTAGTGTTAGATTACTTTTAAGCGATTAAAAATATATTTGTAAAATCGTAACGGTCGTTAAAGTACTTGCAATTGCAAAACACTCGGTTGATAAAGTATTTAAATTTTAATTGCTTTTTAAAGCTTAAAGGAGCTAATTCTTTTTATATGATTAAAAGGAATCACGTGTATTAGCTAGTTAATAAGTTTATTAATTAAGTTGAGGTCCCTTGATTGCTAACATGCTAAGCGAGGCATGCCAAGTGGCCCGTGAACTATGGTTCACGGGTGAGTTCCTTAACTACTATTAATACTATTATTACTAGCTAAGGTCGATATAGAGATACCGACAGATATACTTCCGACGATATTGCACTCGATTAGCTTAAGCATTTTAATAAGGAAACTCGACGCCGTATACACGGTCAATAGCGCCTTTTAATATTCGATAGCTACGGCTCTTATATAACGTATAAGTTTATATCTCTTTGCGAACAACTTAAAATTATTCTTTTTTGTTTAATCGCTTATTCGACTTACGCTACTCAGCTTTTAAATATAGCTTGCTTTCAAGCCGAAAAACATTAGCACGGCAAAGCTATTAAAGATAGAATTCGAGCCGGATGCAATAACTTTTCGAAATACACGTTTTTATAATGCTTTATCGAGATTCGAAAGAAGACTTTTAAGCCCGAAACTATCAAATCTGCATTTGCTCGAACCGGAATACATTCTTTCGATCATACGATTATCCTTCGAGCTTTAAAGCTTACTACGGATCTCGAAATAAATGAAAACGAATAAGGAAGACGAGTATATACTTACGATAAATATAATCTTTTAACGCTAAAGATTAATATACTTGCTTCTAATGAGCTTCGCGTACGGCAGATTATCGAGCGATTTATTTAAGAGCTTATAAAAGAAGAGCTAGCCGAAGAGCTAGCAATTATAACTCGAATAAAAGCTTAAATAAAAACAAAAGCTATAAAAATCGACGATTATAAGCTTCTTGCTCATTCACGCGAGTTAAAAGAGCTTGATCCTCGAGAAGAGCTAGCTATTACGCTTTTTAGTTCTCGCTTAAAGCTATCGATAACCCTTTAACGAAGAAATCATAAATATCGAGAATACAAAAAATACGGTTATAATCTTTCTTAGTATAAAAATACGGCTTTTATGTATACCCTTTACGAAGTAGCTAATATTAACGCTTACGCCGAATTTCTAGAAAAACATAAGAATATTATATTATCACTTTTTAAGCGAGTTAATAATAAAAAGTTTCGAAAAAGTGTAATTTATAACGCTATTCTAGCTGCAATTACAGCAAAACAATTAAAAGATACTTTTCTTTAAAATATATAAGGAAGCTAGTCTTTAATATTAAAAGAAAGCAATAGTAATCGCCGAGTTAAGCTAAATAAAAGAAAAATGATTAGTACTTCGAAAAGCGCTGCTTTACGTAATATTAAAGATCGGAATTTTCGAGATGAGTTGACCGTTATCGAAAAAGCTTAAAATTCAGCTAAATCAGCTCAATCAATGCTTAACAAAGCTATCGAAAAAGCGGCAAAAGAGGAAGCTAAGAAAGCTAGAATTGCAAAGAAAGCCGAAAAAGACGAAGCGAAAAGACTCGCTATATTAAATCCTCTTCTACTAAAAAAAAGAAGTCGATTACGAAAAGAAAAAAGTATCGCAAAGCTTGTTCTTAAGCAATTACGAACTATTAAAAAGGAAAAGAATCAAGTTGAAGAAAGTCAAGTCGAAATAGCTTTATCTTAGCGCCTTTCTCGAGTTCGAAAGCTTAGCGCTAAAACTCAAACCGCTATTATAATCGATTTTGAAAATAATATAAAAATCAGCGACGATAATTCAGCTTCATATAATAGCAAATCTAAGCTTAACGATAATATTAAGAGTCAAATAGCGAAGGAAAGTAGTATAGATTACGATGATTATTAATTGCGTATATATCAAAATTGCTATATAAATATCAGAATAAGCGAAGAACACGAAAGTCGGACTTTTTCTTAAATCTAGTATAAAAATACGTGCATCACTACCAACTTTAATTTAATAATTAATACCTTTTGTAATATAATAAATTGAATTATTTATTTTCGATCTATGTGACGTTTTTTTTGAATTAAAGTTGTAGTTGTTAAGATATTTATAATAAACAAGTAAATTTAAATTATTTAAAACAGTTTTTGATCATTTTTTCACTACATTTCAATGTATTAGATTACTATAAATTAATGCATCTTAATAATTTTAATTTACGTTTGTAAAACAAAATTTTCTAAGCATATAAAGATTTTTTTTTTTTCTTTATATTAGTAGTTGTTGTTTAATAAATGGTATACCGTTATTGTCCCGCCTTATTAGGTGTCCCGCCTTAGTGGTGCCGACCTGGCGCAGCCAGGTCGGGATTTTTTACAAATTAAATTCAAGGTAACCGACGATTAGCTTTTAGAATTATCAAAAAGTAGAAAGGAAAATGAGTTCTTACTGCATTCATCTTTGACATAACTGAGGTTCTGGCATTTCAGAAAGCCAGGGTCTTGGCAGAAATAGAGTTCCCTTCTGAGATCACTAGGCTCTTGTGCAACCGCGATGGCAAAAGTAATTGCAGCGAAAAGAGCGTTGGTAAATCGCATATTGATAGATCAATAAAAGAGGAGTGTTATTTTGAGAAGTAGATAGGTAGCAATAAATAAGATGGTGCCGGACCGTGCTGATGATAGACAAATGTGTAGCGCGACTTTGAAGGTATATAACTACTTTTCAAAAGCTTATTGCGTATCTATAAATACGTAGTATAATGATTTTAAACTTTAAACTAAGTATAACGTTTGTCGCAAATAAATATGGTTTACTATTTATTTTTTCTTCCCCCCTTTCTTTCTTGTATCAACTCGTTTCATTTGATGTGGCGCTCGCTGGGCGATGAATTTTACTACCCCCTCCTATGAATAAATGTCGAAAGTATAATTTCGCAAGGGATCTTACCAGGGGTTAAACCAATCAACTTATATCTTTGAGCCAGTATTTAGTCTATACAGTGGAATCGACAGGGCTTTGAGCCATTAAGAAACCACCGCTCTATGACCGATCGAGGCTCAATTAGACTTTTAATTTCACAAAGAGCCTGCAGCAACCTCAGTACTATTTACCACGGTACAGGCCTAAGTATTACCCCTCGAGGGTGCCTTAAAAGTTTAGTTTCCACTTTAAACCCCCTGTTTTCCCTACCCTCGAGGGGTAATACTTACGCCTGCGACGTAGTAATAATATCAATCGACGAAACAGAAGCTGTCTAGCGCATACAGCTCCTTTGTTTGAAGCCTCCTTGACCTTTCAGCGTCATTTTGTGTCGGCTAAATTGTATCTCCGGGCACGCGACGGGCACGTGACGATAGGTTTTGATGGTATTTTACTATGCTCCTTCCAAAACAAAAAAGCCAGCATGAACAGGTCGACTTGATTTACACACAAACACGAAGATGGCAGCCAATGGTGATGCTTCGCAAGCTCAGATCTGGGACGATTCTGCTCTTGTAGAGTCGTGGAACGGCGCCCTTGAAGAATACAAAGTCGGTTTTGAAATCTCGCCCCTCGATTTTAATTAGGCACAGCTGACACTAACCCAGAAATACCATAGCCTCAAGGCCCGCGGCGAAAATATCGAGCAAGTCTTGAAAGAAACAGAGGATGGGAGCAACCAACTGTCAGTTCAGTCGTCATTCAAATTCACTGGGTATCCAACATAGTCTCATGGTTACACAGGGACGAAAGCATGTATTATGAGGGAGGAGGGCTCGACCAAGATCCGGCCAGAGATCTTCAGGCCGACAGGGAAGCATCCGAGAAAATAGATGATCTTGAAATCACCTCTCGAGATGGGCGTGTTCCAGTAAGCATCGAGAGCATGGAGAACTAGAGAGCGAATCATGCGGAGCCTCAGACCTCGGCTTTCACCGTTGAGGCCCGGACCTAACTGTTGCACATCTCTAGGTGACGGAGAAATCAAATGCATCCAATGGACCAGCACTGCCCCAGCATTTGATTGGCCAAGGTGAGACCACCATCCGGCTGGGAATTTCAAAATTCATGATTGCTGATGGTGGATTGATTATGCAGTTCACGATGAGGGATTGAAGAATCTTTTGATGTCTTGGTACTACGCTGGATACTACACTGGCTTGTACGAAGGACAAAAAAATGCTGGGATGTCTGCCAAGCACGAATCTTGAGATGAACCTGTCAGGCATGTCCCGAGTGTCCGCGATAATAACATTCTAAATCATCCCATCACAGAATTCTGTTCCCAAGTCCGAGCGAAAGTTCGCCTTTAGCAGGTGTCAAAAACGTGGGATAGGCTGGATGGCGGGGAGGAAACACAGCCTGGCTCCATGAGCAAGGCCGCCACGGAGGGTATGCATCGTCCCAGTGGCTCTCGACGCAGTGAGGCGCTCAACCTCTGCTTTGGATTCAACAGAGCCTCAGACTGGCTTGTTGCCTTTTCACGATAGCCTTCAGACTTAGTTAAAGTCAAGCCCTCAAAATATCACAGCGACCCTGGTACCGGTGCACGCCAGACCTTCCAAATTCGATCATCTTGCCTTAGATAGGTTGGTTTTTTGAGTGACTGCTATCACTTTCAGTCTGGCAGGACCGCTACTGTATTACTTTCTTAATCAGTCCCAGTCATCTTCCTCTTTTTCTCGCCCACTCATAATGCATCCCAATCCTGAGAAATGATAGGATAGCAGGCGAAAAATCCGACCTTTCGGAGCATTCTAACCTCATTTTGGTTTATTCCATAGCTTTAACCCTGATCTGATGTTTTCGACCCCTATTTGCGACGTTGGCGTTCGTCGGCTCAATCGTAATCGATGAGACGAATCTGGCACGGACTTTAAAACACTCTGCACCCGGAGGTCTCGCTTAGCCAACCGTTAAGCGATCCGCGTATAGCTTTTTGGCATTTCTGCCTCGCATCTCAAATCAATTCGTCCCAAGCTCACTGCCATTCGGATGGGAGTACAAGTCTAGGCAAGGAGCACTCCGGCCTGTTTCGCTCAGGAGCTCCTGTAGCGCCAGCCTTCATGGACTATCAGCTGTACTGCCCGGCCCATCTCACGGTTGGTTTAATATCTCACTATCCCTGAGAACATGCCTTTTTCCCGTTCTTATTCATTTCTCTTGCTGCGAACACACTCTTTCGCTCGGTGATTTCATCGCTCTTCATCTCTTCATCATTACGAGCAGGCCCTCATCATCTGGCTAGTATTATTGCTGCACTTTTACGGTCCCTTGCCAGCCTCGACAACTTTGATAGCTTGACACTTCCGCAGTGCGGCTTTCATCTTTGCAATACTGTCTATAAAATACCCAGTCAACAGTTATTCATATATCCATCATGAGATTCTCCGCCATCACAGCACTTTGCGCGGCGCCGTTGGTGTTGGCCGGATCCTCTCAAGCCGAGTTAGCAGCACGAGCTGCATTTAATTCGGGCTTGATCGCACGACATCGAGGAGCATCGGTCGAAGTGATTCAAAGCTCAAGCAGCGAATCATCTGGATCTAAGAGTGACTCGCCTGAGAGCAAAGGCAACAGCAACGCCAATAACAATAAGGGAAGCGCACAAGCGAACACACATGTAACAGAGGTCATCATCATCTGGGTCAACCAGGGAGGCAATGCACCAACCCAGACCCTTGCCACGACAGCATCTGTTGCTGCTGCTCCTGCAGCAACTCATACTGTACGTACACCGCCGAGAGTAGAGGATTTACCAGCTCACAGTTCATCAGGTTATTGTTGGTGGAGCCGGTGGACTTGTCTACACACCAGCTACACTCGCGGCCGCTGTTGGGGACATGGTCATCTTCGAATTCTACTCACAAAACCACACCGCAACACAGTCGGCTTTTACCACTCCTTGCGACCCCCTTGCTGGCGGTATGGACTCTGGTTTCATAGCCAATGTCAACAACACCGTCAATCCAGCACCGCAGATGGCTATGCAAGTTACTGTTGATACTCCTCTTTGTAAGTGTCTAAAACTCTCTCAAGCTCAGATGGCTTCCTAACACAAAGATGTGTAGGGTTCTACTGCAAGCAGAAGGGCCACTGTGGAAAGGGAATGGTCTTCTCCATCAACCCGTCCCTGAACAAGACGCAAGCAAAGTTCCAGCAGATGGCAATCGCTCAGAAGGGTACCGGAACCCCCGCAGTCATCGCAGGAGGAGGAGAAGCCACACCAGCAGCGTCCGGAAAAGCTTCTGCCGTAGCGTCGGCTTCCACACCAACAGCTAGTGCCGGGACTTCCATGGTCGGTGGAACTGGATCTTTGAACACCGCTGGCGCTTGCTCATGCTCGTGTCTTTGCGGCGTCGCTGCCTTCCCCGATGCTGCTGTCCAAGGAGTTGGTGCGTTCGGCGGCATTGCAGGTCGGTCCCACCAGACTCACATTCTCATCTACGTAATCTAATATTAATACAGGTGCTATGCCAATGTCTGAGCTCACGGAATAGGTTCGGTCACTCTAGAGACAATTCGTTCGCGGAGCAGAGCAATTCTTAGAGAGGTGCTCCCAGGGTGGCCGTTGAAAGGCTTGACCAAGATTTTCATCCGGGCTTTATGACAGGTTCGGATAAGAGGATACATTTTAATAGTCGGGTGAATGGGTATACCTTTCTCGCAGTCCACTCCGCGTTCAGATAACATTTCTTTTTCTCTCTTTGTGTTCGCTACCATGCGGAATGGACAGCTTATTATCAATGTTTACGTCTAAATGAGACTCGTTGAACTTACCTCTCCCAACCATTCCTGTGAGACTTGTTTACACCTTGTCTTTGCCAATATTGCTGATCGCTTGCACGCGTATTAAGGACTTTCGCATGATACAGATGATCACCATTCGAGACAAAATCCCCTATACAGGATGAGGGGGGCTTCGAGGTATCTCCACGAGGGCATCATAGCCACGATTCTTCCCATGGAGACCAGCGCGCCAGAGGTGTAGCATATGGAAAGTGTCCGGTTACCTCCCAATCTGATGCCCAAGCTAGCCTCGGCTTCCTTGAGCGATCACCGACTTTTGGGTTGACACTTCCCATGCTTTATTGCTTTCGGCGACAAACAGGTCAAGCGAGCCAGCTCTCCAAGAGCAGTCAACGGGTGACAATGTACCACCCTCTAAATTTTTCTCGTACTGAGTGCAAAATTTGTTTGCATGGAGAAGCTTCCAACTAAAATACCTAATCACCAATAGAGCTGCCCCTATTTCCCGGCTTCCATCCCGGCCTACTCTAACCCCTCCCAAGGACCCGATCTCGATCCTCCGGAGCCACCCATCCCATTCACGAAATAGTTAATCAGATTCCATCTCCGACTCTTCGGGATCCGGACGAGGCTCTCCGATATCCCTGCCCCAATCCTGGACCGGCTCAGACCCAGCGGGTTGACGACCTGACGGACGATCTCAACGGCAAATCCATCTCTCCCCGCATCATGCGTCTCGTAGTAGATCCGTCCGTCTATGGTACGGCCTTCTTTGAAATTGGCATCTGGTTCATCCCGTTTCGCGTAAATGCTACAATGGTTTCGCACGCTGGCATTGGCGTCCTCCAGAGTGGAAAAGATGCCGACAATTCTCACTTCTGAAATTTCATCGCTGAGAGGTGCAAGTGTCTTTTCCAGGGAGCATTGCTCGCCCTGGGTACAGTCTCGGAGCTCGTTCTGTATACAGGTTGTGGTTGTTGGAAGGCCTCTTCGGCGGTCTTGATAGCCTGGATCAAAGCCTCTGACGCGTCGCGAATCGATGTTTTCGGTGACTTGGGGACAGTCTGATGTCTTTTTGTTGAAAGACCCTGAATGGGGCTTTCCGTGTCTCCGTTGGCTCTCTTACGAGATAGTGACGGCGGAATTGAAGAGTCCATGGTTACTTTAGGGATTCCGACCGGTGTTGTCAGTGGTGAGGAGTGGACGCGTAGGACCTTATTTTTCAGGGGTCCTTGGCTAATCGAAAGCTAGTAATTCAGCACTGCATGTCACCCGGTGAGCTCCATAATCCCAGACTGTACTCATGTAATCTTCCGTCGAGCTTCTCCAGAAGGCATCACGTCGTCCTTCAACCTGAGTATACTCCCAGAAAAAGAAGTGAAGTATGTTGAGGTCCATACCTGCGAGGTGTGTGTGTATCACCCGCTCCGGTGCGCCCTCCCAAATCCAATATACGGAGACCTGTCCTACCTACCCCACATCTAATAGCCCCCCAACCTTGGAGAATAAGGAACTTCCATATCTTGCAACACCCCCCTCTTTCATTCCCAACCATGTCAACAACCCTCTTCCTGCGTCAAAATCTCAGAACACTCTCCAGCATATCCAGAGTAAGGACCATGGCCTCGGCAGCACCAGAGAAATTCGAGTGGCTGGTCATCATGCCCGATCAGCCCGGGAAGCTAGCAAAACGCATGGAGATTAGACCGTCGGTGCCCCTCGACCAAAGCGTGTGCTGGGATCGGGCTAATATGATGGGTGATAGTGCTCACTTGGATGGTCTGAATTCTGCTCGTGAGAAGGGGTTCTGGAAGATGGGTGGTATGCCTCATTTGCTTCCGAGAGCTCTTTGGCCTCTGATCAAAATGACAGGACGGAGGTGCTAATCAGTGATAGGAGCCTTGCTTGAGGAAGTTCCCAGAGAGGGGGAAGGGTTAAAGATTCACGGGAGTTGTATGGTTGCGCTGGCTTCGTCCAAGGAAGAGGTCTTGGAGCAATTGAAGGCGGACACATACGCCAAGAATGAAGTATGGGACTTCAGTAAGGTGAGACTTCTGTATCGAAAGTCGTGATTTGGAAAGGTGCTGAAAACCGGGGCTCAGATACAGATTTACCCCTTCAAGTGTGCTTTCAGGACTCCGTAGGAGTGGATGAATCTGGTACCTACTCCAAGCTTTGTGGGAGAATAGGGCAAAAAGCCGACTCACCGTGAAAATGGTCGAAGAAGTAGTGCAGAAATAATCGGCCCAAAGGAGCTGATAGCTGAAGAAGAGTCCTTTCATTCGAATCATTGTAGCAAACTTTTAGTGGAAAATGCAGACCCCCACCGAACACAATCATCTCAATCGTAGAACAACCCCATAGAACCCGATCCCTACACCTAGACACCTGACATCATGACATTTATAGGTCTCCTAACAATCGTATGTCATGTAGAATCCATTCAAGGTTGTACCATGAGTAGCACTGCGTTCTGTCACTAAAATCGGTGTTAGTGTTTGAGTCCAACCATTAAAGATATGACGCTTACTTGTGAACCAACTATCTGTGCCCTCCTCATGATCTCGGAGCTCGAATAAAAATTGCAAGTGCCCAGCTTGGCCATTGCTGCTTGCTGGACAGGTTGCACTGTTGATAACCCGCGCACCCATTCCCTAGAAAGACACGGGAGTCAGTAATCGCCTCTTCAGGAAGATTAGGAAAGGTCGAGATTTTTCATCCATTACCTACAGTGGACACCTGAAGCTCGCCATAATAGGAGGAAGAGATCCTATCGCCCTTGACCACATCATTGTAGCTGGGGCTGCCATAGAAAGCATTGGGGATAAACGACTTGATCTTGATCGCCGGGGACGAGGAGCCGGCTTTGTAGCTGACGGACCCATTGGCATCTGTGACATGGAGTTGGCAGCCGTAGGACCCAGTTGGGATCTCGAAGTCGAGATATTGGATCGAATAGAACGGATCGGAAACTGAGGGGACCATGTTAGCTCATGCCACCTCAACTCCTGGCAGGCCTTGATAAGGTCCGGGAGACGATGGGAGTATGCATACCGTTGAAGGAATCCTGTCGGAGATAGAATGTCCCTTCCTTCACTCCATACTCGAAAGTTGAGAGACCTTGCGAACTTCGTTCAGGCTGAGAGCTGGTGACTGTATTCATGAGGATTGGAAAGGCGGTTGAGCAAGCTTTGGGCACCACGACAGGAGTTGGGATGGCAGCTCCAAGTGATGACAACGCGGCCACAAGAAGGAAGATTGAGCAATGCATGTTGATGATTGAGCTGGGTAAAATGGATGATTTGGTAAGATGAAGAGTACTGGATAAAGTGTAACGTGAGTTAGAATGAATGGGTATGTTGTTTGTGGATCAGGATTTTGTTGAGAGAGAAGACCATTATATAGAGCTGGCAGGTACTGAAGGGTACTGAAGGTAGAGAAACTCCATAGCTGCTCTCACAGCTGACTGAACGACATCAAAGCGATAGACTGAACCGCGATGTCATTTTCTTTCAGACACGATAGGAGTGAACTGTCTCCTCCAGATCACGGCAGGAATTGGCAACGTGAACTACCAGCAGGCATGGATGCTTTTGCGATCAAAGAAATGGTACTTTGGAATGACATCCGGGGAAGAAGCTCGCCCACCTAGATGGTCTGGTACCCCGGTAGCTCTCCCCAGATTTAATTCGCTTTGCCAATGAGAAAGGCCATCGGTTTGATCAGAGTCAGAAATGCCGTGCAAACGGAATAAGGGGTAGGCAGAAACAAAGGACGATCGACTGGTGTTTTAAGAATACGCATCTGGGGTACATGGCGAGAATGCAACCTAAAAGGTAAGCCTGGATAGTAAGCTCAATCGGAGTTACGGAAGGGAATTGAGAACATGCAGCTCGCAGCCGGCACGTTTCAGCAAGCTTTGTCCTGGGAGAACAATTCTTTCCTGACCCTCAACATCCGTTTGTCCAATAACTGTGCCCCGTAGCGGCGCGTATAAAATCCCGGAGCGGCCGCAAGACAAATTGTGAGGTTGTCGCGGACCTAGCCACAGCAAAAGGATTTCACGTGGTCACAGACAGAGGTACCCATTTCAGAGTATTGTACAGTTCGGAATCCTCATGAGTTTCGCCTTATCTATGAAAGCCTACTCGACCAGCCAAATGTTGCACCGAGAGAAAAACCGTGGCCATGCATTTGAAAGAAAAAGAGAGATGGAGAAAAGGCTCTAATCGAAAAGACCGAAACCCATATCCTCGTCTGACTCCTCCTTGGCTGTAAAGCAAGTTAGTACAGCTGTAGTCGATAGAAAGTGGCAAGACCCTTGGGAAAGTCTTACCCTCTTCCTTTTCCTCCTCCTTGGGCGCATCAGCAACGGCATCAGCACCTGCGGCAGCTCCGCCAGCAGCTGGGGCAGCGGCTCCACCACCGGATCCGACGTTCAAAAGAAGGTCCTTAACGTCCTTTCCCTCGAGGGCCTGTATTCCCAAGTTATCAGCGCCTGTTCCCTCTGTGCCGTGTCTCCTGCGATCTCACTCGTACCTTGGCGAAGAGGCTGGTCCAGATTGGCTCCACATCATCAATGTTAGCAGCCTTGATGAGGGTCATAAGCTTGTCGGCCTGTGAATTCACATCAGCAACCTGTTCCATATCGTAGCATCCTGCTGCATGGTCTCCAGAGTATTTGGATCATACAGTGATATCGACACCATCATCGGCGAGGATCAAAGCCGCGTACGAGGTTGCGAGCTCAGCGTTCGACATTGTGGAAATCTGTAGATTCGAGAGGCAATTAGTTAATGCGCCCTCTCCATTCCAATAGTCCAAGGCCTGCGACTTACCGACTGTGGTTGGGATGTCGGTTGGGTTTGGTTTGTCGTGGAGAAGAACTTTTGGATTCGCGAAGTTTGGTTTTGAATTGCGAAATTCAACGTGGGAGGGCGGCTATGGTAAAGTGGGTCCGAGAGGCTGATTGGCCACGGAAGCGATATCCACTAGATTAGCGTTTGCTGATAAGCTCCTCTTTTGTGCGGGGAACTCAAGTGATAAGTCGTATGGATGCAGCTCGATGTATTGTGACTACTCGAAGCTTTCTACAGAGAAGTCTACGACATAGGCAAAATACAGATTTCAACATTCAACAAGTGACTACCAATCAACAAATCACCGCTTCACGATTTCAGCTTCACCTTTCGACCTAACCAACGCACAGAAGACCCCTTACGGCCTCGGCAAGATGGCGGATACGCCGTCTCTCCCCCTTCCCCTTGATGCACGGGAACAGCCGATTCTCGATACCCTCATGAATATTCGGGACGAGTTGACCCTGTTGAAGCAAGACAGGTCGACATATATCAAATCTTCTGACGTCTTAGCAATTTACGACCGAGTGATTGAGCAAGTGAAGCTTCTCAATGACATCCGAGCCGAGAAACCGCAAGAAGACAATCGAGGTCAGCTCCACGCTTCCCGGATCACAACAAAGCTAATTACCTATATATCCGTAGTCGACCGAGTCTTAGATGGATGCTTCCAGTTGCTCTCCTTGTTCTTCATGACTATTGGACGGAATTCTGAAGCCCCTGCTGCTTACGCCTTGACATCGACTATACAGCGACTATGCACGCACTTGAGAGAAGTGGAGTTGTACTCCGAAAAGGATCTAATTCACTTATCGCATACTTTGGCTCGACTCAGAACTATTGTCCAGGAAGCAGAGGGGGCATACTCGCCCTACTTCGTCACTCTGCTGTCCAATCGCGTTGAGCTGTGCCAAGCAACACTTACGTTCCTTCAACGAAGGCTTGACAGACTCGGCGGAGACTTACTATCTATTCAAGAAAGACTGATCTCAATTTTACGGTCCATATCACTAGCAAATACCAGGACAAAGGTAAGAAATTTTGCTCACGTTTCCCTCTCCGGAAGTGGCGGTTGTTAATGATTCTCATACAGTTCTCCGCGAATGAAGTCGCACGTCTGCAGGCGCAGTTGAAGGAAATCGATGATTTGAGAGTCGATGGCAACTTTGTTTCTGAGAATGGAGAAATACCAGTTGGTAATGAGGAAATCTGCGATCTCTTGAACAAAGTCTTGCTCTGGTCTGAGATCGTGCAGCAAAGGTATGTACTACTCACCCATTTTTGTTAACATTTATTGAAATTTCAATAGGAAAGGAATGATGCCAGATAACTTCAGCTCAGCCTATCAGGAACTGATCGAAATTCGGAATAATCTGGAAAAACTATCACTTACCCAGGCGTGGTCATTACGAGAAACCGACCTGTATGACTACCAACGACAACTGGACAAGATTGACGAGAGCCGTATCGATGGAAATTTTGTGGATGCTGACGGCAAATTTGCTGAGCTTTATGTTCAACGAGTAAGTTATCGTCGAAAAGCACCCCGAAGAGAGTAGCCGCTGACAGTAGTAGACATTGCTGTACCTCATCCGAAGAAGTTATGGTTACATTTACTACTTGATGGTGTCCTCAGAACCTGTCTCCGAAGCTCTTTTGCCGGTTTACAACCAGCTTCAAACACTAAGACGATGCCTTATTGAAGTCAAGAATTCGGGAGGAGTCAGTTCGCCTCGCGAGCTGTACCCTTACAGTATGAAGGTGAAATGACCCTTGCGACTCGAAGATCATATCGAGACTGACCATCATATAGATCAACTCGATTGACAACATGAGAGTCGATGGAAAGTTCATGGTCGGTGATGACATCCCCGAAGGCCAAGGAAGTGTGAACGATTTACTGGCAGAGTGCTTCGAGCTCGCCTACGATTTGCGTGTCGCAGCCGCCGATGGCGAAGAGAAGGAGGATTCTGCGGGTAGTGATGGCGTTCGGAAACCTGCGGTATAATGCTATTTTGATCAGTATAATCTAGCAGGCTGTAACATCAGCGGCACGGTAATCGGTCGACTACCAGAGCTCTTGGAGTGTCACCAAATTAAGGGAGGGGATATGGTCAGGGGCGCCGGGCAATCTCGCAGCCGCATTCAGCTTGCGGCTTGATTTAATGATCCGACATTACATTTATGAACACAGGGACAGCTTGGTTTCCTTCTATAGTTCATTTGAAGTTCAAGAAACAAAGTAGTGAGATTGCAGGGGTGCGGTTAGTGCCAAGCTTCTTAAATGACTTGAGTCGCGTTCTCGCGCTTTCAAGCGCGTCCGCTTAAACTACTGTACTTATTCCACCCCGCCCAAACCCTCATGGTCAATATCATCGACATCACAACATCAACTATTATCTCCTTCACATCAAAGATGCTCAGCATGCTCCCCACGCACGCCTACACGTACAATCAATCGCAATATTACACGCCAAACCACCCATCGCCTCTCTCATCCTCGCCACTGCGAAATCCTCCTTCCCCCCTCTCAGCTCGCGATACCAATGTCTCTCCTCCACGCGCCCAAGACACCGTCATGTTGTCTCCCAGCAAGCCCGGCTCATATTCCTCAAATCCCAAATCAACCTTCACGTCTCCATCCACAACCCCGGACACTTCAAGCAGAACCCCGCTGATCTCACCTCCGCCAACGAAGAGGCATAGCGCGTATAGCAGACGTACCACGAAGGCTAACCCGTTGATGAGCGGGTTGACCGGAGATGATGGGAGAGAGACGAGAAGGAAGCTGTTTCTTAAGCGGGTGCGGGAGGGCGGTGAGGAGAAGAGGTGGAGGGAGAGGGGAGGCGATGAGGAAATTATGCGGTGTCTGTGGGTTGCGGAGAATAGGAGAAGAGATGAAAAGAAACAGAGGGAGGCTATGGGCATCACAGAGCCGCCGGAGGAGGATGAGGAGGAGAGGTTGACGAATCTGGGTATGTCCGAATCTTTACAAGAATATGGAGGATTGCTGATGGTTGCTAGATGAGGTTATGGTTGAAGAGGTTGCGATGAGCGAGGAGTTAGAATTGGAGGCCCTGTTGGGAAACTTGAGTCCTGAGGATCAGGGTATTACGCATGACGATGCTCCTTCGAATGAGATGGATATGCTCTCTGGAGAGAGCACCAACGACAGGGTTCATACTCAGGCGTCGCAATACCAGCAATCAATCTACGGGAGCGATGATGATGAGTATGACAATATCTTCATGGATGTCATTCAGGAAGAGAGCCGGATGTCAAGTCAACAACCACCCGGCTCTATCAACGATCAGGAGATGATGGATTTGAGTTAGGACTTTGTCGGAACATCACTGTTTTGATTTTTGCTATGCACATCCGTTTAGCGTAGGCGTTAGGGGGTTAGTGTACATCGGCCATCAGCGAAAGGTTTGGAAAGTATTATTGTATTACTAGATGTATGAGCTTTCAGGTCACCGGTATATATGTCAGAGATGTTTGATACACAGGCTTGTTATTCATTGCGTCGGACATCCTTCTTCAGGAGCTCCGTCGAGACCCCCGAAAGCTTCTTGCGCAGAAGCCATATCTCCCACAAGGTCAGCAGGCGGCGAGCCAGCCGCTTGCATCTGTAAGATGTCAGTCAATAGGCAGTAAAAATGTACACACTCAACGAACCTTCTGCATCCTCTCCACAATGTAATCCCTGTCCGCCACATTCTCATCCTTATAAGTCTTTGTCTCAAACCTTTTCACAATCTCACTAACATACACCTGCTGCTCTCTATACCGCTTCAAATCCGCTGCATCGACCGTCGCGGCATTCTTTTCCATCCAGCCTGGAAACTTATCATTCAGCTCTTTCATCGGCTCGTACAGAATTTCCTTGTTAGTCAACTGCTCCATCATTCCCAACAACATCTTCGAGAATTCCTCTTCGCCACCTTCGCCATCTAGTCCACCGGATTCCATAGCCTTCATCATCTGCGCCAGGATATCATCCGTGTTATCTGACGCGGCAGCCGCAGTCGCCTGATCCCCGCTGTTCTGCATGCGCTCCATCGTCTTCTTGATCGTCTCCTGGAAGGACTCGTCGGGCGCACTGGAACTCGGTTCAGCTTTACCAGCATCCTCCTTCTTCGCCGCAGGTTTCTTCTTGGTAGACGGTCCAGCCGCAGAACTTTGGCCGGCTGCGCTGTCCAGAGCTGCCCCTCCGCCCAGCTCCTTAAGCATCTGCGCCAGTTGAGACTGCATGTCCGGGGAGGTTTCGAGCTCGCCCATCAGCTCGGCCATACCGGCTTGCAACTGTACTGCAAATTCCTCATCGGAGATACCGTCTGCGATTGGGTTCTTGGGTGCTGTGGTGGGTTTGGAGGATGGCGAGGGGGGTTCTGGTCTGGTGGGTGTGAACTCATCAAGCATATCTATGGCGCCAGTCAGTCATGCTTATATCCGAAGACATGTAGCGAATAGTAGGTATGCGAAGTAGATAAAAAATGGAAGTTTGACCATCTAAATCGTCCAGGTCATCCTCGTCTGGATCTGGGAAAGCATCTTGAGATGACGGAGCTCCCTCCTTTGGTGCGGGGTCCTTGTCCTTAGATATTGCTTCTGCATCTTTCTGTATGGTCTTGCCAGATGTCGCAGTAGAACCCTCTGGATCACCCGGCTTTGTTTCCATAGTCGAATTCAAATTGTATCGTCTAGCAGAAAAGAAGAATCTTTGTTGGCAGCTAGAAGTGGCTTGTGATGAAGACGGATCAGGCAGCGAGCGTCGTGCGGGGTGTGATTGTGATTAGTGTTGATCACTAGTTGACGATTGGTATGTACTTTATTCTTTGAATAGAAAAGTGAAAGCTTCTGTTGGGACATGAAAAGAAGCCGTAGTATATAATCAACCCAAAAGTAGCGATGTTGATTGCTCCAAAAAGCAGGGAATTTTGGATTCACTCCCAACAAGACCGAGGCAATCACACCTTGGTACTGTATCCTCGCTTCTCCAATCAGGCGCGATTTCGCGACTACAAAATCTAGATCGCGACTTTTCGCCTTCTCCGGCTTCACCTCTTCACCCTGACTAGAGCCCCCTCACCAACTCTTTAGCCTACTCAGAGATTGCTCAATTCAGAAGTTGGGTATTGCAGTAAGCGAGTGAATTTGGGCTGCAATTCACTGCCTTTGTTAAACTATTTTAACTTGGCCTGCCTGCCTGCCCTCCGCCAGAACCAACAACTCGACACTTACATCTCCAGATACCAGATCTACGATACCAACCAAAATGGCTCTCTGTCAGAACAGGCTGCAGGAGGAGCGCAAGCAGTGGAGGAAAGACCATCCTTTTGGGTTCTACGCAAAGCCTCAGCGCAATGCGGCAGGCGTTCTCGACCTGAAGGTCTGGGAGTGTGGCATCCCAGGCAAGGAGAAGACGCTTTGGGAGGGCGGTCTATTCAAGCTCAACGTTGTCTTTCCCGATGGTATGTCGAAAACCGCAACCTTTGCTCTCCTCTGCGACTAACTGCATTATAGAGTATCCAACGAAGCCACCTAAGTGTATGCAGCAGCAACATCGTGATCTTTTCGTGGGACATCAAACTGACAGGGCGCAGGCAAATTTACCCCACCTCTCTTCCACCCCAATGTCTACCCCTCGGGCACGGTCTGCCTATCAATCTTGAACGAAGAGGAAGGCTGGAAGCCGGCGATTACCATCAAGCAAATTCTACTCGGCGTACAGGACCTCCTCAACGACCCCAACCCCGACTCACCCGCGCAAGCTGATGCTTACAACCTCTTCAAGAAGGACCGCACCGGATACGAGAGCAAGATCAAGAAGATCGTCCGGGATAACCCGGCGCCGTGATCGGCCGACATGAGGCTCACGAAAGAGGGGAGCAGTGCTTTTCAGTGGCGGTGAGATAGAGTGAGCATTGGCGTTCAAAGCGGATATGAAAGGGGGGTTTTCGGTGTTGATGGCAGACTTGCACAGGACTTTCATATGGATGGCATGGGTTTCACGAAATGCGACAGATGAGCTACGGACGGAACGGGAAGAGAAGCGCGAACATGCTAACTGGGCCTTTACCTTTGAAATATTTTGCGGCGTGGTGAATCAACTGTTGGCTGTGAGACGACTGCTCGACATGATGGAGGCTCGCTCTTCGGGTTGTACGAGAGGATCACCTGGCTACCAGCTGATTTCGGCCTCTCGCCCATCGTCCCACTTTGGAGGCGCAAAAGGGGCCAGCAAATAGATAGTGAATGTGAAAGATAACGACGCAAGACTTTCGCCAGATTGATCTAGTTCCTGCCACATGACAGTGACTTTGTAGATTGGAGGCATATTTCGAAGCGCCAGGAAGGGCCTTATCGGTCCAAGCACAAGCCACAAAAAACCTCCTTCGGTTCCCAGCATCGGCCTTCAAATTTGACCCCACTAACCAAATCGCATACTTTATGGGAGTCATACTCACGCCCTACCTTCAAACAACCTCACCTCTCTGCTTGCGTCTCAATCGCTCCTGGATCATCCACCATTGACCCCTTCTGAGATTCTTCCTTTGGTTCTTTAAAATCTCAATTTCTTGAGGAACTTAGTTCCCAGTACACTCCCCCCCCCCCCCCCCCCCACCTACCTCCCCCTCCACCGCTACATCAACACCACTCTCAAAATGTGCGGAATCTTAGGATGTCACTGCGTGCCTGACGCAAAGGCCTTCAAGGCGACGGCTCTGAAGATGGTCAAGCAATGCCGTCACCGCGGTCCAGATTGGTCTGGAAGCTACGTCGCAAACAACACAAGTACGGGCTGGAGATGTGTATCATGGTTATGACATGACTGACACTTTCTAGTCTTGGCCCATGAGCGTCTGAGTATCGTTGGTGTCGACAGTGGAGCGCAGCCTCTTACCAACCAGGACGAGAGTATTGCGCTTGCAGTCAATGGCGAGATCTACAACCACAGAGTCATCCGGAAGACCCTGAAGACCCCGTATCATTTCAAGACGCACTCTGATTGCGAGGTTATCATTCCTCTGGTAAGTGAAGGCACATGCAAAGACATGTCTGGTCAAGCTTTGAAGAAAATGCGCTGACATACATTGCAGTACATGGAGTTTGACATCGATGCACCCAAGCACCTGGATGGAATGTTCTCCTTCGTCCTCTACGACAAATCCCAAGACCGCACCATTGCCGCCCGCGACCCCATTGGAATAACAAGCTTGTATCAGGGATGGTCGAGTAAGATGCCAACTGCGGTATTCTTCGCTTCTGAGCTGAAGTGCCTGCATTCGGTTTGCGACAAGATCATTGCATTCCCGCCAGGACACATCTATGACTCAAAAACCAACAAGACGACCAGATACTTCGAGCCCACATGGTGGGATTCCTCCAAGGTTCCTTCAAAGCCGCTCGATTTGAAGCTGCTGCGTGAGACATTCGAAAAGTCTGTACGAAAGCGCATGATGGCGGAAGTGCCGTATGGTGTTTTGTTGTCAGGAGGTCTTGACTCGAGTTTGGTTGCTTCAATTGCGCAGCGGGAAAACCTGCGCTTGAAGGATGCTGCTCTGAAGAATATTGAGGCCAATGGAGAGGCTCAGGGAGACACTGACAAGGGGGAGGGCTTGGTTGGTATTGACGATGATGACAAGCTGTCAACTGTCACCTATCTGCCACAACTGAACTCCTTCTCTATCGGTCTTCCCGGTGCTCCAGACAGCAAAGCTGCAAAGGAGGTCGCGAAGTTCCTCGGAACCAAGCACCACGATATGACTTTCACTATCGAGGAAGGCTTGAACGCGTTGACCGATGTTATCTATCACTTGGAGACATTCGATGTGACTACTATCCGTGCCTCGACACCTATGTTCTTGCTCTCTAGAAAGATCAAGGCCATGGGCGTGAAGATGGTTCTGAGTGGTGAGGGTAGTGATGAGGAGTTCGGAGGATATCTGTACTTCCATGCTGCACCTGACAAGGCGGCTTTCCACGAGGAGACCGTCCGCAGAGTTAAGAACCTCCATCTGTGGGATTGCATGAGAGCAAACAAGTCAACCATGGCTTGGGGTGTGGAAGCTCGTGTTCCGTTCTTGGACAAGGAGGTAAGAAAACCCTGACCAACTTTAAGATGACATTCCAATGATGCGTAAATAGTTCCTGGAAGTGGCCATGAACATCGACCCTGCGGAGAAGATGATCACCAAAGATAGAATTGAAAAATATATCATGCGAAAGGCTTTCGATACTTCGGATGAACCTGGCGCAAAGCCATACTTGCCAGACCACATCTTGTGGAGACAAAAGGAGCAGTTCAGTGATGGTGTTGGTTACGGATGGATCGACGCCTTGAAAGACCAAGCAGAACTCCACGTTACCGATGAGATGATGAAGAACCCGAAGCCAGAATGGGGCGCCGATATTCCAGATAGCAAGGAAGCGTGAGTACTGCGCAGCTGCCGTAGTTTTGAACGATGACTGACAGCATCAGTTACTGGTACCGAACAATGTTCGATGAGCACTTCCCCCCCTATTGCGCCGACACTGTCATGCGATGGACTCCGACATGGTCAAAACAAACCGATCCCAGTGGAAGGTGAGCACATGGATGATATCCCCCAAAATTCGATGCTAATGAAGAAACCAGAGCAATTGCGACTCACAACCAAAAGTATGACTCGGCCAAGGAATAGAATGTCTCGGTAGACAAGCCATGAATCTGATGGGTGACGCCTATTTCCTTCAAATCATTCATTGCACAACGGGAGTTTCTGATACCTATGTTGGGTTGCTACTTCGCGAGTTCGGCGCCGCATAGTTTCTGGGACGATGCGCCCTGTAGAAAATAGACTGGCGGCGACTGCCATAATAGAAATCTGAGCCATCACCAAATCGTATTGAAATGTTGAGGGCATTGATCCCAAGCTTTGCGTGCTTGTCTTACGGAGAGGCACAAGCCCCTTTCTAGTCAGGTGCCACAGATTGGGAGCTCGAGCCAATAAAAGGCACGTTTCTCTCGCGGAAGAAACCGCTCGCGCATACAGCTTTCCGCGCAGCAGCAACCTTGACTTTCTTTTCCCATCCCCTCAAAACTTCAAGATCCACACCTCCGAGTCAATTGCACCTCCTCAAGCCCATCGAATTTCTGCCACCGCCAACATGTCTGTTCCCGCTTTCCCAGATATCTCCAAGTCATCCAACGACGTAAGTGCAGCCTTGACTTCGCTGAAGTGCTTCTCGTCCGAAGCATCAGTTTCCGTGAAACATTCCCGAAAACATTCAGACTCTTGATATTCGGAAACAAATCCATGTGCCCAGATCTGACTGATGCTCTGCAGCTTCTCAACAAGGACTTCTACCACCTCTCCGCCGCTACCCTCGAGTTGAAGAGCTCCACCCCATCCAATGTTTCATTCAAGGTGACCGGAAAGTCTACACACGACGGAGCAAATAGCGGAGCAGTATGAAAGCCCCTTATGGAATGAGATCGCATACAGATACTGACCGATCCTGCAGTTGGAGGCCAAGTTCGTGGACAAGCCAAATGGTACATCTAGAAAGAAATTTATAAAGACATATTCTCTTCCACGACTTACTATAGTTTCCATCTACCCGTACAATTACAGTCCTGTTGGATTTGTCGTGGAAATGTCCCCAGGAGCACACATGCTAATGCTTTTCTATTACCGCGCAGGCCTTACCCTCACTCAAACCTGGAACACGGTCAACGCTCTCGACACTAAGATTGAGCTCAACGATGTTATCGCCAAGGGCTTCAAGGCCGAGGTGATGGGCAGCTTCCTCCCTGCGAGCCAGAACAAGGGCTTGAAGGCCAACCTACACTTCAAACAATCCAACTTCCACGGCCGTGCTCTCTTCGATCTCCTCAAGGGCCCAACCGCTACCGTCGATGCTGTTATTGGCCAAGACGGTTTCTTGGCTGGTGCCTCTGCTGGATACGATGTCCAGAAAGCTGCTGTCACCAACTACTCTGCTGCTGTTGGATATTCCGCCCCTACATACACTGCCTCCATCACTGCTGCCAGCAACTTGAGCGTCTTCCAAGCTGCGTACTACCACAAGGTCAACTCCCTCGTCGAGGCCGGCGCCAAAGCTACCTGGGACTCGAAGAGCGGAAACCAAGTCGGTCTTGAGCTTGCCAGCAAATACCGCATTGACCCCGTCTCTTTCGCCAAGGTAGGAACTATGCGGCTTTGAAAAAGGGACTTATTGACTGATATTTCATTATTAGGCTAAGATCAACGATCGTGGTATCGCCGCCTTCTCCTACAACGTACTCATCCGCCCCGGTGTCACCCTTGGTCTCGGCGCCTCAGTCGACACTCAAAAGCTCGACCAAGCAGCTCACAAGATTGGTACTTCCTTCCAGTTCGACGCATAGATTATGCATCAGAGGTATAGATGGGCCATTGGTACGATAGATGGAAGAAAGAAGGTTGTTTCTTTGGCGGAGTTTGCATAGCATATTTTGCGTGGAACGGACGGATTTTCTATGTACAAAAACGCCAAAAAATACCACCACCACACACTACTTGCTCATACTCTTTCCTTGATTCCGTATACTCCAAAATCATACAGCATTGGGGCTTTTCTGGTCAGCATCACCGCTGTCTGAGCATGGCGTTCAATGCTTCGGAGCTCTGGTGAGTTAAGACGGGGCGGCTGAATGACTTCAGGCGCGTATGATTGTCTTTTCCCTGTTCATCAAGGTAAAGAAAGCATGGTGAAAAGAGCTGTGGTTTCCAAACTCGCTATAAGAATGCTGACATGATCCAAGGCGATTTCTTTAAATCCAGACCCGGAGATTGAATGACTACAGTACATTTTAGTTGCATTGTCGGTTGACTCTGTTCATAAAGTCGGTTTTCAGAGTAACACCCGGTTTCCGGCCGTTAGGAGGAACTTCCAGCCTGGTTTTGGCTCTGATCCATACGTCGTGGGGCCTTGGTTGCGTCCATTATCCGTATTCATGTTTCTCTCTGTCTGATGTCAAGCTTTCATCTCTTATTCTTTCCCGTCCTGGTCATTCTCTCAAAAATGAAAGTCGGCACCAAAGTCCCAACCACAATTATCCCCCCTACGAACAAAAAGTTTGCCAGCGTGCTCGGAGGCACTTCACCCGCTGGCACTTGCCGATCCTCCATCCCTTTCCTTCGCTGCCACCTCTGACTATGCCTCTCGTGCGTCCGATAATGGCTCTCGCGATCAAAATGCGGCACATCATTCATTTCATCGTGTCCCCATGCCTTCTGCCCCGGCCCCATGCCGGGCTCCCCCGCTGTCGCCGTTTCGGCATAGGCATCGTGCGCTGCTTTTCGTTTCGCAGAGTGCTCACCCCAGCCTCCGGATCGGTAGAAGCTTGGTGGGGGCCCGCGAAATTGGGTGCGACGCCTGCTGAGGCCGCTTGCTGGGCGGCCTCCTGCGGGCCCGGAGGAGTGGTAGGAGCCGTGGGGACGGTGATGCGAGTGGGAGCCGTTAGAGTGGGAAGAGGGGGAAGAGGAGTGCAGGTCTAGGGTGCGGTCGTACTCTTGACGTTTAGCGGGGGTAGATAATGTTGCGTAAGCGTCGGAGATGGCGACGAAGCGTTCGCTTGCTCCCGGGTCGTCGGGGTTGCGGTCGGGGTGGTGGGTTTTGGAGAGGCTGTAGAAGGACCTGTTTTGTTATGTTAGAGGTAGTCTGCTTGAAGGTCTGTCTAATTGGCATTGGAAGTGCCGGCTGCTGCCACGAGGGAACAGTATACCACCAAAGGTATATAGAATGGTAGGGAGAGACATACTTCTTCACCTCGGCTGGTGTTGCATCTGGGGAAACCTGCAAGGTCTCATAGTGATTGTGTCTAGCAGCACTTGTATGGAACAGCCGTTGGAGACGCGGTGCGCGAGGGAAGAGAATGGAGCGGGATGGCATTCCTCATCACGAACAAGCTCAGGTACCTGCGTGAGATATCGTGGGAATTGCGAGGGAGAGGAGTGATGCCCATCCAGTGACAGCATGATGTCGGGCATCCCCGCTCTAAGCCCGTTACCGGTAAGGCTGCGACGACTTAGGTCGCTAGTGCGCCGCAACCGCAAATACGTTGTCGGCTAGCTGCGGAGTCTCTGTTTTCCATGCCCGGCTGGTTGTTCTCTCGAGAGATTTCTCGCTGGGCACACGAGCTTCTCTCCTGTTTCTTGAGGGACATTGACCATTTGCCATATTGAAATCGACACAAATAAGTACGCAAGACCTACTTGTAACAGTGGGCACAACTGGGCTTGGCCCTGCAAGACACCATGACGTCCGCCACCACTGGTTCTCTTTCGAATTTGAAAGGTAAAAAATTCCCGACCTGTCCAACTCAAACCACACTGACAAACTCCTAGCTAAAGATCCGGAAGCCATCAAAGCCTCTGCCGCCGCAGCACAAGCCGAAAGTGAAGGCCCGGTCCCGGACGCGGAGGACTCTGACGACGACGAGGACGAGAAGGCAGAAGAAGTCGGGAAAGAAGGGGGAGCCAAGAAAAAGCGCAAGAGAAAGAGGAAGCCAAAGAAGGCCAATGGTTCGAAAGTCGTTCCTACGAAGCAGTCGGAGCCTCCCCGGGTATTACTATCGAGTTTGTTTCCCAGTGGGGAGTATCCCGTTGGAGAAGAGGTGGAGTACAGAGACGAGAACTTGTACCGGACCACGGACGAGGAGAAGAGGCATCTTGATCGCATGAACAACGATGTCTTGCAGGACTTCAGACAAGGTGCCGAGATCCATCGACAGGTTCGGCAGTATGCGGCGAAGAATATCAAGCCCGGACAGTCCTTGACTGAAATTGCTGAGGGGATTGAGGACAGTGTGAGAGCTTTGGCTGGACACCAAGGCTTGGAGGAGGGCGACCACCTGAAGGGTGGTATCGCGTTCCCAACAGGTGTCAACCTGGACCACATTACAGCGCATTACAGCCCCAACGCTGGTAACAAGACTATCCTCAGCAAGGACAATGTCATGAAGGTCGATTTTGGTGTGCACATTAACGGTAGAATTGTGGATAGTGCCTTTACTATGTCATTCGACCCGATGTACGATGGTCTTCTCGAAGCCGTCAAGCAAGCCACCAACACAGGAATCAGAGAGGCGGGCATTGATGCTCGATTGGGAGAGATTGGAACTGCTATTCAGGAGACTATGGAGAGTTATGAGGTTGAGATTAACGGTGACACATTTCCTGTCAAGTGCATTCGCAACTTGAACGGGCACGATATCCGTCAATGGCAGATTCACGGTGGAAAGAGCGTGCCGATTGTGAAGAGCAACGACCAGACAAAGATGGAGGAGGGTGAGGTGTTTGCCATTGAGACCTTTGGTAGCACCGGCAACGGATATGTGAGAGACGATGTGAGCGTTCCTCCAATGCCACTCGAAGTCGCTGCTAATATATGTAGCTCGAATGCTCGCATTATGCAAAAAAAACGGATGGCCCCAAGAATGTGCCGTTGCGGGTCGAATCAGCGAAGAAGCTTTTGAATGTCATCAACAAGAACTTTGGCACTTTACCATTCTGTAGGAGATATCTGGATCGTTTGGGCCAGGACAAGTACTTGCTTGGAGTGAGTGGTTCGATTGCTTGTTTCCTACGGAGTCATATCTGACAAAATAAAGTTGAATAATCTAGTTTCTGCCGGCATCGTAGAGGCCTATCCTCCGTTGGTCGATAAGAAGGGGTCATACACTGCCCAATTCGAACACGTAAGAGACACTGCCTCTTTCCCTCGTCACACGTTGCTAATAGATCAGACCATCGTACTCCGACCAAACGTCAAGGAGGTCCTCAGTCGTGGAGACGACTATTAAAATTCATGGATAGGTTTCGAAAAGTTCTTGGTGGTCTGATGACTCAATTGCATTGGAGTTCTTGACAGGTTACACAGGATGCGTGCACCAGATGGCTTCTCGAGGCCATACTGAATAAATGCCATGTTTTCAAGTCAAGCTCAGGCCGCACGGAGTGACAGTTCCTTGACTATGCAATGAATACCATGAGCCATCCCAGTCCTGTTTCGTTATTTTTATGTGGCACGTACTCTAGTGACTGCACTTCCACCATGGGAGTTGAAGGTGGAGATGGAGAATGCCTTCTCATGCCGCTTGGGCCAATGCCGAAAATGCCACTGGATCCTCTCGCCTAGTTTGTTTTTGGCGAAGAGAATTGGGTGATGGCATCCGATATGAATCTTGACGTTCTACCTAGACGCTCCCAATTTCTTGGTGATGCGTTGGATGCGCCTCTGATAATAAGCCATCGCTCCTACCCTCTTTATTTATGGCATCGTCTTATTTCACAGACTAAAAGAAGTTTCAATTGGCAGATATTTCGCAATTGTGTCTATTCTGGCTCTCAGCACAGTCAACCGAGGTGTCGAATTTAGAAAAACACTTCGTTCGGCCTGCTCTCGACGAGTAGGCGCCAGTAGTAGACTAAAGCCCACGACAACCGATCCAAAGCTAGCTTATTGGATACAGCGCAAGTGGGGCTAGCTAATTAGCTCGAGTGATTTTTGTTTTCAGGTTGAATTTTGGAATGTGCTGATGATTTTGTTAGGGAGTGGAAGATGAGCAAGCTCCCCGGTTGGGTTCGAAGAAAGAGGGTTGCGTCTCGAAATGCGTTTTTCTCAGTACTCTACTCTGTCCATGGTTCACGGCACCTTGCCTTTGCCATTGGTGCGTGGACGGAGTTGGTATGGTGCCCAGCGGCCTGGGTGGAGTGGGCGAGGACGCTACTCTCTGGGATCTAGGGTTCTTCTGCCCTTTTCTTGGACTCGATGTTCGTCTGATCGAAGGCTAGGTTTAACGATCCTGGGAGGGTTGCGAGATATATGGGATATACCTAACACATGAACGTCATGAGGTTTCGTTTGAGCTGATTCGTTCTATGCCCAAACAAGCTGTACATGCTCTGAGGACCTGTGGCCGAAGTCCCGGGCGAGCGGGCTTCACGCCGGCAGTGCGTGCCACGAAGTCCCGGTCCTTTTTTTGCTGGCCATGTATCGAAGAGTCATAAACTCAGAGATCTTTCTGATGTCGACTTTTTGCAATCAGTAAGAAGAATTGTTAATCTATGATGTGCATCGAACCAGGCATTTGAAAATTCGAGGTTTCGCTGATCCCAATACTAGATTCATAGAGCTAGCATTGTATTTATCTGGAGCACAATCTTCCTCTGTGGAATTTTACTGCTGTCATGATTCCATCGTGAGCTGTATTATAACGTGTATTCTCAGGACTTGGTCATGCTCCCTATTGCTCAGCATCAGCATTTCATTCTTGGCGAAAAAGAGAAATGGTGTTTACACCACCAACGTCATGTTCGATCATTTGAAGAAAGATAGAGCGGCACCGGAATTCTTTAAGCCGAACTCGAAGCAGCGGCTTTTATTGGCAGCTCAAGTTTCCTTTTGAACGGCTGCATGATTTCCCTATTGTCATTCATTAATACTAGACTAAGGAAGACAAAGGGCTGCTGTCCTGTGATGTATGGCCCAACACTGGCTATCCGTTAAGACGTGAAAGAGAGAGATTCATGAGTACATTATTCAAATCTTTCCCGCTGATTGATGAGCCGTGGCCTTAGTGATGCTAGAAATGCTACAGAATGGCTCTAACATGTTCGAAAGGCATACTGCTTTCGATGCAGCCCTGCTTCAGCACAGGCAAGGCTGTATTATCTGCAGAGGCCTGGTAATTTCCACAAGGGCACTGAGAACTCTGATATCCTGAAAGTCCAAGAAGATCCCATGCCTTGGGAGTGATGCTCAGAAAGGAAGGGGCGATACTAGGAAGTGAGTCAGCCATGGCTAGAACAGAAAGACGAGTTAAGAAAAGCCTGCAGCAAATATGACATGGAAACATATATTGCCATTGATAAGCGTCGAGACTGATACTAGTATATCTCGTCAATACGCCCTCAAAAGTGTAACCTTACTTCAATGCGAGCGAGTCTGCTGGTGCCTACCGCAGAAAAGGGTAAGAGGTTCCCCCCACGTGCTAACGCGAGAATTCGGTGCACGTCCCTTGTCGGCAACTCAACTCTATGTTGATGCTCTTTCATCGTCGGCGCACCCTCAAGTAAAAATCAGCGCCACTCTGGATATCTTCATCAAACAAACCATTCGGAGATCATTGCTTACCATGGTGAGCTCTCCGAAATCCAAAAGGAAGCTCGGTCGTGATGCTTCTATCAGCCCTCCACCATTGCGAAGGAAGCTCCAGTCCAATACAACACGTGCGTACCTACTGCTTCCACCGACTTTGGAACCATCTCAACTGATATCTAATAAAGAAACCGCTGTTGCGTCCTTCTTCACCCCTGCTTCCCAGAAACCTCCCGAGAAAATCGTGTGGCAAGAGCGCGCGCCGAATGATGACACACCAAGCACGCTCGTCGTCGGTAAATACCAGGCTCCGGATAGCTCCTCGTCATGCTCGAAGTCTATCGCTGGCAACAGCAAGAGGTACAAAATTGCAGCTTTTGACTTTGTAGGTACAGGATATGCTCTTATTCCCGTACCCCACTGACCTCGCTGAACCCTTCTGACCCGTCAACGAGGACTCGACTCTCATCTCAACTGCATCGGGCAAAAAACACGCCACAGATGCGAAAGACTGGAAATGGTGGCACGCGTCTGTTCCGGAAAAGCTACGGAAATTATACACGGACGAGGGGTAAGCTCAACACTCTAGTCTGGCCCTTCAAAGCATCATGTCACTTATGATCACACAGTTTTCGGGTCGTAATCGTTAGTAACCAAGGAGGAATTTCCCTGAAAGCCGATGCCAAAGCTCCGAAGGCTCATCTTTCCAGGTTGGTGTCGTTCAAATCCAAGGTTTCGGTTGTGTTAGGTCAGCTGGACATTCCCCTGAGTATCTATGCTGCTACTGGAAAAGACATCTATCGGAAGCCAAGACCGGGTATGTGGACGGAGATACTCCAAGACTACGACATCAGCCCAGATTTTGTTGATCATGACAACTCGATTTTCGTCGGCGATGCTGGCGGTCGTGATGCATCCAACGGTCAGCCAAAAGACTTCTCGTGCTCCGACCGGTACCTCTCACGTTTCGCAATACGCCTGCTACACTAACATCAAGCAGGAACTTTGCTCGTAACATCGGGGTTAAGTTCTACACTCCGGAGGAATTCTTTCTCGGAGAAGCACCGCGCCCTTTTACTCGTCCATTCGATCCTGCCGACTAGTAGGTAGCGAGGCAGCTTATTATCTCCCACACGCGATTGTCTCAGAATACATGGGAATATCTGTCATTTTACTCCCGAAAATACTTAAGCAAGGCAAATACTGACCGTGTGTCTTACAGCGTCGACCTGTCTCCTGCTCAAGGTTTGTGCGGTGTCACCTGAGCAAGTGGCCAGTTCCGCTTACGGTCCTATAGTTTCCGAACCCTATGAAAAGAAGCACGACTGCGACATTGTCTTGTTCTGTGGCAGTCCAGGCGCTGGAAAGTCGACTTTCTTCTTTAGAAATCTTGAACATCTTGGCTACACCAGAATCAATCAAGACATTCTAAAAACGGTACGTTTCACCGTCATGTGGGAACCCCCGAAATCGGCTGATAATCGAGTAGCGAGAGAAGTGTCTCAAGGCAGCGGCAGTGTGTCTCGCAGAAGGGAAATCTGTAGCTATTGGTAAGTTGCCGCTGCGTGTAAGCCACCCTCTGACCCTCACGCAAATGCAGACAACACGAATGCATGTCCCGAAGTTCGGAAGAAATGGATCGAATTGGCTGCTAAGCATGCTGTACCAATTCGTTGCGTGTTGTTCACAGCAGCATCTCAGATTTGTGAACACAACGATGCCGTGCGAGCTCTGAACGATGTGGTATGCGCTCCCGGGCTCCCTGGCCCTCAACCGATATTTATTTTGGGCTCAACCACGGCTCCATGCCCCGATGCAGAAAGTCCGAGTTCGCATGTGGAGCTTCTGCTAATCACTGTACATACAGATGAACCCAGAAAAACGAACGATCCTCCCCAGCATGGCATTCAAGGGGTTCGGGTCCCGGTACCGACGTCCACAGGTCGACGAGGGATTCGAGGATATCACGGAGGTGCCATTCACGGTATGATGCAGTCATCACTTAGTCAGAACAGACACATATTGATTCATGCAGTTCATCGGGAATGAGGCCGAACGACAAATTTGGACTCGACATTGGATTTGATGATCGCTCATGGAAATCATGTTGTGCAGTGGGGCCTCCATGTGCTGCGAAGCGATTTTTTTTTTTTTTTTTTTTTTTTTTTTTTTTTTTTCTTTTCTTCATAGACTGGTCTCTCTCTAGGCGAATCATACTTGGGTATCCCACAAATATTGGTGTCACACCCGCCCCATGTGCAGCAAGAGAACATGACAAGTGACAGACGGACCGTTCCCTAGTGCATGAGTGCATGCCGTGGCTTTCCAGTGTTTTTGATTTTCGAGACGGTGGCCTGTGGCTGATGGGCAGTTTTCAGAGCGCATTCTGCAGCAGCGTTTTTCTGCACGTTCCTTCGTTCGTTCGCTCGTTCGTTCGCTCGATTAGATCGATCGGATCGCAAATCAGCTTTACCTCAGTACGGTACTTACTTACCTATGTATGTATGTATATATGTATGTCTGTATCAAGAGGTGCACCCACCGCCCAAGGGGAAAAAAAACAAACAAACAGTTTAACCGGCGCAGATCGCTCGCGAGTCCGGAAAAAGCAAAACCCTTTTTTCCTATTGGGTGGGCCCGCCGGGATCCTCTTCTCGGATAGACGTCACGTCCACGTCACGTCACGTCACGTCACGTCAGGTCACGTCAGGTCAGGGACCTGTTCTCCCCGAATAGCAGGATTTTGAGTGATTTGATGTGATGTGATGTGATGTGATTTGAACAGCAGGATTTTGAGTGATTTGATTTGCTTTGATTAGATTTGATTTGATTAGCTTTCGAGTCCGTTCTTCCACCCACCTCCACCTCCAGCGCTGAGCTTGTTCCTATGGTAGGTACGGGAGGGAGGGAGGTGGGTAGGTGACTTAGGTCGCCGAGATGGAGTACTGGTTTCGGTGCTGGTACTGGTACTGGTACTGGTATACCAAGCACGTCAATATCAACATTATATCAACATCACATCGATATCATATCAACATCACAGCCCCCTCTTTCGTAGCGTAGCGTAGCGTATCCTATCTCGCGCCGTCGTGGATGGTGGGGCCGCTACTACTGTACTGTAAGTACTGTAAGTACTGTATCGTATTGGATGAAGGGGAGAGGAGAGAGGAGAGAGAGAAAGCACAGCGGGCCGCCGGTGGGCGACGCATAAATGTCCGAAATGATAAATTAAAATAAATTAAAATATTAAAATATTAAAATGTTAAAATGTTAAAATATTAAAATATTAAAATATTAAAATATTAAAATATTAAAATATTAAAATATTAAAATATTAAAATATTAAAATATTAAAATATTCAAAATGTTAAAATATTCAACATATTCAACATATTCAAAATATTCAAAATATTATTAAAATACATAAAGATCTCCTATTTTTTTTTTTTTTCCCGGCTTGCTTGCTTACCTGCTTGCTTGCTTACTTGCTTACCTGCTTACCTGCTTGCTTGCGAATCAGGGGAATCTTGCCCTGCCCCTCCCTGGTGACAAAAAAAAAAGTTGAAAAAAAAAAATTCCGAAGCCAGTTGCGAGCGACGTACGGTACCTAATCTTTGATTTGATTTGATTTGATTTGATTTGATTTGCAGCCCCCTCCCCCCTTTTTTTTGTCTTCTTCTTCTTCTTCTTTCTTCTTCTTTTTTTTGCGGGGAAGGGAAGGGAAAGGATGGGATGGGGGGGGGGGGTGAAATGTGGATGGTCATGGATGGATGGTTATGGATGGGTACCGGTACCCTTTCGATGGATGATGGCTCGAGTTCCCCGGGCCGCGGGCATGGATGGGATGGGCTGGGATGGGTTGGATGGGACTTTTGGAGATTGGGAAAGGTGGAGATGGTCTGGACCTCTGCCGCTGCTGGAGGGTTGTGGGCGGGATTTCGCAGCGCTGCATGTGATGGATGGAGGGGGGAGGGAGGACGGAGGACGGGAGGACGGAGGACGGGATGGGGGCTGGGATGGGGGCTGTGTTTAAGATGACTGTGGAGGAGGTGCGGAGGAGGTATGGAGGAGGTATGGAGTATGAGTAAGTGAGTGAGTGAGTGAGTGAGTGAGTGAGTAAGTGAGTAAGTGAGTAAGTGAGTAGGTGAGCTACTTCGGGCCTTGATGCATGGGCGTGGATGATGGATGAGGGTCGCTTCATAGATGGATAGATGGTAGGTAGGTAGGTAGGTCCTTGGAGGTATGATATGATTAAGCGAAAGAGAGAATTCCCCTTTTTCCTTCTTTTCTTTTCTTTTTCTTTTTCTTTTCTTTTTTTCCGGGAAGAAGGGAATCAAAAGTGATCTATCTATCTGCTTTGGCTACACGCGTGAAAGCAATGGACGCTATATATATATATATGTGTGTGTGTGTGTGTGTGTATGTATCTGCATCTCCAAGTGAGTGACTACGGTATTATCCATCCCTTGTATCGAAGCAGGAGAAGCAGCAGAAGCAGCAACAGAAGAAGAAAAGCTTGGCTTCTCCCCTCCCTCCTCCCTACTAGAGGTACCGGTCGGCAGGCAGGCAGGCTATCATCGGACGGAGACTCGGTAGGGAGGGAGGTACCGTACCTCCCTATCCTCTCCTCTCCTCTCGTGCAACTACTCGGTATTCGGAGAGGCAACTTCGGACGACATATGGACTAACTACCGGTAACTATCGACTCTACCTTTTCTACCTTATTCCAAGGTGATGGTGATGCTGATGCTGATCAGCGATCGATCGATCGATCGATCGGCTTTTGGATCCGAACGCTACGGGAAGAGTAGGTAGCAGATCTCGACGTAATGGCGAGAGGGGGCGGGAGAGGCTGGATGTTGTATGACCTGTTGCTACTTTGTGTATTCGTCGATGGCTATCTTGTGTGTTTTGTCTTTCCTTTATTTACGGAGGAGCACATAGAGGGGGACAACACACAGAGAGAGAGCATCGATAGCTGTTGATCCTACCGGCCGCAGCGGAATCCTTTTTCCCACGATACCCATAGCAAGTTTGCCTCGGGCGTGGCCTAGATTCATCGTTGACGCCATACATTTCTTCTGTCCTCCGGCGAGAGAGGGGCTTGGCGGTACTCTATTACGCTATGCTATGCTATACTATGCTATACTATTCTAGCATATCAGTTGGTTCGTTGGCTGGACAAATATCCTCTCTCCGTCGGAGATGCGAGGAAGGAGGGGGGGGGGGGTGATTACCTATTCGTCTGCATATTTCGTGTTGGTCGTCGTTGCTGTGTTCTTGCTGTTACGGAGGGGCCCCCTTTCACAGGGTTTCACAGGGCAACAAGAGGCCAGCACCACCGACAGAGTTCTTCTCCGCCTCGTGCCGACCAGGGGGCCAGGGGGCCATGGGGGGGGGGGAGGGGGGGCCACAACAAGAGCCGCTCCGGGAACTTCTGTCCCTGAGGGGTTGGTTGCACTTACTACGTACTACGACTACGTACTACTACTACCGTACATTTACACTTCCACTTCCATTTCCACTTCCACTTACTCTTGCCGTACGGAGTTCTGGGAATGCGCCCTTCAGGGATAAAGTCTAAAAAGTCCACTATGCATCCCTGCCCCCCTCCCTCTTTCCCCATACCGACCCTTTTTACTGTGCCGATACTGGTGATCTGGAAGATGGGCATTCACTGGAATTCC
The DNA here is from genome assembly GCF_022702325.1 of Drepanopeziza brunnea f. sp. 'multigermtubi'. Classification (NCBI taxonomy): domain Eukaryota; kingdom Fungi; phylum Ascomycota; class Leotiomycetes; order Helotiales; family Drepanopezizaceae; genus Drepanopeziza; species Drepanopeziza brunnea. The sequence goes on along the minus strand of NW_027094072.1, from coordinate 520,876 downwards.
GAGATGTGCTGAGTCAGGGACTGCATTTACGTGCCCCTTCGAAACATCGAACCCGCGAAACAAGAGCGGCGGGCCAAAAGGTAGTGGTGGGTTTCGGCGATCGGTTCCCATGCTAGGCTAGCCAGCAGAAGGGAAGGGAGGTGGATGAAACAAACCACAGATCTGAGCGACCTCTTCGACCGACCCTCCTGTACCGGTACTTGTCTCTCGACCCGAATCCAGCAATGAAAAAAAATAGTGTGACGGAGCGTGTAACGACGCAGAGTAATCCGACAAGATGGAATATTAAGGGTTGATACAGGACGTTCGACAAAGTGCAGACCAGCCGCCGTCCGGGTGTTCTGATTGGTGACCCGTGACGATCCCCGTGACTTGGCTGTTTGGTTGTTGACCGTGTTTCCTGCCGTAGGGCAAGTACGAGGAGTAAGGCCGTCTTGTCTCTCCTTGTCTTCCTTCTCCACATGGCTGGATTCCCCCTTCAGCCCGAGGCTCGCGGCCATGCTCATGATCAACTATGAACGATTACGGTACGGTATCGACGTTCTCTGTCCGTCTCTCTCTCTCTCTCTCACACAAACTCTCTCTCCTGCTCGGTTTCCCGGGGAAAAACAAGAGGACACACAGCCTGAGAGCCAAGACGCATACGCAAGTGACCCGGCGGGGGGAAAAGGCATGGACATGGGCATGGTTTGGGACCACCGGCCCGTGGGAGTGGGAGTGGGAGGGGGAGGGGGAGTGGGAGGGGGAAGAGGTGGACGTGGACGTGGACGTGGACGTGGACGTGGTTACAGTCCGTGTATAGTGGAAGTGGTATAGTAGTATAGTTGTGTCGTAGTAAAGTAGAATCGTAGTCAAGTAGGATGGTAGTATAGTAGTATCGTAAGGTAGTAGTAGTAGTATAGTCGTAGAGTAGTATAGCAGTATAGCAGTTAGTAGGATAGTCGTACAGTCGTACAGTCGTACAGTCGTACAGTCGTCTAGTAGTATACTCGTAAACATTACCACAGATAGTAGAAGAGTAATATATTACTTTATATTGGCACATTAGCATATTAGCATATTAGTCAGTAGTGTACGGAGTAAAAGGGGGGTCGGAGTAGTACTACCCCACCTAGAGTTACTCCGACTACAGCGACTATGTGTGTACTTACCCGAATAGGCTTAGTCCCACCTCATCGTTCTAGGCCAGGCTGGGCTGGGCTGGGCCGGGCGCTAGGGGAAGCTGTCACCCATGCAGATAGCGCGGACAAGTGGATGGATCAAAATCTGGTGTCTTTCCCTCTTCTTCCCTCCAATCCTCTAATCCTCCTCTAATCCTCTAATTCTCCAATACTCCAACTATCCAATTATCCAATTCTTCATCTGCATCTCCATCTGCATCCGCATCCGCATCTGCACCTGCATCGGCATCGGCATCGGTATCTGCACCTGCATCTCAACCAAATACGACCAACGACGTACGACGACCACCCTATCCATCCAATCTTTCGGCTCCAAACAGAAACCCTGTTGCGCGCGTGGTGGTTAGGCGAAGTGCAGATTCTGGCCCGTCGGAAGAGAAAAAAAAAGTCCTCGCTGCCACCTCTTCCTCTACCTCCACATCGACATCGACATCGACCCCTCCGAAACTCTGCGAATCTTTTCCAGTCGCTGGTGACCACGTATATCTGTGCACAAAAACGACAACAACCGCAACCGCCACGCACAGGTCCCAGCCAGCCGGCAACTCGTCTGAACAACACAAGAACACACAAGAGATTCAACATGTCGCCAGTCGCGTCCTCATAAGCATGCGATGAGTCTCGACTTCACACACTCCACGCCGATCCTGAATCACCCAAACGCCTACACTGAAAACCCAAGAATGTCACTCAAGCTCAAGCCGCTACTGCTCCCGCAGCTGGTGGAGGAACGGAGGAGGAAGGAGAGCTTGTCGGATCCGGACATAGACCTCTCCTCGGCTTCTTTTTACACGCAGAATTCCTCATCCGTGTCCGAGACTCCGTCTCCCGTCACGCCAACTTTTTCGACTCGCAGCCACTGGCGATACCCCAGTACCGCGTCCATATCATCCGCTGAGTCTTCGCCAACCTCTCCAACGTTCGTCGGAAATGGAACCCCAAGCAAACGATCGCTACCCGACGTCCAAGAGGAACCTCAGGAGAGAGAGGGGGACTCGGACATCTTTGGACGTTTCAACGCGCAATGGTTATGTAAGTGCCAACGGACTGTGGGTTTGTTTACCAACCGGGTTTCGGAAAGCTAAACAAGAGAGAAGAGGGGGGGGGAGAAGAGAAAATGGGCTAACGGCTTTCACTTGTAGGCGATGACCAGCAATGCTTGCACCGTGATCCAAGCATGGTGCAAAGCTCCGTACCGCCGCCAGCCAGATCCGAGCTCGACTATGACCTGGCCGATGACTTCTATCACGACGCAGAATTCTCAACAATCCCACGAAATAAGAGCCAGCGAGCAGAAGAATCGCCCTTCACTGGCCTCGCGACGCGATTCGGCACGAGGTTCCCTTCACTCTCGCGTAAATGGAAATCGCGAAAGGGGTCGACGGGTGCGACATCGACCACCTCCGAAACGCAGATGGAGAATGCGACCTCGCGCGGTGCTTCGAGCCGCTCATCATCTGTCTCCAACTTGCCGCGACAGGCGGTTGAAAAGCCGTGCGAGCCGCAATTGCCCCCGACTCCTACCAGGAGCGATTTCAACGACCGGGACGAGATGGCAACTGCTGCTCCAATCGACATTGTGAGAGCCAATATGCGCAGTAAAGATCACGAGGAAGATCTCGCATCTACGCCCCTTCTGCCTCCCTTAACGATGGACGCGTCCGCCAACGTCAAACAAGTATCCGTCCAATCGCCATTGCAATCGCCATCTGTAGCAGAAGCCAGTGATCCATTCGCGTGCGTCTCGCCGATCGACTCCATCCTAGCACCCTGCTTTCCCTCACCATCGCTCAGCACCAAGCCATCTATCTCATCCTTCCACCGTGGGGCCACCACGCGTCCCGGCCACTTCGTCCCCTTATCCGAGATCCCCCCCATCATCATCGCGGACCCGAACGACGAGTGGGCCAACAAGCTCGGCCACGCCAACTTCACCATCTACCCCGAGCCATACGTCCCCGAAAGCTTCGACCTCGAGGCCTGCCGCCAGCTGCGCAAAAACTGGGACCTAGCCCGCTGTAACTACACTAAGCACCTCGTGCGCACCGGCGAGCATTACGGCGTGACTTCCAAGACCTATCGGTTGACAGAATCCAAGTGGGAGGCCATAGAGGCGGCCTGGCGCCGGAGCAATGAAACCACCATCGCCAATACCATCAAGAACGGCAGTGAAGCTTTTGTCTCGCTCAAGCACGCGACCCTCAACGACGGTCGCAGCCCCAACATCATGACCCAGATCCCCTCTCTCAACGACCCGCGCTCCGAGGGCAAATTCCCGCAGCTTGGGGACGAGGACATTGTCGGTCCGATGGTCCAGGCCACGGCGCAGCTGCGGCGCACTCCCAGCAAGAAGGAGAAGCTGTTGCGATTCCTCGTTGAGAAGTTCCCTGTCGGATTAGGGCGCGCGTAGAACTCGCCTCACGGCCCCCCATGTGTCTCCAGAGACCGTGTTTTGTCTGAACATGCTCACGCGAACTCCCATTTTGATTTTGTTGTCTGTATCAACACCCCCCCCGCCTTACGAATATTACGAAATGTCTGCTCTTTGTTACGCTTGACAAATACCCACGCTCTTTGGCAAGCTCGGCCGATATCTTGTTTTCCTTTCTTCACTTCTTTCGTACGACGCTGTATCAGCTGCCTTATTGTCTATTTGCTAAGCTAAATGCCACTGGACCGCTATCCTCCTTCTTCTTTGTTTTGGTACAGGATTTTGTTTTTCTTGGTGTTCTGAAGGAAAGGGAGGGAAAAGGGCGGAGGGGAGCGGAAATCGGATCGAACACAAGGCAAAGGATATGGGGGCGCTGGCGCTACTACTGAGAGGTGCTCACTTTCGGGGACGTGTATATACCATCTATCGGGTGGGAGCAGGAGATGCGAGTTGCAACGTGGTGAGGCTGGCTGCAGCTAGATGAGGGGAGGCGCGCAGCGAGGGGTTAAGTATTGTGAATATGGCGGCTGGTACCTGAGCATCCCCTCGTGGGCTGCAAAGGGAAAGCGCAGTCTAAGAAGTGTGTAAGGGACCAGCGGTGTAGATAGAGGTGTGCGTGTGCGTGCCGGGGGGAGGCATGGCCCGAGTGACACGGTGGAAGAGGCTGCGACCCGTTAAGAGGGTAGTAGAAGAGGGGTAGTAGAGTAGCAAGAACAAATCAAAAACATGACCACAGTTTTCCTCTACTTTATTTTCCTCTTCTGTGGTCCTCCATAAAAAATTTCCTTATCTTTCTACATGAAGTGTAAATTCCCTGCTCTAGCTTCGCTAGTTAGTGACTAGCTTCGCTAGTTGGTTATAGCTTCGCTAGTTAGTTATAGCTTCGCTAGTTAGTTATAGCTAGCCACGCCCCCGTCTGTAAACACCGGAAACGGGAAATCGGATCTATTGAACTCTCTCTTTCTGAATCTACTACGTAGTAGTACTACGTACAGGTAAATAATATACGTGGTAACTTTTGAATTAGTCGTAGAAAGAGAAGGAGGGAGAGCTGTGCTCGATACTCACAATGCTCTCTTTTACCTCCTCTACCCTACATCTACCGGGTACTTCTTACCCTACGACCGATAGGTCCTTCCCCATCTTCCCATCTCCCCATCTCCCCAGCTCCCCCCTCGCCTTTTCCGCTTCCGCTTCCGCGACGCTCGCTCTCACCGCCTCACGTCTCTTTTCTCCCGGTACGGTACGGTACGGTACCTTATCCGTACGTACGTAGTACACGGGCGTGAAGGAAAAGAAAGAAAAAAAAAAACAACCCCGAAAAACCCCGAAAAACCCCGAAGAACGTAAAAGCGTAAAAAACGTAAAACGTAAAACCTAAAATATCATGACCCAAGCAAGAAATCAGACCCGGAAAAACTGAGCTAGACCCGGAAAACTGAACTAGACCCAGGCAAATCAGACCCGGCAAAAGTATAAACCCCCCAAGAGAAAACTATAACCCCTAAAAGCTAAAGCGTAACTTTATACAGCAGTAGTACGTAGTACTACTACTACGTCGTAAAAAAAAATAAAAAAAATTAAAAGTAAAAGTAAAAGTTGGGAAAATGTGCGCTTGGAAATACGTGGTAGTAGTAGTAGTACTAGTAGTAGTAGGGAGGAAAAAAAGAAAAGCTAATTGCTGATTCATGATTGGTAATTTGATGGGGTTTTAGGGGGGAGGGGGGGTTGGATTTAGGGAAAAGGACGAAAAAAAAAGGGAGGGGGGGGGAGAGGGGGAGAGAGGGGGAGAGAGGGGGAGAGAGGGGGGGATTTGAATGACTACCTAAGGTACGTACTACGTAGTAGTAGTACGGTAGTAGTACTTGACTGGTTAGGTTAGGTTAGGTTAGGTTAGGTTAGGTTATGCGCTTCTTTGGTTGGTTGGTGATGGAAAAAAATGAAAAAAAATGAAAAAAATTGAAAAAAAAAAAAAATGGATTTGGATTTGGAAGGATATGGAGATTTGAAATGGGGATTTGAAATGGGGATTTGACTGGTTGGTTGGTTTATGCGCTTGCGCTTGCGCTTTGGTTGGTGGTGGGGAGGGAGGGAAGGGGGGGGGGTGAGGGAGGGGGGAGAGGGGAGGGAAGAGGAGGGAAGAGATGAGGAGAGAAGAGAAGAGGAGAGAAGAGGAGGGAAGAGAGCAGAGAAGAGGGAGAAGAGAGAAGAGAGAAGAGAGAAGTGAGCAGAGAAGAGGAGGGAGGAGGGGAAAGAAGGGAGAGGAGAGAGAGGCATCAAGATATCCAAAATCAAAATCAAAATCAAAATCTAAAAAAAAAAAAAAAAAAAAAAAAAGAAACTACTACTACTACGTACTAAAGCAGAGGAAATCAGAGGAAGTGGATGAGCCTAATTGGCGATAATACATACCTAGGTACCCACTTGTACTTGTACTCACTACTATGTACCTACCTTACCTACCTTACCTACCTTACCTAGCTACCTTACCTACCTACCTACCTACCTAGCTAACCAACGAGATCCTTCCCCCGCCGTACTTACCAAGTAATGAACGGTGCGTAAAGTATCCTTCCCACCCTCTTCTTTTTCCGCTAAATAGGTAATTTTTTTTTTTCCGATTTTTTTTTTCTTTTTTTCTGGTTGTTGGAACCCCTACAGAAATACACATAGTAAGTAGTACACACACACACACACACGCACGCACACACGCACAGAGAGAGAGAGAGAGAAGAGAGAGAGTACACTTCTATCTATCTATCTATCTATCTATCTATCTATCTATCTATCTATCTATCTATCTATCTACCCTATCTATCTATCTGTACAGTACCTACACCCAGCCAGCTCGCAAGCAGCCCAGCCAGCCAGCGAACTCGCCTATAAAAGATCACCCACCTACCCACCACCCACCTACCACCCACCTACCCAACCCACCTATCTATCCATATCCCTACTCATACCTACCTGTATAGGTATAGTATATCTACACGTACGTAGTACGTAGTACTTGGACGTACCTACCTACCCATCTCTAATACAATCTATCAGTCGGTCGGTTCTCTGCTAGCAGACAAGACAGTCTACCTACGGTATTTCTCGTTCGCGCACCGCGCACCGCGTTGACAGAGCCGTCTACTTACTTGCTTACTTACTTACTTAACCTTTTCCTCTCTGCGTCTGTCACGTTTCGGGGAGAGGAAATCGGAGATGGGAGCGGTTGAGGTTCAGGATTGGAAGATGCGAGGGGGTATATACATATAATTATTGTAATTTTCGGAGAAAGGACTACGGTATCTATTCGATAAATCTCGATAAATCTCGAGAGGGGTGGCATGCAGCACCGGTGGCCCCCAACCATGTTCCCCTTGCCTTGCACACTTTGTATGTCTTCGTTGCACAGACATCTAATGCACTGTGTAATCTAGTAGTACCTACACAGATGATACAGTCCACATCGCTATCCATGCACACAGACCCGTGCGTACTAGACAATTTTCTACATTTACTACATTCCCAGAAAGAAATCCTCTTTCATCCTGGCTCTGCCCGGCTTCTCCATCACCTGCCTCAGCTTCCCCATGGCGAAATCCAGCTCGGCGTCGTCAGGATCCTTCCACCGCGACCTGATCTCCTCCCACGCCTGCATCGTCCTCTCCCTCCCCGAGCAATTCGAGAATGCTTGGAAGGCCCACGCAATGATCCACTGGGAAATTTCCACGTCCTCGTTCCCGTCGTCGAGGGCCTGGAGGAAGGACTTCCACACGCTTTCGAGGCGAGCTTCGGTCCATTTCGTGTACCGGATGCCCCCGTGCGTGGCGAAACCTTGGAGGAGACGGAGGAAGATGGTCTTGTGGACGCCGAGCCCGAAAACCTTCATGTCGTCGAGGAGTTTGCTGATTTTTTCAAGCTCGCCGCTCGTGTTTGCATAGTGCGTGATCAGGATCTCGAATGTGTGGAGGTCTGGCGCGACGATGGACTTGCTTTGGAACTTCTCCCGGAGTTCGAGATTCGTCTTGGAGATCTTGCCCATGTGCGTCAAGGCGAGGTTGACGACGCGCCGGCGGTGATAATCCCGCGGTGGCAGCTGGGGATGTTCGCGCTCGAAATGCCATGCCTTCATGCGCTCGTAGACTTTCTCGGCAGAGCTTGCTTCGCAAGAGCGGATGAGGGCTGATATCATGGCATTCAGGACCACCGTATCCACGATTTCACCCCCTTCCACGAGAGCTTTATACGAGTGCCGGACACCATCTCCGCTCTTTCTGAGCCCATAGTAGAATATCAGGCTCACGTGGTGGAAGCGATCGTATTCTAAGCCCCGGGTCTCCATCTCTTTGTATATCATCTCAGCGAGGACCAGCTTCCCAGCTTTGCAGGCAACGTCGAAAAGGACGTTGAACGTAGCTGCGGTGGCCTTGACATTTGCCACATGCTCCATTTCTCTCCACAGATGGAGGGCCGCTTCGACTTCGACTTCTGTTGACCTCTTGACATATCTGGCAGCGAAGGATATTGCACTTGTCCATTCGTAAGTGTTCAATGGAATACCTGAAACCTTCATGTCATCGACAACAGACATATATCTCAACATCGAGTTTTCATCTTTCTTCTCCACGATCGAGAGATGATGCATCATACTATGCCGTAACTTGGACGGGAGATATGGAGCGCGTGGTGCGGGGAGAGCCCTGTACAAGCGATAAAGCTCCTCTTGATTTACCGGCTTTTTGGCTTGCCAACAATCCCTCATGTAGATACGTATTTCTTCCAGCTTGATCTTCGTTTCTGGGTCTGAGGGCCATGTGTAGTCTGGGGGAGGCCATTCGTCCTCAGGCTTATCAGAAACTGTGAGGTGTGGTCCGTCGCTGGGTTGGTACAGCTGTGGCATATCAAGCAGCGGAAGCTGATCCGTGTATGATCTCCCAGTAGACTGATCTACTAATTCCAAAAGCTCTTCCTTCGTCCGGTTCGGCTCGAAGGGCTTCTCTTCCTCTGCTCTCTGCAGCTCATCTGTCTCCGCGGATTCGTAGTCGTACTCAGCCTCGAAATCCTGGGTGTGATTATGCCGCTGAAATGTAAATCTTTGGGACTGGCGTCTCCTCAAAGGTACATTGGGCCGTCGTGCGGTGAAGAAACTCGAGGGCTGAGATCTTTTTGTAGGTTTGTGACAGTTGCCAGCGTCTGCGAGGGATTTGATAAACCATGCTTCAAATCCCAACGAATTCGATACCATTGGTACGCGCGGCTTGGGGCGATTCTCTTTGCTATACGAATGTGTATTTCTGAAAAATTCAACTGGGTATAGAAATGGGAGAGCTTGTCGCGGAGCTAGCTTTGACAAAATCGGCCTGCTCGTCGAAGGGGAGGAGCTGCAGAAGAGGGACATGAGCCTCCGGACATATTGAATCGGTGGTCACCGTCTCTGCGCAGCCATGAGAGACCTGAGTCCAAGAAAGTATTGTCCACGGTAGGTAATGGGCGTTGAGTGGGGGGGAAATGTGTCTGTCGATAAATACCAGCAAGTCGCGTTCTGGGATATAATTTTGTTGCACGGGGAATGCCGAGTCTAAATTCTGTATTAATCACTCCCCGCTTCAATCACAACAAATCCAGCCTCGACAACCAAACCCTTCTGTGAGGATGCCAGTAAATATAGTTAATGCAGCTTGCTAATATACTTCGCAGTCACTAGAGGACAGCTCCAAAGATGAGGGGCCTCAACCTGAAGCCCTCACGTGTGTACCAAGCAGCATCTGCACTCCTCGAGACGGGCAGCATAACCCAACCACCACCATGGTTCAAGACCATTGGGTCGATACCTCCAGCGGAAATTCTGACTCGATCCCAGCCCACTCAGCACAGAGAAGTCAACCATAGATCCCGAGTCCGCAAGCCCAGCAAATTGTTCAAGCCACAAGCGATCGGGTACGAGGAAGACAAACTACGGATCCAGTTCTACAGTGATCATCCATGGGAGCTGGCACGGCCGCGGATAGTGCTAGAGAATGACGGAAAGGATGGGCACAGGTGCGATTGGAGCCGGATACAACAGACTGGGAGACAGCTGAGTGGAGAGAGGTAGGTTCCGCCCTAGCCTCAAAACATGGTGATCTAATATGTGTCAAGTGTTGTTCAACGACAGCTGTGGCTCATCAAAAACACGCAATACACCCCCAACCAAGCATACGATATTGCGCGCAAGGAATTCTATGAGTTACGCCACGAGGAGGAAACCGAGAGGAGGGTGCAACGAGAGGAGGCGACATGGACCGGAGCGTACTTTGGAAAGGGCGTGCTGGAGATTGGAATGGAGCTCGAAGATAAGGCTTATGAATCTTGGAAGGCTTGGGCAACGAAGGAGGTCGATTCGATCCATACTCAACGAGAAGCGGCTTACACTGGAGTTGGAACGGAGCCAGAAGACACCACAGAGGTCTCTTCGTTTGAGGAGGACGAGAACGACGTATTAGCAACTATATAATGACTGTCAGATAGGTTTGGAGTGGATGATTAGATTGTACAAAAGGTGGCTTTGGCCGTGTATATCAATGGTGTCCTGGGTGATCACCTTCCTCTGATACATACATGCCTGGTGATATCTGGACGTTGGCAGTGTCGGACCTGATCTTCTGTGACGACCTGCGTCGGGTTGAGAAGAGCTCGTTATTCTCTACAGAATGGCGATTTAGAGTATGAGAGAGCGCAATTTTCTGGATATTGGAGTCCCCAGAAAACTTCATTTTGACTGGCTTACAGGAAAGATAACCAGGTTATGTAATTCAAGTGCCTCTTCTGAGCCATCACATCTGTCGCGTATCCTTTTCTAAAAGGCACTCTGATTGTGCAGAACTTCGTAAAATACGGTAATCGACCCTAAATCAGGACCAGGAATGGAAAAGTGAAGGGCGGCACTTCTCAGGTCGGTGTTAAGATTCCAAAGAGCGGCATTTCTTCAAGGGGTCTCTCAATTCAACGTCCTTAATGTCATCATTCAACGAGAAATCCTACCCACTCGACCTTCTTCCTAGCTCCGTTCCCATTGATAGTCTTCGCCAGAGTCTCCCATTGCACCAAGAATCTATCACAAATTCCCATCTTCAGAAGAACCTTTCCACTCAAGCTCAAAGTCTTAACTCTCGCCCAGCTCTCTACGTAAATAATTTTCATCTTCGATGTCGGCGCCACGGCAAAGAATTTCAGAGACAATGCAGCAAGTATGACCATTACAGCCGTAGCGGGTCCATTCGTAATGATCACATCCGGATAATGGCCAGGTGCCACTTTTGAAGTTTGTGCCGTGGTGCGTAAAGCTTTCAAACATCCAACGAAGCACCACAGCGAAGAAAATGGAGCGGTCCAAAGCGGCTGATGAATCTTGCGCGCTCGAGGTACGATCTTGACATCCCAAGTTCCAGTCATACAATCTGTCTCTCCTGCTTGCGTTGGCTCTTGTCCTCTTCTTTGTTTGGACTGGATTAATCGCTCAATATCAAGAGCTTTTCTGGCAGAGAAGCTGTCACCAGATGATATGATGTAGGTTCGGTGGGTGTACCGGCGTGGATCTGTGTCGCGGAGGAGGGACATCATTTCTGCTGTGTGGCCGCCGGAGCCAAGGACCATGACCATGTGCGAGGGGGATGTTTTGCGGACATTGGGTCGCCGGCGCGAAGTTGAGGGGATAATGTAGAGAAGTCGGAGCTATTAGAATTAGTAAAGAAGGGTTGAAATTGCAAAGGGCAACTCACGAAGGCTGTTGAAAGTACTATTAAGAGGGCTGCGATAAGTACGCGCAAGGCTGAAAGCGCCATTTTGGATGACTAGTATCGGTAAGGGAAGTTGACTTGTCGTGGAATTGCATCGCTTATCACCCATCACCGAAGGAGCCACCTTTGAGAAATAACAGAAGTATTGCGCATTTTGTAGTGGTGCATTTGTTTGTTCAGAACAGCGCGGCACCCTTTGGAGAGTCTGCCTGATAAGATATTTCCGATAAGAACCTTACTATCGGGACTTGTATGTAAATGTTTTTTGATATCACAGCAAAGCTTCATGTCTGCTGATTGTTGGGTATTGAATTGTTCCCTTGATCATTGACCTGAATCGGGAACCCTTTGGTCGTATGGATCATTCTCGGTTGTTGTAGCGACAATAAAGTAAACCAAAAAATGGACCGAGAATATTCGACTGCTACAACTGTATTTCCGAGGTTCCTTGAAGTTGAGACATTGAGCTCCACTGAACATTGAGACAAGGCTACACAAGGCTGCCGAAAAATTGCCGAGAATACGAAAGTCGAATCCTCGAACAACAACAACAAGAACGGCAGGTTCTCTCACGAACACTCTTCCACTTACTTGCCCTCGTCACGAAATGTTCCTTAGCTGAACATGCCTCACGTCGCTTTATTCCCCCATACAAAAAATATCCACGACCTTCCACCTCCACGTCGCAATTCTTGAACACTGTCCAAACTCCCCAAACTCCCCATAAACACTCAGATTCGCTTCACTCCACTTCACTTCCACGACTTCGCAACTCTTGAATGCTCTCCAAACTCCTTATAACCATTTAGACTCACTTTACTTCACTTCATCTCGCCTTACCTCACCATGGCTCGCCTTGTCTGCTTCTACTGCAGTAATACCTCCAACATCTACTACGATGGCTCCATCCGCAAGTGGGACTGCGTCAGATGCGATGCGACAAACTTCCTCGACGAGAACGGAGAAATCACAGACCCCGTCGTCGCGACGGAGATCGCTCCAGCTAATCTCATATACTCGACGACTCGACCGCCCAACACAGGGTCCGAGTCCGAGTCCCAGTCTACCCTCTTCTGCGCAACATGTCTGAAGAACCAACACCTCTACACCGCGTCGATCGCACAGTACGACTTCGATACAAACACGAGTCGCCGCGGCTACATGCAAGAGGAGCGCGCCTACTTCAAATGGAAGAGGAGTCTCGAGAAACGATACCCGCAAGTATGCAAGGATTGCGAACCCCAAGTCCTGGAGCGCATGCGTAGAGCAGGCAAGACTGCGAAGACAGACCACCTTCGACGTCTTATGGAAAAGTCTCGAGCTAGAAGAGCGGCACCACCCGAGGGCATAACCAATACTCGAATCGTCATCTTCATCGGTCGACTGCTTTGGTACTTTGGTATCCTAGGACAGCTTATCTGGAACATCACAGCAATGGTCAGTGCTGCCCATTACGAAAAAATCACCGGCTTCCTCACTACTACACCAGGCTCTTTTCCAGTTTGGATTAAGGCTCTGCTTGGCTTCATCAACTCCGATACCTGGGCTTGGCGAAGTCTTCAATGCACATATGCGTCTATTTGGTGGTGCCCGAGGGCTAAGGAACTCGAGAGAGGTTTCACAAAGCATATTACTGGATTCCGCCAGTGGTACAAAATCCAGCTCTCATTAGTCATCAGTCGATCTATCTTCTACTACATCATGGGTTCCGGCGTGTTTGCTGATCCATTTTCCCGTGCCACACTTGGGGCCCATGCTGCCATGTTCGTCATGACCACGATGGTAAAGTCCACCCCACTTGTTTTAAATGGACCATTTGCTCACTCTCGTAGATCTTCGTGGTTGCACATCGCGCTATCAAAGTCGACATGAGTCCTCTTTGGGTCAGCATACCTGAAAATATTCCTTTTGTCGGTTCCGGATCCGGAAACAATAGTCCGATGTCTAACAGCCCCGATAACAATGGATCCAACAGTTCCAGAGTAGGAGGGACCATGGAGGATATCCTGGACGAGATCATGAAACCCAATAGAGGGCCTCTCAACACCTCTCAAATCAATGCCGGGATGACCGGATCCTCCCAAGGATTAGAATCTCAAGCCTATCAAAGAACCCCGTACCAACGTCCCAACACTACAAGGAATACAGGGCATAATCTTCCAGACATTGGAAGACAACCAAACCGTCCATCCTACACACCCCAACGTATTACTCAAAGATTCGACTCCCCGTTTACGCCCCCTGGACAAGTCATCGCCGGACTGACCAAACATAGGCCTCTCCTAAGTGATATGACAGACCAGGAAGGTTCCCACTGGCTGAGTACAAGCGAGCTACCTGCTCGTTTTCAAGATCAGTATGGCAAAGATCGACAAACAGATAGCTGCACAGAAGAGATGGAGTGGCAACCAACTTTACCACAGAAGTCCACGCACCGAGCTTTCGCCCCTTCACGTCCATTACAGCACGAATCATTACAAGATAATTCCCAGAGATTTGGTGCGACGCCTGCCGGTGACCAATCATCCCCATTCTGGTTCAAAGTTCCGGCCGCCCCTCTCACGCCGGCTCAGAGGCTTAGAAATCCACCCAACCAACCCAGAATGAGAGTCTCACCCGCTGAGGTCAAAGACAACTTCTTTGGAACTCGGCGAGAGCCCGTTGTAAAGTCTTCGGATTATTCTAGCGACTTTGCTCAGCAGCGATTGTTCTTTCAGGAGAAGCCCAGCGAGGGGGATGCTTTGGCAGGAATGTTGGATTCGTTCTCGCTTGGTGAAGAGAGGAGCAGTGTCACGAAAAGTGGGACCAAGCAGACCTCATATTTTGTGCTGAGCTTAGGCATAGCAGCTGGATGTCTGTTAGCTTGGTTTTGTTGCTAAAATATGGAGTACAGAATGTGATATATAAGGATAGGGAGTGAGGAGTACATAGCAAGCACTGGTAGGCGTTTCGGAAGCTGCGGCATAGAAAGGCTGCCTTGGGATAGTGTTCAGGGAGTACATAGGTAGGCTACGAATGATGAACTCGAAATTTCAGGGTCTTGTGCACAGCTGATGGCCAAAACTGGCTGTTAAATTGAGTTATCATTATACCCCGCTTCTAATGCCGAAACTGAAGACCTACCTAACTTCACCAACCAATGACAATGTTCCTGGTATTAATATGTTTTTCTAAGCTAACTCTGAAGTTATGCCGCTTGCAGATGCTTACAGATCCTCCTGGGCACATGGGATAGCCGATCGTCTTTCCACACAATTATGATTTTGGTGGAAGGAGGAAGCATCTATTCCTTCTGTGCTGGGTGTGTATGGAGCAAACAATATTAGTAGTGAACTTGGGAGAATGTTGAGAAAGAGACGTCTTCGGTATGATGGATGACCAGCTGTGCTAGCGCTATGAGGGGTATCGCGGTGAGTAAGTAAGATGAGTTTTCGATCGGTATATCTGGGAAGTTGCGAAGAACACTGCGTTGCTGATAGGTGATAGAGAGAGAGAGAGTAACAGACCATGCACCTCAGTACTGACGAAAGACATAGTGGGATGTCGGGGCTTCTGAGTGCTCGGAGTGATCACGATCAGACGATGAGTGGAATGAATCTGACTGGATATACGATCCAGTGGTGCTGGAGAGAGTCTGTAATAGCCTTGTTGTGGTTTTGGATCCGAAGTGCTATACCGCACACAGATAATATTGTTATTTCTTTCGATTCATTCGTAACTCCATAAGGAGAGCCGGCTGCAAATGGATGCTGGTTTTCGAACTGAGAGAATTGTGATGGTTGTGAGTTTGGTGCCGCGGTGGTCTCATGCTCTAACGTCCCTCCCTGTACCACCCACGTAAGGAGTTGAGTTTGGGGGTTCGAGGAGTACCCTGCTTACGGATCTATTGCTTGGTTGCATCCGTGGGCTTGGTCAAGGTCTTGGAAAGGACGTGTCACGATCTAGGAAGTGGCTAGTAACTGACTCTGGCACCGGTACTTGAAAGGTATAACCTACTGTACCGGTATCTCTGTGTCTGAAGCTTGAATTGCCGACGAAGACTATTTGAGGATTGCTCCATTTTGGTGTACGGGGTACATGTCGAGCAAGTGCCGCACCCATTCACGCGCCCCATAAAGCTACTGCAAGAGACAAATAGTAACACAGAGATGTAAGCCATTGAAATCCGAATAGTGCATCGATGATTCGCCCTTGCTCTCGGAAGCTGCCTATGCAGAATGGGTTTGTTTTGAGCAGGGATATGTACAAGCGAAATTCCGAATGGAGAAATCCTACCACGACATCTCTCCGATCTGCAATCTCATAGACAGACGTTTTTGATTGAATGATCGACATCAGAAGGAAGAATAATTGTACTAATATTAGGTAGGGTCAGCACAACTTGCAGAGGTGGACAGTGGGGCGCCAATAGAGGCTATAACGATAAAGGTGTTAAGAAGTGCGTTAGCCGTAACTCATTGTTTACTCCCGTAAAGAAGTCTCGGATCCTGTATTTGGCTTGGTTCTGGTGGCAAATTGGGCCCAAACCAAGACACGGATATACTAGCGGTAGTCCTTTTGCTATGAAGGTGTATTCCTTCCTACTGTATGACTCCATGACTCTTAACCGTCCGTACGCTAAGTACTGCTATTGTTCTTTTACTAGTCGTACATTAAATAGTCGTCAAAAGACAGGAGATTGTACGTAGAAGCCGTCGCCAGAAAAGTTCGACGTCTTGATTGGACAGGAACGATGTATGGAGTCTGCGAGATTACCATGCTAAACCCCCCTGAAACCCTACGCTATAACATATCCCCTTACATGACGAGTTCTATAGGGTGACCAGCTCTGGCAAAACCCTCGGGATTATACTTAATTTACATCAAAATTGTTGTGGAGCTCTGTCTGGATCCTCTAAATATATGCGAGATGCCGTCATCTCTTGGGGGAAACCCTAAGCATATACTGAATAATACGCTGGGAATGTACGGTGCAGACCGGCTGTTGTCCAGAGTCCAGAGTCTGGAGTCCAGACCCCTGGATGCAATGATCCTCGACGTGCACAAGTGTATGAGGCTGTACAGTAGCGCTACGCGCGGTCGCCGCTTCTTTTTCAGCCTCGTGTTATTGTTCAGGTGAAATCGGAACGGATGGGCTAGCGAGTCATCCTCATCCTCATCCTCATCTCCATCCTGATCCTGATCCTGATCACTTCAAATTGATCGACCGTCTCTTTGAATGTCGTGTACAGTGTTTACGACGCAACTACTTTTCTTCTGTGAGGTCCAGTGATTATTTTACTACCGGCAGTCCAGCACTGCATTTGTATAATTCTGCCTAGGGCCGAGCTTGACGACGCACTATCCTCAAAGCGAGCTGCTAATGGGCGTGGTGAATCGTTAGGCCACCGAACCTCATTCTCTTAAATTCTAGCACTGATCAATCACCCAGCGATGAAATCATCAGAAAGCGAGGTCGCCCTATAAAATCCCCGTCGCCCGCTCGACCTTTTCAAGTTTCGACACTCTCCTTCTCCCTCACTTAAAGCTCACCCACGACGGCCTCGACACAACTCCCAACTCCGAACAGAAGACATCAATTATGCCTTCGACACTTAATACCCAACGCGCCCGTCGCGGTCTCCATTGAAGTCCCGCTCGAGCAGGAATTTGCCCTCCCAAGGGTTTAATCGTTTGCGAATCCAGCCTCAACTGTGGAGTGCCTACGAACTACCCAGAACCAACTACGTGTACGATAATTAAGATGAGCGGAATGACGGAAGTTAAGAGGCGGTCCGCACGAGTCTACACTGAGGAAGAAAACGCCAGCGGAAGCAGAAATGCCGAAGTGGATGCTCGCCTCAGAACAAAGAGCATAGATGAGATTGAACTGAAAAATAGCGAGTCAAGAAACTCCTCGAAGGAATCCAAGACCAGAAAGTCCATGGTCGATCTTGGGAAAGACATAAATATATTTCCAACCACAGAGGAAGATATCGAAAAGCATAGTGAGTGTGCCACATCCCAGTATCATCAGAAATGATGGATATCAAATGGTTTAGTCAGGCTATTTCATAATGCGCCTTGAGTGCATAGCAAAAAAGTGAGGCATTTACTAACTGACAATTAGTCACCCAAAGTCTCGAAGCCGCCAAAGCCTCCAAAACAAAGGAAGAGGCTCGGCCAACCAACCTTGGTGTCGTTATTCCAGGAAAGATATATCGCAGTAGCTGGCCCACCGACGAAGATTTCCTACACCTTGAGGCTTTCGGGCTGAAGACTGTCCTGTCAGTAGCGCTTGAGGCCACCTTCCCCGTTACTGATACTGATATCCACCACAGATCTCTTGTCCAAAACGATTTCTCTTTTGCGTTCAAGGACTTTGTTAAGAAGAATGACATCGCTCACAAAATCATTGACATGCCGGGAACGAAGAAGGTTGCTATCACACAGGAATTAATGCAATCGATCATGGAGATTGCTCTTGACGAGTCAAGCTATCCTCTTTTGATACACTGCAATCATGGAAAGGTATTTATTCAAACAAAAATTACTAGACGAAGCTAATCTCGACCAAGCACCGTACTGGCTGTGTAGTTGGAGTCATTCGTCATGTTGCGAGATGGGATGTCGAATCGATCGTCGAGGAATACCGGGGATACGCAGATCCCAAGGTGCGAGACTGTGATGTTGCCTATATCACTGACTACCAGGCTTCAAGCCTTCATGGTCTCTTTGTGAACGAGACAATTGTGAAGGGCCAGAGACCCAATTTGTCTGAACAGTCCAACGAAGACCAGTCCCCGCCAGCTGTTCCTTTAGAGTACAACCCTTTAGGGCATGATCTCCACCTGGGGCGCAACCGAGAAGATCGAGCGGACCTTCCTCTTCAGCGTCGGAGAATGGGTCGGTATCTCATGGCGTCTGCTTTCGCTCTTGCCGTTTGGTTCACCACTGGCTTCTACTGGCACTCCCACAATTGGAAGTGGGAGCCCCTTGAATAGAGGCGTTTTCGGGGCAGTTGATGGCATTTGGTATATGGAGAAGGCACATGCTCTGAATTTCCATTGCCATTTGCATGGTGGTGTTGGGTGTTGGGATAGAAAAGTCGTCACCACCGAAGATATCGGGCACGACGCTGGGGCTGGGTGGAGATTCGGCATGCATTGGGGGGAGGCACTGGACATAGAGAGTCTTTCTCTTACATCATGGTCGCAGTTGGCTGGGCGTTCTGGGCGTTCTGGATGGGAACCACAGGAGTCATTGGGTTCTGTAAAACATCAGATCCTGCACCCCTGAGCGAGCAGCTCTTTATGTATGCCTCGTTTCTCGAGAGTGTGCTGTGCTGTTTCCTTTGAAGTCGTTTACTCTAATCGTTTAGATGGCTTTGAAGCTCGGTGCATAGTGCCAAGTGGTACCGATTCTTCAGATACTAATCACGACAGGGCTTGCAAGGAATGTATCGACAGGCAGCTTGCCACATTGGAGAAGCAAGAGCCCTCTGTTTTACTCAGTGAGCGGACGAACGACTCCAGGGCAGTAACAGCGCCTGTCGAACACTACCATCATTAACCTGACTCCTTTTGCAGGGGTGCATTTCGGTATATAATAACCTTGGGATAGGTACCTATTTGGAATATGGGAACCTGGGATTATTCGCGTCGCATAGCTTGCTACGATTTGCCCCTTGTATCTATGAAGACAACTATCTGCTAACACAAGACACAGGCCAATCCTCGCAACATGCTGGCTCTTCTAAACTTCGGAGCCTCCACAGATCCGGAAGGCGACCATTTACATTATGTCTTCCTTCCCAGATTACTCTTCCAACGCCTGTTTTCAATTGTGGTCCTCAAGACGAAACAAGTTAATAGCGCAATCTGGCATGGCGAATTCTCATTTCTTGCTCTATTTCGAAAAGTTTGTTGCTTCGCCGGTCTACTACAGCTAGCTAGCTGCCAGATCAGGTCTTTTTAAATACCATTGGGATCAGGCGTTCGCCTCCACCTTGAAGTGGCAGTAATGTCCTAAACCTGAAAATGACTTCTCAAGGATCACCGACTTGAATAAGGGTGTGCCATGAGTGCAAAGGTAGGTTTAGTTTTCGGTTTTATGTTCTGTATTTAGGAAAGTCTACAGCCGCTCCGATTTCAAGCTACTAGTATCTTCTCAAATCAAAATATTGCATCCAGGACTACCAAACTCTAGTTCCCCCCGCTCTACACACACGAATAGATGGATGTTAAGCTTTCATTTTCATCATGTTACAGCTGTGATTCCCTGTCCACGTGAAATACGTAGTAGCATCGTCTATCTGTACATTATCAGAACCTCCCCTTTCTATCTGTGTACCTATCAACACCCTTTTTGGCGACCGTGTGGTCTACTGTTGTACAAGCCCTGTTCCCTTTCCACCTCTATATTATGCGCCGTCCGCCCATTCTCCCACCTTTTCCCTTACGGTGCGCTCTCCTCCGCCTCGGTACTCCTCTTCCCAAACGCATAAGTGATTCCGCACCCAACAACATTAACACCCGCCAACCCCATAGCAGCTCCCCTCGTCAACCCCCTTGCCCCAAACTTCGAGCCCATCCTCCCTGCAAAACTCGTACCCTTTACCTTCCTACGCCTCGCAAGCAGTAGGTAAAGACCGGACCAGGCCGCGGTGATGCCCGCAGAGTCAATTTTGTAGTCCGAGAGGTTTAGGTAGGTGCTGAAGAGGAGGACTGGTGCGAATGCGAATGGGAGTGGTTGGAATGGGCGCGCGTGGAGGGCAGTTATCACGGTTGCGGTTGCCATCGGGGGAAGGGGGTTTTCTGAGGGATAGTTTGTTAGGATTTGGGTTGGTTTGGTGTTAAGTGAAGGAAGACAAAGCTGAGAGGGGGTACTTACTGCCCCATTCTGTGGCGTAGGCGATGGCTGTCTTCTTTGCGACATCTGTATCTTTGGAAGACATTTTCAATTGTCTTTCAGCGTAATGTTCTTATATCGGTCAGCTCACGCGCCAGTTAGTAGTCGGTATTTTCAATGTTTTTGAAGCTGACAATTGAGAGCATTGGTATCTCAGCCTGGATATCTTTTGCAAGCTTGATGCCCGTCATTGAACCTTGCTACTTAGCGCCTTCCGCACGTGCATTGGATGTTATCCAAGGCCAACAACAAGTGAGGAACTTCAAAGCCAAACCGAGCATCTGGCCATTACGATTTGCTACCACCAACGTCCACGGAATCTCCATCGCTTCAACCGACTTCGCACCCATCCTCAACAATCCCCAATCGCTGCACGCTGGGAGACTACAGTAAATCGCTGCGTCATGCCCGCAGCCACCACCTCCGGCGCCGATGCGAAGACTAACGGGTCCGCTCCTCGCTCGCGCGAACACAAACAGGGAAACCAAGAAAAAGAAGTAAAAGAAGAACATAGACGCGAGGTCATGCGGATACGGAAATGCCACCCTCTCGCCTTCTACGACATTTTGAACCTCGAGTCTGTCAAGACGACATGCACAGAAACCGATATCAAAAAAGCCTACCGCAAGGTCAGTCTGCTGACGCATCCGGATAAAAATGGGCATGAGCATGCGGATGAGTGCTTTAAGATGGTGAGCAGGGCGTTTGGGATCCTTGGGGATAAGGAGAAGAGGGCGAAATTTGATAGGCATGGGGGCGATCCGGACAGTCGATTCGGAGGGGGAGCGCAGCCACAGAGTAATCCCTTCTCTGGGTTTTCGAGGGGCACACCGAGACAGAATGCCGGGGGTGGGGGTGGGGGGATGTGGGAGGAGGAAATTAGTCCCGAAGAGATGTTTAGGAGGTTCTTTGGTGGAGGCGGGTTGGGAGGTGGATTTGGGCCTTTTGGCGGTAAGTCTAGTGATGGAGAAGAAAGATTATGCCAGGACTAACCATGTGCCAGGAGGAGGTTTTGACAATGGGCCAGGATTCGTTTTCAATATGGGAGGGGGCCCAGGAGTCAGAATCCATCAGTTTGGAGGAGCGAGACCTAGGAGAAGACCAAGAGATCCAAATGCGCCCCCGGAGCAAGCTGCCTCGCTACAGTCCACTCTTATAGGACTGTTGCCACTACTTTTCGTTTTGGTCCTCCCGATACTGTCATCTCTATTCTCTGGAGACGGATCTGCCGCCTCAGGACCATCAATGCGATTCGATAATGCAGTACCACCGCACACGCTGCATCGGCATACGTCTCGATTCAAGGTTGACTACTTTATAAATCCCAACGACGTCGAAAACTTCACTCCATCCCAGTTTAGGCAGCTCGACTCGAAAGCAGAGACCAGTTTCATCTCACGCCTTAGTGTCGAGTGCCAGCAAGAAGAACATGCTAGGCAGGAACTCGTCAACCAAGCGCAAGGTTGGTTTTACCAGGATGGGGAAAAGATGGCGCAAGCGAGAACGATGCCGATGAAGAGCTGTAAGAAGTTAGATAGTATGGGGTTGAGCAGGCAGCAGTAGCGAGCGAGCTGCGGCGCATCCATTCTCTGTATATGTTGGGATTCTCTTGTAGCATGGCGTTGGGCATCGCAGCATCACTGGTGGGCTGGTTTGATTGCAGTTACGGACGATGGGCTTCTTGGTCGTCGCATCACCTCATAAAAGACAATGGAGTCGTCTCGCTCGCCAACTTGGCTGGATATACCTTCAGAACTCTCCATGAATGACTAGAGAATACTAAAGTTGGTGGCTTGGCTAGTGTACAAACTCGCAAACTGACTGTAGAGTTAGGTCAAAAGGTGACTACAATTTGTACGGATCTATATGGGGTAGCGAAACAGCTTGTACAACCCAGTTCGTACAGTCGATTTTAGCTCTAAACTAAAAGCCGAGCACACCCTCGGTCTGTACAAATCGGGCCAGTTTATACAAACTAGCGTTGAACCAAATGGGCTCTATGTAGCACACCATACATAATTTTTCTACGCTATTTTTTCTTGTTAAGACACGGTAGAACTAGCTAGTCGGTCGCGGAGCTTATTCGAAAAGGTCCTCCTCACCGTTCGAGTGCTTACTACCAACTACCAACTACAACTTCCACCTTAGCAGATGATAAAATCCATCACCCTAGCTTGTCAGTTATCGCTATTGCAGAAAGGCACGTACCTGAAGAAGCCTAGCGGTTTGTTAGCGAATCCGACATCCCCGCAGATTACCTTATCACTTCTGCCGTGTTGGACAACTTCTCCGACAAGGCTGAACTTCGATACCTTCACGTCAAAACATCACCATGGATAACAGTCCTCCACCTCCACCGGCGCCTCCGGCCAGTCTACCAGAGGCACCAGATAAGGAGACGATGGCCCAGGTCAGGCAACTCTATAATTCTCGGAAACCGAGTGGCTAATCTATATAGATCCGCAAGAGAAGAATGGAGAAGCTCTCCGGAACAGGGACTCCAA
This sequence comes from Drepanopeziza brunnea f. sp. 'multigermtubi', assembly GCF_022702325.1. Taxonomy (NCBI): domain Eukaryota; kingdom Fungi; phylum Ascomycota; class Leotiomycetes; order Helotiales; family Drepanopezizaceae; genus Drepanopeziza; species Drepanopeziza brunnea. Next base: position 498,105 of record NW_027094072.1, on the reverse strand, counting down.
TCTCTAAGCCCGAGGGAGAAACAGGAGGCACCTCCGCTTCAAATCCAGTGGAGAGAGCATCCACAGAGTCTACCCCGCCGAAGAAGATGCTCACATCCAAACCACCAACACCAGCTTCGAGACCGACCGAGAACCCCAATCCCTTTGCGAAACTCGGTGCCCAAGCGCCCACTTCTACAACCCTTCCAACAGTAAGAACTTCTGATTCAATCGCCACGGCGACTTTAAAAAGAAAGCGTGCTGAGATCGATACGCAGGCGGCAGCCCGACCTCCGCGAACTTCGACCATGCCACCAGCGGAAGAACCCATCGAGCAGTGGGCACACAGAACCCTTGGTGGCATCTTCAGAGTCACCTTGGACCCAGACCAAAAAACCGACTCCAACAACCACAAGCTGATCTTCCTGCCACAATTAAGACAGGAGTTGGAGGAAGAGAAAGTACCGGTGCTGTTGACGAAGGAGCGCTTGGATTCGGCCATCCTCGAGGCGGCATCAACGATCCCCAATAACAGGCCTGTTTTGGATTATTTGCTTCCATGCTGGAAGAGAGTGATGAAGGCTATCAAGGGATTGAGGGGTTATACTGGTGCCAAGGATGCGCTGTTGAAGGAGGCGAAGAGACTGTGCATGAGCAACTGCGTCTTTGCTGTAGAGATGCCAGAGTTGTATGGGTAAGTTATGGCAGGCATTGTTACCGCAAGCTTAACTTACTGACATGGGTACAGCCGTGAGCCTAATCCAGCCACAGACTCGCTAACACCGTACTTGCTGCTCGAGGGTGGTGAAGACAACGGTATCTGCCCAGACTTCCTAACTGAGGTGGTGAGTAGATTCGACGAAGATGAGACGGTCAAGCCCATGATCACCAAGGCCATCGCCGGAATGAGCTTGCAGCTGTCTAACATGACCATGAACGACAACTACAAGCCATACATCAATGCATTGAAGAACTTGTGTCAATTCAAACCCATTGCAATTGCTATCACTCAAGACCCGCTGTTCCAAATGGCTACTTCGGCGCCGGGCATCGAAAAGCACACAATTCTTGGACCTTTCTTTCGGGTATCTCCTCTCCAGCCAGAGGTTACGAAGGAGTACTTCGCTAGCCCGAAGACTATGGACAAGAGACACATCGTCAACTCCCAAGACGCTTTACGACTGACCCTACAAGCTCATCAGAGAGATTTACTTGATATCGTCAACCAGCTTGTCCGTGCCAGCCCAGAGGCTAGAAATAAGATTCTGGACTGGTTTGCGTACATCGTCAACTCGAACCACAAGCGCCGAGCTTTGCAGCCGGACGCCTCGCAACTGTCCACGGATGGGTTCTTGATAAATGTTACAGTTGTCCTGGATGGGTTATGTGAGCCCTTCATGGATACGATGTTCTCAAAGGTTGACCGAATCGACGTGGACTACTTGAGGCGAAAGCCCCGAGTTGATATCAAGGAGGAGACGAAGCTCAACGCTGATCAAGAGGCATCTGACAAATTCTATGCAACCGATGCTCCTGGCACATCAAACTTTATTTCCGAGATATTCTTCTTGACTGTTGCAGCTCATCATTACGGTAGCGAAGCCACCAACAGCATGCTAAAGTCGCTCGAGAAGGATATTAAGTTCTTAACCGGCAAGGTAGCAGAGCTGGAAGCAGAGAGACCCAAGTTTGCCAATGTGAGTGCGGCATACTCCACCTTACGGCTCTGCTGACAAACATAGTCACCAATGAACATGGCGAGATTTGAGGAACAGCTGAGAAGATTCAACGAAGTCTTGGACAAATCGATGTCTCTCAGATACGCCATTCAAGGTGTTCTGTTTGACAAGGTCATGCAGGCCAAGTCTCTGATGTTCATGAGAGTTGTCACTGTGTGGCTCCTGAGAGTTGCGACAGGCTCGAACTATACTCCTGACAAGACCATCACCTTACCGCTACCAGCTGCGCAACCTGAGGCCTTCAAGTGTTTGCCCGAATATGTTCTCGAAGACATTGTTGGCAATTTCAACTTTATCTTCAGGCATATTCCCGATGTCATGATTTCGGCAGTTGGAGACGAGGCAATTGCCCTTTGCATCACGTTTCTGACTAACTCTGAATACATCAAGAATCCCTATCTCAAGGCCAAACTTGTCACTCTGCTGTTCAACGGCACCTGGCCAGTATACCACCGAACGAAGGGTGTGCTCGGCGACTCACTGATTGGGCTGAAGTTTGCGAATGATCACTTACTCCATGCTTTGATGAAGTTCTATATCGAGGTAGAGAATACCGGAGCACACACTCAGTTCTACGACAAATTCAACATTCGCTACGAGATCTTCCAGGTTATCAAGTGTATTTGGGCAAACGATGTCTATAGAAATCGCCTGACGCAGGAGAGCAGAGTCAATACGGAGTTCTTTTTGAGATTTGTCAATCTTTTACTGAACGATGCCACCTACGTCTTGGGCGAAGCTCTCGAGAAATTTCCGAGAATTCACAACATCCAAGGAGAGCTGAGAAACCCTCACTCTACCTTGACGGCCGACGAACGTACGGCCAAAGAAGAGGAGCTTGCGACGGCTGAACATCAAGCACAGTCGTACATGCAACTGACCAACGAGACGGTCTCCATGATGAAGCTGTTCACTGAGACTCTAGTCACCTCTTTCACCATGCCAGAAATCGTTGATCGGGTTGCGGCCATGTTAAATTTCAACCTCGATTTACTTGTCGGTCCAAAATCCACCGAACTCAAGGTTGACGATCCAAAAAAGTACCAATTCGACCCCAAGACACTCCTGGCCGAGTTCACCGACATCTACCTCAACCTGGGCTCCTCCGAAAACTTCTATAATGCCGTGGCTCGTGACGGTCGCTCCTACAAGCCAGCCAACTTCGACAGCGCCACCCGCATTCTCACTCGCTTCAGTCTCAAGTCCGGCGAAGACATTGCTAAATGGGAGCACCTCAAGAAGCAATTCAAGATCGCCAAGGAGATTGACGACCAAGAGGAAGAGGACCTTGCCGACGCCCCCGAAGAATTCATGGATCCCTTGCTCGCATCCCTGATGACGGACCCCGTTCAGCTCCCGATGAGTAAGATGATCCTAGACCGCAGCACCATCAGCAGCCATCTTCTCAGCGACCCGAACGACCCATTCAATCGTGCGCCGTTAAAGATTGAGGATGTCATTCCTATGCCGGATCTGAAGGCTAGGATTACGGAGTGGAGGGATGGAATGCGGGCGAACGCCAAAGCGGCGCGAATGCAAAAAATGGATACGACGCAGGGTTAGAGGATGGAGGTATGCATTGGGACCGGGCGGGAGCATGGCGTTCGTGACTTGAATGAAGCGCTGCATGGGGCAGGGATTGATTTGGAGGCGAACAAGAATTGGAAGCGAACAGTGCATGGCTTTGTAAAAGGAGCGAGATCTCGTGAATGTGCCGTACAAAAAGAATGCAAGATATTTTTTTTGGAGTGGGTCTCGCGATTTCCCAGTTAGTTATAGGAGTCATAAGGTATTAAAGTCCTATAACATATCTCAGCTTGATTCCATCTTGCTTCGATGTGTCTACCCAAATAACATTCGGTTAACTGATTATACTAGAAAACAAAAAGCAGCATTTCGGCTAGCCATCACCGTTGAATGTTTTTGGCAATAGAAATGTGTGCTGCAAGCTTTCAAGTCGTCCCTTCTGGAACAGCATTTTCAACCTCAAAGATTGTCTCCAAGGCAATCGAGTCTGTTCATCCCTCCTCATACTTATCACCCCAGTCGAGAAATCGTTTCTCATTCTCTCATTTGCAGCTCAGCTCTGGGCTCCTATTTTTCGTGCGTTGTATATGGCCGGTCATTGCCTTTTCACAGCATAGCTAGTGTTCGTGTTGCTGGTAAAGTTTTGCGGAAACGACAAGGACTAAATTCAGCGGTGCATCTGCTAATTTATCGGGCTTCATATTTCCAATGGGCAAAGCGCTTCTGTTGACTTCCTATACGGATATACGTAACGGGCAAGCTACTCCAGATGTTCATTTACTGTTTGCGGTCCGGGAGGTTCAGACTGATTAAACTCTCGTTATATTTTTCGAGACAGGAAAGTCTTGAATCTGGTTCTGGCATTGGTTGTGGCCTCGTCGGCTTCCGCCCTTACGCCTTGAGCCGTCTGCAATACCGATAACCATCTGCGAGGTCAGCTCTCTTTAGTTGCATACGAGGATCAATCATATACTGAGATTCTGTCTTCAAAGCACTGCGATGTTTCAGCATGTCCAGCATCATCTGATTGTGCTGTTTATTTTCAAATTGCTGTCATTCCTGCCGCAGAGTGAGTATTCGCATGACAAACCTTCCGATGGAATACTACCATGAAATAGTTTCAAATATAGGATAATCCCGTTCACTGTCCTCTCTTCTGCTGTTATCACATCCATCATTGGTGTGACACAAATGAACAGTCTTTAGTAAGCCGCAACCCTGAACTACGATCTTGCCTCCGCGGCGGGCAAGAAACCGTTGAGATGTACGTGCGTATGATGCTGGGAATGGAACATGCGATGAGTTATGTGAGTAATGGGAGGATATAGTGTTTTTGGGTACCATGGGGGAGGGGACTGAGACAGCTTGGTATAATAACGAGACGAAATTTACTAACAGCAATACTATTGTTGCATTAAATATACGGTTCAAGACTGTCCAGAATCGATTAATTGGTTGGGTTCTGATCGATATCAATCAGAGATCAGAGGAAAGGCTGAGCCGAAGAGAGCTAACTAGTACCTCGAAGTATTGCTTGCTTTGTTCAAACCCCAGGCACTCCAAACATTTGCCACATGCTCTCTCTCATCTCCATTTCCCTTACGGTTCAGTGTTCAAAGAGCCTACTGTTGCGTCGTGTTCAAGCTTGTCCATCTTGTGACCTTCGACTTCCGAGCTGAGCCGAGCTCTTGTAGTGAGTGGCTGGCAACTTTGGTCATGGAAACCACCGCACCAACTGATACCGTCTGGAAAACCGACAAAATTCCAGCACGAAAATCTTGACTGCGCAAATTAGAGTTCCGCAGTAAGCGTTCATAACCAATAGGCAGACACTTGGTTGAATAACGAGCGAAACACTGCATTTCGTTGGCCCGGGGCTTATGTACTTATTGTGTTGGAGAGATGACAGACATACGGGCCAGACACAGTTGTTTTCATGCTCATGAGGTATTGCTTATCCATGCTTCTCTTTGCTATCGATGCAAAAATAATAAATATTTGCGTCTCGGTATACGAATCTGTCGGACGGTCTCTGAAGTGATGTTTACATCCATCCTTTTAAATTCTCGCTTAATCTCAGGGGCTCGCCGTCAACCTCAACCGAGTGCCGAGGGTGGAATGGAGGGGTCAACTGCCTGCCGCTCTATCCACAACGGGTGATTATCAAATCTAGCCAGTTGCTACCTTCGTCGGATCTCGGCTGACTCCGGTCCGGCCTCGACCCACGTCGTTACGAGACTTGCACAGCTACGCTTCTAGCTAGCTACAGCAGTCTTACCTGCTTGACTCTCTTTTGTGGTTCTCCCTTGACGAAAGATTTCTTTCCTTGTGATCCATCCTATCTGTAGGGGAAGGGAGCACACGACAGTAGCACTCGCTACAGCACTATGAATTGCTTTCTGGAGCCTTCTTGTGTGTAACTCCTTAGCTTAGCACGTCGCCGTAACCCATGGGAGGTCCCAGGGCGGCAGGCTTCGCCTACTACCCGCCCGACGTAAATAAATACAACAACAACAACAACAACTACCTTCGTCGGATCTGAACGCAACAATAATTACCAGAAGCCCGGATATCCGTCTCGTATCTAGTCTAGGAGGGTCTCTCAGACTTGACTCCTTTTTGACACACGGAATTATCCCGGAAGCACCCCTCACGATAGAGAGCGCTTTACAAGTTCGGCCAGCCCCCCAGTAGTGGAGTCCGAGCAGAATCCAGAAGTCCCTCGCTATGACCAATTAATCCGTTTACTCAACTCCGTTCGCGAAGCTGCCAAACCCCAAGAGGGTGTGGGATGGGTCACCCCATCGTCCTCCTTGGAGGGAATAGGTATGTAGCCCTAGCGCCGTTGCTCGACCAAATCCAAGTTCTGAGGCTGATACGACACAGGGCGGAAGTCCCTTCTCACTCCAGAAGTTGTGTCCTCTGCAGCAGCGTCGGAGATCCAGACCGGTAGGAGAGTCGGGCTGGGCTGGGACGTGGCCAAGCTCGAGTTCTCCCAATTTGGGAGACAGAAGTGTGTACACGAGCTCATACCTCTCATGGGACCGGGAGGGAGTGGCTACGGTGCTTGCTTGCTTTGACGATACCTACTCTATGAACCCACCACGTAAGTTAGTTCCCCCCCAAAGCTCGGGCTACTCTGCTCTCGATGGCCCCGATGTCGAGAGAGTCTCTTCTACGGTGGGACTACCAGAGAGGAAATCACGGACGCCTCTAGCTATAGAAACCGCAAGGATCACGAGGACATATATATCTAAACATATATGTAAAAATCGGACTGAAAAAAAAGGGCTAACAAACTTAGCAACCCCCTTGAAATCAACAGTGAAACTCTTCTCCTCAACCTTCCAGCTCTCTCGCGCAGATTCACATTTATCACGACTCGAAGAGCTCACTACTCGTCTCCTCCTCTCCCTCCGTCCTCACCTCGATCGATGCCGCGGCTCAACATGCTACCTTTTACCTTTACCTTTACCTTCACCTTCACGTTTTCCCCTACGCCTACAGAACACAGGAATCCTATCCGCATGAACAACAAACATCTCGTGAAAACACATGCTTAATTATTCATTCGCCCCCTCGAGAGATAAAACTACCACAATCCGCCTCCAATCAAATAAGATAAATAATAAAATACCCCCCCCCCCCTCTTTTTATTTTTATCAAAATAAATTTATATACATATAAATACATATATACACCCTTCCATGCAAAGACAAGCCCCAAACCTCAAGCCTCCTTCCATACTCTCTTAGAAACACCCCCCCTTCCCCCTCCCCCCTCCTCTTCCCTCTTTTCTTTATTAACATACATATATACACACACATATAAATATAAATACACACACACTTCCATGCAGAGACAAGCCTCAAGCCTCAAGCCCTCAAACCCTCAAACCTCAAGCCCTCAAATCCCAAACCTCAAGCCCCTCCCTCCCTCCTCTCTCTCTCATACTCTCTTAGACCCCCCCCCCCCCCCCCCCCACCTTTCCCTGGACCTGTGCCCAACACACCAAAGAGGACTCCAGGACCCATTGGGGATGGGGAAAATGATGATGATGATGATGATGATGATGACGACGAGAGTACACATCCACAAGCCCGTGTATGTCCGTGTATATCCTGGATCATCCCCCCGCCTTTCGGAGGTGTAGAGTTGAGAAGGAGCGTTCGTTACTTGAGGCGCGCGAGATGAGGTGAGATGCGTGGAATCAAATCAAATTTGCTGCTTTTCCATAAACCAAACCATCTCATCATGTGCGGGCGTGAACCGTAGAAGTTCGGGTTTACGGTACGCTCCTCCCTATCTTGATAACTTCAAAGAGATATGGATAGGCAAGGCAAGACAGGGCAGCTAGGAACGAGCCTTAAATGCTTGCCTACATGTCGGGATGAGAATCGCATCTTTTAATTATCTTATATCAAAGCTGGTCGTCAAACAATTGACCAGCAGAAGACGAGATGTTGGCTCACTGCGTTTTTTCGCAAGCAGGCCAGCCAGCGTGAATGCGCCCGTAGTGGCTTAACCGCCCTACGTGGCGTAGATCATCCGAATCCTTCCTGTATCCTCTAGATCTATCCTTTGATGAACCCAACCCAACCCACCCAGTCCTGTAACTTACCATCGACGAAAGTCGTCGTTTTTCGTCAATTTTTGTAGATCATGGCTAACAAACGCCTGTAAAGTGCTGTTATGCATCCATCAAGCCATCCATCCATCCATCCATCCCTCCTCCCTCGGGCTAAAGGCGCAGACAGATTCTCGAAGTGTTGAAATATGCGATGCCTGTCGTCCCGGATTTAAAATGTGATAATGATTCTATGCATGAAACGGACCGGAAATATCGTATATGGCCGTAAAAGTTCTTCTGATATCTTTGGTGGTCTCTTCTAATCACCTGCAGACTTGAATTCAACCTCTCCTCCAGAGACTCATGTCATGGAATTTCGTCGATTCTTCCCACTCGCGCTCCAACAGGGCTAGCTCTACCGAGACCCCGAATAGGCTCTGGAAGTGGCTCGTCCTTCATGCAAGAGTTCTCTAGCACGTTTGTCCATTTGCCGCTGGTGCCTGCATGACTGTGCTTGAGATGTTGTCTGAAATGGTCGGCTCGGAAGAACTTCTTTGCATGGTTGCACTCGCCAAACTTGTGCACTTCTTGAAGATGGTTTGCCCGGGCTTTCCAGTCTCGTTCGGTTGCAACGGCCCTCGGCGGCCCAGGCATAGACGGAGAAGATATCCCAGAGCGTGGGAAATCCTCTCCACAGTAGCCGCATGTGTCAGCCTCGTTCGGTTTGTTGGGAGAACTATGAAATGCAGCCTCATAACATGAGAGTGCGGCACAAGACCAGGAGTGCCGTCGTAGATGGAGCGAGTTCTGATGCCGTTCGGCTTCATTTTTGTTCTTGAAGCGGTTGCGGCAATATGCACACTCGTATTGCTTCTCTTGTTCATGGGCACTAGCTCTGTGGTCAGAAAATCTTGTCGCCACTTTGGAAGGGATTAATTACATCAGCTCATCTTGAGTATCGAACTTCTTCGGTTTCTTTGGGCAGCAGTCACACATGAAAACCCGCTGTATCTTTGGAGGAGGAGGATGATGCTTGGAGCGATCCTGACTTTCAGTGAGCTTTCGGGAATCCATCAATGGTCTCATTTCTGACAGTGCTCGATTGGAGTTCGTTCTGGAAGTGGATCCCCGAGGGCTCGGATTCAGTGGCGACGAAGTGGCATAGGGCGGCTCTGACATATCTGAGCCCGCGGCTGAGAGCCCTCCGGGAGAGATACCACCGGGGGACAATCGTCCGTATGAGCTCATACTTGTGACGCTACTCCCAGTGACCGAGAGACTAGACGCGTACGAGTTATTTCTTGGAGCAGAAGCGGTGGACGAGACAGATCCACATGTCGAGTGGAGCCGTGGAGTTGGTGAAGCACGGGATGCGGATTCGCGTCGTCTATACAAATCACTTGCGCTGCCAACCGTGTGCAACGATGAACCCTCATCCCCCGGGGGTGACGATGCCCGTCTTTTTCGTCCAATCGATGAAGGTGGCGAATGACCCTCCAATCGGCTAGAAAGATCTTCGATGTGCAGTCGTCTGAATCCGTTTTCCTCCATAAGGAAGCCGTCATCATTTTCTGGAGAAACCCTCGCATCATAAGTATCCCGGGACCGGCTGGTAACACTTGATACATCGTCAGAAGTAGATCCAGATCGTCCTGTGTACGGCAAAGGAGACCTATCCGGATAGTCTGCTACTTCGCTCGGCGGCCTGTGATCCAATTGATTTTGCATGCCAAATATTGTGTAAGAATTCTTTGGCGAGATCGCAGATGACGGTGGTGTTTCGACGCACCTACTCAACGGACTTTCGCCAAGACCTGGTCTGCCGGGTAAGGTGGGGAGGGACAAGGGCTTCAACTGGCTGGAATGCCTCTGTGTGTAATTCGAACGAGAAGTCGACGAGAAATCATTGGTAAATGAGCCGAAGCTGGAATTCGAAAATGGTTTGGGTGGGGGGGTCCTGTTGCTAGAACCCCTACGAGCGTCCAACTTCTGCAGCTGGGACTTGTCAAATGCCTGAGCATTACTTTGATATTTTGCGTGGACCGAGCTCTCAAAATTAGAGAAGGTTGGTAGTGGAGGAGAAGATTCTTGACTTCGTGACCTGGGAGACAATAGAATTAGTAACAGGGCTTATATAGCGATATACTGCATTCGGCATTCCCCCTTCACACCAATTAAAAAATCCCAGACAAGATTCGAACATGGTGGGCGTCTCGGCCGCCCCGAACGCTGCTGCGAGGTTCTCGGAATCGCATTGTAAGAGAGATTTCCAGACTAACTTGTTCGACCATGCGATTGTTCCAACACCCGTATAGCCTTCGTCTCTGTGGTACGAGATCTCCCTTTGGTCTGTGGGCCTAACTGTCGAGTTGGAACCTGTTGAGCGTACGAATTCGGGTCTTTGCTCAACCATGATTCGTCTCACGAAATGTCCACCATTCAAACTCGAGCCTGGCGCAATGGATGGTGTCGACCTCCCCCGATCTCCACTGTCATCATGCGAATTGCCCCATTTCCATGCGATATCTTGTCCATTGTGTCCATAATCGGCAACGTCTGCCAGATATCGCGGGGGGGGAAGTGGAGGGGGCGGTGCTTCTCTAGCATCCGGGATTAAAATTTCCCTTGGAGAAGCGGCTGAAGACGAATTGTAGGAACTGGATCTGCTTGGGTATCGAAATCTCTCGGCAGGGTCGTGTACATATATCTCAGGTAGAGCCACAGGAGCTGGTCTCCTACCACGGTGGTGTGAGGTGTCCATGTTGACGGGGTTCGGGAATTGCCGCCAGCCGAAGGAATGAAGAGTAGGGGATGCTTTGCTCCGGAATGCGACGCCCTAGAAGGTCTCGGAGGGCAGGTGGCGATAGTCTTCGGAAGAGCTGGGTTGGGGGAGGAATTGGAGGCGGAACATAGATGTCGAAATCCCAATGACGAAATATACAGTGACGAAAAATGCAAAAGCCCGCCGTCGAACTCGAGTGAGAGTTATATCATCGAAGAAGCACCCGAAGGCGCCGAAGGGGAGACAGAGACGGTGCGTGGAATAAAGGGAGGGGTGCCTTAAGTGAGACCGGTGGTTGAGAATTCGCGTATGAGGGAGAGATGGGTGCAGTGAGTAGGTGGGTAGGTGAGTAGGTGATAAGTTAGTAGGTTGGTAGGTTGGTAGGTTGGTAGGTTGGTAGGTTGGTGAGTCGGTAGGTAAATAGGAGTAGGAATTGACAGGAGGTGGTGGTGAAGGTGGAGGTGGTGGTGGTGGTGATGGTGGTGATGGTGGTGGTGATGGTGGTGATGGTGGTGATGGTGGTGATGGTGGTGGTGGTGGTGATGGCTAGATGGCAGTAGTGTTGACCTTAATGCGAGTGAGGCGAGGCAGGTAAGGGCAGGCCAGGGTAGGGGTAGGGCAGACCAGGGTAAGGCAGGGCAGGCCAGACCAGACCAGTCCAGGCTGAGGGCCAAGCAAAAAGGTGGTACTTTAGTACCTAGTAGACACTAGCCAGGCTTTAGGCTTCCGGACTTTACTGTAGAACTCACGGAGTAGAAGAAGGCTGCACTTGACGGGGGCGGTCAGCCGGGGTTGGGCTTGGGCTTGGGCTTGGGCTTGGATACCGGTAGGTGAGGTGAGGTGAGGTGAGGTATGTCGACTAGGGAGGATTGAGGTCGGCATTTACACACTACTTCTTAAAAATTCAATAAAATTCAATATAGTAGTAATAGTAGTAACAGGAAAATACTCCAACTAGTAGTTCGATGATTCTGCCCACTGTCTCTGCCATATCCGGCCTGGGGCAAGGCGGTGACATCCTTAAACTCTGGTAGCTCCGTTGCGTAGAGATCGGGTACAGCTGCTACCTATAGTATGTAGTAGTAGTATTTTTTTGGGGGGATGAGGAGGGGGGAAAGGTTGTATGTATGACACGTGCAATGAGACTTTTTTAAACAGTACGGAGGACGAGAGCTGGTTACGATTCACTCTCGGGAGTACGGACAATCAGTATCGATCCTTTCCTCCATCGAGATTATCCCACCCTGGCAGAGAGGTCGTCTTCAATACCTGTCTATTGTGGACTCTCCATTCCTCTCCTACTTTAGTCTCCAGTCTTCCCTCCTCCTCCTCCTCCTCCTCCTCCTCCTCCTCATGCTCGGGTTGAGTCCTTGTCCCCGAGTCCATCCAACACGAATACGGCGGCTGGGTGCCAATGTTTAAGGGTCATGACGAGGACGCGGACGCCATGGTCACTGACTGTTATGGTTATGGTTAGCGGCTGCTGCTTTCGGCTGGCCGTCTTCAGACTTCCAGACGGGAAAGTACGTAGTAGTAGTACTAGTAGTAGTAGTACTAGTACTAGTACCACCTACGGAGTAGGTAGGTATGCTCAGTTTCTTTTGGTCTGGCCAATGGTCGAGATCCGAAAGAAGCTCCGTCCTGGTAAGTATGGACGGAGTAGGTATAGTGACGTGATCAGATCCCGCGGGCTTTGACTCTGCGCGTCTGCGAGGGCGCAGTAGTGGCCCGTGGGGCAGGAAGCGGGAAGCCGGGGCTTTGCAAGGACAGGCGCGGTGGTCGGGTGCCGAATTGGGAGTAGTACCACTGACTGTACCAGCTGTAAGTATCAGCCCTATCTACTACGTACAACAACAACAACAATTACTACTACTACTACTACTACTACTACCACCACCACCACCACCACCTACCACTATCTCTTAGCTCCACGCCCCATCCATCCATCCATCCATCCATCCTTCCACCCATCCATCCATCCGTCCATCCATCGGGGCTCGCCTTCGGTTAGACTTTCCTTTCGCCTCATCGACCGTCATTTCAGAGCCCATCCGGATGCTTCAAAGGCTTATTTGTACTCGAGTCTTGATCTTCTGCTGCGCCCACCATCATATACCAACTGACGACGCACCAAGGCCAAATCCCGAATCAAATCCCCAAGTACGTAGTACTACGTACGTAGTACTACCAACGGTCTCGACCCCGTCTCTGCGCATTGACGGACGGACTTTGCTGGAGAGTCGAGACCATCGGGACAGCGGACTAGGGTTCACAATCATATCCTACGTAGTACTGTACGTGCTTATACAAGAACTTTACAGGAAACATGCATGATCAATGCCAACGCCAACGCCAGCGCCAGATCCAAATCGATCTACGGAGGTACAGCGGTTAAGTGTCGTAACCCTCGTCGACCCACAGCCACTTTTTCTAACCTAGTTGGGCTCGGTTCAGATGAAGTTCTTCCAAATTCCGCGCTTAGCGATCACGTTATTGCCCAAGTGGGTTAGATGTAAGAGCCGTGGGTCGGCGAGGGTTACGACACTTAACCCGCTGTGCTGTACCTCAGTAGGTAAAAGCTCCTACCAGGTACCAAATACCAGATACTACTAAGATGATCAGGGTCCTCGTGGCCGCCTTATCCTGTCTGAGCTCTGCCCTGGAAAGAAAGCCTGGGTTAAAGATAGTAGTCGGAGGAACTTTCTGAAACGGCGGGTCAGTACGGAGTTGCAACTTGCTGGCAAAGCACTATCTATAGACAAGAGAAATGAAGTAGGACTGTACGGCACATATGAATAGAATCTCGGATCCAGCTCAGGTATATTGATGTCATGTCTTCCATGAATGTTGAAGTCGGAGAAGACCATAGTTGTTAACTGATCTCCGACCAGGCCGAAACGAAGAAAAGAAGCCGAATGGAAGGCTGCATGGAAGGCTGAGGCTTGCCCTAGCCGTGACCCGAGGACCTGCAACCAAGCCAGGCCAAGCCAAGCCGTCGTGCTCATGTCCGGGTTCCAGGTTCCAACAGGGCTGAGGGCTGATGGCGATCGCACCGCGGCTTGTGGTAGGTACCGGTAGTAGTACTAGTCGAGAGTACCTAAGTAGTACTACAGTAGGTACCTCCTACGTTGTACAACAAACGTACACTGTAAGCGGAAGTTGTCGGGTTGGGTCCATTCCTCGCAGCGGGTAGAGAGGACCTACCTACTCACTCTACTTGCTAAGCTCTACCGGGCATGCCATCTTCCGGCCCGATTGCCTTGCAGTTTTGTTTCCCTTCACATAGCAAAGAAGGTCAGCCAGCTACAGTAAATTGTGCCTTTCAAAAACCGGTACCGAACGAAAGAAGCCAAGGCCAGATCCAGCACGCGATATCCGCGCGAGTAACATTCTCGGTAACAAAAGACTACTACTACTACTACTTGCTATGGATCTCTACGGAGATACAGCGATCAAGTGTCGTAAGCCCCGTCGACCCACGGCTCTTATGTCTAACTCACTTGGGCAATAACGTGATCGCTAAGCAACCGAATTTGAAAGATCTTCAATTTGACAGAACTCAATTGGGTTAGAAGAAGTGGCTATGGGTCGACGAGGATTAGGACACTCAACCGCTGTACCTCCGTAAAGGTAGTAGTACCTTCCCTCCGGCCGATAGTTTCCCCTGCCTGTTTTCGCATGCCTCGACACCTTAAACTAATGCCGCTCCACCGTATGTATGCCAGCGCAGACTTCCGTGCGCTGGCCCCTACTCCGTCAAGTAGGCCGCCCCACCCCCTAAAGTTTTTTTAAAAAAAAAAGCTGGGCCCACCATACTCTACTCCGTAAAGAGGCTGAACTGAGATCAATTAGCTAGTAAATTGCGAATGGATCTAGAAATATCAAAGACAGCGAGTCGGGTTAAGATTCGAATGATGGCGAGATCTAGACGGAAGTGGAGCACGAGATCAGGAACAAGCAAAAGTAATAAAGGAAGCTTTTAATCTATCTCCAAAATAAGGAGAGCAGATGTCGGCATGTACGTAGTACGTAGTACATACAGACCGCGTGAGGCTACGCTGCACAACATCAAACTTATGACAAGCCCAATCAACTTTGAATGGCTCGCGCGCATGGCTGGCGCGTGCGGAGGCTGGATAATAAATGAATACCACACCGGTCATTTTACAATTACACCGCCGGAAGCCTTTTTCAACCTGAGCGCGGCAATGGGCTTCCTTCGAACTAAGATAGGGTTACTTTGTATTAAGTAGTGTATTTAAAAAAAAAAGATATGGGGGAGGCATTTGGAAAAAAAGAAGAAGAAAAAAAAAAAATTCGAGAAAAAAATTAAAATTCAAACCCTTTTCGGCGCCTAGCGCGGCATTCGATTTTGAATGTTGCGGTATGCGAAAGCGTGTTCTTACACTAGTAGTACCCACGGTACAGGCCTAAGTATTACCCCTCGAGGGTGCCTTAAAAGTATAGTTTCCACTTTAAACCCCCTGTTTTCCCTACCCTAGAGGGGTAATACTTACGCCTGCGACGTAGTATGTGCAACTACCGGTACGTTCGAGGCCTGGGAAAAACTATCGGCCCTCCCTTCCTGAATCCTGACCGAATCACGCGGCGAGCTAGGTAGATATAGTACCATCGTACCATTGGTCGGAGGACCCTCTTGTCGACCAGAGCAGCCAGGGTGGGCGGTTCCTACGGGGTGGTAGAGAGGTATTCTGCAGGCCGTCCGGTCGATGTTCAGCGGTACCGATTAACTTTCCCCTGGGTTTTCTCTCTCTTCGACTACGTATCGCTGGGGACTACGGAGGTAAGTCCTACGGGGATGCCAGCGGCCGCTCCCGCCACGGAATGTCGGAACAAGTTGCAGCCGTCCCTTCCGCACCCCCCCTCCCTTGCAAGGTACTTAATACTACGTACGTAGGTACTGCTAGTACTGCCATTAATCCACTTCAGCCGCGCAGAATTGAATATTCTAAATATACTTTTCTACGTATCAGAACCATGACTACAACCATGATCTCGACCACGACCACGACCACAATCAGAATAATCACAACGCGCGCTTGCCCTCAACCATCCATCCCCCCCCCCCCCCCTCCCCTCCCCCTTTTGTTCCGTTTAATTGCTACGATTACTAATCTCTTACGCAAGGTAATCCGAGCTGACCTCTAAGCTTCTTCTCCCTTGCCCTTACCAGCTGCTGACCTTTCTCAAAATTTAGACTTCAACTTCCACGGTCCGATGATTATCACCGACATTGCCGGTAACGCAGATAGGGTTTACGCTTTTACTTAGTACTACTACTTAGTCGTAGTTGTTGGCAATTCCGTATACAAGAGGGGCTGGTTGGCTGGCTGGCTGCGGCTGTGCCGACTTTCGGTGGCGGGAGTATCCGTTAGCGTGGGACAAAACAACTAGGGTAGTTACTTAGGAGTACTTAGTGGTTGTAGTAGTAGTAGTACTGTAGTTGTACGGAATATTTCACCCCCAAAACCTTCTTTCCTTTCCTTCTTTCAAACCTTAGGTACGGAATCGAAACTCTCTTGAACCTTACCGTCGTCCGATGTTTATCGACTATCGCGGACATCACCTTACTTACAAGCTGGACGGACGAACGAGCTTCCAGGGGAGGGGGGGGTCTAAGGGAGGAAGTCCCCCTTACATACATAGGATATTACATATGTATAAGCTGGAGGATCTTAGGGGGTTTCAAGGAAGGGGGATCCATCTCCTTTTGTATTATTAGCTCTCGAATGATTGATTGATTGATATTGAGTAGGTACCTACACATTCGCTACTTACGATAAATCTCGGCGCCAGAAGCTGTAGGTGCTTATTGAGTTCTGCAGAACGGACACGCTGCTTTCTCGTTATCATTGGAACGGTACGTTTCATCTACTACGTCAGAATCTACTCCGTGATCGTATGGCCGCCGACAAGATATCAAGTATCCAATCAGTCCAAGGTCGAAAGAGAGGGAGAGGGAAGAGCGTTAAGGTGGAAGGCAGGCAAGGCGGTGAGGGGTCGTGGGGGAGGTGGGGGAGGAGGTGGGGGTAAAGTTGATGGGGGAGGCCCGGCTTGGTTCGGTTTGGTGGGGGGCAGAATAGTTTAGCGCGCGTCCTTAGGGACATGATGATAATCAGATGCGATCAGATGCGATCAACAATCAAACAGACAACCACGATCAACGAAATGCCGAAACGAAAACAGCTAAATCGCTGTGACCGGGTAGGAACAGAGGTACCGGTATCTCCTACGAACAGCGGCCCGCTCCCGCTACGGTATATTTGGCGCAGCTGGGGTCACCCTTGTAATAATTATTGCTATAATCACAAACCCCATCTACCACTAAGTACTACTGTGCTACCACTGATTCTCCCACCATTATTTAGTTTAGCCGCGCATGATGAAAATATTTTGAATGTAGTATAGGTATTGATTTGGACGTTCTTGTACCGAAAGCATCACTAAATTACGATTACCATAATAGACGAGTTTCGGAGCCGAGTTAACCCACTCAGTTATCCTAAACGCTAAGTCGGCGCCACAGCTACAGTAAGAAGTTAGTAAGCAGGGCGGTCTTCATGAGATAACAATCACTGACTGGTGGTCGACCTGCGTCCGTAGTACCCTCTGGTGTGTTATCTACGTAGTAGTGTCTCGATCTGCGGATACTCTATTCGGCTTATACTTTTACCCTTGGGTTTCGAGGTTAACTTTATGCCTGCCCTGACCCTTACCCTTGACCTCACATATCCTTCCGTGTAAAGATGTACTACCTAAGTAATGCCGCGTGGTCTCCACTCTCTGTCCCTTTTCGGAGCGCAGGGCCAAGGAGAATTTATACCGAATGAAGCTAAGGTAAGTAATTGAGCAAGTTTATTTCCTTCCGAAACCTTTCAATTTTAGAAACTTTAACTCAGTTAACTACTATACTTAATAGTACTTGTAATTGTGGGGTTCAACTCTGTAGGTAGGTAGTTGGGTATGCCCCATGTTTTGTTTGATTTAACGCGGCTTCGAAGAAACTTGTCTATGTAATAATGACATACGCGCGCCAACCTCCAACTCATGACTTACCACCCCTCTCCTCCCCTCATTACCCTCATCTGCTTTTACTAATCTGATACTCAGTTAGAATGATAGGTCAGACGTGTTGAGAAACTTGGTAATCGTAAGTTATTTCCCTTTCGGTCTTAGTCTGCTTTCTCGCTTTCGGTTTGCTCGAGGGCGATTCCCTCGAGCGGGGAATTCCCAAATGAGAAAGCAAATCGAATGAGGGCTTGGCCAGCTATTGAGCTTTGCAAGAGTACCTAGTGTCACTCTCTCTTGAATCCTAAACAATTAACGCTTAATAGGTTCGTTCAGTATTTCCGCAGTTCTAATCGAACTGAATATACTAGAACATAGTAGACAAGCTCATGATAGACTCGTTATAAACAAACACATACAGTAATACAACTAAGTGATCAAGTGGCTGAATGCTTGCAGCCCTGGTGCCGAGCCGTAGAGATCGAGCGAAGCGCCAGAACCAGTATGTGCCTAAAACGAAGCACGCAAGGCAATGATAGCCGAGATAAAGGGCAGGCGCTGGAGATCTCCAGCAGACGTAAATAGCAAGACAAGGCTGACTGACCGCCACCCTCAACGCCGCCCGTTTTGAGCCTTTGCGCCCGTTCCGCGAGCCCGTATCTCGAATCTACGGATGCCCGGCAACTTCGGCATATGGACAGAAAAAGCCAGACCGAGAACAAATCCCGCGTATGGGGAGCCGGCCCGGGGCTCGCGAAGACCCGGGTGGGCGGCACGGCCTACTTCCCGGGCAAGTATATTTATGCCTTTTCGGTAGGGCTACTGTAAGATGAAGTAAGGAAACCCCTCCCGGAGCTCGAACTCCTACGACATGTCGTATACCTATACGCTGCTTGCGATACGGATTCTTGACGCACGAAGACTTCACTTGGGACTCTACTCAGGTTCCAGCACCACGACGCCAAACTTGAGAGATGCGCTTGCGGCAGACGCAAGTCCCTTTCGCACCTCCTCGCCCTTTTATCGCTTTACACGATGGCGCTTCTTTTCTTGGCTAGAGGGAATCCGGCCAAGGACCTTACTAAGCACTATCTCGAACGCCTACGATTCTCTTAAGGCTCTTCTTAATAAGCCGGCCGACTTCTAAGCTTTCTTGACCACTACGGACTTCTATTCTAAGCATTACACCCGCTGATGGTGCTACTCTGGCTGCTTACTAATACTGCCTCTTAGTAAGGAAGTAGGGGTACCCCTCGCTTTATAAAGGCTATAAAAGCTAGCATAATATACGATGAAAGGAGGACTTCTAAGCGGCGTAGTGCATTCTCGAGAGAACTTATTCTTACGCTATTATACGATGTTAATGGACTATTTTTGAAAGTGTTATTTTGATTTTAGTTCTTGTTTCAAGGCGCTTTCTTCCTTTCTTCCTTTCTTGCAGTACTATATGCACTTGAGGCTGACCCCGATCAGGCCTCGATACTAATCGTCTTGCGATTTAAACATATCTACGCTTTTAAGCTAGCTACGGCAGTCTATACTTGCTTTACTTTCTTTTTATAGTTTCTTTTCCCTTAACGGAAGGTCTCCTGCTTTCTACGATCTGTCTTGTCCGTAAAAAAAGAGCGCAAACGATACTAGCTTTTGCTGCACTACTTTTAACTGCTTTTTAAGGCTGTCTTATGTATAAATTCTTAGCTTAGCACGTCGCCGTACCCTATAAGAGGTCTAAAGGCGGCAGGCTTCGCTTGCTACCCCCCCCCCCGACGTTAACAGATACCGGTACAATAACAACAACAACAACAACAACAACAAGATGAAGTAAGGATGGATATCAAATATCAACCCGTTATTGAGGCGTCGCAGGCCTTTAGGCTGAAATAGAAACAAAAATCTTAGAAGAGTAAACATGAATGGACCTCCGCTGAACTTGAGATCCCCAAAAAGTATGTAGTGGAGAACCGGACCCTAAGAACAGGATCTCACTGTGAGAGGAAATTATAATCGATGCAATGGGCGTCTTCAGCTGGGAAAGCCACCCTAGGGTCCTCCAGGCCTCGAAAACAGGAGACGGTAATCGGCTCATCACCTATTCATATTGTGAACTCTACAAGTCGATCAGAAGTGTAAGTACCGGTACCTAACCATGTAGTATACCGGTAGTATACTGGCACATGTGGATCTGTTTTTTCGGAGACCCACTGACCTCGGGTTAGAGAGTCTAGGGCTGCAGGTTCGTCCCGTTGGCTGCGAAAGTCGCGGAGATACCTCCGTCGATGAGAGTGGCGACAGATGAACCAAAGCCACGTGCTATCAAAAGCGTGGTTATCCAGAGAGACGTCGCATCAACATTCAGAAATTCTTGTCAATGCCGGAACTGCGTTTCATTGGCCTGAGGCATCAACGAACTAAATCTAAGCGACCGCTGACGACTTACCTCTCTCTCCCACTAGAAGAGCAGAGTCAGTCGTGCGAGGGAGGCTTTCGATCGACGGCGGAAAAAAAAACAAGAAAAGAGAAAAAAAAAAAGAGAACCCAGTCTTTTAATACTTGGAAACCCGTTTACTTTCCCGACCATCTGGAGCAAGCCCCATTACGCCGCCCCGTTGCGTTCTTGCGGATTGTCGGAAAGCCGAGACCCGCAGCTGAGTCCGAAAGCAAGCGTGCGGATCGACCGAGAGAAATCGCCACCAGGCATCAGGGTGCCTTTTTTCGCCACCAAAAGTGGATTTCAATCGCAAGGCTGGGGCGAGATCATACAGACGACAAGCAAAGCCTGGGTTGCAGACCGTCTCCGTCGAACATGGCGCTCTCTCGCGTCCCGGGAGATGACGAGCTCTACGTCGGTGGGTATGTACGGTCCACTTCGCCATTGTGGTGGCTTCATGTCCACTCCCCTTGGCTCGTCATCCACTCCTTTTTCTATTGTTCGTAGATCTGCGCTGATGGCGCGCTGACAGTATCTTCACCTTGCGCCGTAGAGATGCGCTGGAGAAGACGGGCATCACCCACATCGTCTCCGTCCTGAGATATGATTTCAAGGACTTCCAGGACTGGGAGAAGTACGAGCAGCTGAGCATCGAGGTCGACGATGTCGACGATGAGAACCTCCTGGTGGAGTTCGAGAAGACGGGGAGGTTTATCGACGATGCGCTGGAGAGTGAGAAGGATGGCAAGAAAGGAGCAGTATTGATTCATTGGTGAGTGAGTCGGTCTTGTGCTTACTGCTTGTTGGGGATGAGTGGTCCTGTTCTTGCAAGCTACACTCCTTGGAATATAACTACCAAGGACGTGAGACATGTATTTCTTCACAGCTCCTCTCTACTATACTCGGATTTCTGCCACTACATTTACGGATGCCATTTCTTCTTGTGCAGGCACCTCGGCGTTATCCGTTGGCTTCCATTGTTTTCATGCAGGGCAGAAACTCGCTAACCCTTTTTTTTTTTTACCTCCCAGTGCCATGGGCAAATCCCGATCCGTTACAATCACCATCGCCTACCTCCTTCGCAAATACCCACACCACACCGTCAAGTCCGCACTTGAATTGATTAGAGAATCTAGACCAATCGCAGAACCCAACGATGGCTTCATGGCTCAACTTCAGCTCTACAAGGAGATGAAGTGTCCACGTGACATCGAAGCTCATCCAAAGTACCAGAGGTGGCTGTATGATCAGGAAGTAGGACTGGCTCTCGCCGCTGGTATGGCACCGGAGAGAGTCAGATTCAGAGACGAAGAGGAGCAAGTGGAGAGCACTGGTGGAAAGGAGGTTGAGCTGCGGTGTAGGAAGTGTCGGTACGTAGCACATCCAGTGCTCATTTAATTTATTAGCTATCAAGGACTTTGGAATCGGATATTCATAGTCCATACCTTTGCATAGGCTAATATATCCTTCACAGGCGTACATTAGCGACAACCCCCTACCTCGTCGACCACCTCCCCACGCCTCAAAAATCTCCACCGTCAGCTGCAGAAGGCCCGATCTCCTCTCTCATCCCATCACTCCCTCCTGCCCCGCTCCATAGCGCTTGCACACACCACTTTCTCCATCCCGTGTCCTGGATGCGGCCCGCCCTAGAGATGGGTTTGCTGAGCGGCCGCCTGGAGTGTCCCAACCCGAAATGTGCAGGTCAGCTTGGCCGCTACGCCTGGCAGGGTATGAGGTGCAGCTGCGGGGTATGGGTGTGCCCAGCATTCAGTCTTCAAAAAGGGCGTGTCGACGAGGTCACCACGAAGGCAGAGACGGGAAGGGGCCAGGCTTCTAAGCCGGGAACTGTGGGGGGTGAAGAGCGGGGAAGAGCTGCTCATGGTATCAGGCTACCGCCGGGAATGAGAGACAAGGAGAATCTCTAGGAACCGGAAGGGTGCAGTAGACAGACTGATGGGAGATTTCGGGAGAAAAGAATGTATGGCATGACTGAATGTTTATGACTCGATAGTCCATCTGCCGGTTCTCACATGAATTCATACTGTTGCTCAGGACGTTTGCTCGGGACGTGTCGCTCTTGCTCGACATCGAGCATAGCTTTGATCCTGAAGGAAAGTTTTCCAAACTAGCTACCGATAGGTAGACCATGATAGGTAGTACTGAATTGAAAAGTACTACCAACACACTCCCAGTATACTTGAGTCGGGAGCAACTCGGAGAAACACGCATGAGGATCACCGGTACGAATCTCTTCATTGGTGCATGAGACATTCCTTGTGATAGCTTCCACCCTGTTCCCCACTGTAAGCACAGGTGACTCGCAGTTGATCTTGTCCGAAATCCTGACACCGCAACGTCGGCTATCTTACCGGGAGCCTGATGAGGGAAGAACAAGGAAAGGGCAGAGTGCTGCAACTCGTATGGGCAAACGCAACAGAGATATGATATGGTGGCGTTCGATGGGGAAGCAATGAAAGGAAACACCGAGATTATCATAACCAGCATAAAGCTGAGTGACGGATCGATCTTGCTCTCTCGTCCAATGGTCTCATCTCTCAAGACCTTGAACATCAAAGTTCTTGCGATAGATATGCGGGAAAGCAAAAATGATTGTCCTGTTCGTCTCAAGCTTGTGATCTTCACACGGTTGATTGGATGTTCGATTCAAACCATGAGCTTGTCATACTTCCCCACCGTCCCCACTGCGGCATACATCTTCATTGCGCATTTGATGTTTCATGTGGTGAAAACATGAATCCACCGCTGGCGATGGTGGGATCTCGAGAGGTGTTTGTGGTGTATCAAGTGGGTGTGCTGTCAGGTGGGGTCTCGTATTGGCATTCCACCACCAGCAGATGGTTAAAACGCTCGACCCGAGTCGAAGAACTGTGACTGGAGCCTAGGGTCTGGTGGCCATAGAGCTGAAGATGTAAGCACTAGCAATAGGGTCTCCAAGCGAGCGTTCGGACGTTCCCATCCGCTCTATAGGGCTGAGAACCACAAAACTCATTACTACCCAACAGGCCGCTTCAACTTGAGTGGAATCGAAGCAAATTTAACTGCTGTCACAACCGATGAGGTGCCCAGAATCTCAGAATTCGATACACGGAGAAGCTCTTAAACTGTCGTCCGACCAACAGGAGGAGCTTTTCAGCCTGGTGACTGGCGTACTAGGGGATCGGTGCTCTGAATTTATCGGCAGGGATAAGATACATGGTGTAGGAATAGAGCTAATACAACCTGGCTGAAATCGAGGCAAATGGCAGAAACCGCGTGGACGGGTCAATCATCAGGGAAGCATCTCGTCGGCGTTATGTGCTCGCTAACGTGCGGTTTCATCGGGAAAAACGGCGTTTTTAAGAGTAATAAGTTTGGCAGGCCTAGATGAGTGGCTTTATTCCGTTGAAAATTCGGGGTGGATCCTAAAAGCGACATGAGGCCGTCCCTCGGGGTGCCCCCCCGGCGCTGACTGTATCTCCCAAGAATTCTCTTATCCATGGTGCTTCTCTATGCATCCAAAATTTGCTTTGTGTTCATGAAAGCAGGGGAGGAGTGGCTCTGGCAACGAGTTGATAGAAGAAGCAGATTGAGCATGCCTATCACGTGATTGTAGATTCGATGCTTGTAGGTAGCTAAGTAGTCGGAATCGTCCTCTTACGGAAGCCCTTTGGGGACCTGCGGAAACAGGTTTGGATTCTGAAGGCGTTCCCGATTCCGTTTCGCAATCTCAGCATTTCTCTTCTTGTCGATTCGCTGTTGGTAGAAGGTCTTCTGAAGAGCAAATACTCGAGGTTCATCGTCTTTGGAAGCAGGGGCTGCTATTTCAAGTTTCTTCTGAAGTCGATTTAGATTAAGACTGCGAGGTTTCTCTCTTTGAGACTTACCTTCTCCTCGGGCTTCTCCTCTGCAGCTTTCTCGTCATCCTTCTTATCCTTCTTATCCTTATCCTTATCCTTGTCTGTGTTCTTCGCCGACTCTTTCTCTTTCTCTTTCTCTTTCTTTTTCTTCTGCTTCTCTTCGAATTCCTTTTTTACCCGCTGGATTTCCGCCTCCATTTCCTCCTTCTTCTTCTCCGCTACAGCCGCCGGGTTGATGATGGGATTGCAGAACCCCTTGTCCTTGAGATGAGCTGGACAGACAAAGAAGAAATCCTAGATCTGTAATGAGAAATGCAGATGTATGATATGTAAAAGTCTGGTATACCTTATTTTCCGGAGACACCAAGACGCTGGTGCTGGGTTTATAGCAAATGTCACATGCTTTCGAAGCTGTATCGGCCACCTTCCGGTGCGTATAGATGTTCGCAAAAGAAGCCATTCCAGAGACTTAGACTTCTGGATGAAATTCTCTGTTGAAAAGCTGTAAATTATCTGATCTTTTGGAACTGTATGGGTTGCATGGGATATACTTCGATGTTGGAGGTCTGAAGCCTTGAGGTTCTGTGTGGATCCACAAGGCTGAGGCTAATTAAGGTACAGTACTTAGCCTGCTACCCCTACCCCTGTATGCACGTGTAAATTTCAGGCAGCTTAGTTTTTGGCTATCGGCTGCTATCAAGTTTGAAGAAAAAACAAAAAAGTCACTCTCTGCCAAAACCCCCACTACTTCTCGAGTTCTGTCCAGAATCATTTTCGTTCTGCAAGAAAAATACAAGCAAACCACTTCAATTCAATCAATCGACTTCAATCCCAATCATGGCCTCAGAACAAGTTAAAACTCCCGGCAGCAAGCCAGGAGAGAACATGCTATGGGGAGGACGCTTTACTGGTTTGAGTCACCGTTGGCACATCTCATGCGGAACATACTAATCAACTGGCAGGCGGTCTTGACCCCCTCATGGTCTCGTACAATGAGTCAATCTACTTCGATCGTGCATTCCATACGCAGGATATTTTGGGCAGCATCGCTTGGGCTCGTGCAAATCACAACGCTGGCATCCTCACTGCAGACGAGTTCTCCAAGATTGAGTCGGGTCTGAAGGCTGTTGAGGCGGAATGGGTCGCAGGAACTTTCGAAATCATTCCGGGAGTTGACGAGGACATACATACTGCAAATGAGAGAAGATTGGGAGAGATCATTGGCAAGGATATTGGCGGAAAGCTTCACACTGGCCGAAGCCGAAATGAACAAGTAGCTACGGACATGCGACTGTGGTTGAGGGATGAGCTGAGGGCAATTGAGAGTCATTTGGTTGATTTCTTAAAGGTCATGACTGCTCGAGCAGAGGCGGAGGTGGATGTCATCATGCCTGGTTCGTACATTCCTCCCTGTCGGAAATAGAAGGTGTGCTACTTACTAAGTGGAATTTAGGCTACACCCATCTTCAACGTGCGCAACCCATCCGCTGGAGCCACTGGATCTTGTCCTATGCTATGGCATTTGCTCAAGATCTGGAGAGACTTCGTGAAGTTATTGTTCGTGTGAATCAAAGTACGTGCTAGACCTCGACCTCTTGGGGCAGTCTTTGCCTCCGCTTGCATTCTAGACTAAATGTTAACTGTGCACAAAGGTCCCCTTGGTGCCGGAGCCCTTGCTGGAAATTGCTTTGGTGTAGATAGACAAGCCATGGCTGATGAGCTTGGCTTCGATGGTCTGGTAAATCTTCTGTCCTCCCGAAACTTGATGCCGTGTCTAATATACAGTAGTTGTGGAATTCTATGGGGGCGGTTTCATCTCGCGACTTTGTCGTAGAGGCTATGCAATGGGGCAGTTTCCTGGGTCTACATATCTCCAGGTGGGCAGAGGATCTGATCATCTATTCAACCGGAGAGTTCAAGTTCATCAAGTTGGCAGACGCCTACTCGACGGGAAGCTCCTTGATGCCTCAAAAGAAGAATCCAGACAGCTTAGAGCTGCTGAGAGGAAAAAGCGGCAGAATTTTCGGACAAATGGCTGGCCTAATGATGACCGTTAAAGGTATCCCCAGGTATGGACACCCACTTTGAAAACAATCTTGAATCACCTCTGATTTTGAACTAGTACCTACAACAAGGATCTCCAGGAGAGTGTGGAGCCCATGCTTGACCACGTGAAGACAGTCAGTGACAGCATTCAAATTGCCACTGGAGTCCTCTCTACCGCAAACATCAACCCTGAAGCTATGAAAGCTTCTCTCGAGTAAGTAATATCTCACCATACTCTTTGCGCCCGGCCTTCTTTGCTAACCTTCCTCCTAGCCCGTTTATGCTCGCAACTGACATTGCCGACTATCTCGTCAAGCTTGGCGTTCCCTTCCGCGAGACCCATCACATTTCCGGTCAATGCGTTGCCCACAGTGAGAAGACCGGAGTTTCCATGGACCAAATGAAGTTCTCCGATTTTAAGAATATCGACTCCCGATTCAAGGAAGACATCGTGGATATCTTCAACTACGAGCACAGTGTCGAGATGCACTCTGCTCTCGGCGGAACCTCCAAGAATAGCGTGTTGGAGCAGATTGCTATCTTGAAGAAGATTTTGCAGTAAGCAAATCATAATAAGGGTTAGAAGGGATGTTATAATGTGGTGTCTAAAGAATGCAATCTTAGCTAGATTTAGAAGGCCTTACGTAAGCCAGGAAACTCGCATAAGGTATCAAACTCGGCTAAGGTGTTTAAGGTAACCGCTTCGTGGTAATGCAGAGCAGTCGGTAATAATAGCCATCCAGCTCTAGGGGTGCATCGTGCGGTAAGTAGGTATCTAATATTGGAAGCTGCCATACGCATTGCAGACAGCAGCTGTTAACTGTTGTGCAAAAGCAGACTTGCAATGCACATTGCAGTTTCCAATATTATAACCCTATTACCGCACGACACCTTTCCAAAACTTGAAATAACTTGACCCTTCTAAAAATCATCCCTATACGTGATCAACTGATTTACAATGTATAAATTCGGTTATCATAGAAGAAGAGTGTGATAAAGTATGAAGATCCCAGCCCAAACTACGAAACCTTTCGCGAGAACTCGCGCAAGAAGAGTTGGCGGAATTTTAGTAGATCTAAAGAATAAAGCGTCTTCAGACAAGAAAAAGAAATATTCGGGGATCTCAAACAAGTAAGTAAGTATTAGTTGAGCAAAGTAAGTAAGTATCCTGCAGCTCTGATCTATCTGTTTCCCTCTTTTCATTTTCACGGTGGAAGACTTGTAATTTGTGAAGAGGAGTTGATTGTTTTTGTTCTCCTCGGTGCCCGTTGATTGGGCGCTGCTGAAAAATTAAGTTGTGGTGAAAATGCTAGCCGCGTTTGTTTACTTCTGACCACTTTTTCTGCTCACCGAGCGAGCTTTCTGTTAACTGAAGTCTTTTGCTGTGACATTCTTTATTCGGTTCTCTCGTAGATATAATCATGTATAGGAATGGCTTTTTTTAACTTGCGTGATACAAATTGCTGTAACGAGCTCTTTTTAAACCTAATAGCTAGCTTTGTCGTCAGCTTATATGATGCTGATATCTTTTTGATTTGTGCAGAGCTATGCCTAAGGCTGAGACTTGATTTGCAGGATTATTTTAACTGTGACTATAGTATGCTGCGGGTACACCCTGGGGGTGAAACAAAATCAAGTGAGCTCCGATTGCTACGAGTATCTAGACAGATTGAAAGACTTAAGAGATACATACATGC
Source organism: Drepanopeziza brunnea f. sp. 'multigermtubi' (assembly GCF_022702325.1). Classification (NCBI taxonomy): domain Eukaryota; kingdom Fungi; phylum Ascomycota; class Leotiomycetes; order Helotiales; family Drepanopezizaceae; genus Drepanopeziza; species Drepanopeziza brunnea. The sequence continues at coordinate 470,448 of NW_027094072.1, read as the reverse complement.
AGCATACTACCTTAATGCGAGAGGCCCTAGAGACTACATCAATTCAAATCGCTTCTAGGTTCATCACCTGATATTAACCGGCCCTCCGACGAGGCAGCGCGCACTTGTGTGAAAGCTATCATCGCCTCGCTTATACCTTTTCCACTTATCTCGATCTAGCCGGCAACAATACTTCAATTATAACAACTTCATATGCTTAATCTCTACAGATCATCAAGGTTATTGGCGCATCTAAAGCACATTTACCGATAAATTCGATATCAATTCGGCTATCCTACTACTTGCAAGATCGAAAAGAAACCGAACTCGAAGCCGAAGCCGAAGCAACAGTCTACACAATTTGTTGAAGCCGGGTAGACACGGGCGCTGCGCGAAAGTGTAGCACTAGCACACCGATCATCAATGCCACAGAGTCTGCCGACAGGTGCGGTAAATTTCAGTCGCGGCAGAGTTGGTTGCTTACAGTTTCCATCGAGGCCCAGATAAATTACCCACGATGGAGATGGCATACACCAACGACCAAGGCAAAATACACTTAGAGAGTCACCTCATCGCCAAGCCAAAAGGAAACCCATCTGATCCGAATCTACTCAAGAAGACTCGGAAGAGGAAGAGAAGGGAAAGAGCAGGGGGAAGGAACCTCAGCAAACAAGCACACCGGCAGCCAATAAAGAATACGAGCAGGACCATGACCACGAATCCTGGGCTGATAGGGCTCGAAGATACCACCAAGGATTTGTTTCTTCTGCTGATGAGCCGAATCTCGATGCAGACTCTGGAAAGAAACAAAATACGGCAGATTGCGGAGCCACTGTAGAAAACACCGATTTGAGGATGCCGGGACAGTATCCATCAACGTGCCCTTCCAGCCTTCTCCTGACCCAGGAGAAGCCGGGAGGTTCGATGCCCGTACCACAAGAATCGGAATCAAAATTTCCCGGTGAATCTGGGACGGTTCTTTTTGCTATCGTGGAACACAGTACTTGTACGGAGGAATTGAAGCCTAGACCGATGGATGGTGAGATTTCGCCATAACTGAGCTGGAGAGATTCCCAGAGTCCGACTCTAGCATCAAGCCACCTCACTTGGACTCTAGAGATGACGGACGTCCCGATCGGCTCAGCCCCTGCTCTGCAGATGCCGAAGATTCTCAACCTTAACAGAGTGTATCAGGTGCCTCTGTTTCGATAGCTCGACAGTACTACGAAGCCCACATCGAAGCCAGTTTTCTGGTAGAGAAGTATTTCTCAATGGAGGGTTTGAACTACATGGGCCGTGGTCCTTTTGCTAAGATGTTGGATGTCATAGAGACAGATCTCGAAGATCTAAGTACCAGAGCCAAGACAGCGGAGATTTTGGAAGGAAAACTTTACAAATCAGCGAAAATCCACGAGGAAGCAGTAAAGAATCTGAAAGCGTCTTACGAGAAAGAAATTTCGGATCTCAGAGTTCAAGTTGATAAGAATCTGAAGGATGCCAGAGAGGAGCTGAAAAAATCTTACATGAGGGACCTTTCAGAATACAAGTCCAAGGCAGACGAGGAGCTGAGATTGGAACGAGGAACTCTCAAGAGATCACTGGGTCTGAAAATATATGGCCTGGAGACACAATTAGCGTCTGAGGAGACCAACCGGGAGAAGGATCTGACAGCCAGCAACAGGCGGTACGGACAGTTATCATCTCAGCTGACCAAGTCACAAAAGGATGCCAGCACTTGGGAGACTAGGTACAACGAACGACCTTTTCGAGAAGTCGAATATTGTTGACCTAGACTATCAGGCAACTTGCATCACATTAAAAGATCTGAAGGTCGAGCTCAAGAAGACGGCAGGTGAGAAAAATGCCAAGATCCTCGCGCTGGAGCAAAACATCGCTGTCATCAGATCCAAGCGAACAAACCATCAGGTCGAGGAAGACAAGATCAGTAGAGCCGTTCAGGATGCTAAAACAAGGCGAAGAAGGAAGTCGTTGAGGTGCAAGCCAAGATGAAAAATTTGCAGTAGACACTCCTTGAGACGCAAGCCAAATTGGCTCAGGCCAAGTCGAGGCTTGAGGCACAGAAGACTGAGCTGGTCGAGGCTTGGAACCTTGTCAATGCAGCCCGCTCCAATCTCATAGAAAACTATGATCATATCGCAAGTCTCGAAGACCAGCTTGCCGCGGCATTGCATGATCTCAGAGTAGCCGAAGGACAGAGCCATAGGTATGTGGATCAGATAAGAGAGAGAACAGAAGAGTGCGAGAAGCTTAGACGAGACGTACGAGGTCTGGCTATGATCATGCAATCCAACGCACAGCAGGCCGGGGCTCTGGCTGATCGTACCGTCAACCGTCAGCACGCTCGATAGCATAGATCCCAAGGTGGTCAATAAGGCCCAAGGATTTACTGATATAAGGTGCAAGAAAGTACGCAAAACTAGAGAGTGTTTTTAGATTGTAGGAAAGTCTTTTGAGCCAAGAAATATCCACGCATGATCATCTCCGCAGGATATCTTTTCTACTCACAACTCACAGCATTTGAAACTTCTCACTTCCTCACCGGTTCGCCGTTCGCTGCAATCAGACTCTCCTCCGTCCTGATGGGGCCCTCACCAACAGAAGTCAGAATGACTCTGCTCAAACCACCCTTCAGCACCGATATTGCTCTGGTATCAACATAACTGTAATCCTGGACCTTGACATCTTTGTCTTCCCATCCGTCTAAGTTGCCCAATGCACCCTTCAGTACACCCGCCACCGCATCCGTATTTTCGTCTTCGTAGTATATAACAGCATTTGGTCCAGCATCGAACGTGTACGCAGCAATGATCCTGCCCGCCTTCTTGTTGATGCTGTTTACAGCCGTGATAGCAGCCCGACTAACATCATTGAGGTAGAAAATCGGCGGTCTGGTATCCAAGCAAGAGGCATGGAAGCTGTTACTCTCCGCCATGGTAACCTCGCCAAAGCTCTGGAAGTTCTTCTCCTTGATAGCCTTTTCCATCAAAATCATAGCCTCGGGCACTACCTCCTGCGCCCTCGTCTTGAAGTACTTTGATGTTGCGACTGTAATTTGCATACCCGCTGTACTGCTCACGTCTTTCTTCTCTGCCGATACGACGAGGATCAGGGCGCGCATGGTGGGCCAGTGGGATGCTGGTGCGATCTCTACGGCTAAACTGTCCGATCCGTCATCCTTCTCGCCCATCTGCCATGCTACATAGCCACCAAAAAGCGATCGACACGCACTTCCGCTTCCTTGTCTCGCGATCCGTGATAGTTCTGTAGGCGTCGATTTCAACTCATACAGATTCGCAATCGCGCGCACGAGGGCAGCGAACCCAGCAGCAGAAGACGCAAGTCCAGCAGCGGTAGGGAAGTTATTCTCAGATACTATTCGTAGCGGGAGAGCAGCGAGTTTTGGGAGAGAAGGAGACGAAGCTTCGAGTTCGGAGCGCAGAGAGCGCAATTCGCGGAAACAGGCTTGTGTTCGAGCTCCTGAAACGTCTTGTGGGGAGGTATTCAAGAGAAGGCTGTCTCCTGGGCCAAAGGAGGCCGAGCAAGCTGCTGTTGTATGTGTACGCAGGTCAGCTTGGGAGAGAGTTACGGAGATCGAAGAGTTGGTAGGGAGGTTGAGCTTTGGATCGCGTTTTCCCCAATATCTGAGATTGACTTATTAGTGAGGGCTGTCAAAGGAGGGGTTGGTGGGGTTACTTGACGACTGCGATGTTGACTGGAGCAGTCGTACTGGCCTGATAGATCGGTTGGTCGGCCATCTTGAGATCAACTGTTGAGTCTAAGAAGATTTGGAAGAATTGGGACAAAAAATATTGAGAAATTGATCGGCGGATCTGACGATTTATGGAAGTTTTTTATCTTGAAAGTGAGGGAGGGGTACTTTGGCGTCGAAATTAGAAGGCGGTCAGAGCCACCCAATCGGCGATTATCCGAAAACGGTCGACGATATTTCTAGAGCGGCAAAATTTGTATTTTGCCATCACCGTCACGACTCACCTATTACCCGGCTAGGACAATCACCATGCCGAAAGAAACAGAAACTCCGCCAGAAGCATGTCCAGTTGATCACGCCACCCGCGCGGCGTGGCTAAAAAACAATTCCTCCAAGCCCGTCGTCTTCTCTGGCATAACGAAAGAAGCCAGCCAAGCCAGCGCAGGAAACAGCTGCGACTCAAAGACAATAGACCAGAGCCCGCCTCCTCCACAGCGCAGTTTCTTCTCGCGCTTCATTGCGCCTGTAGCACCTCCAGCAGACGGCTCCACAACCCTCGGACTCGACCGCGAGGTATCTACTATTCCGAGAGCTTCGCCAGTCAACAATGAGGAGGGGGCGAAACCTGCGAACAGCGAGAAGGAGAGCGGTGTTAGCAAGGATGGGAACTGGATATACCCATCTGAGAAGATGTTTTTCGATGCGATGAAGAGGAAGGGCTATGCGACTGAGTCGGCTGACATGAAGACTATTGTGCCCATTCACAACGCGGTCAATGAGAGGGCGTGGAAGGAGATTAAGGACTGGGAGAGGCCTTATGGGAGCGAACAGCAGTACGTCTACATATGTCATATTGTCAATTAGGTGAGAGATATGATGGCTAATGCGGATTAGATGCGGCGGACCGAGACTTCATTCCTTCCTCGGACTTTCCCAAACCCTTAGCCCAAAGGCACGAATCAATACCTGGCTGGGATACACAGCTCCTTTTGATAGACACGATTGGGTTGTCGACCGATGTGGTACGAGGGTGGATTACATTATTGATTTCTATGCCGGGAGGAGTGATGCGAATGGAAACGGGAAGCTGAATTTTTATCTTGATGTAAGGCCGAAGCTGAATACTTGGGAGGGGTGGAAAACGAGAGTATCCAAGCTGGTGGGCTTGACATAAGTGTGATGGTTGATGGCGTTGAATGCATTAGGTTTGAGCGAATCTCCGCTTCGACGGAATGATGTACTATACGAGTGAGGTGTACGCTTTTTGTGACTCAAAGAAAGATACTATCCTGTAAGACTTCATACTACGTGTAATGATTTCAAAATAAAATATGGGTAAAATTTATATCATCCAGAGCGGCGCTGTGTCCGTTGAAAGGAGTATTCAGTGATAGCTCTACATCGGAGGTAAATACCATAACCATGCAGAGCATACAGCCAATGATAAATGACCCTTTGTGGCTCAAGCCCTCTCATACATACAATGTCGAATTAAGGTCTCGCTTCGCCCAGAAGCGATGCCTCCCTTCAATGTACTTAACGTCTTCTTCCCCCGGCACCACACCAATTGACCCCAGAGAATGAGAGAAAACCAGAGACCACCTCAGAATGGCCCAGAAACCGCTCTCAGAATCGATGGTTGAGATCGAGGAGGTTGACCAAGCCAAAAACCTCGTTGCAACGTATATCAAGAGCTCGACGGGCGACAAGGGGGAGAGGATCGATGTGGTTGTGAGTTGCGCATTATCACAAACCTGCAAGATGGGAAGACTTGATAGAACTGATGGCGATGTAGATTCCCAAGAACGTGAATGGCTATGCGCGGAGCGTGCTCGATGCTTTCTTACCTGCCGGGTATCCGAATAGTGTCACGGAGGATTATTTGGAGTACATTCAAATTAAATGCCCCTGAGTGTTTTTGGAGCGTTGGCTGATGGTTGATTCCAGATATCAGATATATGTAAGAGCTGCAAATAAGCCATGGACTCAGTCAGAGCTGATCTCAGAAGGACTCTCTACAAGCGTTCTCAAGCTCCATAGCTGGGATGCTGTCCTCGAGAGCCGTACTAGAGGGCAAGCCTCCCCTGTCCCAAAGAAGCCCAACCATCTTACCCAATAATCCCAGGAATCGGCGTCGGCGACTCCCACGCCTCCCCAACAGCCGCCCTCCTCCTCTCGGTTCTGCAACAGAGCATGGGCCGTATAGCTACCATCGTCTTCGCCCACCGTCTCGGCACCGCTCTCGAACCCGAATGTAAGATGTACCGACTTGCAGCCGACATCTTTAACGACGCCGCTATGATCTTGGACTGTCTCTCACCTGCTCTGCCAAAGGCTTCACGGGTTGCACTGTTGAGTCTGTCGAGCGTGCTGAGGTCTATGTGCGGTGTCACGGCTGGTAGTTCGAAGGCGTCGCTGAGCGCGCATTTCGCTACCCAGGGGAATCTGGGGGAGCTAAACGCTGTGAGTATACTCCATCCCATCAGCAACCAAACCTCAAGTCTGATAAAGGCAAACAGAAAGACTCCAGCCAAGAAACAGTCATCTCCCTCCTCGGCATGCTTGCTGGGAGCGTGGTAGTCTCCTACATCACATCCAAGACCATCACCTGGATCGCTCTGATCCTTCTCCTCGCGACCCATCTCGGCACCAACTACCTCGCCGTCAGAGCCGTCTGCATGCAGACCCTCAACCGACAACGCGCTAACCTCGTCCTCTCCAACATCTTACAGCAGCTCTCGGACTTGGACGACCGGAACCGACGACCGGCCCCTCGCACAGGCGTTGTTGGGCCACCCGCTCTACCAGACGGCATCACCTGTCTCACTCCAGAGGAAGTCCAGTTGAAGGAACGCGTGTTTGAGCGCGATGGCGTGCTGCGCTGGAATGGGCAGCAGGTCCTGGGTTACTGTCGGCTAGGCGTGAAGCTGCAGGACGTCCTCGACTGCCTTAGCAGATCCAACGAGGTGACGGGCAGTACGAGTTCCCCCACGAGTCGGCTAAGAGAGCTGCTCGACATCTTTCAGGAGGAGCAGTACCTCATCTGGTATGACGAGCAGCGCAAGACGTTCCTGGTCGTACTGGATGACGAGTCTAATGCCGTTGCGCAGCTGGCTGCGTGGATGTTCGCGCTGTCGTTTGCGAAGGAGAGAATGGGAATGGAGAAGACGGAAACTCAGAAGACAGGAATGGAGAAGGATTTTATGGATGCGTTGAGGAAGGAGCGGAGTTACATGGCTCGCGTGCAGGTGGGTATCTTTGAGATGCTGGGATCTAAGTGGGATTTGGAGACTGGTGCCTTGGAGACCAAGTCAGGGGTGAGGATCAGGAGACCGAAAGCTCTTCGAGGGTACTAAGAATGAGCTACCGCGGTTAGCTGTCTACGTTACAGAATTGGAAGGGATATCTCGACTATCAGAGCCCGATACTCTCGAAATTGGCAAGTAAGCTTGGTCTGGTGTATGGGAGATGGAATTTAGTAGCTTATCTACCAGCTGCGAATCCTGCCACAGACTGGCCCCTAAACGATGCCTCGGGAAGTAGCTCCCTAAAGCCCAACAGACACGCGATCCCAAATTCTTCCCCTCTATCAAAGTAACCGGGGTCCTTCGTAGCAACATAACCCGGTGTGCTCATCACATCCCGTCGTAGAAGTAGAGACGCAGTTCTCTTGTCCCGCGTCGTAGGGTATACTTTTTTTTTGGCCGGCCCCTTCCCCCCTCCATTTCTATTTGCAAGCGATTATCCCACCATCTTCACAAGCTCCTAAGCTGCCAAGCTCGCTCCCCCGGTCTCAATGGCGTCGATCTCAGATATATCGATAGGCTGTCTTCTGAACCTCGCGGGCAACTCGCTGCGGTCGAAGAACTCCCCCTTGGCGGGAGTGACGGGACCGAGCGATTGTCCCGACATCGAGCCCAAGGTGCCGTCGGAAGCCTTTGTGCGGCCGAGAGGCCCGTGTTGCTGGGCCTGCTGCCTGTAGGAGGAGAAGGAGGCCGAGGAGGACTTTTGCGCGGACACGAAGTCGGCGGGGAGCTCGTGAGTAGGGGAGGCTGGATGGGCGCGGGGGGTGTGGTCGACGGAAGCTGGAGAATTCCATGTCAGATCTGAGAGTTGTTTGGCTGGGGATGGGAGAGAGAGAAGATCTTTACCAGGAATCGACCGCTTCCCAAGGAACTTGATTGAAGGCTGTCTCTCGGCTTGTGCAGCAGCGGCCCGCACACACTTTGTTGCTGCGAACATCTTTTCGAGAACGGGTCTCTGGACCGGACCGGGTTCTTGACAGGTCTCTGGACAGGAGGTCTCTGGACAGAAAAGCTCAGACGGATGCTGGCAGCTGATTCTGAGATCCCACTGGCGAGGGAGGAGCTGTGCGTTTTGTTGGTGCCAGACAGGGCGGGCCGCGCTAGAGATATTGGTGGTCGTTATCTTTAAGAACCTTCCTTATATCAAGAATGCGGATCTCCCTTTCTCTGCTTGGCGAATTGATGTACGGAGTACGGAGTACGGAGTGGTTGTAGAATGGGGGGTCGAATGTTTTGACGTGGCACTGCCTGATTGTTATCGGTATTCTTCTTCGGCTTCTTGTGTTCTTGATCCGGAAAGATACGGAGAAGGAGGTGGTGCACTTTTCGCTCTGACGTGTTGGAATACGGTACGGAGTCTAGACAAATCGAACGCAGACCCAACCCGATGATGCCCGGTTTCGGCCGGCCTGCGAATACCCTAAGCGCTTGCAGGGTATCTAGTACTGTAGTAGCTTCAGCGCGTGTGTGTGATAGCCTCGGTTCTTGCACGTGTTGTCTCCTCGAACAATGAGTCAGGGACTCGAGGTCCGAGGAGGCTCGATAAGTACCTACTGGTACCGTACCGCAGCATAAGGTACCGGTAGCCTTCGACCTTCAGGTCCTCCGTAGAGAACCTGGCTGTGACTGATGGGACCATATTGAGACCAGTCAATTACATAATACACATGCATAATCCACATACTTGGATACAACTACCTAATCTGCTAGTGTTCAGGATCATATCCAAGAACCTGACGTTCGCTCTAAATAGATTCGAGAAGAGACATCCCCCAGCTAGTACATTCACCAAGCCTGCAGTTCGAAGTCCAGGATCAAGGCCGCTATTTCGAAAAGACTGAAAAGGATGCAGAGGTAGCATGGCTCCCGAGGAAGGTGACTGGAGCAATTGATTAACAAACTGTTCATTTGCTACTCTGAAGTTGTGTATACTCTGTACACGGAGCCAAAGGGGAAGGAATGCCCATTCGCTTGCGATCTCCCAGGGTCCTAAACTTGAAATCACATGACCTATCCTCGTCAACTCCTCCTCGCTATATATCCAGAGTATACAGCATGCCGTTTCATTACTTACATATTCCGATCAGATCAACTCACCATGCATGAGCTCTTCGTCACAACCCATGTGATTAACGAAGATTTAGACCTTACCCTACGCATATTGCAAGGCTATTGCTCCTCATGCCCTAGACATGTCTTCACCCGGTTATTGTCTTTCCAAGGGCCTCTCACTCGAGCCCCCAAGCCGATCGATCCCAATTTGATCAAGCAGCAGCCGCCGCAAAAATTCGTGTCCTGGAGAAGCCTCTCCGATCAATTGTCCCGACAATCCTACATTCTGAATGTCTCCTATGAGATCGATCAAGACGAGTTCGGCCGGACGGAGAATTCAGGCGACGCGCAAGTCCCCCAAGAAGGATCACAGTGGGTACTCTATCCATCTATTTCAGACGAGGGAAGTTCTCGCAACGTTCAGGCCAATTTCTAATATTAATAGACTCCTTGACCAAAGATTTGGAACCCTCCGTTGGAATGACCTGCCCGAGCCAACAGCTGCCAAGCCAGTAAACAGCCGTCTTCCTGATCCTGGATTGACCCGGCCCGTCAACAGCCGGTTGGTAGTCAATATAGATAACCAGCAGGGTCTTTGCACGATTATGAAGAAACTGCAACACACGTATGTGTGTCTGTTATCCGCTTGTAGGCCATAGAAGCTTACATCTGACAGATGTGTCCGGGAGATAATCCAAGAAAAATACATGTCTGTGAATGGAGATATTCTCTTTGAGTGTAGGTCGCGAGAAAACACTCCCGACACAACAAGAATCTATGTTTGCTGATCTCCCAACCACCCAGTGACTCGCTACTTGCTGTTTCCTACCGAGCCAGCAGGTCCTATCCGCGCCACATTGCCTGCTTTCAATACACTGACGCCCTTCGACGCGGAGAACAAATGGATTCTAACGGCAAGCATATTGGTAGCCAAAGGGGACAACCCACAGCAGATGAAGAAGGGAATGGATCAACTTGTGGCAATCAAAAACGACTTTGAGGGGTGCTTTGACTTCAAGGCTATGGATCGACATATCTTTGATACAAGAGTCAAAATGTGAGGGCATTGGGGCATCTTTGAAGGCGTTCCGTGAGGGATCGGGAATATCAAATGCGCATACTTCAACCCATAGTCTCCCCTTCTGAATTGCGTGACATATTCAGTACCCCGCCAACCGTAGTGCCCAATAGCATATGCATGCAGTCACACAATTTAGGCATAGAAGCGGCATCACGGAAGAGGTCTTCAACAATCGATTCCCAAGTATCCCGATTGACCCATGCTAGCTTTATAAACATACAGTGCCCCGCCCTTCACACAATTCCATCCCCTCTACTGGTTCTTGTATGTCTGCCAGACTGCGATTCCGAAAGGAGTGCCTGTGAAGGAATTAGCCCTCGCCCTCTTTGCCACGACTCTAGTAAGATTACCGAATCCAACAGCCATGAATGTCCAGTATCTAAAGGCGAAGAATCTTGTCAATGGGTTGAATGGGATGTTCGATCTTGGGCCCTCGGGGTAGTGGTATGGGGATGACAGCTGGGCGCGGGTGGTAGAGAATGCCCGGCGGGAGGCGACCATAGATGTCGGGGACGAAGTGACGCGGATTGCTGCTCGGGAAAGCATCTGTATGAAGGATATCAGTCTGTAGCACACCAATGGAACCTGCAGAGGCATTACCTTGAAGACTTGAAGGCGGTATAGGTTGTTTGAAGATGGTGGAAGAGGGCCGTTCTAATTGAAGAGGACATGAGCCCAATTGCGCTAAGAAGAGGGCACGGGCCATCGCGTAAAATCTGCCCCAAAATATTTCTTGCTGATTCGGTTCTGCCGCCTTCGACCTGAGAACTTCAAGTTTTTGCGACTGGCTGTCGGATGTCAATGAGATTCCCATAGAATTACACCAAAGTGACCAGTATTCTGGGTAAGATGGACGACGACCTCTTTGACGTCTTCGACGACACGACTGCCGGCGCAGCAGTCCCCGAACGACCCAAGAAGGCAAAAAAGGACAAGAAGGATAGATCAAAGAAGAGAACTGCGACTGGGGGGGTGAAGAAGACTACGAATGATAAGGATGTGGACACAGAGATTGGAGAAGCCGACCCGGTAGCAGAAGACGAGGAAGAGACCCGTTCGCTGGTAGAGAAGAAGGACAACAAGAGACGTCGGAGAGAAGAAGAATCAGAGCCTGTTGTTACTGATGCTTTTCAAACTGAGCAATCAAGGGAAGTTGCTGCTTCAGCTGGTCTACAGGCCAGCGACGACGGAGCTCTGGTCATCCAGCACAATATTCAGCATCAGGTTTCCCTTCCTCCAGATTACGATTACGTTCCGATATCACAGCACAAGGCGCCCGAACACCCCGCCCGGACATGGCCCTTCGAATTAGACCCTTTCCAGAAGGTTGCTATTGCTTCGATAGAGCGTGGGGAGAGTGTGCTTGTATCGGCGCATACTAGTGCGGGAAAGACCGTGGTTGCAGAGTATGCGATTGCGCAGAGTCTGAAGAACAACCAAAGAGTCATCTACACGAGCCCGATCAAGGCATTGAGCAATCAAAAATACCGAGACTTTGCGGCAGACTTTGGAGATGTCGGACTTATGACTGGGGATGTCACTATCAATCCTACAGCAACTTGCTTGGTTATGACGACAGAAATTCTAAGATCTATGCTGTACCGAGGCTCCGAAATCATGCGGGAGGTTCAATGGGTTATCTTTGACGAAATTCATTACATGAGAGACAAGGCCCGTGGTGTGGTATGGGAAGAGACAATCATTCTGCTGCCAGACAAGGTCAGATATGTCTTCCTATCGGCTACCATTCCAAACTCCATGCAGTTTGCAGAATGGATCACCAAGACCCATCAACAACCTTGCCACATTGTCTATACAGATTTCCGACCTACGCCACTACAACATTACTTTTTCCCTGCTGGTGCTGATGGTATTCATTTGATTGTTGACGAGAAGGGCAACTTCCGGGAGGACAACTTCCAAAAGGCCATGGCAACCATCGAGGATCAGAAGGGAGCAGATCCAGCAGATATCAATGCCAAGCAAAAAGGCAAGGGCAAGAACAAGAAGACGAATAAGGGTGGTGTCAATGACGACAAAAACGACATCTATAAGATTGTGCGCATGATCATGGTGAAGCATTACAATCCTGTAATTGTCTTCAGTTTCAGCAAACGTGAGTGTGAGGCATATGCGCTGAAGATGAGCTCACTGGCCTTCAACGATGAAGCAGAGAAGTTAGTGGTCACGAAGGTCTTCAATAGTGCTATCGAGTCTTTATCGGAGGAGGATAAGAGTCTGCCTCAGATTCAACACATTCTGCCTCTCCTTCGTCGTGGCATCGGTGTTCATCACTCTGGACTGCTTCCGATTCTGAAGGAGACCATCGAAATCCTGTTCCAGGAAAATTTGATCAAGGTGCTCTTCGCAACGGAGACATTTTCTATTGGACTGAATATGCCTGCAAAAACGGTTGTCTTCACTAGCGTCGAGAAATTTGACGGTACCAGCATGCGATACTTGACACCTTCTGAATTCGTACAGATGTCCGGACGAGCAGGACGAAGAGGTCTTGATGCTAGAGGTATTGTCATCATGATGATCAACGACAAGATGGAGCCAGCAACAGCCAAACAGATTGTCAGAGGGGAACAAGATAAGCTGAATTCTGCTTTCTACCTCGGCTACAACATGATTCTTAACTTGATCAGAGTGGAGGGCATATCTCCGGAGTTCATGCTAGAGCACTGTTTCTATCAATTTCAAAACAGTTCCAGCGTGGCAGGGCTGGAGAGGGAGCTAGTAGCAATCCAACAGGAGCGAGACAATCTTGAAATTGCGGATGAATCTACTATCAAGGAATACTACGACCTCCGACAACAGCTCGATTCGTATTCCAAAGACATGCGCGATGTCATCAATCACCCTAATTACTGTTTGCAATTCATGCAGGCTGGACGCATTGTACACATCAAATTCCAAGACCATGACTTTGGTTGGGGTGCAGTTGTCAGTTTCAATCCCATCAGAGCTGTCAAAGGACAAGACCAGGCCGAGGTCAAACCGCAAGAATCGCACATGCTCAACGTTTTACTCCTGGTCTCCAGTGACTCGTCAACAGGAGGTACACAGAGCCTATCTGCGCTCCCACCCGGAATCCAGCCCCCCACGAACGGCGACCCTGGAAAGATGGAAGTTGTCCCGGTTCTGCTCTCATGTATCGAGGCAATTGGTCATGTCCGCCTCTTCTTGCCAAAGGATCTTAAATCTTCTGGTGATCGGAATTCGGTGCGCAAGGCCTTGGATGAAGTCAAGCGCCGATTTCCAGATGGGATTGCGGTCCTCGATCCCATTGAGAACATGGGCATTACGGATGACTCTTTCAAGAAATTGTTGCGCAAGATCGAGGTCCTTGAGTCCAAGCTGCTCTCGAACCCTCTCCACAACTCTCCTCGTCTCCCCGAGGTTTACAACCAGTATATTGCCAAATTAGCTTACGGGACAAAGATCAAAGACATGAAGAAAAATATCACCTCTGCCCTGAGCATTATGCAATTAGACGAGTTGAAGTCGCGAAAGCGTGTACTTCGTCGTCTTGGTTTCATCAACGATCAGGAAGTTGTTGAACTCAAGGCTCGTGTGGCTTGTGAGATATCTTCAACGGGTGACGGCCACGAGCTTTTGCTCTCTGAGCTGTTGTTCAATCGCTTCTTCAACGAGTTAAGTCCCGAGGTTTGCGCCGCAGTACTCTCCTGCTTCATCTTTGAAGAGAAGAGTCGAGCTGAGCCACTTAGGGAGGACTTGGCGAAACATTATAGAGAAATCCAGAGCCAGGCCAAGGTCATCGCTAAGGTGAGCCAGGAGAGCAAGCTAAAAGTCAACGAAAAGGAGTACATTGAGAGCTTCAAATGGGAACTCATGGAGGTTGTTCTTTGCTGGGCAGAGGGGAAGTCTTTTGCGCAGATCTGGTAAGTTACCCCTTCTCTTCTCGCCGAGGTGATACTAACGAAATGGGCAGCAAAATGACAGAGGTCTACGAAGGCTCTTTGATCCGCTTGTTCCGCCGTCTCGAAGAGTTGCTCAGGCAGATGGCACAAGCCGCCAAGGTAATGGGTTCCGATGAGTTGTCTGCGAAGTTCGAGGAAGCTCTCACCAAGATCCGGAGAGATATTGTCGCTGCTCAGAGTTTGTACTTGTAAGTCCGACACTACGCCCGAAGCCTCTGTCCATTTCTATCGGATTAATATCGGTGTTGGGCAAACGGAAAGATAATGCATGGTTGGAGCAATGGAGTTTACGCTTGCATACCAGGGGAGGAGGTCATGGCTTTTTTTGATCGTCGTTTTTGCTTTTCTCCGGGTGTGCGAAAACCTCCGCATAGATTCTATAGCGTTTGAGCACCAGATGAAATGAGCATCAGATGAAAACTTGTCGCTGTTCTCTTGTCAGTGGACCTGCATGTACTTGAAGCATGGGTCTGAATTAAAGTAATATGGCCTACGCGAGATCTTGTCACAAATCCACGGTCGATCAGCATGTTACGTGTGACGAGTCCCTGGTATCAGAGAATGATGAAGGTTATTAATATTACAAGTAGCAGTACAGTATAAAGCTTCGTCTGAATCAGAATTACTCCTTATGCACCCCTATTCTACGGGTGATCCATTTTTTTTTTTCGCGCGTCGCGATGCGATGAGCCGCGGTCCGGTACGGTACGGTACGTATGGCTGCGGGTAAGGTACTAAAATAAGGGGCTAAGGGGCCAAAAGGGCCGACGCTTGCGTACTTAGATCTGAAACATGGCGCTCGGTGGTTGAGTGCTGGTGGGAGCTGCTACCGGTATTGCTGCTGCTGCTGCTGCCAGGAGCCGGAGCCGCAGAGACTAATGTATCAATTTTCAAGAGGATTACAAATGGCTATACGGAGTACTATAATAGACAGTATGACTAAATAGTACGACTAAAAGAAGGTCATTGAAAAGCAATTAGAATCCTGCCTACAGATCTAGTCGTCGCATTGCAAGTACGGAGTGAAAAGTACGAGCTATCCAACGTTATTCTGTCCCTCGGACCTATAGAATCCAACAATCCTCTTTCACTTTCGCTCTGCATCCTTATTCCGTACTTTGGTATCCTCGTCATTTTTCACTTTCTTACTTACCTCGTACCTTAAACCTGTCAATCCCGTCGTCCGATCCTCCAAGCTGAGACACCGAGCGACAAAGTGACTAGTCGTCGGGCTGCCCTGTCAGATTCACCACGGACCCTTTGGGACGAGCATCTCCCTCTCCATACCCCGTTACCGACCTCCCCCACTTGACTTGGTTAAGTATAGTCCATGACCGCGACCGCTACCGCTACCGCTACCGCTACCTTGACCGCTACCGCTACCGCTACCGCTACCGTTACCACTACCGCTGCCGTTGACGCTCCCGTCCGTGAACAACGTGTCTCTCGCTCGATCGATTCACCGTAACGGTAACAGTAACACTCACACAGTCGACACAATTTGTCTGGTGAGAGTTGCACTACAAACCTTTCAATGACCTAAAGACACAATCCCTCACGAAAGGCAGGCAGGCCTGCAACCTCGATCAGCAGGTCTTTAAAGGCCATGGATCCTTCATCCGTTCCGCTGGCAGATTATTTCTGGATCGCAGGCATCGAATCCATTTCCTACGATGATCATGTTGTTGGCTTCGGACCCCCCCTTTCACCAACATTCGACTCAACAATAGAGGAAGACGGCGAAGCTGGAAACACACCCTCCTCCCCTCCCCCCAGAGCCACTGCCCTCCATTCCCGCAACAATTCATGGAACAGGTTGGGGAGAGGGTCAAGCGATGTACGGAACTCGATCCAGAGCCTCGAGGAAACTGGGAATACGGACAGCAACAGGAGCAGTGTCACAATCAAAGCGCCGACGCAGCCAGGACTGAACGGCAATGGCAACAATCGGGATAGCGTACTAGGAGACTTCGACTTTGATAAGGCGCTGATCAAGTTTGCGCATGAGAGAGGGGACTTCTTGGATGATTTGAGCTTCAGCGCGGGGGCGCCTGTGCACAAACGTCCGCCCATGACAGTTCCGAGAGCAGATAGGATCAGGAATAGCATGGCTACGGACACTGAGACAAATGGGGGAAGCCCGGGACTCGTGAAGAAAAGCCCTCTAAGAAGCGTTGGAGGCAGTATCCGGAGAAGGATCAGTTTTAGGGATATGAGCAGTGCAAAGAGACAGCCCTCGATAATTCAGAGAAGTTGTGAGTTCAAGTGCTTTCTCCCATGGGAGACAGCGAAGACAGGAGAATACAAGCATATTATTGACTTCGTTCTTCTTTGCTGCGAAGCTCACTGGACACCTGCTGACACCTCCACAGCTTCAGTACGGACTTCGAAGCGATTGAGTAATTACAACTCGGTCATTCCACCCCCTGAACCTCTCAATGCAGATCCCGAGATGCACCCCCTGAAGCGCCGATTCGAGCCGGTCCTGCTTGACAGATATCCACCGAAGAGTGCTACAGACGAGCTAGAGCGGAGGGGCAGATTTCCAGATTACGTACCAATGTTCGCATTCCCAAACGATATCAACATAGTGTCTGCGGACGAGAGACCTCGGTCGACATGGCATGGATTTGCAATGACTGGCGACGACAATTCCAAGATCTATGGTATCACTGTCATTGTATGGATGGCACTCAACCCCGATGCTGCGGAGAACGTCGAGAGAAGATGTGAGCAATGGAGACAGAGCCACATGACGAACGAGGAGCGAGAGTTGGCTGCGAGCCTGGGGGAAAGACTTGCTTCTGAGAGAGCCAACCTATCGCAGTTACTGGCCCGATTGCCGAGCGCCGCGTCTGGTTCCCCGGCTAGAGAAGAGTTGGAGGAGGAGATCAGTGCGGTAGAAGAGAAGATTAGTCTGATGACTGATATGCTACGACCGGTTAGACACGGTGCCGCTGCCAAGATTGATGGATTGACTGACGGGGAGACGGGACTTTGGATACCGAGGGCCTACGGCATCTTGGGCCGGGATGCTACTTTGACCAGTTTCTGGAAAGAGTGGCTGAGAGCCGTGGTTGTTCCAATGACTGATGGGGCCGTTCTCAGAGTTCCACCGAGCTCTCCCAAGGTTGGCCGTTGGCAGCCCTTGGAAAGGTACGTTGTCAACCTGTGCACCGAAGCACTGAGTCCAATCTCGTCCAAAACCCAGGTCGAGCTTGCAGTGAGGGAGTTACGGATGTTTGCCCGAAAGGAAGCAGCAAATGAGCTACCTGATTCCCGGAATACCGATCTCTACGCTCTGTTCAGATCCCTCAGTATCCCACACATTGTGGCGCTTTTTGAATACGCGCTTTCGGAATCGAGAATCATATTTCTGTCGTCACACACAGCCATGTTGCATCTTGCAAGTAAGGCGTTGGCGAGTCTGCTTTACCCGATGAAGTGGGCAAGCATTTTCATACCTGTTCTGCCAGCCAGGTTGATCTCTGCTCTGGAAGCCCCGTGCCCCTACATAGTAGGCATTGAGCGACGATATGAGAACATCGAATTACCGGAGGATGACTTCGTCCTGGTCGATCTGGATGAGGATATCATCGAAGCATCAGGGCAGCCCACCCCTCTACCTAAACAGCAACGCCGAAAGTTGATTTCGCTACTCCAGCTTGCAGCTCCCCACCACAACAGATGCGGTGTACCGACTGGGCCTCCACCTTACGCTATCGAGACGTTCCCATACGATGCCTTTTCTTCCGAGAACGAGGCGATCTACACCCAATATGCCGCGCCGAGTTGTCTCGGCAAGTACGTCAGTCAGAGCTCGGCAATATTTGGGGAACCCGAACCAGGTGCTACCAGGAGGACCTCGGTATTCAACGCATTTTTGCAATCGAAGAACGATCATAGCAGAGTCGAAAGACCTACAACAAGCCGATCAAACAAGACGAGTCCTGCAAATTCCGTGTCACCGGTTTCCCAAAATTTTCCGCCTCTGCCTACAACTCCAGTTTCCCGAAACGACTCGGGATTTGCTCTGACGGCTACATTGAGAGAGAAGAGGTCAGGGCATTTCGATGCGATTTCGAGACGAAGCTCGTCCTTTGGAGTCGACCGACAGCCAACACTTCGGAGACCAAGTGTCCCGTTTAGCAGTGGACACTCGTCAAGTCTTTCTACCTCGGCCTTGTCGCTGGGAGATGCAAAGTCAAGTTACGGATATGCACCATCCACGTATGCGGCTTCAACGCTGGCGGCGTCTACAATCATGCCCAACATGCTGATGCAGCCGGTTCGAAACACGGATTCTACAGTCTGGGTAGAGGGTCATTACCTTGTATGGCAACGAAACGACACCTCTTCAGTTTGTGACATATGTGAAGACAAACCAGACGGCGATGGTATCTACAAATGCAGTAGCTGTAGCACAACATCTCACGGCCGCTGCCTAGGTCATGTATCTTTGGTCTGCCCCTCGGCATTTAATCCTGATCGTGTCCGTGCTGCATTCGTTAGATGCTTTTCTAGCTTGTTCTACACATACAGAAAATACTTGAACCGACCGACAAAGGAACAAAAGAGCCGCGGGCAGATATATGGTTTCGACATGGATGGATTCCTGAGGAGCTTACCACATGAACAGCAGGAGTACATAGCTATGCTGAAGCAGACGCAAGGTAAGCCACACCCGCACTATCCTATCTAGTGTTCTCCGTTTTCTAACACTGTCATAGGATTCAATGAATTTATCCACGAGCGCGAAACCACAGCCGCAAGCTCCCCTAGCATCCAACTCTTCGATAGCATCATTATGGCGAAAAAATCTCGAGGTCGCACAACTTTCTTCTCGAAGGGCTCAAAGTCGGAATCATTCCTCGATGACACTTCCGACCATCTCTGGAGAAGTGCCGCTGTGCCAACACCCAGCGCGAAGTTCCCTGGTGACTATAAGACTGTGGTATCTCGCATCCCGGCACAGCTAGACGTGGCATTGATGCGTGAGCCAAGAGTCATCCAAGGAGTGCCGAGAATGGACATGCCCGGTAAAAGAGTCGGACGGAAGGCTGTACCAAGTCTCCTGGGAAGTAGCGGGGGAGTACGATTGGAACTATGAAGGACATTGTCAGATGAAATACAGGGAGACGAAGCGAAATTAACGACAGCGACGACAGAAGCAGCAAGATGTAATAATATAGCGACGTGGGACCCTCAAAAAAGCGTGCGAACTGGTGTAGATGGAGTACATATATGATTTTCTTGGTTCCTTGGGCCGGATTTGGGCAATCATAGACTCGGCATGGAGGGAGCGTGTCTTTAGCTTGATTTGATTGGTTTTTCCTGCTTGGTTGGATTCGCACCAGACGCATGCCAACATGCGTAGAGCCAGCCGTCCTACGGCGATGGGGGATTGTGCTGGTGGAGACTTTGGGTTGTCAGAGAGAGAGAGAGAGAGAGAGAGATGGGGGGGGGGGGGGGGGGGGGGTGACTTCGCGGTGGAGACAGCCTCTTTGTGCAGTCGGGTCGCAGAGGGGCAAGCTTGTACAAAATCCGAATCTCTTAAACTCAGTGGTGGGCGGCCTATAGGTGAATTTGTTTGCTTGGAATGAAGACCGGTAGGTGCTTTTCTTGATTGGCCGCCTGACGAGAACTTCGAAAAGGGAAACTAGTAGTTGTCAACGAAACGACTTTGTTTTCGTCTCCACCTAGCGACTTGTCAACAACGTTTCGATCTCCAATCTTAGTCTCCAGCGATCAGGTAAGAACGGCCTTTTCAAGATCATTTCTCAAGAGAGTAGATACTAACTTCTACGTCCAGAGAACAAGAAGATTCAAGATGAGTATCAACAACCAGAAGTAAAGACTTCCCGACTATCACAGCACCTCCCTCCCATCTTTCCTCCGACGATACAACTTCGCGATTGACTAACCCTCGGCCATAATAATAGCATCGGTCAGGGCAGCATGGCACAAGTATCCAGCACCCGCGTCGCGACTATGACTCCTCGAGTTCCGGGTGGCGCCATGTACGACCCCTCCACGAGCAATCCAGGCTCGCTCAGCATGAACAACCTGGGCTCGCTCGGCGCTGATCAAATTGGAGGAGTCGCTGCCGCCGATGACCGTAACACCACCGCCCGATACTCACCCACCACTTCTGCCGACGACAGCACCGCCAGCGAGATCAACCCAACCAGCGCGGACGACGACAACACCATCCAAGCTGCCGAGACCACCCAGGACACCACTGCCGTCGACAACGAGGCAATCGCTTACCACTGTGCCGAGTGTGCCGAATGCGCGTTCCCCTTCCCGGGCGAGTCGCAGGAGGGCTTCAAGTTGCGGTGCTTGATGAGCGAGGTCAGACATGCGAGTCAGGAGATGTACGATGATATGGCTGCGGTGTGTGCGAGCATCATCGATGCTGGCGAGAAGTTGCAGGTCATTGCGAGAGAGCTGGAGGAGGAACTGGAGAATAGACTGGAGGAGGCGCGCCAGGGCTAGCTAGTCGTGGTCACCAGGAGTAGTACTTGAGAGAGGGGGGAGGGCTCGCTCGTACGTGCTGGGTTGCTTGGGGGGATGATCTGGCCCGCTTTTTTCTCGGTGGGAATGGAGAGGGGGGGGGAGTTGAAATGTCTGGATGGTGGTCACTCTACTCTCTCTCTCTCTCTCTCCCTCTGTCTGCACTGGGTTACTGATTTTCCTGCCGCACTTCATTGGGCTTTGGCTCTGGAATAAATGACACAGACGTTCTGATAACCCTGCGTTCGCAGCTATGCGCGTGCTACTTATGGTGCTTGTCTGCTGCGCAGCCTCTGCGTGATGTGATCTCATGTGCTGTTGAGAGTGGCCATCCATTTTCGAAATTCCGGTCTCACGGCCGAGACGTCGACGGAGCGTGAGCTAGCTCTACCGATCAATACAGCGGAAGGTAAGTAACCATCGGGTGTTCGGGATCGGGATCGGGATCAGGACAGGCCGTCGATATCTAGAGTTCTTTTCACTGGACGGCAACTTTTTGTTCCTCTTCTATCGACTAGGTACTTCTTACTATGCCCGTTACTAAATGAACCCCGCGGAAAAATAGCGACCGGGCGGAGAGCCCGTCGATAGGTACTTGCAAGGACTTGCTGCCAGCGAGGCATAGCTCGGATCTCGCGGGTGGCTTTCTTAATTTTTTTTCTCTATAATATATATATATATTTATGAGCTTGAGTTCGTAGCGGAAGGGAAATGTGTGAGAGAGGCCAAGGAAGAAAGAGGATCATGCCAAATGGGAAGGAGCGGCTCTTTTTTTAAAAAAAAATTCCTTTTTCTTTTTTCTTCTTTTTTCTTCTTTTTTCTTCTTTTTTCTTCTTTTTTCTTCTTTTTTCTTCTTTTTTCTTCTTTTTTCTTCTTTTTTCCGTAAGGACAAGATGAAAAAAAGAAGAAAAGTACATGGCGAAATAACACTCGAGCGAATTACAAAGCTATAATGTATAGATGTATTTGTATTTGTATTTGTATCTGTATTGGTATCTGTATTTGTATCTGTATTTGTATTTTTATTTTGTAGCCACGGCCTCAGGACAGGACATCCCATCATCCTTACATCGGTAAGCTACTACAGTCAGAGTCTCGAGAAATGAGATTTGCTTGGCTGCGAGCATCTATGGTATGTATCGGTAGTGGGTAGTGGTATTCATCCCTTGAGGAGAGAAGTGAGTATTTTGGTTTTCATCGTACAATACAGTACAGGACAGTACAGTACTATGGAGGAATCTCGGCAGCGAAGTAAAGTAAGTATTCGAGGATTTTTTTGGAAGGGAGATCCTACTGGTTCTGCTGGCACTAGTTGCTTACTGGAATTAGTTCAGGGACTGGACTGGACGGACTTGTTTGCTTGTGAGTGGTAAGTAGATTATGAGGGTGTGGTGAGGTGAGGTGAGGAGAAGGAAGAAGGAAGGACTGAAGGAGGCCTTTATTAGATTCAGGACTAAACCGTACGTACGTGTTTGTTTGGGGCATAGTCATGTATTTTTAATCGAGCGCGGCGAGACGGACTTGAGTGGACGATGATATCATCGTTGACTAAAAGGAGTATGGTATGGTATCATGGTAACGGGCGTCACTCACGGTATCGCTGATAGCTTTAGGCCTGAGGACCTCGATAAGCGAATAAAAGAAGTATTCCTTATCTAAAATCCTCATAATAACGCAGACTAGCCTCCATATGCTACGATAGCAAAGGAGTTACCTAGATATTCACAAAGAAGCAGGCAGGATTAGCCTGGCTAGTTTTAGCTTGTAAATTCCATGAAAACTCTTACTCAAGCCCGTTCTAATCTGATTACCTGTGTAATTTATAATATCAATTCTTTAACTCATTTGCTAATGCTATGGTGGCTTCAGATCGACAGCCGTGAATCATAGTGGGTATCCCTATTTGTGATCTGGCACAATAACAAACATCTCGGCTATTAGGCGAGAAAGCTTGCGTCCGCGCCCCTTTTTTCCTCGCCACCCCCAAATCAAGATAGAAGGTGGGAACCTGCCCGAACAGCGAAAATAATTTCATGATATGTTATAAGGAGTCGCATTTATACATCCGACAAAGACAAGGTAGCAGCCAAGTACCAACGTGCCGGGACCCTGTGGGGAGGGGCGTGGGTTGGAAAAGGTAGTATTTGTGTTGCTAGTTTTAGGCACAGGCCTCCCGTTATACGACGATGTATATTCTCCAGAATCACCTGGGACATTCTCCTAAATTTAGTATGGCCTAGTTTTTTATTTTTTCTTTTCTTGGCGTGAGTTCTAGGAACAATAACGTTTTGGCCGATCAGCTAACTCTCTTTGATGTTGCCGTGCCCAGGTGCCTTGGAACCAGGTCTACCTTGCCATCCTGAGAGCGTTTCCTCGTTTGCCAGATTGAGGCATGTAGTAGCCGGCCGATGAGGGCAGCTAATGATATCGCGCTTGCCGTTTCTCGACGCTGGAGCTGCTCAGCGGGCGCAGTGAGGGAGTGTTGCCGCCGGCCAGTAACAACGGACGCTTAAGCGAATGCTTGAGCGACCGTTCTGGAATTATCAAGATCAGATCCTGATTAATGTGAAGTTTCGGTCACAGAGCGCCGAGCAGTGCAGCAGCGTTACGTACCACGCAACAGTCTTCGTGCACCATACGAGCAGCCTGCTCACACGATCGCCTTTCACTTAAGCCTCGCTCCTAAAGCCCCCGTGCTCAAAAAGCCCCGATTTCCCATTGTGCCCCTCCACCCCAGACTCAAGATCCCAAAGATCAACTTCCCATCTACAGGTTCAACTACCTCCCCTCCCACACCCAACACCTCCTCCACAAGAAAGCACACCTGTTGCACATCCCCCGGCATCAACACCGGGCGCTCCATTTCCTCCCCAACCTCCCAATTCAAACCCTGACCCTTGAAGCCCTCTTTCGTCTCCAGGATCACCACATCTAGCGTGATGGTCTCCTCCCCACAATTCTCAAGCTGAGCCTCCAACGCCCATTTTCTGCCCTCCTTCTCGCCTGAGGGCAACACGCCCGTCTTGGTGCGCACTACCATGCAGGATTTACACACGAACTGGTAGAGCTTCCTAAACGTGCGTATCCGCCCGCTCGTCGGCGTCGTCTCAGAGTACGTGACCGTGACAGCCAGGACGTGACTGCCCTCCTCCTTCAAATCGAAGCCGACGATTTTCTGGAGGCTCTTCCCCGGCTCGAGATCTGATCCCTGGTGATCCTTCTCTAGAACTTTCTCTGGGTCTCTCTCTCCTTCTTCCACTTCGTCGGTTTCGAGCTTCGAGCTTGCTTCTGGGCCTAGGACCAGTGGTATGGGCACGCTCGAGCTCGGGATCTTCATCTCAGCCTCGATCCGCACGTTGGTGATAACCTTTCCTGCGCTGCTGGAGCCAGCGAGGATCTCATTGTTGGCGCACAGTGTGCAGGAAAACGTCTCGCCTACGTATGCGGAGCCGAAGGCAGGTGGGAGGGTGAGGAGGGGCGAGAGGATGAATGGGTCCGGTTTGGAGGAGGGGTAGGCTAGGGACGCAGAGGGCGCGGGAGAGCTGAGATGCGAGGAATTTGAGGAGGGCAAAGGTGTTGGGAGGGGATGTTGGACTGAGAGGGACGGTCGGGACAGTCTAGATGTGTGATTAGAGAGCTGTGTTGAATTGGGAACTGGATTTTTACCGCAGGACTTTGAGGGATACTGCGTGTGGTTCTTTGACGCCGTCCACGATTGAGCCCCTACGCTGGTGTGACATTTTTCTCTCGAGTCTCAATACATAGGCAGTGAGAAGAGTGAAGCTGTATTGCCTGAACATGTAACCAAGTGAGGTCCGGGTTATTAGTAGAGCTCCGTTCTGCAACTCCAGACCGCCCAAAGAAAAAACGATTCTCATGAACGGAACAGAACCTCTTCCGCACCGGGCAACGGTATATTTACAATGGCTAATCTGGAAGATGCAGGCAAGGGAGACAAGAAGCCGGAAGGTTTCCCATTGACGAGGTCAGAAGGGCTCATTCTGGTCATGGATACCCCAAAAGGTAAGGGCTATATATGCTCTTCGACTGCTCGGTTTGCTGCCTCTCAGAGCCACTTTTGGGCTCGCACGCTAAAGAATTGGGCCACAGGACGAGGGGTATTCGCCAGTAAAGATATTCCAGGACGAACGGTCCTCGATGTCTCCCCAGTGCTTGTTTTGGATCCGGTGGAAAACGAGAAACACATTAAAAACACCATGTTGTTCAATTACACATAGTTTGTATCACTTAGTGTGGGAAAGGAACTCGGGCTAATTAACCATTGCAGCAACTGGCCACACACTACTTCTGCAGCTAAGATGAACGACCATGATACGCCTTCAAAATCACCATCGACTACGCAGGCTGTCATCCTTGGTCTCGGAAGCATGTTCAACCACTCAACCCTCCATCAAAATGTCGGCTGGGAGCGAGACATAAAAAACCTTCTCGTAACCTACATTGCACTTCGAGATATCAAGGCCGGAGAAGAGCTGTGTATTTCCTATGGTCAAAGACTCACATTTAAGGATAAGGACGAAGAGGAGATAGAGCCACAGACAGAAGACTGGGCAGATGTCATGAATATAATTGACTTGATTGGTTGATCTTGCGTCTGCACCTAATTCTGTGAGTGGGTCGCGGCATGATTTCTATGGAATGAGGTATCCTGCAGTCATGTACCCTTAGCCCTTACCAAAGCATTGCAAAGTGCAGTAGGCTTCTCAGTTCACATTCCAGGTGGGGGAGGGACCTAAGGTAGTCAGTACAGCCAAGAGGGTGCTCAGTTTTGCCCGACTTACAGAGTTGTAACCTGGGGCAGGGCCTGATGGCGGCGGTGGTGGTGGAGCCTCGGATGGTGGTGGAGGGGGAGCTGAGCCCGGAGCACCGGGAGCAGAACCAGGGGCGCCAGGGGCACCTTGCTGTTGAGCAGCGGCTGCCTGTGCCATGTATGCTTGGTAGTACTGAACATACGCTGCGTATCCACCGTAAGCAGCATATGGGTCGGCACCTCCTTGGCCTTGAGCAGCGTAGTACTGGGCGTACTGAGCTGCATAATCGGCTGTTGCGGTAGGACTGCCAGCACCAGGTGCTGACGTGGTTGTCGGACTCATAGCGCTGTTGGATTGCGGTGCAGGTGAATTGTTATAACCTCCACCATAGCCACCGCCGGAATGGCCGCCACCATTGTAGGAGTTGGAGCGGTCTCCATACGAGTTTGATCTGTCTGGTGCACGATCTCCGTAGCCACGCTCGCCTCCATAACCTGTGTTACCACCATAACCACGAGAAGGTTGAGGGCGGCTCTTGAATTCTTCGTACTGCTCTCTAACATTCTTCAGCAAGTCTTCGCAAAGTTCCTTAGCCTTCTGGACTTCATTAGGATCGGGGCCTCTGTTATAGTCAGTATGGGCATGCAAGCTGTTCAAACGATCACTTACGCAACATGAAGATACATCGTCTCCTCACTCTCTTGACCTGTTCCATACTCCATGAATGCAGAGCCACGTCCCTTGATCTGAACGCGGCAGCGGGTTTCTTGTTGGATGTGCTTCACATAGGCACCAGCAGGACCAACCACTTGAGCACGAAGATTGAAGCCTGGGATTGGTTCAAAGTCAATGGGGATCTTCTCTTCAGGCCATTTGCGCTACTCCGAGTAAGCAGATAACTCTTTATCACAGATTTGGTTGGTACTTACTCTACCAAACTCATCTTTCTCTACTTGTTCTGGCTCTCGTCGACGGAATCTGCGCTCATCAACCAAGTTAGGAAGTTCCTGCTGCATTAGCTCTTCGATCTTCTGGACAGCTTGCTCGAGGCCTTGCTTGGACGTGCTCGTCACGTGAAGGTAGAGAGGCGGATTCTGTGCACTGTGAGTATAGTTTCTGAATAATACGAGAGGATACCTACAGCAGCAGTGGCCATGCTCTTATCGGGGTAGTAGTTTCCGCGGGTAGTGACATCTTAAAAAGTCAACATGAGAACAATCCATGAAATGTTAAGATAACAGGTAATTGTAGCGTACCAGCTCCGGTCTCATCTTTAATCTAAATGTCACGCAGCGGATGTCAGCAGGTGCCAATGAGGGGTTTGTAGTAATAGCTGTTCGGGCTTTAAGGTAAGCTTGAGATTCCCCAATACAAAAGTGTGGTGCTCGTAGCACAAGAAACTGGTGAAAAAGAAACTGGAGGAGAGGATTCTATCTGTTGCAAGCTTGCCATAGCGAGGTGAAGAAGAGCCTGATGTATCAGTGAAATATTAACACAAGGAGTATTTACCATCTTTTGAGTAGCACCTTTGGTCAGTGTATAGCGGTTGCGCAGGTCGTTGACCTCGATATCTCGAATGTAGTCGCCATCTGCAATATACATCTCACCGTTGACTAAGGCTGCGCTGTTGCCTGAGCCCGATCCTGATCCCGAAGCACCTGGAGAAGCAGACTTTCCACCAGCAGGGCTCATTGTTGACCGAATAGGAGGAACGTCAACATGTTGAATACCCTTCTTGGCTTGGAGCTGGGCATTGATTCTGGCAGCCGCCGCAGCTGGAAGGAACGGTTAGCACAAATTGCACGAAATACCTGGGGCTTCTCTTATACCTGCTGCCGCCGCTGGATCCACAGAACTTCTCTTCACCTCGGGAACGGGACTGCCTGAAGGTCTTCCAACAGGGCTTCTGCTGCGTCGCGACTCGTGCTTGACTGCTGGAGGAGAACGCGATCGCCTATCGAATCTCGAGGCTCGCTTGTGCTCCGGCTCCTTCTGGTCGAACCGCGAGCGCTTCGCCGTACGTCTCTCTGTGTCATCCATCGTCGGTGATAGATCCGCCCGAGGGTTGATCGATTGTGGATGGTGGTGGTGGTGACCGATTGTGGACGGTGATGAACGATGATGGATTTTGATGATCGGAAAGGCGCATAAAACTTGGGGGAGGATTGTTCAGTTGAGATGAGGCTGAGACTGTTACCTGGGGTTTGAAATTTAAGTGGAGACACTTAGCTCGACCTTACTAAGCTCGGCTTGGACTAGCTTCACCTCACCCACTCAACTTCCGGAGTGGTATATACTACGTAAAGAGTGAATTTACAGTTCATTCAAAGCGTATTCTCCCCCGACCGAATCAAGATCCATGCCTCTGTACGTTGAGAGCGCTAGTGAAAAAGTCTCTTGGTCTCTTCACATATCTCTGGTCTGATAGCGAGAGACAAGGGTTCTTGAACCGAGCTTTAGCTCTACAAAAGCTGACCTCCCCGCCCTGGAGCTCGTCTTCTATTTCCAATTGGAAAGACAACCTTGGGGCAAACCAAATATTTTCTCTCCTCGCCATCGACGGCCCTCAACTCCCAAGATGGCTTCCAGAAAAGCCCTCTTCGTGCTCTCAGCCCGAGCAATTCGCCCCCCCAGAATACTCACCGCATCATGCCTCGCTCCACTCCAACACCTGCGCGCTGAGTCAACAGCCTCCTCAACCTCAGCTCTCGCATACAAAGCCCTCCACCGCCGCATCTCCCCCCTCCCGACCCCCGACGCAGCGCCCTCTTGGTCCGCCCAAGCAGCCGTCTCCAACATCCTTTACGAAACTCCTACGCCGTCCGTAGCGCCCCCCAAACGTCACATCCTGAACTGCCTCGTCCAGAACGAGCCCGGAGTCCTGTCCCGCGTATCTGGCATCCTCGCCGCCCGCGGTTTCAACATCGACTCCCTGGTCGTCTGCTCCACCGAAGTCGAGGACCTCTCGCGCATGACCATCGTGCTCTCCGGCCACGACGGTGTAGTTGAGCAGGCCCGCCGCCAGCTAGAGGATCTGGTGCCTGTATGGGCGGTGCTGGATTACACCACTGCGCCGCTGGTGCAGAGGGAGCTGCTACTGGCGAAGATAAACATCCTGGGCCCCGAGTACTTCGAGGAGCTGATGGCTCATCACAGAGAGCTCACAAGCGGCGAGGAGGAAGTCCAGGGCGAGGAGTGGGCCCGACGCTCGCAGTCGAACGACTTCCACCCCAGCAAGCTGGCTCTGAGTCAGGCGTTGAGACTGAAGCACGAGCACTTGAAGTCCATCACCTACTTCACACATCAATTTGGTGGTAAAGTTCTGGATATCAGCACCAATAGCTGTATCGTCGAGGTGTAAGTTTGCTCATACTATTCTTTGTTACAGGATTACTTGGCACTGACACACAAGTTACAGCTCAGCAAAACCATCCCGTATTGACTCCTACATGAAACTCATCTCTCCCTTCGGTGTCCTCGAATCCGGTCGCACCGGTCTCATGGCCCTTCCCCGCTCTCCGCTTTACGGCCCGGACGAAAGCGAGTCGGTCAAGGACGCTGAGGAGGTCGTGGACGCTAGCACTCTTCCCCCAGGATAAACTAGAAATTGCCCTACTCAAGTGGATACAAGTGGTTCTGACATATGTAGTTGGGGTCATCTTTTCTGCAAATCAAAACGCTCTGGCATGTGGTACTTTGCCCAGCGAAAGCTGGAGGGAGGATTCAGAAAAATCTGCTTCTATGTACTTACACTGACCGAATTACGCCGGTTCTCAAACGCCTGTCTTATCCCAGTCCTGTGCGCCTGCGGGAAATTGCCGTCTAGACATTGACCCTCCACCGTCCCCATTACTCATTGCCAAACTAGCCTTCAGAAGGTGACACGTGCCCCTATGCCCGAGCCAACATACCAAACTGACTGCCGCCATTGCCCAAGCTTTATTTCAACATTTCCTTTCGCGTCTAATTCCAATGTCCCACCCAAAGCTTTCTTCAATGCTTCATATCCTACCGAACCAAACGACCAATCGACTGGAAGTTTAGGCGTTAAGCTAGGCCCGGGAGGTACCTCGAAAGGTAGGTCGTAAAGGATGTGACCAACTGGATCGGTATGGTTGTAGAAAGCGGTTGCATTGATGCTTTCGATGAACATAGTGCTGTATCTTAGTGGGGAAATTAGAGTGAACGTCGCGGTTGAAGTGAACAAGTGAAAGGTCGCATCGTCAATGAAATGGGGCTTGTCGCTATCGGGTCCGTTTGTGGCCAATCTCGGAGTCGGCACAGTGACGTTGAATTTGCTTAGAGCTGTGCCAAGCTCGGGCTGGTGTGGGATGGAACCTTCGTGAGTCTGGAAGGTCAATGTCGTATTGAAACCCGAGATGTACTGCGACATCAATTCTCGTGCGATGCTCGCTGCTATTTTGCCGCCAAATCTGGATGGGTCCCAGGTAGCCTGTACTACAAGATCCGTATTGTTGCCCGGTCTGACCACTATGTTGCGCGCTGTGGCATCGCCGATTATAGAACCGTTACAAAGGATATGTATGTTTATGTATGGAATCTGAGCGCTGTACTCGCTCGGGTTCGTAAAATTGACTTTGGCTTGCAAATTCAAGGATGTCTTGCTCGTGCTCAAGACCCGTAGGTCACCAACCTGGGGCATGAGTTTCTTGTAGTCGCCGCCTTCAGAGATCGCTAGAACCTCGTCAGCTTTCGGTGCGGTCGACCTGACTAATTAAAACGGTTTCCTAACGTTTTACGGGAACAACTCCTTCGGCAGGAAGTTTCTTGATGACAAGTTCCCCAAGAACTGTAGACACCTCAACATCGACGAGTGCTTCTACCTTGAGCTCAACTCGGCTGCCAACCAAAAGCGACATGAGGATGTCTGTCAGGACGTCATCGTCTGTAACGTAGAGAGGCGCCTTCTCGATTCGAGCTTTGATCACCAGGGCAGCATCCTCTCCTTTCTTTGGCTCAACCCGCTCTGAACGTGCATTCTGCCACCTGTGCAGGTTGAGGTCGCCTAGCTTCTTTCCTTTGAAGAAAACTTCGGCACTGGCCCGAACCCTAGTGACGTTGACTCGAAAGTTCATTTCCTTGGGCAGTCCAGCAGTGACGACAATACTGCCCGAAATCTGAGGGTTGGCTTCATCTGATCCAGGGTCCGCGTAAGAATCAGGAAGGAAGAACTTGGTATCGGTGAGAGAGAATTCCTTGATAACCTTGTCGAGGCTATGGCCAGGAAACGGCACTGGGACTGTAATACTTGAAATGATCTTGGTGATCCAGTCAGGCGTGTTGGAATCCGGGGCGTTCGAGCCTCGGACGAAAATGGTAGTATCATTTCCATGAACGTAATTATCAAGCAAAAGATCGAGAGGCGAGTCATGGGAATGCGGACAATTTTGGACCAAAGTCTTAGGAAGATCGCGAATGATTCCCCCAATATTGACAGCTACGTCTGAGTATGGCTCCGCATCGATCGTTCCAGTTGTGGCGTCAGCCAGCCGAATGTAGTCATCATCCGCATCGCAGCTCTGGACAAGAATGTCAAACCCAAGAGGGGGTATAGAAAGCTTGATAGGGTAGGTGTTTGCCAGAGACAATGAAACATCCGCCGCCATACCACGATGACCGCTAGTGGGAACGGGTACCTCACGAAAGTTGAGACGGGTAATTTTATACTGAGGAATGGCCGGAAGGTCGTTGCCTGAGTAAGTGTTAGCGAAGTACCGACTGACAGTGCTAGCATTCGGATCTGAGAAGAGTTTTAGACTGTTGGTTTCCAATAAACTTATTAGAGTAGACTTGAATACCGAAATGGTCGGGTGAGATTTTGATCCAAACTATCACTCATGCCAGAGTCTTCTCTCCAAAGTACAGGGATGCAAATGATCGGTAGAGAGATTGACCTTCAAAAACCATCGACTCCGAAATGGATTGAGATCCAAGCGAGAAAATCCCAGATTTCAAGCTGAGTGTAGCTTTCCCCAACACCCGAATCTCCCCCAAACGACCTTCTAGCCAGTCATTGGCAACCTGCCGAATACCCTCGATATCTCCAGGTTCCAGATCGGCGAGGAAGTCGATCTCAGTAGTCTGTCCGTTTCGGATATCAACCAGGACGGGAGGAACAGCGGCTGTGCCGAGAAGAACGTTTCCATATTCGGGAAGATAGACCTCAACCTTGGAGAGCTTGCTCTCCACCGCGCGAGCGATCCAGGTTCCAAAACGTCCCATGTTTCTAACATTTTTATTTCCAACCTTCGAAGCATCCAAGCGGAAGTTGGCTCGCACTCGGGCTCTCACGCCACTGGCCGTGAATGAGTCTACAGATAGATTCGTAGGCTCGATAACCATAGCCTCTTTAGCGTATTCCACGGCTATAGCTGGAGCGAAGAAGGCACCCAGGATGATGATAATGGCGAGTACGCCTAAACAGAGGATGGCAACCAGGGTGGGCCATCGACGGTTATCCTTCGACTTCAGCGATCCGCCATTCTGTACCGAGCGCAAGGATCTCGCGGCAGGAGATGCAACTCCACTCGGCTCATGGATTGATGCTCCATCATATCGAGGAGCGCTGTCAGTTCTTAGGAGCAGAGGTGTGTTCTCGAGCGGTTCTTGAGAGTGGTTCGTGCTCGGCTGCTTGGGGCTGCCTAGCAAAGGCGAAGAAGGACTGTCGGACATTGTTGAGATTAGATGTGTGTAAGGTTCTAGGGTTTTCGAGATGTTGTCGGTTGACGCCAGCGCCCTCGTGGAGTTGTGAGGTTCTTGTTAGGTATCTGGTGATGGTGGTAGTGGTGTTAAACGAACGAGCAGGAAGGAAGCTGGTTGTTGTTGAAGATAACGCGGAGCATTCGTAGACTTGGGGCTGAGTCTATCTTACTTGTCGTCAAATAGAGTTTCAGGAACACTCAGTCACTGATCTTCAAGTAAGGACGACTGAGTTGGGTATTCGTATGTGGACTGGCTGGGCTCTAGGGACCACCACCAGCACCTACTTTGATACATCTGGGAGAACATTCGTGCTTATTACTCAGATCTCGACAGATACAATCAACCAATACAACCAACAGGGGTGGGGTGAGTTCGGGGGGAGCGATCCGGCCGAGAAGGCTTGGCAGTCGACGAAGAGTATCCGTAGATCCATGCTTGCACCTTCAAAAAAGAAAAAAAGAAACCTCCAGAGGAACTATTCCTACTTTTCAATCCAACTTTTCCTTGAATCACAGACCATCTCGAGCATCATGCCTCCTCCCATGGCTCGTCCAGCTCGAGCAGCTCTCCAACAGCTCTCCAACAAGACGTTTTCGAAACGCTGCTACTCCCTGGCACCTTCGCCCTCTACTCCAGTGACCTCTCCATTCGCCCCCCGCCATCTGCTATCCATCGCAGACCTGACACCCGCCGAGCTCACCACTCTTGTCCGCAATGCCTCGTCCTCGAAGACAGCCATCAAGTCCGGTTCCACCCCGCGCAACCTCCAGGGCGCCTTGAGCGGCAAGACCGTAGCAATGATGTTCAACAAACGCTCAACGCGCACACGCGTGTCCACCGAAGCAGCAGTCACAGCCATGGGCGGCCACCCGATGTTCCTCGGAAAAGACGACATCCAACTCGGCGTCAACGAGTCCCTCTACGACACCTCGCTGGTCATCTCCAGCATGACGTCCTGCATGGTTGCGCGAGTCGGTCCTCATTCCGACGTAGCGGACTTGGCCAAGAACTCTTCAGTGCCCGTAATCAACGCCCTGTCGGAAGACTACCACCCTCTACAAACCATTGCCGATTTCCTCACCATCCACGAAGCGTTCCCCTCTTCTGCCGTAGGAGCATCGAGTTTGGGTCTTGAGGGGCTGAATATTGCATGGGTTGGAGACGCGAACAACGTTCTGTTCGATCTTGCAATTGGTGCTATAAAGCTAGGGGTGAACATCTCGGTCGCTGCGCCAAAGGGCTACGAGATCCCCGCCCGCATGCGCGACATCATCCTCTCTTCCGCTCAAGGCTCCTCGTCCCCAGGCAAACTTTCAGAGACCAATGTCCCGGAGGAAGCTATCAAGAACGCAGATATCTTGGTTACCGATACCTGGGTGTCGATGGGCCAGGAAGAGGAGTCGGCCAAGAGAATAAAGGCATTTGCTGGGTACCAAATCACAAACGAGTTGGCGAAAAGGGGCGGCGCGAAGGAAGGATGGAAGTTCATGCATTGCTTGCCTAGGCATCCAGAGGAGGTTGCCGATGAAGTGTTCTACAGCCCCAGGAGCTTAGTATTCCCAGAGGCGGAAAATAGGCTCTGGGCTGCTATTGGTAGGCATTCCATATCGGCAATCAATGCGTTGTGTTGCTGACTTCAATTTAGCTGCTCTGGAAGGATTTGTTGTCAACAAGGGGATACTTGTACCTTGATTGATGAATTTCTGCACCAAACCCAAGTATTTTCCGAGATAGAACCATGCTTCGTCTCGAAAGGAGTGGTGGGCACGCGCTCAAATCCTGCTGCAAGTGCCCTGCTAAAATGCATCGCTGGATCCCACGATGTTATGATGATACCCAGCACAAATGACCGGCGTTCAAAATGGCATCATGAATGAAAGAAATTCGACGTTGTTCAGCTCAAGCATATATTCTGTATATCTTTTCTTAAAACGAGTCTCCATATCATGGCAAGTTAATGTGTGAATCGCACCCCGAAAGCAAATGGGTATTTCTCAAGCAACGCCTTTGACCATCGCCCCTCTCCGCGTTCGATCCGATCTGATGATGATTTGAAGCATCATAAGACCTTGACTGTGTCATAAACCCCTCGACCAATGTCTAGCAACGCCATCCTACCTCGTATGGTCGAAAGTAGAAGTCCCATACCCCTTTGTCTTAGCCCACAAATCCACCGTATACTGAAATCACTCAAATTTCCACTCGTTCAGCAGTCATCGTCGAAAGATCAGTATCCGCCATATGCTCCGTATCTACGTTCTCTCATACCTCCGTGACCAGCTCCGCTAAACTCACTTCTCGCCCAATATTGATGATAAGTCGACGTGTCTCGCTCACCACTAATACCAAGCTCCCCAGCGACGTTTACATAGCCCTCCTCGTTGACCTTCCCGGCCCCACCCTTGGCGATTTGCCGCTTAAGATTATCCACGTCCCCTTTCCAAGGAGTTCGGCAGTACACGCATTTGGCGGTACCAGGCTTGCTTTTGGCCCACTGCTCGAAGCAGTGGCGATGGATATTGTTGCCGCACGAACCCTTGCACCACACAATGTCCTCGGATTTGTCCTTCTCGTCGAACTCCATGACGCATACGGGGCAGTCGCCTTCGATGGGCTTGCGGGAGCCGCCGGTGTCGGTCGCGGTGGAAGCAACCGCGTCGGACGATTGGGGTGTGACGGGTGCGTTAGCGAAGATCTCGGCTACTTCGGTGCTCAGAAGTGCAAGTTGATACGCAAGGTTCTCGGGGGCTTTGAGGACGTTCACCATGACCTGTTCTGTGATGAGCATTGAAACACTCATCTCGCGAAAGTTCAGCTTGGCATGGGAACATACGTAGATGATATGCTTGCACTGGTTTCCCTTGGACGCATCCGGACAGGTACACCTCGGGACCTTGCCGATAGTGACCTGATAGATATTGCCTGTGCTTCCAGCAATATCGAACTTCTCTTCCTCACCCATCCCGTCCTCGCTACGGTGCCTCTGTCGATCAATTAAAAACATTCGCTGACATCTAACACGCTCCAATCGCTCCAGATAGGTAGCTGGCGCCTTCTGTCTGAATCGTCGGAGACGCTTCTCCTCAACCTCATCCCCCTTACGAGCTCGCTTGGGCTTGGATGGTCCGATACCAGCCATTTCTTCTCGGGCTTCAGCGGCGGCGAAAGGGTCTTCCTCGTCTTCGTCTTCTTCGTCTGGGATTGGAGATCGGGCTTTGCGTTTGCGGGGTTGGAACTTCTTTGATGGGTTTGGGACTGGAGTAGTGGATTTGACACTCTCGATGCTAAGGACTTGGGCCATGTACGCTGGCGATGCTGCTGTAGGGAGATCTTGCGTGCTCTTCTTCGATGCGCCACTCCGGCCAAAGTAGGTATACGAACGCGGCGCCATCTTGTTGGTATCTCGAGATTTCGATGGTTTCGATGGTTTGGTGTCAAATCAAACTTTCAAAGGGTTCTCTCTCTCTCTCTCTCTGATCTCTGTATGAGGTTGATCGCGCCAAGATTTCTGGCTACGCCAAATCACAGGACTCCCTCACTAATCCAATCGCGAATTAGTGCCTTTTCCCCATGTTTATCCGTATAAATACCTCTCCCGGCACGTCTTGCTCTCTTCCTTTTACTTTTCTTTTTAGTCTTTCGGCATTCACCTATACATTCTGCTTTGGCTCATTGCGACCTTTGTCGCAGTGGACGTCGAGTCCTCTCCACGTTACCCGGTAGCCTCTGTCATATTCACGAATTGCCGAGAATGATACATAGGCCTTTTATAATCCTGCCGAGTGCTCGAGGTTTTACTCTGTGAATCGGCGGGTTCGCTTAGTGCTTACATACGGACCGGTCAAGGGGATTTTGCAGTTTCAGCGGCGGACTGCAGTACGAAAGTGCACAACGACGCTTCTATTATCGTGTACATAGATATAGATCAAAAGACTCGTTGTGCCTCTAAAGAGCAGAGATGAATATTCCCTAGGACATAAACACAAGTTCCCAACTAACCTATCTTCAACCAAAGGCATAAATTATGCATCTGGAAATTCACACAGTCGGGTGATATTCCCAAAAGTTGAGACGTCGAGTCCCGCTATTAGCAGAATGGCATCCTTGAGTCGAGATGTCCGGGACAGGAGTGCTGTTTGGTTTTTGTATAGACCGAAAACGCAAAAAAAACGAGGAAACATGCAGGGCTCGGGCTCAACAGCTCGCTCGTGCAAGTAGAACGGCAAGGGTACATTACCCACTTTTA
Organism: Drepanopeziza brunnea f. sp. 'multigermtubi'; assembly: GCF_022702325.1. Lineage (NCBI taxonomy): Eukaryota > Fungi > Ascomycota > Leotiomycetes > Helotiales > Drepanopezizaceae > Drepanopeziza > Drepanopeziza brunnea. Next base: position 434,097 of record NW_027094072.1, on the reverse strand, counting down.
CCAGCCAGTACGAGGTCTCAGGTATGGTCACTAGCACCTAGGTCACTAGCACCTAGGTTACTAGCACCTACTGACCAACCCGCTGGACAGGACAGGACAGGACAGGACAGGTCAAAATACCACCACTCTAGCTTAGTCCCTCCTTCGATTCAATTCTACAATATGTCTGCTATATCCGTTCCGGACCCTACGCAGATCTCTTCATCGAGTGCGTTTTCCCAATTCTTGAAGCTGCGGGCGCTGCGTTTCTGTTAGTACTAACACCGTCCGTCCATTAGCGAAGAAGAAGAACAATAAGAAGAAAAAGAGCGCAAAGGGGAAGGTTGCTGGAGAAGCTGTCAAGGAGCTCGAGGTCGAAAAGGATGCAACCGCAGAGAATGGTGATGGGGAAGGCGAAGAGGATTCGGAGCTCTCTGCGGTGGTACGAGACACCTGTTCATTTACGAATGGTACCTAAGAAAAGGAAGCACTGGTTCTGACTCCAAAGACAGAATACCCCCTGCGATGCGCAATTCCTGGAAACTGTGAGGCCACAGCCGAATGGCCACAGCCATGAATCAACGAGCAATGGCCATGCTGTTGAGAGTCCGGTAAAATCATCGAGCCAGGAGAACAATGCGCAATCGGAAGCAAACCAGGCCAAGACCGCAGATGCCAGCTCCAGATTTGAAGCCATGTCACAAGAACGGGAGGCTTTACGTATCGAGGTGGAGCAATTGCGGAAGTCGTTGGAGGGTATACAAGGGAAGCACTCCGAGGAGATATCCGCAATCAAAGACCAGCACGCCGAACAACTGTCAAATATTGAAGCGAAACACACGGATGAGGTATCCATAATTAAAGGCCGGCATGAGGAGGAGGTCTCTACAATCCGAGCCGAGCTTGAAGAGACCGAGTCTGCGAAGGACCAGGCAGAGACGCAATACCAGTCCCTCCTTGGGCGTATCAACACGATAAAATCGAGTCTGGGTGAAAGATTGAAGGCAGACAAGCAGGAACTTGCCGAGGCCAAGGACCAAATCGAAGACCTTGAGTCACAGAACAGATCCCTCCAAAACAAGGTGGCTAGGCTTGAGAGCGAAATCAAGCGGTTGGAGCGGGAAGCTCAAGAGAGCTCGAAGGAGCTCTCTAGCCTGCGTAATCGACATAACTTGTCCCAGCAAAACTGGGTTAATGAGCGAGAAGACTTTGTGCAGCAGACAAGACAGTTAAGGGACGAGGCTGAAGCTGCCAAAGAGGCTATGGGAGATTGGGAGGTTCTCGCACTGGAGGAGAGGTCAATGCGGGAAGGTTTGGCTGAGAGGATCAAGGATTTGGAAGAACAGTTTTCCATACAAAAAGAGGCATACGAGGAAGCTGTGTCCGAAAGGGACAGCCAGTCGTCAAACCTAGAAGGCTTGCAAAGAGCCCTGAAGGAAGTACAAGAATCTCGCAAGCGAGAGCTCCGAGAGATGGTAGAGTCCTACGAAGAGCAGCTTCAGGGTCTCAAGAAAACTCTTCAAGAATCTGATTCTCGAGCCACCGAAGCCGAAGCATCAAAGGGTGCTATGCAGACTGAGCTTGAGCGACTGGTACCTTTCGAGAAAGAGATCAAGGAGAAAAATCTTCTGGTCGGAAAGCTGCGGCATGAAGCCATTATTCTGAATGATCACCTGACGAAGGCATTGCGATTTCTCAAGAAAGCGAAGCCGGAGGATAACATCGATAGGTAGGGCCGGCCTTATTGTGATCGAATATGTCTGGCTAACTTTTTCACGAGGCAAATCGTCACCAATCACTTCTTGCACTTCCTAGCTCTCGACCGCTCAGATCCAAAGAAGTTTCAAATCCTGCAATTGATAGCGTCTCTGCTGAATTGGACTGACGAGCAGAGAGAGCAAGCCGGTCTCGCAAGACCAGGCGCGTCGAACAGTAGTCTACGCTTGCCAGTATCATTTCACCGTACTCCAAGTACCCCTTCACTGTCCTCGGAGTTTTATAATGAATCTGCTGCCAACAAGGAGTCATTGGCAGATCTGTGGACGGGCTTTCTCGAGAGAAGTGCCGAAGAAGGCTCTGCTACCGGTAGTAGGAGTGGCAGTGTCAGTAGCTCGACCGTGCGTCCGGATACGAAAGGTGGCGATGGGTCATCGAGAGGGTAAGGATGTCTTGAGTACAGATCTGCTTCTTGTATTATACAACATTGCGAAGGGCGTTGGGTGTAAGAAGCGATTGGCTGGCTGCCTCGCAAATTCATTTCACGCAATATGCCATTATAAATTGAGCAACCTCAGATATGACAGACAGCATTGGACTCCTAGTGACGCGGAGGGGGATCCGCTTGGCTCCATATCCAGTCGTGTTTTCCCTTGAGTGCCTGGCAAGTCAAGTCAAACTGCTCTATAGCGTGAGATTGGCAGTATCGAATCCGACTCACCTTTGCTCTGGACTCGCCGTCATATCTGTGCGATATGCTTCGTCTCCATATAATTACTTAGGCAGAGCCAAGACTGAGCTTAAAGCAATTTTTTTTCTCTGCATGAGAATCGACAACACTATTTCCTCAATACCGTCAGCGAACATTTGCAATGGAATTATGATGCATGTTTCGGAGTATGCATCTGCAGCAGATACAGAAGATCCTGGGTTCTTGACGCCTGTGGAATCGGATTGGAGCTTTTCAGGGACACATAGATGGAAGCTTTCTGGCTCTTAACATAGGCCTTGAATCTGAGCCTGGTTCCACTTTCAAATTAATCTAGTCTACATATCCCACAGACTTCATCTCGAAATTCGTCTTACAGAAGCCTGCGTCCATTGAAGGAGAAGACGCAGACGGAAGCCCTTGCGGACGAGGACCTGGGTTGGGTGATTCTTATTATGCCGTTCTGATAGGGGTCTCCCGCGGACATCAAATTCCCCCTCCTCCCCCACCCATCAACGAGCCATGCGCCATGTAATAGCATCTTCTTGACAGATAGCACGTCACTGTATATCTGGAGAGGATCTCGCTGTTTTCTTTGGAGGTGGGGAGGCGAGATCAAGATGACCCTTACGCACGCCACTATGTAGTTTCTTCATAACTCCCGGCTCGGTATCTTTTCAAGCAAGAGAGCTTGGGAAGCTGGATTTCTCATCGACGACTGAAAGTCGCTTCTGCGTGGCTTCAGCACAGAACAGATGGAAGCTTATGGATCATGGTGGGAGAAACAGTGAGACTCAGATACAGTATGAGACTCAGACCGACCGAGCGAGCCTCTCCTGCGACCTATTCTTACACCTAAGCAGACGAAGACGGGACTGAAAGCTCTAACCACTTAAATTGTATCTTCTAGATAATGCTATGCTACGGAGTAAGTTTGATGTACATATCAGAATCGAGGATGTTGTAATTGGAAGTCAAAATAGCACCTGGAACAACTCCTTTATGGTTAGGTACGAAAGCGACATTCACCCAGCTGGAACACATAGATATCCTAGCTGTCAACACCGAACCTGGCCAGGTATCAGGACTCTGGCTCGACTTCGCCGCGGATAACTTCTTCACTGGTAATGTTCAAGTTGTGTAGAAAATCCCGTTGCATCTCGTCACTACCACTATTGATCCTTCGCCTTCCGACGCTAAGGGACAGCAGACTATGTGCTTCGGTTGCGGTCACGATAAGGAGAGCATCGAAATTGGGATGGAGTCGCCACTGCACCCACCCCGCCCCCTTGGTTGTGGAGGCGGTCCCAGGCGGAAACAACAGCATCTTCCTAGATCCAACATTCCTCTCCGCCACTTGACAATCACACAAGATAAACGCGCAGAACATCTATTCAGAGGCCAAGAATGGGTCTCCAACCTTTCTCTTGTTAGCTTCCAAAGTTAATTGAACCCGGAGTGTCATCCCTGGAGTCTTCATCGGCTTTCTTGCGGGCGTGTTTACCACCCAGAATTAAGCGATTCTGAAAAGGGGTCGTGCCAACCAAGCAAGCATTAGGGATCCCCATAATCCGCCCTCAATATGGGATTCCAATCACACTTGATCCGTAAAATCTGGCAGTATTCCAGCCTATGTATGCTGATTCGAAAATTCGAAGTCCTAGCCCCAAGTGAGATCCAGAGACAGAAGCGCAAGGTAGCAAAAATACAACCATATGGAGCATCCTTGGCACGCTAGCATGAAAACCCCACTAGCATCTACATAAACCGAATTACAAGGTGCAGTATTCAGAAAGAGGCGTCAAACAGACAACCCGGCTAGCCCAGCCGTAAAGAGTGTATGCCTTAGAAAAAGAATGTATGAAAACACTATAAAGAAAAAGATCAATATGGCAATCAAGTGCAAAGAATAAAAAAAAAAACCTCATCTTCAAAACCCAACAGGGTTTCTATGGAGCAGCTGTTCTGCGGCTGCTCCGGAGTTTTGCTTCTCTCTTTTTCCCCCTTTTTCTTGCTTTTCCATCTTCTTTTTTTTTTCTTTGCGAATTTCGCTGTCGTGATTTCGAAATACTTGCCGGCTAAGGGAGGCCTTCGACTTGTGCAGTGGCTCGCTCCTATGCTTGACATAACTGCTGCAGCGACGTCGGGGGGAAACCCTCTCCCATACACTTAGTTCACCAGTAGAAATAGAACTAAACAGTGAATTTCTTCAAGTTGAAACATATGAAGTGATCATGGAGAAGACTTCAAGACTGGGCAGCAGTATGGAAGAACCGATTAACGCGGAGATGGTATTTTTTTTTTAGATATACTTCTCCAGTATTTAAGAATTCCAAAAGAGGCAAACTCGGTAAATATAGGAGGCTTCAAGTTTCGTAGGAAATCCGTGAAAAAGATAAACGGAACCGAAGTCTTTCATCGGCCTCACTGGCCGTGGCCGAGGATAATTCGATATAAGCTGTCACATCTGAGAGTAGAGATTCTTCAAGGTAGACAGGGAGGTACAAAATAGAAGCATACTTCCAGTGGCCCCAATAAGAAAGCTCAAGCCTCAAGCATGATCTAGGTAGTAGACTCTCTAAACGGTAGTAGAGAATCCGCGGCTAATACTACAATATCTGGGCCGCTAACAGCAGGGGTTGTCGAGCTATCGAAACCCCAAGCGGGTCTCTATCAGGATTGCGCCGGAGAGACAGGGAAGCTGATGGTAGGATTTTGTGGAGTTTTGCGGACCAGAAAGAAGGGTTTTGGAATGGCGGATAAGATGTAAAAGTTGAAGGTCGAGAAGGGGAATGGGAAGGAGGCTTCTGAGATGAAGACGTAGGGCGAGGAGGAGGAGGATAAGGAGGCAAAGGATGGAGAAGAGAGCGAGTGAGATATTTATGACCCAGTTCCAAGTGTTACAATAAAGATTTGTTTATCTCTCGATTATATCATAATGCTCGGGTCAATATGCATAGCGTTTTCGAAAGCAAACAGGCAATTAGGCATGTCCGTATGCTTCCTCAGTCTCCCGTGTCAAATGCAAAGTGACCTTTTGGCGACCAAACGCCAAATCCGAATCTAATAAAGCTACTGCTCCTCTAATCAAGGAGATATTCTCGAATCCCCCAAAACCTCGAGCTCTAAAACTCTCAAACTACTTCTCTTTGACCCGTACACCTCGATGCTCTCAACACCCAGCAAGCCCGCTCCACTCGCAGTCCCCTCTCTACATACCCATTAGATCCTCACACTCTCTAAAACCTACAAGCTTCGTCTGAACAGTCCTCTGCGCCATATTCCGAGCCCACAGTCGAAGAGTCACAAATACTTTTGGGACATAGGCCTTGCTAAAAATATGCAAACAATAAGGTGCTCGCAATCTGTGAACCCGAGGCCGAGTCACGAGAAGAAGGTGAAGAAGGTGAAGAAAGAGGGAGTAAGATGAGCGGCCTGGTATTGTGAAGCTAGGAGGACTTTTAACAGGTTTCAAGAATCGAAGTTGGGGATCAAACGGGCTGCCGTTGGAGAGGGATTTTCGTTGGGGTGGGTAGGGATGAGAGAGCGGATGGGGGTCTGGATGATAGCAGGTACCTGACTAGTACCGTGGACCTGGTGATTGACAGTTAAGAGAAAACGATGGAATTATAGAGGCGAAAAAGACGGATGCAAGGACGTGGGGAGATAATATGCCAGGTGAGAGACTCTGTCCTTATTTACTTGATGTCTTTTGGATCAGAAATCCAGACAATACCCTCGGTCTCTTTACTTTGAAACACAATGGTGCTGGTGTGCGGAATGGGGTATGGCGAGATCGAGGTTTGAATATGGCAATAGTAGTAGTGGGGACAAGGATATTATTGCATATATTTTGAGGGCTTTAAGCCTGGCTTGGATCGAACCAAGTCTCAATCAGGGCTGTATAGTGACTGGTACGCATTAGTGCAATATATCATCTTTGGTTTGTATGCATTCCTCAGACCTAATTAGCTCTCATGCTCCTTCGAAGTCCTAGAAATGAATATGCAAGATTGATAGTATTGCATGGCATCTATCTGAGCTAGTCATAAAGACCCTTCTCAAACCTTTCAGTGTCGTAGAACAAAGCGGAAATAGTATTCCCGTTGAATATTCGTCCCTCGAGTGCATTGACGGCCTAGAAAATGTTAGTTCGTACCTTCAGTAATCTGGTGAAACGCTTACCCTCAAGCCCGATAGCTGACTTGTAAATTTGACGAAAACCTTGGGGGTAGCTCCATGCCGATCGATGTATACCCGTTCCACTCGACCATACTTCTCAGCACACTCGTCACCAATTTCTTGCATTAAGCCTCCGTCTCCAGAGCCCTCCACTTCTTCATCAAGATCCATGCCATCGACCATGCCACGAAGGACAATGACTTCAGACATTGGTCCAAATTTCCCCACTTCCTCTTCCTTCTCAGGGACATTCTTCTTCCCTCCGATAATCTTACCCCTGCCACCTGGCTCCCGGAATCCACCGCCTTCAGCATCAGATTTCTTCTTGCGCTTTTCTATCTGCACTCGAAGGGGATTGACGATTCCAGATTCCTCGGCACCCAAACCCTTGCCTTTGCTCCATCCATACTTCGACATGAGACGTTCGGCAAAGCCTCTTTGACCTGGTCGTAGTGACCTCGGGGCTTCTTCAGCGTCTTCGTCCTCGTCTGGCTCTGCAGCTAAAGCCTTCTCTAGTTCTGCATCTGAGCTAGGAATCTCTGCTGGTGCTGGTGGCAGGTTGTAACGGACTGGAGCGCGAGATATTGCACCTGCTGGTAGAGTCTCAGGAGGAGCTGGATTGGCTTCAGAGGATGGTGGCGGAGGCGGTACGGCTATGTTCGTGTGTAACTCGACCTTGCTCTCTATATTTTCAACCGGTTGCTTGGGAGAATCGATAGGAGGTGGTGCAAAGGAATAATTCGGAGGCGGAGCGAATTGTTCTGGATTGGTCAGCAAAACGCAACCTTACGCAGAGAAAGATATTTGGCTTACTGCCCATTTGTGGACGGTACTCTTCCTCGTCACTATCTTTCTCGCTTGATTTCCTAGCCATCCTATGCGCGTAAAGCCTGTCCTTCCACTCTCTAACCTCCCGAATCTTCTCATCACTGTGTTTGTACTCCTCGTAACTATTCGGCCGTGATGGATCATAGATATCATCCCAGTCTTGAACAGCGATATGTTCCTCTCTTGGCTTGTTCTTCTTGCGCCGTTTTCCACCCCTCTGCCTCTTTTCCCCTCCATAGAAGCCATTCACATCATCGTCGTCTATCCCAGTCCAATCAGCCAGCGTAGTCTTTGCTGGTGGTCGCTGTGAGCTTGCAGTTGCAGGTAATTGCTGCGAGACGTTGCGCGAAGCATTTGCATCGACTGGTGTGGCCTTTGGGAATGCTGGTTTTGGTTTAGGTTTCTGCGACAATTGCGGTCGTTTCGTAGGTTGAAATCGTAAAGCTGCTGTAACGATGAATGAGCATAATTCAGCGATTGAAATTCTGAGAGAAAACCCATACTAGGATCCAAGGGCTTCTTAGCTGAACCTTCCTCTGCTGCATCTGGTTGCTTAAAGATGACAGGTGCTTTTGATATTGTTCCAGGAGCAGTAGAGTCGGCATCTAGTAGATTTGCATATAATGAAAGGCCTCCTGCCCTCGGCGTAGGCGTTTGGTTAGCAGAACTTGACATCTTGACCACTTCCGCAATGGATGTCGCAGTCCGAATTGGTGATTTCCAAGTTGGAGCGCTCTGAAGTTTCAGCCTCATTGAAAGGCGAAAGGAAGATTAAGATGCATGGGGCTAGTCAGCAGCGATAAAGCTCTCTTTTACCTCGGCGATAAGCCCTACTTCCTACCTATAGGTACCTACCTACATCACCACAATACCTCCTCGGGCCTGCATCACGAAAAATCCAGTTTCAAATCCCAATCAGAAGCTAGTCCTTCTAATTTCAAGAATTCACTCTCATATTATTCAATTCTCTACTTAATACTCCATCCACATTCTCGGTTAAGAAGGACGTTGTAAACATCGACTTGTATTACATTTCACAATGGCCGCTACCACCTTGTCCAACTCCTTCTCAGCCGGAGATAATTCCACGGCGATCATAATCCCGTCTAAGCCCTATCCTCTGGTCGTATCCTACAAGCAACTTTCCGCCGAAATTCTCTCATTCCAGGAGAAGCTCGCAAAGCTCGGCGTCACTCCCCAAGCCGCCGTCTCAATAGCCCTCCCAAACACGTACGAATTTATCGTTGCTTTTCTGGCTAGCGCATGGCAAAGAGGTATCGCCGCCCCTCTAAATTCAGCATACAGGCAAGAGGAATTCGAATTTTACATTGACGACCTGAAATCGGCCGTTGCGCTTGTGCCAAAGGGCTCATATGCCAAAGATGGGGCTGCTGTACGAGCAGCGAGGAGATATAGTGCTGCTGTTGCAGAATGCTATTGGAATGGCTCTGAGGTAGTCTTGGATGTAAAGGAAGAGGGAAAGCTCAAGGGGAAGGGGAATCAGAAAGTCGAGACGGCCCGGCCAGACGATATCGCCCTGGTTCTCCATACCAGCGGTACTACGGGCAGACCAAAGGCCGTGCCATTGACACACAAAAACCTGACCCGGACGATGAAGAACATCAAAGCCACATACGACCTTACGCCAGCTGACAGAACCATGCTCGTCATGCCTCTCTTCCACGTTCATGGCTTGCTGGCTGGCTTCCTCGCCCCCCTCTTCAGCGGCGGCTCCGTCGTCGTGCCCCCAAAGTTCTCAGCATCAGAATTCTGGGATGAGTTCATCGCCCACGGCGCGAATTGGTACACTGCTGTGCCCACCATTCACCAAATCCTCCTCAAGAACCCCCCACCCCATACTAAACCCAAGATCCGCTTCATTCGCTCATGCTCCTCTCCGCTCTCCCCGACGGTTTTCCACCAGCTCGAAGAAGCATATGACGCTCCAGTCCTAGAAGCCTACGCCATGACTGAAGCCGCTCACCAAATGACCTCCAACCCTCTGCCTCCTGCAAAACGCCAACCTGGCTCCGTGGGTATTGGCCAAGGAGTCGAAATTCGTATCCTGGACCAATCTGGCAAGGAAGTTGCTCAGGGCTCCGAAGCCGAAATCTGCATCCGCGGCGAGAACGTCACAAAAGGGTACCTCAACAACCCTGAAGCGAACAAATCCTCCTTTACGGCCGACGGATTCTTCAGAACCGGCGATCAAGGCAAGAAAGACAAGGACGGGTACGTGATTATCACCGGCCGGATCAAGGAGTTGATCAACAAGGGCGGAGAGAAGATCTCGCCTATTGAACTTGACAATGTCTTGGCGAGACATCCGAAGGTGGGAGAGGCGGTTAGTTTTGCGATCCCGGATGAGATGTACGGGCAAGAGGTCGCGGTCGCTATTGTGCCGAAGACCGGGGAGAAGATTTCGGAGCAGGAGCTGAAGGAGTGGGTTGCGGATAAATTGGCGAAGTTCAAGGTGCCGAAGAAGGTCTGTCGATGTCTCTCTCTTCCCGTCAACGAATTTCCAGCTCCGAAAACCATTACTCGATCCGGGTACTAATTGTACGTCACTCTATCCAGGTCTACTTCACTGATAACATGCCCAAGACCGCAACGGGTAAAGTCCAGCGCCGCATCGTAGCCGAGATAATGATGAAGCAAGACACGCCAAAGGCTAAGCTTTAAACGCTTCTTCTCCTCTTCTCCTTATCACTTTTTCTCCCTTTTCTTACTTCGAACCTCAACCAAAACTCGTCCCGAAAGACAGCATAGACAGTCGGATGGACGGAGGGTTGGAATCCATGCATCTCAGTGCGTATGCCGATACCAAAAATTACTGTATCAGTATGTACAATTTCGTAGAAGGAGAAACGATAGAAACAATATAGCATGATGACGAAGAACGTAAATGTCCCGAGACGAGACAACCCTATCGAGCTCCACCACAACCCGTCTGTCTGTCTGTTTCTCACCACCTTAGATTCATCCCATCTTTCACACGCCACCCAAGCCTATATATGTGTAAACCTTTCTCTCCACCAAGCGCAAGGACAGAGAGAAAAAGAAAGCTCCCCCTCTACTCTGAACCCAGGCGAAGAACGGACGGGCCCCCCGCACGCGACACAGGCTCGATAAGGAACAAGGCTGACGAAATAGGTAGCCACCCTACATACCGGTATCCCAGCCGTATTAATTAAGAACCAGCATCGGCATCAGCTCCGTCCCCGAAGGGCCCCGAGGGGGGGGGGGGGGTCACCGAAGCATCCAAGCAGCATCCTCCCCGGGTCGGATATTATCGTTAATCTCGGCGCGCAGGCGCCGAACAAAGTCAGCCAGAGGTCAGGAGCGGCGTGACCGGTGATTGGATGGGTGATAGTCAGTGCGAATCCGTAGGTTATAACTTACTACTATACTTAAGGTAGTGAGTGCACTGACTATTGGTGTTTTTTGGGGGGGTAGGGGGGGATTGTGTGAACACGCAGATTGCAGACGTACAGAGGTACCGGTACAGCGCTGAAGTGTTGTAACCCTTGCTACTCCACAGCCACTATGCTAACCTAATTGACCAATAACCTGAGCTTAATACGAAGTAAAGTACTACTACCGGTATTACTGCGTAAGGCTTTTCGAGATTCTATAAGGTTCCGTGCTTAAGGTAAGTTATTGGTCAATTACTACTACCTAGGTTAGAATAGTGGCTGTGGAGTAGCAAGGGTTACAACACTTCATCGCTGTACCTCTGTATACCGGTATTCACAATGTAAATGATGACCAATAACGTTGGGAATCACACTCAATAGGCGAATTTATTGACGAAGAAACAATGTACAAGGCGATTGGATTCTAATGTCTCACTGTCCTCCATTTTGGCCCCCTCAAGCAAACATCCCAAAGCACCTGCAACCACCGTCACCAGTTCCCTGCCAAGTCCGCAATGACATACTTTGATTATACGTAACTTCGGGGGAGAGAGCGCAACCATAAGGAGAAGTATGCAAAGTCGGGGCAGAGCACATCAGACCAATTCCCCATCCCGCACCCAGAATGTTCGTTCCTATTAAAGTTCGTACGAAACGCTCCATGTATGATGAGCTGCGTTTTGCCGAGAGTTTGTAGCAATAGGTAAGACAAAGAAAACATGGCACATTAAGTCTAAGGAGAGCGAAAACTCAAGAAAATGCCGACGTCCCAGTGCCTTACAGCAAGAGCTGCAACAGGCCGCCGAGAATAGAGAAGGCCGCAACAGCCTCGCTAATACCAAACGACGAAGCGGCGCCCTTGGTGCCTGATCCGGACGAAGACCCATCTGATCCGGATCCGTCGGAGGAAGTGCCGTCCAAGGAGGAGGTGGTAGCGGTCGTCTTGCAAGTGAAGGTACCTTGGATGATGCTGCCCTTTCCGCCGGACTGGGCCTTGAAACCTTCACAGTCGATAGCTTGTTGGGATTGAACGTTGAAACCACCCTTGATGTTGGTGAGTTCAGGCAGCTCGGGGCTGTAGAAGCATGTCAGTTGTGGATAACCAGAGACAGATGGGGAGTACAAACGTAGTAAAGTTTCCAGAGAAATCAATGGCACCTCCAACTGATGTCAGACTTGGGAAGCTGATGGCATCAAGAGCAGTGTTGTTGGCAATCTGATTAGCACCTCCAACACTCTTCAGGAGCGGGAAGGAAATGTTGGCGAGTTTGCTATTAGCAACGAGAGCCAATGATCCAGATCCGGTGGCGAAGTTACCGACCGAGGTCAAATTAGGTGCGGCGATGCTGCTCATGTAGTTTCCGTAGAATCCGAGGGATCCGTTGATGGTAGCCAGCGACGGGATCTTGATGCTAGAGATGTTTCTGAAGGTCATGTTGGCAGCCCAGACCAAGTTGGGGAAGGTAACGGCCAACAGGTTACCATTGGCGTTAATATTCAAGGTCTTAGTGATGTTGCCAATCTGGGTGTCGAATTGTTTCAAGTTGTTGTTGTTATCAATCTGCAGAGTGTCGACGGACATGAGGTTGATACCGCTGAGCGTACTCAAGAAGGTGTTGGAGATGGTGACGCTGTTGGCATCGGACAGGGGCCCGTTGAACACGAGGTTTGGCAGAGCTGGAAGAGCGATCCAATTGATAGAATCCACCTTGGTCAATGTGGTCATCGAGAGGGTAGATAGAAGCGTCAGGTTGTAAAGGTGGAAAGAGGCTCCAATGGTAGTGAGGGTTGTGCTTTGGATGCTGACCAAGTTGCCAGCGTTTTCACAGCTCAAGTTTCCTGCGATCTCTTCGATACCGCTGAGATCAATGGTGCCGGAAGCAGAGGAGCCGATGACAACGCTGCCAGACATTGTCGAACATCCTGAGTATTGGGCAACATCGGCTTGTGAGTTGATGGTCGCGACGTCTTCAGAGCAGGCGGAAGAAGTCTGAGCTGGAGAGAGGGAGAGCAGGTCAGCCGAGTTCCATCAAAAGTGAGGCTGGGTGGTGTCTGTCGGATTGCCCTCCGACCCAGATATTCAATGCTATAAGACTGTCCAGTGGATGTGCGAGCCCAGGAAGCGGTGGATATGGGGATGGATGGGAGGTAGGATGTTGTTGACTTACCGGCAGCAACGCTGAACACCGTGAGGGCGGCGAGAATGTTTGAGGTGAACATCTTTGATTGAATTAATAACTTGGAGAGTATCAGCAAAGCCCAATTCCCAAAATGGATCTGATTCCAGCAGAAGAGAAGACAACAATGATAAGACGGCGGGTTTTTGTTGTTGTTGTTGTTGTCTGGACGATCCGAAGAATGGATGAAGAGCCGCGTGGATGATTATGAAGCAGAGAGGGCGGTGCAGGTGTAGCGAAGTCCCGTTCTTTTGACGGGCCGGGGCGGGTTTCGGGTTTTTGTGGACGAGGCAAGAGGCAGGGAGATGACGGGCCTGTCGAACGGCAACTGCGGAGTGGAGGATTGTAGGAAGAGACGGGCCCAGGGGATATAGATATCAAACACGCTACGCTGCGCAACGAACGCACCTTTCTTGTATTCTTCGGTCTCGCTTCGTTCGGACTGCGTGTGTGGTTTGGATTGGATTATGGTTGTTGATTGTGACTGGTCCTGGGCGGGAACAGAACCAAAGAGGGCGAGGGGGAGGAGCCAACTTTTGAGAAACGAAGGGGGAACCTTAACGACAGTGATGAATTAGACGGACACGAGATGGCGGGCGGGATGTCCAGCGGTGTTCGATTTGGCAGCAGATCGATTGAAGGAGCTTTGCCTGGAATTAAGAGCGTCGGAAAAGCAATCGTCGAAAGAAGGGATTTGCAGTAGATGAGAGGAGAAGAGGATGAGCAGAGGGAGGGTGAGGGAGGGTGACAGTGACAGTAACATTGACACACGTGACCGCCACGCTACCTACCGTACAGAGTATGGGCTTCCTCAGGGGCGGGGTGGGTCCCTGCTCAGCTGGCGGGGGTCTGATTGGCAGATCCCTTGGGTCCCCGATCCACACTAGATGGGATACGTGAAATTTTGGGAAATTGAAATTTGCTGCAATTTGGTCTATCGGGCAGTCGGGCAGTCGGGCAGTCGCTCAGTCGGTCTCCTTGTTCACCAAGAGACTCGAAATACTTCAATCCTTCCATCCTTCCATCCTCCCATGCTCATGAAACATCCAGGTACTACGTGGTACGTAGTACGTTCTATCATCTGCCCACTTCCTCACCAGCCGACCGTCCGATCGTCGGATATTACTCTATAAATATTCCGCAGATATCCTCCTAAAATAGGTCAAAACAAGGAATTGGATATACCACGGTACAGGCCTAAGTATTACCCCTCGAGGGTGCCTCAAAAGTCTAGTTTCCACTTTAAAACCCCTGTTTTCCGTACCCTCGAGGGGTAATACTTACGCCTGCGACGTAGTAGCTGCCACCATGCGCAATCTCGGGCCACCGCGGTCCGCGATGATCCGAGTACCGGTAATAGGTAGCAGCACTTGGATGCAGCACTAACGACTATTGCCGCCTTTCCAGGCTCTCCCATTGGCCTTACCCTCTGCCTTCTATCCCTGCCCCACCTTTCCGATCTTCCAGCCTGACGACCACGACGACGACAACAACGACGATCTCCACTGTACAGAGTAGAAGGAGAATTTCAATAACCTCATGAACCAAGAAGCCACACAACACACACCCACTTGCTACCTGCACTCAGGCCCCTCCTCGACGCCACAATTCACGGCTGCAGAACCAGCAAGCATTAAGTAGTGACTTAAAAACCCCTCCCTCGAATCCACTCCACCGGAATCGACCTGTCTCCTGGTCTACGATCGTTGCATATGGGCGACCACCCTGTGCGCTGGCGCTACCGTGGCTGATGACGAATCAACACATCTGTGTGCCTCGGCCCGTTTCTCGCTTTTGTGTCCACGCGAGATCCCGATCCAAGGCCTTCAGTTTATCGGTCAAGATTATAGGTTGAGACGGAGACGTCGGACACTATCTGCTATCAAGACCCCTGGGGCTTGAAGTGCAGGCAAGCAAGTACAATACTTCCGAGCCTTGACCGGCGAGGGCATGGCAGGAACTCGACTTGTGGAACTCTTCGGTAGGACCTTCAGCTACACGCCTATTCGGTCGGAACTCCGAAGTACTGTAATGAAGTTCCTGTGGATCAGAAGAAATGATTCTGGTTGACTGACATGAGAAGAACTCAAGCATTGCCAATGATCTGTTGGTTTCTCGCACACCAGTCCCTCGCTGCCTCAAGGATTGGCTGGCCCTGCGTCTGGGCGGTTGAAATATCTTCCATGGCCCGGGTGAATGCTTCCCTGAGCTCTTCAGTGGCATATTTGGAAGCCACCGCTGTTCGGAGGAATAACCAGACCGATTCATGGGTCCATCTAAAAGAGACTGCAAGTCGAAGAACATCTGTACAAACAGACGAACACATTTCACTCCTGACTGATGTGTTTGAATCTTCGTCTGCAACACCAAAGAGGCAGAACAGCAAAAACGAGAATCCGGATGTATCGCTGGGATTTTTCAAGCACCAATTTTTGACAGCAGACATCGTTCCGGGGTAGTCTGAGTCTATCGTTGGCGTCGAAAAGTCTCGAACACATGTAGGTGTGTCCGAGAAGGTTTGAATAAGCCACCGCAGGTGAGACCATGCATAGTAGTTGCGAGAGTGTCTTTCCGCAGCCACTAACACCACGCTCGTGAGGTCTGGTTGAATATCATACTGCACTCCAATCTTCTTTCCCATCTCAAGTAGCCAACGACGATGGCCCCATAGCGTAGGAGATTTGGTGTGCCGATGGAGTCGTGACGTGAGATAACTGTCTACAAACTGGATCTCTTTTTTCAACAGCGCCTCGAACTCGAGTTTTGGAACGATTTCACGCTTCTTGATAAGTCTCTTCCGCTCATTGGCGGCTGTGAGTTGTTCCGGGTCCAGCAAGAGCATAACAGCCGTAGCATCAAGGAGATCCACCTCCTTATCTTCAGGACAATTCCTCACATATCTGAAGAAGATCCGCCGTGCGACCATGAACGCCTGCACCAACTTGACTTTCGTAGTGCCGATGCTTTTTCCCGCGATCAAAACGTTGCGGCCTGGTGGTAAAGGGTGACTTGTGCCTAGGAGCTCTATCTCGAGGAGGTCTGAGGAGGTGTTCCGTAGTGCTGCTGCAATATCATGGTAAACTGGTATGAGATTGTCCGTGGTATCAAGCGACGAAGCTGTTCCCGGATCCAGTGCTCTCGACATTCTACAGTCTGGTGATCGTACAAGCTTTTTGAGCATAAGGGGGTCAAATGAAGTGAAGGTGGAGGGAAAAGCTTGGACTTCTGAGCCTTGTGGAGTGGCTAGCTAGCCTCGCCGGCCCGTGCCATACTTTGCTGTCAGGTCAGGATGGGAGATGTACTTCGTTTGCGCGGCATCAGAGTCACCCAACGTCCGCAAGACAAGGTACGAAAGTCTCGGTAAATTCGGAACATACATGTATGCTAACTATCATCCTCGTAGTTGTCCGCCAATATGCCTTCCGTCCTCCTCTTAACTTTCATCGTCCAACTGGCCATCCACCTGGTCAATACGTTCGGAGCAGAGACAATCAATACCCTGGTATAATTTTCGTACCACACCACTCAAGCAGAAGTCTAATGGATACCGCAGCTCTGGAATCTCTTCAGTCGCCTCCCCACCGCGAATTCCAAGGCTGCGGCTGAGCAGAAGGACCTCAGGGCGCAGTATTTCAAGATCAAGCAGCAGATGAATGCAACCAGCTCGCAGGATGAATTTGCAAAGTGGGCCAAGCTCCGCAGACAGCACGACAAGATTGTTGAACAGTTGGAGAAGAGCAGTACGTTCAGGCGCCTCGAAGCCCTTCTTTCCCATCCTAGTTATCTGTCCTAGGGGGTCACACAACAGCAGGAGGGAAGCCCTGCTAACGCGCAACAGAGTCTTCCACCGACAGCACCAAGACCCAGTTCGACCGCGCCGTCTCCATCCTCCGCTGGCTCGGTACAAACGGCCTTCGCATGTTCCTGCAGTTCTGGTTCTCGAAGCAGGCCATGTTCTGGATCCCGAAGGGTTGGGTGCCGTACTACGCCGAGTGGCTGCTGTCGTTCCCGCGCGCACCGCTGGGCAGCGTGAGCATACAATCGTGGACGCTAGCGTGTGGAGCGGTCATCCTACTGGTTAGCGATGCGCTCGTAGCCATCGTGGCACTGGTGAAAACATCTGGGCTGAAGGCGCGGAAGAAGGAGGCTGTAAGGGTTTCGGTGCCGGCTGGGGCAGCGTCATCGCAGGAAAAGAAGAAGGAATTGTAAATTACGCATAGGCTAGTTGTGCAAATACAGAGTTGGAGTGGAATCGACTGGTCAGCAATCAACGCAATTGAAGTGGTGCACATCACATACGGCACATTTGCGAAAGTGTTTAGAGGAATGGGAGAAGAAAGGGCAGAGTTGTCTCTCATCAAAAAGACGCAAATATCTCCATCGCTGCGGACAGCAGAGAAGTTGCAACACGAGTGAGATAACTCTTGGCAGAGTACTTGGGCTCAATCTGGGCATTCTTTTTGACTATGAGTGATCATGGGAGAGAGGATCGCCAAAGCTTCGAAAGTGCCACTGTGCGTGAGGGTTGGGGGAGGGGAGGGGGGATGATGATGGACTCTTGACAGAGGAGATGAAATTGAAGCTGTGAATCATATCGTATTGATGTAGCTATGTACAAGCCATTGTCGGAATCGCTCTGCTTTTATAAGTGTTGGAGTTGTGAACTTTGAGGAGGTTGAAGAAAGAAAATCCTTTAAAAAATCGCGAGGCCTTTAAAGCTTTGGGATATGGCGCTAGGGAGAAGTGGGCTAGCCGGGCCGGGGGAACAGCGGGCCCTCAGCCTCTTCAGCCTCTTCAGCCTCGTCGACTCGGCGCATCGACGTGTCTTGTACTGACATCGAACTCTCTGTACCGAACTTTCTATTCAGGTTTCCTGGTGCCTACCCCCACTTCCTTTCTTGCATTATGGCGATTTCCTGGGGAACGTAAGTATCCTTCCGTCATTTCAAAATTTCCTACTAATTTTCCCCAGAATCAAGTCACTCCTCCTCTTCTTCGGACCCATCCTTCTCCCCAAAGCAATTGCCTACTACCGCTCTGTGCGAGCCTCCCCCTCCATCCATGGCATATCCATTCGACCTGTCCCTTGCAACGTCTTCCGGGCACTGACCATCCTCTTTGCGATATCCCTCGTCTTCCTCGTGAGGACGCTCCCGATTTTCGCCCCCGAGAATATCTTTACGCTCACGCAATCGCGCCTCCAGATTCCCACTGATGTCCTTTTCACCCGCCTATCCGCCTTACGACCCACAGGACTTACACCCACCGACAATCTACTGCGTGGGAGACTGAATAGTCTGGACTCCCGCCTTCTGTACCTCCAACTCGGACCCGATGTGCTCACCGAATGCTCATTCTGTAACGCAGAAGACCCCAAGTCTTACCTCTACTACGCTCTCCCTAGCATCCTCACCCCGCACATCCTCAACTTGATTGTCCTCGCGCTCGTCACCTCAGGTCTCTTCATAGGCAAAGAAGGCGCCGTGTGGCGCACCACCGCCACCGTCGGCGCCGCCTCGTTAGCGGTGCTCGAAATCTACCTCGTAGCAGTCTATCACAGTCAAAGCAACGCGCGCGCAACCCGACTCGAAGACCTCGAGTTCTTCTTCTGGAAGATGCGCGTCTACCGGGGTGTGGCGATCGCAGGTCTCGACGCCGTAGTCGGATGGATGCTCTACCTCTCAAGCACGAACCGCGCGTTCGTGCTCCCACCTTCCGCACCTGAGCGGCTCGAGCACTCGATGAAGATCCTCGAGGCCGCGAGGGCGAAGCTGAATGCGATGGGCATTCTGCGGAATACGATACTGCGTGATGACGGGTTGCGAGATCGGAATGTGCAGTACTGGATAAGGGAGAGCCAGGTGATGGGCAGTGTGATGGAGGAGAGGAGTGTGATTGAAGGGGTCAATAATGCGTTGGAGAACCGCATCGATGTGGCGAGGATTACGGCAGATGCTGATGGCTATGTGAGGGGTATTTTTGCGTCTCTGCAGGGAAATGGTGCTACATAGATAAATATATTGGTATACCCGCAGATGAATAGATGAATAGATAAATACGACCGACTATGTTTGTCCACCCATGGCCTGGGAGTCGTAGTGAGAAGTTTCGATTTGAAGCTACACCTTCATGTCTGGTATATTGAGCATAGCGCACTGACTATGACTCATGCAACCTCACTCAAGAGATACGTGTGTATGTATATACATATACATATTCCCCATACGGATGTCAAATCGCGCAAGAGCGAGAAGAACTGCAACTCTGATTCGAGACCACCAAGCTGGCCGGCGAAGACCGAGAAGTGAGGCAAATCTTTTAGACTTCTACCCATCCAAGTGCGCTCGCTGCCTAGAAGAAATCCGTAGAGCGCTAGCTCTCACCTCCTTCAGCCACCCAGTCAACCCGGCGAAGGGAGACGAGAGGGCGGCAATGAAGACAAAGTACAATGCGCGGTAACGTACTCATCCTATACACCCACCTACCTATCTTCGATTGCAGGGATTAGGAAGTAGTATATTTGTTTACAATTGGGGCTTCCAGCGAGAGAGAGTACACGAAACACGAAACACGAGACACGAGACACGAGACACGATGAGGTGCTCTCTCGAATCCAGAGATCCCAGCCGTCGACCGGCGCGCGCTGTATCCTCCCTACCTTATCCTACGAAACTCAAGGCTTTGCGAGGAGCTGCTGCTGATGTTCCCGTGGCCCAGTTCCAGTTCCTTTGGGGAAGGTGGTTTTTCAGGGCTTAGAGACCTATTGCCTGTTGCCCGCCCGAGCGAGCGAGCGACGAGAATCAATCGCTCTTAGCTCCAAGCCAGGTCGGAACTTGCGGCTTTTTACCTATCTCTCGGGAGCGTACGAGGGAATGCTTACGATACTATTTGAGGCCTCACAAGGTTCTTTTGATCTCATTGAGGGGAGCGGAGAAAGGGTATAGCCTGCTCAAACTAGGTAGGTATAAGAAACAAGCGAGCTCGCTTAAAGAGGGGGTACGCTTATTTGAGTTTGTCGGACTCGCTACTGCTAGTAATACATGAATGAGCTGTGAACCTCAGACCAATTCTTCCGACCCAGCTTATGATCCCATCCTACTCTTAACAATAGCGATTCAATTCAGTAGAGACGCAATGGACATTTTGCTCCTCGGTCGATGTACTAGCGAACTGGGTACTCCATTGCCAGTAGACGGGCGAGCACCAGACGGAGTGTTACCTGGTTGGAGTTCACCACTAGGTGTGGTAGTAAGGCTGGAATTAATGCTGGCCGGGGCAGCACCAAGTGGATTAATATCCAGTGGGGGCACGCCACCAGGAATGCCGGATGGGGGAGCACTACCGGTAGTTGCAGTAACACTGAGTGATGCAGCACTCAACAGAGTAGCACTCTGCTGAACCGACCCTTCGCCCACCCACTTTTTCGAATCGGGCTGCGAGGCCTCAATGCCCATGACCTCGTGCAAAATCGCTTCCGATGATCCCCCACTGGCTATCACCTTTGAGCTAGGCTCCGAGACCCAGGTGTCGATACCCTCGTCCACAATCTTCTTGGAAGCCTCTCTATTCGCCGCGTTTTCTGAATCAGGTTTCAGGTTTTTAATGCCCGTACTTTGCTCGGACCTTTTCCTCTCCACCATTCCCCTCTTCTCTAATCCTGAAGCCTGCGTACTCATATTACTGTCGGCTCTTGACTTGGAGTGTTCCTCCTCCAACTTTTGCTCTCCAACCGGCTTTGAAGCCTCGCGGTGCATACATTGGTTCGCATCTTTTTTATCGGACCCTCTGAACTCTTCCGTGGCCCCTAAGGTTGTGCTTCCGTCACCAGATTCTACGCTTGGTTTCTTCAAGTTGTTAATACGAATTCTGGTACAACGTTCTGTATGAGTTTTGTGGGTTTTTTGTAGGTTTTTTAGGTAACGGTCTTTTTTTGTCCGTACAGCCAGGGCATGCTTAGGAACCTTCGGGTCGTTTGACAGAGTATTTCGAGCACGCCTCTGACGGGCTCCCTTATCCAGGGCCAGTAATTCATCGGTGGTCAGTTCATTTGTCTTGTGTCTGGCCGTATTCTCTAACTCCTTTGCAAACCTCCCAGTCAATCGAGGTTGCGTTGTCTGTCCGTCTAGTGCGGTGACAGGCTGTACTGGATCGCTGACATTCCCACCTTCGGAAGTATAGGATCTTAATGACAAGAAAGCTATGCCATGATCTGAAGTTATCGAGAATGGGTCTTCTAGATTTAACGGGACTGCAGCCAATGAAAAGCTCGCGGTCGATCCAGGCCTCTCTGGATGAACGGGGTCTTCGGATGCGGTACCGGTACCGGTATCGCCTTTTGGACGTTGTAGACGCGGTATTTCGAGAGAATGATCGATACTCGCAGATCGCCTTGGTCTGTTCCACCACCATTCTTCGGCATCTCTCCAGAGCGTCATTGTGAAATGAAGTATCAAGTTACGACCGGCTAACACGTCTACCAGGCATCAATTTGGAATGAAATATTATGGCACACTGCTTACTTATTGAAATACTTCTTATGAAAGTGCTTTAAGATAATTGTTTTAGGAATGATTGTTACTTGTGATGATGAATGAGGTGTAGTTGAAAGAAAGAGCGCATTTTGAAGCTACCGCTCTGCGAGCTCAGGAAGGCCCCACCGGGAAATACACTCAACTGGTACTTCTCGTCTATCGCCCAAATTTCGAGAACTACTCTATTTCGGATGTTGCCATACTGAAGGGAAACCATTCAAGAGTCTGGTTGTCGGCGATGAGACGAAGCCATGTGGCCATTGTCGTCTACCGGCCGCTGCATTGCAGTTTGATTGATATGAGAGGGGTTTCCACCCAAGTCTGGAGAAGTACTGATGCCTGAACAATTAAGCTATGCAAGAGGAGATACTGGGACAAGTCCTAGGCATACAACTCGGTACGTAATCAAGGCTCACGTGCACCGTACCGACGTCGTTCAACTTCTTCTACGGAGACTCGCTTGTCATCCGTATCAACAAGTAAACAACATTATGGAGTAAGATGATAGAATTAGTATAATGAAATATCATATAATACCATATATATTGGTGACGTTCATCACTCTGCTATTAATCTCGAGTGATATTTATTATTAATATCACAAGGAGGAAGGAAAGGGAGAAAATGTTACAGAAACAACTGCTTGCATTAGGTAGATATAAAAGGGCTATTATTAGGAATGAAATGCTAGAAAAACAGCTGCTTGCATTACACTTAAGGAAGCTACTATTAAGAATGAAATGTTCAGGGTTAAATCGGAATCGTTAAAAAACTGCTGCTTGCGTTACATTTATAAAGGCTACTATCAGGTACGAAATGGTAGAAAGATAGCTGCTTTTATCGGACTTGAAGGATTATCATTAAGAATGGAATGCTAGAAGAACAGCTGTTTGTATTACATTTAAAAGGATATTATTAAGGTAGGCACGAGATGCTAAAAAGACAGCTACTTGCATCGGACTTAAGGGACTATTACTATAAGAATAAAATGCTAGAGAAACAGCTGCTTAAATGCTAAAGAATTAATTACTTATATCGTAGTTAATAATTTTGTTCTGCCGTCTTTCGATTCTTACCGGTATTGAAATCGATTTTTTTCCAGCAAACTATTTGCTATAGGAAACCTATTTATTGATATTCTTTAGTAACGCAACGAGCCACGATAATGATAATTAACTTTATAAGTCTCCGTACTAAGCTCTATGTAATCTACATTTTATTTTCTTGTAGTTGTCAAGCTTCGTAAAAAAAAAACAATTAATTACAAGTTTCTGTCGCGATGTTTTTGATGTTCTTACCCCGCCCCCCGTTTTTAATCTACTTTAAATCTAACTTATCGCTTTGCGAATACAGCTTTAAGATATGTAGCTAATCAAAAAGATTAAATACCGCGGTACTGGCGTAATTGTTACCCCTTGAGGATGCCTTAAAAGTTTAGTTTCCACTTTAAACCCCTTAGTTAGCCTGTTAGCCTACCCTCAGGGGGTAATACTACCTACCGTACTTACGCCTGGGACGTAGTATGCGAACGTACGAACAATTGTTTACTTTCGACAAAGCAGCGTTACTGCTATTTGCAATGTTGAAAAGCTAGTGAATTAAATAAGCGTAAGTAAGCGAATTTTTTTAAAATCAACGACGGGTGGTCGGGACAAAAAGTTCGCTAACAATTTCTCGTTCAGCCACGCCAAAATACTCTCAAGATGAAACTCTCCGTAGAGTGGAGGGACGAGAGAAACGAAACATCCGCTGTGACATCTTTTCATCCCAACGCCCCTGAATTTTGAATTTGAATTTGAATTTGAATTTGGCACCCCGGCGGGCCGGCACATCAACACACTGTTTCAACCTGACAACCTTCCCACCCACCCTATCAAGGACAATCACTCCGTGATCAGCGAACCTTGAACCTTCTTCTACGCCATCCCATCTCCTTAATCCCATTCCCCAAGATGATCATCTCCGGCACATCATCTCCGACTGGTTCAGTCAGTGTCCCATGCCCATGCTTCATGGATATGTTGTACATCACTACGTACGTAGTACATGGCTGCCGGCATCCAGTTATGCCGGCTCGTCCACATATAGAGTAACTTTCCGCCTCCCCAAGAAATCTCCAGATTATTCAACACGTTTCGGATCCAGATGATGCTTATTCTGTTATGATGCTTTGGTTTACTCCACAGGTTGTCCATTGGCATATACATACTTCCTTGTATATATACCTCTCCTCCACCCCTCGTAAGTCCGAAAAGCTGTCTCCTCCCGGGACCTGGCCGACCTCTTTCATTCTTTCCAGCTCTTCAAAGTGCAGAGCACCGTGTTCTTTTTTCAGTCTTTACTCCCACTCCATTCATCCCAATCCCAATACCATCCCATACAGCCATGCATTTTTCACCTTCTTTCTTGGTGCTTCTGGCAAGCGCCACTTCCGTCCTCACAGAACCAAGCATCTCATCTTTCCCAAACTCCCTGACCCTCTCATCGCCTTTCGATCCCATCAAAGCCGCGTACTGGACAGGCCTTCCTCACCACCGACGCACTCCCTTCGCTGTCTCTCCAGATGGAAAGTCAGCTTACCTGGCCTACCTGGACTCTACTTTGGAGAATATTGTTGTTCAGCAAGTCGATACTACGACCTTCACGGCCGTAGGGACTGCCGTGACGGTAAAAGGATATGAAGCAGCCGGACTGGTGGCACAGGATGATGGGTTTGCATTGATGGCTACCATTGATGCTTCCGGAACCACTGATCTTCCGACTGACAACATGCCCATCGTCGCTGTGATCAGATTTAAGAACGGCGCTGAAGCTTGGAGAACGCCGATGAACGGCCCAGGTGTCCATCCTGACGAGGGTGTAGGTTTCCACTTGATTGATTGAGAATATTTATTGACAGGAAACAGCTGTCAGCTACCCCAGATGCCAATGGAGATTTGGTCTACTCCGCAGAAAGTGGGCTTTATGCAGCCTATTTCGTGGTCACCTGTGAGATACACCAACCAGCTCTCTGTTTTCATCAAGATCTAACATGTTGTTAGCCTACACGGGACCCGGCGCCGGCCACTTCGCAGACAGCATCCAGTACGTTGACGATTCCGGAGCTCTTCAAGTTATCGACTCGAGCAGCACCTTCGGATGCTCGCACAACACAGGTATTGGGCTTGAAGCCGCCGATGCACCACCATTCGCCAGTGTCTGTGCCGAAGACCAAGGGGCTATCTGGCTCAACACGGAAACGCGCACCATGAGCGGCCTCAAGATCTCCAACGAGAATACGACCAACGGATCGAGCGGTGAACCCATGGGAGGCATGTCTGGTTCCTATTCCAACCTTGCACTATTCCCATCATCCACCAACTACATCTTCGCGTGGGCATCACGCGGAGCCATAGACTTGACTCTCAATGACTGGCTTGGGGCCCCAAATACCCGTGCCAGCCCAAGATGGTTGAACCGCAACGTTGCTATCTCCACCATGTCTAGCAAGAACGCGCTTACTGGCGAAGAAGCAACCTCAACTGTTGGGGCTGCTGATGGAGACACGCAGGTCAACTGGATTACTAAATCCGAAACTGAAGACCACCAAAACGTCCACGTCGCTGCTATCAGCTCTTCGCTTGCCCTGGTTACCTGGGAGACTCTCAGCAACCCTACTTGTGAACCTTTACCACTCTCCTGCACTGGTACCTACGCCGGAACATCTTTTCAAGTCGTCGATAACACTGGAGCGAAGGTCGGAGATGCGGTCGTAGACAATGCGGTCTTCGTCAGCGGAGATATAGCCAATGTTGGGACTGATAGAGTCTGCTGGCCATATGTCGACATGGTCTGGGATTTGAGCGCACCAAAAGACTCGGGGACCCCAGTAACAACGATGAGCTTTGCTTGTGCTTCTACTACTGGAGGTGGAAGTACCACTCCACCAAACTACTCCACTGGCTCGCCCGATGCAGTTCCTCCTTCTACTTCCGAATCTGCCCCCGCAATCTCAAACCCCGCCGTCGTACCCGACAGTACTATTGAAAGACCATACGTGCCGACAAATCCCGGCGATGAAAATGTCGAAAAGCCATCCCCAACGGGTGAAAACCAATACGTGCCGACAAATCCCGGCGATGAAAATGTCGAAAAGCCATCCCCAACGGATGAGAACCAATACGTGCCGACAAATCCCGGCGATGAAAATGTCGAAAAGCCATCCCCAACGGATGAAAACAAATACGTGCCGACAAATCCCGGCGATGAAAATGTCGAAAAGCCATCCCCAACGGATGAAAACAAATACGTGCCGACAAATCCCGGAGATGAAAATGTTGAAAAGCCATCCCTAACGGATGAAAACCAATACGTGCCGACAAATCCCGGCGGTGACAATGTCGAAAAGCCATCCCCAACGAAGGAACCCGCTTTCCCCGGCGAATATAAGGACGGAAAATTGCCGTCAAATGCTGGCAAATTGCCAGCTGAAGGCACCAATCCATGGTTTGGGGGAGGAGACGAGTCTCCTGAAGCGTACCCGACCAATCTCCCCTCAGGATTCCCAACCGATTTCTCAAAGGACTCTAAAGGGCCCTCTGGTTTCCCCTCAGGATACCCAACCGATTTCTCAAAAGACTCTAAAGGGCCCTCTGGTTTCCCCTCAGGATACCCAACCGATTTCTCAAAAGACTCTAAAGGGCCCTCTGGTTTCCCCTCAGGATACCCAACCGATTTCTCAAAAGACTCTAAAGGGCCCTCTGGTTTCCCAGGATTCCCAACCGATTTCACAAAAGCCTATAAAGAGCCCCCGACTGGTTCCCCCCCGGGATACCCAACTGACTTCTCAGACGGCTGGTTTACTCGATGGAAAAAAGAACACTGGGGAAATAAGAACATGTCCCCAGATAATATGCCGATGACCTTAACGACTGTCGTGAGGCCTGCTCCTACGAATTTTCCTCTGTCTGACCTTGAAAAAGTTGATAATCCTGTTGTCTTTTAGTCACTGGACAGGAGATAAAGGGTGTGATATTTGGAATTGGCCTTTTGTGTACATGTTGTGATTCTTGTATATACGTATTAGGTTTTTCATGAAACCACACCTGGAGTGTTGGCTGGCTTCCTTGTATTGCATGTCGACGGCAATCACGATAGGAAGGAGTACGAAAATCAAAAATTCGAAACTCTCTCCTTGCACATCGTTTCTCAAAAATCCATCCTTGATATAACATGTCACAGATTAAAAAATTGGCAATCAGCTAGTTAAAGGAGTAAGTAGCAAAATGATAGACGGTGTAGGGGTGGAATCCACGACCTCGAGCGAGCAAGACTGATGGTTGCCGGTGCACGCTTATTAGATACGGCACCCCGGGGAACGTTTTCTTACCGGAAGAAAAACAAAAAAAATGCAAAAATAAAGATTAGACAAAATTCACTGGACGGTGTGGGGATTGAACCCACGACCTCTCGCATGCAAAGCGAGCGATACTACCACTGATCTAACCGCCCTTTACCGCCTGGAGCAAGCTTGATGAATTATCAATATTTACCCCATTTGTTGCTGTGTTGTGAGCCGCATTCGATGTGCGGCCAATGTACAATAAAATATATGACCCATGCCAAAAATTCAGGTAGATCCTCGGGTATCTTGTGAGCTATACTACTTCCGATCTAAGATAGGTGGATCCTCGATCACGTGGCCATTACCGCTTTCCGCAAATAGGTACGCTCGCTTGAATTAAGCTAGCTCGCTTCTGATGTTGCACTTACGTCTCTGGGGGAGATGGCTGCTACCGATTGGGATCGCATCGGAGAGATTCGCGGTGGCATTCCTGCTCCGAAGAAGCAGTTTGATGGACCGAAGAGTTTGTATCCAGAGGAGCCTTTGCGACGCTGCCAGGAGTGGACACGAGAAGCAATACAGGCTTGGACTGCCGCTGGGGCTCTTCATACTGATAGTAATACTGCATCTGCCGACTATGACGATTACTGTAGTGGAGAGCATAATCAGTACTGTCACGACAACGGTGACGGGGCTTATGAGTGGGCAGGCGAGCGGCCGTCATCTAAGGAAAAGGGTAGAGCGAGATAGGTAGGGGGCGGGCATGGGAGTCGGAGCTTGATCACGCAGGAGTGGAGATAACTAGTGGGATCTCGAGGCAAATGGATTCAGATGTAGGAGTGTCCAGTTCGATCACGGCTTTC
This sequence comes from Drepanopeziza brunnea f. sp. 'multigermtubi', assembly GCF_022702325.1. Taxonomy (NCBI): domain Eukaryota; kingdom Fungi; phylum Ascomycota; class Leotiomycetes; order Helotiales; family Drepanopezizaceae; genus Drepanopeziza; species Drepanopeziza brunnea. The sequence continues at coordinate 406,373 of NW_027094072.1, read as the reverse complement.
CTGGTCTATAGTGGCTCTTGATACATTATAGAACGTGCAAGAAGTATTAGCTCCTCTCTGAAGACTCTCGCACGAAAGCTTTTGTCCAGATAGATAATGAAGAGTCTCAAAGACAGCCAGCTGTCCCGGGGCAGATGGACCGTGATAAATGCAAACGAGAGATCGCTGACCTAGCACCCTCACCATGAGAATGCCCAAAGTCATGACCACAATCCTCTCCTTGGCATATCCATCCATGCGAATTCGTTTGGATACTCATCAAGGATTTTGCCTACCCAAACATGCCAGTCGTCATCCCAACTGTCGCATGTGAACATGGCCAAAGCACATTCCCAATAGCAGCTTTCACTTCACTTGAAGCTTGCGGAACACTGGCACGCTCTGCTTTTCCTCGATGAGGCCTTTTGGAGCGTCGTCCCTGCCAACCTCCTGTGCGGTAGTGATCCTCGCTGGAGAAGATACGAAGGCTTAGACGTTTGCCTTGCCGAGGCTTACTGTATGAATTGCGCTTTTGTATATATATATATATATATATATATATTGCACTAAAGGGCAAAAGCAGGATCCTGAGCTTCCACGCAGGAGATTCCTGAACAGCCAAGTCAAGTCTGACTATGCAGCACATAGACTCCTCCTATTTCTTCACATCTCTGCATGATTCTGTCGCGTTTACTCTCTTCCTCTTAACATTACTTTAAAATACTTCTCTCCCTAAGATACTTCTCTCGCTTTGAGTGCTTCTAAACCGAGATAACGTTGTGCACTTTATATAAAGACGAAACATCATCGGTAGCAGGTTCGGCGGTATGGTAAGCCTCTAGCTTTTAGACCTTGGACCATTTTCATCGTTCAAGATGAGACAAACTAAGCGAGTGTCTCTTGGGAATGAATACAACACATTTGATTCCACATACTGTCTGTCTCAGCTCTATTCTCCCTCAATATGGACGCTGAGAAACCCGAACACATGGGACTGTTCTTAGCCCTACTATCGTCCTCGATACGGCCAAATTTCTGCTATATATACCCCTAGCTGACACATACTCCGAAACTTCTACAAGTGCATTTGGAAACACGAGCAGAAACCCTTCATCTGGTACAGCCATACCCAGGAGCAAGGAACTTCTGGAGATCGATTCAAGGAGAACCAGTATATACGTAATGACTGCTATACTTTTTGACGACGAAATTAAACTCAACGGGCTGTTGGGGGACGAAAATGATGTCGCCTATTGCTTGGTATTAAGACATGATTCGACAATCTGCCAACAGGAGCAAGCGTTGGACAACTTTCGCGAAATGGGTCTCGAGGATACCGAACAGAACTTTGGAATGGGTTTTGTTGGTATCACAGGGTGATGCAAAGTAAATACGTATTCAAGGTGTGAGTGTGTTCAGTTGGTATTGCATACCTATCTAAGTACGTAAGGTGGTAGCTTCTTATAGCTACCGATGCAAACGGAAGGTACAAACGGGTATCCACGTGATTTGACCTGTTTAACCTGAGTTGACCGAGTTGACTCAGTTGAGTGTAATCAACTAAGCTGACCGCTGGTTCCAACACTCGCAGTCTTTCTTTCTTGCTAACAGCAAGGTAGGTAAAATGAAGGTGGGAGGGAAAAAATCAAAAAACTCCGTACGCTAAGGTAGCTCCTTTAATAGAAAGCACCGAAAATAATCTTTTTCAGCTCTCTCTTTCAACCCAACCTTCCAGTTTAACTTTTAGCTTATTCGTATTTAAAAAAGTCTTTAGCGCTTTATTAAGTGTTCCCTTTGTCATTGCGTCGGCGGTGTTGTGCTCTCTAGCAATCCATCGAACCTTAGTAAGTTCCCTCCTCTCGTAAGATTACTTGAGCGCCATAATATCGATCATAAGGCGCTTTTCTTTCGTAGTGCTAAGCTTCACTAAGCACTCGTAAAAGGAGTAGGAATCGGTGAAGACGATTACTAGGATGGCGAGCAGACTGAGTTGTTTTGTGACCATAGCGAGTGTAGTACTTATTGCAATCGCAATGTCGACTCTAGCTATTATACCGAAAACCTCGGACGCTAGTACGCTCTTAGTAACTCGAGGGCACTTCACCGACGAGTAATGGACCAGATTGCCCTCCAATTCGATCTCGTTGGTCCTTGTTCTTGTGTTTTGCTCGGTAGCCAAAATAATCGTGCATCCAATCTAGGAACTCAAGTCTTTGTTATTGGCAAAAGAGCCATCGACGAAGACGAATAGCTTAGCGTTCCTTACAGAGATAGGAATATACCGAATACCGCGGTCCAAGTTGTTTATCATCCATTGGATTCGCTTGTTCAAGTTCTCTAGGACTTTCTGCGAGTCGGAGGTCCATTCGAGAGGTTTGTCGTCCAAGAGGATATCCACGAATACCTTCTTATAAGGTACACCAGTACTGATAGGCTTGATTGGCACTCCATTTAGGAGTAGATGTCGCTAAAGGTTTCTGCAGCACATCTTCGTAGCTAATGCAAAGGTGTCTTGTGTCTAGCCCTCGAAGTCTTCCTGAAACAACTCTCTTAAGTTGGTTCTAGAGTATCGATAAACGTTTTCGTAGCCGGTAAGCATCAAGAGGATGTAATCATTTACGATTTCCGTAGTGTTTTCTATGCTTGCAGAGTCGAATTTTCTCTTTTAGGCTTCTTCGTCGACTTTGAAGCCTATGTGATCGGGAATAGGTGATATGTTTTCGTATTAAGGGCGTGTAAAGTAGTGATTATCGTAGAAAGGGTATCGTAAAAAAGTATCGTGAGAGAGGTGTGGTAAGGTGGTAAAGAGGTGGTGGGTTGCGTGATAGACGCAATTGAGCAAGTATCGCTCTTGAGCTCGTAAGTTCGGACGAAAACAAGGAGATCAGGTTCTCTTCTTAGCGCAAGAGTACTTTAAGGAGCAAGGCGATCCTCGTGTTAAGAGGGTCGTTCTTTTTACCTAAGTAGTTGCTTCTTTTGAGAGTTACCTTGCTGTCTGTGGTTTGTGAAGTAAACCACTGATCAGTGTTGGTATCACAAGGTGATGCAAAGTGAATACGTATTCAAGGTGTGAGTGTGTTCAGTTGGTATTGCATACCTATCCAAGTACGTAAGGTGGTAGCTTTTTATAGCTACCGATGCAAACGGAAGGTACAAACGGGTATCCACGTGATTTGACCTGTTTGACCTGAGTTGACCGAGTTGACTCAGTTGAGTATAGTCAACCAGGCTGACCGCTGGTTCCAACAGGTTTCGACCTAGATCCTGGTTTCGAAGGTCCATATAGAGACCTTCTCGCCTGTAATAATGGGGTAACTCTTCCCAATTTTCGCAAGTAGAGCTAAAACCAATTGAACAGGCGACTTCGAGCTATCACTATAATATTAAGATAACATTCGAGATTCCATGCACTGATCGATCACATCCACGATTGACGAAAGCGAGCGAAGAGCTTTGGACGAAAATTCGACGGAAATAGTATGAGCATGATGATGTCCAAAACAACACTCATTCTTGTTTAGCTTCGGCTGCATCCGACCTTCCTATACTGCTTAGCAAGCCGTCCCCTGCATTGTGAATGTGAAATGATAACTTCTCCATCTCAAGATTTGCCAGTACTGGCCATATTCATGAAGGCCGAGACGATGACGGGGCCATGCCGCGGTACTTCTATACCAACATACCTACTCACAACGGGCTCATCTGCACCTCCCTTTCGCTGTTTCTGGCGGGAGGGGTAACAGCAGCTGTGTAACAGTCTGGTCTTTTTCAAGAATCCAACAAAAAGCACATAGTCCTCGGCGGCTTGCTGAGCCGGCTTAGCCGAGACAGATTAGGCTGAAACGACGAGTTGGAGTAGAGCGAATGCTTGGAAGGAGGATGGATACCGGTAGCAGTTGAAATAGTTCTTGGCCATAGCTCATCAAATCTAGGCTGATTGTATGGGTTACGTCTTATGAATTTATGAATAGCGTCTGTTGTCGGCTTGCGATCGTAGCGAGATGAATGTACAAGCTCGGAGGATTTGAAGAGCGCAATACATTTTTTTTTAATTTAAACCTTCATAGAGATAGAGTAAATTATGGAGTAGAATCAAATAACTGAAATTTATAGATGACTTCAAAAGATGGTGATATGTATGCCAATTTTTTATTCGAATGTAATACAATCACAGGTAGCTGTAAAGAACGCAGGATCATCTGTACTAGCCTAGCTGTTCAGTGATTGTTTACGGAGTACTTACTTATTCCGGTCCGAAGTACATATCCCTGTATTCCTGATGCTCGATCCCCCGCCATCCCTCATCGATGAAAGTGTATAGATTCACTGCGACTCCGCTACAATAATCGCTCGCATGAGACCTGACGCGCCATACTACTCGACGACCTGAAACCATTGGCTTGTATGCAAGCTGTAAATCGCCGAGCTGAGAAAGTTCTATTCCTTTCCGCCACGACCGTGTCTGCCTCGACACAACCACCCCACCATCCACGTCGCAGACAACGCAACCTCCAAGATGTTGAAGATATGGTCTATGGTAAGTTCGTAGCCGCAGATCGCTCTCTATCGCGAGCCCCATCCCACACACCTCTGGGAAACTCGTGAGCATGTGCTAACAACCTCGTAGAAGCAGAAGCAGCAGCAAGAGGCTAACGCAGATGCTGCTGCAGGCAACAAGAGAAAGAAGGTTACCGCTGCGCAGCTTCGAGTCCAAAAAGGTATGACCTTTCATCCCACATGCTCTAGTCTATGCTGCTTCATACTAATCGTTACGCCTAGATCTCTCGGAGCTGTCTCTCCCCAATACCATGAAGACCGACTTCCCAGACCCCGATGATACCCTCAACTTCACACTCACGATCGAACCGGATGAGGGCATGTACAAGGGTGGCAGATTCCACTTTACGTTCGCGATCAGCCAAGGCTTCCCCCATGAGGCACCGAAGGTCAAGTGCACGCAGAAGATCTACCATCCCAACATTGATCTGGAGGGAAACGTCTGTCTAAACATTTTGCGGGAAGACTGGAAGCCGGTGCTGAATCTGCAGGCCGTTATTGTCGGTCTCCAGGTATGTCTATCCCTACTCCGGCTTACGGGTACCAGTGCAGCCAGTCGTGCTTACAGGATGCCATAGTTCCTCTTTCTCGAGCCAAACGCCTCTGATCCTTTGAACAAAGAAGCCGCGGAGGATTTGCGATCCAACAGAGAAGGTTTCAAGCGTAACGTCCGGTCGGCTATGGGTGGTGGGGCGGTCAGGAGTGAGTCTTTTGACAGAGTGTTGAAGACGTAGTGAAGGTTGGGGGAGAATATACGCGGCACGATACAATGAACCTAAAGATCTATACTTTCATGTCTACACGAGCGATCATTCTTCCGGCGTGAGGGGGCGTTGATACCTGGCGGATCTGGCGGACCTGGCGGACCTGGGAGTAAATACAGGCAGGCTGAATTAGGCTTTACGTGCAGCGTAGGCAGCAAATCCTTTTTTTTCTTTCCTTTTTTTTTGACTTTCGAGCTGGGTTTCAATGAATGCTACATCTAAGTTCTCCTTACCCAGCTAGTATTCATTCGTATTGCTGTGCATTCAAGCTCTAGTGATTCGGAACTTGTTCCTTTTGTTCACATCCCGAGCAAACTTCCTTTGCAAGAGGAAATTCGAACAAATATTAGAATAGTTTTGATATTTATCCTATCCAGTTTAAGAACATCAAAAATCCACCTGGACTATTTAATATGGAGTTGGCCCTCCTTACACATTGATTACAGCTTAATAACGCCTCTACCACGATTCGTATAAAGATTCGATATAGCTATTAAGAATAGCGTCTTAAGCTTCCGATATGACTTCTCGTAATCTCTTACAGAAATCGATTAAGAGTTATAAACAGATAGAAAATATCATTCTTAGATAGAACAGTTTCTTTCGAGCGTATACGTCGTTTTTTCGGTATTTAAAAAGGACAAGTCATAAAAATGCTCCCCATTAAAGGAATTGGTGAATTCAATAACTTATTAATATTCATTCTCGCTATCAATAGATTATGATAGATCGATTATATACGGAGGTACAGCGCTTAAGTGTCGTAAACCTCGTCGACCTACAGCTAATTTTTCTAACCTAATTGGATTCTATTAAAATGAAGTTCTTGTTTGATTCCGCGCTTAGCGACCACTTTCTTGCTCAAGTGAGTTAGAAAAAGTAGCTGTAGGTCGACGAGGGTTACGACATTTAAGCGCTGTACCTCCGTAAGCTTTACATGCAGCGTAAGCAGCCGCACCCCCACCCCCCTCAACCCCACCCCCCCAACCCCCATTCCCACCCCCACCATTTTTTTTTTGTGAACTTTCGAGCTAGGCTGAAAAATTAAAAAATGCTATGTAAAGTTTTCTTTACTCAAATAATATTCATTCGTATTGCTATACGTTCAAGCTCTAGTGATTCGGAACTTTTCCTTTTGTTTACGTCTCGAGCGAACTTCCTTTGCAAAAGGTTTGCTCCTTTGCAAAAGAAAATCCAAACAAACATTAGGATAGTTCAAATATCTTATCTCATCTAATCCAAGAATATCAAAAATCCACCTGGACATAAGTTTCCCTCTTCTACCACTCATAACGTCCGTATTTACCATTTACTACGTACTACCCCACCGTATCACCTTCGCCCAGGCCCACTACATTGACTTCCGACTCCACCCTGGAGATGCATGCCAAGGCCGATCTCGCTCGTCCGCAAGCTTGAAAAATAAATCGCATAATGTTGACCGGCTCCTCATAATCAAACAACCAGTATTTCTTTTTCCCTCCACCCACCACTTCACTTCATCAACTACACATCATGGCCTCCCGCACAACATCGAGGGCTCTTCGCTCACCACTGGCAAGGCAATTGAGCGCTCCAGCTCGCCGCACCTTCGTCTCTGCTCTCAACGCCTCTACAAGACCCTCAGCTACCCGTGCTGCTGTTGCACCTGTTCAACAGGTCAGAGGTGTGAAGACCATTGACTTCGCTGGTGTTAAAGAGGATGTCTACGGTAAGAATTGTCACTCTCACTATTTTCGAGTTCAGATGCTGACCATTGCTCCAGAGAGAGCCGACTGGCCGGCTGCAAAGCTCCAGGTTTGTCCTCACTTCACCGCACTATCGAACTACATACTGATTCCAGCATAGGAATTCTTCAAGAATGACACAATGGCAATCATCGGATATGGCTCCCAAGGCCACGCCCAGTCCTTGAACATGCGTGATCAGGGTCTCAACGTCGTTGTTGGTGTACGAAAGAACGGCCAGTCGTGGAAGGATGCTCAACAAGATGGATGGGTTCCGGGAAAAACTCTCTTCGAGGTCGACGAGGCTATCTCCAAGGGTACCATCATTATGAACTTGCTCTCTGATGCTGCCCAAAGTGAGACCTGGCCCGCACTCAAGCCCCAGATCACCAAGGGAAAGGTAAACCGCGACATAACTTTCCAAATGGTCCAAGCTGACTCTTGTAGACTCTCTACTTCTCTCACGGTTTCTCCCCAGTCTTCAAAGATCAAACCAAGGTCGATGTCCCAACCGATGTCGATGTCATCCTCGTTGCTCCCAAGGGATCCGGTCGTACCGTCCGAACTCTCTTCCGTGAGGGTCGTGGTATCAACTCCTCGATCGCCGTCTTCCAAGATGTTACCGGAAAAGCCAAGGAGAAGGCCATCGCCCTCGGCGTCGGTGTCGGAAGTGGTTACCTCTACGAGACCACCTTCGAAAAGGAGGTCTACTCCGACTTGTATGGTGAGCGTGGTTGCTTGATGGGAGGTATTCACGGCATGTTCCTCGCACAATACGAGGTTCTCCGTGAGCAAGGTCACAGCCCCAGCGAGGCTTTCAACGAGACTGTCGAGGAGGCCACCCAATCTTTGTACCCATTGATTGGCGCAAACGGAATGGACTGGATGTACGAGGCCTGCTCTACCACTGCCCGTCGTGGGGCCATCGACTGGAGCGGAAAGTTCAAGGATGCCTTGAAGCCTGTCTTCAACGACCTATACGCCTCTGTCAAGACCGGAAAGGAGACCGAGAGATCACTTACCTTCAACGCACAGCCTGATTACCGTCAAAAGTACGAGGCCGAGATGAAGGAGATCCGCGACTTGGAGATCTGGAGAGCAGGAAAAGCTGTTCGGTATGTGCATAACACCCTATTCTTGAAACCTTGTATTGACAGTTGCATAGCTCGCTCCGCCCTGAGAACCAGAAGTAAGGTTGGGTTGGGCATTTAGCGACACTTGGGGCTGGTTATTCTGACCCGGAGTGGTGGATCTCTGCGAGCTGTAAATATTCCTTCTTCTACGGAGAGATATGGAATCTGCAGCTTCAAAAAGTTTTATTACATCTGCCTTCAAGCCTTGTTTGGTTTTCCACTTGCGTTGATACATCGTCAGATTTTTATTTTCTTGAGTACCATGTGACATGACTTGCGTCTAACTCCGCAATCGGGAAGAGAAGTTCCGAAGTCAACGCGGGTCGAGTAAGTCTCTCCCGTTAATCCTTTCTACATCCTCTATGAATACACAGTCTTCTTCCCTACTTCCCCTGCTTCGGTTTTTCCAGACATGGCCGACCCGACCAAGAGCCCACCGCTGGTGCGCGACTCTGTCATTGCCGCTCACGCCCTCATCAAAGAGCAAATCCATTACACACCAGTCCTCACGAACACTACCCTCAACGACCTAGCCTCCACGCCGCAATTCTTATCCTCACTCGCCGATACACCATGGGCCGGTCAGCATCCTTCGAACCCGAAACTGCGGCTCTACTTCAAATGCGAGAACCTGCAGAAAGTGGGGGCGTTCAAAGTCCGCGGTGCATTCCATGCACTGAAACGATTGATAGCGGAGGAGGGGTGGGAAGAAGGCGGGGGGAGGGAGAAAGGCGTCGTGACGCATAGCTCTGGTTAGTAACTACCAAGTGTGGAGCTCGCCTTCAAGTCGAGGTTCAAGAGAGATGGAATAGACTGGACGGTTGGCTGACATCCTTGTCCCTCCCACTAGGTAACCACGCACAGGCCCTCGCCTTCGCAGCACGCACGATAGGTATGCCAGCCCACATTGTCATGCCTACAATCTCCACGCCCTCCAAGATCGCAGGCACACGTGGCTATGGCGCCAATGTCATCTTTAGCGGCAGCACCTCTACTGAGCGCGAGGCCGTCGTCGCAGACGTGGTGAAACAGACCGGCGCTCGTCTCGTTCCTCCGTACGATCACCCGGATATCATATTAGGGCAAGGCACTCTCGCCATAGAATTGCAAGAACAGGCTGTGGAGATCATCAACGAGAATGACGGGAAGGGGAGGAAAGGATTGGATGCAGTCATTGCGCCGTGTGGAGGTGGCGGCATGCTGAGTGGCACGGCGATAAGCTGCGAGGGGACTGGGATCAATGTTTTTGGTGCTGAGCCGGAGTTCGAGGGCGGGGATGATTGTAAGAGGGGTTTGGAGGCGGGGAGAAGGGTTGAGACTGTCAAGACGCTTACGATTGCTGATGGGTTGCGGACGCCGGTTGGTAAGTTGCTTTTCTCTTTCTCCCCTGGAGGGTGGGGAGGAGGGGGGAATATTCATATTCCCGGAGTATATGGGGATGTATGAAAGAAGGGTGCTTACGTTTGTAGGCGCGTACCCCTGGACGGTCATCCACGATAGAAAGCTCGTACGGCAGATGTTCAGCGTGACGGAAGAGCAGATCCTCAAAGCCATGAGGCTGGTGCTGGAGAGGATGAAGGTCGTAGTTGAGCCTTCCGCCGTCGTCGGGTTAGCAACCGCGCTGTACAATGAGGACTTTCGGCGGATCGTGGAGAAAGAGGGTGGTGCTGACGGATGGGATCTGGGTATTGTGTTGAGTGGGGGCAACACGTCCGTGGAGGCTATTGGCAAGATGTTCGCTGTGAGCGAGGTGGAGGCGCAGAGGCAGGAGGGTGTTGTGGGCTTGCACGGTACGAAGGAGGTTGAGAATGTCGCTGGGTAGGTAGATGGGCGTTGTAGACTGAGCGAGCTCTTGGGACGACGAACGAATCGTCAGTCAGTGACGATGAGTTATTGGTGTCCAGGAAAGAGGAGCACTTGTTTCCTTGTGACGATCAGTGGCCTCCTGGACCTTGGTGGAATTCCCAGTCGACCAGTCGGGAAAAGGGATTGCTCTGTCGCACTGTCGCACTCGTTCTCGAATCAGATTTGGGACAAGAATAGTCGACGATGCCATGAGAGCTCAATACGGACGGTTTCGACTACCATTTACATCTGGTATTGAATTCTGGCCTTCAAATAAATTCTGCTGTATGGTGCACCCAATGTCGGTTTGGATCTGAAGATATTCGACACCAAATTTGGAGTAGGAGATAAGTCGGCTAGCTAGTTAGGTACCTAGGTGGGCGATGAATAAAGGTGGAGATTTACGCGAACTATGGATGATCTCTAGTGAACAATTGATGAGCTACCCCCTCTTAACTAGTGTGACATATCAAAGCGAGCTCAGCAAGCAAAATTTTAAATTGGTTATATCTCTATATACTCAGCTCGCTTCCACATACGACCATAGACTGAGGAGAATTGGGCATCCCGTTCGCTCTGCCATACACAAGCCTCAGATCGGCAGATTAGTAGTTGGGTGGGTGACCACCAGCGAATACCTGCTGTTGTATGTTTTTGATTTATTGGCTTCATGCTGCATCTCCTGAGCCTTCCTTCCGTCCAGGCGAGAAAACATTGCCATCTTTTGAAGCCTCCGCTAGCGCTCCTGCATTCGAGACGAGACCGAATCCCATAATCCTCACTCAGAAACCAACAGATCTCTTCGTATTGCGTACGAGCTCAGAAATCCTCTTTCCAACCTGAGACCAAGCCTGGCATCTCGACGAACCCGGTTACTCGAACCAAGAGTTCAGGATCACCTCATTTCAGGCTTCCCGTTTGATACTCACAACTGCACCATAGCGATCTGTAAGAAGTCCAATCGATTTTCGATTCTCTGGTTTGAGAAGGATATCTCATCTACCGTATCGACGACGTTTCCCCGCTACGGCTACTACCGGTCTTTCCAAATCAAGACAATACGCCTACCTCCCGGATCCATCCTCAGTACAGAATGGCCCTGCGCGCCTCCATCATAACAGACAGGACTCAAACCAACCCCACGCAGGGCATTGGCCGAGGACATTTATATGTGTAGTGGCTTTTATCTTCTTTAAGTTCTGCCTGTTTTCATGTGTGATCTTGTCCAGGCCTGTGAGTCGTGGACAACGTGATAAATTTCCTATATACGTTGTTGGTTCAGCTGTTGACTACAAAGAGGTACATCAGTAAATATCTACCTCTTGAGGAATGAACGAGTGATGAATGAACTTATAAAATCATCGTACCATATAGAACGAGCATGCGGAATTTATTGCGCCTAGATTATAAGCCACCGGGTAGTTCAACGTTCAATGAGACTGTTTGACTCTAGGCAATGACGATGATAATAGTAGATCCTTTCATGGTATGCTCGATCAGCTTGTAGGTTAGGGAACGAGCGGTAATCATTCAAAGACTTTCTATTAAAGAGCCATGCTTTCATGCTTAAAGCTTTTCTGTCCCTCTCCCTCGCCATAGTCCAGAGAGACTTGCCCACCACCACGAATCTTATACTTGTAGATCATCAAACCCTCCAAGCCCACCGGACCTCTGGCATGGATCTTATTTGTGCTGATCCCAACTTCCGTGCCAAACCCGAAACGCATACCATCAGCCATACGGGTGGAAGTGTTCCAGAATACGCCTGCCGAGTCAATACTTGCCATGAATTGCTCGGCGAGTGGAGTGGAAGAAGTGAGGATGACGTCGGTGTGATGGGAGCCGTGGGAGTTGATGTGAGAGATTGCTTCAGAGATGGTACTGACGGTTTTGATGGCCAGTACTAGGGATAGGTGCTCTGTATCGAAATCGACATCCTTGGCATCTTGTAGAGTGGCTGATGACTGAGCCGAAAGTTTGGACGTGAGAGCTTTTTTGCTGGCCGCATCACATCGCAGTGAGACCCCCTTGGCAATGAGAGCCTCTGCTGCTGCTGGGAGTAAGGTTTCTAAAGAAGCATCCTCGACTAAGAGAGTCTCGAGACTGTTACAGGCTGCTGGGTAGGAGGTTTTGGAGTCAACGATAACTTTAACGGCCATCGCTGGATCAGCAGAATGCTCGAGGTAGATGGAGCAAAGACCGTCCGCGTGGCCGAGAACGGGAATTTTAGTGTTATCCTTAATGTAACGAACAAGTTCGTTTGAACCTCTTGGGATTGCGAGGTCGATGTACCGATCAAGAGCCAGTAGTTGAGGAATTACATCTCGAGTAGTGACAAGTTGAATAGCTGTATTGGGAACCTGGGTCGATTCCAATGCTTGTGAAATGACCTTTGAGATGGCGACGAAAGACTCTGTTGACTCCTTGCCCCCTGAGATAGTTATACTTAGCGTGCTCTAATGAGGACGAGGATATCCCTACCCTTGAGAATGGCTGCATTTCCTGATTTGATTGCAAGTGAAGCGATGTTGGCAATCACTTCCGGACGAGCCTCGAAGATGATCAAGAGCACACCAATTGGGCAAGAGACCCTTTCGAGATCTAGTCCATCATCAAGTCTTGTGCGTAATGTAACCTTTCCAACTTCAAACATACATTAGCGAGAAGTCCGTATGCACGAAACAACCGCAGTACACATACCTGGATCCTCCAGCTCTCGAACATCTAAAATTCCCTTTAACATATCCTCCCACTTCCCTTTTTTTGCCAAATCTAAACGTGAGACGATGCTTGAGCTCAGCTCGCCATTTTCTGCCGCCTTCTGAGCCAAGGCCAGATCCCGAGCATTTGCAGCAATAATTTCATCTTTTGAAGCAGAAAGTACCGAATGAATCGCTGTTAGAGCATCATTTCGAGCTGAAGTTGGCAACGTTGCCAGGATATGTGAAGCTGATTTTGCTGCTTTAGCAGCATCCTCTGGCAGAGCATTCGTGAGAGACATTATAGTCTTTAGGACGAATAAGTGCTTGGGTCAAGATTCACTGAATGTGACTCCAGATTTTGATTAGTGCTGATACTGTTGATTTGGGACAGATAATAAAGGAAGATTTTATTGCAAGGAGGATAGAATGAACGACAGGGGTGAATGTAATAATACGCTAAAATAGGGCCGACTAAATTCCGATCTGGGGAATATCTGCCCTGCCCAAGTACAGAGTAGGTATCGCGAGCTCCGTCAGCCTTGCACCTCACCTAAACAGCCTCCGACATACTCTTGGTCTCAAGCCGATTCTCACGACAGGATCGAGACGCTTTTACTTGTACCAGAAACGATATTTCATCTTCCATAAATATTTCGACGAAACAGTACTCGTCCAATCTACCCCTCTAAGAGCTAGGATAGAGCTTCCTTCGCCCACTTCGACGCTTTGCAGCGCAGCGAACGAAGGGAACGACCACGAACACACCAATCTTAGTACACCAGTTCAAAATGGATGTACTACACCCATTAATGCTTTCCTTCCCTCCAGATCCTCTCTCACAAAGCCCTCTCTCTGACCAAGAATACGACGCCGCAATCAGAGAGCAGATCGAAGTGTTGAAGAAGTTAGATGAAGCCAAATTCTTTGAGAAGACCACGGGTGGGGGGAACTTATTAGATGTAAGTCCGCGCTGCATAAAATTTCTTTGAAATTCTGATTCTAATACAACTAAGGTCATCGACCCAGCCCTGAACACCGTCCCGTACACGTACATTCTGATGGCAAATATTCGCAACTACCATAAGCACCACGGCAAAGATATTGATATCGATAGCCTCTGGGGAAAATTGACGAACTTCCTAAGTGTATTCGACCCGAGACAGATCAGGTATCTTGGGGAGGCTCTCTGCTCCATCATTATGAACGTGGCAGAGATGGCTCGAGGCAATAACAAGGCTCGTACACCATCCATCGTGAAGGAAGCCCTATTAACAAGTGATAGCCCGGACTTGCAGTCCCTCCGATTAGAAACGCGCTGTTGCGGCTGGACCCGTCTGGTAGCATGCTCACTTCAAACCATCTCATTCTTGTCAAGCTCGCTCTAGAGTCTGGGAGTTACATGGACGTCACTCCGGTCATCGACAAGTTCATCCTATATTTTCCAGGATTCTCAGACGTTCCAAGGCCAAAGTACCTCTGCGATATGAGTCTCAGTCCTGCCGCCTTCCTTACACCCACCTTTAAGCTCAGCGACAACCTCAGGTACCAAAGTATCCTGGAATATTTTCTCTGGAGTGCGATGGTACACATGGGGCTGCACAGTTGGGAGAGCGCACTACAATGTCTAGAAAGCGTAATCACATATCCCGCTATGGATTCGGCGAGTAAGATCATGACAGAAGCCTATAAGAAATGGGTCCTCGTTGGCCTTGTGCACCAGGGACGCCTGTTGAGATTGCCAAAATCTACCAGTGTGGGCCCCGCAAGAGCATATCACATTATTGGCAAGCATTACGAGACTTTGGCTAACATATTCGAGAATGGTACTGCGTCTAGACTGAAGGCCGAGGTAGATGCAGCAATGCACATTTGGAAAAAGGATGCCAATTATGGATTGGTGATGGAGGTTTTGGAGGCTTTCCAGAGATTCCAGATCCGTGGTTTGACACAGGTCTACAGCAAGATCTCAATCCCAGAAATTCTCAACCAGACTACAGATGCTGTAACCGGATCAAAGCTGCCCACACCACAAGCTTGCGAGGATCTCGTGCGGGCTATGATTCACGCAGGAGATTTGCAAGCCACCTTGAGCAATCCTCCAAGCGGTCCCTCGATCCTTACTTTCCTTCCATCCAGCCCAGCCTTGACAGAAGCCCAAATGCAAAGAGAACTCGTGGGAACTTCGGCACGAATCCAAGCTTTGACGGAGAAGATAAAGCAAACCGATCGGATGCTGACCCACGACAAGGATTACATCAAGTTCATCCATAAGCAGAAGAGAGCCAAGGCGGCACGTGGGGGAAACGATGATCATGATGTTGCGCAAACATCAGATTGGGATGATATCAACGACGACGAGGATATCATGGGTGATGGGGGGTATTGAGCTTTCAGAGGTCGTATAAGGGAGGTACAATAATTTCATGGATGGTCAGGGCTTATTGATGAGCACATGCATTACGAGAGATGATGGTGTTATTTCGCTGTGCGCGGCACTTTGAGATAGTATCCTCGGGTGAGCAGTCTTGCTTGGGTTGGCTGCATCTGGAGGCTGGAGTAGACGAGCTGATGATTTCATGGTAAATTATGGACAAATGCACGGAATGCCTAGGGCTGATGCAAAATAGAGACCATTGCCCCTACCCAATACACAGAACTACCAGAATAACCTTTATATCCAAGTCCCTGGCTGATTTTCACTATCCTGAACAACAAGCCTGCCTGCCCCCAATTCAGAAACTTAATTTGGTCACTCATGATTTGAAGAAATGTCCGAAAGAAAAAGTAAAGAAGCTCCTTGCAAAGCCCAAGGCCTCCTTTCATTCATGTTTGAAACTATCAGGGCTATCTGCACTGTATACAAGAAGTCGAGCAATTATCTGCCCACGAATTCAAAGTCCACCCACCACCACTCCAGGAGCACGCCCCTGCTTCAATTCCTCAAGACACTAAAGCTATCATTAACAGAGTAACTCATGATTCGTAAGCAACAAATGAAAGCCAACGACACGCTTCATCATTGCCCGTCAACCACTAACCTACTACTCTCCCCTCCCCTTGTAACTACCCATCTTCTCGATGTTGCTCATGATGCCACTGCGATATCCCAACCCGCTCCCTGGTCGGCTCGTAGCCAGGGCACTACCGCTCCGCTCACGACTGCTCGCTGCTGAAGCGGGGGCACCGAACCCTCCTCGGCCGATTCGCGACTCTCCTCCTCCTGGCTTAGCGATACCGGTCGGTGCCCTGAGACCCGAAGCCCGGGAGAGGCTGCCACGGAGATCCTCGACCTTCGAGTGCTGGGCTTGGGTATTTGGAGTCGGTGGAGCGGCGGCCGGCAGGTTTGCTGGGACAGAATCCATTTTGGCCAGCATATCGTCAAAGGCCGCTACGAGCGGTATCATCTCGTCAACAGCCTGCACCAGCTTACCCTTCTCGATCCGCTCCTCGTCCAGGAGTTTACGAAGGTCGGAATTATCCTGCTTGACACTTCTGATTTCATGGGAGAGACCTTCGAGCTCGGCTTCTAGCTCTTTGGATTTGGCATCCCTGGCTGCTGCCTTCTCGCGCTCCTCCGTGACTTCCAGAGCGCTTCTGGGATCGACCTTGGTCATGGTCAGATCACGTCTGAGGTCCTCGTTCTCTCTGGTGAGATCTTCGACTTGGTGCTCCAGCTCTGTGATCTTCTTGTCCCATCTTCGCTCGTAGCTCTTCTTCAGGGCGGATACCTTGGTCTCGTGCTTCTCTTTGTACAGTGTGTGAAGTTCTCTGGAGACTTTCTCGACTGCAGTCTCAACTGCTCTGCCTCCGCAGCCGCACTCTCCTGGCTTGTTGTCGTGAGGCTCTGGGCTTAAGCCCGGAGACGATTTCCCTGCCTTCATAGCAGCCATCTTGCTTTCGGCTTCCTGGGCCATGATCTCGGCGGCCTCTCTTCTCGTCTCACTCTCGTTTAACCGTCCCTCAAGCTCGTCGCGCTCGCGCTCTCCATGGACAATCTCTTCCTTCACATTTCTTAGCACAGCCTCCATCTCTCGGCCTCTCTTATCCCATTCCTCCTTCTCAGCTGCCAGTTGTTCCTTAAGGCCTCTTTCCTCGCGAACTTGCTCCATGGTTTCGCCCACACGCTTCTCGGCGTCCCCAACAGCAGTCTTGAGCGATTGAACTTCGGCTTCTTTGCCGCTCAAGGAAGCCTTCAGGCTACTGATTTCGGATAGGAAGTTTGACTTCAAACTTTCGAGTTCGCGAGGTGTAATAGAGGGCATGCTTCTGGGAGTAGGCGCCGGAGGAATATCGAAATCTAACAGATTTGACATGGTGTTTCTTTTCATCGACGGAGTTGTGGCCCATGGCGCACCCGCAACGGTTGCAGATTCCTTCAGAGGAGATTGGCGTCCTTGTCGCATAGGCGACTGCCCTTGCGCGCGGCCAGAGAACCCATGGAACTGTTCCGTGAAGTCCAGAATCAAGTTTGTTGTGTTTCCTTCGTCCTTACTCGTCCCATATCTGTGTCCGCGCGGGGTAGGGGAAGGAGAGTAGTCATGCGCTGGTCGTCGAAGTGTTGCGGGAGTGTTCATCTGGGTCCGTCGCGGTGTTGGCCCCAGTGAGGCAAATTTGGTAGGGCTGTGGCCAATCTTTGCAAACATCGTCATATCCGGTACAGCAGAAAACTCGCTGAATGTACTGACCATCGTATCGTCCATGCTGGGTTCCTCGCTGTGACCTTGCTTTTCGGTTTCATAGATTGTTGATGTATCCTCCGAAGGTTGGTCTTCGTTCGAGTCGCTATCCTCGTCCTCCAATATCTCGATTGCCTTGGTGAGACCCTCATTATCTCGCAGGATATCCTCCATATTCACGGTTCGTTCAGTCACCACAGGACACTTTTCGGGCGAGGCAGACCTTGCCGGGGAGGCAGCAGCTGTAGCGGGCAGAGAAGGCTTGACGGGAAACCTTTTATCTGGTGATGAAAGCTTGCGGATGCTTCTCGCAGGCGAAATATCTCTGCGTGGCGAATGCCCCACGGAAGTTGGAGATGTGCGACTCTTAAGCAATTTTAAGGGGGAGGTGTGGTCGCGCTCGATCGGGCTCTTCGCTGAGAGTTGAGAGACCTTGCTGGGTGAGAAGTTCTCGCGGTTGTCGAATGAATCTGATGAAACGTTTGTGACAAGGAGAGGCGACGGCGGGCTCTCGCTATCGGCAGAGTGCATGGTGACCTCGTAATGGTGCAGAGTACTTGTTTTGGTAGGACTCGTGGGAGCGGAGTTCAGCGAGGATTCTTTGGAGTCGGTCAAAGGTGCTGCTGACATGCCGATTCGTGCTGGTGTATTTCGAAGACCGCTTATCATGGCTTGTGTGTTCGTGGTTTTTCCAAGTCGTGGGGTTGAGAACATCTGCGTCCGGGCGAATCTGAGAATCTGAATCACAAATGTTTGTTGACACACAATTGTTGTTTATTGACAACCCTCTAAATGTGGAGGTAAACAAACCTAGGGATGCTGAGGTAAGGAACCACTCATTTTTATCTTGGCACCCGCTTTCCCCAGACCCGCATGAATGTCAGGCAGGCAGGCAGGAAACAACCACCATTTCCGTGCATATGTATTAGAAGTCAGGTTCATCAGGTTCGTCAGGTTCGATATCTCATAAATACAAAGTCATTATAGTCATTCATGTAATTCCGGCTTGGACCTCCTGTCATCCCAAAGATCAGTATTCCCGGGCTCCAAACTACCGTACAAAGCCATAACGCCAATTCCGCACCTAGCCGTCTGAACCACCCAGCCTAACCCAGCATCGCCATGCATCAAGCACTGACTGGCATATAGGTGCTTCCAAGATACCTCGGAGTCAATTTGACAGGTGAAACGTAAAACCCTTCTGTATCCAAGAATTGAAAATGCCACCAATTGAGACAGACCCAATGTCCAATCCTGCCAGTCAGGCAAAGCCAAGTTGATAATACAAATCATAAAGAGCAGAGAACGGTTACGATCTCTATGCATTCAAGAATTCGTCCAAGAATTCATTGAATAAATCTGGGTGATTGAATACCCGCAATCGTCAGGATTCAATCCCCGGGTCTCCTGTCGTCGATATACTGCTGTGGGAATTCTTGAGCATCCCATACACACTCCGCTGATTTTTTGGTGCCACTTTAAGATTCGTATACTTCGTTTCGGACAATCGTTTCCCGGCTTTCAGGCTTTCAAGCACCCTGTGTGACAATATTAGCATTAAGCGATTCCGCAGCGGGATTGCAAGAGATGGCGATTCATTCTCCCAAAATACCGGGAGCTGACATGACAATTTATCGACCGGCGGGCGGCCCCGAGAACATAGCAGAAATGAAACCTACCATTCAACGCCGATATACTTAACACCACATCCTCCTACCCTTCGAATCTCTTTCTCCAACTTGGTCCCAGAGAGGCCACCGCCTGCTCCCATTCCTAACGTTCCCGAAGGCTTCCCAAGTATAACATCTATGTAACCAAAGAGTCAGCAATTTCCATAAGAGATCGTTGCGGAGAGGTGACGCAGCATGTCAACTCAAGTCCCGAGACGACCAACATAAACTCTCCCAATACATACGCGTAACCTGTCTCCTTCCAAGGTGGAGAGACATTTTCGCCCCATTCTCTGCGAGGACGTGCTTCAGCTTGTGGTCCGAGATCAGAGGATGGGTGCTGCCGTTGACATAGATGACAAGCCCGTCAAAGATGCCCCTTTTGCGGTTCAGCTTCTCCTCTTCTTTCAAGTCGTCCTCTCGTCTTCTTTGCGCCATCAGCTTGTCTTCTTCGCTTAGAGTAACTATTACAAAATCAGTATCCGGATCTCTCTCTGAGATTGGGATAACGTACTACCCATTCCGCTTCCATAGGGCTCTTTCCTAGTAAACAGATCTACCACACTGACTCTGGCCCTCTCCCTAACCTCCTTGGATATCAAAGCCTTGGCTTTCTCGTCCCAATCTTTTGACCCAGCGCCTACCTGGTCTGATATCCGTTTCCCACCCATACCTCCGCTCTTGAATTGGTGGGAGAGCTTCATATTCCGCGATTGCCTCCATCCTGTCGAGCGCCCTATGGCGTTCTCTGCTCGTTGGTGGCCTGTCGATGACGAGTTCCATGCATCGAAGTGAGCCGAGAGCTTTGGCTTTGCAGCCGGAGGTATCGAGGACTTTGGAGGCGGCATTCTGCCTACCGATGAGTTCTGTGTGAGAACTGCGGTGCTACCGTCGTCCTGGCAGAGGCATCCGCTGTACCTACGAATTCTGCTGTCGTATGGAGTCCGAGGATCGCGGGGCAAGTTGGCGTGGCGACCGCGCGTTGTTGTAACGACATCACGTGTTAGATTTCACTCGCTTACCCCTTCTTACAACTTACCATAACCTTCATCATTTCCAAGATTCTGTACAATCTGCAATCTGCAACCTGCAATCTGCAATCTACAATCTACAATCGGCAATCTTCACGCCTCTGCATCACCCGTCAATTCCACTTTGTGAGGCGGCTAACCAAGATCTGCAATGCCTAGAACCCAGTGGGGCTGTTCTCAGAGCGAGCCCAGCCTTGCCTGCAGCAGCATGATCGCGGTCTTTCTTTCTCAGTCCTACAGTCTCCAGCTACTCAAGTCCATTCAGCCCGCAATTTTGTTTTAATTCTATGTACCATGCATTCAATACCATCCAATTTACGTGGCTCACGTTCTCGAAAAGGCTCACAGCGGCTGGACAGCTCCTTGTTGGAATCGCTTCTTATACCCACCCTTTCAAGTCTCTGGGGGTACAGAAAGCAGTACAAGGAAGGGCTGGCCTCTGATTTCCATGGTGTCTGGGGGAGGCAACATGCACGAAGCCGCTTTGCATTGCAGCCACCGGCTTCCTGCAACATCGTTGTCAGAGATCGAAGCAGGCAGGTATGTCGTGCGTACGAGGAGGAGCTTGATGCATTGGCATTTGCGCAGCCCTTTCCTGCGTGTGGCGCACATTGCCACATCTCACGATTGTTTACAAACCTACGGAGTTTCTAGAGATTCTATGCAGAAATACATGCATCTTCATACTGGCTGGCTAATGGCAAGCAGGCGGTCCAAATATCAATACAGCTCCAGGCTCAACCCGGTGTTGGATAAGGCTCGACGAGTTGTACTCGTTGAATCCAAGACATTGCAACTTATGCAAGTGCAATATAAATATCAGTCGGTTAGATGGTTCTGAACACGAGTGTTGCACAGTTTCGTTTACGAGCACATTTTAGAGTGGGACCGCCCCATGTGATCATCACGAGAACTTCGACTGGCCAGAAACTCCTCCGAAGCGGCTAAAGCCGTCTCTCGTCTCTATCTACAACTACATCCTGTCATTGATGCCTTGAGTCTGCAGGTGGGGGTCAGATTCCGGGTTCTACAGAGTACATACTGTTCCGTACACAAGCCTACCTAGTAGGACATGATTATTATCGAGGCTCTCCTGATGAAGCGAGGTCTATGATCCTGCAGCTGCTGTATTAATAGCGATGGAAACAGCAGAGCTCCGTAAAATTATCTTTTTTTTTCTTTCTTTGTCTCTCTCTTCTTCCTTCCTTTTTTTTTTTTTTTTTTTTTTTTTTTTTTTTTTTTTTTGGCGCGGCCGAGACGGTGGTTTTTCGTTATTTGTTCTTTGCACCCACCTTTTCTCCCCAGCCCGTGTCCGACCGGCCCGACGAATTGGAATCCCGACGAATTCCTGGCTTTAGCGGCCCGTCCTCCTTCATCTCCCTCGATACTCGTCTCGTATTTCATTTACTCATCAATCTAAGCGGTGGCATTGATTGGACGTTGGAGACCCATGATTCGTATGAATTTAAAAACAGCCGATACTTTTATTCAACGCGTGATTTTCTTCCCTGTTTTATTGGGTCATTCATTGATACGCCCCGTCCTTCCCCTTCCCTGCCGCGCGAGGAAAGGAGCGGTGAGTAGGATCCTAATCCTCGACGAGAATAGTGGAAAGCCACACTCGTCTACGGATTCGACTTGATTATCCTGGGCCCGATATCACGGTATTCGCTCACAATTTTGCTTTACTTGTTGCCATTTGTTAGTCGTCCGTTTTCAGGAACTGTCGCTATGGAATCGGGGAGCTCTCGCTCCAGGCCGTTCGGTGGTGGCACGACAATGTCCGGTGGCTCTCTCTTATCCGATAAGTATCATACCCCTACCACCTAAGATGTCGTGCGTTACAATAGCCCCGGCCAAGAGTGGACGGACCGTTACGGTACCGCCTTGTCTGTTTCTTTTTTATTTTCAGATCTGTAATCCGTAGATCTGTCCATGAGGGTCTTCATAAGCGACTCCTCGAATCGTGTTTCTGCTCCACACTCCGGATGGCAGGACTCATTAGGCTGCTTGCTATAGTTCGTCAAGCCCGCTCTAAATACAGTAGTAGTAATCCACTTCACCCACACCACCACACTACACCATGCGATGCGATGCGATGCGATGCACTGTGTTAGTGTGGCCGCTGCACTGCGTTTATACAAAGCTTGGCATGGGCAGGAGGCGCCAAACCACGACGACGACGTGGTCCATGTTCATTGGGGTAACCTTAAAACCGCCACGGGACTACTAGTAATACTTGGATCGGCGGTCCGGTGAGGAAATTGTCTTGACAAGTACGGTGAGAGGGGGCAATCGGCTTACCGAGACGATCGCCAATACTTCTAATTACTCCATCAACCGGCCGCCTTCAATTTGACTTCACGGCCTACGAATCTCCACTCCCCGAGCTTTCTCGACTCTGTACGGGATACTACTACTTGTACACCGGAGTCCAATTGTCCATTGGGAAGGTGCGCCTGAAGTATCAGCGCAAAGGCTATGAAACCGGCTAAGGGCTCTCCCTGTCGACGCCCATCATCCTCTTGTGCCCGGCCGGACCGATGATTGGATGTGTTCGAGCTGTGCGTAGCCGCTCTGCATAAGGCATGCAAGCACAGCAAGGGCCATATATCCATATCCAGTGAAAGCGTCTTGGAAAACGCTGCAGGGACCGCTGTCGGGCTTCGGACGGTGCAGGGGGGGTGGAGGCGGTGAGGTTGTACTTCTACAACTAGGAATGTAAGAATACGTGGGTCACGTATTGCCAATGAATTGCTCCTGGAAAAGAGGAGTACGACCAGTTGAGTCGAATCATGGAATCATGGCTACGCTTGTCTTGATCGAGCAGCAGCAGACACGATGGAGTGGGGTACGTTTTATCGCAAGACGGAACTCGAGAACTTCCGAGTCCTGGGCGTCAGCAGAGCGAGCGGACTTCCTCCCTCCTCCCTCCTCCCTCATCCCTCGAGACCATCATGGTGTTTCGGGGAGCCGCATCGACGCTGCAGAGACATACATACTTCTACATGCTTGGAGGATCTCCTGCGCTCCACGCCGCCGCCCAGGAGATTGGAGGAGGAGGAAACCCTGATCTCGCATCTTTCACGAAGAGATGTTTTCAATCTCGATCCAAGGGAATCAGCTCAGCAGCCTAGTAGTACTCTACCAGTGTTTCCCAAGAGACAAAGTCTGGTAGCAAGCAAGTAACTCTCCAATTTAGTAACAGAATGTTTGCTACTACTGCACTCTACTCCTGCTCGATGACGCATTCTTTCCCAAACGTTTTGAAGGTCAGATGAGACACGAGGTCGACGAACAATAATGCTTGGAAACCAATCGGACAGTGCAATTATAAACAGCTACGAGTTTAAACTTCGCTTGAGCTGAAGCATTATTCAACGGCATGCTGTACGAGGTATCTTTACGGCCCTTGCGTCGTGGCCAGACGGGTTGGCGTCTTCGAGGATGAATCGTGAATTTCGACAAGGGATGAGAGTGTGACGAGATGCTCGCCTATGACAGAAGAAATTCAAGCTACCATCTTCGAAGCAAGAAATCTGAATCAAGGCGAATAAATGGATGGCGTTCCGTGGCTTGGGGAACTGGCTGAAGCTCTCCGAGCCAGTGGTCTTCGACCACGAAGACGAGGCCAAATCTATGGTTGTCACAAGCTCTTGATACCGGGAGCAGCTGAGGGCAGGATGAATCAAAGCAATCACGTCCACGTTTTCCATCAGGCTACCAGGTACCGTACGGTCCGGGGACGATACGGTCCGGTCCGGTCCAACTGGCTGTTATTGTTATCAGAACCAGCCGTCGTGATCTGGGTCCACGCGATGTTGAGCTTATTATTCCGGGGACCACAACCGATATGTGAGCTCGTCAAATATTTCTTGAAGAGGATGGGTCCAAGACGAGCCTTGGCGTATAATAATTTCTCTTGCCAGGAAACAATGCCGCCGATCTGACTGGGACTGTGGAAAGAGAGCTAGTAAGTAGTAGCTGCCCAGTGCCTACTACCGGTATGTACGTACGTAGTATTACGTATATACGGAGTATTATTGCTTGCCTACCCTACCCTCCCTTTACCCAAGTCAATAATTATACTCGCTGTACCGCTCGGTACTTCACCTCAAAGCAGCAAACAGGTGCGGGCCAAGCAGTATGGCGTGGTGGGTTGTGGGTTGTAGGTTATGGGCCATTTCGGGAGATGCGGGAGGTTGGAATGGCTTCCTGCTTCCCGCACTGCAAATAACTTCCATGCGTCTTCTCTGCCCGCCAAAACGCACTTACGGTACTCTACCACATGTGCGGTAGTGTACATACATACACATACATACATACGTACATCCGTTCATAGCTTTCAGTCTGCCGGTCTGTAGGCGTGGACGTGAGCGTCGGGATCCCAGAAAATGCTCGAACAGACAGACAGACAGACAGACAGACAGACAGCAAGCAAGCAATCAGTCTAGAAGCCTGCGGAGGGCTGGGGTGCGGATAAGCGTGTTCCACCACACGATTACTATCATTATCTGAACACCCTAGCAGGAATGTCAAGAATTTCAAGGTCCACGTCCGGTGTCAGTATCGGATGGCGGCGAACTTGGATCATTGATACGTTCGCCTCTCTCTCCCTCTTTCTCGCTTCCACCTCGGCTGAAGAAGCATCTCTTCTCAAACTCGCCATTTTGACTTCATCGTCTTGGAGAGCTCCGCAATGGCCAATTGAAAAGATGGTTGAGTTACGATGATATCCTTGTCTCTGTTCACATGTGGGGAAATGCAAAGGGTCCGATGTCCAGGGACGAGTCGTCGAAACAATATTGATACGAAGTCGCGCTTGGCGGATTTCAAGCAGTTACGACTGACTAATTCTTTTTCCAAAGTACGGAGAATGAAGTATGCCGATTCCGATTCCTTTTGTTTGACAAGCCTCGGTTAAGATGTTGTACATGTCATGTCGGTCAGGAAGGCTGGATCATTGCGATCCCTTTCCCCGGGTACTGTACTTACCTAGGTAGCTACCTACCTTACATGCTGCCCGCCAGCTACCCAGCTACCAGCTACCAGCTACCAGCTACCCAGCCCGCCAGTGGTAGCCAGCCCGCCAGCCCGCCCGCTTTAGCAGACAGTCAGAGCTGCATAATCTGCTCGCTGCGCATCATGTCTACTGTAATAGTGGGAGTTGACCTACCAACTGTGGGCCAACTTTGGGGGCACTTCCCTAGTATTTACTGTATTATCTCTCTACAGATGCGATGCGAGGATGCCCACCCGATTGTTAATTTTGATTGCTATTAAACCGGAGAACATACGCCTCATGGTTCGTCCTTCTTACCGCAGAAGAGCCAGGCTATTTTGTGCATCTGCACTCATGCCAACTCCAAAAAGCTTCTGTCCAGCCCGCATAGGCGATTCGACTACACTCTGCACAGTGCGTGCGGCGGCAGTGCAGCAGGAAGTCAATTACTACGTACGCGGTCGGAGAATTGATCATGAACAGGCCCCAGCCTCCCTACAGAGTCGTTCGGCTCGTGCTCTGTGCGTTGCCTTTCAGGCTTGATCGCTGCACTGCAACTGCAACTGCAACTGCAACTGCGCTACACCTGTGCTGCTGCTGCTGCTGCTGCTACTGCAGACGGGATCGGGATCTTCTTGCTTTTGCATGTCACTCTTTTTCTTTCCTTCCTTTTGATACTCTCTAGCTAGCTAGCTTGCCCATGATCCAAACGGGCACTGCACTCAGACTGCAGATGCACATATGTACCCCGGAATTCATCTTGTGGAAACATGAAGATCCGCAAGCTATATTTTTTTGGGGGGGGGGGGGGGGGGGGAAACACGCAATGCGTTCGTTGAAAGGAGTCTCGAACACGGTTTTTGCGATTGCATATCCCACCCTCTCTTTCTTTTTAGCTTTGGCTGGGGACAGACCACAGGCAACAGATAGTAGCTTTTTCTCTTCTTCCTCATCAGCGGGCCGCGGCAGAGGCTGTATCCGTTGAGCCCCCAAGGGATGCCGGAGAATAGAGGTGATGCGTAAAGTAAATAAAGTAAATAAAGTAGGTCGGTACGACGTACCGGCCGATGTTTCTGATTTCATTTCTTGCCTTGTTATCCATCAGGTCAAACTGCAGGAGGGGCTCAAAGCGCACGAGGTCGTACCGGCGCTCATATCAGAGAGTCGCATCAGGGCTGCAACTGGAGGTGATCTGCGCGGGCTGGACCCCTTCCTCTCGCTCTCCCTCCGTACAAGAACTTCACACCGCGGAGGGAGGGGCGCTTCTGTTTCCATAGCGGGGGTTTGCATGCTTCTGAATTTTTTTCTTCCCTGTCTGGCGCCTGATGTGCAGCGCTGCTGCTGCTGATGCTGGTGCTGCTGCTGGTGCTGCTGGCTGGGCTTGAACCCGTTCGTTCGTTCGTTCTCCTAGACGCCGCGGTTCAAAGTCGAATCAAGAGCGGACGGGACCGTGCTGCGCGCTGCGACAGAGGACTGCGCGGTTACGGAGGGTTTTCACACGCAATGGTAGTGCATGCAGGAGAAGTCAAAAATCCCGTCCCGGGGGGGGGGGGAAGGGGGGGGCTCTTCCCTGATGTCAGAAATTCCTTAGTTGCTACGAAAAATCCCGGTCGCTTACGGTAGAGATGAGCATGTCCGAGTGGTGGCGGACGAGTTACTTTTCCGGATGATTAGGTGGTTCGGCGTGGCTGGAGTAAGCGCCGCTTCTGCCTGGGGAAGAGAGGGGATGGATGGCAGGGCATTTTGAATCATGTTCGACATGGCGAGATCGAGGACAAGGTGCTTTGTTTGTTTTGTTTTTGGTTTTTGTTTTTTTGTTGTTTTTTTTTGTTTTGGTAATTTCGTGTCTCGGTAGGTGGCGGGGGGGTTAGGTTTTGGGTGAACCCCTGGATCTGAACTATCTATTGTGTCCATCATCAAAGGCAATCTCTATGTAGCTACCTATCTATTTACAGCTATCTACCTATCTACCTATCTGTGTATCTATCAATCTATCAATCAATCTATCTATCTTTCTCCGTACGGAATCTGACAATCTGACAACCTGACAATCTGACAATCTGACAATCTGTCTCTCCGTCGGTGGCGGGACATCCCTGTGTCCGAGCGTGAGTTCTCTTGGCTGTTTACTTGCTGTATTGTTGATCTGATCCGATGGCAGGACATTAGTTATAGTAGCACTACGTACATTACAGCATGTCGGATATACGTAGTACTACTAGTACGTAGAAAAAGGGAAAAAGGGAAGAGGCCCGGCCACCGACTAACGGTAACCCTCTCGGCTCTCCTTCTTTCGGAGCTACCCCCCCAAACGGGTAATAGCCCTCCCATGTCCTAAAGAGGTAATGGTTTCCTCGTTTTTCCCTTGGCTTTTTGGCTTTTTTTTCGTTTATTCCCACTTACTCGCTCTGGGTGCTTGCTTCAGCTTCACGACCCCCCTCCCTTCCTTCACCGTGCCTTTACCAGCCTCTCTCTGCCCTCTGCCCCCGCGCTAGCTAGAGTAGAGCTCGGCCAGCAAGGCAAGCCTCTACCGATACTACGTACGTACGTACGTACAGTAGTACCTACCTCCCATACCACACGGCCCAGCCACGTTATTTCTTTTCCTCCCTTTTACGCTGTCCTCACTTCTCCCACTGATTCACCCAGCGGGCCGTTTCCTTTGTCCTTGGTTAATCCCGCCTTGATCTGATTGATTGCAGGCCCCGAGGGGGATGGATCGCGAGTCCCTACCTCGTGGGCGGGTGGGATGACGGATGTACGGTGGTCGTCAGTCTCTGGCTGATGGGGATTTTCCGTCTCTCGACCTGCGGCACCACCGCTGGCGACCTTTTCCTTCTGTCTTGCCCGGCTTTCCTTTCTCTCTTGCTGCCTTCCCACTGCTCCCGCGTCGATCAGCTTTCCCTCTTCAGGGCGCCGCTGCTGTATCGGCTGGCGGCACAGGAGATATCGGGCGACCTGCACCCTGTGGCTAGCTAGCCCGCCCGCTACCTAGGTTTACTCCGTCCGGACGCCATTTCCAGGCCCGGCTCGTGTCGCCTACTGCTAGCGTGCAATCCCGCTCAGCGACCGCAAGTTAACCGCAATACTACATACAGTACAGACCGATACGGACAGGACAGTCGCAGTCGCAGTCGCAGTCGCAGTCGCAATAGCAGTAGCAGTAGCAGTAGCAGTAGCAGTAGCAATAGCAATATTCCATCAATGCTTTATTAGCTACAGGGATCCTGTAGCGAATGGAAACGACGGCGGTAGAACTCCGGCTGTTCTTGTTTGGCAGCCACTCCAGCATCGGGTAGCCCCTTGCAGCCTAGTGCCGCTACTCGACATGCCGTGGCTAGGAAATTCTTGAATGACGGATAGGCTCTAGTTGTGGTTTTAGAAAGTACGTAGTACTACGTCGCAGGCGTAAGTATTACCCCTCGAGGGTAGGGAAAACAGGGGGTTTAAAGTGGAAACTAAACTTTTAAGGCACCCTCGAGGGGTAATACTTAGGCCTGTACCGTGGTACGTAGTACGTAGTACAACGTAGGAAGGTTTGATGGAGTCAGAAGTAGGTTCGGTATTGTACTACTCCTAGTACGTAGCTAATGAGCCTGGCAGTTTGGTCTATTCTGGTCTGGTCTGGACTAGTCTGGTCTGGTCTGGTCTGGTCGGTTTGGTCGACCTGGTCGGTCTGTCCTGTTCGTTCGCTCGCTCGCTTGTTTCTGAGGTTTCTTTCTGCTTCTCGCTTCTCTCTCTTTCGGTCTCTCTACGGTCTTTGCACTTCTCTCTCTCTCTCTCTCTCTCTCTCTCTCTCTCTCTCTCTCTCCCTCTTACACATACAGTCGGAGAATTGTGTATCCTCACCCCGACCACCGGCCAACATCAACACCACCACCACCACCAACCCTGCCTTGCCGGCCCCTCCCTTATCCCTGTGAACTTAACTCCACTCCACTCCGCTCCACTCCACCCCACTCCACTCCACTCCACTCAACTGAAGAGGCCAAGCACCAGAGAGGCCCCAGCTCAGAACCGCAAAGCCCATGCCCTGGCCCACGCCCACGCCCACGCCCGCGCACGCCCCCCAAAGCTGCAACATCCAGCAAACTCGCTTCGCTCTCTAATCCCACCCCGTCCCTCCCCCACCTCTTAGAGAGAGAGAAGAGAGAGAGAGGGAGAGAGAGAGAGGGAGAGAGAGAGAGAGTGTGTGTGTGTGTGTGTTGCCCTGCCCTGCCCTGCCCTGTTCTGCCTGCCCTGCCTGCCCTGCCTGTCCTGCCTGCCCTGTCCGCCCTTCCCTGCCTTGTCCGGTCCGGTCCTGTTTACTACTCGAACTGGGTCTGATCTCTACGGAATACTCTACTCTACTCTACTGGTACTTCACCAACCTTTACCTCCTCAACCTCTACCTTCTTCTCCTCTTCCTCCTCCTCCTCCTCCTCCTCTTCCTCCGCTTCTCTTCCCTCCCCTACTGCCACCGACCGACCTAAAAAAAAAAAATATCCCTCCCCCTCCCCCCCAACCACCCAAATCTTCTTCCTCCCAACCTCCTCCTCCTCCTCTACCGCTCTCCCTCTCCCCGCCATTTCTGGAAGATCCCTCTCTCGACGGCTCTTCCTTACGCTCGCTCCCCGACCTCTTCATTTTTCCTAGGTTGCAGCTTGCAGGTCTCGGAATCGCGAAAAAAAAAAAAAAAAGGTATGTGCTCTGGAACTCGTGGCACTTGCATCCACTCGCTATCCCCACTCAAGCAAGACTCTCTTGTCTCTTGCGCCTCCCTTCTTCCCATTGTATCCTTCATACTTCCTGCAAAGCCGACACTCATGGCTGTACCTGCATTATAGGTGGTCGAAAAAGTGCTTCAATCCCTTCCTCACCGTCCATTCCAGTACATACCAACAAGACAACAACCATCTCTCTCATCCACTCTACTCCCCTCCATTCCTCTCTCCTCACTCACGCTTCGCTTCACTCACCTGCGACCGCCGTGCCGTCATTACGAGATCAACGACCGCCCACGAAACGTTCCCCTACCCTCGAGAATACCGAAGCACGGATCAGAATCACGGAGCGGCAAAGAAGCAGCGCACAACAAGCATACCTGCAGCTTCGCGTAACCCGCTACAGCTGTCGTGGACCTGCAATCGCGATCCAATTGGATAGTCGGACTTCATCTTCAAGTCATTATTAACGACTTTCTACGAGCCACACGTCTTGCTGTTCGAGTCTTTGGAGGAAGAGGAAAAAAAAAAAAGACCAACCATTATTCACGGAGTCGTTTTTGCGCTTCATGCATTTTTGTGCTTCACGACAGATAAACGAACCAGCCCCCTCCCCACTATCCACTATCTGCAATAGTTGTAAAGCCTTGTCGCAAGGCTGCTGTTCTCCTGAGAAGACCAAAAACCAACCCGACTTGACGGATTTTCATGACCAAATATCATTCACTCAATTACAGCCATCTCGAATCATCAACGGCATCCTTTGCGCAATCGTTCGCAGAGACCTGTGAACCCCCCCACGTCCCTCTTCGCGGCTCTTAATTGAGTCTGTCAGTGAATCGTCCTCTACGGACTCGACCGCCGAAACCGAAAAGCTGGATCTCCCGCCGATATCCCAAGTGCAAACCCGGGGACCCTCAGACCTGCCGTACTATAATCATCACGCCGCACAGCGATCGCTGTATGCGAATGATAGGTTGCCCTCCCTGCCTTTGCCACAGCCGCAACAGGCATACTCGTCCGGTACATCATCACCTCGGGGTGGCTCCCTTGGGTCCTCGATCCTGAACGGTAGTTCGCACTCCTCCTACACGACGGCGTCGTCGTCGAACGGACCGAAAACCCCATCTCCGCCTCTGACCAGCCATACGGGCCTCCCGATTTCCCTCTCTTCGCACGCCTCCTACCAGACCACCCCGCCTTCGTCGGATCCCGCGTTCTCGTACGGCCAGCAAGATTCGTACTCCAACAACATGAATCACGGCCCGCAGGAGATGTATTATCCCATTTCGAACGGCCAGCCTCCGGCACCCCAAACCGTCACATCCTCCGGTGGTATGGGACATTACCCGCAACAGCACCAGCACCAGCACCAGCACCAGCAGCCCCCGTTGTTGCAACCGGGGCCGGCGCAATACTCCCCGGCGCCGCATCCATACCCCCAATATGGCTACCAAAACGGTCTGACCTCCCCGCAATCCGCAGGCCACCAGGTTTCGGGCGCGATGGGCCCGCAAGGAAATGTGTTGCCCTTGCCAGCCATTGGTCAACCGATGCCGGGCCCCGGGTATGGCGCGGCGCAACCCGGATTTGATACTACGGGACAAGTCGCTCCTCCGGGCATGAAGCCGAGGGTCACGGCGACGTTGTGGGAAGACGAGGGCAGTCTGTGCTTTCAAGTCGAGGCGAAGGGTGTTTGCGTTGCCAGACGCGAGGGTAGGTGTGAGAACGTCGATGGGTGCGAGGCGCGCTGACAATTCGCAGATAACCAAATGATCAACGGGACGAAACTGTTGAATGTGGCTGGCATGACGCGAGGCCGCAGAGATGGTATCCTGAAGAGTGAAAAGATGAGACACGTGGTCAAGATTGGCCCCATGCATCTCAAAGGAGTCTGGTGAGCTTTGGAAGGAGACCCGGAGGCGATGTCGGCCCAAGCTAATGAACTGGCTGCAGGATTCCATATGATCGAGCTCTCGACTTTGCGAACAAGGAAAAGATTACGGAATTGTTATATCCTCTGTTCGTCCATAACATCGGGGCTCTCCTGTATCATCCCACAAACCAGACTCGGACGAACGCGGTCATGGCAGCTGCCGAGAAGAGGAAGCTGGAGCAAAACCAGATGCGAAATCTTCAAGCGCCAGGCCTTCCATCTCTCCATCAACACCATCACCATTCTATGAACAGCTCGATAGGCGGTTCCCTGCCTGGCTCCCAACACTCGATCGCGCCGCACCCTAATGTAGGCCGTCCAGGAATGGATAGAGCGCACACATTCCCAACTCCGCCGACAAGTGCTTCGAGCGTAATGGGGAACATGGGGAGCTCAGACGGCAACTTTCAATGGGGTCCACCGGGACCGATGGGTGGTGTCCAAGGTACAAATTCCCTGTCTATAGACACGGGTCTGAGCAACACACGTTCAATGCCAACTACTCCAGCAACGACACCTCCAGGAAACTCGATTCAGGGTATGCAACAATACCAGCAAAGCTCACAGCAACCCTACGACTCCTCGCGGCAGATGTACTCGGCTCCCCCGCCTCAACAGAATGCCTACCCGCAATCTGCGCCGGGTCAGCAAGACATGTCAAGGTACCCTCAACCAAACGCGTATATCAAGAATGAGATGGGCCCCCCCACAGGCAGAGCTCCTGAGTCGGAAAATGGCCACCACGATCCCAAAGACAGCAACGGCATGATCCACCACGGCCAAGGTCAAAACCAGGTTGGGCACAGCCAGGGTGAGGATGAGGCAGATCATGAGCACGAAGCAGAGTATACCCATGGAAATCCAGCAAGCTATGATTCCAGTAGAGGACCATACAGCTACTCCCATGGCTCTGCCGTAGGCGGTTTACCGGGAGAGCATACACACCTATCGCCTGAGATGACCGGCTCCCCCAACCACCCAGCATCTGGACGCGCAACGCCGAGAACAGCGTCTGCTCCTCAACCCTACTTCACCAGCCAACAACAAGGATACAACACCCCTCCGCGAGTTCAGCCGCCATCCAGTAATCTTTATAATGTAATCAGTAGTGAGCGTGGAACCGCGAATGGTAGCACCGGTGGTGACGTGTACGCCCCTCAGCCTGATATGGGTAACTCAATGTCGAATGGCTACGCCGCACAGCAACCCGTGATGAACGGAGCCCCAGCCAGTAACAAGCGTGGACGCGATGACGAGGACGATGGTCGACCTTCCAGCAGAGGGCCAGGCGGTGAGATGGACTTGAAGAGACGGAAAACGATACGCGAAGGATCCGTCTCTGGACCTCCAAGTTACGATCCCGCTCCTCTGAACCGCGCCCGAACCACCGTCACCCAAAGACGGCGATGACCCCCTCTCTTTACCCTCTCCAAACAGACTTCTGTACTTTCTAATTGGGATCGGGCCATCTCTCCCCTGGACCCCGAGCCACCTTGCCAAACAAATCTTGGTCTCGACCTTCGAACATATAAAACCCTCCAATCACCACACTCCTTGAAAGAAGAGCCCTTTTTTCCTTCTTTTTTCGCGTCACGACTGTTCTTGTACTGGCTGAGCTACAGCCCGGCACTGTTCTACTTCTATGACAACGAGCTTTACGACTTTGATTACTTTGATGACGGGGAACCAGTCGCAACACGGCGTCTTGGCTCTTCCTCACATGGCTGACGAATTACGCTGTGCAAGGATACACGGGACGAGGACATGCATGCGTTTCTACGCAGATCCACTCATGAGATGAATATGAATGGACGGCGAAGGACGGATGCCCTTTATTTTCCTCTGTTCTCTTTTTTTCTTTGTTCGTTTTCGTTTCCCTCAGTATACAACCTCATGGCCCGTGGCAAAGCACGCAAAGGAGGGAATGAGACGACGCAAAATAAAAAAAACCGCCTGATATGAACCTAGGCGGGATGTGTGACTAGGACGGGTTGCCGGGGCGCAGCCTGTTCCGTCAGAACCGTGGTGTTTTTTTTGTTTACCTTTTTCTCTTTTTTCTATGGCGGATTGCTTTTGCTCCTTTTGAATTTTGATTCCCTTGAGTTTACTACCACTACATTTTGATGATGACCTTATGACGACCTTCTC